>NC_141670.1:65242675-66560175 GCF_028749965.1 Puma concolor
CTACAGTTTTCTGCTAAACAGGACACAGGAGCAGAAGAATATGGAACTGAGGTAGTCAGATTTCCTAAATGCCAGTAGGCTCTGGGTGAAGTGATCTGGCTGTAGGAAGAAAATAGACGTAACAGTATATACACTCAGATTTTTTTTTTCTGGAAAATGATCAAGTTGGGGTATCTTTAGATCTGGGAATGTACTCCAAGAAAATCCAATGATCTTTTGAAACTCATGACACAAGTTGAAAAATACAGCACAGAAATTCTCATTTTGCATTCTCCCAAAGCAGTCTGGCAGGATGGAAGGAATTTCAACTCTCTTCTTTTTCCATTCATTTGAGTGTTTTGAGAACCAGACACTACACTTAATGATTTATAGCCACAGCTCACAACTCCACTGTACAACTTAATTCCTCTGCCCAGATCCCACACCGCAGTGGCAAATGCTAATACCCAGTGTTGACATGACTCATTAGTCCATGTGATCGTTTTTGGAAAATCAGCACAGTTATAGAAATAAAATGTTCATTTTTTAAAGTGGTATTTACTGCAGAGAGTGATTTTATCTAAAAGGAGCTGCTTTTACACTTAGGGAAAAAGTTAAAAGTCACTGTGGTTATCTTGCTGACTGAACAACCTGATAAATAAAACTGGCAATATGTGGATAAACAACAAGGCATGGACTTAAATTTTATGAAACTTCCATAATTCCAAGAATCCAGTACCATGAAAGAAAATGTAGAAAAATGTAAGGTATTCCTAAAAGCATACAGTAAGGCCCAAAGAGACACTGACAATAAAGAGAACAGTATTCAATGTACTGCTGTCAACTGGCTTCCACATAACTCACACAAACAGCTTATTTTCTGTGCAGGAAATGCTCCAGGATAGTGGAAAAGATATACTGAGTGTTTATTCTAAAATTACCCCGTGTGAGACTTAAGACATTTGTTTCCTTAAAGGAGTCTGCCTGACATTTGAACTTCCTTATAAAATTGCATTAAATATGTATCAGCTTGGAGGGCCTACCAAAATAGAATAATGCATTTTCAATTTAGTCTTGGTTACACTTGACCTGTTTTAAAGTGTTTCTTTAATGAAATGGAAGCTATACCAAAATTAATTCTATGCAAGTGGCAAAGCAGGTTCTGTGTTATTTAATCATAATGCATACCCTCCACTTTGCCTGAATGTAGAAACAATACAGAGATGGCGATTGCTTTAATCTGGCAGGCCTGATAACATTGTCATAATAATCAAAACGAAGTTCAAGTGGTTTTCTGACCTGAATGTAACACTCATGTTTTACTGTAAGAAATAAGGAAGGGCACAGAACCAAGAAATTCCACTGTGGCAGTTTTAGCTTGTAATCGTACTAATTCTGCATCAAGGGCAACTGAGCCAAGGATGAAGGGTTTGAAAACCCAATCTTCCTCGTTACCATCGCCAATTTATCTGTTAAACAGTAGACACCATTTGAGGCACTTTTCACATGAATTGACTCATAAGTGAGTTCATCCTTATAACCAAGCCTGCCTGTTAAAAACTGCAATTTCTACAGATGAGAAGACTGAAGCCAGAAGAGTTTGAAAGTTACACAACTGGCAAGTTGGAAATCTGGGATCCCAAAGGCCATGTTTTCTTGTCTCCATCATGCTTCCCTATTCAGTAACACATCAGCACACAATGTATGGCAGGCACTCTGCTGAAGGGCAGGAATATGCAGTGAATAAAAAATCATAGTCCTGATAGGAGCTTTCACACTAAAGGGAGAGACCAGCAGTAGACAAGTAAAGAAGTAAGCAAGATGGAATTATCAGATGGTAGTGCTTGCTGAAGAAATAGAGTTGGCATGGAGAAATAGAGTTGGCATGGAGAAGAGGGGGAATTTTGTCTGTTTTATTGTTTGTTTCCAATGTAACATGAATAGACAGGCCTTCCTGAGGAAGAGATAATGTAAGGAGAGACCTGAATGATACAAAGCCAGGAGACATAAGTGAAAGATTACTGTAGTAGGGAACAGTAAACTCCAAAATCTAAGGCAAGAAGGAGCTTGGCATCTTCTAAGTAGTACTAGAGGCTAGTTTTGCAAAAATGTATTATAGAAAAAAGAATGAACTAAGATGGGAGAAAATCATGAACCAAATCAGCCAAAGGCTTGTAGAACTTTCTGGATTTTATTCTAAAAATAATGGGAAACTATAGAAAAATTATAGTAGGAAAAATACATAACCTAATTTACATCTTTAAAATACCATTATAGATTCAGTATGAAGAATAGATCGCTTTTTTGTCTACTTGATTGCATCTTCTGAGAGAAAGATGTAAAATATCAAATGACATTTAAAAAATTATTTATTTCATTTTAAATCCCTATAGTTAACATACAGTATTATATTAGTTTCAGGTGTATAATAAAGTGATTCAACAATTCTGTACATTACGTAATGCTCATCAACATAAATGTACTCTTTATCCCCCTCACGTATTTCACCCATCCCCCTCCCACCTCCCCTCTGGTAACCATCAGTTTATTCTCTATTGTTAAGAGTCGGTTTCTTGGTTTGCCTCTATCTCTTTTTTTTCCTTTTGCTCATTTTCTTTTTGTTTCTTAAATACCACATATGAATGAAACCATATGGTATTTGTCGATCTCTGACTGACTTATTTCACTTAGCATAATACTCTCTAGCTCCACCCATGCCATTGCAAATGGCAAGATTTCATTCTTTTTTATGGCTGAGTAAAATTATATATATATATATATGTATATATATATATATATATATATGTGTGTGTGTGTATATATATATATACGTATATATACACATTTATATATACACATGTACATATACATATATACACACATGTATATATGTGTGTATATACACAGGCATGTATATGTATATATACACATGCATATATATGTATATACATGTATATACGTGTGTGTGTGTGTGTATAGATAGATAGATAGATAGATACTCTTCTTTATCCATTCTTCAGTCGATGGACATTTGGGCTGTTTCCATATCTTGGCTATTATAGATAATGCTGCTAGAAACATTGGAGTGCGTGTACCCCTTTGAATAAGTATTTTTGTATTCTTTGGATAAATACCTAGTAGTGCAACTGCCAGAGCATAGGGTAGTTCTATTTTTAACCTTTTGAGGAACCTCCGTACAGTTTTCCACAATGGCTGTACCAGTTTGTATTTCCACCAATAGTGCACTAGAGTTTTCTCCCATATCCTCACCAACACCTGTTGTTTCTTGTGTTGTTGATTTTAGACATTCTGACAGGTGTATGATAATATCTCATTGTAATTTTGATTTGTGTTTCCCTGATGATCAGTGATGTTGAACATCTTTTCATGTGTCTGTTGGCCATCTGTATGTCTTCTTCAGAGAAATGTCTGTTCATATCTTTTGCCTATTTATAATTGGACTATTTGTTTTTTAGGTGTTGAGTTGTATAAGTTCTTCATATATTTTGGATACTAGCTCTTTATGAGATATATCATTTGAAAATATCTTCTCCCATTCAGTATGTTGTCTTTTAGTTTGTTAGTTGTTTTCTTTACTATGCAGAAGCTTTTTATTTCGATGTAATCCCAGTAGTTTGTTTTTGCTTTTGTTTCCATTGCCTCAGGAGACTCATATCCAGAAAGTTGTTATTATTATAGCCAATGTCAGAGGAATTACTGCCTGTATTCTCCTCTGGGATTTTTATCCCTTCAGGTCTCACATTTAAGTCATTAATGCATTTTTAGTTCGTTTTGGGGATATAGTACAAGAAATGGTCCAGTTTCATTCTTTTGCATGTAGTTCTCCAATATTCCTGGTACCATTTATTGAAAAGACTTTTCTCTATTGTATATTCTTGCCTCCTTTGTGATAGATTAATTGACCATGTAATCATGGGTTTACTTCTGGGCTCTCTATTCGGTTCCATTGATCTATGTGTCTGTTTTTGTGACAGTACCATACTGTTTTATGACCACAGCTTTGTAGTATAATTTGAAATCTGGGATTTTGATACTTCCAGTTTTGTTTCTCTTTTTCAAGATTCCTTTGGTGATGTGGGATCCTTTGGGGTTCCATACAAATTTTATGATTTTTGTTCTATTTCTATGACAATTGCTGTTGGTATTTTGATAGGGATTGCATTAAATCTGTTGATGGGCTTGGGGGTATGGATATTTTAACAATGCTTGTTCTTCCAATCCATGAGCATGAAATATCTTTCCATCTCTTTAGGTTGTCTTTAATTTCTTTCATCAGTGTTTTATAGTTTTCAGAGTGCAGGTTTTCCACCTCCTTGGTTAAGTTTATTCCTAGGTCTTTTATGCCTTTCAGTGCAATTGTTAATGGGATTGTTTTCTTAATTTCTCTTTATGCTGTTTCATTATTAGTGTATAGAAATACAATAGGTTTCTATGTATTGATTTTGTATTCTGCAACCTTACTGAATTTATGAATTAATTTTATTAGTTTTTTGGTGGACTCTTTAGGATTTCTATATATATTATCATGTCATCTGAAAATACTGGAAGTTTTACTTCTTCCTTACCATTTAGATGCTTTTTATTCCTTTTTATTTGTCTGATTGCTATGTCTATCAGTACTTACAGTACTTACAGTAAGTACTATGTTGAACATTTTTCAATTCTTCAAAATTATCGTTCCGTTGTTTTGCATCACATGTTATACTATCAAAATGTTTGACAACCTGATTCTTGTTCCTACAAGGAGATTTGCTGTTTCTGTCTGAACATTTCTGGAATACTTTCACAGCTTTGACTTTCACAAAATATGTTAGGTAATGATTTTCCCTTCTCCCCCTTGATTAACACATTATAAATTCAGTCTTTTAGTTCTCAACTCTTTCTTTCATCTTTCTTTAATCTTGTGAAGTTTATCTTTAATATATTTTATGCAGATTTTTCTATATCTTTATTTTTTAGAGTTGTCTTCTAGAAAAGCTCTTCAATATTATCTTCCAAGACACTAATTCATTTTTCAGCTATATACAGCTTGATATTTATCCCCTCTATAATGTTCTTTATTTCAACCATTGTATTTTAATATCTCATGTTTCCCATTTTATGACCTGTTTTTTTCTTACTTCATATTGCTTATCTTACTTTTTCTCCTTAATCATAAGTATCATACTTGTTTTAAATTATGGTTCAAATTATTGTGCTTCATATTGTATATACTGTTCAACTTAAAACTTTCTTTATAATAGTTCCATTACCCAGGTGTCTAGTATTTGATTTGTGAGCTCTTGTTTCTCTGGAGATATTAGTTGCTCTGTCTGGTCAGGGACAAAGGGGAAGAGTTGAAAGCTGGGAATAGGGATGAGCTACAAGGGACAAAGATCCAAACACCCAAACTACTGTTGATAACCTGTATTTGCTGTCACTCTTCTGGATGAACTCATTGGTCAGGTTTTCACTTCAGCTTTTGAGATAAAATGTGGTACATAAGGAGAATTCTTATTCTTAGTACAGACGGTCCCCAATTTAGGATGGTTTGACATGATGTTTCAACTCTACAATGGTGCAAAGCTGTGCACATTCAGTAGAAATCATACTTGAATTTGGATCTTTCCCCAGGCTAGCACTATGCAGTAAGATTCTCTCTCCTGATGCTGGGCGGTGACGGCTGCAGCTCCCAGTGAGTCCCATGATCACATGGGTGAACAACCAATACACTTACAACTATTCTGTACCTATACAACCATTCTATCTTCACTTCCAGTATACTATTAAATAAATTACTTGAGATATTCAACACTTTATTATCAAATAGGCTTTGTATTAGATGATTTTGCTCAGCTGTAGGCTGATGTGTGTTCTGAGCACATTTAAGGCAAACTAGGCTAAGCTATGATGTTCCCTAGGTTAGGTAGATTAAATGCATTTTAACCTACGATTATTTTCAGTTTACAGTGGGTTTATGGTGATGTAATTCCCTGTACATTGTGGAAGATCTGTAATCTAACTACCCTGGGGATATAGAAAAGGAGAGACTGGAGAAGCTCTAACCTGTGAAGGCACTTGACCAGCTCCCCTTGTTTTTATCAACTCTTCAGCCCATAATTCCCATTTCCTTGTTTGTGTTTTACTCTGTTAAGTTTTTAGGACGCTGATTGTACCTTAAATCAATATTTTCTGGGTATTGACAATGAGTTGGATAATGAAAGGTGAAACAATGATTGTCTGAAGGCAATGAGGGGAGAGGTAAAAGAAAAATTTGAAAGATCCCCAAGGACTTGCCCTTACCAATATCCCACACTCACAGTTCAAAGCCTTGGGCAGCTTCCTAGGGGTAAATCAAGTCAGATTGTTATCTAGGTAACTCCTGTAATTCATGTTTTCTTCTCTCATCTTTGGGTTTTCCAAGTTTAATTTTGAAGAAGAGGCTACGAACCCATGTTAGCTTACTATAACGACAGGAGTAGAAGTTTTGTTTTGGGTTTTTTCCTCACATTTCTTTGATATAGTCAATACTGTCATCATTCTCCAAATCCCATTAATGAATTATACTCATGACAGATTCCAAAAGTAATATATAACATATCAAATATAGAATATGGCAAACACTTAAAAAAACAACAACAACAAAATTGTGCCTTTTATATGTTGCTTATGGATTTCTTAGGAAATCATGGCTTTATTTCTTCTTCTTTTTTTTAAGATATTGCAATAGCTCACTTGTTTTTGCTACCTGCATTTCATGGAATAGCTTTTTTACAATTGATAAGAGAGCAAATCTTCTTTATTTTTTTAAAAGTTTTTATGTATTTATTTTGAGAGAGAAAGACAGAGCGAGCGAGGCAGAGGCAGGAGAGAGGGAGAGAGAGAATCCTATGCAGGCTCTGAGCTGTCAGCACAGAGCCTGATACAGGGCTCAAACCCAGAAACTGTGAGATCTTAACCTGAGCCCAAATCAAGAGTCAGAGGCCTAACTGACTGAGCCACCCACATGCCCCAAGAGAGCAAATCTTACTTAATAGGATATTTTTATCCTGTTAAAATTTTGTTTAAATGTAGAAAACTAAGGAAATTCCTGTTTTTGTTATTGAGCACTGACTAAACAAATAAGAAAAAGAACAATTAAAAGCCAAGTGTTAAGATGATTAAAAGGTTTGGAAATTCGAATGCTGAACATTAAAATAAAATACAACTGTCATAAAATCCTAGTCAGAATGTAAATTAATACAACATTTTTGGATTTAGTAATACACGTTCAATTAGGCTTTTGCTAAATGTTAAATAGGAAAGTATTGACCAAAAATCTTTAAGTGGACATGTGATTTAACAATAAAGTTATGTCTAGAAATGTATTCTAGGAAATAATGAAGGAACACACACACATTAGGTTAAACATCTAAAGATGTTTATTTTAAATTTTCTTTTCAACGTTTATTTATTTTTGGGACAGAGAGAGACAGAGCATGAACGGGGGAGGGGCAGAGAGAGAGGGAGACACAGAATCGGAAACAGGCTCCAGGCTCCGAGCCATCAGCCCAGAGCCTGATGCGGAGCTCGAACTCACGGACCGCAAGATCCTGACCTGGCTGAAGTCGGACGCTTAACCGACTGCGCCACCCAGGCGCCCCTAAAGATGTTTATTTTAGCTTGATGTGTGTGGTAGGCTGAATAATGGCCCCCCAAAGATATCCATGTCCTAATCTCTGCAACCCGTAAACACACTGCCTTTCGTGGCAACGGATTTTGGAGATGTGGTTTAGTTAAGGATCTTGAGATGGGAAGATTATCCTGGATTATCTAGGTGGGTCACAAAGGCCCCTGTAAGAGAGAGAACAGAGAGTCAGTCAGCAAAAGGACATGTAACAACAGAACCAGAAGTTGAAATGATGTACTTTGATGATGGAAGAAGGGGCATGAACCAAGAAATACAGGTGACCTCTAGAAGCTGGAAAAGACAAGGAAATGAATTCTGCCCTGGAGGTTTCAGGAGGCACAAAACCCTGCCAACATCTTGATTTAGACTCTGACCTCCAGAATTCATGTGGTTACTTTAAGCCACTAAGTTGGTAGTGATTTGTTAAAGCAGCCATTGGAAACTAATATAGTGTACAATAGTAAAAAGTTAAGGGGCGCCTGGGTGGGTCAGTCGGTTGAGCTTCCAACTTCAGCTCAGGTCATGATCTCACGGTCTGTGAGTTCGAGCCCTGAGTCGGGCTCTGTGCTGACAGCTCAGAGCCTGGAGCCTGCTTCAGATTATGTGTCTCCCTTTCTCTCTGACCCTCCCCCGTTCATGCTCTCTGTCTCAAAAATAAATACACATTAAAAAATTTTTTTTTAAAAGTTAAAAACACATCAAGAAATATGTATTATATAGCCATTGAAATTATGTTATAGGCCAATATTTTATATGCTTAGGTTATTAAGTAAAAAGTGTCTTATAAACAACAATAAACAATTTTTAACAAGGAAATTACAAATAGCAATAGCTTCAATTTTAAAGTGTTTGTGTGTGTGTGTATGTGTGTGTTTCAGGAAACTTTAAAGAGCTTTACACATTTTATCTCAATTACTGCTTTTGTGAAGTGGATATTATTGTCCCCACTTTTACAGATGAGGCAATTAAGGCACTGAGAGGATAAAATACTCGTCCAAGATCATACAGTTAGTGACAGATCTGAAACTAAGATATGAGACCCCTGAACCTGCAGATAATCCTCTCTGTATAAATAGCACTGGACAGTAAACAAAGCAAATGTATATACAACCCTGGTGTTGCTATGTGGTGGAAAACGGGCAAGTTTTCTTTTGTTCTTTTCTTTATCTGAACAATAAACTTTAATTACTTTTGAAAAACAGAAAAAAAATAAGTGTTAAAAAGATAGGAAATAATAAATGTTTAAAAAACTGTGTTGACAATCTTTAGAAAAATACTTCCTGTTCTCATTTTTATTTTTAGAAAAATTCACATCTTTCTTATTTCAAATTAAATTGCCACAAGGATATTATATAAATACGTGATTGTCTAAAGAATGAAATTATGTCATGACCTACTTGATTGTATACCATTCAAAGTTTTGCAAGCCTAACATGTGCATATTTAGTGCATTTGCTTATAAATACCAATAAAGATACATATGAGAAAATGTAACATTAGAAACTGAACTGAAAAATTAACCCCAGGGGGGAAACGGCATCTGGTTAGCCTCTAATGTGGCTTACCCAACACCACTTACAAGTGAAGTACAAAGACATACAAAAAAATACCAGAATAGAGTCATGGAAAAAAAAATGAAATTGGGAAAGACTTGCATTGTGTTTTTGCTGAAAGTAAGACAACTCTTAGACTCTGCCCCACTGGAGCCCTAGTTGAAAATATGAAATCTCTACTAAAGCAAATTCTTTGCAGCTATCTTTCTACCATGAGTCCTATGCTTTTTGAAGTAACCGAAGTACTGATTCACACACCCTCAATCACTCCCAGCCTTTGTACATCTTGTTGGTAATTGTATTTCCAAAAAAACAGAAAGAGAGATTTACAGAGAAATAGCTATAGCCATAGGAAAAGATAAGACACAAGAATCTTTGTAACAATAGTGATTTTATTTTTCCATCTATGTCATCCATTTATAAGACTAGGTAGTAGGTCTAGGAGCATTCCCATATGTATTCCACTGCTAGAACAGGAAACTGAGCAGAGAATTACATCCTCCATCAACTATCCAGTTAAATGGTAGGGGAAGGACTTAACCAGCCAACAAATGAACCAGAGGAGATTAAGTCAAAGATAATCTCATGGTCTTCCCATTGTCATGGACTAGGTCTGCTTAGCTCTCCTCTTGTTCAAAGATTAATAAACAGAAATAAAAGTTATAATTCCCAGGTTCCACAGGACAACATAATGGAAGCACCTGAAGATTCAGAAGAAAAAGAAAACCTTACAATGACTGACTACCAGAATGAGAACATTTATCTTTCCTGTTAGCCATTGTCTCGCCAGCTCCTATAACATTTGTGTGACTGATACTGGGTATTCGATAAATGTTCACTGACTTAATAAATAATATTTTTAATAAATGTATTCTGCATCTTCAATGAGTAACGAGAAGTCTTTAAATCCATAAAGCATGAAAGTAAAGCTATAGAAAAAATAAACTGAACCAAAAAATTGTAAGGGAAATGTACAAAGTAAGAAAATACAAGTGCAATTAAGAGAGTAATAGGTGATAGGTATAAATAATTTTCTCTTTGGTGTATATCAAACACTTATTATCAGTCTATGACCTGTCTTTTAACATTTTTTAATGCACAGAAATACTAAATTTTACACAGTAAGATCTCTCTCTTTGTTCTTACTGGCTTCTAGTTTTTATGTCTGACTTAGAAAAGCCCTTATCATACTAAGATTATAATATTTTACATTTCTTTTTATAATTTTTATGTAAATCTCTTTTATTTAACTGAAATTTATTATTATGCATAATAATAGATTTGTGTTTAATGAATGATATTTAAGGAAATATACTTTAAATCTCACAATAACAAGTTAATTTGGGTCATTACTGCCCCTAAAGACAATTAGAAAAGCTGAAAAATTATGAAAACTCTTCTCCTTGAAGACTTTGGAGAATTAATGCAACAAGGACAAAATAGCAAGCAAAGACCCACAGAAGATAAAAATCTCGAGAGAGAAGCTTGGCATTCGGGGCTCCTTTCCCCAAGAGGTATTTACGAACTTCTGAAGTGGCCAAGCAGCTGAGAATCTGAGAAGCCGAAGTAGAAGTCCAGAACTGGCATAGTCAGGGACCTGATAAATATCCCCTGGTTTGGTGGTCCTTCAAGGCTAAACCCAAAGATTAACTGTAAGCAGGAAGTAGGTATGCCTCATAGCACCTGCTCATTTTAATGTCTGGAACAAAATTAATGAGATTCTGGATTACTAGTGATACTAGATGCCTGCAATGAAAATTCTCACTTGGCCTCAAATTATTTCTAAGGACTGTAATGAATAGTGTCTAATGAAAGATAACTAGAAATTTAATGTGAGTACTGGAAGTACCAACCCTGGAAGACCTGAGTGTCTGAAGACCTGAGAAGCTACCACTGAAAATTATTGCACTTAGCTGAACACACTGAAGAAGGACTTCTCAAAAGCTTTACAAAAGCTGCTGCAATTCTCAGGAAGTTCTCACAAGCTTCCACAAACTACCACAAGTCTGCAGAAGTGAAATGGGTGAATCTCAAGGGCTCATCAGAAAGCCACTGTAAATCTCATGTCTGCCCACACTTGAGCTGCAAAAGCCTCTAAAGAATAATGACTTCTTTTCCTCTTTTGCCGTCCAAACCACTTCCAAGAATCTCTCACCCAGAAATATTTGGGGAAGGAGATTTTGAGAACTGTGTCCTTTGACTAATTTTCTTGGTTTCTATAAGATATGTAGAAATGAATCCCTGTTTGTTTTTTGGGGTTTTTTTGTTTTTTGTTTTTTGTTTTTAGTTTTATTGAAGTAATCTCTATACCCAATGTAGGGCTCAAACTCATGACCCTGTGGTCAAGAGTCTCATGCCTCTATGAGTAAGCCAACCAGGCACCCAGAGAATCTTGAGCGAATTTCTTAAATTAACTCAGAAAGCAGAAGATTTTTAAACTATGACTCAGTAAGGGCGGGGGGGGGGGGGGGGGAGGGGATGGAGTCAACCTGGAAGCCCAATAGAAAAATGGCAATTAAAGTCATGTCGCATACAAGAATATGCAACTAGTTAATAAATGTATGAAAGATATTCAGGCTTCTGAGTAATCAGAGAAATGCAAATTTAAAGCTTAATGAGATACTATTACACAAGTATTAGAATGGCTACAATTTAAAATACTGAAAATACTAAGTGTTGGAGAGGATGTGGAACAAAGGGAATGGGTGGGAAGGTTAATTGAAACAACCACTTTGGGGATTATTTCCTAAAATCACAGATACTTATTCCCTATGATCCAGCACTTCTACTCATTTATACATTCAATATAAATGTGTGAATATTGCATCAAGACCCGTACAATAAACTTTATAGGACCTTTAATTTTAATAGTGCAAAAATTAAATGATCCAAATTTATATAAAAAATAGAATACATAAACTATGGCATGTTTATAAAATGGAATACCATGCAACAGCAAAAATGAATTACTTATACATGCAAAAATTTTAATTAATTTCAAATGTGTTGACAGAAACTGTCAGAAAATAATGCATAAGTGTATGCTTCTGCTTGTATAAGCCTACTTTATTTTTTTTTCAATATATGAAATTTATTGTCAAATTGGTTTCCATACAACACCCAGTGCTCATCCCAAAAGGTGCCCTCCTCAATACCCATCACCCACCCCCCATCAACCCTCAGTTTGTTCTCAGTTTTTAAGAGTCTCTTATTCTTTGGCTCTCTCCCACTCTAACCTCTTTTTTTTTTTTCCTTCCCCTCCCCCATGGGTTTCTGTTAAGTTTCTCAGGATCCACATAAGAGTGAAAACATATGGTATCTGTCTTTCTCTGTATGGCTTATTTCACTTAGCATCACACTCTCCAGTTCCATCCAGGTTGCTACAAAGGGCCATATTTCGTTCTTTCTCATTGCCATTAAGCCTACTTTAAACCTGCATCATAATTATCAGGACCACATATATAGATGCTGAAAATATTTTTAAAAAGACAGGAAGTGCCACAAAAAAAGAATGATTCTCTTTGTGGGGAAAAGAGCGTAGGTGACCAAAAAGAGCCTGACGGCTGCATCTAAAATAGGAGTAATGTTCTGTCTCTTGAACTGATGTATTTTGTGATAATTTGTGGAGTTTTCTAGTTAATTTTGTGAACTTTTCTGCATATTATACTACTAAGAGGAAGTCACCTACAGCGTTCTCACACTAGCGTTTATAATTCATTCGGTGTACCATTGACTATAGGGAAATGATCTGAGAGAAGTAACATAAAGAAATCTAACTTCTGTTATATTTGGTTTTGCCTTTCAGAGATGTTATCCCAAGCCATGCTTACTTACACTTTCAGCCACCCTATTTTGTGATTTAGCCTTCTCTAGTCCCCTGACTCGACCTTTGGCTGGCATGGTGTTTCAATGGTAACAAATATTTTCCTTTGTTTACATACATCCAATTCGACTTCCTTCCGTATGTATCTGGTGAGGTCTTGGCCTCCCAATGGACCACTCACTTGATATATGCTGTAACTTTTCTTTGTCCATCTACCTCCACCTCCTCATCTTCCTTCTTAGAATTAGTCATTCTTCTGTGCTAGTCTCTGTAATATACATGATCCCATTGATAATATTATCAAACAACATATACATTAATTGTGTGCATATCTACTTCACTTGTGAGATGATGGCCATTCCTGAGAGCCGGTACTTACTATGTCTATTAGCAGCATTTAGCTCACTGCCTAATCTCTCACTGAGATTAGGGCTTCCACACTTTTGTTGGTTGTAATTCACTAATTCATTGCCAAAGTTGTGAAATCTGTATCTGTTTGGAATATACCCAAAAGACTATCGTAAAGTTTCTTCAAAATATGATTGTGTAACCACACTGAGGGATATGACAATTTCATTATCAGTTGGTCATACATTTATGTCAAATAAATAGTTTAATCACTAAAGCGCCACCAGTGTTTCTAACTAAAAATCTTTGACAGATTGTGCTAGGGATTGTGTATACATTCATTCTAACATAAACCTTTCCAAAATAGGCATTTAAAAAGCAGGCCATAAAAAATGACTTCTCCATCAAACTTAAAAATTTTTATAATAATGGACATCATGCAGCTATATAATCATCTAAAATATCCTAAAACTAACAGAGATATCCTCAGGAATTCTCTATTATTCTAGGGGCTCCTCACATAAGTCCAATCTTCCTTGAAGATTAAGGAAGATAAGTGTGTATATTTTGATGTCAGTAAAAGATTTTATAACACAATCAGTAGAACACTATGTTCCCCATCTTCTAGTTTATGGAGCACTTTTGCTGTCGTTCAAGCGAGTACTGTCAAGAGGACAATCATGCATAGTTAATGACCGAAACATGTAATACTTTTCCCTTGCTGGTGAATCCTGTGATAACAGCCTGCAGCTTCTGACAAGTATGTGCGAGAAGTTGATGGTCATGTGACTGTACAGCACAGCTTCCATTTGCCCCTAGAGCTCAGGAACTTCCCTGTGTGCTTCGTCAGAACATCTGTAGGTATTCACACTGCTGGGTTGTTTTGTTTTGTTTTGTTTTAAGTATTTTGCACCTAACCGACTACTGGCTTTTAAAAATACGATGTTGAACAATTTTTTTGTTGTTTATAAAACTTCTCCCATATTAATTTAATCACCAAATATTATTGTATCCATACCCAACAAGGCAGTGTCGGATATAAGGTGAAAGTGGTCCCTTTCTCTCAGGAAGCGTAGAGTCCTTGGAGTCTGGATACAACACAAGAATGACAAAAATTCAGGGTTTTGTGGTTTTAGTGTCCTTGATGTTTAGTGATTTAAAAGTAGAATTCTCAACTGTTTTTAAATTATGTTTTAAAATGGGAACAAATAACGGTGGTCAGAAACAGGAAGTATAAAGCAGAACCTTGAAGTCTATGAAAACAAGCCCAAAATGAAAATTCTGAAAACTTTATCTTGTGACATGACATTCCTCATCTGATTCTACTGCTTCCTAAAAATATAAGTTGACAGTGAAGACCACCATAGGTACTCAACCCATGTATTGAGAATAAGGACAGCAGTCAGCTCAAGAGCAGACTGTCACTTTTAATATGAGTGTTTTATATTTATGGAGATGCAAATGGTCGAAATATGAATGTGTACCAGTTTGGCAAACCCTGGTAATGAATTCAAAAAATAATCACTCTTGCTGCAACATTTACACAGCACCAACACAAGTTGTGAGCCTCTTTTATTTGTGTGTGTGTGTGTGTGTGTGTGTGTGTGTGTGTGTGTGTGTGTGTTGCAACTTTTTAAAAAGAGGAAGAATTGGCTAGGAGCAATAAAATGAAAACCACTTGTTTTAAAGCTCAAATACTTCTTCAAAATCACCTACAGGATGAAGTGCATGATACAGACAAAATATCATAAAGCCGTGTGTTATAATGGCCAAAGCTTTATCAATGAAAATGACACCACCAAATGATACGTTTTATGGTTTATGAAAGAGGGTTCAGATGGTCTGCTTCACCCCTGTAGACTCTTGTTCTTTACTGCACAACTAGATAGATATATGCAGAAGTACTAATGATTGTAGGGTCATTTATTGATATTTGTTCTCAGTATTTGGAATAATGATGTGTATAAAGTGCTCAACAGTAAATTAAGTAAAATAATGCATTTTAACTTACTATGTGAGATTTTAGTAAGCATGTTTGCATGCAGCATAAACATGAATGTTTGCCTTAGGGGCTGGGAGCGTTGCCCATGTCTAACCCATCGGGCATAGTACCCTCTTAGCATTCCTCAGAAACGCTCACTTCGCAGCACATGGGTGGCTTAGTCAGTTAAGCATCTGACTCGATTCTGGCTCAGGAAATGATCTCGGGATTCGTGAGAGGTTCGTGAAATCGAGCCCTGTATTGGGCTCTGGCACTGACAGCTTGGAGCCTGCTTGGGATTCTCTCTCTCCCTCCCTCTTTGCCCCTCCCCCACTTGTGCACAGGCACTCTAAATTAATTAATTAATTAAAGATTTTTTAAAAATGCTCACCACTGAGAGAATGTCTCAGTATGCCCAATGGAGTAGAAAAACTGATAACTTATAAAAAAAGTAATTTAATACAATTTATAATAAAATACTAAGTATCTTTGCAAGCTTACTCTGTAACAGATTTGTTCTGTCTGGCAGGGGGTAACAGTAGTGAGAGTTTTCTTTCTAGTTAAGGTTGCAACATTCTTTTTCATGGAAGAAAGAAAATGTCACAACAGAGGGGAAAAGGATGGATAAAGGGAATGAATTCACACTTCACCTTAATAATCTTCAAGCTCCAAACTGGCTTATTTAACAGCGTTTTCTTTCAATGTTACATGCTCTCAAGCAGTAACTGCAAGGGAACACTGTGTATTTCTATCACACACATAAAAATTGTTGTAATGAAAGTAAATTATGGTGTGAGTAGAAGGGCATCACTAGTTGTTTTTACTTCCTGAAAATGCACTTGGAGAGGATTTCTTTGAGATAGAGAGGGGACAATTCCTTAAGTCACTCTGTCACATGAGCATCTGAACCTCTTCAGAAGAGGCTGAAGCTAACAGTTCTCACCCACCGTTCTATTTTTGGCATCATTAGCATCTCTCTTCAATTATATCCTCGACAGAACCTTTTAAGCAATTTAAACACATTGTAATTTGTATCTGTGTAGTTGCTTTACTCTGTATTGCTAAATATTGTGACATCAAGGGTGACATGGGAATTTTCCTGTACAGTAAAACTTCCAGTAGAATCAAGTCTCTTTAATTCTGCAGAAGGTTGTTGGGATCAGGGCAAGAGCATCCTGTCTAGTAGCTAACAGGACAGATAACCAAAGATGCATTGTGACTTTCCTGGGCCTAAGGCACTTTTGCCTTGATGGGTCCCTTCCTGGAAAAAATAAAGTAAAATAAAATTATGTTTTATGACCATATTAGTATAAAGACAAATATAATCTAGTCTGGATTCATTATTATAAATTCATTTTTATGGTAGTATTTTTTTCTGATTCTAAAAGAAATTCAAGTCAAATATTTTCATGGGTCCTAAAAATATTGCAGGTCCTAGGACCTCTTCCTATAGTGTCTGCTGGATCAGTTGGCCCCTGCAGATAGAATATGTCTTTATTCCATCATGTTAGGAATTTCAAACCTGATTTTCAGGTACAAACCACCTCCATACAGAATTTGGTCTGTTTTGTAACTATTTCTGAGGGCTCCAGGGTTCTGTGGAGGTCCTGAACAGATAAGACGGGCCGGTGAGAAAGCTTTCTCCCCTTCCTCAAAGAGAAAAGTTTTACCTTAATCTGTTTGATAGTCAGGGGTCCCTTGTAATTAATTTTGGGAAAGGGGGCTTTACTGCCTTTTTAAAGACTTGGAAATCATTGATGCGGAATCTATGCATTAACAAATATAGGTCAATTACTATATTGCTAGATTATATTTTATTTATATTTATAAATAACTTATATTTATATTATACTATGTTATATATATATTATACTAGACTATGTTTCAAAATAATCTCTCAATTAACTAGATCTTTTGTATATATCTTGAAATTTACTGAACAATGTGTGCTCAGTAAAATCTCCATACATGCTGTGAACATTAAATACAAGAAGCACATGAATCTCTCACCAGGAAGACAAATAGAGATGGCATATTACACAAGTTCATTGCTCTAATCTCCTTATTTTTGGTTTATAAAACAAAACATTTTAGTCAGATTTGTGGAACATTGTAAGTGACTTTGAATTTCATTGTCTATGAAAAATAAGGTAGTGAGAATACTCTGTTGACTTATTTTTCAGTGTTCGATCCCCAGTTAAATAATGCAAATTCGTGTATCACGGCTGATTGCATCTGTCAGCTGTTTGGTGTTTTTGTCTTTTTTTTTTTTTTTTTACTACCTTATTTTAGCAAGTACATGGAAGCCTTGACTTAGTTGTGTTGATGGCTAAAAGTTCTGAACAATCTAGTAGCAAGAGATTATTAAAGGAAATACAAGATGCAGAGTGGAAGATAGACTGCTAAATATGAAAGCTTAAGGATTTTTAGCTTTTAATTTTATGTACTTGATATTTATTTCTGAATATATGATAATAGATGTCAGCATGAGCCTGTGTTACATTGTGATTTATAATAAATATACATTTGGTCTTGAGCCCCAGTTGTGGCACACAGCTCCTAAAACACTTGAAGTGTCTTGATAAAGGTGTCTTGATTTTCATAACAAACCTCTTTTAACCACGTCTGAGTTTATGTTAATGAGATGACTCTTGGAACACCTAAGAATGGGGGGCTGGTTGCCAGGTGAGCCAACCATGAATCATGAATAGAGGGTTAGAACTTTCAGTCCCACCCACTGATTACCACAGAGTGGAGAGTGTCCCCATAATCAGTGATGCCTATGTAATGAAGATTCCATAAAAACCCAAAAGGAGGGAAGGGGGTTCAGAGAGCTTCCACGTTAGTGAACCAGAAAGTTCCTATGTGCCACCATGCTGGGTCCCTAGACTCCATGAGGACAGAAGCTCCTTTGTTAAGGACCTCACCCCATGTATCTCTTCAACATGCTGTTTATTTCTATCTTTTGTAATACATTGGAAATCTAGTGAGTAAGTGGGTTTTCTGAGTTGTATGAGCCACTCTAGCAAATTAAGCAAACCCAAGGAGAGAGGCTGTGGGAACCTCTGATATGGATCCCGTGGATTAGAAACACAGGTGACAACCAGGACTTGCAATTGGCCTCTGAAGCTGGGGCAGTCTTGCAGGACTGAACACTTGATCTGTGAAATCTGACACCATCTCCAGGTAGATGAATTATAAGATACCCAGCTGGTGTCAGAGAGTTGCTTCTTGGTGTGAGAGAAACCCCTTCACTCAACACACACACACCCTTGCACACACTGGAATTGGGTCCAGAAACTTCAGCTTGTATACATTAGTGTATATTAAAATCAGAAGGTTCTAGAAGTAGAAGAAATCTGAGGACACAGCATGCTGAAGAGAACACTAGAGTAGGAAAGAGGTGACCCTAGCTCTGCCACTTACTGCCAGCTTAGTCATTTAGCTTCACAAGCTTCCACTTCCTTGCCTGCAACATGCATTATTTTCAAAGTGAAAACAAGATGGTTAGAGTCTAGTAATGTTGTAGATAAGATGATCTGAAGTCACTCCTAATATTAAAACTTAGAAATACTGGATTAAAATATAACACATATCCTGACCAATGCTTAGCTGTGTGAGCAAGCAGGGAAGAGAAATCTCCAGGAACCAGAAAGAAAGAATGAACCATAAACCAGAGAAACTAGCCTAAGAGTTGACAGCCTGGGGAGCTGGAAGCTGGTCAGTTGCGATCACGTGGTCAGTGTCAGGGCCCACTCAGAAGCAGAAGACAAGGCAATAGGCCTGCATGGGATGTAGAGCTAAACACCTCCCACCCCCAACCTTAAAAAAAAGAGAGAGAGAAAGAAAGAGAGGGAGAGAGAAGACATTTAAAATGCTACTGTTTCAGTAAAAATATCTACTAGGGAAAAAAAAAGAATCCAACCACCCACATAGAGAGATAAAAAGGGAGACGTTTGTCCTTTTTTTAGCCTGAATGCCATGGGTACAAGAAAAAATTTAAAAAAAAATCCTCTGAAAAATTTAACCACAGATCTGTAATACACTCCTGTTAGGGGCTTTAACTTGTGTTATCCGCATGGTCTAGGATCTCACAAGTTAAGAAACCCTTTGTTACGGGCCAGTGATGACTCCTAGCAAATAAACATAACTGCCTCTGAAGGAATATTCTCCCACTGACGGAGGAATCAATTTTTCACACACTACAGTCTGTGAAGGTGAGCTTCCAGTTCAAAATTTTAAAAGACACAAGGAAAAGTCTACTTGAGGAAGAGTAAAGCAGCCAACATAAATAGCAGAATTAAATCACCAAGAACTTCAAATCTCTGAACATCAAATAGAGATTTTTAAAATAGTATGTTTAAAATGATTAAAGATATAAAAGAAGGATCCAAAGATAAGAAAATATCAGGACACCATGAAAAAATATATTAGAAATGCTAGGCATGAAGAATATAGTAAATGCATTTTTTAAAACTCAGTAAGCAATTAAACAAAATATCAGACAGAGCTGAAGAGAGAATTGTCATTCTGGTTAAACCAGGAAAGCTGATTACATACATTTTACACATGTTCTCTTTTGAAATTTCACTAAAATTATAGTCAAAGATTTTTTTAAGTGTAAACACAAACAGACCAGAAAAAAAAAAGTGTGGAGAAGAGACAAATGTAACAAAATATGGGAAGTTGGAAAATTGAAGAGTAACTCAGCAGATACGAGAGTGATAGTATAACAGAAAGAGCTAAAACTAAGCTCGATGCTAAGAAGCAAGAATAAAGCTGTTTCATGCTACAGAATTCCAGGAATCAGAGGCAACTGTACTCTGAAAATGGGGCTCAGGTTGGGCTGAATAAAAAGAAACTAGATTTGAAAGTGCATGTAAGAGACAGAAAGTCCTGCAAATCCTTTCTGGGCCCCAAATTTCTGGATGACTGTCTTTTCCCAACCTTGGCAGATCACAAAGTGATTCACATGCATTCTGCATTTAGGAATATCAGGCTTAGCTAAGAATGGGTTTAGTGTTGTAAGAATGATTTCAGTGAAAGTCTGCATTATGAGTGATGACTCTTTTTTCCAAACTTGGTCCCAATATGCTGGCATCAGCTATGCTCCAAGGAAAGAGTTGGCAAGATTTATTTTTAACTGAGAGAGCAGACAAAATAGGTGAAGATACTAATTTGAGAAAATTTCCCTCAAAACAGTCTAACCTAAGCACCCTAGTGGGAAGGTCATCTGTTCACTTGCCTGAAACATACACATAGAATTTCTAGTCAACGTTTTGATGATTTATTCTTTTTAAAAATTTTTTAACGTTTATTTATTATTTTGAGAGAGAGAAAGAGAGAGACATAGTGCGAGCAAGGGAGGGGCAGTGAGAGAGGGAGACGCAGAAACCAAAGCACGTTCCAGGCTCTTTGCTGTCAGCACAGAGCATGACACGGGGCTTAAACACACAAACCGTGAGATCATGACCTGAGCCAAAGTCAGATGCTCAACCAACTGAGCCACCCACCAATGGGGTGGCTGGTTTATTCTTAAATATGGTAATTTATTCTTAAATATGAACCAATATCCAAATATCAAAGAAAACAGAGACAATGAAAGAAGCAGAAGGATTTTTTTAAAAAAATACTCCATTGAGAGGCAAGATACTGTCTTTCAAACAAGACAAGTAACTAAAAAAATGAGATTTTGTAAACAGAAAATAGAGGGTGGATATTACAAATATGAAAGAAAAATAAAAAGCAATTTAGAAGTTTGGAAGAAAATGTTGAGGAAAATTTCCAGAAAGTATAACAAAATGACAAAGGAAATGGAAAAGATTAAAAAACATAAGAATTAATTCATGGGCTTCAATATCCAGATAATAAAAGAGTTCTAGTGTGAGAGTACAAAGAAAACAAGTGAATAGAAAATATCAAGGAAATGATTCAAGAAGATGTTCCCAAGCTGAAAGACATAGATTTGCAGACTGAGTGGGCCAACTGAATGCCCTGCAAATTGGATTTTAAAACCTTTAGACCACTGGAGACAAAGACATCTTACACAATCCAAAGAGGAAAAAAAAAATTATTTTGCTCAAAGAACCAAGAACCAGAATGGCCTCTAACCCCTCAGTTGTAACCCTGGGATCAAGGGTGGTGGAGGAGCAATTACTTGAAATTTTTGAAATAAAATATTTTAATCTAGAATTCTGTATTCAGTTAAGCAATGAATTCAATGACAAGGTAGGATAAAAATATTTTCCAAAATAAAAGTGTCAAAAATTCACAGCCCATTCTCTGGTATCTACTGAAATCTGTATTCTCTAGAAACAAAGAAATGCCACTAGAAAAATGAAGAGACTGGATCCAGGAAGAGGGCTTCCAAAATGGGAGAGACATGAAAGGAATCATGCATACTAGTAGCAAAAAGTTAGTGCAATACATCACTCAATATTTACATTGCCAAAATTATTATACAATTATATTAAGGGAAGAGGAGGGGCTATATGGGTGGAGGTAGGTTTTATAATCTCTGGTCTACTTCAAAAGGCAGAAACTTAACATCTCATACAAACTTCATCAGCCTCAAATTTTGTTTTTTCTCTTGCATTTTTCTACCCTGTTTTGTTTTGTTTTGTTTTGTTTGACAGCACTTCTTATAGCTAATAATTCCATTCCTTACCTTTCAACTCTTTCTTGAACTTATTCACATCAGCCCTTTACCAAAGCTTTTCTGTTGTCAAGGGCACCAATGACTTCCATAGTGCCAAATAGTCAATTCTCAGTATTTATCTTATCAGACTTCTCAGGACATTTAGCACAGTGTTTCTCTCTATCCTTCTCAAAGTCCTTTTTCTTTATCATTTGATTTACAAGGTCCCTTTCCCCCCACCCAAATGGTCACTTTATCTAAATCTCTTATCGTGGTTCCTCTTCATCTTTCTAAGCTCAAAGATCTGAGTGCTCCGGGGTTGTATCCTTACCTCTCATCTTGATATATCTCTCATCTCTCATCTCAGTGTATTTATTTGTAGAGAAAAGCAAACAGGAATTCACTGACATGTGTACCACATGTACATGGGAGATACTCAGGGAAAATGAGTAACTCAAGGCAATGTCTTAGAACTCCAGCTTAAATACCAATTTTAGCTAAAGACAAAAGAAAAAGCTGTGCAGAGGGCAGTTATAAGGCAGTTACGGGTAGAGCACAGTAAACAAGAATAAGATTTTTTTATGCAGATTTAAGTGAGTGACTTCTTCACTGATAAGTGTAGACAGTTGTCTCTGAGGACTAGCTTTTGTCCTACGTGGTAGGGAAGTGGAAGGGGGGAAGGAGAACACCTTTGTAAATCTCTGTCCTTTGTTGGGGAAGAGCTTTTCTTGTATCTACGTCTACTCAGTTGCCTTCAGCTCAAAATAATCTGTATACCAAAGTGGCATATTATGGGAAGGCATATTCTGCTACTTTTCATTTTCTACCTCTGAAACTTCCCCAAGAAGTTTCATAGTCCGGAAGCTATATATTGCTCTATATCTCACTGAACCAGTCCCTTAGTCCTGAGGATAGATCAGTTCAGTTTAACAGTTGTGTCTCATTTCAGGAGATGGGCTGAAGGCAGGCTTCTATCATAAACCTATATGGTGCTAGAAAGCAGGTATTTAATAAAAAGCATTTCTATGGAAACAAAAGAAAAACAGAAGTTAATCATTAGAACAGACTCTAAACCAGTTTCTGAGCCTGGAGGGCAGCCTGTCAAGATTTCTAGATGTTGGGCTTGAAGCACCTTTTGCAGTCTGAATGTCTCTGGTGGTGTCATTGAGTGTTACAGTGAACTCTCTGCTATATAGCAGTAGGCACAATGGTTGTCAGTATATGAGCTATTGTGGTGATTTCCCTAAAGCATATATCAAGTTGTCCAGCTTCAGCTTTCAGGACTTTTGGAAAAGCACAGTTTTTGTTTTTAGTGATTCCAAGTCAAAAAGTAGGGGGAAATTGGAAACATTCGTTTGGAGAATCATAGCCAGATACTGGAAGACACTAGAAGAATTCAGGGTACAGTCCAGTTACAAGTCAATAACAAAACCTCAAAGACAATGCATAGAATTTGATATCCATAAGGATGCACTATAAAGTCATTTATTCACCACAGATGGGCATGTCTCCTTCTAAGTCCCTGAGTGAGCAAGACCACTCCAGAATAATGGCTAAGAGGGGTTGGAGATGTGTTACAGGGCTATTTTAAGATCTGTAGCCATGCCTCCAGGGGACATGGAATGGCATGTCTCTTGGATGTTTCATGAGCAGGTGGGAATATTCCCTGCCTGTGGCTGAGAGAAAACAAATGCCAAATTACAGGGCCATTTCTAGATCTGCAGTAGGACCAAGGTTGGAGGGCTTGCCTCAAGGCATAAACAACTGTGTCTCCCAGCAGGTCCCTGGGCAGGCAGGACTACTCAGGTCCAGGTTAAGAAGAGCTGGAGCCTGGCTGGAGCCACTTCAAGATCCATGGTCAGACAGAAGTTAGTGGGCCTACCTTTGGGCGCATTAATGGGCATGTCTTTCAGTAGGTCTTTGAGTGGACAGAAGTGTTCCCACCTAGGAAGTGAGGGTCTCAAGCTGGGTCATAGGTTCACTCCAGGGTCCACAGCCAGGACTGAGGCCAGAAGGTTTGTTACCAGGAACACAGGCAGATGTGACTCTTGCTGGGTCCTTTAGTGCTGGTGGCAGGACAAGGCCAAACGACTCTGTAGCTGAGTCTACAGGGAGCAGAGCTGTTTCCATGTCTGTAATTGGGTCGTGATTAGCAAGCCCGCCACCTAGGCATCTCTCTCAAAATGTTCCTCCGCAGTCGGGTTCCACTAGGGTTTCATAATCTCTTATCTGGATCTGCAGCTCCCACAAAGGCACTTCTATCTATGGACGACTGCCAAATTATTGTTGCTGAGGGAGTATATGAGCAGGGGATTCCAAAACTTATAACTCCGATCTTCCATAATCAACTATTTACTCATCGTCTTTACTTGGATAGCTAACAGGCATCTGAAGCTTAATATTCCCAAATTTTAAAATACACTCTCGCATGTCTAAAGAAAACCCTGATATATCTCTCACAGTGCTTCTCATCTTCGAAAAACAAAGCCAAAAACACAAAAGTCTACTCCATTCATTGAATCCTCAGGGCCAAAATCTTGATATCTACTTCTTTCCTTTTTCTCCTACCCAACAAGCTACGCCATCATTCTCTACCTGTGGCTGAGAGGGAACCAATGGAGATCCAGAATTTGTTGTTAAATTATGGGAATGAGCTTCACCTTTAGCATATATCCTAAATCCATCCTGTTTTTGCTTCCTCTATCACTACACCACCATCCTGGGCATAGCTTCTATATCTCTTGCAACTGTTGCAATAATCTCATAATTCATCTCCTCACTTTCATTTCTACCTCCCTAAGCTACCCTCTCCACACAACACACAGTGTTCAGCTTTCAAATATAAATCATCTTGTGTCACTACCATGCTCAAAACCCTCCAGTGAGTTCCTGCCAGACTCAGGGAAAAAATCCATTGTTTTCACCGCAGCCTACAAGATACATTTGTAATCTGGTCCCTAGCTATTTCTCCCACCATTTTTCCAATCATTCTGCTTCTCTCTTGCTCTGATATAGTCATGCTGTCCTCTTGGCTGGTTGATGTTCATTTGTAACAGGGTTTGCTGTTCCCTGTGTCTAGACTGCTCTTCCGCATGTATGACCTACTCTCTTACTTCAGTTGCCTCTTCAGAGAGGCCTTTCCAGACCACTCTATTTAATTGTAACCCCCTCACCGACAACTCTCCATCCCATTGGCATGATAATCTTACCTTAATAGTATTTATCCTTACCTGATGATCATTAATGCATTTTCTTGTTTCCATTATTTTAATGTTCTATCTCCAACCTCCCTTCTCCCCAAAATACATGAACTCCATAAGTGAAAGGACTTGGTTTTCCTGTTTTATCACTGATACCTAGAACAATACCAGGAACATAACTGGGACTCAATAAATAGTTGTTTAATGTTGGCTGAATTAACAAATTTGGACTTTAGATGAGCTACTGGTCTCCATTAAAAGATCAATATGAAAATACTATTTGGAAATATGTGTAAAAATGTGGAGTTACCTAGTTCTTTTCCCTTAATTTGGGAGTAAAACATTTCTAGTCACTTTTGGGACATTTAGAATAAATAAAAGATATGTCGGGATGATAAAGGCAAGGATATTGCCCTCATAGATGAAATTTATGATAAGTTCTATAGCGACAATAAGCAAAATTATGTGCTCCAGAGTAGCTGGAGAAGGAAACTATTTTAGATACAGCAGTTAAGGAGAGACTTGAGATGAAGCTGAGTAGTCAGTCAGTAGTCAGTTCCACCAAAAGTTGGAAGAGAGACATCATAGTCCGAAGGAAGAGAAAATGCAAAGTCACTCTTCCAGAAAAAAAGAAGAAAACTGTGTTGAAGAAACAGAAAGGAAGAGCATGTGGCTGGCACGTGGAGAATAACAGGAATGTTGTAGGAGACAATATCACAAAGATATATCTCATGTGGGACCTTCTTCAGCCATGGGAAAGAGTTTGAATATTATTCTAAATGCAATAGAAAGCCACATAGATGTCTTAATTAGGGGAGACAATGCCATTTTGGTATGATAGGTACAATGTTAGGAGTAAGTACAGACTATTATGGGAGCAACTTGACAGACATCTTTAAAAGCCCAGTGGAATCAGAGAAAGCTTCATAGGTATTAATCATAAGGTTACAAATAGTTCAGTAAAATGAAGCCTAACATGTAAGGGAGGGAGGGAAGAGCTTGTAAAGATAACCAGGGGCCAAATCATAAAGCCTCATTAGCTACCAACAAAAACCATGATTTTGTTTTCAGGAAAATGGAGTATCTTTGAAAGAAGATCCAATTAGGAGGCTGCTGATGTCACTTAATCAAGAATTAATGCCTTGAACTCATTTTTTTTAAGTGTGAATGGAGAAATATGACCAGATTAGAAACACTGAGGAGGAAAAAGTAGAACTCGATGATGGCTTGGAAGTGGATTGGAGGGTAGTATAAAGAGAAAGGAGCTAAAGATGAAACCTAGATTTTCTATTAAAGATGGTATGGCAGACCCAATCTACTCACCTCTGCTTTTTTTCACATTGCTACTAAAATAAAACTAAAGGAGTTTTTAGAAGTATAAAACTATTAAAATGGGAATAAATAATCCAGTAAAAAAAAACATGCTATTTGAAAAATTGATGGAGCTATGGGAATTGAAGAAGCAGAGTCAAGAAAGCAAACATCTAAGGTTTTAGTGGAAAAAACAATGAAGCCACTCCTTTCACAACAAGGAATTCCTAAAAGGTCAGCTGATAACCTTTTGATAACTTGATAACTGAGGTGGGGATGAAGGTGGAGGTAAAAGTACTCGTACTGGTTAAAAGTCTGTTTTAGAAGCTGTGAAACCTTCAGATCATATTGTATTTGAATGTACTGAAAAATTGAACAAATACGGAAAATTTCCTAATTACATTTCCTAATTACACATCCTCGCCAACAAAAATCCAAAAACATGGCAAGTAACTATGAGAAACCACTTGCAGCTGGTTTCACGTGGCACCCAAAACAAACCATTTGTTCATTTACCCATTTACTCAAGAACTACATACTGACACAATATAACATGAAGATTAGATCATTGGTTCTGGAACTAGACTTCCTGGGTTCAAACCCCACTTCTTTTTTTTTTACATTGATGTATTCTTTTTCCACATGTTCATTGTTTCTATTTTTTTAATATGAAATTTATTGTCAAATTGGTTTCCATACAACACCCAGTGCTCATCCCAACAGGTGCCCTACTCAATACCCCTCACCCACCCTCCCTTCCCTCCCACCCCCCATCAACCCTCAGTTTGTACTCAGTTTTTTAAGTCTCTTATGTTTTGGCTTCCACCCCCAAACTTTTTTTTTCCTTCCCCTCCCCCATGGTCTTCTGTCAAGTTTCTCAGGATCCACATAAGAGTGAAAACATATGGTATCTGTCTTTCTCTGTATGGCTTATTTCACTTAGCATAACACTCCAGTTCCATCCATGTTGCTACAAAAGGCCATATTTCATTCTTTCTCATTGCCACGTAGTACTCCATTGTGTATATAAACCACAATTTCTATATCCATTCATCAGTTGATGGACATTTAGGCTTTTTCCACAATTTGGCTATTGTTGAGAGTGCTGCTATAAACATTGGGGTACAAGTGCCCCTATGCATCAGTACTCCTGTATCCCTTGGGTAAATTCCTAGCAGTGCTATTGCTGGGTCATAGGGTAGGTCTATTTTTAATTTTTTGAGGAACCTCCACATTGTTTTCCAGAGTGGCTGCACCAATTTGCATTCCCACCAACAGTGCAAGAGGGTTCCCGTTTCTCCACATCCTCTCCGGCATCTATAGTCTCCTGATTTGTTCATTTTGGCCACTCTGACTGGCGTGAGGTGATATCTGACTGTGATTTTGATTTGTATTTCCCTGATGAGGAGCGACATTGAGCACCTTTTCATGTGCCTGTTGGCCATCTGGATGTCTTCTTTAGAGAAGTGTCTATTCATGTCTTCTGCCCATTTCTTCACTGGATTATTTGTTTTTCAGGTCAAACCCCACTTCTGACATTTGTTACCTGTGTGACCTTAAAGAGGATGTGTCATTTCTTTTTGCTTCCGTTTCTCTTTTGTAAAATAGGACCATGGAAGTATTCATTTCATGTGGTTGATATAAAGTTCAAATTAATATTTTTAAACTCCTGGCATATGAGTACAGAATATGTATTTGCGTTACCACACATGTCCCAGTGTTCCAGACTTTAGGATTATAAGCAAGGAAAAGACAAAAGACAGTCTCATGACATTTTAGGGTGGAAAGTAAGCAAGTCACCCCAAACTAATAAATGCACCAGGTAATCTCAAGGGATTCTCCATAGTGGAATTATCTGTTTTCCAGATTAAATAAATGAGTAAGTAAATGAAAAGATTTTAACTGCATTGTATTGCTTCTCTGTGGAATGTAACTTCCATCATCATCTTTAAGAAAGAAGCGAGTGAATATAGTAGGTGTGCTAGATACTTTACACCTGATTTAATGTAAGCCTTATCACCACATACAATGCAAGCAGTGTTATCCCTATTTTACAGACAAAGAAACTAAGACTTGGTGAAATTCACTAACTTTCAGGGGGGTCAGGAGCCATGACATTAGTGAGTGGCAGAGCCGGGATTCAAACACAAGTCTGTCTGACTTCAAAGCCCATGCCACATAGTCTTATATTATCTGGATATTTTAATATTTTCCACTGCATAAATATGTATTTTTTCTAACATTAAACTTAGAAAATGGCTTTGTTTTCCCTTTTTTATATTTTATTAATTAACAGCTACTCTTAAAAACGTTTCAGTGCTTGGTTATGTTAATTGTCACAGAAATACCAGAACCATTTTTTATTCCAACTTCATCCTTCTCAGTGACCTCAAAAAAATGATACCCAGCATTTTTATAAAACTCATATCCCATGACCTTTTATAATATCTTCTATGCTTACTCATTCTTTTTCCTCTACATGCTAACTTTAATCCCTAATCCATCACTAATCAGGCCTTCCACCTAAAGATCTACCAAGGACTATTTCTCTGTCTTCTTTTAGAAAGCCTCCTGGCTTGTTGAGTCCTTGTCCTAACCTCCTCATACAGGTGAATCGGTATGCATTATTTGTCTCTAATAATCAGTAAGTGGGTTGTACTTAATTCAGCTCCTTCTTCATTTTGCCTCTATCCTCATAGAGATATCCTCTGTTTTCTTGAGGTGGAACTGAGGATAGCCGTTGAGCATTTGTATCAAGGACACAATGACAGAACCAGGTATAAACAAGAGAGACTCCAGGGTGTATCATGAGAGGACTTTCAGTTAGTCATTTTGAGGGAAAATGCTGGGATTTTCTTCTGTTGTTGTTATTTTATCATCATGCATTTTAAAACTGACATCAAGCCAAGAGGTGATGATTTACTTCTGAGACTCTTCTGTGGATGGACTCTGTACCCTCAGCTACTGAGGACCAGCAAGGCTAAGCTTCAATGTTGCAGATGTTATTTACGTCCTAAAAAATCGATTTAAATTTTTTTTTTTTTTTTTTCCAACGTTTATTTATTTTTGGGACAGAGAGAGACAGAGCATGAACGGGGGAGGGGCAGAGAGAGAGGGAGACACAGAATCGGAAACAGGCTCCAGGCTCTGAGCCATCAGCCCAGAGCCTGACGTGGGGCTCGAACTCACGGACCGCGAGATCGTGACCTGGCTGAAGTCGGACGCTTAACCGACTGCGCCACCCAGGCGCCCCAAAAAATCGATTTAAAATTTCACTAGATCAGTCTCTCTGAAAGATTTGGAAACAAAAAACATGGATTATCACCAATTATTTTCCCCAATATCTTTTCTTTTGTGCAATATGTCTTGATTTATAACTCTCTGCCTATAAATTTCTCTTCTATTGTAGAATTAGGTATTCCTGTGAGTTTAAAGGAAATGAAGCTTAGAGTAGTTAAATTCCAAAAATTCTCCAGGAAAATGTTCTTTCTGTATGATGTAAGTCAGTATGAGGGCTCTGGTAGCCTATTTCAGTGCAGAGAATCCATTCTTTTTAATGGAATATCCAATCTAATGGAGCATATTGTGCTCAAAGAAAAACTCATTCTCAGGAATGTGCTGAACCAGGTACATAATTTACCAGAAATGAAGTTAAGTTCAGCATATTCTAGAAAAATGAATCACATGAGGCTTGGATCTTGTGCTGTGCATTCAACTTAAATAGCACGGTTTGCCTTCTACAGCCATGATGATTTGAGAAAAACCAAAAATATAGTCACACTGGGAACATAGGCTACAGTGAACTCCCTGTGCTTTTACATGGTCTTGCCCGAAGATGGTATCTGTAACAGTACCTCAGAGCATAACAGGAAAGGACAAGGATAAGCTTCTTAAATTAGAATTGTGTTTGCATGTTTCCTTTTACTTTGTCCAGACATCTGAATTCCTTTATTCTTTTTTCCTCCCACATCCATTCTTCTTTGAGTTGTTATTTACTAATTGAGTTGCAGGGGGTGGGTTTGGTGCTTTTTTTGTATGTATGTATGTATGTATGTATGTATGTTTTTTGGAGAGAGAGAGAAGGAGAGAGGTCGGTGCAAGAGAGAAAGAGACCATGAGCATGCACATATGCAAGCTGGAGAAGGGCAGAGGGAGAGACAGAGAGGATCCTAAGCAGGCTCCAAGCTCAGCACGTGGACTCCATGCCCAACTCACAACCATGAGATCATGACCAGAGCCAGAATCAAGAGTGGTATTCTTAACTGACTGAGCCACCCAGGTGCCCTATGATCCTTCCTTCTCCATAAAAATTTTCAGCTCTTATTATTTTTTACTTCCTCTACAAGATTATATATTTTCTTTTCTTTCCAACTTTTTTTTTAGTACCTAGCATTGAAAGTGGCCAAAATTTCCCCATGAATGTTTACCTTTAATATGGAAAAGGCTCAGAAAACTTTTTCTGTAAAGGACCAGATAGTAAATATTTTCAACTTTTTGGGCCACACAATTTATCACAACTACTTAACTCTGACATTGTCATGTGAAAGCAGCCATAGACAATATGTGTATGAATGAACATGGCTTTATTTCAATAAAATGGTACTTACAAAAACAGGTAACAAGATGGATTTAGCTCATGGGCCATAGTTACATGACACCTACTATCGATGACAGGATGAGAAAATAAGTGAAATCTTCACAAATAACTAGGAAAAATGCAAAAATGCCTAACCTGCCTAATTTCATGCACCAAACTTCAAATGTTTGCAAATAGGAGATTTGCATTAAGACTGCTGACTCACCAAACTTCTTAATATAAATAAGCTGAACACAGTATTCCTAATTCTTGGGCAGCATTCTGCACATTACTTTCAGTATCTAGAGTTTCTGTCACTAATTGCTAACAATCAAACCTAATATCTAGAAACTAAGATTTTTATCAAGGTAAATATTTACTTAGCCTCAATTTCCTGTGTTTTGACTCAGAAAAATAATTTTTCTCCAAACACAGTTTGGAAACATTTTTACTACCTAAATGACGAAAGAAGGAAAGAAAGGAAAGAAAGAAAGAAAGAAAGAAAGAAAGAAAGAAAGAAAGAAGAAAGAAAGATCCTACTTTCCTGTTAACAGAAAAATTTTATTAGATGATATTCTTTCTTATAGATCAAGACTTATCAAATAAGCTCTGGAATGTGCTTCAGTTTTTGTTGAGAACTTAAATTTGAAGAACAATTTTAGAAAAAAAAATACTTAGAAAACATGGTCTGAATTAGCATATAGAAATACTGGCTTTGCCTAAATGTTATAAATTTTGTAATTAAAAACATTTTAAAAGGAACATGGGTAGTATAACTTATAACAGCACTATTGAATATATATTGTAAGAAAAACACATTTTAATTTTGAGGTCATAGGAGAAACGCTGTGCAATAACATTGTCGTGGTTGCTGTTGCATTCTTCTCTTCCTTGGTACCATCTCCATCCCATCTTTATTTAAAACATAGATGATTTTCTTCCATATGATTTCCCTCTAGGCATTTCTTTCTGTTATAACAAAACAGTAACAAAAAAATAAATGAAAAACAAACCAAAAAAATAAAAACCAAAAGCACTGCTTACCCCTCTTACCCCCACTTCCAAGAGAAAGGAAAGTCTAAAGAAATGTAAATCATTGAAATCATTGCTAATTATTCAGGACCAATCTTAATTTATTAGTCTTAGTTCTCCAGAGAAACAGAACCGATAGAAAGAGATTTACTACGAGAAATTGGCTCAGGAGATTATAGAGGCTGAAAAATCCCACCATCTGCCACCTGCAAGCTAGAGACCCAGGAAAGCCAATGATATAATTCCATTCTGGGTTTCTGAGAACCAGAGGAGCTAATGGTGTAAAATCCAGTCTAAGAACAGGAAAACAACAATGCCCCAGGTCAAGCAGGCAGGAAGAAAGCAAAAACAGGCGAATTCCTTCTTCCTCCACTTTTTTGTTCTATTCAGGCCCTCAACAAATTGAACGATGTCCACCCACATTGAGGAAAGCAATCTGCTTTATTGATTTACATGCTAATCTCAAGGAAGAGCCTAACAAATACACCCAGAAATAATGTTCAATCTGGGCACCCCTTCACCCAATCAAGGTAACACACCAAATAACCATCACAGCTAGGGAATTAACAAGAAGAGCAACTCTAGTAATTTTCCCCTTTCATTAACTATTTCAAAATCAGAATTTGGGTATCTTTTATTCATATAAATGTAGTTCTTCTTTCTTGTCCATTATACCCCCATTGTTAGCAAAAAATTATATTTTATAAAAACAAAATATAGAAATGTGGTATTTCAGTAAGTGCTTAGCCTACACGAAAGGGATTTTTTTCTTATTCTTAATCTACAGGATTGCCTAATAATGATATTAAAGAATTCAATTCATTGTTATCAAATAATACTTACTGTAGCACTCCATAGATAGAGGTATTTTAGGAGGATTATTTTGACAGGTCCACAGAACACATAATACACTAACTCTCCAAAATATGTTTAGCAAATCTGGAGTTCTAGAGGAGCAAACCAGAAGGGTATGTAGTATATCCAGCAAGCTTCCATTAAACACTTGCATCCATTTGTTCACATACATATGAAAAAATGTAATTGTAACACTAGCTATGGAAAGAACTCTACAAAGAGATCTAGCATACTTGTCTCCTTAGTCAAAAGATAAACATGCAACAAAGCCAAAAAAATGCAAGGCAGTGATTTATAAATCCAGTGAGAATGGTTCATCCAGAACTGAAGTGACATTTAAGCAACCCATAGCAACTGTCCACTTTGGTGGGAAAATAAATCCAAGTGATCCAGTACACTATAGGAAATTTCAACACCGTTGACTATCGAACGGCAAGAGATACTTCTTATAGTTAAATGTTAGTAAAAAAGAACCAGCTTTTTATTGTGTTTATTGTAAAAAAAGGAACAAATTGAGTCATGTATTTTTCTTTTCCTGTAGGACAATGGAAACTTAAAGCCAAATCTCAAAATTACCATCCAGAGAAAGGCAAAAAGTTAGTGGAACCACTAATTCTGCCACATACTTATTTATGAGAAAATGTATACCTAAGCTCAGTTAAATTTGTTGAGTAACTGATCCAAATATAAAGTCAAGTTACTAACACTTTGTGATGATCTAGCAAATCAGGAATTCAACCTGGACAGTACAGCCAGTGGAAATGAGATAATGTTAGCATTATGGGAAAGGGAGTGGAGGGTAGAAAGACTTCCATAAGAAGAGGAACACAGTGTCTCCATTAGTAGACCCAAGATATAAGTTTTATGTTGACTTTCAATTTGACAGCTTCTGAACAGTTGTACACAAGGCAAATCAAGCCAAAGAAATCAGGAAAGTTTGTATAATATTTAATTCCAACTTAGATAAACCAACTGTGTTCCTGGTCCTGCTAGTCTCTAGCACCAGTCTGGAGAGGAAGAACCTAACAATAAGAAAAAAGAAGAAAATAAATAGAAATCAAAGAGAGAGAGAGAAAGACTAGCATAGAAGTTTGCCTTTTGGAATTCTTTAGAGTTCCTAAATGTATCCATCTGATTTATGTTTCCCAACGAAGTTCCACTCCTCTTGTGGCCCAAGAAGAGAAAATTTGCTCCTGGTGTAGGGGAGATAAAATCTCTCCTCTAACCTCTTAGGGTTTCCAGCTGGGACTGACAGAAGATAGATTAACAACAGAAAAAAGTATAAATTTTATTTATAAGATTTTACATGTACATGAGAGTCCTCACAGGAAAATGAAGACCCAAAGAAGTGTCTAGGCCTGAGTGCTTATATTCTGAGTTGAACAAAGTGTAGCAATTGTGGAAAAGCAAGTAAAATGCACGGGGAGACTAAAGGAAGTTAAGAATTATGTTAGCAAGGTCTATTTGAACAGATTTCTTTCAACCTCAACTCCTTGTTACTGGTAATAAGAATGTTTCTTTCTTTCTGGTATATGGAAGACATCTTTCATGTGGAAATTGCATCTCCTGCTTTCGGAAAGAAAAGGAGAGGACAAAGTGCCCTTCTTGGACCTGCTGTTTTTCAAATGCCTTCAGCTCAAGATAATCAATATGCCAAAGCAGCATATTTTGAGGTGGCATGTCCTTGACTCCTTCACTGACATAAATATTTGCCTTCCATTGAAGTAAACTTAGAGATATTTATTAACTTCTGTGCTAGCTCAGGAATTAATATCTTCCTTGCAGTTTTCTATTCCTGATGTAATATGTAATAACTACGTATAATAAACCCTAGGTTTTCAGAAGGTATGCATCCCAAGACCTTTAGTCAACCCCAGATTTATGCATGTTACAGAGTTAATTTCCTTTTGGAGAAAAAAGCAAAAATAAACTATTTGGACTACATCAAAATAAAAAGCTTTTACACAGCAAAGGAAGCTATCAACAAAACAAAAAGATAACCTACAGAATGGAAGAAGATATTTGAAAATGATAGATAGAATAACAGACTAATATCCAAAATATATAAACAACATATACTACTCCACAACAAAAAGACAAACAATCCAATTAAAAAATGAGCAGAAGATCAGGGAAATGCAAATCAAAACTACAATGAGATATCACCTTACACCAGTTAGATTGGTTAAAATCAAAATGACAAGAAATAATAAATGTTGACAAGGATGTGGAAGAAAAGGAACTCTCATCAACTATTGGTGGAAATGTGAATTGGTACAGCCAGTGTGGAAACAAGTATGGAGGCTTCTCAAAAAAATAGAAGTAGAAATACCATATGGTCTGATAATTCTACTGCTAGGTATTTACCCAAAGAAAATACTAACTCAAAAACGTGTATGCACTCCTATGTTTATTGCACTATTATTTATAATAGCCAAGATATGGAAGCAACCAAAGTATCCATAAATAGATGAATGGATGAAGAAGATGTGGTACACACACACACACACACAGAAATATTACAGAAATATTACACAGCCATAGAAAAGGATGAAGTCATGCTATGTGAGAATTTAAGACAACATGGCTGGATCTAGAGGGTCCTGGGGGGGTATTATGCCAAGTGAAATAAGTCAGACTGAGAAAGACAAATACCATATAATTCCACATAAGTGGAATCTAAAAAACTAATTAACAAACAAAACACACAATTGAGATCTATAAATACAGAGAACAAATTGATGGTTGCCAGACAGAAGGGGAGTGGGTGGGCAAAATGGGTAAAGGGGAGAGTAAGATACAGGCTTCCAGTTATGGAATGAATAATGAATAAGTCTCAGTAATGAAAGCCACAGCATAAGCAATACAGTCAATAATATAGTAATGGTGATGTATTGGAACAGATGGTCTACACTTGTAGTGAACATAGCATAATGTATATAAACTTCTCAAATCACTAAGTTGTACACCTGAAACTAATGGTAACATTGTGTGTCAACTATACTCAAATTGTTTTTCTAATTTCCTTTAGAAACCTTTTATTCCCTGCAAAGTCATCATTTTCTTAAAGTATTGTTAGTCATAATAACTAAATTACAGGAATTGTAGTAACAAGTTCTTTCCTTTCTTTTTCCAAACAGTGTTATTACTTGATTTCCCTACGCTGTCTCAATCAAAGTTAAACTATCATTTTATTCTTGAAAGGTGACAGTTTTGATGAAATAACAACTCATGTTAAGAAATATTCTTTAGCTTCTTACAGCAGACACTACAAAATTAACATGGGAATGCAAGAATGGGATATTATATAGGGAATGTAGGGAATGCAAGAATGACATGTTATAACATTAAACAAGTGTATTGTATTTGCCAGATGCTAAAAGTTATTTTAGGAACAACAGAGAGACTGCACTTACAGGTTAATATGATAATGAGATTTTGTGTTAAAACCATAAAGACACAAATTATAAATGAAGGAAGCTTAAAAACTGAGACTAATATAAAATCTTTTTTTTACATTTTCTTGTCTTATAGCCCATTTGTACACCTTTGGCATTAGAAATAGAAAAGCAAACATTCTCTGTGATATAGATAATATGATTTTAATGAACAAAGGGTGGCCTTAACAATTAGCTCAATTATTAGATTATTAGTCTAAATATCTATAAATCAACTATTCTAAAATTAAACGTGCTTTTGCTTATGTAAAATGTCAATAATCGTGTATAAAAATCCAGCTTAAACATTTAGTTAGGCATGCGTTTGCAAGCTGTTTAACTTGATGGGTATAATAGAAGGTGGCTGTTAAATATACTATAGGAAATTTGCTGAATTCTTTGTATAAACATGTTTGGACAATTTTTTTTAATTTTCCAGGCTAAAATTATCTACAGTCATGGCCCATGATATTGAAATTTAATATCTTCACTATCCTTTTATCTATGCACTTGAGTGTGCCTCAAAAGTTTCTTCTGCTACCTCTTGGCCCTGCCTATATGTTCATGTTTGAATAATTTCCTTGTGACTATTTTCCAGCTTTTTATGCAAGCACACATTTTGATAAGCTTCATAATATATTCAAGAAGATGCTTAGATTTCACTGACCTCATCTGACTCCACACTGTAGCCACAGGAAACAGCTTCATGGAAGCGTAGGACTGGGAATATACAACTCTGAACTCATTTCACCTCTTAATTGACAACCCTGTTGAGAGACACAGTGTTAATAAAGTATTATCTGGTTTCTAGCTTTTCCTCCAGCTATTCTAATGTTGATTCCTGAATTAAGCTAGATAGCAAATCATACTCGAGATCCCCTATTTTACTCTTCTGTGGGCCGCTTTTCATGTACACCGACTAAGTAAGTCCAGCTTTTTTTGCTCCCAATTTAAGTACTGTGTCAACACAAAATGTTATGCAAAAGAAATGAAATCCCAATTCTGAAATCACTGGTGATCTCTTTCATAAATAAAGATTTTCTTGTAGTGATGTATGGATAGGAGGCAGAAGTGGAAATGAAGTTGGAATCGGGGCAAAGAACACACAGTAAGAATTCCTAAAGATCCTTTCCTTACGTCCATCCCCTAAATGCTCATTCATTAAAACAGCTGTTCATGTTTACCTCATCCACAAAACTCTTAAAGCTGTTCTCAGCTCCTTATCCTTCTGCCATTACTCCATCTTCTTCATAGATCTTATTTATTTCTTTTTCAAACTTTCCTTTGTAGAGAAATCTATCGCACCTCTCTTTCTCCCTTAAGTATCACTATCTATCAATCCAGATGGCATGATACAGACATGGCAGACAAGCAGTGAAGATTTGAAAAGGGAGGGGGCAGGGGAAGGAGCTAAGAATATTTCATAATGAACACAGCAACAATTTCAAATACATGTTCATTATTATCTTCCGATGGCATAATGTCAAAGTAAAAATTTTTCTGTCACACTGAAGTTTACTTTGACATTATATACCATTGGAAAATAATCATGGACATGTGTTTGAAACTCCTGAGTGCATTCATTATAAAACTTGTGTTGAGCATAAATGTTCAACACTATTGCTCTTAAATGACCACCCGGAGATGAAACTTCTTTTTGGTCTCAGCACCAGCAATTGTGCTTCTGATGATTCAGTTTGTTTTTCTTATGGAGAGTACAAATCATATGATCCTTTGTATCAAGGACTAAAATCTTTAGAACCATGTTGGTTTATTGTTATGGCCAGTATACCAAAACGTATATATCTCATCTTACTTGATCTCATTTCTTTCTTAGCCCATTTTCTTCTTACATTTTTTAAAAAAAATTTAATTGTGGTTAGAATACACATAACATAAAATGTGCTACCAACCAATTTTTAAGTGTATAATTTCAGTAGCCTAAAATATGTTCGCATCATTGTGCAATCTCCAGAACTCTTTTTAATCTTACAGAACTGAAAATGTATACTTATTAAACAACTCCCCATTGCTCCCCTCTCTACAGCCCCTGAAAACTACTTTCCTACTTTTTATCTCTATGAATTTGACTACTTTAGGTATCTCAAATAAGTGGAAACAAACAGTATTTGTCTTTTTGTGACTGGCTTATTTCACTAGCCTAATGTCCTTTGGGTTCATTCGTGTTGTATAATGTGTCAAAATTTCCTTCCTCTTTAAAGCTGAGGAATTATTCATGTATATACCACATTTTGTTTATCTATTCATCCATCAATGGGCATATGTGTTGTTACTACCACTTGCTTTTATGAATAATGATGCTGTGAACATGGCTGTACAAATATATCTCTCAGACCCTGCTTTAAATTATTTTGTGTATGTACCTAGAAGTAGAATTGCTGGACCATATGATAATTCTGTATGTAACTTATTGAGGAACTCCCATACTATTTTCCCTAGTGGCTGTACCATTTTACATTCTCACCACCAACAGTGCACAAGGGTTCTGATTATTCCACATCCTTACAAACACTTATTTTTTTTTTATGGTAGTCAGCCTAATGGGTATGATTATCTTATTGTGGTTTTGAGTTACATTTCCCTAATGATTAGTGTTGTTAGCATCTTATGCTGACAAGTCATGTCAGGATCTTCTTTGGAGAAATTTCTGTTCAAATGTTTTCCCCATTTTTTAATTGGGTTGTTTGGGTTTTTTGTTTTCATGATGCTAAGTTGTAGAAGTTCTTTATATATTCTAGATATTAACCCCCTATGTGAAATATGATTTGCAAATATTGTGTCCTACTCTGTAGGTTGCCTGCTCACTCTGTTGATTGTATTCTTTGATGCCCAGAAATTTTAAATTTTGATGTAGTCCAATTTACCTATGTTTACTTTTATTGTTTGTGTTCTTCATATCATAGCCAAGAAATCATGACCAAAACCAATGTCATGAACCTTTCCCTCTGTTTTTTTTCCTAAAAGTTTCTCACATTTATTTTAACCATATTTGTCTTCTGTTATATGTATTTGTGTGATGTTTGCATTTATATATGTTGTATGAGTTAGCTTAAATTCATTCTTTTTTTAATTTAATTATTTTTTAATTTACATCCAAGTTAGTTAGCATATATTGCAACAATGATTTCAGGAGTAGATTCCTTAATGCCCCTTACCCCTTTAACCCATCCCCCCTCCCACAGCCCCTCCAGTAACCCTCTGGTTGTTCTCCATCTTTAAGTTGCAGATGGCAAGATTTCATTCTTTTTGATTGCCAAGTAATACTCCATTTTGTGTGTGTGTGTGTGTGTGTGTGTGTGTGTGTGTACCACATCTTCTTTATCCATTCATCCATCAATGAACATTTGGGCTCTTTCCATACTTTGGCTATTGTTGATAGTGCTGCTATAAACATGGGGGTGCATGTGTCCCTCCGAAACAGCACACCTGTATTCCGTAGATAAATGCCTAGTAGTGCAATTGCTAGGTCATAGGGTAGTTCTATTTTTAGTTTTTTGAGGAACCTCCATACCGTTTTCCAGAATGGCTGCACCAGCTTGCATTCCCACCAACAATGCAAAAGAGATCCTCTTTCTCCGCATCCTCGCCAACATCTGTTGTTGCCTGAGTTGTTAATGTTAGCCATTCTGACAGGTGTAAGGTGGTGTCTCATTGTGGTTTTGATTTGTATTTCCCTGATGATGAGTGATGTTGAGCATTTTTTCATGTGTCGATTGGCCATCTGGATGTCTTCTTTGGAGAAGTGTCTATTCATGTCTTTTGCCCATTTCTTCACTGGATTGTTTGTTTTCTGGGTGTTGAGTTCGATAAGTTATAGATTTTGGATACTAACCCTTTTTCTGACATGTCATTTGCAAATATCTTCTCCTATTCTGTTGGTTGACTTTTAATTTTGCTGATTGTTTCCTTCGCTGTGCAGAAGATTTTTATTTTGATGAAGTCCCAGTAGTTCATTTTTGTGCTTGTTTTCCTTGCCTCCGGAGACGTGTTGAGTAAGAAGTTGCTGCGGCCAAGATCAAAGAGGTTTTTGCCTGCTTTCTCCTCGAGGACTTTGATGGCTTCCTGTCTTACATTTAGGTCTTTCATCCATTTTGAGTTTATTTTTATGTATGGTGTAAGAAAAGTGGTCCAGGTTCATTCTTCTGCATGTTGCTCTCCAGTTTTCCCAGTACCACTTGCTGAAGACACTGTCTTTATTCCATTGGATATTCTTTCCTGCTTTGTCAAAGATTAGTTGGCCATATGTTTGTGTGTCCATTTCTGGGTTCTCTATTCTATTCCACTGATCTGAGTGTCTGTTTTTGTGCCAGTACCATACTGTCTTGATGATTACCGCTTTGTAGTATAGCTTGAAGTCTGGTATTGTGATGCCTCCTGCTTTGGTTTTCTTTTTCAAGATTGCTTTGGCTATTCGGGGTCTTTTCTGGTTCCATACAAATTGTAGGATTATTTGTTCTAGCTCTGTGTTATTTTGATAGGTATTGTATTGAATATGTAGATTGCTTGGGGTAGTTTTGACATTTTAAAAATATTTGTTCTTCCTATCCAGGAGCATGGAATCGTTTTCCATTTTTTTGTGTCTTCTCAATTTCTTTCATAAGCTTTCTATAGTACTTAGTGTATAGATTTTTCACCTCTCTGGTTAGACTTATTCCTAAGTATTTTATGGGTTTTGGTGCAATTGTAAATGTGATCAATTCCTTGATTTCTTTTTCTGCTGCTTCGTTATGGATGTATAGGAATAAAACCAATTTCTGTGCATTGATTTTATATCCTGCCCCTTTGCTGAATTCATGGATCAGTTCTAGCAGTTTTTTTGATGGAATCTTTTGGGTTTTCCATATAGAGTATCATGTCATCTGTGAAGAGTGAAAGTTTGTCCTCCTGCTGGCCAATTTGGATGCCTTTTATTTCTTTGTGTTGTCTGATTGCTGAGGCTAATACTTCCAATACTATGTTGAATAACAGTGGCAAGAGTGTTCATCCCTGTCTTATTTCTGACGTTTGGGGGAAAGCTCTGTTTTTCCCCATTGAGGATGATACTAGCGGTGGGTCTTTCATATGGTTTTTATGATCATGAGGTATGATCCTTCTATCCCTACTTTTTTGAGGGTTTTTATCAAGAAAGGATGCTGTATTTTGTCAAATACTTTCTCTGCATCTATTGAGAGGATCATGTGGTTCTTGTCCTTTCTTTTATTGATGTGATGTATCACATTGATTGTTTTGCAGATATTGAACCAGCCCTGCATCCCAGGTATAAATCCCACTTGATTGTGGTGAATAATTTGCTTAATGTATTGTTGGATCCAGTTGGCTAATATCTTGTTGAGGATTTTTGCATCCATGTTCATTAGGGAAATTGGTCTATAGGTCTCCTTTTTAGAGGGGTCTTTGTCTGGTTTTGGAATCAAGGTAGTGCTGGCTTCATAGAAAGTTTGGAAGTTTTCCTTCCATTTCTATTTTTTGGAACAGCTTCAAGAGAATAGGTGTTAACTCTTCCTTAAATGTTTGGTGGAATTCCCCTGGAAAGCCATCGGGCCCTGGACTCTTGTTTTTTGGCAGATTTTTGATGACTAATTCGATTTCCTTACTGGTTATGGGTCTGTTCAAATTTTCTATTTTTTCCTGTTTCAGTTTTGGTAGTGTATGTGTTTCTAGGAATTTGTCCTTTTCTTCCAGATTTCCCATTTTATTGGCATATAATTGCTCATAATATTCTCTTATTGTTTTTTTTTTTTGGAGGCATTGAAATCTATTGTTTTAATAGTTTATTATCTAATGTGTCTAATTTTTTTTTTCAATATATGAAATTTATTGTCTCTTATTGTTTTTATTTCTGCTATATTGGTTGTGATCTCTTCTGTTTCATTCTTGAGTTTATTTATTTGGGTCCTTTCCTTTTTCTTTTTGATCAAACTGGCTAGTGGCTTATCAATTTTGTTAATTCTTTCAAAGAACCAGCTTCTGGTTTCATTGATCTGTTCTACTGTTTTTTGGTTTCAATAGCATTAATTTCTTCACTAATCTTTATTATTTCCTGTCTTCTGCTGGCTTTGGGTTTTATTTGATATTCTTTTTCCAGCTCTTTAAGGTAGAGGGTTAGGTTGTATATCTGGGACTTTTCTTCCTTCTTTAGGAAGGCCTGGATTGCTATATACTTTCCTCTTACGACTGCCTTTGCTGCATCCCAGAGGTTTTGGGCTGTGATGTTATCATTTTCATTGGCTTCCATACACTTTTTAATTTCCTCTTTAACATCTTGGTTAGCCCATTCATTCTTTTAATAGGATGTTCTTTAGTCTCCAAGTATTTGTTGTGTTTCCAAATTTTTTTCTTGTAGTTGAATTCGAGTTTCATAGCGTTGTGGTCTGAAAATATGCACGGTATGATCTCGATCTTTTTGTACTTGTTGAGGGCTGATTTGTGTCCCAGTATGTGATCTATACTGTAGAATGTTCCATGTGCACTGGAGAAGAATGTATATTCTGCTGCTTTAAGATGAAATGTTCTGAATATATCTGTTAAGTCCAACCAGTCCAGTGTGTCATTCAAAGCCATTGTTTCTCTGTTGATGTTCTGTTTAGATGATAGCTTGAATTCATTCGTAAACAAGATCAGGAGATACACAGACAAGTTTTTGGTTTTTGTTTTGTTTTGTTTTGTTTTGTTTTTCTTTTTTGCTTTTTATCCAACACTTTTTGACACAATTTGTTAAACGCTCTCCAAACCAATAAGCACTGCTGCATATTTAAGTCCTGCAATTGATTTTACATTGTGTATTTGAATCTTTTTGAATCTTGAAGTATATCTATTTATTCTGTTTACTGTATGCCTAAAGTCCTTCACATCTCATAAGATTCATTTTAGGACAATAAACAAAATACCAAAGTTAAAAAATTTAATTTTCTACCAAACTATGGAATCATGGCTAGAGTGTATAAAGTTTTCAAAATCATAGACACCCACACTTCTCTCCACAACATATGGCATATATGAATATAAGTATCATTTTTCTTTTTTCCCCTTCCTTCTCTCTTTCTAACTCAAATAAACAGAACAATAGACTGCATCCTTTAAATCCTTCAGTTCACTGAGTTTTAACATAAAACTGCCAAAATACAGAACCTTGCTATCCACCTCCTGAAGATTCTTTAGACTCCTACGTAGTTCTTCCATCGATGCTCTCAGCAACCACCAATCTGCTTTATGTTACTATAGATTGTTTTGCAATTTATAAATGAGATTGTGCTATATGTAGTCTTGTACCTGGCTTCTTTCACTTAGCATAATTATTTCACTGATGTTGTTGCATATATTAGTAGTTTGTCCCTTTGTAATGCAGGGTAGTATTTATTCTAAGGCATGAATATACCACATTTTGTTTATCCATTCACCTGGTGATGAAGATTTGAACTGTTTACAGTTTGGGCCTATTGTTGATAAAACTACTATAAACATTTGTATGCAAGTCTAGGTGTGGTTGGACATACGATTTTATTTCTCTTGGGTAAATAACATAGAAGTCGAATGGTAGGCATATTTAACTTTATGTGAAACTGCCAAATGATTTTCCTTTTTACAGTTCCTCCAGGAATGTACAAAAGTTCCAGTGGTTTTGCATCTTTGCCAGCATTGAGTATTGTCAGTATTTTTAACTGTAACTATTCTAATGGGTGTATGGGATATGTTATTGTGATTTCATTTACATTTCACTGATGATTAATGATTTGGATGTCTTTTCAAATATATGTTTGAAATTAATATATTTTTAAGTGGCTGTCAAATTGTTAGCTTATTTTTATTGAGTGCTTATTATTGAGTTACAAACACTTAAGGATTCTTCATATATACAAATTTTTTAGCCAATATGTACCTTGTATATTCTCTTGCTTTCTAAAAGCGAAAGTTTTTAATTTATATAAAGCCTAATTTACCAACAGTTTACTATATGATTTATTATTATTTGATGTATTATATGATCTGTACTTTTTGTCTCTCATCTAGAAAATCTTGTCCTAGTTTGAGGTCTTAAAGGTCTTATATTGTATTCTTATGGTTGTACAGTTTTAGCTTTCTGTTTTGAATGAAGCATTTTAAGTGATTTTTAATATGCTGTAGGGTAAGGATTGAGATTAATTTTTTTTTCTGTGGATATTCATTTGTTCCAGCACCATTTCTTTGAAAGATGTTCCTTTCCTCATTGAGTTACCTTGACACCATTGTCATAAATCAGTTGATCATTTTTGTGGATTTATTTCTGGACTCTCTATTCTGCCCCATTGATTAATTTTATGTATTTTATACTTTGGGTGCTATTGTAAATGGATTTTTAAAAGTTTATTTTTAAGTAGACTAATCTTTTGTAAGGACACTTATCATCATCCTTATCTCCTAATCAGAACCTTCACTGATTCCATATCAAATAATGTAGAACACTACTCAACCTAACACTGAAGTCCTGTCATTGTCTAAAATCTTCCTTTACAGATTTATCACTGGCATCCTGTATTTCCAGTGAAGTTAAGTACTCACTGCTCCAAAAGTATACTCCACACTTGCATAAGAATATGATCAAGGATAGGGTGCAAGAATACAGTAGACATGAGGGTCGATAAGTAGTAAAGGACCCTGATATAGAAGTAAGACTCAGAGGGGCGCCTGGGTGGCTAAGTTGGTTAAGAGTCTGACTCTAGATTTCGGCTCAGGTCATGACCTCACAGTTTGTGAGTTCGAGCCCTGCATCGGGCCTGCTTGGGATTCTCTCTCTCCCTCTCTCTCTGCTCTTTCCCAACTTGCACTCACTCGCTCTCTCTCTCTCTCTCTCTCAAAAATAAACTTTAAAAAACCATAAAAATAAAGAAGACAGACTCAGAGTGTAAGAAAATGCTGTGTGGTTTTGGAGGGTAGAATTAGAATTGGTGCTGGAAGCCACAGAGAAATTTGCTTCAATGTGATACTGCAATGATATAGCTAGATGATACGGTCAGAGAAGGAGGGATGTTCTCAGAAGACCATGAACTCTGTTACTGGCCAAGCAGGGGTTGGATGATCACCTATTGAGAGTGTTATAAATGGAATAATAGTGTCAGGTGGGACTAGACCAAGACTCCTTTATAAAATTCCCCTGGCCCTGAGATTGTGTAAATATATTCTCTATATTTATTACTTTATTTAATCGTTAAATATCATTTTCACAGCCAAAAAGAATCTTTCAGCTTCTGGCCCATTTCTGTTCCCTACATCCAGTTTAATATTTCATTTTATACTAAATTCTTCAACATGTTACTCATGAACTACTGCTGAAATTAGTGGAGGCTTTTAAAAAAAAATTGCAGCAGCATTTCCCATCTGAGGCTCCAGAATCATTCTTCATAAGGTATTATTAATGTATTACTAAATAAGAGAAGCCATTTGTAAATGATTATGCATGATTATTCTTTGTCACATCCATAAATTATATATTGGGTTCTCCTAGTGGAGTGGATCTAAACTGGTCAGGGCAGCGGGAGGCAACAGCTTTAGCATCTTTCAAAACAATAATTAATTTTCAAAATGCCAAGGCCAATTGGCAGTAGTTAACATTGCCCCCAGAGCATAATCATGGCCTAGATGCCATAGAGACAAGTTGTCTTGTGTTGCCTATAAATGGATTCTCAGGAAACCTAATTTGAAATTACTGCCTTTAATTATACTGCTGATATAAATAACTTTGATAAAATTAGTGCAGCTGGCCTCTTGTTTGTTTTTCCCACTTAAATGCACTGTACAATGTAATCATCTGAAATAAACATCCATTACAAAGAATGCTTCATTTCAAAGAACATATTATTCTGCTCATCCAGCCAATTGTTATTTTTTCCTCCCCAGCCACATTTCAATCTTGCACCTATTAAAGGGATGAACAAATTATCAAGCTCTCATAATGTACCAACTAGTGAATTAAAACAATTCATTGCTGCTGAATAGGGCCATGCATTTAAAAGATTTTAATTCATTTTTCTCCTCAATTACTATGTTTTCTTTTTAAACAGACCCTGCCAGCTTAAAATTTGTTGAAAGACATACTCTACACAATATAGTTACGTTACTTCCTAAATAGTTACGCCTCTCTTTAAAAGAAAACAGAAGAGGGGCGCCTGGGTGGCGCAGTCGGTTAAGCGTCCGACTTCAACCAGGTCAAGATCTCACGGTCCGTGAGTTCGAGCCCCGCGTCGGGCTCTGGGCTGATGGCTCAGAGCCTGGAGCCTGTTTCCGATTCTGTGTCTCCCTCTCTCTCTGCCCCTCCCCCGTTCATGCTCTGTCTCTCTCTGTCCCAAAAATAAATAAACGTTGAAAAAAAAAATTTTTTTTTAAAAATAAAAGAAAACAGAAGATACCTCATTCATTTGATATGCTTTTTGACTTCAAAGTCCAAGGAAAGTGTCTCAAAAATTATATAAAACGTTGGCCTCAGTTCGTTTATTTTGTTAGAGAGCAGAATTGCTTCTTTTACAGAGAAGAATGGAGCCCTTTCTCTTGGTTCACTGTGATATGATTGTCATCTCTATCTCTACTGCAATCAGGACAGGATTTACCAAGGTCAATTCAACTCGGTCCAACTATTACCAAGCTCAGTTCAACCCAATTCAACTGTCGCCAAGCTCAATTCAACCCCACAACCTGTTATTAGCTACCTGCTACGTACAAGACACTATGAAGATTTCTAAAATGAGTAAGACGTGGCCTCTTTTCTCAATCTGGAAAAGAAGCAAAAAAGATTAACTGTGGAACATTGTGGCAGTTTGGAAATGGTTAGACAGGAACACAGATGATAAATGCTAGAGCAAGGGTGATACAGTAAGAGAAGTTAAATGGGCCTCGAAGTTCAAAGGAAAATGGCTGTGTGTAAAGCTGAGAAAATAAGATAGGCCTTAAGGAAAATTCCGCAGCTTTCTTTTGCTCTTTTCTCTGTGGAGAAGGGCATAGAAATAAAAGTATGAGACACATTTGGTAATATGATAAATTTTATGTAATTATACTGACAAACGAATAAGCTAGGTTTTGCTGGAACCTAGGAATTAAGAGGAGTGGTTGAGGTATATACCAGAAACGTTGACGGGAGTGAAAACACAAAGGCCCCCAAATCCCAAACCAGTCTCTTTGTATTTATTAAGTAGTCAGGAACCACTGTAGCCTTTTGATAAGGCAAAGGAACTGACTGAAATTATACCTTCAGAAGATAGATATCAAAGCTCCGTAGATACACAGATCAAAATGTAGAAAAATGAGGGGCACCTGAGTGGCTCGGTCAACTCTTCATCTTGACTTAGGTCATGATCTCACAGTTCATGGGTTCAAGCCCCACATCAAGCTCTGCACTGAGAGCCCAGAGCCTGCTTAGGATTCTCTATCTCCCTCTTTCTCTACCTCTTCCCCCCACCCTTGCACTCTATCTCTCTCAAAATAAATAAACATTTAAAAATGTAGAAAAATAAGAGGCAGTAAGAACCATGAGAAATTTTCCTCTCTCTAGATAATCACCTGCATGGTGTTGAGGAAAGGGTCAGGGCTGGAGTTTCATCTTCTTGCAGTGGGACTCAGATTGGGCACCAGACCTGCATGTAGGGGACTCAGGAGATGGGGAATACGTACAACTCCAGGAGCATGGGAGACAGTCCAGGCCAGCAGGTGCAATGGCAACAGCCAGCCAATTTTTCTGATGATAGAGCCCACCCTAAACCTCCAGTGTCTGAGTTTAAGTTCTCACTGAAGCAGGGCCTGGGTGAGACAAGAACTTGTACAGATTGCTGGTTTGGGAAGTGTTCCCTAGGCATCAGGAGTGAGGGAGAAGGAAACTAAGACAGATAAAAAGGAGAAGCCAATAGAAGGGTGGTAGTAGAGAGGTCACTGAGGTGACAACAGGGCTTAATTCTACCAGGTTCTCCTTATGAAATGTAAAGAATGTCTCCAAGGATTAACCACCTGAAGAACAAGAGGCTGATGACTTATCCTCCAGCTTCTGCTCCTTTTGGCTGAGGGCTGCCTAGAGGTAACTTGCATCTCTGTACTTTGGGCTATACTTATACACAAGCTTTCATAAAATACCCTTGCTTGCTATTTGGCCAAACTGAACCTGCCATTCTGTTTCACTGAAGCCTCCAAGGCAGTTAACAAAGCCAAGCAAGTTCATATCCTTTATAATTACCGTTGGCCTTTACAATACAAATTCCAGAGCTACTGCAGGCTTCCCCATCACCTGTACAACCCAGCAACAGTGACGCTACAGCTCACAAGGCATTATCACCACCCCCACTTACTACCAGGAAAGAGTTCCTGTGATGTTTGACCATGAGTGACTCAGCTCCTAAACTCTATCTTGTGAGTCTGCTTTCTGGTACCATTTCTGCTACCAACTATCTCTCAGTTTGGGTTCCCTTCAAATCAATACTGGTGACTAGACTTTTGGTGCAGGTGGTGTACTTCAGAAGTGATCCCAGGAATCACAAATAAGGGTAAAAAAGTCAATTTAACAGTGCATTTTGAAGTCGGTTATGATTTTTTAAGGTTTTTTAAGTTTTTTTAATTTATTTTGAGAGAGAGAGAGAGAGAGAGAATACAAGCAGGGGAGGGCCAGAGAGATGAGAGAAAATCTCAAGCAAGCTCTGTGCTGACAGCAGAGCCTGATGTAGGGCTCCAACTCACGAACCATGAGATAATGACTGGAGCTGAAGCCAAGAGTCAAATGTTTAACTAACTGAGCCACCCAGATGCCCTGAAGTCGGTTATGATTTTAATAGGACTCCTGAGATATATCCAAAGTGTCTCTCAGAACTTTCTACCTGAGGGACAGGATAGATCATTTATCCAGAAGCTTTTGACCCCCCCCCCCCTTTTTTTTTAAGTTTATCCCTAGAGGTATTATTTCCCTTGCATTCAGGCTTCTGTAAAGCCAAACTGGTTCTCATGGTTTTAGGAGTAGATTGTAGAGACTCACTTGCACTCACTTGAGGGGACATTCTCACCATGAGGTCCATCAGCACTCACAAAGGAATTACTCACTAGGGCTGCAACTATCAGGAGTGGACTGAGGAGATGTGACATGGGGTACCAAAGGCAGCTGTGTGAATCTGTTTCTTTATCTCTCATGATGCATAAATTTTACCAGGTAGCCTGGGTACCATGATGGGTCCTGAAGTACCATGAAGCTGGTATTTCAAACCAAATCCCCTGCTATGCAATCCTCGTTGACAATCTCTGTTCCGTCTCTGTTTTCAGCTATCTTTCCAATAGGACGTTAGGCTGGCATAGCTTGGCCTCTGCAGACCAGTGGCGCTCTGCTTGTTGGCCTTCCAAGGCCTTTCCAGGCAAGCTGGATTCTGCACCATTAGCTGCCGCTTCTCTTTTATACCTCTCAAAGAATCTAGTGTTGCTCTAAGCCTCACCCCTAATGGTGTGAATTGCCAAAGGTAGATTTGGCTTTCCTTTTTTGAAAGGATATTCAATTCCTCCCAAAAGTTGGTGTGCTGAAAGGAACGTTTTAAGACAACTTATCATGCCACTTTTTTTCTTTTTGTCTAGCCTGCATCTTTCTTAATGCACCGTTTGTAATCCACAAGATTATATAGACTCAACTTCAAGATCACTTTCTTCTACATTTAGATTTTATAATCAGCCAATGGTACAGATATTTGCTACATTGTGTCTTAGGGATCCCACATGGCCCCCAGGATGAAGTGTGGTATATTTTGCACAATATGGGGGTGGGGGATGGGGGGGAACATGTGACTTTCTCACAGTGAGCCTTCCCTTTATCTTCCTTTTGATTTCTCTTTACTGCTGGTATGGGAAATATCTGATTTTTTTTTTTTTTCAAAAAATGATCTGTCTCTACCAGTTCAAAATTTAATCACATCCAGTCTTTCAAGCTTTCATCCCATTACCCGTTCAATTTTCAGTGTATACTAGGGCAGGGACCTCTCTTTAAAGTTCTGTTCTGAGAGTTTTTACCAGACTTATTGCTAAGGCACCAAGATCTGGTGTCTGGCTCTTTGTTACAATCAAGCAGGCTGACCTTCCAACCCATTTGGATTTTCACTGTCATTGCCAGGCCTTTGTCTGATAGTCTTCTTTGTGGCCCTCTGTTACAAAGTCACATTGACTTTAACTCTCATGACCCTTGCTTACTTCTGCAGGCTAGCAATATCAGGTATCTTTCACACACTCATGAAAGCACAAGATGACACCTGGATTTCCTCAGTCTACCCTCGTCTGGAGGAATGGGAAAGCTGGCACAGGTCCATCTGCCTCTGTCACTTTTACCCTACCACGCAGGCACTATATTAGGCACTTCCCTTACCCACTGAAAAGCTGATCCGAAAGACATTACAGTCTTTCCAGGGAAAGGAAGGACAAGCATCACGCTCTTGGTTTTCCCACAAACAAATCCTGGTGAGTCTTGCGTGTATCCTGTCCTGCCCCACACCCTCTCCCCAAACCTTGTTCAACACAGGGTGGATAAATGGGGAGGGAGAACACTGGAATTGTGTAGATATCATGTTGAGTACATGTAATTGAAGAATGAAAGTGAAATTCAAAGAGGCTAAATAAGCAAAGACTTCATCACTTGAATAGAGGAGGGAGGCACGCCTGGATGGCTTAATCAGTTGAGCGTCTGCCTTCGGCTCAGGTCATGATCTCATGGTTCCTGGGTTTGGGTCCTGCATTGGGCTCTGTGCTCACAGCTCAGAGCCTGGAGCCTGCTTCAGATTCTGTGTGTGTGTGTGTGTGTGTGTGTGTGTGTGTGTGTCTAACCCTCCTCTGCTCACACTCTGTCTCTCTCTGTCTCAAAAATAAATAATAAACATTATTATGATGTTTTTTAATATTAGAGGAGGGGCACCTGGGTGGCTCAGTCGGTTAAGCTTTCTGACTCTTGATTTCAGCTCAGGTCATCATCTCATGGTTCGTGTGTTTGAGCCCCACGTTGGGCTTTACGCTGATGCTGATAGCACAGAGCCTGCTTGGGATTCTCTCTCTCTACCCCTCCCCCACTGTCTCTCAAAATAAATTAACTTTTAAACAAATAATTAATAGACAAATAAATATTAGGGGGAAAATACTATTACTGATTTCTATATTAATAGTTGTCATTTATGACATCATCACTAAAATGATGTATTTTTCCTTTTATTAAAATTAAAATTTTACATATTATAAAATATATAGCCTGAAAACTAAGTGTGTCTCATAATCTTATCTCACAAAGATAATCACTGCTCATGGTTGGATGTGCGCTCCTCCAAATGTGTCCGATTCATATGATAGCACATATCATGAAAGCATTATTTACCCAAATGAGACCATACTGCATACAGTTCTGAAGCTTGACTTCTCACTTAAAAAATATATCCTACACATATGTGTGTGTCACTTTGTGTGTCTGCATGGTATATCTCATTTCTTAATATGGCTTATGTATTTCCATGTTAATAACTAAACATTTGGGTGATTGCCAATTTCTTGCTATTATAAACAGTGTTGTAATGAACATTCTTGTTACAATGAATATATCTTTGGGCAATTTTGCAGGTGCTTTAAAAAAACTGATTCCTGAGTAGATTTTCTGATGTGAACACCATAGATTTTTTTTTTATTTTAATGATGTTTACCAAATTGCCCTCCAAATAAGTTGTGCCCATTTACAATTACCTCAACAATATATGGCAATGCTTAGTTTCCCCCACCTTGGCTACACTAGGTGTTATCAATCTTTTTTAAATGTGCTGATCTAGGGGCGCCTGGGTGGCTCAGTCGGTTAAGCGTCCGACTTCAGCCAGGTCACGATCTCGCGGTCTGTGAGTTCGAGCCCCGCGTCGGGCTCTGGGCTGATGGCTCAGAGCCTGGAGCCTGTTTCCGATTCTGTGTCTCCCTCTCTCTCTGCCCCTCCCCCGTTCATGCTCTGTCTCTCTCTGTCTCAAAGTTAAAAATAAATAAATGTGCTGCTGATCTGGTAATTGAAAGTAAGTGCCATTGTTAACTGAATTTGCATATGTTTGCTTATTGAGATTGAGCATCTTTTTACATGTGGCCAAAAACCATGTGCAGTTCCTCCCTTGTGAACTACCTTTGTGTTTTATTCATTTTTTTCCAGGATCTACCAATTTTCCTTTTTTTTCCCTTTAATTTGTAAAAAATCCACACGTACTAGAGAAATTAGCTGTTTGGCTATCATATGTGTTATGAAATATGGCATTATCATGGCTTTGAGTTTTGTCTGGGGTAATGTTGGTGTGTGAGTGTGTTTCTTTTTTTATAAATTAGGACTTTTTCTTTTTAATTATCATGCTTACCTGAATCTTCCTATGTTAATTTTTTATTTCATGTCATCCTAAGAAAGGGATTCCTTTCCACAATATTATAAACATACTCAGTTTTGTTTTCTTCTCATATTTTCAGTTTTATTTTTGTTTTACAACATTTAAGTCTTTCATTAAGTCTTAAGTTTCCACCTAAACTTCAGTCTAAGCAATAAGGCAGGGATCCAGCCTTACATTTTTCCAGATGACTAGTCATTTCTCCTCATGCTATTTAATAACCTGGCCTTTTTCCACTAATTTGGAATGCAACTTTATTAAGTACTAAGGAATGGAAAGCTAAGAGATAAATAGGTAGCTAGATAATAGTTTTACACACACATATTATCCTAATTCCTGAAGGTTCATACTATGTTTTGATATCTGGTAAAAGTACTCTAACCACTTATCCCACTTAACTTTACTAAAAAATTTTCATTAAACATTAAAGATGTTTCCCCATGTTACTTTTTTCAACTCATTTTTGAGATAATTTTAATCATATTTAAAAATAAACCGGGGCATGTGGGTGGCTCAGTCAGTTAAGTATCCAACTCTTGACTTCAGCTCAGGTCATGATATGTGAGATCAAGCCCTGAATCCAGCTCTGCACTGACAGCTCAGAGCCTGCTTGGGATTCTCTCTCTCTCTCTCTCTCTCTCTCTCTCTCTCTCTCACCCCCCCTCCCCCACTCACGCTCTCTTTCCTCAAAATAAATAAATAAACAAAAAAAAAAACAACCAGTTGGGATTATATTGTTTAAACTATCACTTTTCTCACTCCCTGCTACATCCTGGATATATTGAATACTAAATATTTCCCCTGCTTATAATCACTCCTGAACTTTCCAATTTTCAGCTGCCAAAGTCATGTCTAGTGCTCAAATTTAATCCTTTCCATTTGTTGCTGAATATCTGTCAGTGATACCATTCATTTGAGGATACAATCCAAGCATTTAAATGTGACATATAGGACCTCTGTCTATTCCTTTATCCTGATTTTGTATCACTTCTTATCTCACTCAGCACTCTCCCTGCCCCAGTCATTATAACACTTTGTTCACCTTCACGTTTTCTTGTTCAGATGTTCAAGTGTCCTAGAGGATACTTGCTTTAAATCTCTGCTCCACTCTACATCAAGTGTCCTTCCTTCATCAGAACTCCCATTCCTAGACTATCAAGATATACTAGACTATACTAAAATTGCCTGTTCATTTGAATCTCTTTTCCACTAAACAAGAAACCTCTTCAGGTTTCTCTCTTTTCTTTATTCCAAGAACTCACTATAGTATGTATTACAATAGACCCTCATTAATTCATGTTTATAAACAAATAAACCTAAAGTAACACAAGCTGGGGTTAATTTTATATCAGTCAGTTGATCAAATAGATTCCACTGTCTTAGTTGGGTGCAGGTAGTTCTTCTAGAAAGTGATCCCGGGAGGCACTATAGAGTTTGGGAGAAGAAAGACAGAAAAAGTGGGAATGCCGGTAAAGGGGTGTGTGGATGAGTTAGGGTCAATGGGCCTTAATCCAGCTTGGGATCTTTTGAGAAACTGAAAGTCACTTTAGGACTGCCCTTTTGGGAGAATGGGAAATCTCTGACATTTATCCACTGACTTCAGTCCAAGAGATGTCCCCAGAGGTTTTAGCTTAGCCTAAGCTTCCAGATTGTGCCTGTGTGCAGCCAAGAAAGTACACCTGTACCAAAGACCCAGGGGGTAGAACCCAACAGGCACAGGCACTCAAGTGGGAATCAGTCAGTGTTCAGGTGAACTCAGAGGAAGGCCAAAGGGACAGAGTGGATGTTAACAGCATCACCTACAATAGCTGATACTACAGCATCTGCCCCAGCACCAAGCTGAACATGTATACACTAATATTGGATATGAGCTATTTGAAGATTCTTGATGGACAATAAGGATGATTTCTATTTCCTTTAAAATACATGAGAGTTATAGACATAAGTGCTATTTGATTCAGTGTTGTGGTGGACCAAAAACTGTCCAAAGGGAAGCTCCATGTTTTTTAATGTTCTGTGTTATTATTCATTGACAAATCATATTCTCATTGTAGAACATACATTTGCTCAGACATGTGAGATTATAAAATTTGTTTATTACATTTCAACATCTTTTCCATATGCAGATTTATAGAATCGGCCTCAACAAATCATTAAGTAGCCCTGGATATCCATTATGATGCTCAACATATTTTAGTTCATTTTTATAATGTCATCAGTAATTTGAGGTTACTTTTGGGCTGCATTGCTTTTTTTTTTAAAGAGAATGAGTAGTGAGGGGCGCCTGGGTGGCGCAGTCGGTTGAGCGTCCGACTTCAGCCAGGTCACGATCTCGCGGTCCGTGAGTTCGAGCCCCGCGTCGGGCTCTGGGCTGATGGCTCAGAGCCTGGAGCCTGTTTCCAATTCTGTGTCTCCCTCTCTCTCTGCCCCTCGCCTGTTCATGCTCTGTCTCTCTCTGTCCCAAAAATAAAATAAACGTTGAAAAAAAAATTTTTTTTAAAAAGAGAATGAGTAGTGAACTTCACTTTTTTCAGTGACTGCTGTATGCAGAACCCCCTACTAATCTCAGTGGATGTATGTAGGATAAGTGGTGCACAACCTAACAAAACTTACTCTTTACAGCATAAAATACAGGAATGCTTATACTTTACGAAAATTGACTATGTATCTATTCTGGTGATGCAGAAATGAAGTTAATCTGAATTAAAAATTGGAAATAAATGAGTTTTGATAGAGATCTTGAAGAACACAATCAAACGTGGACTGGTGTTCAAAAATGGCATTCACATATTTTAAAAATACATTGTTCATGGGTTTATAGGGAAGCCTCTGAAAATTATAAACCAGAAGCATGCAGATGTTAATCTCTCTGTGGGAGCGTGCTGAGAACACCATCCTTCCCTCTGGGCATCCTGTTTCCTCTACCTAGAATATTTTTTATCTCTTCTTTAATAATTCCTGCTTGCCTTTAAGATTAGCTTAAGTCTAATCTCCTATTGTGTCTCCATAGTTTCCTATGACTACCATGACAAATTACCACAAACTTGTTGAATTAAAACAGCACAGCTCTATTGTCTTATGGTTTTGGAGGTCAGACGTCAAGTGTGGGTCTCACTGAGCTAAAACTGAGGTGTCAGTATGGCTGCATCTTCTGGAAGGTCTTGGGAAGAGCCCATTTTCTAGCCTTTTCCAGCTTCCAGAAGCCACTTACATCCTTGGTCAAGACCCCTCCCTCCATCTTCAAGGCCAAAAGTGTAGCATCTTTCTTCCTCTCTGACCTCTGCTCCTATCCTTCCATCTTCTCTCTCTGACCCTACCTCTGTTGGCTCCCTCTCATAAGGATCCTCATGTTTACATTGGGCCCATTAAGATAATCCAGGATGATCTCCCCATATCACTACTCTTAACTTAATCATATCTGCAAAATCCCTCTTGTCATGTAAGGAAACATAATCACAAATCCCAGGGATTGGGGTGTTGACATCTTGGGGCAGGTGAGGGGGCAGGGGGAGCATAAGGCAGTATTATTCAGCCTACTATGCCTCCTCTTGAAAGTTATTGAGTTCAATTTTTGAGTTTTAGAATTAGTTTATCTTTCTCTGGACCCACAGCCATCTATCTCTAATATGGGAAATTTTAGAACTACTTTGAAATTTGGGGTTACTGTTTCCACCTTAACTGTTATTTCTTGATGTGAAAACTGTATTTCATCTGTGCAGTCATACTGATCTAAATTTGGACCTAGGCCTCCTCCCTTAGTTTCCTCCTGTGTGAAGGAGAAGTGTATTACAAGGTAGGTAAGAGAACAAATGTGAGAGCAAGATTCCTCATCCCAAACCTCTGTCCTAGCACCTAATTGTATGAAGCAGCACCAATTTTTCAGTTTTCTTATCTATAACATGGAAATGATTACAACATTTAACACATTCACTTCTTGTGAGCATGAATGAATGGACACATGAAAATTACTTAGAACAGTGATTGCTCTAAAAGTACTTAGAGCATAGTATTCACTCAAAACTGTTAGTTGTTATTATCTCCCACCTGTGAGATTATAATAAAGATTTAGGAGACAGTCGATAAAGCCACAGTACAATGCCTGGCACACAGCAAATTCTCAATACCTTCTACCTTTTGATTGATCATCATCATCTGTATTAAATACAAGTTAAAGAAGTCAAATTTAGTGACGAAAATGCTGTGTTTCAAAGGTAAGAGTTTGGTGAAATGTGCTCAACTCTAGGCTAACAATCTGAATTTTTTCAGGCTCTATTATCCTCAGGTTCAATATGGTCACGAAAGGTCAATAATGGTGTGATGGATAGATTTTATTAGTTTCAATGATGAAATAATAATAGTAATAACTATCAGCTTTTAAATACTACAAACTGCTTTCAAATACATTATCTCCTAGGGACTTGATGTGACTTAATGTTTATTCCAGACAGTATCTAGCAGGCTAATGGCTATTTGATTATTTAGGCTTCATTGGTGTGATCTTTGTCACACAATAGCCTTCATGTCCTTTGTATTATGAAATTTTCAAGTGTTACCCATTGCTTCCAAGGCAAACTGAGCCATTCCATTCAAATGTTTACAGTAAATAGAACAGAAACTTGTGGAATCGTCTTCCTCTCTCATAAATGAAGCAACAGCAAAGTGGTACAGCATCTCAGCTGTTCCAAGTTCCTCAAATAAGTTTTACTTTTGCAAAACGAACTAACTTCCTATATGTTGTGAGCTGCGTTATGAGCAACATGACCGGCAGCCACGTTTGCTGTAATTTTTTAAATATGTGGAAAAAAAGCAAGATATCGACCATGTATTACCTTAACCAAGATGCCAAATTATCTAACTTGTTTCTCCAGGCAAGCAGTCCAACGACAGGGACAGCTCCCAGGAGCCAGTCAAGGTTGTCTGTCTGTCCATCCACTCAGGACATCTGCAGGTAAGTGCTCAGCAAATGATCCTATTTAAATATTTTTTAAACCAACGTTTTGTATTCCTCTCCTGTATTATGAGACTGTGTGGCTCTTGCTTCTGCCTTGCATTGTCCATGGACAATTTATACTGGTTCAATTTTTCCCCCTTCAATGCATTTTCTTCATTTGAACTTTATTTCCCAACTTCTGGTCCATGCTATCATTTTCATCATTCTCTCTCTCTGTTTTCCCATGGCTTTCCTCTCCATTCCCATCTCCCATCCTTTGCCTGCTGCTTTGTCTAGATCTGCCATCTTGCATGACATGTCAGAAGATGCATTTGAGCAATGCACCCCTGTCATGGTGCTCAGCCCTGCTAGGAAGGAGTCTGGTAAGAAATCAGTAAAACAGAGGCCTAGGAGGAGGAGGAGGGCCTCCGAGAGATATGAGCATGCAGAAGAACAAATAAAAGGGAGAAGTGATTTTCACCTCCAGATCGCAAGCCCCAGATGGAGTGAGCTTTACACAGATTCTTCAGATTCCTCTTCCCCAGATGAGAGTCACTGGATTCAGGCAAAAAGAAGAGCCCAAGTTAAATTCCGACTGTCACGAAGAAGAAGGAGAAATAGTAGTAAACCATGTGGAAACTTGGATGGGTCTTCTGCTCCTAATGGAATGGATGTGATAGATTTGGAATCCAAAGGTAAAAAGCAACAAGAGCTGATTGAACATGAGAGTTGCTCTTTACATCTCTGCAGAGGAAAAGGCACAAGGTACCAAGAATGCAGCCTTTCCCTGCCAAGAGGATCCTTTGAGATTAAGAGATCCTCAAGGAAGCATGAGGAAAGCAAAGGCAGATACCACCACAGGGATCCGCAGCTGTTGCATAGTCTTGGGCAGTATGAAACCATCAAGAAAGGACTTTCAGAAGCAGATTCTAGCCCTGAAATATTGGCAGTTGCAGAAGGCAGCAAGTATGTGGCTGCTGCTGGGTTCCAGGTGACTAACTCTATGCAGAAGCCTCCTGCTACCTACCATGACGGGTCTGATAATTTAAAAATATGCAGGTCAGTCACTATAGAGAAAGGCTTGATGCCATCCACATGCGTTTCTTCCCGCTGTGTGTCAGGTGTGTGTTTGACACCTACCCTCAAAACATAACATTTATTTATACTGTTATCTGTCTGATTGGATGTAAGGTAAGAAAACAAGAAAAGGTGTGTGAGAGAAGAAGAATATGGAAGTATCTAGGGGTCTGAAAGCTGTTCTAGAATAGAATTACATTTCCCCTTTACCTTTCCCTTAATTGGATAATGACTGATCCTGTTAAATGGATCGACAAACAGTTGGATCTGATACCCATTCTATTTAAGACAAGACGAGTGGAGTAAATATGAGTGAGAGAGTGTATGAAACCTTAGGTCCTTTAATGCAAATTTGGTGAACTGTTAGCATCCTGATGGAAAGATATTTAAGGCTTGGGTTTTTTAAGGTCAGATTTTTGTACCAAAAAAATCTCCTCTGCAGTTGGTGCTAATTTGTTCTCCAATTGTCTGACTCAGCAGGGTAATTCAAGACTGAAAGGACAGAGAAACAGGTCATGGACATATCAGTGGGGGCGCTGGAGCCTTCAGGGAAGGAGAACACATTAACTTTAGTGATAATCATGTACTAAAAGGTGTCAACATGTAGACATTTCATAGCTATGAGACTCTTTTCTCCCACTTTTCATCCATCCATATACATTTTCAGAATAACTTAATGTGAATAAGAATTATATGAATATCCATGCTGGTGTGCACAAATCAGATAATTTTAAACAAAACAGATAGTTTTACATTTTCATGTTATACCCAGTCATTTAAATTGGTTAGATTCTGTTTGGGAGCATATGAAGTTTTTTTGGGTAATTCTTGGTTGTTTGGGCTTGTTTTATGAAAGTCAAAGTTGCTTTAGAAAACGTGTGTGTGTGTGTGATGTGAATCACATGACCCAGAAAATACTGCCCATGTCCATTCAAGACAAGACAAGGGGAATTAAGCTCTGGATGTAAATAATATTATAATAGTTTGTTTCTCTGAAAGTTTTATAAGATATTTATAAATTGTTTATTCGTGGATTCATTCAAGCATCTGTGATACATCAATTCTAGGCATTAAAAATATTATAGTACTTGTCCAGTCTCTGACATCTTAGAGCTTACAGTCTAATGGGAAACACAGGAACACAATAATTTCACAGTTGATATATAATTACAATTGTGATAAGGAATATGAAAGCACATAACAAGGAAGCTTTACCTATTCTGCAAGATGAGAGAAGAACTCTCTTGAGGAGCTGATGAACTGACTGAGGCTCAAAGGATGACAGGAATGGATCAAGGAAAGAAACAGGGAAGATCATCTGGGCAGAAGGTGGCACAATAAGAAGTCAGGAGGAGGGAAGGAGTTTCGCAATCCAGGGAACTGGAAGTGGGCTTCTGTGGCCAGGGTGTGGTGAGCGAGGGGGATGGGTGGTGCAGAGGAGGAGGGGGGAGGTGGAGAAGGCCTTGTCAAACATGCTCAGAGATTTAAAGGAAGTGGCACCATTTGATTTATATATTGATGGAAGTTTCTTATAATCCTTTGAATATGATTTAAGTGAGACTTTGCTAAAATGTTGGAGGATGGAATAAAACACTATTTCTAGTCTAAACTAAGAACTCCCCACTTACAACCATCTGTCGTCATTCCCCGAATCTACTTCCAACATAATTTAATGAAAGTCAGTTAAAGAAGCTAGTGGTAGGCTTAATGGTAATTGGAGAAAAAAGTAATGCTTGCAATTAAAGTCATAGTGGCTGGTTCTCCTAACTTAAAAGCACTGCTCTGGAGGAACATTTTCAAAGACAGGATATTTAACTTAGACTTCTGTTAATGAAAGTGAGATTGATGGGCCTATAGTTATTATTTCTTGCTGTGGGTTATCATCAAAATATATCCACTAAGCCAATACCAGGGCTGCATATTATGCTAGATGCTGAGGGCAAAATGCAACAAAAGACTTGATTCTTTCCTCCAGTGGCCTGTTATCTAGTGGGAGAAATTGAACACATAAGTGAAAAGATGCAAATTCAAGATAGTACAGGGTGAATTAAAAAGAAAAGAATACTGCAGAAATTTGAAGAAAGAAAAATTGCTGAGAGCTGGAACAATCTGGAAAGCCCGTAAGAGGTGGGATTGGGACAAAGAAAGGTAGAATTAGATTGGCAGAGACGTATGGATAGGCATTCTGGGCACTCAGGGCAGGGGAAATACCATAAACCCAGACAGAGATGAGGAAATGACTGTGCACTGAAGAATTTTGTGTGAATTTATATGACTAGGTTGGAAAGTTTACATAGATAACAATTCAAACAAACAAACAAACAAAAAGACTTGTAAAGGAAACATATGTATGTTTCCAAAGAGTTCAACTACGTTCTACACATCTTTGTTCTCAAACTGCCTCGATGAGCCTTTTGATACCAAAAAGGCTGCCTCAAAAGCTGAGAACAGATCAAGGAGATTGTGCTCCCTTTAGCCCATCTTCAATCAGAGAAGCTTCATGATTATCTCTTGTATGTAACGGGGTTCTACATAGTATCCCTTTAAGAAAAACAAATTTCACTGCAAAAAATAATACAGAAGAGCCTTTGCTAAACAGCATAGGCCTGATGAAGAAAAACATATATACAGAGTAGTCCCAGTGTCCCGGGCCGGTGGGGGTAGGTGTATTGGGAAAGGAACCTAGATTTAAGAGAACAGGTTGTAATAAGGTAGAAGTATCCAACTTTGGGGTAAGTAGGATTAGGATAATAAGGAGTAATGAAAGGAAAGAACAGATGGTATACTGGCATTCCACTGGGTGAATAGAAACAATCTTGGTGCTTGGAATTGGTAACAGCATAAGATAAAGGAGTCAAGGAGGACTCCAAACCTTGGAACTTGGGAGACAGTAAACGCTGATGTTACTGACAAAGTCAGAAGAGGTCAGAGGCAAGCTGGTTTGGGAAAGACATGATGAGTTCAATTACAGGCAGGCTGTTTGTGGTTGCAATGACATTGCAGGGTCAGTTGTCCAGCAGATAATATGAGACATGTCAGCGAAAGGCAGGACAGCAATCACAGCTGGTTCTGTATAATTTTTCAAGCATTAGACAACTATACACAGATCAACACTAAACAATTGCATACTTGCAACTGTCATTAACATGATGTGTTAGCACAGGGCAATAGCACAAAGATACTAAAAATGAAAATCTTCTCAAGGCCAGGGAGGACATATAGATTTGGGTATCATTCTCAGGCAGGTAACCGGGATGCCTGGGAAGTGAATGAAATCTCTAAATGAGCTCATACGCAGGAAAAAGGCCCCCACATGGACACAGCCTGAGCACCAGAGTCCCCTGTGCAAGGAAGAGAAACAGCAATTGCCTGTGAACTTGCACTCTTGCTGCTTCAGACACGCATGGGCAGAACCCGCCTCAGCCACAACCACAAAGCAGAAGAAGCTCCTAAGCCCTTCCTCCTTTTCTGTTCCTGGCATTTGGTTCCCATATAGACACCCTACCCTCTCTCCCACTCTCATCAAAGCCTTATTCGGAGAAAGTTTCTCTATTAGCCAATTACAACTTACAGGAAATTTAAGTCATCATGCTAACACACCCATAGCTGTGTAGTGGGAAAGGCTTTATCTTCTTCATACAAAAAAAAAAAAAGTTTTTAAAACATGGGTTAGATCATGTTAGCCCATACTTAAGGCTTTTCAATGGCCTCTCAATTGCCCTCAGAGGCAAGTTCAAAATCCTTAATATGATTTACAAGTCCCTGCATGATCTATCTATCAGATCTGCCTCTCCAGCTTCAACACCCACCATTAATGAAGACCTGTTCCTGCTAGTCTGTCTTCAGTTCCCTGAAAGTGCCCAGACCTGTCCCTTTCAGAGCCTAGAATGTCTTCACAGCACCCCCTCTGCCCTTCCCCAGATGAAATCCTACTCATTCCTTTTTAGTTGAAATGTAATTTCTTTAGGGACACCTTCATGATTATCTAAGCAACACTCAAGCCCCCTAGTCACTTCCATGGCATAATTTTTAATTGCTAACATGTAGGTATTTTTGTGATTGACTGTTTCAGATTTGTTCCAGTGTCCACAGTGCCTGGAACAGCGCCTGGTAGATAGAATATATTCAGCATATAGTTTCTGAATGAATGGATTTAGAGAAAATGAATTTTTCTAAGGGAATTATTCTTACAGTGTGAAATCATAGCATTAGGTGGTAGTTTACCTCACCTGCTATGGAACCAACATACAAAGAACCTCGACACCAGCAGTGCTCAGACCTTAGTGGACATGAGCATAGGCCACAAGGCTTGTTGAAATACAGATTGTTGGACCCACTCCCAGGAGTTTCTGATTCTCTTCTCTGGGGTCAGGTCCATGAATTTGCATTTCTAAAATGTTCCAAAGCAATACGAATGTGGTGATCTAAGGGGCCACATTTTGAGAACCACTGTTCTATGCTATATTTCTCCTGGGCCTTAAGTGGGAAGAGAGAAATTGAAAGGATGAATTTGGGAAGTATAATTATAGTTTTCTATCGTATTCTATTGAGTGATGACACAAATCAAAAATAGATTACTTTCTTGTAGTTTACACTGTCATACCAGTACATGCTGGTCCTCTAAATCATACACTGACAAAATCCCAACTTTACCAGGAACTCAGATGTCATGGTTTGTCTACTGTGTCTCTTCAAACCCACTTCCTCTTGCAATTACCCCCAGTTCTATCAGTGCATTCACACATACCCTGAATTTCCAGTTTTTGACTATTTTTCTTCTGCTTTGGTTATATCCAGTCGCTAACCAAAACCCATCATTTGTTTCTCGCAAGATGGCTTTTTTTTTTTTTAATTTTTTTTTTCAACATTTATTTATTTTTGGGACAGAGAGAGACAGAGCATGAACGGGGGAGGGGCAGAGAGAGAGGGAGACACAGAATCGGAAACAGGCTCCAGGCTCTGAGCCATCAGCCCAGAGCCTGACGCGGGGCTCGAACTCACGGACCGCAAGATCGTGACCTGGCTGAAGTCGGACGCTCAACCGACTGCGCCACCCAGGCGCCCCAGCAAGATGGCTTTTGATCTGTGCCTTCTTTCTCAATAGTAATGTCCCACTTTGACTCGTCTCTACACTTCGTTCTTTCTCACATTCATTCTTTAGCCTATTACCTGCTTTTGTCAGGACCCTTCTGCCAGATTAAAATCAACTGAAACCAATTCAAATGAGCTTAAACAAAAACAAGAAGGGGATGTATTAGCCACAGACATAGGAAATCCAGATATACAGATGACTTCAGGGACTGCAGAGACTCAAACAGTATGGTTCTCTCTTCTCTGTGTGTTGTTTTCATTTTCTCCAACTGCAGGCAAGCTTCCTGTAGATAGCAGAGGGAAGAAACAGTGTGGGTAGAGAGAGTTTTTGGCTTAAATCTTACCAGCCTCAACTTAACTGAAGAGAGACATGTTATCTTCAAGCAGTTACATGTGAAATCCCAGGGATGGAATACAATTAGCCTGCTCTAGGTCACATCCTTGGGCTAATCATAGTCACCAGGGGCTTTAGGCATTATGCTTGGACCGAGTCCTTGGGTGGGAAATTTGGATTTAAATCTGACTATTGGCAACCCCTCAAGACCCTTATGAATTGGAGAAAAGACATTTCAATAACAAAAAGAACAGCATCAGTACCAGAAAAAGTGGAAAGAGAATTATAAGCAGGAAAAAACAAAACAATAGCATTCAAATACCATCCAGTGAAGCTGTCCCCCTTCCCAGTGTCTTTCTCTTCCTTTCCAAATGCCCATATTTAGAGATACTTCAATATCCATCTCATTTTTATCGGCTCCATAAGGCTTTCCCAAACTCTTCTGGTCAGCAGTGATCTTTTCTGTCTTCAAAGTCCCACAACCTTTTGTAGTCGGTAGTGCTTGTTTAGTATTCCCTTCTTTTCTTTTTTTTAAATGTTTATTTATTTATTTTGAGAGAGAGAGAGAGAAAGAGAATACACACATGAAGGGGGAGGGACAGAAAGAGAAGAGAGAATCCCAAGCAGGCTCTGTGCTGTCAGTGCAGAGTCCCACCCACATGGGGCTTGAACTCATGAACTCTGAGATCACGACCTGAGCCGAAATTGAGTCGCAGGCTTAACCAACTGAGCCACCCAGATGCCCTAATATTCCTTTATTTTCTCGTAGTTCTCTTTTTCTTATATAATAAGCTCTTGAAGTATGAATTATGTCTTATATCTATATTGTGCTGTCCACAGTACTCAGAATAATTCTGGCATTCAGCAATTGCTCAAACTGAATCCTCAGAATGGCTTCGAAATTAGTGAGTGCTAAAAGAGGAGACTCAAAAACCATGGGGAACAATGGGAATTGGGTGGTACAAGGTAAAAAAAAAAAAAAAGATATATTTAATTCCATCAATGGTTTATTTAAAAGAGGAAAAGCCCAAAAGTAAATAACTTTTTGTAATGTTTTAGTCTAGCATGGGTTAGATGATGAGATTGAAGGTATACTTTATATTGTTTTGCTATGGACTTCATTATTCATATTCTCATTTTTTTCTTCAAGAAAAAAAATTTTTGAAGATTAATTTTAAGAGACAGAGCGAGTGGGGTAGGGGCAGACAGAAGGGGGGAGAGAGAATCCCAAGCAGGCCCCACACTGTCAGCATGGAGCCTGATGTGGGGCTTGAACTCATGAACCACAGATCATGACCTGAACCAAAACCAAGAGTCAGATGCTTAACCAACCAAGCCACCCAGGCACCCCATCTTTAGGAAAAATGTTTGAGGAAAATGAGAAAATTCGAAAAATAGTCTATTTTTGACTTGTTTAATTCTTGCAATTTGCAGTAACTTGAAACGAGGTGAGGAAAAATGGAAAGAGAACATTTTTAAAACTCAGAATGTTCAAAAATAAAATAAAAAGTAAAACTCAGAATGTTCATAGAAGAAAACTACTTTCTGAGAGCAACACAGTCATGCTTTTTGACAAAGCACTAGCATTTATAAGATTGATTTAGATAATTTTTTAATAATAAGCCTGAGCTCCAAAGAGAAGTGTGCTTAAAATGGACCATTTTTATCCCTGCCATCATATCTGTGTATTCATTTATTCATTCATTCACACAGTAAACAACTATTTATTGGGAATTTACTCTGTATCCAGGCAACATATTAGAAGCTGGAAATAGAGTGGAAAATATAGGAATGGTCCCATCCCCTAACAACTTACATTCTTGTTGGTAAAACAAATAATTGAACAAGCAAATGTGAAACAAAAAACAATCCATGAGTGAAGCTAAAGGAACACATTACATTCAATAGAAAAAAAGCAGGTTTCCCTGAGAAACTAATAATTAACAAGAAGCCCAAAGGGGAGTAGCCAAGCAAAGAGAAGGGATAACCTGTTCTAGGAAAAGGATATGGCGTATGTGAGCGTCCAAAGATGAGTGAGGTAGGGCATAAAAGGATTTCAATGTGACCTAGCAGCGAGGATGGGGAGGGGAATGGTAACCAACCATGGAGTTCTTAATCAACCACAGATAGAAGTTTGGACTGCGTTTTAATGACAGGGGTAAATTTCTGTAGGCTTTTAAGGAAGAGATGACACTGTCACTTTAGTGTTCTGGAAGACCACTCAAGCTGCTTTTGGAAAATAGACTGGAGAGGGTGAGGCTGAAGGGAAAGAAAACCAATTAGAAAGACAGAGCTGTGTCCCAGGGAAGAGTTGGTGGTGGCTGTGAGAATAAAAAGTAGATGGATTTTTAAAATATTTTGAAAGTAAATCAAACAGAATCTGATGACAACTCACATTTATATCTGATCTCAAGTTTCTGATTTAGAAGACTGGGTAGATTATAGCACCCTTTCCTATTGAGAGAACACACTGCTTGAAAGTCAGATTTAAAAGAAGATGAGTTCAGTTTTATACAAAATAGTTTGAGGCACAAGACAACTATCCAAAGAGAGATATCCAGGAAAGTTCAGAAGAGGCTTTGCAACTTTACATGAAGAGTAGGAAGTCTTGAGCATATAGGTAGTTATTGTCAAGATCTCCTATGGAAAATCTGTAAACTGAGGAGATGATGGCACAAAGAACCCTGGGGAATAGGAACACTTAATGGCCCTGAAAGAGGAAAAGAAGCCAACGGAGAGAAGGAAGAGAATGACCAAAGAGGCAGATGAAAACCTAAGACTGTATAAAGGAAAGAGAGAATGTAATAAATAGGGAGAGAGGTGAATTCAGGGGCCTCTCTTTGTTTTCAATTTAGAGAATATTTGAGCTCAGAGAGAGGAAGAGAGAGAAGTTGACAATGAAGAAAACTGATCAGACTGTTATTTTTTAAATCCCCAGAGAGAAGATAGGAAAGGATGGAACCCAAAGACCAAAATAAAAAGATTCCCATGGCAAGGAAAATAGGAATGATTTTCTTTGCAATAGAAGTAAAAGAGGAAATGACAGATACCGGGACAAATGTAGATCTACAGATTACAGAAGTTTCTTTTTGATGGCCTTGGAGAGCAAAGGGGTTGCTTGCAGAGCCATACATGAGTGAAATTTGAATTTCTGAGAACAACAAATAATTTCTCATTGGGATTCACATATACTAAAAAAATACTCTTTGGGGGCACCTGGGTGGCTCAATCAGTTGAGCTTCCGACTTCGGCTCAGGTCATGATCTCACAGTCTGTGAGTTCATACCCCGCGTCGGGCTCTGTGCTGACTGCTCAGAGCCTGGAGCCTGCTTCAGATTCTGTGTCTCCCTCTCTCTATGACCTTCCCCCATTCATGCTCTGTCTCTCTCTGTCTCAAAAATAAATAAACGTTAAAAAATAATAATAATAATAAAAATTTAAACATTAAAAAAAAGTACTCTTTGTTCCTCTGAAATTCCAATTTAACTGGGTGTCTCGTGTAATTTTGCTAAGTCTGGCAGTGCTAAGCATAGCAAGGTAGAAAAAGCATTGTTGGAAGCTCTGTTGAGGGACAAAACTATGTGTTTATATGGCCACAGATGGCAGGAAGTGTAACTTACCTCTGCAGTACATCATTAAATGCAGACACAAAGAAGGCAGTTGAACTTGGACCTAAGCAGTGACATCATCAAACCTCTAGATTTCACATTTAGCACAGCTTTACATATGTATCCCCAAGTATCTCCAGATAAATTTGAAATTTAAAAACTGAGACAAATATGCTTTACAAACAAGATTTTTTAAATAACATTTTATTTTAGTAAAATAACATTTTATTTTAGTAAAATAACATTTCAGTTAGTAGTTTTGCTTTCCATATTTATTTAGAGAGGAAAAAAAAAAACCCATACTCCTTTTTACCTTACCCTTTCAGGTAATTATTATAGCATTGGGAAAACTCATAGACTCATGGATCATCTAGGTCACTTTCCAGTCTGATCTTTGAAGACCCTTAGAACATCAGCACACATTACCATCTCTGTCTTCCTTGGACACAAGAAGGCTTCCTGGGGCAGCCTCTTTCCTTTTAGAATCTCTAACTGTGAAAACACTCTTTCTCATGTTTAATCAGCCTATATCCTTGTATTTTCTACCTGTTGGTCCTAGATTTATATTCTTTGTGTAATAGATATTTAAATTTTGTTTATGTATTGTGTTACTTCTTTCTGTTACTTTTTTTGTACCACAATGAGACTGGCATTCTATTGTCTAGTCCATTCCGTGAGTAAAAGATGAACTGTTCAGAGTTTTCAATATTTAGGTGAGAGAGGTCTCCTAAGTGACTTAATGGCAGCCATTTATATCCAAGTGGTAACAGACTCTTCAGAAAGTTCATAAATGTATTCTCTTCCTTAGGCTTTGCCTTGTTTTGCTGAGTCTTATAAGAATTAATAATAATCCTTCTTCTGTTCACTTTAATAACAACTTAATTGGTAGGAAGTACAGAAATGAACACCATCAGTGACCTGTCACAGGTGAATTATTGGAATTACTCAATATAGAGTCATAGGGTCTCACTTTCAACTCTTGCTTTCTCTCTACTGGGAGGGATAAAACTTGGAAAACTTAAAATGGCTCTCTCTTTATATATCCCATGGAAAAAATGAGAAAAATGGATGTGTATTGCAAATGTATGCATTGCTAGTGTGATAGTGTTGTAGAACTAATTTCTTTTTTTGAAATGAATAATTATGCTTATTGTAGTCCTCAGCAAAACTTCAGACATAGACTATCTACTTTATTCTACAGATTTGAGGGTTCTCCAACAAATAAAATGTTAATTAGCACCACATTCTAATGTTATGAATGTGTAGTGCAATTTCACAGTCTTTCAGCATTTATCCAAGTAACTTATATCTTGAATGAACAAAAGCAATGAATTAAGACATTTATATTTATACTTATATACACACACATGAAATTTGTGAGAAAAATAACATGAAAGACTTACAGAAATGGCACTTGATATCTTTTTCAAAATATATCTTTCAGATACATACTTTGTTCTTAGCAAGATTTTGTGTTTTTGGGGTTTTTTTTTTCCCAATTGTTCTCATTTTGGGAGACAGTCTTTCCAGGAGTGGAATGACAGTGTCACCAATAATACTTATTGTCTTGATTGGTAGATTATCAAAAGCCAAGTAGATTGATTAATATTCTTCTAATTCGGCTAAGTAAATCACTCTGACTTTGGGAAATAGCATGTATTCTGTAGGCCAATTATTTAACAAGCTATGATTTTAGAAAAGAAAAAAGAAAAAAACTGGACATTTCTCTACCTATAAAACCAAAAGTAAATTTGAATATTAAGCAGGAATTTTCCAACCTCAGAAAACTTCAGGCAAAAGTAGATAGAAGTATGGTGGTCCTTCAGACATAGAAGTCAGTATTCACATATTATTAAAGCTGTTTAAACTATACTACATTTATCTTTTCTTTGTTAATTTCTAAGTTGGCTAAATACTCAATTATATCAAAGTACAAAATGCTTAATAAGAAAAAATATCAATTAGGTGGGGTTTTTTTGTTTTTGTTTTTTGTTTTTTGGGTTTTTTTTTTTTTTTGAGAGAGAGAGAGAGCGTGAGCAGGGGAGGGGCAGAGAGAGAAAGAGAGAGAATCTTAAGCAGGCTCCAAGCCTGGTGCAGAGCTCAACACAGGGCTCCATCTCGCGACTGTGAGAACATGACCTGAGCCAAATCAATAGATGCTTCACTGACTGAGCCAAAACAGGTGCCCCTATCTACTTCCTAATTTAAGAACAATATGTGTTCAGGATTACAATTATTTTGAACTATGAGCTTTCTTTAATGGACTTATATTTGTTTGGCAAGGTGCAGTTTCTTCCCTGCCGAAAGAAAGGAAGGAAAGAAAGAAAGAAAGAAGGAAGGAAAGAAAGAAAAAAGAAAGAAAAGAGAGAGAAAAAAAGAAAAAGAGTGGGAGGGAGGGAGGGAGGGAGGAAGGAAGGAAGGAAGGAAGGAAGGAAGGAAGGAAGGAAGGAAGAAAGAAGGGAGGGAGAAAGGAAGGAAGAAATAAAAAGAAAAGAAAAAGGAAAAAAGCAGCACCTTCTGTCTTCTCTCACGTATACAAATTCATTTTTAAACATATATTTGTGTGTGTATATATATGTATACACACACATATATATGCAAACAGAAAATGAACAGTGTAATGAACACTGTATAAAAAAACTGATGAATACTGGGTGCAGTGTTTGTTGCTACCACCTCATGACTTATATGTGAGAATTTATTTATAGCATGAACATTTCCTCCATTTCTAATTACCATGTTTATGTTTTCATCTTCCTTACAACCATTGCAGAGTCGTTACACATTCATTTCAAATCTTCTGCAACCATCCTCAGACATAGGCAAATTTAAACACCAGTGTCTAATTGGGTTCAGAAATTAAAATTCCCCTGGCACAGCCTGGGTGAGTTGTCTTTGGTTCATAGCACTCTGACAGCCATAAACTCAGCCTGATGGTCTCCTTGCCTCTTCTGTCAGATATAAGGAGGCCTCCAGGAGTCTGTTTGTTCCCATTCACTCACTTCCAGGTTTATGCAGAACTAAAGATGTCATAATACAGGAGCTGCTGTATTTGGAAAGCTTCCTGAAGGTGGATTTTACTTTAGACATTATACTGCAAACTTTCTTCTTTCCTTCATGGTTCTCTAACAAGCGATCATGAAACCTCTCCATTTTCTTCCTAACTTGTACCACTTTGCTCTCATTTGGCCCCTCTGAGCCTCACCTTAATAAATTCTGATGTCTTTATTTTAAAAGTATTTTGATCTGAGCTAGCTCACAACTCTCACAGGGTGTAACCAAATTAAAATGTTTTGCCACTGTATAAGATAGTATCAATGGAGAAAACAAAGGCAGAATATAGGAAGAAAAATAAATAACTAGAGTGAAATAGAAGTCACATACAATGTCAGAATGTTCCATGAATGAGAGGAGTCTTGGTTTGAAAGCCTCAAAAGTATACCAGTTCAAGCTAGAAAGAATGAGAAAGATCACTTCATCCAGTGGTTCTCAATCTAGGGTGTGTGTTAGATTCACCTGGCAAGTTAAAAAAAATGTTCCTACCAGGACCCCATCCTGATCCCCCTGGAAGTGATGTCTCAACATGGGTACATTTTTAAAAGCAACCCAGATTACTTTAATGAAGCCAGGGCTGAGAATCACTGATTTTTTAAACCCAATCTCAGGTGAACAAACTGATGCCCAGAAGATACATATATTGCAAGAACCATACTTTGGGCAGCAGGTTCACTTGGCAACACTTCTATAACCCAGAAACACTAAAAAGGAGCCTGGGGGTGAACAACTGGTACAGATTATTTCCCTTCAGCTCTTGAAACCATTTGGGATAGTGGTTCTTAAACTTGAGAAGTTTATTGGTGGAAATAGAAGATGCAGCTGCTTTTTACAATGTTCATCTTGGACCAGACCTCAAATTTCTCATCTAGTTGCAATTCACTTGCAAATGACACTGTAGAAAAAGCAAACAAACAACTAAATCCATGGCTTTCAAAATACAGTCCCTACACCACTAGCATCAGAATCACGTGGGAACTTGTTAAAATGCAAATTATTGGCTCCCAACCCAGACCTACTGAATCAGAAACTCTGGGAGTAAGTCCCAGCTATCTAGTTTAACTGGACCTCTATGTGATTCTGATACACACTAAAGTTTGAGATCCACCGAAGTAGCAACTACAGATGAGAAAACAAGAAATTGTAATACAGGTGTTCATGCTGTGATGGGTAAATATAGGGAGTTTTGGAGTATAAGGAAACGGAGCCTGCTGCAAGTATGTACATGAGAGACAGGAAAACATGGGGTAAATGAAGGGCACAGATATATGTTTGTATTTGATTATTTTCTTTTTCCTTTTTTCAATGACTTGACATATGTGTGTAGATATATGTGTGTGTGTATATGTATATATACATACATGTGTGTGTATATACACATATATATACACACACATACACTCCAAAAGGATAAATTAGGAAATTGAGAAAATCAGGACACATGAAAATAAGGGTAGAATGATACTAAATCTACAAAAATACATATATGGAGATATACTACAAACTTAAGTTTCATAGACACAGTGGCCAAAGCAAAGAAACAGATTTCACGGAAAAGCACACCAAGTGTTCAGATGAAACACAGCTTTTGCTAGTAATGAAGAATGACTAAGCAAAATTTCTTTCATGAGTCCTTATAATGAGAACATGTCATATAGTGGATGGCATCCTCATCTACCTGCATGTAATGAACATGTTCCACAGGGGTCCACTTTCTTTAACAATGAGGGTTGGCAGAGAACAGGGTTAAGGTCTTATCCTACTGCTAGAGAGCTATGTTAAGTGCTTAGAAGGATGGCTTCTCCAACTTCAAAACTCTAAGACACTCAGTATTTGTGGGAAAAGAAATGTCACAGAAGCAAATATCTGTATCCACTAGCATCCTGCATTTTTTTGTGATAAATAGCTCAAGATCAATTCTCTCTTATTTAACTGCTTAATTTCCCATGACATATAATGACTTGAACATTCTTGCAAGGATGATTTTTTTAAATTATATCATGACTATTGACTTCATAAGAAATACAAAGATGTATCATAAAAGTCATGACTTACATTTTTTTTTATCATTTTGCATCATGTACTACATATAGTATGTCGTTAATGGGTAAGAGAAAAGTTTGGGGTAAAATTATGTGAAATTTGCTTAAGAACCTTAAGAAGAATAGAAAAAAAAAAGGATATGCTTCTTCTTCCACATCACCTCCACCCACCTTCCCAAATACTGAGCTAATGTGACCAAGTACAACCATAGGTTGATGCCACCTACCCAGTTAAAAGAGCATTTGTGCCAATTTCTCACCTGATCTCACAACCATATTCTTCAACATCCCTTGGGAGACATCTTGGCCTAAATTCCACTCTATGCAAAAATAAGGCTCACAAATGTGCATAAGTTTTGTAGCTTCTTCATGCCTTTGCCAGTGGTAAGTTTGCATGCAGATTAATTTTCAATATATTTATCATAATGATATGATGAGTAATGTGAATGGACTTTTTTGGCTCCATGTGCAATGATTTCATTCCCCTGCCTTTTGTCAAATGCCATTAAGGGATCAAGTGCAGAAATCAACAAACTTTATGATTCACTAATATAATGTGAATATTCATTATGATATGAAATATACATACTTATGTTTATAACATATATATGTAATAGATATATAATCTACAACAGGTAAAGCTGTTACAGTTACATTCAAGTACAATGTTATTTTATGAATCCAACTAAAGATATTATCAGTTAGTATTCACGATGTACTTCTTTCAAGAATAGCCACATTAATATGCTATTTGAAAATTAAAATAAATTTGAAAACAAAAACCAGCTTTCATTACAATGACAGTGAAGATGTTTTTTGTTTTTTGTTTTTTGTTTTTTTTCAACATTTATTTATTTTTGGGACAGAGAGAGACAGAGCATGAACGGGGGAGGGGCAGAGAGAGAGGGAGACACAGAATCGGAAACAGGCTCCAGGCTCTGAGCCATCAGCCCAGAGCCTGACGCGGGGCTCGAACTCCCGGACCGCGAGATCGTGACCTGGCTGAAGTCAGACGCTTAACCGACTGTGCCACCCAGGCGCCCCAAAGATGTTTTTAAATATCAAGCCCAGAACTTTACCTTCTTTCTTGCTGTGTGCATCAAAAAAAAAAAAAAAAAAAAAAGATACAATCTCCAGCAACATCAAGAAAGCAGAGGAATGTTACTAGTTTCTTATTATCTATCAGCTATACATCATCAAAAACTAAAATAAACTGGGAGTTAGTCATGACAGTGATACACTCTTTTATTTATCTCTAAAACTTCAGGTTTTACTTCTGCACTTCCTTGTTTGCACTTACGTTTTTCACTTTTGTAGTTTGTGCATGAAAAAAGTTCTAATCTGTCTTTCATCAAATTGCTTGTTGAAGTTACACATTTCACTTTTTTTAATATAGTTTTTGTCTTCAAATAAAGACAGCTGCTTCAGAGACCTTTAAAAAGGCAAAGAAAATAAGGAAGCGATATACAAAATGATTGCATCTGGTGTACATAATTAATGAAATTCATTATGATTATATTGAGTGTGGAGGAAAAATGATATCAATTTATCAGTTAGATTATGTCGTCGTGAAAAATGCTGTTGAAAAAGTTCAAAAGGTGATGAAATCACAGGAATACAAAATGAAATCACAGCCAGGCACCAACAAAGACTCCATGGGCAGTGACGAGTATTGAGAACATAAGGGAAGGGAAACAAAACTGATATAAAAACAGGGAGGGGGACAAAACAGAAAAGACTCATAAATATGGAGAACAAACTGAGGGTTACTGGAAGGGTTCTGGGAGGGGGGATGGGCTAAAGGGGTAAGGGGCACTAAGGAATCTACTCCTGAAATCTTGTTGAACTATATGCTAATTTGGATGTAAATTTAAAAAAATAAAAAATAAAACAAGTTAAAAAAAAAAAAAAAGACATGTCAAAAAAAAAAAAGAAAGTTGAAACATATCCACAAGTCCAGGCAGGTGAAAATGCTGATGATGGAGCTTGAGAGACCCCTTTCAGCTAGCAAACAACAGGGTAAATTGGTTTTAGCTTCTAAGGAACTGAAGCAGAATACTATACAGAAATGGAATGTTTGAGTACACATACTTTTGTAGATCATAGATGTATACCATAGCTGCATGAAGTATCAAGTTTTATATACTTAGAATTCAGATAATATAAGATATCTGTCGTATTGGTATATACGTGTGGAGTGTAGATGAGGGACAAAGTATTCTTAACACTTTCTGTCCTTCAAATCAATATATATATTGGGTATAAACTGGAGACTTTCACTGGTAAGGTTAGCACCTGCAAGTTTGTATTTCTGTTAAAATATAAATGACAGTGGGTGGAAATCCTTTGGTTACTACATAACCAAAATGTTACATGGGCTGCTCCTAGAGAGGGACACACCAAGAAAACAGACTCTTAACTAAAGTGGAACAAACTGATGGTTACCAGAGGAGAGGTGGGTGGGGAGATGGATGAAATAGGTAAAGTGCATTAAAAGTACACTTATCATGATGAACACTGAGTGATGTATAGAATTGTTGAATCATTACATTGTACACCCAAAACTAATATAACACTGTATGTTTACTATACTGGAATTAAAATTAAAAATCTTAAAAAAGTGAAAAAATTAAAATAATGAGATTTTTAAGCTTTTTATGAGGAAAAAGAGTGGCTGCTTCTGAAGCTGAACAGGAAGGGAACAGTAGAGCAATCCACATTTACGGATAATAAGACAAAACACTTTTCCAAATTGTTCAAATATATACTCATGAATTTGTCAAAGTACTAGAGAATGAGAAAAAGAAAGTGAAGTAGAAGTGGAGAATTATTCTTAAGCCTTTCTATTTTTTTGTTTATTTTAATATTTCTTTTAGTGATTATCACAGTAGTTCCGGTTATTGTAAAGAAAATTGAAAACAGAGAAAACTATTTTGATTTACACTTAATTACCTGGCGGGTCACCTGGGTGGCTCAGTTGGTTGAATGAGTCTTGATTTCGACTCAGGTCATGATCTCACGGTTGGGATCGAGCCCCACATCAGGCCCTGCGCTGACAGTGTGGAGCCTGCTTGGGATCCTGTCTCTCTGCCTATCTCTCTCAGTCCCTCCCCCCTTTCTCTCTCTCTCTCTCTCTCAAAATAAATAAACATTTGAAAGAAAAATAAACTTAATAACCTAGCTAGATAATCACTATTTAGATTTTAATATATTTAGATATATTAAGATTTGATATATTCCCTTCTAATCTTTTATGCACATAATTTTTAATAGGATTATGCTATGTTTTCAGTTATTTCTCCAAATGACAATGTATAATGTTCACACACATACCTTTAAAAGAAACTTATTTTGGTATAAGTGAAAGCTCTGTTCTGTAAAGATTATGAATAAATAAAATTTATACGATTTTATTTTTTTAAGGCATTTTCATTTGGATCCACAAAATTGTGTTTTCCACCCCAGAGAAACAAATGGTTGCGACAATGAAATGTATGAGAATAACTCTGGATATACTACATACTAGGAAAATTGAATTAGAGGGAGTAAGGAACCACATTATTAATTAGATATTTGTCATTCTACTGCTAGTTGGAAAAACATTTTAAATGTAATTACTATTTGAACTAATTATCTGTTATTCATGGTTCTGCTATTTGGAAAAAATATCTTTCAGATATGATTTTTCATTGAAATATCTCAAATCCAAGATAGTAGAATCTATGAGAAAGTGTGAAACTGCTTCCTTCTGTTTTTCAAAATGACTGTCCCATATAATGTAATGAAGTTAAAAATTAACTCACAAACATGATGGTTTTTAAGTGGTACCTGTGGTGACAAACAAATGCTCAGAGGCCCTGTAGATTAAGCATCTGTCCTGAGAAGCTTTCATTAAAACCCTAAAGTCAGTCTGTCCTTCACTCCCATTGTCCCACAGCCCACCCCACCTCCTTTACCCAGATTGGTACCTCCTTTACCAACTTGTACAGTATCTAGTGTTCTCTTTTCCATTCTCACAACTATTACTGTAGCTCTTCTTACTACTATTGATTTTGACTATTATAATATTCCCTTCTTTTTCTTTCAGATCTCTGAGGTAACACAGATTAAGCTTCCTAATGATACTAGTTTCTTACTCAAAATTTTTAGTATGTTCCCACTCCTACTGAAGACACTTAAGCATTGTGTGTGTGTGTGTGTGTGTGTGTGTGTGTGTGTGTGTGTGTGTGTGCAGGTGTTGGCAATGGATGAAGGAAATGTATTTGAGGCTCTCCATAATCTTATTTTATTTTTCAGCATGATATCCCACTACAGACTTATCCAACATTTCATGTTGCTGTCAAACTTGTCCACATTTTTTACCTGATTACCTGGTCAATTCTACTTCAAAACATTCACTGAAAATATCTGCTATATACGGAGTATCCCACCAACTGCCATGTTTACCTGCCAAAATTCCACCCAAGCTCCAATTCCAGTTCATATACTATGTCTTCCATTGGACTTTGACCACTCTCCCCAACTCGCAATCTGTACATTGTCTTTCCCTCCTTTGCATACAACAGCACTTGAGATGGCACACATCACATTGTAACTTGGATTCTAGCTAGTTGTGCCATTTCCCAGTGTATAAACTGTCAAAGAATAAGGTCCTTGAAGGGCAAAGACTGAGACTTACTCTGTGTGTTTATCACAGTACCTTATATAACCTCACACATAGTGCATATACAACAAACTGTTGAGCTAATGATTAATAAATGAAGGAATTAATGGATAACTGTGAATAAAGACTGATTCATTCATTGCATTCAAAGTAGCTGGACCTGCTATAAAACATCAGTATTTTGCCAAGACACTTAGTTGCCTGTTTAGAAGACTTCATATGCAGAAGCATATTTCTAATTCATTCGATGCATGCTTGGTTATCTGTAAATAAATTACCTGCTCTGTAAATTATCCATGGCAACTTGAGACTTCCTTTGATGTAATGCTCTACCAGATAAGATTACTGAGTGGACAAAACAATGGAAGGAAGTTATGGTTGAGAATGAGGTTATGAGTATTCAGACACTTAGCAATCACAAAGAAAGTGCTATCACAAAATGAATTTGTTTGGGAGTGTTGTTTGTTTTTTTTTAAAAAATCACTTTGAATTAAGAATCTCTGCCAGATGCAGAAAATAAGAAGACTAAAAAGTTATAATGATAATTGTTCTGGTAGTTCTGTTATTATGTATGTACAAAAGCCCTACTATGTATCTGAGCAAATGTTATTTCTTTGGTTACATCTACACAAAAGGCAAATAAGTATGTGTCCTTTTGTTTTTCCTGTCACATCAATGCATGCAGCTGATAACTTTAAGAATATCTGCTTAGGAGTATCTCTAGTTTAATTTTATCAGTCTTACAAACAAACCCAAAAAAGATCTCAAAACTGACTTATAAAATGTATGTTTGTGCCATGTGTGAGAATGTAGAGAAAATCAGTGTATCAGTATGCTCATTCAACATTTATTACCTATTTACTCATCTGTATGTCACCAAAATTATAAGGTAGGATCTGAAAAGATGCATACTAGTGGGGAAAATCACCTCCTTTACCCAGAAGTAGATTGTACTCTGAGCTCAACAAGAGAGTAAGGATAGGGCAACAAAGTAATAGTTAACAGAGGAGGGATTATTCCAAAGGGTACTATCCATCCTCAGGTCTCTCCTGACTTGGAGGGTTTGGACAGTTTGAGTTGATCCTAAAACTACTGAGAAACTCTATTCTGTTGTTGGGTACACTTGGGACTCTTGGGACCATACATGCCTGTACATGGCAGAAAAATCTAGTGTGCTCCAAGAACCCATGCAAACTTCCCAGAAAGTCCTCAAAGAGGACCTAGCCCACGATGAGACTAAATCACTAGGCTGTACATTATAGAGGAGTCCCTATGAGAATCCTAGAACCCAGTCAGAGTTTAAACTCAGTATCAACAAGATCAAACCATCACCAGAGGTGATGACAGCTACAGGAAGAGCAATTTGAATAGAATCTTCCCAACCCATTGCAGATCATACAACCAAAATACCTATAAATTCAAATAAGAACTGGCCTCCCTGCTGCCATTATTGGCACAGCAAGGTGATCATTATCTTCTCCACTGTTTTCCATCAGTGTGATCAATACCTGGTGAGAAGAAAATGTGGCTGATTAGTTGCAACTTTGTATCAGCTCTGGGATCAAGTTAGGAACCAGGGACATTGCTATGTCACTACTCAGACTACAGCTCTGCGGATGGTCTGAGGTTTTGAACAAGTCGGTGATGACAAATTAGGGCGTGAAATTAAACTCAGGAAGTCATGCTAAGTACCAAGTGTTTCTGAGTTGAAAATATCCCTTTCAGAAAACAAAACACTTGAAAAAAATCATTTTTGTGTGAAGAACTGTCACTTATCTGCAGATTGTCTAATAGATTCAGAATGACCAATCTTATGATTACAAAAATTGTATTAGCTCTCTGTAGAATATTTTTATTCTTCTGTCATATTTTTAATTCGAGTTTTCAAGATTTAAAAAAAATTTTTTTAATGTTTATTGATTTTTGAGAGAGACAGAACGTGAGCAGGGGAGGGGCAGAAAGAGAGGGAAACACAGAATCTGAAGCAGGCTTCAGGCTCTGAGCTGTCAGCACAGAGCTCTATGCAGGGCTCAAACCCATGAACGGTGAGGCCATGACCTGAACCGAGGTCGGATGCTTAACCGACTGAACCACCCAGGCACCCCAGAGTTATCAAGGTTTTTTAATCTCAGGCTGAATGGTAACTTAAAATATTTCATCTCTGTAAAGAAAATTTTAGAAATCTGATTTATAAGGTTTTTCTTAATTCTAAAAATGTATGCTGATTCCATATCCATAAGAGTTGGTGGAAACAGATGTTAGTAAGAATAATATTAAATAGTGCCCATCTTCGCTGCTTATTAAGTAAGAGTTACTTCTCCTTTCTACCAAAGATCAGTTTGCTTGACTTCCTCTGATACTCAGATAGGATACAAAATTGGTTCACCTCAGTTTAGTTCCTCAAATGCAAATTAAAGAGTGCATGGTATATGTAAGGATAATACATTTCTCACTTTCATTATAAGTGATTTTCCCAAAACACAAACAAAACACTGGTCGTTGGTAACGAGTTCTGAGAATTGCTAAATCATCTCACTAAGCTATCTCTTTTGGTCTCTGCTCTATGCATGGGTTTTCTTGTTTGTTTTCTTTCATTTTTTTTTGTTTGTTTTTTTCTGCTCTGTACACGTTTAAATAATGGCTTAGAGTGTTCCCAGTCCATTTCTGGTCTAGTAATTAACCATTTTTACCCTGACTTTTTAACACTGCCTTCACTTAAATTACTCAGTATTATGCTATTCTTTCTGTACAAAGAAAATCCTACCCCCAAAAATAAATAAACAGGAATTTATGTAGCCCATAATATCAGAACTTGCATAGATGAGATAATTAACAAACACCAAGGACCATATCTGTGTAGTGTGGAATTTAGGAGCAATGAAACCCCAGGAAATGGAAGGAGCATTGTAGGGAAAGAAGATCTAGAGGCTGTTTCATTAAGGGTGTGAGTGTTAGAACCGCTGCAATTTAGATGAGGTATTATCAATAGAGGGAGGGTATTGCAGGTATGAGATCATATTTGAGGATTTTTCCAGAGGCAGATATTCCCAGAATGCAATAACCATCTCAGTATTGATTGAAAAAATACTATTTAACCTTTATCTATCCCTGAATTTTATCCTTGTAAACAGTCCTATAAAGTATGGACCCTGCTGTTTTCCTATTTTATGGATTAGGAACTTGAAAATATAAGAAATTAAGTAATATAACAGACATACAGAGGCAGAACCATGATTCTAACGCTGATTGTACTTTTAACAACTACACCAGAGTTTCCCAACATATTTTATATTGTGACACATGTAGAGCATGATAACACTTCTGAAGCAACGAGGGTTAAGGGAGAATACACTCAGTATCCTTTACCTAACCTCCAGGCTGATAGGAATCAAGATCTTGGCACAGTAGGAACTTATTTGTGGCAAAACCCACAGCTTATCAGCTGGTAAATTTGTACCATGCTACCATGCCTGTATATTGGGATTTAGTGGGAAATACAGTAGGATAGGTAAGATAAATACAAATTACAGAAGGTCATATAAAAAGCAGGTGAAGTAATTTGGAATTTATTTGATGATGATAGAGTTCTTGAAGAGTGACAGTATTTAAAATCTGAATAACTATGTTTTGAGAATGGTTTGAAAAGAGCAAAGACTTAAAGACAGTTCATGTACCTGTTGACAATTCAAAACTACTAGGGAGATAGCAGTAAGGATGAAAAGAAAGAAGATATGGAAAACACTGAGGGAGAAAAATATTGGCAAGTTGATGACAATTTGAATATAGAGTCTAAAGTATATGGGAGGTTCCAAGATAAAGGCAAGCTGAGAGCAAGATACTTAAGGAATGGCATCTTTGGGAAGAAAAGCTAGTTTAAGACATGGTGAGATATAGGAAGCATCAAGTGTCTTATTGAGGATACCACATTAATGAAGTTAGAGAACTAGCTGAAGTTTCTGGCTATTGGAGAGGCAGAGATTGGATCTATATCCAATAGATGTTTTAAAACCACAAGTCTAGGAGTAATGCTAGAAGATGACGTACAAAACTCCCAGGACAAGCAAAGGAGAAATGCTAACCAAGGAGGGAGGGAGTGGAAATCAATCTGTGGAAAAGAAAAAATAACATAATTGCAACATTAGAAAAGAAATATGAGTTCATGTTGTTTAATTACCCGTGCATGAGCTCCTTTGACACAATGCCTGCCATATAAATACCCTGCTTATATTTGAGTATTTTCTTTTTTTTCTTTTTATTTATTTTTAATTTTTTAATGTTTATTTATTTTTGAGAGAGAGAGAGAGAGAGCACGAGCAGGGGAAGCACAGAGAGAGAAGGAGACACAGAATCTGAAGCAGGATCCAGGCTCTGATCTATGAGCACAGAGCCCAACATGGGGCTCGAACCTGCAAAACATGAGATCATGACCTGAGCCAAAGTTGGATGCTTAACTAACTGAGCCACCCAGGCGCCCCGAGTACTTTCTTTTTTTTAATGTTTTTAAATTTATTTTTGACAGAGAGCACGAGTGGGGGAGGGGCGGGGAGGGAGACAGGGAATCCCAAGCAGGCTCCACACCATCAGCACAGAGCCTGATCCAGGGCTGGAACCTACAAACCATAAGATCATGACCTGAGCTGAAAGCTGAAATCAAGACTCAAATGCTTAACCAACTGAGCCACCCAGGCACCCCTATATTTACATACTTTCAATGATGGGAAATTTGCATTCTCCTGGGAGGAGTTCATTATGTCTTTGGAAAGCTCTAGGGTTGTATATGTGTGTGTGTGTGTGTGTGTGTGTGTGTGTGTGTGTGTGTGTGTTATGTACACACACACACACACACACACACACACACACATATATACATATGTGTATGTATATATGTACACACACACACACATACATATATACATATGTATATATGTATGTGTGTGTGTGTGTGTGTGTGTGTGTGTGTATAGTTCATGGAAATTTGTTTCCTTTAACCTCTAATACACTCTTTTTTTATAATTTTTTATAGTTTATTTATTTATTTTGAGAGATAGAGCAGGGAATGGGCAAAGAGAGAGAATCTGAAGCAGACTCTGCACTGCCTGTGCAGAGCCCAACGTGGGGCTCGAACTCACAAACAATGAAATAATGACCTGAGCTGAAATCGAGAGTCGGACACTTGCCTGACTGAGCCACTCAGGCGCCCCTGTTTCCTCTAACTTCTGTTCATTAGCTGCAGTTGTGGGACAAAATAAGACCAGCTGCCATTTCACAAAATAGCTTTTCACATATCTATAAACAGTTGTCAGGTAATTTCCCCTTCTTGCTTTTTTTCCTCCCTCCAAAATGTTAAATATGGGAATGAATAGTTCTCTGTATGTGTCCCAAAACTATCGCACTCATATTTAGCTTGTTTTTATAGTTGACATATAACTACATTAGTTTCAGGCATAAACAATGATTTGGTATTTGTATATACTGTGAAATGATCACAGTAAGTCTAGCTGACATCTACACTCATACTTTCAAAGGTGCCCCTTCGACTTACAATTTTTTTAATGTTTATTTATTTATTTTCAGAGAGAGAGAAAGAGAACACAAGCAAGGGAGGGTCAGAGAGAGAGGAGAGAGAGAATCCCAAGCAGATTCTGTGCCATTAGTGCAGAGCCTAACACAAGGCTCGATCTCCCAAACCATGATATCATGACCTGAGCCGAAATCAAGAGCAGGATGCTTAAAAGACTGAACCACCCAGATGCCCCTGACTACAATTTTGGCTTTGTGGAAAAGACTTAGCCATGAATTTAGATATATTGAATTCTAGATTATTTCCCTGTCATTTCTTACTGTGATATCTCACCTACAAAGTCATATCATGGTATCATCTCACTTATCATTTCTCACCTTCCTAGGCTCCAGAATCCTAACATCTTTGGTCTGTTCCCCATAAGTAATCACTATTTTATCTCTACGGTCATCTTATATGCCCTTCTAATTCCAATTTTCCCAAGTTTAAGGCTAGTAGCCGCAGAAGCCAAAAAGGGGAAAGTTACAAAAAGGAGGGGTTAGCCAACAACAACAAAAAGAAAACCAGGAAAAATAAATAATTAGAGAAGGTTTTCAGACCTGACTGTATGGAAGGTATTGGTAGCTTACCAGAAAACCAATCTCAGTAGTAAGATAGATCTCCCTTTCTTACACTACAGATCTTTGAGACGAAGAATGACAGAGTCCTACAAATTGAAATGCAGACGTGAAAAATTGAGTTGCTTTTATAAAAACATGCAATCCATTGCATTTATTACCTAGGAGCAATTTTTGTTGATTTTACTGATCACATATATATTGGCAATAATATCTTACTTGGGGATGGTGTTTACATTTTGTATCATATTCCCATATATCTTATTTGAGCCTTATAATAGCGATGTAAGATTTCAAAGATGAGAACACCAGCTGTCTGAAAACTTGTCTGAGACCACCCAATATACAGATCTAAATACACTGCTTTGCCTACCTTTCCTTGAGACATGTCTGTGACTTGGCTGATGTAAGGATTCAAATGTGGTAGAAGCTAACTCTCCTGTATGGAATCAGAATTCATGAACTTGGTCTTACAAGGATTGACTCTACCCAACTTACTGAACTAGCTGTTAAAAATACATAGCGCCATCAGGGCACCTGGGTGGCTCACCAAGAGCATCCAACTCTTGGTTTTAGCTCAGGTCATGATCTCAGTGGGATCGAGCCCCAAATCAGACTCTGTGCAGACAGTGCAGAGCCTGCTTGGGATTCTCTGTCTCCCTCTCTGCCCCTCCCCTGATTTGCAGTTCAGCTCTCGCTCTCTCTCTCTCTCTCTCTCTCTCTCAAAGTAAATAAATAAACTTAAAAACAACAATTAGTCCCGGTACAGTGAAAGCAATGATATAGGTAAACAAAATTAGTAGTAGTACCAGTAGGATCCGAATATCCCATGATAAAATTAACAAATACTTGATTGCCTACAACATGCCAAGTACTGCACCTTTTTATCTCCTTTAATCCTCAGGACACCTTAAGAGGTATTTTTTGCCTCATTTACACATGAGTAAACCATGTAAACTGAGAACCTCTCCAGTGTACTGGAGCAGAGAGCAAGCATGTGAATCAGGATTTGGTTTGCTTGTGAATCCCAAGCACCAAATAACTTCTTTTTTTTTTTAATTTTTCTGTGATGGTGGGAATAAAAAGCAGCACAAAAAGGTTATTAATTCATCCTTGAAGGATATGAATATGCTCTATGTAGATAGTCTTTGTCCCATTTCCTCCCACTTTCAACATCAATTCTTCAGTATCATAACTTCCAGTCTCTCAAACCCATCCTTTCCCCATGATACATGAACCACGAGATGTCTTCACTCTCCTTCCAGCTCAGAGTCTAGACCTTATGACCAACTGTTTTCACACTGTGTTCCCTGATGCGTTAGAATCCTTCACTCCTTTGTCCTTCCCATTTCTGACTTCCTGATCTCAAGATCATGCGTTAGATTGTGCTACAGTTGCTCTCTGACTGCTGAATGCTGCTGCCTCCAGTCAGTGTTAAGGATGTCCACTGTAAATTTGTGCTCTCTAATCTTACCAAGGACCTCACGGCTGCTCCCCGGTTCTAATAGTCATGCTTGAACAATTTCCCATCACATTCTCCAAGTGGCTTTTTCTAATTACTTACAGCCTCTCTAATACCTTAACCCCATGCCTTCCTGCCTTCTGTTGAACATACACATTGTCTGCTATGTCAGGAAAGATAAGAAGACCCCTCCCCAGACCCAGCTACTGCAACCCCTCTGCCTCCACCATTTTCACTTAGCATTTTCCCTCTACCTCTTGCTCACAGGGAAAGCGTGTGTTTACCTCCTGTGTATTTTTTCCCCATACTTTGTTGACTTCTCAAGAAATCTTCATTTAACAATGAGGTGTTCTCTTGCCTATTTTTTTAAACTTTCACCTGTCTATGGCCCCTTCAGTTCTGCTTATGAACAAGTCCAGGTTTTCCCTGTTAAAAATGAAATGAAATGAAAATTAAAAATTAAATTTTCTCTAGTCTGCTATTCTTTCACTGCTATGCTGCATTTCTCGAAAAGAGAGAGAAATTATATCTGTTCACTTGTTTACTTGAGCACTAACTTCTCATCCACTGCTTAATACATTTCAATATGACTTCCACCTACATGTATTCTAATCATTTTTAGCTTAGTAAAGTGAATTCTAAGAATGAATGCCAACGTCTGAAGCATGATAATTAGTTTTGAGTAAAGATTGACATCCAAATTAGGTAATTACAAACATAGCTGTACCTGTAATGACTGTGCTCAAAGATTATTTAGTTGGGGAGGGGTATGGCACGGTGGAGGAGGTGGGGGGCCTTCTGTGCCTGGAGGGATGGTGGGTGCCAGCCGAGCCCCAGGCAGCCCCCTGTCCTTCCCGAGCCAGACCCCCGTTCTGTGACTTCCAGGGTAACCTGAGGCCCGTGCCAGGCAGAACCTCCATTTCCAGGCTGGGTAACAGTCAGGAGTGCTTGAGCCGAACTGAATGTTGACAGTTTTCAGGCATTTCTACCACAATATTGGAATTGAACACATTGGCCAAATAAAATTCAAATTTTACAAAAAAAAAAAAAAATGTAGGCAGGGAAGAGATGAGATAGATCAGAAAGATTTGCCAAAAGAAAAGGGGGGTGGGGAAGAGCATGGAATATGGGAAGAGAAGGTTAAGAGGCTGTCTCAAAATAATAGGGATGATTGCCTTTGGGAGTTACATACTGTAAATGGTGTCTGTTACCACAGACGGCATAGAATGCAAGTAAGGTCCCCTGCATCTCTACACATTCTGCAGACTGAGAGGCTCCAGTTTCCTCCCCAGAGTCACAACATTGTTTCAGATTCTTTTTTTTAAAACCTTTTATTTATTTTTGAGACAGGGAGAGACAGAGCATGAACGGGGGAAGGTCAGAGAGAGAGGGAGACACAGAATCGGAAACAGGCTCCAGGCTCTGAGCGGTCAGCAGAGAGCCCGACGCGGGGCTGGAACTCACGGACCGCGAGATCATGACCTGAGGTGAAGTCGGACGCTTAACCAACTGAGCCACCCAGGCGCCCGTTTCAGATTCTTAATACCTAGGTGATCGTAATAGTTGCTCAAATGCGTACCTGCCTCCAGGTTCTTTTCTCTCCTTGGTAATTCACCCCACATGCTGATGCTATTGTCTGATTTTCTTTGCGTATAGCAAGAACTAAAGAAAATGTGAATGAATGAATGAATGAATGAATGAATGAATGAATGAAAAAAATCCCCAGATTACATGATCAATATGACCTTCATGAAGATTTTTTTCAGTGATAAATTATTTTTAAAAAAAAAGAACTTACGTAGAGAAAAAATACTATTCTACCAGAGCCAAGAAGCCTTGGCAAGAGAGGGGGTTGGGAGCAGTGGAGGTCATTTTAAGATATGTGAAACCAAACCAAAACAAAAACCTGATTTTCTTTTTTTTTTTTTAATTTATATATGAAATTTATTGTCAAATTGGTTTCCATACAACACCCAGTGCTCATCCCAAAAGGTGCCCTCCTCAATACCCATCACCCACCCTCTCCTCCCTCCCACCCCCCATCAACCCTTAGTTTGTTCTCAGTTCTCAACAGTCTCTTATGCTTTGGCTCTCTCCCACTCTAACCTCTTTTTTTTTTTTTTTTCCTTCCCCTCCCCCATGGGTTCCTGTTAAGTTTCTCAGGATCCACATAAGAGTGAAACCATATGGTATCTGTCTTTCTCTGTATGGCTTATTTCACTTAGCATCACACTCTCCAGTTCCATCCACGTTGCTACAAAAGGCCATATTTCATTTTTTCTCATTGCCACGTAGTATTCCATTGTGTATATAAACCACAATTTCTTTATCCATTCATCAGTTGATGGACATTTAGGCTCTTTCCATAATTTGGCTATTGTTGAGAGTGCTGCTATGAACATTGGGGTACAAGTGCCCCTATGCATCAGTACTCCTGTGTCCCTTGGATAAATTCCTAGCAGTGCTATTGCTGGGTCATAGGGTAGGTCTATTTTTAATTTTCTGAGGAACCTCCACACTGTTTTCCAGAGCGGCTGCACCAATTTGCATTCCCACCAACAGTGCAAGAGGGAAAAACCTGATTTTCTTAAAACTTAAACATTAAGGAAAGGACTAAGCATGCACACACACACACACACACACACACACACACACACACAATTTCCAGAATTTAATTTGCTAAATACTATTTGGTGGTCTGCTTTTCACAGAAAGCTAGAAGTTATATGGAAGTAGAAGTTTATTCAAGTCATAAATGGTAAAAATCTCAACGTATACCGATTAGACTGTAAGTAGCCAGTTAAAAAAGTAGAGTGCAAATAAAATTTGTGAATTCAGCTTATTCTTGTCACTAGGTGACAGACACCTATGTCAATCACCAATAATTTTATAGAATCACTCAGTTCCCAAGCTTTTATTTCCCATAAGATAAAAATGCATTGAAATTATGAATATTTTACAATGCAATTTTATTATTAAAATCATTTTCTCTGCACAATTATTCTGTTGGAAAAATCATGTCTATGTTTTATTACCATGCTTTCATTTATAATTTAGCAGTTGTGGTTAGTGTAAAATATGTCAGTTTAAGAATTAATTCTTTTCATAATGGCATAATATTATTTTTTATTTCTAGTAGATATTTGAAGCTGGTATTTAGTTCTTAAGTTCGTTTTCAACAATCTATCTCAACATGATTTGAAAAGAGTCTTGGGGTTCAACTTGGGTTGGGATAATTTAGCAAAGGTGCAAAATGCTAAAATCATGTAAAAATAAGTCTTGTGAAATAGTAATGAAAACGAAATAAGCTTTTGATTTTCCCTGTGAGAGATAACCTTAATTTTATGAAGAAATGAAATTACTGGTGATGCTTCAGGTAACAGTTTCTGCAAAAGATTTTAGAAAGGAATATGTAAGACATAGGAAGTTGAACTACAATCAGTAAACTGTTCAGGTCAGGTTGAACTCAGTAATCAACAAGGTCTTTGTTTAAATCTTCTTATGAATAAATTACTTTTTTCACATCAGTAAAAAAAAAAAAAAAATCAGACCTCAGAATCATCCTGGCAGCTGTGCAGCAGTTGATGTGGTCTTTTTTTAGTAAAGAATTATCAGATGGCATTAATTGCAAATTTTTCTTTTTCAAATGAGAGATTTTGCCGCTCAGCAGGCTTCAATGCCAGGCCAGGAGAGACTTTTGTTTTTATTGTCTGCTTCTCTATGTAACCTTTACTTCAACTTTTGTTACTTGCAGTTGTTGGCGTAATATATTTTGTAAACTTCGTTTTATTATTGTTGGTAATAATATTCAGGTACTGTCTTTAACTCAGAATCACCATATTTAAGGCAAGGGTAAGCAAATGTTTCCTGTAAAAAGGCAAGTAGTAAATATGTTAGTGTTTGTGGCCATATGGTCATTGCAGCAACTCCGAATTCTATAGTTATAGTACAAACACGGCTCTAAACAGTACATAAACAAATGTTTGTGGGTGTGTTTCAGTAAAACTTTATTTACAAAAAGATGTGGCAGTAAGAATTGGGCCATAGTTTGCTGACCCCTAACCTAAAGGAGTATCTTTGTGTGGATGCAGAGAGATGAGAGGTTCAAGGACATAAGAAATATCAACCTCTCATGCTATATAATTCATTAGGTTTCAGTGGCTCCAAAAATAAATATTGCAAGCAAATGAAGTGCTATAGAAATCCAGATTTGCTTTCACTGTTTGCTCTTATAGTTATAGTTTGTTAATGAAATAATCTTACTCAACAAACATCTACTGAGCACCTATCATGAGATTAATACTCTATTGACAAGTGTGATACAAAGTATACACTTTCATATTAAAGAATAAACTCTCAGTAATTTTTAATTTTTCCCCAGCACATCAGCCTCTTATATATGCTGCTATATCCAACACTACTACTTTCTACCTCAGTTCAGGAGAACGAGGACTCTGACTTTGAACTTCCCTAGGCTCTCATCTCATCACTCCCACCCTAAGGACTTCAGAAGTCAGTGTTCCTTTTTTATTATATTATTTTTACTTAAGAAAAAGAGATTCAAGGAGTTCCTGGATGGCTCAGTTGGTTAAGCACCCAACTCTTGATCTCAGCTCAGGTCTTGATCTCAGGGTTGTGAGTTCAAACTCCACACTGGGCATGAAGCCTACTTAAAAAAAGAAAAAAAAGAAAAAGAAAAGAAGAGAAAAAGAGATTCAAAACTCTAGTGTACTGTGTCATACTTCTTTATTTTGAGCTTAGGGAAGGGCTTGGTTTCAATTCCTGTATCTTACTGCAGTAACAATTAGAGCAACCATTTCATTTCCCCTGGGAGACAGCTGAGATTGATAAATACGTTTTAAAAATCCATTCTTTAAAACTTATGCTTCTGGAGAATAGGGCATATAGACCTAAAAGGAAAGAGCAGCAATTCAAACATTCTTCAAGCCTGCCGCTGTGACTCAGCTCAAAAAAGTAACTCTACAGATTTTTTTTTTGGAAATGCGCCGTTCATATTTTTAAAAGATTTCAAAAAATACTTCTAATCAAATTTATTAACAACTTCTAAATCACAAGCATTATTGAAGTACTGAGATTTGAATTACAATCTTGAGGTATGAAAAGCTTATCCCATCTAATGTGGAAATAAACTTTTTTTAATTTGTAGATGAACATAATGAAGATTTCATAGACTGTGAGTCTATGACATTCAAGTTCATAAGAATTCAGTAAACCAGTTGAATTCTGAATTCCTTGGAAGATGTAGTAATTAACATTTTAAAGCAATAGAATTCACTGTACTTGAACTTTATGCGACCAACAATCTTTGTGACTGTTAAACAATGGTGATTATTGACAGTTTAGGTCATTAATTGGGACCAAATATATGTGCATCTTCCTGGGAAAATCTTTGTAATATTTCCAATCTGAACTTTCAATACTCACTTTATTCTTTGGTAACATGTTAAAATTTTTCAGAATTCTTCTACATAGATACTAAATTATATATCATGCTTCTATAAAGCTGTCACCAAAATAAAACAGCAAAATTGTCAGGTTAAAACATTCCTTACAATGCTTGTATATATGAAATCAAGCTGATGCTCACAGACACTGACGTATTAAATAGATTAAGCTGAGGATATGCCTCAATAGTTGTGCCGTTAAAACTGGCATTAGTATCAGAATGATATGATAGTGCATTTTTGAGTTACTAGTATCTAATGCTTAACAATATGAGCATGAGTAGCAAGTGAAAGGAAATTAATATTGGGCATAGATTCCATTCTAGCATCAAGTTGGAGTCAAATGTCCATGCTTTCTAATTCTTAGGTTGCAGTTTCTAATACAGTCTCGTATGAGTGAGGGAAGTAATCCACTGGGGAGCAATGTCCTCTGGGAGAGCTCATCCTGACTGCCTTGTCCTTCCCCAGGATCTGTCACTGTGAGGGGGATGAAGAGAGCCCCCTCATCACACCCTGTCGTTGCACCGGCACCCTGCGCTTTGTCCACCAGTCCTGCCTCCACCAGTGGATCAAGAGCTCAGACACGCGCTGCTGTGAGCTCTGCAAGTATGATTTCATCATGGAGACTAAGCTCAAACCCCTCCGGAAGGTATAGTATTGGCAGGAGTTGGTTTGAAAGAGAGCACTTGCAAGCAGGCATGTTTTAAGAATCCATTTCTTTCCCCAATAGAATTTGGTAATATGCTAATAACCACGTAGATACATGTCTTGTGTTGGGCTCAGTATGTAAAACATCCAAGTGTTTGCAAATAATCCTTTATCTCCGTTTTATGTACTGGGCCTCTGATTTTATGTCAATTCCTCCAAATTAAAAAAAAAAAAAGCCTGTGTGTGTGTGTACGATGTATGTGTTTGTGTGAGATATATATATATATATATATATATATATATATATATACACACACACACACAACAAATATACTAGTAATTCGGAGAATTGAACGGATGGAAACTTGAGTACATGGTACTTACTGAGGTCAATTCTCTGGAAGGTTAGAATAATAGCTTACATTAAATAATATGAACTCATCTAATTTCTTGATAATCAGGCATTAGGTAATAGAAGAGAATGTTTTCTTCCATAAGATGTGAACTCTTTCTTTGGCCTTTATTTGGGGATTTTATTTAGTTCATGTATAATTACAGTAGATAGAAAAAGTATTATTTTCCATATTGTGCATCAAGCTGTAAGGGAGATGTAAGTATATTTTTATCTATAAAATGTAGATAATCTTAAATATAATCTATAAAATAGATAATCTATAAAATATAGATAATAACTTAATCTCCAAATTCCTCATTTACATTTCTCTAAAGAAGGAAGGTAAGAATATAAGTCAAATATAATTAGCATCTCATTCAAAGCTAGCAAAGGACAACTTGGGAAGGACACAAATGAAGACCATGAACTTTATGTAATTCATGCCTTATAGTTGTGGCCCTGGATTTTAGCATGTAACTTCTCTTTTTACCTAACTTCAGCCTTACATATATGGATGTCTCAATTTCCAAAGGAGAGTCTAGAGACTGCAGTTTAAATAATGAATGTGCCTAGAGCTGCTTTTTCATTTAAATTAAATGCAAAACAAAAGTGGATGAAAAGAACATTGCTTAGAAGTTAACATGAGGAGGGGCACCTGGGTGGCTCAGTTGGTTGAGCCTCCGACTTCACCTCAGGTCATGATCTTATGGTTCATGAGTTCAAGCCCCATGCTGGGCTCTGTGCTGACAGCTTAGAGCCTGGAGCCTGTTTCAGATTCTGTGTCTCCCTCTCTGTCTGCCTAGCCCCTGCTCATGTTCTGTCTCTCTGAAAAATAAACATTAAAAAAAAGAAAGAAAGAAACATGAGGAGGTCCAGGATGAGGAGGGATGTAAAGCAAAAAAAGAATATTCCAATAGGATTCTGATTGGTTCCTGCCCATTGCAATTCTTCATTAATTCTGTAAATCCTGGAAAGGGAAAATAGCATTTCTTGCCTTTGCACAATTTTGATTTTTAAAGTCTCCAAATGGTTTATAGATGTCAAAACTGATGTTCAAATGCCTTTGGGCTATGCAGTGTCTTTTTTTAATGTATGGGGTAACTTGGGTGACAAAAGGTGGCACTCTGTTCCTCCAGGTCCCAGAGCAATCAATGCCAGAAATAGAAATGGACCCTTACTCTTTGTCCTTTGCCTCATCCATTGAACAGATGCTGTGTGATGTCTGGAGTAGCTAAATAACACATTGTGCTCTGTGATTCTGTAAATTTCTCTTCATACCCCTCAGGGAACTACAAATTGTTTCATAGCATCTGTAGATTTCTCCATGGGTTTCTTTTTTCAACTTGCATCCATATAAAATTTTCATTTCAACTTTGTCAAGTGTAATATTTCATTTCAAGAGCAACAATCTAGGATAAAAAAAAATTCAGATTTTCTTTTCTTCATGCTATCTATCCCTCCCCTATTTTTGTGTAATAAACATTACACGATGCTGTATGGAACTTGAAAAGTCTTCTTCTACCTTCAGATTTTGTGGAATCATCCCTTATATACAACTTTGATCCTTTCTTAGTATACCATTCCCAATAATTTACAACCTTATCACGAAATCCCTTTCTTCTCAACTAAACTATTTATAAACTAGAGAATGGCAGTGAATACATCTGTCTTTTTTAATCTTCTTAATAATGACTATGTTGTTGCAACCTAGTGGGCACCTACTAGCTGTCAATTCATGAAATACCCTACTTTCTTTTTAAAAACATTTCCTTTGTCATAAATATTAATGAAGGACAGCATCTCAACATCCGCCAGTTTTAATAGCATGTGTATATGTATAGAGGATGTTAGAATCTAATCCAGAAGTTGCTTCCTGACAGCCCACAGATGTGTTTTATTTGACCCACGGGCCTTAAAATTTGAATTAGTTATCAACATTTAGATGTGTGATTATTTCATGTAAAATTCCACATATTTGTATTTGTTTGAAAACCTACAGTATCTAGCTTTACTGGAACCACATTTCCATAGGGCAACATCTAAGGGGTAGCTAAGTGGAGCTAAATGGTGTTTAGTGCCTTTAAAAGGCTATTTGCATTCAAGTTCTCTGCATTTCTCACTGTCCCTCCCTCTCTAGTCCTGACACCTTGTGCCATCCCCACTTATCTTTTTTTTTATTTTTTTAATGTTTATTTATTTTTTGAAAGGGAGACAGAATGCAAGCAAGGGAAAGGCAGGGAGAGAGGGAGACACAGAATCTGAAGCAGGCTCCAGGCTCCAAGCTGTCAGCACAGAGCCTGATACAGGGCTGGAACCCATGAACCATGAGATCCTGACCTGAGCCAAAGTCTGAAGCTTCACTGACTGAGCCGCCCAGGCCCCACCCTCATTCCCACTCATCTGAATGCCTCTGTGGCTCTAGTGTTAGGATCTGAATTTTCAACTCCTGATCTAACATGAGCCCTAGATATGAGAAACATACATTCTGTCCCTGTCTCTATGATTTATAGGTTTTAAAAACCTAGAAGTATTCCAAACTTTTACTTTCTTCTTTAAAAGTATGGGGCATTAGCATAATACTTAAATGACAGTATCCAAAACAACTTCAGATTCTGAAGTGATATGAACTATACAGATATAAGGCATGTGTAAACTGTTCTAGATGGCTTATTTTGATGGCACTAAGATTCATCAACAGTTTTCTTTTGATAGTTTTTAATTGGTCATTACAAATGACAGGTATAGCATTTGGTTAGGATATATACGAAGTACATTCCATTAATTGCTCTCAACTCAGTAATTCCATTGCAGTTTATAACGTTCTAAAGACCCGACACATGAAACAATTAATTTAGCTAATTATTCTGAATTTCTACCATTAGCCACTACAGGCAGGAGATTCTGTTTAGATAAAATGGCTTCTTAAAGTAGAAAGGTGCAAATCTTCATAGTCTGACGAACCTTGGGGCTTAATAGTCTCGAAAGAGATCAGTACAACCTTACTTCATTAATTGCTACTATTGCTACACCAAAATCTTCAGTTAGTAAATTCATCAAGGTATCCTAATGTCTCCAGAAAAGAAAAAAATCTTTAAAATATAAATAAAGTCAAGAACTTATGTGAGAAAAAGCAATTTTCATCATCTTTAAGTCAGTAGCTCACCTACTTTTAAAACACTCAATAAAAGTCCCGTTATTCTACTGGTTACCCAGGGTCAGCAGTAGTTCTCAGAGCACAGAAAAGTCAAAAGGATAAAAATATACAAAGCATTGCAATTTGGAAATGCATACCATATCAGTTAGGAAGCCTAAAATCTTCTCCTATTCTGAAGCTGAAGAGTTGCATGAGGTTCAGATTTGAGTCTGAATTGGAAAGACCAGTTGCTGGATATGAAGCTAAGCTTATGAGGCCAGCAAATGCCACTGACAGCTTTATATTCTCCCCTGAATTATTTCTTTATATAGTTTTTTCATATGCATGCTATTTGACAAATATATAATATTTGAATATGTAATATTCAATTCTATGCATCCTTTTATCCCTTGTCTCATTTTTTCACTTAAATTAATCAGGGAATCAATTACCTTTGATTTAGCAATGATTAGATTGAACCATATGCACTTGTCATTTTTGTAGATCAAAAACAGTTGAATATTGGGAAGTTCATAAAATATAAGTTCCGTGTGAATTTATTACGCCAAATAAAAAGGAATGATCATTTTGGTATTTCTACATTTCCACCATAATGACTTCCAATGCTTTAGTTGAAATATCTACTTAAAAAAAAAAAAAAAAAAAAAAGAACTGTATTGGACAAATGCAAATGCTATGTTAATTCCTTCCCTTCCTTAATTTGATGTGACATCTGGCTTTCAGAAGAGCCAATGCAAGTTACCATAGCAGGCCAACTGCCCAAAGGTTATAATTCTTTACTAATCTCGAGGTCTCACAGTTCATAGTCTTAAAATTGGAAACAACAGAGAATGTGGTCATATGCCTAGCCAGGGTCTTCTAGTACCCTATTGAATAATATCGCCTAGTCATACATAAGAAAATTCAGAACGCTTCATTTACTTACCATGATGGAGAATTTGCAATGTCATTAATACAACCGCCACATACTGAATTTCTACTGTGTACCAAATATTTAGAAAATACCAACTAATTTAATCTTCATTACAACTCCATTTTCTGTAGGCACATGAAGCCTATTTTAGATAAGGAAAATGAGACACATCAGACACTTACATGCCAATCAAAAAGAATGAAGGGTATTATGCTAAGCGAAATTAGCCAGGCAGAGAAAGACATATATCATATGACTTCACTCATATGAGGACTTTAAGACACAGAACAGATGAACACAAGGGAAGAGAAGCAAAAATAATATAAAAACAGAGAGGGGGACAAAACATAAGAGACTTAAATATGGAGAACAAACAGAGGGTTACTGGAGGGGGTGTGGGAGGGGGGATGGGCTAAATGGGTAAATCATCATTGCACTATATGCTAACTAATTTGGATGTAAATTAAAAATATATATATATATGCCAGAGCTCCGTGATTCTAGAGCTTTGTTCATTGTACTGTGCCACACACTCCCATAAGTGGCTGATAGACTCTCTCTTGAAGAATCAAAACTTCAGTTTTTACTTAGACCATCTTTAAGGGAAATCTTCCCAAATAAACCTTTCTAAAATAATTTTTTTTCTAAAATCTCTCTTCTTAAACATGGATGTTTTTACCCAAGGTATTTGCGTAATACTTAGTTACATCATTACGTATACATCACTTATTTTACAGGTTGAAAATCATTAACTGGCTCACTAGATTGAAACACATAGAAAGCTGTTATCTTTGTTAATTTTAAAAATAACACTGTCAGTTATTTTACCGGCAAAAAATGAGTTTATTCAGGAATAGCAGCAAATTACAGTTTAGGTCAAGCAAACTACAGCAAAACTATAGGCAAGCGCAGAGAACAAGGAGAGGAATGCTCTTTTATAGAACAACAAGGGAAGTTGTGAGGGGTTATAAACAAAAGAGTCCATTGTAGTAAACTTGGAGTTCAAAGTATACCGGCTTTTCATCAGCTGATTTGTGGCTGTCTCTCATTGGCTGAGCTGGGGGGGGAGCAGAGAAACACCTTTTTTCCTCCTGCTGAGGTAGCAAAGTGTAGCTAAAGTGGTATCACTTTCAAGGTTCCTTTCTTCCTGTTGATGACTGTAGTAGGGTGTGTAAACTACCCCCTTCTGGTCTTCTGACTTCATTTTATTTTTGTTTTAACTTTTTTTTAAGTTTTATTCATTTTTTTGAGAGAGAGAGAGAGTGTGTGTGTGAGCGGGGTAGGGGCAGAGAGAGAGGGAGACACAGATTCTGAAGCAGACTCCAGGCTCTGAGCTGTCAGCACAGAGCCTGATGCGGGACTTGAACTCTGGAACTGGGAGATCCTACCTGACCTGAGCCAAAGTCAGAGGCTTAACTGACTGAGCCACCCAGGCACCCCTCCTGTCTTCATTTTAAACAAGATTTCTTTTATTAATTTTTACATCTTTATTCTGCACTTGCCAGCGTGCTGTGTTTTGAACGCCCTTTGTAGGGGAAGAAAAGTTTTCCCTTCTTCCTTTTTAGGTCCTTTGGCTGGTCTGATAATTAAATCAATATAAGACTGATTACCAGGGGCACCTGGGTGGCTCAGGCGGTTAAGCATCCCACTCTTGGTTTTGGCTCAGGTCTTGATCTCATGGGTTCAAGCCCCACATGGGGTTCTGCACTGATAGCATGGAGCCTATTTGGATTCTCTCTCTCTCTCTCTCTCTCTCTCTCTCTCTCTCTCTCTCTCTCTCTCTCCTCTCTCCCTCTGCCCTCTCCTCCCGCTTGCACTCTCTCAAAAATAAATAAACAAATTTTTTTAAAAAAGACTGATTAACAGTACAAAAACAAACAAAAGTTTAATAATATGTCTACATGGGAGAGACCCAGGAAAACCAAGTAACACTGAAATGACCAAAGCCATCACCTTAAATACCATCTTCAGCTAAAGACAGAAGAGATGTTTGGGATAAAGAGGACACCAGTTATGGGAGGTTACCAGGGAAAACGTAGTAAACAAGGGTAAGGTTGTTAAGTAGCTTTAAGTTGTTGCCTTCTTCATTGGTAAGAGTTCTAGAAATTGGCTCTTCTAGTACAGTAAGAGATCTAGCCTTACCAGTGGAGATTTTCCTTATAAATGTAAATGCTTCTTACCAAAGGGTAACTTCTGCTGGATTTTTAGAGCTTTTCTGTCTGCTGTGTTTTAAAAATAACCAGTTTAAAATAATCACTATGTCAAAGAAGCATATTTTAGGGTGGCAAAATCTGCTCCCCTTCACCTTTTATCTGTTTTGTTGTTTTCATTCTTCCTCCTCACAGAATCTGCTGTTATGTCTCCGTTCCTTCAGTAGCCCTTGTTCACAATTTTACATAGCTACTGCTCCTCTGCTTTAAACAACAACAGCAGGGGCGCCTGGGTGGCGCAGTCGGTTAAGCGTCAGACTTCAGCCAGGTCACGATCTCGCGGTCCGTGAGTTCGAGCCCCGCCTCGGGCTGTGGGCTGATGGCTCAGAGCCTGGAGCCTGTTTCCGATTCTGTGTCTCCCTCTCTCTCTGCCCCTCCCCCGTTCATGCTCTGTCTCTCTCTGTCCCAAAAATAAATAAACGTTGAAAAAAAAATAAACAACAACAGCAATAATCACGAGTTATAAAATTAGGTCTATAAAAGGCCCAGTTCTAGATGAACTTCTGCAAGATTCTCTTTTGATCACTGGCAAGAGTTTTAGTGGGTATGAACATTTTGGCATCATTCCAGGATTCTTGGACCCCCCCTCTTTGGCATCCTTCTTACTTCTCAGTTTTACTTGGAATTACATGATAAAAAAAAGCCCTCAGAAAATATATTTTTTAATGTTTATTTATATTTGAGAAAGAGAGAGACAGAGCATGAATGTGGGAGGGGCAGAGAGTCAGAGACAGAATCAGAAGCAGGCTCTAGGCTCTGAGCTGTCAGCACAGAGCCCGATATGGGACTTGAACCCATGAACTGTGAGATCATGACCTGAGCCGAAGTCGGATGCTTAACAGACTGAACCACTTGGGCGCCCCATCAAATAAGGTTTTGATGTTTCCAGGAGGTTTCCTTATAACCAGAGCCCAGTTCTGGGGAGCAAGTTTGCTGTTTCATTTCTTCAGAAATGTATAAGCTTGGAGGCAATGAAAATCTCTGCCCTAGTATGAGGCTAGATGAAACTTTCTTTATACTTGCAAAAATTATCCATACTCATCATTTGCAATGCATACTAGCCCTGTCATCTTGCTGTGTTTCAGTTCCATTATTATAGGAGCCCTAAATGCAGTGATTTAGAACACTCAAAAAATTATTTTGTTTTCAACATAACACTTTCCAAATGAGCCACGTAAGCTCTTCACAGCAAATTTCTCTATACAGTGGTGGTGTTGTCTGCCACCAACAGGTCCCCTTACTTCTCACGGCTTCTTTTGGTGAGAAGGAGGACCCCAACAGTCTCCTTAGCTGATAGCCCTGGGAAGGGAAAGGACAGGTAAACCACAAAATAACAAAAAGATCATTAAAAGAGAAGCATTTCAACTCAGTTGGAGCATTATCTTTTCTACTAAAATCGTTTCGTTTTGCTTTAGTTTTTTTATGTTTGTTTTATTGCCTTAACACGTTCATGTCTGTGGGGTGTCTGGACTGAATGGGGGCGGTGGCATGGTGGGGCGGGGGGAGGGGATTCACCTGAGGCAGAACAAGACATAGGAGTTTATTGAATCACTACGAAGGAGCAGTGGGCAGGACAGCAAAGGAGAGACTGTCTGCATTGAGGGAGTGGGGAGGAGCCACAGTTACAGGGCTGAGTAAGGGAGTATGGAGACACAGGGAATTCTCTCTTTTCTGGAAGTCTCAGGAACCGTGCCTGGTTGTAACTGGTCAGTTAGAGTCTATGACTGTTTCAAGGTGGGTTGCTTAATGAGCCTGTTTGCGTCACCTCGGCGGTCACTGTGGGTCCTTTTCCCTTGCTTAAGTTTCTGTTGCTCAAGACTGTTGCCTAAAAGCAGCCTCTACAATGCCCTCAGAACTACAATTGATATATATTATATATATATTTCTTAATTTTTTAATGTTTGTTTATTTTTGAGAAAGACAGAGACACAGTGTGAGCAAGGGAGGGGCAGAGAGAGAGGGAGACACAGAACCAAAGCAGGCTTCAGGCTCTGAGCTGTCAGCACAGAGCCCAACGGGGGGCGGGGCTCGAACTCACAAAACGCGCCAAAGTCAGACGCTTAACTGACTGAGCCACTCAGGCGCCCCTCAGAACTACAACTGACATTTTAATTAAAATAATATTAAATATGAGTAGATAGCAATGCCAACATGTCTTATGTCAAATAAGATGGAAAATATAAGTGTCTCATGCTTTTTTCTAATAGATACTTGGGATTTATTATAGGGCCTCATCCTTTTGTCTTTTGAGAGAATTCCGACAATTGAATTCGTCTTTAAAATTTCAAGAACAGGGGCGCCTGGGTGGCGCAGTCGGTTAAGCGTCCGACTTCAGCCAGGTCACGATCTCGCGGTCCGTGAGTTCGAGCCCCGCGTCGGGCTGTGGGCTGATGGCTCAGAGCCTGGAGCCTGTTTCCGATTCTGTGTCTCCCTCTCTCTCTGCCTCTCCCCCGTTCATGCTCTGTCTCTCTCTGTCCCAAAAATAAATAAAAAACGTTGAAAAAAATTTAAAAAATAAAATAAAATAAAATAAAATTTCAAGAACAAGAAGACTAGGCAGCTGGGGTCAGCATCACAGAATAGTTTGTTCAAAATAGAAATATTCTTCTGTGGGCAGCAGAAGAACGTATTCATTTGCGAAGCTTCCATCCATAAACACTCCTCCCTCTAGGCAGATGTGAACTCCAACCAGTATCAGACTGTGTTCTGAATGATTGCTCTGAGAAAGCTCCAGTCATGCCCAGTTCACTTATTCACTCAACTCACTGTACTATCTACCACAGTAGTTGTGTTCAATAGGGAACCAAATAGAGAAAAAAACCTGAGAGCATACAGCCCACTGCAGGAAGGATGGAAAAAGATGAATTACTTACAATATTTTGTAATAAATTTGAAAAGCATGGTAGTCAATGGGATGGTGGTGTGGGGGAATCAAGAACTTTCTGTAACTCCAGAGGGGATGGTGAAGGTAATTCAAAGAGAGCAAGCCATCATATGTTTGGTGTTTATTTGCGGGACTGTCCATATAAAAGGATTTCTTTTTTAACAGTAACTATAAATACATAAAAAAATGACTTTCCTCTTGTTGCCCAAGCTTCACATAACATAGGCAAATCAAGAAGATATTACTTAGCAATTGGATATCCAGGACACTGGGGAAAGAGAATTTGGATATAGAAACAGGATTTGACAAGAGGTTGTCACAAAGGAGACTTAAACAATTCTTGAATAATCATCGTTGGCTGGAACATTTCTCTTCCGTACTTCCTTATTAGTAGATACAATTATATATGACTTCAGTTCTGTTTCTTTCTTTGAAAATTATTGCTTGAAGAACATAACCTCACTTCCTTGCTAAGAATGTCACCTTGTGTTACTATTCTAGATATGAAAAGAAATGCTTAACCTGATTAGATTTGCTCTTGAAGTCTTTAACAGGATACAGTTCCATCTTTGTGAAAATACAGTTTTATTTTGATCAGGACAGAGGGCCCACAAAATAGAACTTCTTTTATATACTTTGTTTTTTGATATTTGAAACATAAACTATAGTTGAAATGAGGGAATCAATATTACAATGATCCATATGGAAAGCATAAAAGCATCAAATTAGAATGTGCAGAAGCATATGTACATCTATGTGCACACACACACACACACACACACATACACACAGATTTACAAATAAAGATTTCCCCAAAGCATCATCTTATGATTGAGGTTTTTTTAATGAGAAAGAAGTTATATTTGTGCTTCACTTTCATTTTTCTTAAGATGCTATAACAACTGAGTTTCAAATTACTTTCATATTTAAATTTTCCTCCAGCTAAAGACTTTTCTCTCTCAGCTGGAATTATTTCTTAATTCATTTATCCAGTTTCTCAAATCTTGGCATAAAATCTAAGAAAAATTTCTTTGTAAATTTTTGAGTGAATTTTTAAAATTAAGGCCCGGGGAAATCAACATGTTTTTTTTCAAAAGCAAATATTGTAGACCAAATCAAATTGCTTTTCTATTGCATTGACAAGAGAGAAATGAGGAAGACTTTGACATCTCTCTGGAATGGTAGTGTCTAACCCTATTGTCTGTGCATCAAATGCTTGTATGCTATTATCAACATTTTAATAATACAGATGTCTGAAAGATTTCACTCCAAAGAGACCTAATCTCTCACAAACCAGCTCCCATCCAATTTTCTATTTTTCTCTACCATCAAGTAGCTGCTCTCCTTTTGTTTCCCACAGAGACATACCACCCACTGCCTCACCATACCAGTGCTATTATCTTTCATATGAACGTTTTGCCCCAAATTAGGTGAATTTACCCACTTGGCCACAGGTGTAGCAGAACCTGCCATTGTGAAATGTATAGCATGGAATGTTATAAAAGCTGGGGAAAGCAGAACAGGAGGCAGAAGTCCATACCCAGTTTTTTTCCCCCGTTTCCTCTGGTAGAGAAGTGAGTGATGGACAGATAGAGATGAGCTATGTTATTCTAACAGAAGCCCTTCCACATGGAAACAGGATGGGAAGAAAAAGAGAGGGAGAACCCTAACACAGAGAATCCAAAACACCAAGAATGATAAATATTTTTAAATTCTCTTTTCACTGACATATAAGGAAAGTAGCTAAGTTAAAAAGAAGAAACAATTCAAACAGTAAAAAAAAACAAAACAAAAAAAAAAAAATGAAACGAAACGAAACAAAACAAAACAAAACCACTGTGCTGGGTTAAGAGTCAGGATGTCAGATTTTAATTCTGGTTCGGAAGCCTAATCATTCTGAGCTGTGCCTCAGTTTCTCCATCTGTAAAACAAGGACTGAATGAGATGATCTTTTAATTTCCTTCCAACTTAAAATTCTGTGATTTCATAAAAAGCAAAGTGAGGAATCCACTTATTTAAAAGGAAATGAAAACAAAGAAATTTTATATTCAAGTGAATTTTAAATGTTCAGAAGGAAAGGAAAAACTGGTATAGAGAGAATTCTTCACATCCACAGTAGCTTAGGTTGTGTTCCTTGGTGGACCGGGGAGACTCTGGGCCCTGAGGCCTCCACCAGTCCATCCCATGATATCACCAGAGGCTCTTGGTCTCATCACCATAAAGAATCCAAGGAGAGACGAGAAACAACAGTTGAGTGGGCAAGTAGGAAAGTTTATTAAAGGGAGAGTACACTCTTGAAATGTGAGAGTGGGCGAGCTCAAGGATAGCTGCTCTCGGGGTTAGGGTCTCTGTCTTTTAACAGATGTTAACTAGGGTGTGGAAAATATATTACTTGGGGAAGGGATATCTTGGGGGCAGGGTTTCGTGCCTTTTCTCCCTTACTTGGTACTTGGTTAGAGGGCCTTCTTTGTCTTGAGCCTGTCTGGCTTGATCTGGCTTCTTGAGGCTTTGTTTTCGGAATGCTGCCAGGGCAGATCTCTAACTTGCCCCATAGCTCACCATGACTACCCCTTTGCCGGCCTCCAGTCCCTTTAAAGCCTAACAGTTGCAACTAACTGCCTACTCTTAACAGTTCCATAGGACAGGGTGCTGAGTAACAAAGAAGTCCAAGGTCCAGATCCTAAAAGAAGTAACATATGTGCTTTCTTAATCTTTCTTATTACCTTTGAAGCAAATCATGGTGAGAAAAATAAGATATACTGTATATTGAAGAAAAGACAACCATTATGGGGCACCTGGGTGGCTCAGTCGGTTAAGCTTCTGAGTCCTGGTATCAGCTCAGGTCGTGAACTGCTTGTGGGATGGAGCTCCACATCGGCCTCTGTGCTGACAATGCGGAGCCTGCTTGGGATTTTCTCTCACCCTCTTTCTCAGCCCCTTCCCAACTCATGATCTCCGTCTCTCCCTCTCTTTCTCTCAAAAAAAAAATACACGTTAAAACAAACAAACAAACAAACAAACAAAAGAAAACCATTAAAAGCATGTCTACAGGAAGACAGGAGAGAAGAAAGGGAGATGAGAAAAAGGAGGAAAGAAGCAAAGAGAGGAAAGGAGAGTTTGAGGCCAATTGAGGATGAGGAGGCATCCTGAGAGGTGAGTAGAAGCTAGCTAGATATAAGGGTCCAGGCCACACTTCATTTTTTCTCATGAGTTGTAAGCAGGTGTTTAAAGGCTAAAGTAAATTAAAGTAGTTCTGGACAGCAAGCTGTTCTGCAGCCCTGAGACATACATAGAAGATTTCTGACCCTAAGAAAAGAGGCAGGCTGGGCTGAAAGCCATTTTCTCCCTGGCACAGTAAAGAAAACCAGAGTAGATTGAAGGTCTAAGCAAATTAGTTTAGTGAGTCTATGAAAGATAATTATATTTTCTTGAAACTTAGAGTTTCTGTAAATACAGAGCTAGCTTAATATAAAAGTTGATATTTCAATGGAGTATTTTTGTCAATGAATAAAACTAACAAATTTTTGAGCTGGATCTTTTCAGTATCTAGGAAATTACTTATATCTTAAGCACTGATAAACTCCCATTGGACTCTTCCTATATAAGACCACCCCCAGAGCCAACTGTATCTGAAGGACCACACTGAGAGCTTCCAGTAATGTCCATTATGATTCACTACTCCCATTTCATTCACTCAGTCACCATGTATTTACTGAGTACCTACTATAAGATTACCAGTCATAAGATTATAGTGATGAACGAGAAAAATTTTCTGATCTTAGAGGACATACATTCTTGTCGGGTAGGAATGAAGGCAGGGAGTTTGAAAATGAGTTAGTTATAATATTTTGAAATAGACCTAAAAAGGGTTTGGGAAACAATTTTAGTAACTCTAGATAGGGTTAATATAATTCCAACTACCAAATTATAACTGAAAGAAAATTTATGGGGATTTCTAGGTGAAAAAGTCCTTAATTTCACAACTGTCTCCCTGTCCATCAGGGAAACAATTTAATAAAGAAAATTAAGATGAAAAGATTGCCAAATGACTGTCAGGAACCAGAGCTAAGAAGATGCACAAAGACAATCCTGTCCACATTGGCTGAGAAAACTTACCAACAATGTCTGTGGAATGCTGCTCAGTCCCACAGGTAATTTACTTTATGTCAGGAAACAGGTTATATAAATGAATGAAGAAGTCTGATTTTATGATGATAAATGGCAAATAATGCAGTCCAGGGAATATGATAAGGAGAAGTGGTGACAATGGCATTACGGAATAGATGTGCCTACTCTAAACAGAGTAGTGGCTACTCATCTCTAGTTGACTGTTGTCAAATCAACTACTTTGTCAGGAGAATCTTAAAATTCTAGATTTAACTTATCTCTTCCAATTTAAAAAAATAACCGTAACTACTTCAAACTTAAAAACTATTCGGGCAAAGCAAAACACATCTGAAGGCCAGAATCAGCCTGCAGACCAAGAGTTGATGATCTCTGCTGGACAGAAATGCCCATGTGTCTCTGCAAGTATTGCCCAGTGGGGTATAACATGGCACAGTGGAAAGAACCTAGATGGGGTGTACAGAACAGCTGGAGTCAAACCCTTAATGAAATTGCTTTGTGCCTTTAGTTGAGTCTCATGACCTGAAATGCATTGTGTCAGAAAAATGGAAGATGGAAGGACGGCAATAATATCTTATTTGCCAACTTTTCGGGATTATCCTGAGAAATAAAATGATATAAGTAAAAGTACTTTGTAAACAGTAATTTCCTACTAAGTGATATCTTCCCCAGCTCTCCATTATCAACACTGTGACAAGTTCACTTTTCCAGTCTTACGAAATCAATATTTAGGATTGAATTCACTTTAAGGCCAACAAGAGAGTAGCATGCACGTTTTTAAAGAACTATTCATTGAACATTGGATTACTTTCAAGGTGCATACTTGATTAATTTGTAGTCCAGCAGTTCTGAATATATAGTCATCCAAGAGTTGGATAGTTTAAGCTTGCAAATTCTAAAGGGAATTTGCTGAGCAAATTAATAAAGTAAGCAGAATTGAGACAGGAAAAATATCAACATACTAAAACCTTTTCAGGAGTTCATACAAAATGTTAAAACAATTATTCTCGCCTGGCGTATTTGAACAAAATTTATTTTGTGTTTACCTTCTAAAGGGTTGTACTAAGTGTAACAAGGGTTATTTGCATATGAACACCTGATATGGTAATTAATCATTTTTATAGGTTCATTGAAATATTTCTTTTAAAGACTTCTTATATAAAGTAATCCATAATTCAGTTAGTTTTATTAACTCCATCTGACTAATGTGATGATCAAGAACTTGAGCCCTAGAGTCAGCCTGTCAGGATTTGGGTCCTTGATAGTGGTCATTGTAGCAAGTTACTTAATTTCTCCATGCCTGTATTTCTTCATGTGCTTAATGAAGATAATAAAAACATGTACCCCCTCATATGGTTGGTAGGAGGTCTGAATGAGATAATACACATAAAGCACTTAGCAGTGTATCTGGAATATGATGAGAGTAAATGTTAACTATTAGTATATGTAAATTTTAAATGAATTTATTTATTTTTTATTTTTTTTTTATGTTTGTTTATTTTTGAGAGAGAGACAGAGTGTGAGTGGGGGAGGGACAGAATCCGAAGCAGACTCCAGGCTCTGAGCACAAAGCCCTGTGCGGGGCTTGAACTCATGAACCACGAGATCATGACTTGAGCCGAGTCCGATGCTTAACCAACTGAGCCACCCAGGTGCCCCGAAATGACTTTAATTTCAACTTTTGAGTATTTTTTGTGGTCCCAAAATTTTCATGTTAAAATTATTTTTTGCAATTGCAACTGGTTTCTGAAGCTGTTTAAAGCAGTAGAACTCTCCTTTTTAAATGCAATTTTATTTAGAATTCATAACTCTACATGTGGTCAGAGGAAACTGAGGAAACTGAGACACTGCAGTATGAGTCAGGAGTGACCCCGCTGATTGAACTATGGCATTCATAGGGATAGGACATAGGGATCTCATGTCATCAGAGCCAAAGTTGCTTTTGGGGTCCACACAGCCTGCCCTGGAACAGTTTAGAGTATTGGAAGACGTGTTCTAAAAGACCAAGTACACAGACTGGGTACATGACTTCAACCCTCAATCTTGATGAGCCAGTGGTAATGCTTTAGTTCAAGAATCATGGTGTGAAGTGGAAGAAACAGCAGTAAAAAACAGCAACTACTGTCACCAAGAGCACCAAACCGTGTCACTTCAGTGACAGAGGGAAAGGCCCCCTGACCCACAGCTGCTGTGGACACCTGTCCTGTGAGTCCTGGAGTTCCAGTGCCATGCACCTGATGTACCTAGCCTTCTGGCCCTGAACAACCTTAAACTGCTCCCCCCACCATTTTCCTTAGACCACAATTCCCTGTGCAACTGGGTGCCTCACCTGGGGAAGATGATCCCACAGCCTAAATAAGTATCTCTTCCTTAAGGTGCCCCAACTAAGAGGGGCTGGCTGACATGATCCTCAGTCTTTCTACCTCAGCCACACAGCTCTTGAGAAAGGCCTGTGATCCAAGGCCTGATCATCACAAAGGTATTTCCTAACACCTTTAATGGGCTGATCCAAGTCAAACGGCACCAAGCATAGGGATTATTCTGTAAGAAAAATAATCCCTTCACCTTTTCTCAGGGCCCGTATCTTCTGTCTTCCCATTGAGTATCTCTTCGTCCAAATTTCTGAATCAGACAGTGATTGAGTCCCTTTGAGGAAGTAGCAGAAATTAAGCTCCAAGTTTACCCATTGAGTTTAGTTCAGAGACACCCCAACCAAAGTCATGACAAATTAAGAAGGCCTGCTCTTCATTGGTCATCATTTACCTCCTTCATAAAGCATTTAGATTTTTGTGGAAATTGGAGGGTGTCAGGGCTTGAAAATTGTAACATACAACCCAAGTGATATTTAAACACTTCCATGGGACGCCTGGGTGGCTCAGTCAGTTAAGCAGCCGACTTTGGCTTGGATCATGATCTCACGGTCCGTGAGTTCGAGCCCCGCGCCGGGCTCTGTGCTGACAGCTCAGAGCCTGGAGCCTGTTTCCGATTCTGTGTCTCCCTCTCTCTGACCCTCCCCTGTTCATGCTCTGTCTCTCCCTGTCTCAAAAATAAATAAAACATTAAAAAAAATTTAAAAAAATAAACACTTCAGTGGGGAGGGAAAGGATGAGTTTTTCAGTATTCTTCAGGAAGCTGCTCTAGCGTTGGCATCAGAACTTGACAAAGAAATCTCAATTGGTTAAGTTGCATATTTATGTTTCAAGCTCCCATCAATTTAGAAAAAATGAAAGAGTAGATTTTTGGAAATCCCTTAGAAGTCAAGTAGCTAATAAAAAACATTCAGTGAAATGCTTGAAAAAGAAAGTTGAGCAAGTATTTCAGAAACTACAATAAAAGGGCAAAAAAAGGAGTAAAACAGTTTTTATAAAGGCTTAATAAAAGAGGGCTAGAATTGGATTAAGAAAATTCCCTTATGCTTAAAATAAAGAAGAAGGCAGAGAAAATTATCAAAGAAATAATGCAAGGTTGCTTCTGCAACACGAAGGGTATGATTATCCAGCACAAATGAACAAAGACTTAGCTAAAGGTATGCTACTGTAAAAAATCAGAATACAAAGTATTAATAAAAAATGGTAAATTCTGGAAGCCTCCAAGGAGCTTCTGGTGAATCCCATTGTAATCAGTATTATGGTGGTCTTCTCAACAACACATGCTTAAGAGACGATGCAGTAAGAATTTGAATATTCTAAAGAAATATTCATCCACAACTTTAGTAATCAGCAGGTACACCTATAAAACATAAGAATAGAATAAAGATGTTCAGGCACTGCAAGGATTCTAAAACTTATATCCCATGCCCTCTTAGGGAACTTTTCAAGGAAATGCTTGAGCAAAATAAGGAACTGGATACAGGAAAAACCTTAGGATTGGAGAAGCACAGGAAGCAACAAAGCAGGGGAGCAAAGGAACTTCCAGGACAAAGGTTGTGCACCAACCATTTCTATGCCATTTGAAAGCAATCACCACAGGGAAGGATGCAGAAGAGGACAGTAGAAGGGGAAAAAAGAAAAAAGAAAAAATAGAAAAAGAGACCATGACAGTGACCAGCTTAGAATGTAGAATAAAACAGAAGCCTCAAGGTTAGAGGTCCCTGGAAAAAAATCAGTTTGATAGGATATCTGATTTGCTTAAGAAATAAAATTAAAGGGCTTTGGATAGATGTAATGAAGGGTATAAAAAATAAGGTAGGTAGATCCTTAGCAAATAAAAAGGAATTATCTTTAAAAAGCAATAGAACTTTATTGATGACGTGAATTATTTCTCTAGAGAAGCAATTCTCAGGCTTTCTGGCCTCAATACTTCTTTCACACTCTTGCAGATTATTGAAGACAGCAAAGAGCTTTAGTTTATGAGGGTTATATCCATCAATGTTTACCATATTAGAAACTGAAACTGAGAAATGGTCACACATATACTTACTAAATCATTTTAAATTAACCGGAAACACTTACATGTTAAGTCTATTTCTGTGAAAAATTGTATTTTCCAAAACAAAAACTATTCAATGAGAAGAGTTCAGTTGGTTTTCATTTTGCAGATCTCTTTCATGTCTGGCCTAACAGAAAACAACTGACATCTCATCTGTGCTTCCGCATTCAGTCTGTTGTGATACATCATGTACCTTCTGGAACATGTTACCATTCGCAAATCTTTAAGAATTAGCAAATAGTTTTGACACCTGCTCCCTTAAAAGGGCCTCCAGATGACACTGAAAAAAACAGTCATCTAGAGTAATACTTGACTTCTTAATGAATACTCTTTTATATAGTTATAATTTCTTGTACTGATTTAACCAAAATAGCCATTCAGTTACCCTGGGAGTCTAGATGTGAGTGAGGAAGATTCTGGTTAGCATTAAATCATCAACAACAATAATAACAGATCAAGGGGCGCCTGGGTGGTTCAGTTAAGTGTCTGACTTTGGCTCGGGTCATTATCTTGCAGTCCGTGAGTTTAAGCCCCGGGTCAGGCTCTGTGTTGACAGCTCATAACCTGGAGCCTGCTGCAGATTCTGTGTCTCCCTCTCTCTCTGCCCCTACTCACTCACACTCTGTCTCTGTCTCTCAAAAATGAATAAATGTAAAAAAAAAATTCTTTAAATAAAAAAAAATAATGGATCAAAATATGATGTGTAGTATCAGTGAGTTAATAGCAGAAGTAATTTATATTAAATGCTAGAGGTAAATATCAGAACCACCACCTCCCATATTTTAAGTGATTGCTTCTAGATGATGGTAAAGAAGGGTGCAGAAGGGTAGAGCAGGAGACTGTTATACAATGAAATTCTATGCAGCCTTTAAAATGAGCTTTTCCTATAAATTTATGGAAATAATTATCAAAATATGAATCAAGTTTTGATGATTCAGTGGACCTCAGGTGGAGCTTCAGATTTTGCATTCCTAACAAGCTCCCGAGTGATGCCAATACAGAACCATGCTTTCTGTAGCATTGACTTAAATAAGGAGAAAATAGTCCTAACTCAGAATTTTAAATCATTCTGATGGTATCAGAAAGAAAGCCTCAGGTACGAGATTGTCCTTTATATCTCTCCCATAGTTGCCAAACTCTGAAAGATGGCCTTGGAACTTTCATCAGGGAACAGTATCTAACAAAAATTTAAAAGGAAAAAGTGAGAAAATTGGTGAAATCCTAATAAAGTCTAGAGTTCAGTTAAAATTTAGGAAGCTAATGTTGGTTTCTTTGACAAATGGTACCATGGTAATATAAGATGTGAACATTAGGGGAAACCATAAATTTCTAGTTTATTCCAAAATTAAAAGTTTAGTTTAAAATGTTAAATAAAAGAGTAAATAGCAAAAGAGGTAAAAGCCGAAATACTCTGATTAGAACAGTGAGAAAAGTAAAAAGAGGGGGACCCAGAATCCTTCCTATTTTTCATTCCCCTTTGACCTCTGATAGCTTCTGAAACTGAAAAACCTTTGGCCTCTACATAAGATTGGAAACCAGCAGACCTAACATTCTCTTTTATGTTTATTTATTTTTTTGAGAGAGAGTGTGAGTGGGAAGAGGGGCAGAGAGAGGGGGACAGAGGATCTGAAGCGGGCTCTGCGCTGACAGCAGTGAGCCTGATGTGGGGCTTGAACTCACAAACTGTGAGATCATGACCTGAGACGAAGTCAGACGCTCAACCGACTAAACAATCCAGGTGCCCCTAACATTTTATTTTACAAGGAAAAAAAACACGAGACCCAAAGATTATTAACCGTCTTACTCAAAATTACACATTTGTGTAAAATAAGGACCAGAATGGAAGATTTCCTTCTGTGTCATCCTTGTTGCTTTTCACCAACTGTAGGTTTTATTTAGATATATCTAGTTTTCTTCTCTAAAACAGAGGGATTTTCTTCAGTGTGACCACAAGATAGACTCACATATGTCACCCAAATAGCTCCCATGTGAGACTGCCTTATGTGTGGTCACAATAGGTAAACCAAAGATCAAATGGGTCACTTATTATGAGAACTGAAGTCACTGGAGAAAGATGAGTTCTGTCTTCTTGGATAAATTCCTGTTTTCCTGTGGTCCAATGAGTGTTTGCATGGAAAGTGTATCAATTGATAAGGTTAAAGGACTTGGCTAAGAAGGCAAGTGATAGCTTGGTATTTGCTTGAATTCTTGATATTCTTATCTTTTTTAATGTTTATTTATTTTGAGAGAGTTTGTGAGTGGGAGAGGGGCAGAGGGTGAGAGAGAGGATCCCAAGCAGGCTCCGCGATGTCAGCACAGAGCCGGACTCAGGGCTCCATCTCACGACGTGAGATTATGACCTGAGCCGAAATCAAGGGTCAGAGGTTTAAGCAACTCAGCCATCCAGGTGCCCTGACATTCTTATCTTGATTGAGAAAGCCTGATGTTTAGGATTAAATCAGAAGCTGTCCATGACTACTTCTTTGGCACACTTCCCAAATAATGTGCCCATTTTTCTAGCTATCTAGTCACTGAGCCATTGTTGATGCTATGCCTGTAGTGTTGTCACTTCTAAACATGCTCATAAAAAGCAAAGTGTCCATTCATCCTTTGCCATCCTTTTAATTATTCATAGGTTTGGAGTGTCGGGCTTTGCCTCCAAGAGATACAGAGCCTCATGAGTAACACAGGCCTTTAATGCAGGTGATGGGTTTATCTATTAGGCTGCCTATTAGCCTGGAGAAAAAAATAAATGCAACTTGGAACAAAGCCTTTCTTTGTTCTTAGCCTTCGTATTCAGTGGTGTACTTCCCTAGGTTACCTTGGCCTTGCATTGTTTGGAGCTGTCTCTGTCTACCCATTTATACTATCTGAGCTTTCGTGGGTGCTTGGGCTAGTGCTTCTCAACTTTGTTATTACGGAGGCAGTTCCTCTGCTCCTAATATGTCTCTCTCAGGCCCCGCTTCCCTTCCATGATCTTTAAAGCTAGGCAGCACAAAAGGGAAGGTCAGCCCAGCCACGCAGTATGTCTCTTTCACTCAGCCCATCTCTAGCACTATCACATGAATCACAGCACGAGACTGTGCTGAAAACGAAATCCTACTGCACGTTAAGCCAACGAAAAGCATAGTTCTGCTTACCTTAGAAAAAATCATTTATGAAAGGAAAATCCGAACTCCCCATTCAAAATTGCTTTATGGTGATTTTTTTTAGAAGCAGAGTATCGAAATTGTGTACTTAGAACAGTGCCACAAAGCGGTGCTTGCTGGGGGAAGGAAGCAAGCTTGTTCAATAACGTAGGTTTTTGAAACAGGCTTTGTCTTGGAGGCTTGATGATTTACAGATAAATCTCTCCTCAGTCCTGCCAAGATAATTGGACTAAGGGCATACATGTTAACAGGTTTTGTTTTCTATTCAACTAATAAGTAGCTTTGTTGTTAATCCTTATTATGTTCATTACTTAAGAACATGCAATATGGCAGGTGATACTCCTCCTAGAGAGGCTTTGTGGGAGACTGCTAGGGAATCAGGGCAAGATACATTCCTCTTAGTAGAATGGACTTTCAGAGAATATGCAGGAATTCCTGGGCTCCTGTTAGCATGCGGCGGGGTCTAGGGGGGAGGGGAGCAGACTCTTAAATAAAACCTTGCACTGCTTTTTTGCCTGCTTTGCTGACTGAATGTCTTGTCCACTTGGATGTTTCATCTGTTTCCTAACAAGGTTCGTGATAAAAAGTGAGAACTAGTATTTCATAGGTCAGGTAACACTGCCTTACCGTGAGATTAGTTTTCTTTTAACATAATTTGGTAGATAGTTTGCAATCTTGAAATACCAGAAGGTCCTGCATTGCCATGGATTTCTTGATGCAACTAACCCATGTTGTCAAGGCAACCCACTTCATGTTTTCTCCCCTCTAGAAAACCATTTCCATGTTGCAAACCTTAAATCACAATCATCTCTTAGAATACACAGGGTCAAACATCCCCTGTATGCACAAAGCTATTACTTTTTTTTTTTATAAGATATCGTGTCATTACAGTAGAATAATTTGACTTGAGGGATAATGTGTGTATTAAAGCATTGAAGTTAAAATAATTCTGTAGCATTTATGTCCTATCTCCCCATTTCCAGGAGATGTGAGGTTGTTTCCTACAAGCAGTTACATTTTTTGAAGCTCTAGTAACAATGTTGACATATTTTGACTAATTTCTATGTAAATTGATTGCAATCAACAGCTTTTTCATGGTTTGTGAAATTAAATCACTTAAAAGACGAAGTACTTTCTGGAATTACTATCACCCACCTGTTGTATATTTTCTCCTTTTTTAAGAGACAAAGACCAGTTTTGAGAGGTCTTCCATGTTATTGATATGACTCCACTATTCTCTGAGAACCTGGGTTAGCATCATGCTGGAACTCAGAGACTGACATCAGGCGGAAAGTGTTCCCTCAGATATCTGGGCTGTTTGAATGGTTGGTTTAAAAGAAAATCCCAATTGGGGTGCCTGGGTGGCTCATTTGGTTACCCATCCGACTTTGGCTCAGGTCAGAATCTCATGGTTTGTGAGTCACAGCCCTGCATCCAGCTCTGCGCTGACAGCTCAGGGCCTTGGAACCTGCTTCGAATTCAGTGTCTCCCTCTCTCTCTGCCTGCTCCCCCCTACCTGCCCCCCACTCCCCGCTTATTCTCTGTCTCTCAAAATGAATAAACATTTTTTAAAAATCCCAATGAAAGGATAGTAGGAATCATTTTACCCCTTTTCCTAGTTCACTATTAACAAAAAAATTGGGTTAGGTTAAGATTCTTTCTGAGGTTTGAAAATTTGAAGACTTTATTTTTAACCTACTCTTGGCAATACAACTCACAGGCTACATTTAACTTACGTAGTGATCAGAAGTAATTCTTAGTGACTCATCCAGTACTGTTGGTCTGGCTTTCTAGTTAGTCTTTCAAATATTTATAAGACTTCCTGCCTCTTCCATTTTTGTTCAAAAGTTGATTGTATAAAAGGTAGCCATGTTTCATTTCATGATTCCCAAAGGTTTGAGAACACAAGTATGTGGCTTTAAATGAAGTTTCTATGTGGGTCTTAATGGCTCAGAGCATTTTCACGTTGCACGTTTATTAGATAAAACCTACTTTGGCACCTTTCAGCTGCCATTCTTATTTCAACAAGCTAAAGAATTTTATCCATATAAAATAGTACAAATTATCATATCCACTATTGAGGAACTGGCATTATTTTCTTTCCATTATTGTGATTTGACAGGTCAGGCATTCAAACGTCAGTCAGTCTACAAAGCCTTTTAGGTTACTTAGCTCAGCCCTCTCCTGTTATATCCTTCAAAAATTATTAGCACTCCATCACAATGCACAAAGGATTTGAGCCTACTTACAGAAATACATGCCAAAAAGTGAAGCCAATTGTTAAGGAGGTTGTAGGAAAAAGAAGCGAGTGAAATAAAATCCTAAGACAAACATAAGGAAGATGCATACCACGGGTTCTGTGTGCTAGTTAGACAGGAAGAATAATTTGCTTCCAAATGGATTAGCATCCAAAACAAAGAAGGAAGTGTGGTAAATTAAATAATTTATACAGATATAAATATTTTATACAAATGTAAATATTTTAGCAAATACATAGATTATCAGATCACTGAGGTCCTAGGGAAATTTTCCTCTTGTGCTGCCATTAAGTAAATTTGGTAAAGGTGTATATCATTTACAGTAATTATACTCTAAGATGCATTGTGTTAATGACCACAATACTCAGCCAGCATTTCCTGGTTGCTTGCTGGTGTTAGGCACTGTGCTGCATGCTTTGTTGTGTACCCAGCCTCATTTAACTCCCCCAAGAAACATGAAATAGGTATTCTTATCATAATGTCACAAGGGAAAAAACTCAGGCTTAGAGAAGTTAAATAAACTGTCTAAGGTGTCTGTTTTTACCCAGTGGAGCTGGGATTCAGTCTTAAATCAATGTTATGCCTAAGTCAGGTTTTAAGCACTATTCTACACTGTCTCTATAGGTCAAAGTAGGGAGTGATCGCATCTGCCTGCAAGGTTAGAAAATGCTTCCCAGGTAGAGAGGGAGTTGAAATTGGTTATGAGTGGTAACTAGATGTCTCCCAATGAGACGTAAACATTTGAAGACATTCTATGCGAGAAAACAGTGCATTTAAATTCACACAGGATGAGTAGTTCACAAATTGAAAATAGCTGGCTTTGCCAGAAAGAAGGATGACCCTAGGCAAGTTTCTCAACCTCCCATCCTCATCTACAGTGGAAGTAATAATAGGATGCCCATCATTGAGAGGTTTTGAAAATTAATAATGTAAGGCTATTAATATTATTGTTAAGACAGATAATAGATGAAGTTAAACAGAAGCAAGTGCCAGATTATATCCAATGCTTCGCTAAAGAAGGACATGGGAAGGACGGTAAGGGTATTAAATAATGAATTGATATATTTGGACTTTTGAAAGATTGCTTTGCAGCAATGTGCGGAGAATGAATTGCCCATGTAGTTGAGCCAGGCACAACATGCAAGCTAGAAAACAATATGGACTTAACTAAAGCAGTAGCTGAGGGGACAGAGAGGAAGGAACTTAATAGGGTTTAGTTACTGAACGACTGCCAGAGCTGAAGATGAGAAATGAGGTGTCGGAAATAACCCGTGATGGTTCTCAGCTTTCTGCCTCCACTGATTAGGTGAAGGTTTTAATTATTAACTAAGGAAGAATATACATGCAGATGAACAAATCTGGGGAAATAATATAAGAAGTACAGTCAGAACACATGAGTTTGAGATGCTTGTGAGCCGGCGAAGTAAAGGAGGTGAGTCTGAGAGAGGTTGAATCTGGACTCGGAGGGAAATGTGGGTGGACATCATCAGGATATCTGTGGTCGTGGAAGCCCCAGACTCAGATGAATCAGTGAGGAGTGAGGTATGATAAGAATGTGGAGGAAGATGGAGCCCTGGGACCCAGATGTAGGGCCAAGTGGAAAAGAGAAACCAGCAGACATGCTCAACAGCACCAGCCAGAAAGGGGCAAGAGACCAGTGAAGAGTGACACTCTTGAAACCTAAGGCTTAGGGGCGCCTGGGTGGCGCAGTCGGTTAAGCGTCCGACTTCAACCAGGTCACGATCTCACGGTCCGTGAGTTCGAGCCCCGCGTCAGGCTCTGGGCTGATGGCTCAGAGCCTGGAGCCTGTTTCCGATTCTGTGTCTCCCTCTCTCTCTGCCCCTCCCCCGTTCATGCTCTGTCTCTCTCTGTCCCAAAAATAAATAAACATTGAAAAAAAAATTAAAAAAAAAAAAAAAAGAAACCTAAGGCTTAAAAGAAATTGGAAGAGTCAGCAGTGCAGTGTCGAGTGCTACAGACAAGACTTTTGAGTAAACATAAAATTAGGAGGTCATCGGTAATTTTTAGCAGAAACCATTTCAGGGGGGCCACATTTGTGACAGCTGGATTTCAGAGGGCTGAAGAATCTACAGAAAGTAAGAAAGGGTTGACATTCAGAGAAAGGTAGAATATGCATTCTAAAATGTTGCCTGTGAAGCAGTAAGTAAATGGCTTTTGGTGGAGCAGAGAACCAGAGACTGTGTTGTTGTTGTTGTTGTTGTTGTTGTTGTTGTTGTTGTTGTTTAACTGGAGATAAATGTATAAGGTTCTTAAATATTAAAAAAAAAAAAACAAAAATAAGCAACCAAGAGGAAAAAAATATGGGGAAAAGCAAATGATCAGTACACACACACACACACACACACACACACACACACAGCAATCTAAACTATTAACATTTCAACAACAATCTAGTATCAATTTTATCCTGTTAAATTGGCATTTCAAATATGCTCAGAGTGGAATAATTTTCCCAGAGAGCAAATTTGACACATACCAGAAGTCTTAAATATGTAATACGATGTCTCCATTAAGTTTTATTTCTAAAGACTTACATTAATGAAGTAATCATGGGTGTGCACAATATTTTGCTACATGAATTCTTGGCACAGTATTAGCTATAACAGTGAACAAACAAATGTAAAACCTAAAACAATAATACTTCCAGGAGAAAACATTCGAGAAAATCTGTATGACTTTGGGATAGGCAAAAAATAACCAAAATAACCAAAATTTCTATTAGTGAGATGCTAATAGAGACTTCAGTTGCTATTTGATAGCATATATGCAGCCATTAAAAATGAAATACAGTGACATTCATGATATATCGTTACCTTTTAAAAACTGTTTTTATTGAAGTGTGTTAGCATAATGTCTCCCTTTTATTTAAAAATAGAACTCTTACTCAGCATTGTACTTAAGGTTCTAGCCTCTCTACGTGCAAATGTTCTGGAACACTGTAAAAGGGAGTGTCTGTACCTGCTATGCAGATAGGAGAAGAGTACTGTGGCCCAGAAAGCGGCACTCCTTTTTGGTAGCCAATGGGGGGATCAGTGCATGGAGACAAAATCCTGTCCTCCTGGGCTCCAGTGATAGAATGAATGATAGGCCAGAGCACAAGTGCAGACAGAGTCTTTTAAGTTCAGGATGGATGGTCTTTGTGAGGTGACTCAGACTCTGCAGTCTCTTGAACCATGTGTCCCGAAGTAGTCCTCTGTTAGACCCATTCTCCAAGTTCTCCCCTGCTAGAGTGGCTTGTAGATGAGACCTATCGTCAAGGGTCATGGAAAGTGACTAATTTAGACTGCAGAGGGATGCTTTGTCCTCTTACATAAGAGGAGAGGAAGTAGGAAGGGTGTGATGCAGTTATAAATGAGGATTTAGTCTAAAGACAGGAAGTTGAGAATTTATGCATGAGGGAATCAATGTTCTCCAAAGTAGAAGTTATATTTAATAAGACCCACTGTCAAGACATCACTTCTTTCCCTCTCCTGGAGGGAAAAACTAGTAGCAGAAACTACTAGTTAATCACTCTCTGTCTCCACTTTATCTTCCATACAGCTATAAGAATGACCTTTTAAAAACCCTGGTATCCCTAAACTCTAAAAGCCTTTCTTAGTCCTTGGAGATTGCTTAAACTTGGCCCACACCTCAAATCCATGGCCTGGGACCATCCACATCTTGTACCTGCTTTCTGGAAGTGCCTGCAGCCTACTTTCTGTTTCTACATACTCTGTCCATATAGACCGTCCCACTTCTGTTCATATAAATCTGATCTCCAAGATGAGTCACTTTGTGGATTTTGTCCCCAAATTCACTTACCTCACCATTTGGTGAGCTCAGTAGCAGGAGAGCAATCCCACCATGAAGCCCAGGGGCTTCTGCCTTCTGTCAGCTACCCCACAACACTCTCAACCCCTCCATCTTCTCCTTTCCTCAGGATAGACAAACTTTCTCCATTGTCTCACTCAAAGAGATCAGCCCACATCTGTGTTCCTTGTGGTCTTGATTTTCACTCCAACTAATCATACAGAAATTTATTTTGAACAAATTCTGAGAAGGAAATCTGGGAAGGACATCTACTTTTCCCCACACATGAATGTCTGTCAATCTCAGGCCCCATTTTCCCTGCCTTTGGGTTGATACTCAAGGCTCTTCACCATCCGGTCCTGCCCACTCTTCCCACCTCACCTCTTGCCTTTTAACCTCTTGCTCACGCTCTGAGTCTTTGCAGTTTCCTCAAGCAAATCTGCATCCCGCAGAACTGTGTAAATTTTCACATAATTCACCTTATCCTCTTTCTCCTTCTTATCATGCTCAGCTCAAGCGTTGAAAGCATTTTATGATCTTTAATAGAAAGGGGATGTTTAAATGGGAATATTAAACATTTCTACTCCATTTTCAATGTGGATAACTGAACTTCACCTCTTGGTTTTTATAAGAACAAATTATTAGAATAATATTAGATTGGCTTACCATTGGCTTACCATATTCCTGTCCCTTTGCAGGGATTCAGTAGCATTAGAGAAATGGACAACTGAATCTGCTGAAAAATGATGTCTTATCAGAATTTTAATGACTGGGAATTAAGGACATGGAGAAGGAAGCAGGCCAACCCATTTTTATTAGATTTCCAAAGAGATGGGGCGGGGGGAGAGGAGATAAACTATTAAATAAGAACTTTTAAATAAGAATTCCTCTCATATTCACTTCTGAGTCTTAAAAGCTAGGAAGAAAAATAGAATCTATTCTAGAATGTGAACAAGTATCACTTGTGTCTCAACAAATTCCACACAAAGAGCAACCAGATATGAGGGATACATTGCTTGAAACAGACTTCTCAGCAAGGGCACCTGGAGGTCCAGAACAAGTTGTTTTCGGTGTCCTCTAAAAGGACATAAAATTTTTGTCCACCCAGAAACTTTCCTTGGTTCAAAGCAACTTCTTAAATGGAAGAACACAAGAGTTGAGTGTGGTAGGATGGGACACGGTTGCCTTTCCTATACTGCAAAATGCAGGAATGCAGTTGAACATTCCCCTGCAAACAAGAAGGAGCTACCAGTAGGCTGAGGATCGGCATTTGAGATTTGGAATTCATTCTGAGTACCGCAAATGAGGAAACTGGCCAGTTGTGGTTGTTTTCCAAACATGTCACGTCCCCAAACCATAAGTTTCATTTCCAGCCTGTAGAGATTATACGTACCTCCCACCCTTCCCTGGTCCAGTGCTTCCTTATTTTGTAAGAAGCGGATATGTTACCATTAAACCAATTAAAGGGAAAGGCAGCTTAAAGCAAAGGCCCTCAATCTGCAAAGTGTCTCAGGCCTCTCTGAGAATTCAATGAAAGGATATGGACCTCTCCCCAGAAAAAGTAAATGTAGCATTTTACATACAATTTACAAAATTAATATACCCCTAGAAATCCCAAGGAACTTGGCTCTTTAATGAAAAGGCTTCAGTTTTAGGACAACACTCTTAGCAAAGGCTCAGTCTCTAAAATGCAAAACAAGCTTAAAAGTAATATATTGAGTCAACTAATTATGCTGGATGTCAAAACGCTGCTAAAACTGATTTTTATTTGGTTATCTTTGTGTTATTATATCTAAAATGTGAATCAATAGTTAGAGTAAAGGTCATTGGCTGCCATTTAAGCTGGAGTAGAAGAGATATTTTTCAAATTTATTTCAAATTTTTATATGAGAGTAAAAACACCAGCTACAATGATAAAAACATTATATACAGTGTTCAGATGTGACACTACTATTAAAGCAGGCTAGAAATAGGATGAAGAAATTTTTTTTTGACTCCTAAAAATAAGTATTGACAATGAGCTGTCAGTAGAATTGACACTTTGTACAATAGAGACGCCACAGAGAAAACTCGCTTTTTTCTTTGCTGCCACCCGAAGGAATATTTTGGAAAGATAACTATATACATTCACACATATGTACCACAAGACAGTTGAGAGAAAAAAGCATTTATGAAATCAAAGTCTGATGGGCAAATACAGTTCCCTGTTCTAATACACAAAGCTCCACAATTATGATGCTAATGTAAACTCTAAGAAAGCAGGAATTTAGGTTGTGTTCTCTTACACCCAGAAAATATCTGACACATTGTGATGCTTCAGTAATTAGCTCCTGAATGAAAAAATCTACTACTCAATAGAGTTTTAAAAAATCTACATATAACCTACTGTATTGCTCTGGGCAAATCAGTTCAGTTCTCTGGGCCTCCGTTTTTCCATGTAGAAAGAGAGGGGTTAAATTTAGGTCTTTTAAAATTGGGTCTTCTAATATTCCCAGTCTCTATGATTCTGCTTAGTACATAGGTACTTTCTTCTAAACTGCAAGGCTATGATCATTTTAGGTACAAAGAGCCAGCAAGCAATGGCCTATGAAGACCCACATGCACATGGTGGAAAGGAGATACTTACAAATGAAATAAACATGAGGAATGGATATTTCTGAGGCATGTTTATTTCTTCTGGGGAAGAACATCATAGAGGGCAGTGGCAATTCCAGGAGTCCTACGCAAGGTCTTAAATCTGTAGAGAAGAAGGAATATGCCATTTTATGGAATGTGATCCAGTTATTCTCTCTGTTTTCTTTATGAAGTCACATCCCATAATGAAATATCCCCACGGACACAGGACCGTAGATTTTCTGACAGCTCAGCATGCCTGAAGTGGTAATACACTGATCTCTCTTCCAGAATGTATGATATGGTATTTTTCACCATGAACTCAAGAAAAGACAGACAACCAAGTATTGGTTGAATATTTTAAAATAAATTTTATTTAAGTGCATCTCTTAAGTCTCTAAGTAATTTGTGTTCTTACATGACAATACTAATCAGCCCAGATTAGGGTGAAATTTTTTTGGGCGGGTGGCGGGAGGGGTTGAGGGGTTGAGGGGGTTGGTAGGGAGGTAGAAATATTTTCACTCTTGTGGAAAAATATTAGAAATTACACTTTCTCCCTAAAATATTTCCCTAAATTTTTATTTCCTCAGAAAAGTAATCCTCAAATTTCAGCATACATAAAAATCAGTCGGGAATGTTTATTGAGAATGCAGATTTCTAGATCCTCATACAGATCTGGGACAGAGCCTCAGAATTTACCATTTTAACTATTACCATGTCAATTCTGATGCGGATCTGCCAGAGTACCTCCTAGCACATCTCCCCTCTACACAGACCTAGCTGTCCAGTTCTTTCTTTTTTCCCTCTCATCTTCATTTGTGACATCATTGCACCCTCTAGTGGATGATTGTACTAATTTTTTTTTTCTTCTACTTAAAAACACCTTGCTCAAATCTAAGGAAATCTCATTGCTTATGAATTTCTTGAATGGAAACAATGGGAGCTCGGGAGAGCGTTTATAAGAAAACATGTTTACTAAGCATCAAATTCATATTTATGTATATATATTTAGTATGTAATATACACACATTTTACAAAAAGAGAATTTTAATCCTGGTAAGTTTGACTGAATTTAAGATAGCTAATAGGCTTTTACAATTTTTTAAGTTCTTATTTATTTATTTTGAGAAAGAGAGAGAGAGTGAGTGGAGGAGGGGCATAGAGAGGGAGAGAGAGATTCCCAAGCAGGCTCCTGTGCTGTCAGTACAGAGCCCCATACAGGGCTCAGTCCCAGAAACCGTGAGATAGAAACCAAGAGTCGGTCGGAGTCTTAACCAGCTGAGCCACCCAGGTGCCCCCATATATTTTTGTAACTTTGTATCTACTGACCCCAAATGTTTAGACAATACCTGTATTATTGATATTCTCACATAGCAGTTTCCATAAACGCCTTCCAGCGCATCAGTACAATAACTTGGGTCTTCCAGATTGCTCCTTCTGAGCATCCTTTAGTACCTAGTGGTCCTTGAGACCCCTTGAGTCACACCTAAGATCCACAGGTCTTTTCAGAAAGTATTATATGTTTTTCACCCCATGGTTTCTATCTCTGAAAAACCTTGTTTATTGAGGCTAAAACCTCAAGGATCACAAATTCTGTTGGACCGAGCAGGTAATATAAATGAGCAAAGTAAGCAGGGTGTAAACCAGAGAGTGGTGGGGACTAAGGAGAACTGAGTTTATTACATTTCAAGGAATTCAAAAATTAATATTTGTGAACCCACGATGGGCCTAAGAACCATATGGAACTTGGTTTTACAAACCAGTTAAGGACCCCTGGTTTACTTGAGGGTTAATTAAATGCTAACTATTATGGATGTTCCTGTGTGTAATTCGAACAAATACCCTATATAAGACACAGTAGATCATTCCAATTTTACCAGTGAGGTAACTGGAGCTTGAGGAGGTGGGTTACTTGCCCAACATCAGAGTCAACATCAGAGAGTTGAGACTTCCTGCCTGGGACTCTAGTCCAGGTTGGCCTGATCCCAGAGTCTGTGTTCTCATTCACTTCATTCCAAAGCATCTCTGAGCATGTGGCTTCTTGCCTGTTTGGCCTGACTGTCACTTTATGCTCCTCACCACCTGCCCCCCATGCGGCCCCTAATTCTCCCTGTTTCCCGCCCACCCACCCACCCCCCCCCCGCCCCCCCGCCCCCGGCCTGGCTCTTTCCAACATCTTCTGTGTTCTCTTAGCCTCTGATTCTACTAGTGTCTTTGCATTTTGACCATTTCTTATCAGGTAATTGACACCTTTCTCTGCATCAGCATGATTCTTAGTAACTTATTACTCACATCATAAGCTAATGTGATAAGCATATTTATACAATTTTTTTCTTACTATTGCGTAAATAAGTGCACCTTTTCCTAGAGCTTTAAAATGGTATTTCAGTGATGCTTAGATTTTTGTTAGAAGTTAGATTTGCCCTGATGTAACATCTCTACGTTTCTACTCAACTGGGCTGTTTCTGAGTACTACTGTAAATACTGTAAAGTAATATGAACTCTTCTCTAAAGTACTATAGATCAGTTGGCTCAAAAAAATTTGTTTTTGAAAATTAAATATTAAGAGTAATTGTGTATAAAATTCAAGTTAATTACTTTTGGAGGAGAATGAGCTATTTCTTTCACTTATCCATTCTCAGGTAACTTCTTGGGTTGTGCAATCACTAAGAAAGAATGGCAGCCCTGGGGCGGGTTTCTGGATGTTTCCTATCAGGCTGGCTTTCATGTTCTCCATTCCTCAAGAAAGACAGCATTATAATCCACACACCCACATTAATGCTTTTTTATTTGGGATGTTTGAGTCTCTTCAACCTTTTATAAAATCTGTCACCCAAAATAGTATTTCTTTGGGAAGTCTTAACATAACATTTTGAATTGAATTTCCAAACAAAAAAGAATAACAACGTACGGGCGCATATATTGCAACCTGTGATATATTTTTTCCAATCCTAACAGAAAAGAAGCTCTCATCGTGCAGCCTTTTATATGATTCTACCTAGTTTATGCAGAGTAAATTACCCACTTGCCCTTCTTTGTACAAATAGTTAACAAAAACAGACTGTATTTCCCTGCTATGAGACTCAGTATTCAGAAAAAAAATCTATTTGAACTTGGAAAATAGATGGAGATGGGTGGCTTTGGCTGCCTTAATTGTGTGTGAACAAACCCCAGCTCATCCTTCCTTCATCCTTTGGTGATCAGCTATCAACAAGAAGCATCACTCTAGAAGATAAAGACAATTGAAGTTTAATTGGATACAGTGCTGCAAGTTCCAAGCTAGGGTAGCCACTAACTTTATTGAATTCTTTTTAAGTACATGGAACTGCTCTGCACTTATGTGCGTTAACTCACTTCAACTTGACCCTGTAAAGTAGGTACTATTCTTATCACGATTGATAGGTAAGGAAATGGAAAGACAGAAAATTGAAATAACTCACCCACGATCACACAGCATTTAGTGGTAGAGTCAGGATTTGAACCCAGAGCCCTCATTTTTTTTTTTTTTTTTTTTTTTAAATTTTTTTTTTTTTTGTTTAATTTTTTTCAACGTTTTTTATTTATTTTTGGGACAGAGAGAGACAGAGCATGAATGGGGGAGGGGCAGAGAGAGAGGGAGACACAGAATCGGAAACAGGCTCCAGGCTCTGAGCCATCAGCCCAGAGCCCGACGCGGGGCTCGAACTCAAGGACCGCGAGATCGTGACCTGGCTGAAGTCGGACGCTTAACCGACTGCGCCACCCAGGCGCCCCCAGAGCCCTCATTTTTAACAAGTACACCTTGAATCGAAGACACAGAGTACATTGTGAAATTGCACAGCTCATTCCTCAGTGTTGGATTCAGCCAGGCCTGGGTATGCATATTGGGAACTAGCTCCCCAGGGGATTCTGTTACACAGCCAAGTCTGAAAACTACTTCTAATTATAAAAGATTCCCAGAACTGAACAATTTTTATTCTTACTTCCCTCCATGTTCAGGTAGTGCCCATTAGTAACTCTAAATGCCGAAGGAGACCAACCGAGCAGTAGCAGGATGTAGCCGTTGATTCCAAGTTCCCAAGTGTTCCTCCTCTTTGTGGGAAAATGTATAAACCATGTCTCAGTAAGACTGGCCAATTACTTGCAGCATTATTTTTATGTAAGCTGGGTATCTATGACTGTTTTCCCCAACTTTAAATCACCACATGCTCAAATGATCCCCAGATGGTAGCTGTTCATGCTGTATATTTCGAGTGGAGATTTTGAAGGTTCATCTGGACACACGGCCCATACCTCACTATTTGCGCTCGCAATTTTTTTGGATATAGATCCTAACCCTTCTTGCAGTGCAAGACCATCTCCTTCTGTCCTGTTGTCAAGAGAAACAAAGGAGCTGCATTCAGTCAAAAGTATAGAATGCCCCTTCACATTGGACCTTGCATGAAAGATGTTAAATAATTAGTATCAGTGGACCAAAAGTGGAAGAGAGAACTGGGTGACGAGTGGGGAGGCTGATTTCAGATTATAGCAGTCGCACAGAGAATTTCTAGATATAACATTTGAGATCTGGGCTCCCACTAAGAAAGCCAGTAGATCTATGTACACAGTTTGAATCATGTACCAGCTTGAATCGTACACTTTCTGACTTGTGTCAGATAATAAGCACCTTAACTAATCAGTGAGCTTAACTACCCACCCTCCACATCTCAACCTGGCTTTCTTGTTTCCTACCTTTCATCAGGTTTGTGGTAAATATCACCAAAAGCCTAAAGAAGTGGTTCAGTCAGTTAAGAGTCTGGCTCTTGATTTTGGCTCAGGTCATGATGTCATGGTTTGTGGGATTGAGCCCCATGTCGGGCTCTACAATGACAGTGTAGAGCCTGCTTGGGATTCTCTTTCCCTCTCCCTCTCTCTCTCTTTCTCTTTGACTCTTTCTCTCTCAAAAATAAGTAAATATTTAAAAAATAAATGAATAAAAGCCTGAAGAGGTCACAGTTTTCCTCCAGGGTTCTCCAATCCATTTTTAAGAGAGAAATTATTTACCAAGGCATGTCTGTGAATTTGGGAATTAATTAAGTTCTCAAGAGTTAGGCCTTATAGATGTAAAGAGTCCTTTGTTTGGTTCTCTCCCACAGTATTTGAATTATAACTAATGAAATTAGTTTTAATATGTTTTCGTTTTATTAGTTTTAATATGTTTTCGTGTACCTAAACACTAATTTGAAAATTAAAATAAAAAGCAAAATGGTTTGTTTAGTGATTAATGAGCTAATGACAAGTGATTTTATTTTATTTCAAACAGATTCACTGATGTTGTGATGTTTTTCATTCAACCTGAAATACTTATATCACAGCCAAGTAACCAACCTGGTTTGTTGATTTTCCTTCCCTGAACTACTGATCAGTTTATGACAGGGAGTGACAAGTGCTACTTCTAGTATAGGCATCATTGAGGTCACCATACAACTCTGCCAAGTGTCATTAGACAGGTGGTGCTCAAAGTCTACCTTGCATCAGAATCACCTGAGAGCTAGTTAAATCATGGTTGTAGGGCCCCACCTGCAGAGCTTCTGATTCAGTAAGTCTGGTGTTAGGCACAAAATATTGCATTTCTAATGTTAAAACTCAATTCAGGCATATTAAAATTTGTAAGGGTTTATGTGAGCAAAACTCAGTTTGAATCCGGCACTACAAAACCAGAAGTGTTAGGAGCTCTTTACCCACAGGATCCAGTGGAGAGACTATACAGAGAAAGGGCGGGAGGGAAGAACGGAAATAATTTGATTGGCTGTAGCTCAAAGCCTAGTTGACTGTGATTGGTTTATCCTTAGGTTTCCATTTCCGAACCTTCAGGCATTTATAGGCTTAGATTTTGGTTTGCTTAGGTAGGCTGTGTTGGCATTAAAGCCATCTCAGCCCCACGGCCTCCATATTTAGTTGAACACTAAACAAGAACCAAGTTGATGCTGCTTCTGGGGAACACTCTTTAAGAACCACTGCCCCGGGGGCGCCTGGGTGGCTGGGTTGATTAAGCATGCCACTCTTGATTTAGGCTCAGGTCATGATCTCACGGTTGGGTTAGAGCCCTGCATCAGGCTCTGCTCTGAGTTGACAGTGAAGAGCTTGCTTGGGATTCTCTCCCTCTCTCTGCCTCTTCTCCACTTGCACTCTCTCTCTTCTCAAAATAAACAATAAACATTAAAAAAAAAAGAAAAGAAAAAAAGAAAAGAAAAGAACCACTGCCCCAGGAAACAGATGGGTCGCCAGGGAGAAGGTAGGGGATGGGCAAATAGGTGAAGGGGAGTGGAATGTACAGGCTTTTAGTTATGGAATGACTAAGTCACAGGAATAAAAAGTACAGCATAGGGCATATAGTCAATGGCGTCATAATTGTGTTGTATGGTGACAGATGGTAGCTACACTTGTGGTGAGTATAGGGTACCATATGGACTTGTTAATCACTATGTTGCACACTTGGAACTAACCTAACATTGTGGGTCAACTATTCTTCAATTTAAAAAAAAAAAAAGAAAGAACCACAGCCCCATACCAGTAGACCCTCTAGAAACTTCACCAATATTATAAGCCTCAGAACGCTTACTTACTATCCTCTGGCACAATATATCTTACTAAAGCATATAGATAATGTAATAAACTTTAGACGCCCCGGATATTATTTTTACTCACATGAAGTAAAACTCTACTATGTAAGTCGGTTCGGAAAATTTTAAGTGCTCTGACAGGGAGTGACAGTTAAGTGTGGTTTTGCATTTATGCGGGGTTGTTGAAATATCCAGGAAGAGCTTGCTCAGCTGGCTGGCTGGGAGCTCCTGGATCTGGCTCTACCAGTGGGCTGGAAGGCACTGTTCTCGGTACTAGTACAGTTTGGGCCTGGCGCCACCTGGTGGTAGTTATTTGCTCCATCATTCTGTAGCTTTGCTGATAATCCAGTTTCAATGGCTGTTAAGAAAATTAGAAAATGTAGTGGAAACTATGTCAAGGAAGAAAAAGAAATGGACTTAGTAAAGCATTCCTTAGCCCGTGTATTTTGATAGTGTGCAAATAAGCGTCCTCTATTCTTCTCTGATACAAAGATTTACAAAAGCATTCTTATTGGATGGTACTTTTTAATTTATATGTTAGGACAGAATAAGAATACAAGTGACTTAAACTAGAAAACCTTCACAGTTTGATTCAGCCAGCACAAATGGAACATTTCACAGAAACAATGTGAGTATAAATGCATCAATTTATACTCCAATTCAGAAGTCCTCAGAAAAAAATCTAGTTGTATAATTCTAAGTGAATAACAGAGTTCTGCTCAATTCTTTCCATTGTTGAGGGGTTTCCATAAGGGACCAAAGGCCAAGAGCAATAAAGCAGGTACCAAAGACCTAGAGATCCAAAGACAGCAAGGTCCAAGACCACCCACGTAGGAGGTGCTAAGATTTTGCCACACTGGTTTTGCCAACATTAGCTAATCCCTCATTTTGGAAGTGTAAAAGAGGACTGAGCGACTGACCGGGGGTGGACAGGGGGTTGGCGGTGCAAAGAGTCATAGACAGCTGGACGGTGTGCTGTAGTGTATCACTGACCCTTGTCCCTCAAGGAAGGGAAAGGGAGCTGCTGACTTATTTCCACCAGCTTCCTTGAGTCTCCTTGGAGAGACATGTGTCGTCTTAAAACTGAGGGATTTGTAGATGGATATGTGACTCAGGCCTGAATAATCTAGAGAGGAATGGCAGTGACCCTGCTGTCCCTGCTGGTAGTAAGACAAAGGTGAGGTTGTTCCCCTGGCAGAGAGCTGTGTGTCATCAATGACGGGCCAGACGTTAGTATTTTCTGTGTGCCTTTGGGCAAGGCCAACGCAGAGACGTCTCAGAAGTGGTGCATGAGAATTTGCATCCCAAACAAACACCCAGGTGATGCTGACACCACACTGCTGCTGAGCAGGGGCCACACTGACGGAGGGGAGGGGCAGCTCTCCTCTCTGATATCCCCCTTCAGAGAAGTCCCGGTGGTAAACATCGGACTGGGGTCTGATGGGCATCAGCACACATTATTTTGTACAAGTGGATGGGGGGGGGGGTGGTGAAAATGCTGTGTGCATTCCTACAGATTATCGCTTTCCTGTAACAGAATATTTTGTGAACTGATATTCAATTTCAGCATCCCAAATATTAAGTTAGAGCCCTTTCATGATAGCTTTGGTTTTGTTTTGTTTTTTTAATGTTTATTTTTGAGAGAGACAGATCATGTGCAGGGAGGGGCGGGGGGTGGACAGAGGATCCGAAGGGGGCTCTGCACTGACAGCAGGGAGTCCCATGCGGAGTTTGAACTCACAAACCGTGAGATCATGACCTGGGCCAAAGTTGGCCACTCAACCCACTGAGCCACCCAGGTGCCCCTCATGACAGCTTTGTTAAAAGATTTCTATCCTTGCCTTTCAATCCATTCCTCATTGTAAAGCCTTACAAAATGTATTCAAACTTTATATATAAACCTGAAAACACAAGAATACGGGTGAACATTTTACAAAATGATTTCTGTTAATGCTCAGTGCTGAATATTGTGTGCAATAATGTAATTATTAGAAAGAGGGCACTGTGGTATTGCATTCACCAATTGCATTTACCAATTTACCACTGTGGTATTGCATTGTGATGTCTCATGAATTCCAGAATAGTCCCTGTAAGAATTTATAAAGGAAAGCAGGGAAGTTTGATGGTCCCTTTACACTTCACTTCTCCTTAAAATGCTACTGAGATTAGGAAGTGACAACTTCAGACCTTCTATTGTCTGGAACCAGAAGGAATCTTTACAAATGAGTTGGCCCATCCTTGTCAGCCCCACTCATATTTTTTTTTTATTTGAGGCTCATTAAATTTGAAGAATGTGTTCTCAGCCACCTCATCAAAATGCTCCTTAGACTTAAGAAGACACAATTCTTAAGGTTCTTTTTTAAGCCAGTTTTACAAGTGACGGTTGATTTGGTAGGGATATTTTGTTACTGAACATGTTTTCATCCGCTTGGAACATTTAGGAAATGTGAACGTGTAAAGCTGCCTTTCTGCACCATCCGGCAGTTTTTATTTGGTCATACTGGATATAAAGATAATTCACAACGGTCCTTAAATCACGAAATGCTATTGCCAAATGATAATATTCTGTTTTACAATGAGACAGGTTATTCAGATTAACGTGACAGTAAATCAATGACAAAACAGATTTTTAAACATCAGTCTTTCACAGAGATGGTATGAAGTTTAGATAAAAGCCAAGATACACATATGAAAACCTTCTCAGTTCAGTGTTGATTAATTACACGTAGAGCCTAGACTGAAGCATCTGGTTCTCCCATAGCCGCATTACCAAGATATCTCCATTATTTGTTTGATATAATATATAAAATACAGTTTAATCAAAAAAGAAAGTACAAGATGAAGTGTGAATTTTTCATTGGTTCTAACAGACCCTTTATAAGGAAAACTGCGTGATGACTAGCCAGTAGGAGAGGAATGGATGGTGTTTGGAAATATAACATTTATTTCTCTAAAGTGTTTACAAAGCTTTCTGGTGCATCATGACCAGATGTTAAGTATTGTGCTTTCTTACAAATGAAATTATAGGATCTTAATTGTCAGAATGGAAGGCACGTTAGGAAGTATCACTTTAACTCTTCTATCAGGTGTTGCATTTGACAGCAAGTAGCAGAGTTCTGAGAAACAGTGGCTTAATCAGACAGGGCTTTATTTTCCCTGCATATAAAGTGGGCATCCAGAGAGGAGCTGTTGCTCATCAGGCTGAGGTCTGTCCAATTCTCAAGACTTTCCCTGGAGCTTGCAAGGAGCTGTTGGGACTCCTACCATTAATTATGAATTCCAGGTAGCAAAGAAGAAAAACTGAAGGAAAGGAAGAAGGGGAAGTTCCTGTGCCGGGAAGACAAGAACTCAATATCCCAGTAGATAGTCATCTCATGTCATTGATGGAAACCAGTCATTGTCCACCTCTGTCAGGGAAGGTTGGAAGGCAGCTTTTAGCTGGGCACAATGCCAACGCTCACAGAATTAGTCTGTTAATAAAGGAAGAAAAGAAGGTTCCTCTCCCCATACCTCTCTGTTACAGTCTCTGCCACAATCTATATCTTACAGAGATGAGGCGATTGGCTTAGAGAGGTTAAGCAACTTTACCTCTGTCTCCAAGCTGGTGGCAGAGTCAGAACTTACGGAGCATGAACATATGCCCTCTTGTTTTCAACTGAGGACGTGGGGATGGGTGGGAAAGGAATGGGGGTCTTCTGAAGTTCTAAAGAGTTTGCTTTAGCAAGAGCATAATAAGAATGGGGAAAAGAAATCACGGATTCTTCAAAGTTTGGCACATCGATGTGACAAAAATCACAGCGATTTGATTTCCCTTTAGAAATGGTGCAGCGAAAAATAAAGGCACAATTCCTAACACAAAAATGAAGTCATACTGTAACCGTCAAGGCATTAAAATTTTGAGTCTGTTTCTCCAAAGTAAATAATGGACATGTTTCCTCATACAAACCTGAACTTACTACTGTAAAAATTGTGGTCCTCTTCCTCCCCATAGAGGGATCAGCCCTCAACTTCCTGAGGAGTGTGCCTAAGGACCAGTGATTTTGACGGTAGTGGTAGCAGAAAATCAAGATTGTGCTTGAAGGGCCTTCCTCGGATTCTCTCCCATTGCCCAGATGATAAAATGTGTTCTCTCGGAAAAGGGCTGTGAACAGATGTTGACTTTCACAGATACCATTCAGCCGTTCAAGTACCTGTTAATGTACATACGTTCAAGAATGCAACACTATATCTGGTTATGTGTTAATCTGAGAAGAGATTACTTATTACTACTTATAATCTAGTACCACAAAGGAGGGAGATATGCAGAAACCTGAAGGAAATGTTTTCCAAAAATTGTACAGCCGTAAAACTATCCCATCCGTGTTATAGACAAGAAAACTTCAGGCCAGCAAAACAGAAATTACTTGATTTAATTTGTTTAGGAAAATATTTGTTTTCATTTTAATATATATTTAAGTTATATATAACTCCAGGGGTTATGGTCTCGTATCTTTCCCAACACGAAGACGTATTTGAATGTTGTCGTGTCATCTGAAATTGCAGGTATCTTATGTTTCTCCTCCATTCATGGTCAATGTCTGGCATATAAATGGGGGGCCAAGTTTCCTAGTCAGAAATTCAGTATTGTAAGTGATTCATTTACAATTGCAGTGGGAGAAACTACAGATGACCACCAGCGAAAGGAGGAAAATATTCTGCTCTGTCACATTCCACGTAATCGCGATCACCTGTGTGGTTTGGTCTTTGTATGTATTAATAGATCGGACAGCGGAAGAAATCAAGCAAGGCAATGATAATGGTAAGAGCATGTCTCTTTTCTTTTTTCCTCCTATTGGTTTCTCTGATGACATCAGAGGTGGGTAGGGAAGCTATTTCCCCTGTTAGGTCTTCATGTGTGATAAGCTAGCAAAAACCAGTACTGGCAATTAAGTCATCTCCAGTTATGTTATAAATACTCTGATTGAATGCCTAGGGTCCCACGCTGAGGTACGAAATTTATCAAGTCCATATAAACATTGGTAGAGAGAAATATATAGATGTCATGCATCACTTCAGGCTTTTCAGGAACTGATTAAGAATCATGTTCTGCCTAGGGAGCCTGGGTGGCTCAGTTGTTAAGTGTCTGACTTCAGCTCAGGTCATGAACTCATTCATGGCTTGTGAGTTCAAGCCCCACATCAGACTCTGTGCTGACAGCTCAGATCCTGGAGCCTGCTTCAGATTCTGTGTCTCCCTCTCTCTCTGCCCCACCCCTGCTTGCACTCTCTCTCTCAAAAATGAATAAACATTAAAAAAAATTTTTTTTTAAATCATGTTCTGCCTGATGTGAAAAAGCAAACAGTTGTGAAAGTGGAAGTTTTTTCATTTAATTTAATTCACTATAGTCATTGCTTCTTTTAAAACATGAATAAGACTATATTCTACTAGAGAAATGTGTTATACCTTATTAATTAGTACCATATAATTTGATAGGAGTAGATTAACACTATGGTTTGAAATTTTAGCCATACTGAGTTTAATTGTGAAGGATGGTGTCAAGCCTGCAAAGAAAGCTGTTTAAAAAATCATTAAGGCAGATTCTAGGATCTGAAAAAGATAGGTCACTTAAAGCAGAATAAAAAATAGAATGCTTATTTTCACTTCTGAATGTACTCAGCTCCATTTCTCATCAGGCTCTACCAGCTTCCGCATATGGCATAAATCATAGCTGGTAAAACAATGAGAAATATTCCCAGAACCACCCCCACCATCAACCCTTGAAAAAAACAAACAAACAAACAAACAAACAAACAAACACAATATTAAGCCACTGGTGAATTTAAAAAGAGAAATTGTTCAGATGATAACACTGTAAGTTTGTAGTATTCTCAAAAATGCCTATTGCTTCCCTCAAAGAAAGAAACTGAAAGAAATAAAAAGGTGACAGGAAGTTAGGGAGAGGAAGTGAGGGAAAGAAAGAAGAAGGAAAAGAATATTAAAAGCAAAAGTTCTGTTATTTCTGCCTTTCTTTGGGTTCCTAAGAGCAGGAGCAATGTGCCATTCTCACGCTTGCCCGCTCGGTGGCAGCAGGGAGCACCAGCGCGAGCTCTGGGCGCTGGAGAAGCGTCTGGGGAGGAAGGGACTGTGAGGACCCGCCTGCTGCGCGGCGATGTGGTGGCTAGGAAAACGGGTCGGGGCAGGTTGTGTTTGTGTTTCAGTTCCATATGACAGTGATATTTACAGTGTATACCAGACTAGACTGTTTACAACTACATTATGCATTACTCCTGAGATACTGGATTTTTAAAAAATGCCTGTTACATCCCTGGAATAAGTTTCCTGAGGATAGGACTTTTTCTTTTTTTTTTTTTTTTAACCCACGCCCCCTATACTTACAGGGACGGGCCCAAGCTAAGTAACAGAAAGCGTGCCATACACAGCAGTCATGTATGTATAGAACAACAGCGAGGCACCCCACCACCACCCTCACCTTAGCACACCCCGGTATAAGATCTTCAGACTCAAGTGTTTTCTTAGCGATCAAGGGCAGCCCTGACAGCTAGGGATCAGTACTTGTAGATGTCTGATTTAGAGTTCAGTGTTTGAGAATCATAGATCGGCCCCAGTGTAGCCCTGCCTTCTCCCAGCGGTCACCATGATACCAGCAGGGCTCCTCCTGTTCTCCTCTGGCCACATGAGAGGGAAGGAAGATTATGAGCACCTGTCCTGGACAAAATGAGAAGCAATCTTGTGTCACCCATATACAGACAGTCTAGAACCTCTCCCTTACATTCATTTACTCAATCCCACTTCTGAGACAAGTGAGTGAACAGTGATCATTTCTCCTACAATGAACAGGACTATCTCAACTTCAGCCAACCAAAGTCTCCAGAACCCAAGAAACCCTTGGCCCCAAGCTTCCTTCCATTTATCTCACTCTGCCTGCTCATTCTCCAGTGCTCCTGGATACCCTTATGTCTTCAGTTGTCATTGCTATGCTGAGAACCAAACTCCAAATTTATCTCCAGCTCGTACTGCACTCCAGATCAGGCATCGACCTCCTGAACATCTCCATTTAAAGGTCTTCCAAGCACCCCAAACTCAATGTGTCCAAACTTTTAATCTACTACCACTGTCCACCCTAACACCTGTGGGAAAGGCATTACTACAAACACCTGTTGCCAAATCCATTTGGACTGTCATTTCTCCTCTCCCTCTCCCCAACTTCTGCCTTCAGTCAATCACCAAATCCTATTATTCTGCCTCATTGGTCTCTGGAATCTGTCCCTGTCTCTCTTTCCTGACTGCCCTCATCCTTGTGCAAACTATCCTTTTATTTGAACACTGCAACAGCATCTTTACTAGACCTTCTCCAGTTCTGCCCACCTTTAACCCATGCCCAATAAGGTATTCATTGCAAATTTACAAAACACACATCTGATCACATTCTATCCCTACTTAGCCATTACTCTTAAAATGTATCCCAAACTCTTTAATGTAACTAAATTGCCCCCTTCCCTGCCCCCACCATGACCTGGTTGTAGCCAATTTTTCTGAACATTCGTTCAGCCCCACAAATGGGGCTCTAGACCTTTGCTCAGCTTTTCCCTCTACATGAAACCTTCCTCCAGCTTCTGTCCACCACACATTCAAACACTGCTCTGTGTTCTCACACCACTCAACTCCCACTCAGCCTTTGCAGGTTGCCTTAAATATCACTTCCTCTGGGACACCTGGTTCAGCAACCTGAGCTAGAACAATTGTTACTACCATAGTGGTTCTCAAAATGGTTCCTGGGACTGATAGCATTAACAGCACCTGGGCAGTTGTTAGAAATGCAAATTCTTGGCCTCTCTGCACCCCAGACCTATGGACCAGAAATTCTGAGGACAGAGCCCAGTAGGGCTGTGCTTAAGAAGCCAACAGGTGATTCTGATGCCAAGCATTGAGAAACGTGCTTACCTAGCATCCTGCACTTAACCCACTTACTCCATTTTGATTGCATATTTGAATTACCTGTGGAGTTTCTATACCCTACAAAGCCTGAGTTTTATCCCCAGAGGTTTAGATTTAATTATCCCCTATGTCATGGTATTTGCAGACATGATGAGAAGCTCTGCTGTACCAGGAAACTTACCACATACTATTGTAATTGCTCATTTAATTGTAAGTCTCCTGGCACCAATAGACTCTGAGCTCAGGGAAGGACAGATCGCTCTCCAGCATATATCCCTGGGGCTTAGCACTGTGTCAGGGACCTGGAAAGTTGCCCAGTCAACGTTGTAGAAGGAATGATGAAGTGTGAGTGCCTCATACCCCATGCTCACACTTTCCTACCTTTCATGTTTCTTGTAGAACTTTTCTTCAAAATGCCTGCCCCCCACCTCAGTTCTGGGTGTATGCAGGATTTCAGGCCAGAGTCTCCCAAATGAATTATCACTCAGGTCCCTCAGATTTCAAAAAGAAAATACTGAATGATAATCAAAGGCCATATATATATATATATATATATATATATATATATATATACACACACACACACATGGTCCAGGGTCAGGTCAGCTTTCTACTGTATACTTTTAAAAATTATTTTCAGTTTCTTAAGAGCAAGTGGAAATGAGATGACTTTTATCTTTGGTGTTCAGAGCTTCTGAATTAGGCAGCAAGATATTCATCAGGAAACCATATCCATGACTTCCTACAGACCCACTTGCCAGTGGGACAGTTCCTACCTAACTTGGATAATTTCAGATGGAAACTATAGTGACTTTTGCAAAGGGTACCATCTGTACTTATGTTCAGATTGTATTTAAAGCCTGACTTCCCAAAGTACACATTTGTAGGTAGTGTGGGCATCTGTATGAGTTGTTATTATTTTAATCTCCCTTTGGCATTGGGACTGTGAGTGCTGAGCCTGAATTTACTTTTAACGTCTGAAAAAACTGCAAAATTTAAAAGTCAAAATATTTTAAATCCATTTCGAAAACCTTCAAAAATATTGGAAGAGGAACAAATTGTCCTTCTTCAACCTGAACTGAGGTTGAATGTAAAACAGCAAAATTCTTTGAACTGTAATAACAATACTGAAAGGGGAAAAAAAAATCCTTCATGTGTTTTTAATGGTTGTTCTTTTAGATTAAATAAGCCTGGTGCCCCCAGATAGCTCTCTCTCTTCTCTCTCTGTTGCCTTTAATGACAAAAAAAAAAAAAAAAAAAAAAAAAAAAAATCAAAGACTTGGTACTCGAAACTTTAACACAATCACCCATTACTAACTCTAATTTGGGGGAACAACGTCCTCCTGCCTTATCTTTACATATTCTAGAAAAATGTTTCAGTATACTGTTTGTGTGTTGAAAACAAAACACAAAAATACAGACCAGGAAAACACAACAATTTATACTATTAGAGAGACAGTAGGTGCAGAGTATTTTTTTTAATGAAGTATATAGCTGATATACAATATTAGTTTCAGGTGTACGACATAGAGATTGGACAACTGTATACATTACAAAATGCTCACCGTAGTTGAGTGTGGTCACCATCTGTCACCACACTGAGCTGTTACAATGTGGTTGTGTTCCCTATGCTGTACTTTTCACCCCATGATTTACTTATAACTGGAGGTTTATACCTCCATTCACCTATTTCACCTTTCTCCCACCTCCTCCCCTCTGGGAACCACAGTTCTCTGTATCTATGAGTCCAGAGTCTATTTTCTGTTTTCAGTTTGTTTTGCTTGTTGTGTTTTAGATTCCACACAGAAGTGAAATCATATGGCAGGTGCAAATTTTAATCTCGCCCTAGAACTATGTAAATGTGTACACCACAAGGGGCTAGAATAACAAATCGAATTTTTTTTTTTTCATGCCTGCCCCACTTGTGAGCCTCTAAGCATCTCCAGGGCAGGGGCCATGCTTCATTATTCAGAGAGGATTTAATATGAGTAGAGGTTCAAAAAATGTTGCCAGCTGTGGCTGATCCCAGCAGACAGGCACGATGGCTGTGCCATACTCGTTAGCTGTTAACATCTGCTTCGAGTGGGTGTTAAAAATCACCTCCCAGCAATCCATATATTTTCCATTTGAGCACTGCTGTTTAAGCATTCCTTTTTAAAGTGAGTGTATGCACTGTTATTGTTAATAACCCAAAGATGATAAACATTGACTTGAGCTACGTGTCAGAAGCCCAGGCTTCTAGTTCTGCCCTTGGTCGCGGACCAGTTACGCTGAATAAAATAGTCACTCTGAAGCTCAGATTCCTCATCTGAAAAACGAAGTTGGACTGAATACCCTTCAAAGGTGCTTTCTGATACATTTTTCAAAGATACTATGAACTTGACCTCGCATCAGATAAATGGAAACATCGTGTTTATACAAATACCACACATATATATTTGTATAATTTATATATATTTATATATTCCTTTTTTTAATGTTTATTTATTTTGAGAGAGAGGAGAGAAGGTAAGCAGGGGAGAGGCAGAGAGAGAGGGAGAGAGAGAGAGAATCCCAAGCAGGCTCCATGCTGTCAGAGAAGAGCCAAGCCATGGGGCTCCATCTCACGGACCGGGAGATCATGACCTGAGTGGAAATCAAGAGTTGAACGCTTAGACTGAGCCACCCAGGTGCCCCGATATTTATATATTTCTTATATATACTCATACTTTTATATACTTTTGTATTTTTATCTTTACTCACAGTGACTACCACCGTTAAAACAAGTTAAGGAAAATGTTACAAATGTGTGAGCTTTTTTTTTTTTTTTTAATGATTTAAGCAACAGGAGAGAAGCAACCAGGACAAAAGTAAAGGACAAAACCATCTCCTTAGCCCCATCATTCACACACACCCTTACGCAAACACATTTCATAACTCTGCATAACCTAAGCACCCAGCCAAAAATATCCCAACTTACCAATGAGATGCTTTTTCTAAATATATATTGTCCCTGCAGCTGTTAAATGAGACAGGTTCACTTCTGCTGTTTGGGGATTTTAAAAGCCTTTTTAGACACACTCCAGGTGTCTCCAGTTACATGATCTACACAAGATATGCAGAATACTTTGAGAGTTCCAATTTAAAAGCAGGAAGAGATTTTAGGGATCACTGTTTTAAAGATGAGGAAGTAAGCAATTTGCCTCATCTTCAGCTTTATTATGAACACCCTCCCAGGAGCCTGTGGTTTACCCAATTTGAACAAGAAGCAAGATGTTACAGGTGACCCTGCATGTGTTTCTCCAGTGGAGAGAGCTGGGGACCCTGTTCTATTAAAAGAAACATATTTTCAGAGAAACAATATAGCTAGAAAATGAGTCTGGAAGAGTCTGAAAGTGGATACATCTCAGCTTACAAACCATTGTCATTGTGGTCTGAAAGTCTGGCATAAATGTTTCCTAACAACACACAGTGAGATTTCTGAGCTTTTCTCCATGAAGGGAATTCCTGATTGGGAAGGATGCCCAGAGGCCCAGAGTGAGGAGGTATAGTTCTAATTCCATTGGCCTGGCTGGCAGCTAACTGGACTTGCTCCTCTCCTAGTTGTGGAGGTTTTCATTGCCCTGGAGTCCAGATGGGACATCTAAAGGTTGAAGCCCATTGAAGTTAGGTCTTAGTCATAGGCACCAGAAAGCTTTGCATTTAGTCTACAACTCTATCAGCGAAAGGTGTGTAGCATTTAAATCATCCATATTTAAATAGCACTTATATTTACATAGCACTTATAACTTATAAGTTATATTTACATATATATTATAACTTATATTTACATAGCACTTTCTATGTCAAGACCTACCCATTTAACCCACACTAGCAACCTTGTGAGGTAAATACTACCAATATCTCCATTTTTAACTGATATATCAGTTATCTTTTGCTATATAACAGACTATCCCAAAACTTACTAACTTGAAACCACAAGCATTTATTTCACTCCCAATTCTGCAGATCGGTTGGGCATTCCTCCTGGCCAGGACCTGGCTGGCTGTTCTCTGCAGCATCCACATATGTGTCTACAAACAGCTGGCACATTGGCTGGCTGCTGTATAATCAAGGCTGGCCTCCTCCAAATGCCTGGCAATGGGCATGCCGTTGGTTGGATGACAGAAACAACTGAGCTGTGTTTTTCGTCACATAGGACCTGTTGGCCCTGTCTTCTTCCCATGGCAAGTGCAGTGTTTAAACAAGTAGCAAGAGAGTAAACCACACACACAATGGGAACACGTTTGAAGTTTCTGTTGTGCCCTATTTGCTATTGTCCTGTTGGCCCAAACCAGTCATGTGGCCACATCCAGAGTCAATGAGGGAGGGGGTGGTTACCCAAGGACACGGTTACAGGGAGGCATGAGCCAAGTGGGAGTATTTTTGAACAAGCTACTAAAGAGGAAACTGAGACCAAAGAGAATACCAGGTAACAGGCTGTCAATACCTGAAGGAAATGAAATAGCACTCTGAATTAGGACAGATGAAGATATAAAGACTGGAGTGACTGATTCTTGGGAATAAAACTCATGATCCTTAAGAATGGGTGTGGACTTTACACAGGAAAACAGCCTTTGAGAAGCATAAGGAACATCCTATTGGGGTTTGGTCTGCAAAGAAATTGAATAAAAGTTTGAATCCTTTGGGATCAGGGTATTTCTTAGCCAGGAAGGAGGGCCTTCTGGGAGTGAAGATGAAGAAAGTGATTATAAAGAAGGTAAGAGATGGTCAGTGGCAGTGGTCCTGTTGATCAATAAATTCTAGTCTCAGGTTCCTGAAGGGGAAATGCCTTTAAATAGTCCCAATCCATGTCTACTTACCCAACCCCAATGGAGAATAGAGTGAGGAATATCTGGAAGACCTTTTTATGTGAGAAAATAATTTATAAATTTTATTCTTTCATTCATTTTTGTTTTTATTCAAGTATTTATAGAACTTTACCTAGAGTCCCCAGTTTTCCTCTCTGGCTTGCTAGAAAAATCTTGCACAGACTCAGATTCCCAAGAGTCTATGATGAGCTGAAAGGCCCATTTGCTTTTCTTTGTCTAGAGTGCTTTTATTTGCTCTTTAAATATAAATTTCCCTACAGATTGTGGGCTGATTTCTGTGGCTCTGGTAGCACCACACATTCATCAAATTCTACTATGCAAAATCTTCAATACCATAACCCAGGACGAATCTACAGACCACCTTAAGCCTTTCACAGAAGACCTACTAGCATGTTGGTTGTTTGGCTGGCCCTCCAGTACCGCATCATACACATGCCCTTACAGAAAGGAGGCCTGGACATTTACCCATGAGATACAGGTGTGCTGTTTCTTAGGGACACATGCATCCCCATGTTTATAGCAGCACTATCAACAATAGCCAAAGTATGGAAAGAGCCCAAATGTCCATTGATGGATGAATGGATAAAGAAGAGGTGGTATGTATATATATATGTATACACACACACACACACACACACACACACACACACACACACAATGGAGTATTACTCGGCAATCAAAAAGCATGAAATCTTGCGATTTGCAACTACGTAGATGCAACTGGAGGGTATTATGCTAAGTGAAATTAGAGAAAGACAAAAATCATATGACTTCACTCATATGAGGACAAGAGACAAAACAGATGAACATAAGGGAAGGGAAACATAAATAATATAAAAACAGGAAGGGGGACAAAACAGAAAAGACTCATAAATATGGAGAACAAACAGGGTTACTGGAGGGATTGTGGGAGGGGGGATGGGCTAAATGGGTAAGGGCATTAAGGAATCTACTCCTGAAATCATTGTTTCACTATATGCTAATTTGGATGTAAATTTTAAAAAATAAAGAAGAAAATTTAAAAAAAAAAGAGGAGGCCTGGAAGAATTTAATAATCATATGTTGAGATTGCTTGAGAATGTACTGGCCATTCGTGGAGGATTGGCATGACAATATGGACAGTGAATGAGTCAGGTTTACCTATTATAGGGGACAAGAGAAGACTTCCATTTCCTTAAAAAATGGTTGTGGACAGAACATCTGCTCTTCCAAGCTCCTCCAATTCTTACCCAAGAATTTCCAAGCAAGTTTCCTGTTAATGTTTAAAAGGTAACATTAAAAAGGTAGGGATACAGAGAGTTTATTCCTAAGCCTACAGAAATTTCTGAAGAAAGATCCCAAGCACAAAGGCAAAACTACAGATAGATCCTTGGGCTTCAGAGAAATGAACAGATGGTTGAATTGCCTCAAGTTGAATTTCAAATTCCTCTTCCAAACTGGCAGGTAGAAACAACTTTGAGCTCTTGGCATTTCCAAGTTCAGGTTCCAGCTTCAAATATATATTAGTGAGGACCAAGAATTACTTGTTTACACAAAGGATCCACAAGGAACAAGACTTTGTGCCTTCACTTTTCTACCACCCTTATTGTGTACATTCTTTCTTCTTTACAGAAGACACCATAGAACTGAGGAGTCCAACAAGGTTGAGCATGAAGACAAATTACTAAGTCTCGATAAAAGGAGGTAAATACATCTTGCCAATGGAAACATTCTTGGAAATTCACTTAGCCCCATGTTATTATCTCCTCTCACAATGTCCTTTAGGTGAATTTTCCAAGGTAAAATCTTATAACTGCTCAATAATATCTTTATAGAAAACAAAAATCTTGCCCACTTAGTCAAAACCAAAGAGAAAGATCAGGCTGTCTCTGAGAGAAGATGTCACGTGGACTGTGGGTTTGTACCCAAATGACTTCTGGATGTAGGGTAGGGGGATACTGCACACTCTAAACTGTTGGTGGATGTACTGGGAGCCCTGACTTCCCAAACATACGAAGGAAATGACTGGAGGAGACAAAATCAATTCAGAGAACATTGTGAAAGAAAGTGGAAGAACCAGACTGTCTCCCAGAATTAGAGAAAATGGCCCAGATTCTCAAGTATATTATGCGTTCCAGCCATTATTTCAGGAAGGAGAGGTAGGACAAGAGTGGATTCTTCAGATTATCCACCAATGAAAGCAGGGCTTCATGGACAAGTGAAGAAAGGCTGTCACCTCTGGTTATATTAAAAACACTGAGGCAAAGCAATCCAAGTTGGAACTTCAAAAGCTTTCATTCATCCTTGAAATATCTACTGAGCAAGGTGCTGTGGAAAATTAAGACCAACCAGACATAAATTCTGTGCTTGTCAGGATTATGGTGTACCAAAGTAAAAATAACTTGTTAGAAAGTTAACACATGCCACAAGTGGAAGAAATAACATGAAACTGGAAGAATGCGGGTTTATTTCCAGCTGGAAATTACTTCTTAGTTGGCTTTTGTGGAACAGTAGACATGCAGAAGTACAGAAGGAAAACCGAGGGAAGAAACATCATGGACAAAGCCTCAGAAATGGAAAACCTCCAGACTCTTAGAACAGCTGGTAGTTTGATTTAGCAGAGGGGAAAGTTGGATGTAACCCATGGGGACTTCCCCCAAATGGGAGATAAAGCACGTCTTCTCCAGCTTGTCTGTGGTTAAAACATTCCAAACACATAGAAACTATGGATCAATATAGTAGCCAAGAGCAAAAATCTTTCTAAATTTGGAGAACTTCAAGATGTCTGATCTACATACTGAATCCTCCCTGCAATTAAGAAGCTTAAATGATTATCTTCTACACGAATTCTCAACCTCAGCACTACTGACATTTTGGGCTAGATAATTCTTCGTTGGGGGGGGGGGGTGCTATCCTACACACTATAGGATGTTTATGCAGCATCTGTGGCCTCTATTTACTAAAAGTCAGTAGCACCCCACCTCAACACCAGGCGTAACAATAAACAGTATCTGCAGACATTCCCAATGTCCCCTGGGAAACAAAACTTGCCCCTGTTGAGAACCACTGGTCTACCCTCGGTCTGTGTGTCAGATGATTGTTCTCCTTGCATAGGTAGAACTAAGGTAAGAGCTGAACAAGCCCTTGTGTCTGTTTTCTTACAGAAGCATGAAGCATATGTCACTGTTACAAAATATAGGTAGGACTTCTTATAACTCTATCCATTGGTATAAGTAAATAAAAACCCAAAATAGAATCAGAAACTCTCATAAACTAGGATTTCTAACCAACTCTTCCTGGCCCAACATACTAAAGCCTTTCACATGAACGTAGATGGCTATTATACCCTCCACACATACTGACATTGGCAAGAGATGGATTCCTGACTGTCGTGTATTTAACATTCATAATATTGCTGTAGCTACAGAAACTCTTGTGAAATAGTTTTAAAAATTGTGAAAGACTATTTGTAGTTATGATGGTGGAAATTAAGAGAAAATATTGATATGTAAGAAAGTGGTTCCCAGCGACAAAAAGACTTATGAAACAAAAATGACTAAAACACTAAATTTGATGCATGCCTTTACTCAGGAATTGTTTCTGGTGAGATGTGACAGCTTCTTTCTTTCACATTTTTTATTTAATTTTAAAGGGAATGAGGGTGATCCTATAAAAGTACCTATTACTTTACCTTTAAAAGATTTTAAGGTGGACCTTTAAGGTTCTAGGTAAGGTAAAATCCTTTAACAGAATTTTAAACGGACTCTTTCACTTAGTATGTTCACTATAAGGAATAAATGTCAAAGTAAGTATCTAAAGTCTAATGTCACATACTTGATGCTATAAGGAGAAATAAGACCATTATAGTGGTAGGTGAGCTCCTTCCTGTAGACTTTCAACAGTACCTTTAAAAGAGTTGAAAGCAATTAAGCAATTCTGGTTAGAATTTTACTGCCTGTTAACAATATATTTCTTATCCACAAAATTTAGTAGGCAGGCATGGTCTTTTGAAGGAGTCATAGAAAAAAAAAAATTACCAAGTCCATTGGTAACAACTTGGTGGTAACATTCTCTTTTTTATTTCAAAGGTGTTCTTGAATGGCCATTTTGGACAAAACTGGTTGTGGTGGCCATTGGCTTCACGGGAGGTCTTGTCTTCATGTACGTACAGTGTAAAGTCTACGTTCAGTTATGGCGCAGGCTGAAGGCCTACAACCGTGTGATCTTTGTGCAAAATTGCCCAGACACTGCCAAAAAGCAGGAGAAGAATTTCTCATGTAACATAAACACGGACATCAAAGATGCTGTGGTGGTGCCTGTATCACAAACAGGTACAAATTCACTGCCATCTGCAGAGGGAGGCCCCCCTGAGGTCATCCCGGTGTGACACAAACAGTTGGGAGTTTCTTCACTGAAGGGTATCTTTCTAGCCCTTAGCCACTACAAATGACAGAAGTGATCCTGAATTATTCACTCCTTTATCTTCTCCTTTCTCCTACTGACTCATTCTTCCTTACTTTGCTCAAAAAAGGAAAGGACCAAAAGGCACCGATGACCAGGATCCCATGAAGCAGTCCAAAGTGTGATACAGAAATGTGAAAAATTTGCTAGAGGTGATTTCTAAGACAATTAAGAACCAATGGAGCGAGGGATGCTTTCAGGCAATGACGAAAGACAACATGGACACATGCATCTTCACGATAGCAGGACAAAGTTTAAGAATACAGACTTGAATTGCAATGTGTATTTCTTCTAAGGCCTTGTAATGTTAACTCTCTCGTCCAGAAATAAGAAACATACTTGGTTTTAAGCTTGAAATTGTCTACATTATCCTTACATCATATCAGAAGCAAACTTGGAGGATGCATATTTTGATATTTATACTTTGGACGGCTAACAGATTTTTATGGCTATAGTGGAGTCCAGTTGTTTTAACAGATGCATGTTTTTAAAATAGATGCAATACACATTTGAAGAGATCAATACTTAGAATTATGTTTAAGTCATGAGCAAAAGATTTGCAGAGGTTTTTGGGTGTAATTAGCACTGTTAATACCTACAGAAGTTGAAGTCAACTATCAGGCTCTATATTTTATCTCGTCCCTCTTAAGACAGTGTTGTCCAACAGATATATAACGTGAGCCACAAACGCAGGACATGTCATATGCATACATTTTAAACTTTCTAGCAGCCCCATTAGAAAAGTAAAACTAAATGAAATGTTTATATTTAACACTATATATCAACATGTCATCAGTATTAAAATTGAGATATTTTACATCTTTTTCTTACGAACCAAGTCTTCAAAATCCAGTATGTATTTTGTCTTTACAACATATCTTCATTTGAATTAACTGTACTGGATAGCATAGCCCTAAAATTAGAGGCAGGACCTCTGCTTCATCGAACAGTTGAATATTTAAAAACAACAGCTCAATTCATTCTTTTATTCAGAGTCTCTCAAATATTACAGTTTTGTTAAGCACTTACATTCATCAAATTAAACATCCTGAGTTAGGTGAACTTACCATTTCTCTAAAAGGTAAAAAAAAAAACAAAAAAAAAAAGGGAAGGATGAAATGATCTGTGGCAAAGTTCTGAAATTAGCTTGTTTGCTACTATGAAGCACAGATGATAGGGAAACAGAAACTAAATATTTTTCTTAGGTCAAATGTGTAAATTTTTTTTTTTTTAATCCACATGTGGTATCAACTTGACAGAGGAGTAGTTATGACTAAGCATTTAGACTCTGTTTGAAAAAGCTGACAGCATTTCCCTGCTCAGCTGGGAAGTAAAGATACTGAATAGATTTTATGATAAGTAATAAACTGAGTTGTTGAGGTTTGATGTGCAGCTGATTATCGTGCTCCTTGCATATTCATGTAAAACTGAAGCGTGGATCATAGATTCTGCAGTGAGCTAGATTAATGATTATAGATGTAGTGACCTGTCAAAGAAAGAGGTTCTACATTTTAAAAGGTGATTTATTTTTGTTAGCTGTCATATTTATTATTGTGAAAAGGCAACTGTGATGGCCATAATGACCAAAGCATGGGTATCGCATTGCACAAACCTGGGTATCACATCGATGCACTTTGTAATTATCAGTGTGCTTGTTCTTCACGGATTATCATATAAGAAAGGAAAAGGAAATAACCTTTTAATGAGGAGAAAGATATGAATATTAGTAGTGGCTGACAGTCCAAATAGTCCCAATTCCTAGAAATAAAGAAAAGGTAAACAATGTCGTGTGTGTGTGTGTGTGTGTGTGGTGTGTGTGTGTGATTTCATGTATGTACATGAGAAAAGTGGTAAGGTTTTTGGTCAGTCAGGAAACAAAAGGTTTAAAACATCTTTCTTAAAACTTGTTACGGAGGGTATGGAATAAAGGCACAGGGAAGACCCAGTTGAAGTTAACGAAAGTGTACCAAAATTTCTGCACAAATAAGGGCAAAAGTGGTGTAATAAAAAATTAATGAACTTTAAACAGACTAAAATTTGTATTAACTTCCTCTTAAATTTCTATGTTAAAGTTTTAAGATAAATACTCATGAATAGAAGCTTTGGGTGATTTAACCATGGCATATCACCCAATAGATTAACCTTGATTCAATTTTTCTGTTAATTGCCCTAAGCTTTTTACTAATCCATTTCTCCAGGAGCTTAGCAATGGGAACAAGTTGTTTACATATATCCCCTGGGGGGGTGGGGGAGGAAGTGGGAGGGAATCTGTCACCAGCAAGCAATGAAATGTTATCTCTTTTGTCTGCTCTGGAAGGAAAATGATTATTTACTTTATCACCAAAAATACTATTTAAATTCTGTACAAATCTAAAGATTGGTAAATGCATAGCTCATTTCTCAATGGGAGAGGACTGGCTAATAGGCCTTGTTTATTAAGGGTCACACCTAACACTAAGAAAATATTTCTAGAATGAAAAGATCAGCATTACTGTCTTAACAAGAAAATACGACATAGTGTTTTAAGATCATACCTAAATTCTCAAAATTAACTTACAAAAGCCTTGACTTTCTTGTAATGAGAATATAATAATACATATAGCTCCCTAGAGGGTGAACAGTCAGCTTTTTATTCTGCTATTACTCTTCTGAACTTCATATATAAACCCTGAACTCCCGAATTTAAATCTTTTACAAAGTTTTCCTATAATGGCTGTTTATAGTTCAATCTGAAATAATTACATGCATTTAAAACCTAGTGTTGATTTCCTTTCATATTTTGTGTGGCAACTGCCCTTTCAGTGAAAGGATTTGGCTTTGTGACAATACTGTTGTGGACTGGATATACCCTTCAAAAACTACTCTCCAGGCTGACAGTTTTTTTGAAGCATGTTTTCCTGCTCATGTAAAAAAATGGAATTGAAACAAAGGACTGAAATTGAAGAATGGCAACACAATTCTGTTAAAAATCTTGGCTTTTTATAATCATGCATTTGGTAGTATCAATACCATAAACTACAGACATTTACGCTGTTAATTTTTAAAAGAACTCTCACTTTCATTGTATCAAAGATTGAATTGTAAAGGAATGAAATTCCAGTTATTTTTTTAAAGAGTGAAGTCCAAAAGGCAATTAAGCTTGAGAACAAACACAAGTAAAACAAAAATGAAAAAAATCCAAAAATGATCCCATCAACCTGGGATATAGCAGTGGAGACACTGAAGATAGGTGTATATTGAAGAAGTGTTTTAAAATATCCCCGGCTTGAATCTCACTCTGAGCTGCTATTACATATGATTATTGCCCCAGAGATAGCCTCGTTTATTTTGTTTTGCAAAAGGTCCCTGGGTACCCCTAAAACATCTATTGTTTGGCTGGAAAATTAGCTCATTAGAGCAATGACATCATTAAGAGACTGTAATTGCCAAGGGGGTGTGGTGGGGAAGATTATTCCATTTGACTGACAGTTTACCTTTCCTTACCTTGCCAATGAATATTTCGGAACAAAGTAGAGCTCTTTAAACTTATTATTCATTATTGTAGTTGTTATATAATAATTGTGAAAGACTTACACTTTAATTAAGAAAGATAAAAACCTTTTTTTTCTTAAGTCAGCCCAAAGGTGCTATTTTACATATCAATACAGCTGAAAGGAAGTGCTGTTATTTTGGGCTGCAATGTTTCCTCCAAATCTGAAGCCCATTTTGAAATTGGATATCACATTTAAAACAAACGAGGAAAAATTATTTTAACTGTGTGCAATTTTTGAGATTGAGCATTTGTACTTTTTTGGTTTTACCTAATTCTCTTGCATTAACAACTTACTGTTTTGTGAATGTGTACTGAGATGAATTAAGGAAAAGAAAATAATTATCTGTGAAAGAAAGACTTTGTATATTAAACAAGTGACCTAAATTTTTGTTGTGGTTTCTGTACTCTTTGCCTAATTTACCAGGATTTCTGCAGGTTTGTATCTGCGACATTCAAAAAATCTTGAGTTCTTAAGATTTTATAACAGTCTGGATGTTTAAGCAGCTTCTGAACAGATTCATAGTTACTTTAAAGCCAACACAGGCAGATTCACCCTGACATTACAGAAGGGAATAAAGAGGTGCATTAACAAGGGAAAACCAATAGAAATAATCTAAACAGATTTTCAAAACCTGTTAAAAAAACAAACAAAAAAACAAAACAGCAAAACCCTAGAGGAAAAATCATCATGTAAAGAAAGGACTGTCTCATAAATAAGGCTTGGATATACCAAAGAATTTAACAGCATTTGTCTACTCAGACATAATAAAATAGTAAATTTAGATAATTTCATACATACTAATAGGAGAAAGACTGTGCAATCAATTTCTAATCTATGATGTTTGCTGGTAAGAGAAGAAAATGTCTCTCTCCAAAGCTCCAACGTCTAAACCTGAATTCAGGGTAAACCCACTGCCTAGCCCAAGGCCACCTCCAGGTCATTCTGGTAGACTAATTGTATGTGCTCATTCTGCCTCATTGGATATCCAAACTTACAGTTTTATCACACCTCCTGAATTACAGCAAATATTCCTGGATCATAAGTCATTGTCACTGTGTGTTCAGCTAATGATCCTAAAACTGGGAGATGTGATAGAGATACCAAAGGAAGCAAGAGAATGGGAAGAAATACTTGGAACTCGGGGAAAGGGCAATGCAGGCAATGGGAACAACAACCAAAGTCCCGAGTGGTTGTCAAGCAAGATTCAGCTACCGTAGAAACAGCAAGCCCTTGTTAGGGTCACAAAGTTTATTATTTACAGTGATAGCAGAAGACAAACCACCAGTAGCCCCATGAGTCCTGTCCCAAGAAAAGACACAAAAAGAGGGGGCATGAGACATGAAAGAGGACACTATAATGCAACAGAAGGGGTGGGGCACCTTGTTGCTGAGATACTAATTCCATGTTGTAGCTAAGCAACTTTGTGGCCTGCAGCTATGCCCTAAAGGGACTCAAAATGGAAAGTCTCATACTTCATCAAAATCTGGAGGCAAGGACAACTGTCTCACGTCTTCTCTGGGAGACAGGGAGGCATACATGAAGTGGCCCATGATAGTTCCTCACATGCCCCAAATCCTTGTGTTCCAGGAAGATCATGGGCCATCATGGCTCAGGTTAGCCTGAACCTAGCCTGGCCTAAATGGATAAACACAAGGTCTTCAGGGTGCCAGCAGAGTTGTTCCACAATAGAAAACAGTTTGGCCATTCTAGGAATAGACAGGAGCTGTCTGTGTACCTGCAGTACAATAAGCCAAGGGCAAGTGGAAACAAAGGTTGGAGAAGCAGTTAGGAATCAAATTATTTCAGGCCTCTTTGGCCATGGTAGGTCATGTGAATTTCACCCCAAATATAATGGATGTCAATGTAGGTTCAGCAGTTGTAATAAATATAGCACTCTGGTAGGGGGTGTCGATAATGGGGGAAGGTGTGCATGTGTGGGGGCAGAGCGGATAATCTCTTTACCTTCCCCTTAATTTTGATGTGAACTTAAAACTGTTCTGAAAAAATAAGTGTTTAGAAACAAAATTATACCCATCAAATAAACATACCATTAAGAAATGACAGAATGATACTATAACAAGATGAACAGAGGAGTAGCATATTGTAGTGTACATTTTCAAAAATTCATCAGCAACTCCAAAGAATGGATTATGAAGAACAAGAATGGTGGCATGAAGGCCAGTGAGGAAGTGACAGGTAAGGGCAAAGAGTGGAGATGGCCTGACATGGACTGATTTGACTTTCTGAAAACAGAACTACAAATACCGACTAATTAAATTTAATTGGGAGGGTATGGAAAAGAGAAAGTGAAGAATCAAAGATGATTTACAAGCAGTTTTCAGAAATTAGGTGAAAAACTTGGGAGAGATTCAAGGTTCCTGATGAGAGAACAGGGATTGGGATCCAGGACACAAATAGGAGTATTTGCCATTGAAAGGAGAAAAGCTGCTACATCCATAAAATGGAAAGGGAAGGAAGGGGAGGGAGACGTAAAGGGGAGAGCAGTTTCATTGTCTCAACGATGTATATAAACTGAAAGTTGGTTGAGGAGGCAAATATTAAAGCTAAGCTAGAACATGAAGAAGTAGTGAGGGGCGCCTGGGTGGCTCAGTCGGCTAAGTGTCTAACTTCGGCTGGTTATGATCTCATGGTTTGTGGGTTTGGAGCCCCGTGTCAGGCTCTGTGCTGACAGCTCAGAGCCTAGAGCCTGCTTCGGATTCTGTGTCTCCCTCTCTCAATGCCTCTCTCCTGCTTGGGCTCTGTCTCTCTCTCTCAGAAATAAACAAACATCAAAAAAAATTTTTTTTAAGTAGTGAAAATTATCTAAATGTTGGAAAAATGAACTTATTACAGGTACACAGTAAAACTGCTAAGCAGTATTGAGAACCCACTTGAGATGTACAAACATGAATGGAAAAACCCGATACTCTCCACAAACGCTGAGCTACTTGGGAACAACAGGTACAAAGGAGACAGATAACCTGGTGTGCTCCTCTGAGTTTTGAAAGACGAATACTATGCAGTCAGGGGCAGAGGGATGGCGAGCATGTGACAGGAGGCAACTCTAAAACCCGAATCTAAACAAAACAAAAGAATCTGAAAACAGGAGACAGGTGGTGCACAATGAAAGAATGAGGTCAAAGTACAGAACTTCAGCAGTGGAGGGGGATAGGAGATAGTGAATGGAGCACAGAATAGTCGAATTTTATGGGAGTTTCAGGAGCTAGTAAGTATCTGGGTGTGGCCACTGAGAAGTATCTGAATGGAGTGGAGAAAAGGGTCACAATTTTAGATTTGTTATCCACAAGGTCCTGGATTCACTGAAATGATTAAAATAAGGGAGAAGAAAACTAAGCCAAGTAAAGTCTTCAATGAATGAGAAGGTTCTTCTGGGAGGTGAGATAATAAGGAAAGGGTGACAGTGATAGAACTTCAAAGAACAGAGAAGTAGCAGTGGCAATATAGCAAAGAGGACACCTGTCTAATCTCCTGCTCCTGAAACACAGGGATAGAAGAATAGTAAAAGCTCCTATTTGAGGTGACAGAGTCCTAAGGAGACACCTATGTCGGTGAGGAAAAGAAGTGACTAGGATATCTGGAAAGAGACCACTGTCAGAGTTGACGGCTCTGAGCTTAGAGAGGTACCATTAGCTCATATCCGTGGAAGTTCCACTTGTTGTTGACAAACTATGGCAAGCTGGAAAAATCCAGCCTATTTTGTGTATGGCCACAACTAAGAATGAGCTTTACCTTTTTAAGGGTAGTGAAACATACACACACACACAGAGATATGCAAAAAGAAACTGCATTTGGGCTGCAACACCTAAAATATTTACTATCTGGGTCTTTACAAAAAAAAAAAAAAAAAAAAAATTCACCATCCCTGGTTTACAAAGAACTGCCAGTGAGTTCTCTTCCAAGGCCATGGACTGCAGAAGCCATCTTGCAAAGACAATCTACTGACCGAAAGGAAGGAGCCTACATAAGGCAGCACAAGTTATCCCTGCAGGAAAAAAACGTGTTCTATAGATAATGATTAGGGATATCACTTAAAAGCAATACTGTAACAACAAATTATCTCTTAGGCTACTTTGGTCCAGCCAGGAGTAACAGGTAATTATTTATAATGATATATAATAAAATTATGAATTATAATTACTATCCTAAATGATAAAGTAAATTCTTCCATTCAACAAATACCTACCTATTCTAGTTCCAACCAGGGTGCTTGTTCTATTTTTTGCTTTGATGGTATAGGGAAAACCAGGAACAAATGTTTAAGGGAGAGCACAATCTGCCATTTTCATAAGTTATTTATCTAACAGAATAGTAAGACTTTTTAAATATCAGACCAGATAAAAGTTTCTCTTCTCTTTAAGATTCAGTTTTGGCAGCTCTTTCTGCCCACAGGTCCTGTCCCTGTGCTTTAATAAAATCACCTTTTTGCATCAAAAAATAATTTAAAAAAAGATTCACTACAAATCAAACCACACTCAGATATCACCTCACACCAGTCAGAGTGGCCAAAATGAACAAATCAGGAGACTATAGATGCCGGAGAGGATGTGGAGAAACAGGAACCCTCTTGCACTGTTGGTGGGAATGCAAATTGGTGCAGCCACTCTGGAAAACAGTGTAGAGGTTCCTCAAAAAATTAAAAATAGACCTACCCTATGACCCAGCAATAGCACTGCTAGGAATTTACCCAAGGGATACAGGAGTACTGACGCATAGGGGCACTTGTACCCCAATGTTTATAGCAGCATTCTCAACAATAGCCAAATTGTGGAAAAAGCCTAAATGTCCATCAACTGATGAATGGATAAAGAAATTGTGGTTTATATACACAATGGAGTACTATGTGCCAATGAGAAAGAATGAAATATGGCCCTTTGTAGCAACATGGATGGAACTGGAGAGCGTGATGCTAAGTGAAATTAGCCATACAGAGAAAGACAGATACCATAGGTTTTCACTCTTATGTGGATCCTGAGAAACTTAACAGAAACCCATGGAGGAGGGGAAGGAAAAAAAAAAAAAAAGAGGTTAGAGTGGGAGAGAGCCAAAGCATAAGAGACTCTTAAAAACTGAGAACTGAGGGTTGATGGGGGGTGGGAGGGAGGGGAGGGTTGGTGATGGGTATTGAGAAGGGCACCTTTTGGGATGAGCACTGGGTGTTGTATGGAAACCAATTTGACAATAAACTTCATATATTGAAAGAAAAAAAAAGATTCAGTGTTTATAGCCATTTTGAAACAAAAATGAACCCCCCCCCCAAAAAAAAGGACACTTTCCAGTGACTAAAGAGACAGGAACTTCTCTAACCATAAAACCATACTCTTACAAAGATTACTAAAGAAAGCAAATCAGCATCAGTTGAAACACTGAAACACTGAAAATGAAATAATTGGAACTTTAAGAAGTGAAATTATGGAAATATATTTTATTTTTAATTGTCAATAGTAAAAAAAGCTGTAATATTTTAAATAAGTTGTTAACAAGATTTAGTTAATGTCTAGTAAACCTCTTATAGCATCCTTTTACATTTATTTTCTTGAAAATACTCAGACACTTGCATTGTATCCCTTAGAAAACAGCCTAAAAGATAACTGCATTTAACAAGTCCTATAAAGAACAACATTCTAACATTCATGTTTTTCATATTTGAAATACTGAGTTATATTATATGTCATTCAGTGTATCACTTAGAAGAATAAATAACACAATCGCAATAACTGATGCTCTGATCTTTGTTTCCACAGATAAAACCTATCAGCCTTCATGCAGGAAATATACAAACAAAAAGAGTTAACCTGCAACCACTTATTTGTTAAAAGATAACAAATTACAGTGTGGGAGACTAACATTACGAAAATAGTCACCATTTTTTTCTTTACCATTAAACTCTGGCTCAAAGATAATAAAAATAATGTACAATCCATCAGTGTGTATTTATCCTATATCACATTTTCCCTATCTTACAAGGAAAGAAAATAGATTTAATTTAAGAGGAAGATTAGTGAAACACTATTACTGAAAGACAATTTTGTTATCACCACTACTCAAGGAGTATGCACGGGACCCTTTCAGAAAACACATTGCTGTACATACCCCACAATCTGAGATTAGGTGATCCAAGGTGAACATGAAAAAAATTAAAACATTTTTTTTTCCTTATTCGGATCACTCCCTATGCCCAGGAAAATCATGTTAAATGGATCTTAGATTGTACTTTTATTTTATTTCACTATATCTATTTTAGCAACTTAATGTAAATGGAAAGTAACACTTATTTTTAAGTGAAAATCATAACACTTTTTGAAACTGCAAATGGGAGTTTCATCATGGAAGATGATAAGCTACATGGCAAATTCTTGTATGTAGACAGTTATTTACCATAATCAGTTCAAATATAACTACGCTTTCCATTTATTTACTTTCAACTGACATAAAGGACAATTAGGCCACTGCAGTCATTTCCTCATCTGAGTCACTGGATTCATCTTTTAGTTCCAATTCCCCTAAATCTTTGTCTACGGTTATAATAGTTTTCTTCTTGCACTTCTTGGGAACTGCATCATTAGCACAAATTTTTCTCATTTTAATGGTTGGCAATTTCTTCAGATCCAAATCCCACTCCCTAAACAAAAGAGAGTACACACAGAGGGTTGCTGGGGTGTGAGATGGGGAAACAGTCAATGTATTTAAAACTCTAAAAGCAGTAGAACAAAGTTTATGAATGTACAGTAGATTCAAATGCACTAGAAACAAACAACATAAATGCATTAGGAAAAAAAAGAGTCCCAAGAACTGAGGTCTGCTTTGTCCATATTTCTTGCATCTTCTCATTAACCTACAATAGCTATAACTGTACACAGATTCCCACATATCCAAAACTTCCAAAATGCAATTCAGGAAAATATTAGGCAGAAGTTAGAAGGAGGCTCTGTTCCATTCTTTTATTCTCCCTAACCTGAATCTTCAGTCTGGCCATATGGTTTCAAGAATCTAAAAGGTAGGAACTAAGACACCTGGGTGGCTCAGTCAGTTGAGTCCGACTTCAGTTCAAGTCATGATCTCACAGCTCAGGAGTTCCAGACCCATGTGGGGCTCTGTGCTGACAGCTCAGAGCCTGGAGCCTGTTTTGGATTCTGTGTCTCCCTCTCACTCTCTGTCCCTCCCCTGCTCACATTTTGTCTCTCTTTCTCTCAAAAATAAATAAAAATGAAAAAATTTTTTAATAAATAAATAAAAAGTAGGACCTAGATCATACCTGGCAAATTTCCAAAATGCAGTCAGAAAAGATTTTTCTTTTCACACATGGTGGTAAATCACAGTAATTTTCAGAAACGAAAAACATGTTATTGTTACACTAGAAAACTCAATCGTTCAACTACCAGACTAACTAGTTCTTGATGACTTAACTTTTTCTCTGGGATCACTTCCCAATAAGCATCCTTTCTGAAAGAACTCTGAGCCATCAAGTCTGTTGCTATTAGGTTATATTTTAAAAAGTATGAACTGGGGAAGAATAGTGAGAACAAGTTCTTTTAGGTATTATATTAAGGTATCTAAATTTTCTTTTAAAAATAAATAAAAGCACCATGTCACTATCATTTCGGTGTAGATCAGGTGTTTCAAAGAAACACAAGTTAGGAAAAGCCTTACTTTGATAAAACAGAAAAAGTTAAAAGAAACCCTTGAGTTTTTTTTTTTTTTTAGCTCATTAGAGCTAACTTCAAAGTTCTAGGTTCATAAGGGAAGAAAGTTTATGTCTCGTGTATTTTACATGCAGCTTCAAGGAGTAATAAAAAGAGACAGACTTACCTAAAAGTTTTCAGATTACCTGCATTTACAATGTCTGGAATCTCTAGGAAAGAAAATAATTTACATCCATTAATCAATGTTCTTTAAATTACAACACTTTACAGTTTCCTTGTTTATTATCTCACACACAAAAGTGACAGCAAAAACATCCAAAGCAAAACAAAATTTCAAAGCACTGCTGTAATGCTATATGAAAAGCAAGTTTTGGAAGTATAAAGGGCTTAGTTTAAGAAGGTGACTTATTCACCAGACGCACTCCCTGACACTGGAAGCAGCACTGTGGCACGCCTGAAACAACACCGGATCTGAGTTTTTGGGCTGACTCAATCACCAATACATGTTGACCTTGGCCACGTCCTGTTAATTAATGGGCTGGCTACATGGTGAACAGACTTTAGAAGGAAAGAGCAGTAGCACAGAGACCAACTGGGAGGCCGTTACAATGGTACAGCTGAAACGATGGTGGCTCGAACTAGGGAGGTGGTGACAGTAGCAGTAAAATTTATCAGACGCAAAATGTTTTTTGCTGAGGATGTGGACGGAGCGTAAAAGTGACTATGCATGGGCTTCCGACCTGAACAACTGATGCCGCTGCCGGAAATACAGATCACGTGGGAGAAGAAAGTTTTGGGAGAAAAGCTGGACTTTGCTTTGGAACAGGTCAGGTCTGAGATGCCTATAAGACATTCAAGTAGAGATTTTAAGAAACCCATCTTTGATAATGCAAATCTGGAGTTCTAGGGACAAGTTAGCACTGACAGATACAAATTTTGAAATTATGGGCACGTAGACAGTATCTCAAACCGAGACAGAATGAAATCCATTAGGAATTGGTATAGACAGATAAAAAGAAGAGGCCCCCAAAATAGAGACCTTGGCCAATATTTAGTTTGTGAAGAGGAGTCAATTTAGGACACTAAAGTCTCGGCCAGTGACCTAGAAAGACAAGTAGGAAAGGGTCTTCTTTACCAAATGAAACGTGTGACAAGAAAATGAAATGATTGATCATATGTATCAAATGATGCAGAAAAGTTGACTGAGAATCAATGCCTAGTATAGCAACTATTTGCCAGTACTGTTAGTTGAGTGGAAACGACAGCTAATTAAAGTGGGTTACAAAGAAAATGGAACATGAGGAAAAATGGAGACTACAAACATAAACAAATTTTATAGTCTGATGGTGACAACTCCATGAAAGGGAGTAGTTGAAGCTCTCCCTCAACTTCCTGTGTCAGGTACTTTGATAAATCAAACTTTATGTAACTTTTAAACAACCTGTGGAAGTAAGTATGCTATTTATTGCAATGTTTAAGCTGAAGAAAACAAAGCCGCAGGAGGGGAGGATTTAAATAACGTGTCCTGTTTAATAGTAAGCTGTAAGGGTTTAAATCAGATCTATCTAGTTCTAAAACTATTTTCTGTTATTTTTTCAGTTAGGAACGCACTTCTTACAGATGATGAAGAGGAACTACCAACTACTTCAGGGTTTCTAGCATTACTATAGTGTAGGTGCCTGACGTTAAGCTTTTGATTGTCTAGACATCCGTATCACAGACACCCTTCTCAAATAAAAGTCTTGCCAACTGTATGACACAGCTACAGCAAAACAACTAGACGAGAAACCAGGCCGCCCCCATCCGTGAAAGTTCCCTTTCAGAAAGCCCTGGTAACCAAACACTTGAGTGACCCCACTTTTCCCTTCTCGCGCCCTCCCACTGCTGTGTTTCTAATTTGGCAATACAGAATGAACCTGTGAAACCCTTGGCACCTCACCTTAGGTCCTAATAAAGGTAGAGCCCCAGGTCCACACTCCCTCTCTCTACCTTTGTCCTCCCTGTATGTCCTGGGTTGTGCTGTGGGCCCTCTAGGACTTGTGAGTAATCTTTTTTTCCCAAAGTCCCCTGATGGTTGTTACTGAGGTGCAACATGCAATCCTAATAAGAACCACAAAACCTGGTACTACCACAACACTGGCTCTGGTTGGGGAAATGCCCATGGGGGCTCATCACAAGTACCAGGCGCCCAGGTGGGTGCTTCAGGCATGTCTAGCAGACAGCACCACTATCAATAGGCTGGGACCAACACAACAGTTATCCACAAGATACTTCCTTTAGGGTCCCATGTTTCAGTGTTATTATTACCAAAATTTAAAAATTTAATTTGCTATTATTTCGTTCATACTATGCTTTTTAAGTAAATCCATGTACCATAAATGCAATCATAACATGGCTAGGAATGGAATGTGAATGAAGGAATGTGTACAGGACCATGGCAAACTTAAGAATATATGATCAAATCTAAAAGGGACAGCTGTTACTCCACTATAGTGGATTATGCTGCCAGGCCATTTGCATTTTTTAAAAAGAAGCCAGAAATCTACATTTTTCATGTGCAATCACCAGGTTTTTTTCTACAATGGCAATTAATAAGTCAATCAAATGCCATCTGCAGGCCATGTTGCCTCTGTGTCATCACCGTTTGTGGGCCTTGCAAGCCTTAAGTACCCTCACTTAAGTGCTTTTCTTCTGAAAATGTTAGTAAACTAGTAACACAGAAATGCCACAATGAATGAATGAATGTTTGATTTTACAGTTTTTCAAGTATGACTACAACCCATAAAGGTTGGTCCTGTAAGAATTACAAAGACGGGGAGGGCACAGCACCCACTCTAAAGGAACACAGATGTAGTTGGAGACGGGCAAGTAATAACTCCACAATAAAGCAAATTAGGTATGTGCCAGAGGGAGAGGAAAGCTTTATTGTCACAGTAGAAAGATACGATGTCACTGTCACAAGTGACAGTTTTGAGAATGTAAGGAAAAAATGAAGTAAAAAATTGATATACTCACAAAAGAAAGGAAATCAGAGGAAGAAATTCAAAACTAAATAAACAGAATTTTTAAAATTAAGCATTTGAAATGAATTACAAATCTGATATGGCTATGTATTTTAGAGAGAAAAAAATAAAATCACAGAAAACACACCAAGACCATATCCTTCATACTGCTGCCGCTCACGCTCCATTGTCTGCTTGATGACTGTCTCCCGGGAACAGTGCCGCCTTCCCTGCCTGTCTTTGATGCTGTTATGTAATTCAATCTGCTCTAGTTCACTGCTGAATCGATTTAAATACCTGAGAAATGAGAAAGCAACCTGAATTACAAGTCTGTACATTTGGCTGACATTACTTCATTTAAAATATAAACCCCAGGCTTCACCCGTCCTTGAAATTTTTGTATTCTCCTGAGTTCCTCGAGTCCTCAGACTTCAGACCTTTCCTGGATAACCCAACCATTTCTGAAATTTCAGCAACCAAATCACTGCCTGCTATTCCAAGTATCTGCTAAACTCCAGATCCTCATATTCAACCACCTCCTGGACATCTCCATTTGGATGTCCCATGGAGGCTTAACACATCAAAAGTGAACTTATGTTCACCCCAGTCCCCCTCATCCCCCACCAAACCTGTTCCATCTCTGGCTCTCTACCTCAGGAAACAGTATAGCCATCCACCCAGTTGGCCAAGTGAACAATGTACGTGTCCTCCTTGATGCTACTCTCTCCCTTTTATGCCACATCTAAGTTTTCACTAAAGAGCGAGACTTTCTACCTTCTTTAATTTCTCCAGTCTTCATTTCTCTTCACCATACTGCTACTAATGATGCAGAGACCACCATCATCTCTTGCCTGGATTGCTTCATGAGCCTCTCAACAGTGTCCTGGCCAAAACCATGCCCCTTCAGGCTATCCATCCTCATTCTCACTACTGTGATATTTCTAAAGTTTAAATATGACCATCTCAGGTGCCTGCTGTAAAAAGCTTCCTGTGGCTCCCAATGTCCTTCGATAAAGTCCAAACTTACAATGATACTTGAGGTCCTTAATTAGCTGTACTTGTCACAATGCCCTCTTTGAACCTGTTAACAAATGTCTGGCAGATCACTACATATGTCACTCTTACCTGTGATTCTCTCTGCCTAAAGGCTCTTCAGCTAACTTACCTCAACCTGCTAACTCTTACTCTTCAGGTGTCAGTTTAGACAATATTTCCATTAGGAAGCCTTTCCTGACCCCCAAGAACTAACTGGGTGGGTTAACTAACACACCCACACTCAGAAAGGTTACAAACCTACTAGAGTAGCTAAGCCAGGGTGTGAATCTTAAAGCCTTTCAGATAACAAAGTCCGTTTACTCCTCTATAAATCCAGAATAGAACTCTGTCTCTTGAAGAACCAGGTTGAACAAGTCCCTCTTTTCTGACCTTTTGCTCATAACATGCCCAGTGTTTACCTTTCAATTAATTCACAAGCATCTTTCTTTGAATATCCTGCTTTTTGGGGATCAAGATGACTTTGAAACCACTGGAGTTTTTCACCTGTAACAACAGGTACCAAGATCATTCAACACCGTAAGTTATCACTTATGCAATGAGTATTCATTATAATTTTCAACATCACTGTGTTTAAAATAGTATCAAAATTTATTTCAATGTTAAATACAAAGGCTTGTGTGGGCTCAAAGCTAATTAAACCAGTCTGTCAGAAATCAGATTGTCACATTTTAATTTGGGGAAGAGACAGGGGTGGAAGAGATGCTTTTCTGTGTATTTCTTGTCCAGTAAGAATGAAAAATTCTTTTTTTAAAAGAATAACAGAACATGAAGTTGTAAGTATTTCAAAAGCAAAGGACAGAACTTTTCTAAAATAATGAAACAAACCTAATTAGATTAATGGTGAAGATGGTCGTTGTTGAACATTTAATAAGCATCAGGCTCTATGTCAAGAGCTTTACAATCCTATGAGGATCAGTACATTATTATCCCTACTCACAGATGAGAATAAGTAACCTGTCCAGGGCCTCAAAGTCAGTAAATATATTAACCATACAAGAGCTGCCAGACACTGTGCAAAAAGTGACCAACATTATCAACGAGCTAACAAACCTCACCCTAAATCTGACGATCAGGGTCATATTCAGTTAGATTTCTCAAAATTACAGATCAAGAAATGACCCTACCCCAGATATGGATGACCTACTTAGAAATACTATTCTATTAACTGAGAAAGCATTGGAGAGAAGTGTTCAAATAAAGCCTAAGGGTCACTATTTTTAAGTCAGGCTAATAAGTAAAAATTTACTGGCAATAAATATGACCAAAAAAAAAAGATTATGACACTGCGATACAGACTGAGGATGCGCGTATCCACATCAGTATCCACATCATTAAATATAAGCTGCTGTTTCCAAAATACTCAGGCCATAATCCTTCCTAATTCTAATCATTAGGGAGTAGAATTAAACTTCTGAGATAGATAGATATAGGTAGGTAAACATAAACCAAATAGTTTCTGAAAAAACTGAGTAGATATTATTAACGCTTTCTAAGAGCTAATGATTGATTTTACTTTGTTGGGTTTTAATTAAATCTGGTAAAAAAAAATTCACTTAGATAAAAATAGTATTTGCCTAGAAGAATCAAAAAAGTAGGCATATAGCAGAATTTCACTATCCTCTAGCCAGAGTGTCAAATAAGTAAATCTACTTACCAATAAGGTTGAGACGCAATGCCTTTTCATTCTTCAATCTTGGGGGAAAAAAGGTGCATAATGTGTTAGAAAATTTCCAAAGCAAGTTTTAAAAATCTGTCAAAAACAAACAAAAAAACTGCCCACAGAACCTTAATTCAAGGATCATTCTTTGATACATATGAAATTAATTCTGATAGTGCAAAAACACTGAACATCATGCTCTTCTTTTAAAACGCTGGAACACAATGTTACTAGAAACTTTTCTTTAGCTCTTCAATGACTAACGACCAAAGGACACCTATAGAACAAATCACCTTTGAAAACACACAAAAAAAGGCTTGATTGGATTACGAATGTTCAGGTGGATAATACTTGTGCACAAAAGAGTAATAATGAATACCTTCTAGAAGATGGAATGCAGGCACCAAGGCTAAAATGCCTTACTGTCACCTTTTAAACTTCAACAAGAATAAAACAGAATGTTTACTTTTCATAATTTGCAAAGAATTATAACAAAGAACTCATCTATTCTCAGAAAACAGTATGGGTAATACGTGATCCCACGATTGTTGGTATTCTAAATACTAATTCATTCAGATGAGACCTTTGGATAGCTAGTTTTTGCCACATTTTGTGCTACCCACCAGAGATACAGCAATGAGCAAAAAACTACTGTCCCTGCCCTAACAAAGCAGACCGGATTTATCCTCCCACTTTAAACAATGAGAAAATTGGAGAAATAAAATGAAGCCTTTTTTCAAAAAAAAAAAAAAAAATTTAAGTACAAGGGCACCTGGGGTGGCTCAGTAGGTTGAGCATCTAATTCTTGATTGCAGCTCAGGTCATGATCTCACAGTACCTGAGTTTGAACACCCATGCCAGGCTCTGTGCTGACAGTGTGGAGCCTGCTTGGGATTCTCTCTCCCTCACTCGTGTGCATGCGCACACAGGCGCTCTCTCTCTCTCTCTCTCTCTCTCTCTCTCTCTCTGCCCCTTCCCAGCTCCAGCTCTCTCTCTGACCCTCCCCCACTCACGTATTCTCTCTCTCTCTCTCAAAATAAATAAATAAACATTAAAAAAACTTTAGGCACAGAACAGATTAAAATATACATAATACAAAAAACTAACAAAGGAAAACAACCCAATACCAAAGAGGGCCAAAGATTTTAACAGATTTTTAATCAAATCAAAGACAAATGACCAACAATCACATAAAAAGATACTTAATATCATCTAGTCATCAATACGTACAAAATTAAATCATACTGGGATACTATTATACAACTACCAGAATGGTTAAAATATTTTTAAAAAACTGATAATACAACATGTGTAAGAGGATATGGAGAGAATGTAACTCTTACACACTGGTGGTGAAAATATAAAATACTATCACTTTGGAAAAAGCAATTTCTTACACACTTAAACGTGATACCTATAATATGACCAGCAGTTCTTATAACTTATTTCATATAAACTTAATTTCTTATATACTTTAACATACGTTCACCACATGACCCAGAAATTCCAGTTCTAGGAACTGAAAGAAAAATGAAAACAAATGCCCAAACACTGTACATGAATGTTCATGGCAGCTTTATTTATAATATCAGAGGCTGGCAAATTTTTTCTTAAATGGCCAGAGAATAACAGGTTAGGCTCTGTGGGCCATGTGGTCAGTTTCTGTCACAACTACTTATTTCTGCCATTTTAGCCTGAAAGCAGCCACAAATAATACAAAAGGAATGGGCACAGCTGTTTTCCAATAAAACTTTTTAATAAAAACAGATCGCTGGACCCGTACTTTGCAGAACCTGATAATAGCCCAGTACTGTAAATAATCCAAATGAACACCAAAAGGTGAATGAATAAACAAACTGCATTTCCAAACAATGGAATACTACTCAGTAATAAAAAAGAAAGACAATATATGAAATTACATGGGAAAATTTGATAAACAATAGCTGGCACAAAAAATTACAATCATTTCATTTATATGAAACAATAGGAAAGACAAATCTCACCCATCAAAATAAAGAGCAAATCAATGGTTCCCCAAGTCTAGGGTACAGGGTGAGGATGGGCTGAGCAATACACAAGGGAATCCTCTGGAAGAATGAAAATGCATATACACTAATCATGGTGATTACACCAATGTACTGTCAAAAACTCAAATCTGTACAATGAAGATATGGCTATTTTACTGAATGTTATTTATACTTCAAAGCTGATTTTAAAAAATAAAGAATACTTCAAGGGCACCTAGTTGACCAGTCAGTTAAGCGTCTCAACTTCGGCTCAGGTCATGATCTTGCAGTTCATGAGTTCAAACCCCACATTGGGCTCTGTGCTGACAGCTTAGAGCCTGGAGCCTGCTTCAGATTCTGTGTCTCCCTCTCTCTGCCCCTCCCCCACTCACACTGTATCTCTGTCTCTTTCTCTCAAAAATAAACATTAAAAAAATTGTAAACAGAAAAATAAAAATAATACTTCATAACAAGAAAAGAGAAAAATTCATTCCTTTCAAATAAGCCTAGAGGAAAGAATCTAGTTAGAAGTCAGGTTGCTGAGCGCCTGGGTGGCTCAGTTGGTTGAGTGACCGACTTCGGCTCAGGTCATGATCTCAGGGTTTGGAAGTTTGAGCCCCGCATCAGGCTCTGTGCTGACAGCTCAGAGCCTGAAGCCTGCTTCAGATTCTGTGTCTACCTCGCTCTCTGCCCCTCCCCCACTCATGTTCTGTCTCTCTCTGTCTCAGAAATAAATAAACATTAAAAACATTTGTTTTAAAAAGAAGTCAGGTTGCAATAATTCTGAACGAACTAAATGGAGGCCTGAACTAGAGTGGTATCGGTTGGGATACAGAAAAGTGGAGAGATTTGAGATTAATTCTCAAAAGTAGTTGTTTCCTAGATTTTTACTTATTAGGCTTAGTTTCTCTTTTCTTATGGTATGTAGAGTTCTTTGCTGGTTACTCTGCAGGAAAAGACATGACAGTATACACCAACAAAATATCGCTAAGCTCAGAATCATAAAATAAAGCTAAAATCATGACACAGAATAGCCATTTGCTGTCCGTAATTGTGCATCATTTGCAATGTACTAGTCTGCAAACCATACTAGTTTCTTTTAATACAAACAGAAGCAATATTGCAAACAGTCTTAAATCAGAGCATTCAAATACTGAAGAAGAACATGTTTGAGTTCTCAGCTGTTGCTATTCACTCCTATAGTATCTTTAAGTAATCAGAGTCTATCAATAAAAGTCAAGGTGACCAACTTGGTCTGGTTTTCTATCCTTCTACCACTAGTCAAAGGCAATGCAACATAACAGATATCCTCCCTGATCTTCCCCTCACTTGCCATTCTCTCTAAAAAGAAACCTTAGGAAGCAGTACAAAGAATCCTCAGTTCTGTATAAAAGTACAGAGACTGGAACTGTAGCTGCCTTTGTTCCTCAGAGAACCAAATATCTTAGTAGGCAGATAGTTAACAAAAGGCGATAGTATCTAAAATGGTCCCCACTGATTCTTGTGTCTTGATATTCACGTCCTTCAGTGTGGATGGCTAGACCTAGTGACTTCTAACCAATAAAATAGCACAATGGATGTCACTCTGACTGTCTTCCATCCTGGCCACCCTCTCTTGTTCTATCTCAGAGCCTTTTCTCTGTTGGAACCAAGCTACCATGCTGTGAGTAGCCCGTGGAGAGGCTCATGTGGCAAGGAACTGATGCTTCCGGCCAATAGGCAGCCATGCATGACTTGAGATCTGTCAACAGCCACGGGAGTAAGCTTGGAAGCAAAACGTCTCCCTATGAAGCTCTGGGATGAATGTAGCCCCAGTCAACATTTTGACTGTAGCCTTGTGAGAGACTGAGTCAGAAGCATTCAGTTAAGTGACACTGGAATTCTTGACCGAGAAACTGTTTTAAGCTGCTAAAATGGCATATAATTTCTCATGCAGCAAAAGGTATTTAGAGCAGTATTTGATAACTGTTATTCATTACTCAGAAGCCACGGGCACCTGCACTGCAAGTTAAGTCTTACTGGTACCTTTTCTATCATCTTGCATACAGTTTGTCCCAAGAGTCTGAGTATCTTCCACCAACCATCTCTCCAAAATATACAACTCAGCCTTTCTGTCTTGCTGGACGTACTATTCTAGTGCAGGTAGATCAGCAGTATTTTCGGATAATATTTGTGATCATGCCATTTAAATTGAATATAACTCATGGTCAATGATGCTGCTACTCGAAAAAAACGGACATCTATGACAGGAGTAAGCCTGTTTCATAAAATACATTAGACACTAATAAAACTTTACATTTGTTTGCTTCTGGAGCCATTAATGGTTACAATGGTGACTTCCTTAAAATAAATGAGAAAAACCTGTTTAGAACGCTGTCCAAGCAGAAAAAATTAAGTATTACCTTTCAACTCTGTGCTATAAAAACGGAGCTTTGGCCAATAATGGAACCTCCTTGGATAGAATAAGTTATACAGCAAGTAGCATGTTGTTCAGTTTTAGCCTTCTATAATTCTTTTATGTTGATTCTGTAAATCAATGCATAAAATCCTGAATACAACTGAAAACATACAAAGATTCTAGGCTCACTAAGCTCACTTCAGTGAACTGAAGAACTTAGCCAAATTCTAAAGCAGTATTTGCTAAAATATTGCATGTATACCATCGGTACTACATAAGCTGATTTTTAAGTTTCTTATGGACACAGAATTAAATCATCTTTAAGCAAGCTACTTTTTTTCCTCATTGTCTTTTGATCCTAATTACATTACAAAGAAAAAAAAAAAAAAAAGAGAAAAAAGAAAACTTAGTTCAATATTAGTTTATTTTACAAGTCTTACAACCTTTGCCAAATCTTTCCACCAAGGATAAAGCAAGCATGCCTCAGGCTCAGACCATACAGGGAAGGCAACAGTTATCTACTTGGTTTTAATACAGATCAAATGTCTCCTTGAAGAAAAAAAAAAAAAAAAAAAAAAAAAAAATGTAAGGAAAAAGGTTCCAAAAGAATATTAAGTTAATAATACTATAGGTTAGTGGTTCTCATAGTGTAGTCTTGAACCAGCAGCAATAGCATCAACATTACCTGGAAGCTTGTTAGAAATGTAAAATCCTGGCACTGCCCCAGACCTTCTGACGTAAAATTCCAGGGGTGGGAACAAACCATTTTAATATGCCCTACGGGGGTATCTCATGTTCACTTAAGTTTGTGAAATACTAGAATAGATGGTAAAAGGACTGCAAAATCACAAAAGTGGTAATTATGTCAAAAGACATAGCAAAATTCATGAAAGTGACATTAAATACTTTAAGTTTGAAAAGTACTGTTTGAAAGCAATACTGCTATCATAATAACCTTTATGAAAAGAAAAAGAAAAATTTGATTATACTATCACAGCACTTGTCTATTCTCTTCCAGAAAACTTCTAGCCAAATCACTGTGAACAGTTAACTTTTACTAAATATGCCTTTAGGTCTTGGGTAAGGAATTAATACATAACAATGAACATGCTGGCTTCTATCAGCTAGTATGGAAATGTATCTACCATTTATTAAAATGGTAAGGCCATTTAAAAATAGCCAAAATGATGACTTTTGTGTTTGTAACTTCATTTTAAATTATTTATTTGTTTCTACAGCAGTTCCTGGGGATGCTTACAGGCCAAAGATGGAGGGTAGGGGCGAATTGGCAAATTATAAAATGTAGGCTGCTAACGAGAGAAGGGAGACTAAGGGAAAGGAAATGGAAAAGAAAGGGCATTACATATGCATTATGTATTCCTAAGAAGAAAATTTTCCTATGAATTGCTCACATCAAGAATACAAACCAACTTCCAAAATGGCATACGGACCTATGAAAATCTACTTTTCCATAAAAGCAGAGGATACTAACAAAACTTATTGAAATCAACTTTTTCAGAAGTATGAAAATTAAACAAAGGCTTGCAAAAATCCAAGGAGTATTCTCAAGAAAAATAAGCCCAGTCTCAGTAAGAAAATAACAAATCTGTTTTTTCAGTGCATAGAACATACTTAACATCTATTGAAGAAAGAACAAGGGAATATTGATGAAAGATAAAAGTATAAATGAGCTTTACACCAATGCATAATATAAATGATAAAAAGATACTTACTTTTCCTTTTTTTCTTGTTTATGGGCTTCTCTTGTAATTTGAGCTGCTTTTCTACTATATGGATGGATGACCTTTTTTTCCCGTCCTACAAGTTTTCCCTTTAGGGCTTTAGGCTACAATGTAGGAAAACATATTACATACATAGTCAGATATATAAGTGATTTCTGTCCAAAAAAAAATTTTTTGAAAGTAATATAACAGAAGTATTGTAAGCCAAAAACACTATAAAAAAAAGGTGCAGAAAGTGTCAATAAACCCAGCTCCTCAACTGTTCCATCTTCAAAGTATGTAAGAAAATCCAGATAGTGAGGAGAAACAGTTAAACACATGTGTTAGTTACAGTTAAGAAAGTTAAGGAGGTAGAAGGAACATAAGATGTTCATGGGAGGCTGACTGTAGAAGTTGTTCATGGAACAAAGTGGGCACTGAATCAAGCAAAATCAAAGTTGGATTCATAGAAAGAGAAGAATAGAGGAAATAATAGAAGCCATCTCAAAATCAGCACATCAAAAAGAACAAATTACTTTCCCATTCAAACCTTATGCCAGTTTAACTAGGTCACAATTCATTCAGTCCACTGAACTAGACATGTCAGTAATTCTTTATTCCCACATAATTCTCCATCTTATCACACCTGTTACCATTTTGGAGTTGGCTTCCTATAACAACAGAAGCCCAAAATAATAATGGTGTATGTAACCCAACGAAGTTTGGTTCTCTCATGTAAAAAGTAGGAGCTGGAGACTCCACTCCACAAAGTCCTCAGAGATCCAGGCTCCTTCCATTTTGTTATCTACTATCCTTAGGCCCCTATATATCCACACAGTTCAAGATGACTTAATACCAAGTCTAAATTCTAGACAGTGAAAAGTAGAAAAGAAAATCAAAAGGCATATGCCTTTCCTTTAAGAGCAAGATCTCGGAAGCTGCAGTCTTCTGTTTATACCCCATTGACCAAAATTTAATTGGTGGCTTATATAAAGGTGAGTAGTAAATATAGTTGTTATTCTCAGGAAGAAAAAAAAAAAAAACAACAACAACACATGATTACAATAGAAAAAGAGCCTATTTGGGGACAGTTGACAGTCTCTAATATACCGAAGCCTGGAAAAGTCAAGTGTTCCTAGAATCTTCTCTTCAAAACTATTGTCATTGCCTTAAATCAGCCTCGTGATCTTTCATGATTAGGGTGACCTTTAGATTCTCACTGCTAGTTCTTTTTTCATGGAAGTCATACAGCTTATTTTTCTACAACATTAATCTAGTAAAGTCCCTCCCCCTGCTAACAAACTCAGTTAGGTCCCAAGTCCTTAATGTGGAAAACAATCTACCCCCACCCTAATTCTCCAGCATTATTTCTCATTCTTCAAAACATCCTTCACCCCATTCTTACTGAACTTCTCCCCCATTCCCAGAATACACCTTGCTGTTTCATAACTTCTGGAAGCTGCACTTGTTACCTCTGCCTGCAAAATCTTTTCCTTTCTGTTCTTTCATAAATTACAACTCAAAGTCTTCACTTGTAAAACTTTTCGCAGAATTAATTAAAATGACCACCAAATCCTCATTCACACATGTATTCATTCCTTCAACAATACTCAAATACACAACAAATATTTACTGCTCACTTCTTGATAAACCTGAGCAGCGAAGATAGCTCCAACTGTGAAACCCAGAATGGCATGGGAAGGTTGTTACAGTATAGGAGAATAAGGTGAAACCATCATAAAACAGTACAAACATGCTTTATTTTATTGTGCTTCACAGATATTGTGAGGGTTTTGATTTGTTTACAAACTGAAGGTTTGTGGCAAACTTGCATGAATTAAGCAAGTCTATTATTGACATTTTTCTATCAGCATTTGCTCACTTCATGTCTCGATGTCACAATTTCGGTAATTCTTGCAATATTTCAAACTTTATCATCATATTTGTTATGGTGATCTGTGATCAGTAATCTTTAAAGTTACTCTTGTAATTGTTTTGGGGCACCATGAATATGCCTATATAAAACAGCAAACATGAATTGTGTGTGTTCTGACTGTTCTCACTCACCAACCATTCCCCTTTCTCCTTCTCTTCAGGTCTATTTCCTGAGACACAACAATACAGAAATTAGGCCAATGACTAGCCCCACAATGGCTGCTAAGTGTTCACGTGAAAGGAAAAGTCATGCATCTCCCACTTTAAATCAAAAGCTAGAAACAATTAAGCTTGGTGAAGAAGGCATGTCCAAAGCTGAGACAAGCCAAAAACCTAGGCCTCTTGTGCCAGTTAGCCAAGTTGTGAATGCAAAGGAAAAGTTCTTGAAGGAAGTTAAAAGTGCTACTCCAGTGAGCACACAAATGATAATAAAGCAAAACAGCCTTAATGCTGAGAAACAGAAAGTTTTCGGTGGTCTGGAGAGATCAAACCAGCCACATTTCCTTGAGCCAGAGCCAAAGCCAAATCCGGAGAAAGTCCCACCTCTCTTCAATTCTACGAAGGCCGAAGGCCGAGAGAGGTGAGGAAGCCAGGGAAGAAAAGTGTAAATTGGCAAAGGTTGGTTCATGAGGTTTAAGGAAAGAAGCTATCTCCATAACATTAAAGTGTGAAGTAAAGCAGCAAGTGATGTAGAACCTGCAGCAGTTATCCAGAAGATCTAGGTAAGATAATTAATGAAGGTGGCTATGCTAAACAAAATTTGTGTAGACTTTTAATGTACACAAAGCAGCCCTCTACTGGAAGATGCCATCTAGGACTTTCACAGCTAGAAAGAAGTCAATGCCTGACCTCAAAGCTTCAAAAGACAGACTGCCTCTCTTGTTAGGAGTTAACGCAGCTGGTAACTTTAAGCTAAAGTCAATGCTCAGTTACCATTTCCAAAATCCTAGGGCCCTTAAGAATTATGGGCCCTCGGGGCGCCTGGGTGGCTCAGTCGGTTAAGCGTCCGACTTCAGCTCAGGTCACGATCTCGCGGTCCGTGAGTTCGAGCCCCGCGTCAGGCTCTGGGCTGATGGCTCGGAGCCTGGAGCCTGCTTCTGATTCTGTGTCTCCCTCTCTCTCTGCCCCTCCCCCATTCATGCTCTGTCTCTCTCTGTCCCCAAAATAAATAAACATTAAAAAAAAAAAAAAAAAAAAAAAAAAAAGAATTATGGGCCCTCTACTCTGCCTATGCTTTATAAATGGAACCATGAAGTTTGGTTGATAGCATGTCTGTTTACAACATGGTTTACTGAATATTTTAAGCCCAAGGTTGAGACCTATTCCTAAGAAAAAAAGATTCATTTAAAAATGGCTGCTCATTGACAATGCACCTGGTTGCCCAAGAGCTCTGATGGAGACAATGAGATTGTTGTTTTCATGCCTGCTAACACAGCATCCATTCTATGGCTCATGAATCATGGAGTGATTTTGACATTCAAGTCTAATTATTTAAGAAATACATTTTATAAGGCTATAACTGCCATAGTGATTCCTCTGATGAATGTGGGCAAAATACTGAAAGCCTTCAGAAAAGGATTCACCATTCTAGATACCATGAAGAACACTCATGATTCATGGGAAGAGGTCAAAATATAACATGAATAGGAATTTGGAAGAAGTTGATTCCAACCCTCCTGAACGACTTCAAGGGGTTCAAGACTTCAGTGGAAGCAAGTGCAGATGTGACGGAAACAGCAAGAGAACAGAATTAGAAGTGGAACCTCAAGATATGACTGAATTGCTGCAATCTCATAATAAAACTTGAACGGTTAAGGAGCTTCTCCTTACAGATGAACAAAGAGAGATGGAATCTACTTTTGGTAAAGACACTGTGAAGACTGATATGGCAGCAAAGGATTCAGAATATTACACCAACTTAGTTGACAAAGCAGTGGCAGGGTACGGGATGACTGACTACAATTCTGAAAAAGTTCTACTGCGGGTAAAACGCTATCAAACAGCACTGCACACTACAGAGAAAATGTTCATGAAAGGAAGAGTCAATTGATGTGGCAAACTTCATTACTGTCTTACGTTAAGAAATTGTTACAGCCACCCCAACCTTCAGCAACTTCTAGCCTGATATGTCAGCAGCCTGACTGAGGCAAAAACCCCACTAGCAAAAGAAAAAAACAAAAACAAAAACAAACAATTTGTTGAAAGGTCAGATGATGGTTAGCATTTTTTAGCAATAAAGTATTTTTGTAATTAAGGTATTTACACTTTCTTAGACGTATGCTACTACACACTTAATAGACAGTCTAGTGTAAATATAACTTTTCTATGTACTGGCAAACCAAAAAAAATCATTTGACTCGCTTTATTGTTACATCCGTTTTACTCGGACAGTCTGGAACTGAACCTGCAGTATCTCTAAGGTATGCCTGCACATGCATTCTTTTGTTTTACTCTCTGCATATATATGTGGGGTGGGGGTGGGAGTACAAAAAAAGGTGTGGTAAGGATTTTTTTGTACATGAGCTTTACACACACGAAACAATAAAAAAACATGTCAGAACTCATGGTAGGTTGCCTCTGGGATGTCTCCCAATGAATTCCACCTCCTGATATCATGCCCAGGTGTAATCTCCACCCCCTAGGGTGTGGACCTCATGACTCACTTAATGAATAACATTTGGCAAATGGATGATCTATCAATCGTGAGATTAGGTTTTGTAAGGACTCTGGCTTCCATCTGGCCTATTCTCTCTTTTGCTCTCTCACCAGGCTTGCTCTGATGGAAACCAACTGTCATGTCAAAGACTTGCTCTGAGGCTGCTAAAACTTAACTGAAGTTACAGAGCTGTGTGTTAACACTGTTTCAGCAATATGTCCAATTCTATAAAAAAACTTCCTTTAAAGATTTAATAAAAAACTTTCTTTAGAACAAGAAATGATTTGATATCCTTGGAGTATGAATATGTCCTCAGAGCTTTAGAAGTCTCAGTTAAAGAACCTCTAAGACTTAGTACAAAGAAGACACAAAAATTGAACTTATATTCTGATTCACCTGTAGTTTGCAATTCCTTCTATTATTCATGAAAAGGTTGCCTCAAGGCAGGATATGAATGTATAAGGCACAGAAATATGTACAATATAGCTTGTTCAATTTTAAAACATTTTCGTATTTTTCAATATATTAGTATAAAAAAGAAATACTCAACAGGGAAAAACTGAAATAAAACCCTATCAACAAAATGTTAATCTATTAAACAGTCTATTCAAATTAAATATCCCTTAACTAAAAAGCAATTAATCTCTAACCTTTGGAGGTTCTCCAAATTTATTTGTAGAGCATCTGATGATTCATAGACTAGTACACAATGTAAACAAAAAACAAATCTGGGGGTGGAGGAAAGAGTTTAAGGTGTATTTGCTACAGAAGATTAACAGTTATGTTTTAACTTTGAAAGATACAGCAAAATCGTATTTCTTTTCATAAGCATAACTAAGGCACTGTTTTGAATAACTATGCTTAATTTCGTGTGTGTGTTTGTTTTTTTGAGAGAGAGAAGCAGAGAGAAAGGGAGACAGAGGATCCAAAGCAGAATCTGTGCTGACAGCAGAGAGCCTGATGCGGGGCTCAATCCCACGAACCATGAGATCATGATCTGACTGAAGTCAGACATTTAACCAACTGAGCCACCCAGGAGCCTCTAATTATGCTTACTTTGAAGTTTCTGGCACCACAAAAATATGCCAGTTATAAAATTAGTTATCAAAAGTGTCTCCTTCCTACAATCTTTGGCGATTACTTAAGAAAATTCATTCTAAATTAATCTTTGGATTCATAATTGAGAGTAACAGAAGAAAACACATAGTTTATTCAAACACAGAAACAGAAAGAGGTATTTCAGGGGCAATAAGCTTCAAATATTCCTGTTAAAATCATAAATAACAAAAAGGATGGGGCACCTGAGTGGCTCAGTCGATTAAGCGTCTGACTCTTGATTTCAGCACAGGGCATGATCTCACAATCATGAGACTGAGCCCTGTGTGGAGCCTGCTTGAGATTCTCTCCCTCTCTCTTCCTCTGCCCCTAACCCTCTTGCACACGTGTGCACTCTCTCTTTCAAAAAATAAAGAAAAATATATAAAAAGGAACTTTTCCTAAAACACCATCAAAGTCATCATGGAATTCAAGCTAACTAGAGGCAGAAAATGCCATTTAGATTACTCAGTGTAACTAGACACCTATATCAAATATAAGTCCTTCGATACCAGTGACAAGATGAAAATGAGATGACTTAACTAAGAAAAGCTGCTTTGTTGATTAGCAAATCTACCATGAAGAAATTCAGTGCACTTTCCTTGCTTTACAGATAAACATGACCCCAATGACGGACAACTGGTTATGGCTTCCAGTAGGAACTTAAGTGATTCTGCACATAATCCTTTCTAAACCCACCCAATTCCCAAGGACCATTTCAAATTCAAGTTTACTTCCTCCTTGAAACGACCCAAGAATAATCATTTGGACCTTAGAACCTTTCTCTTTTGGTAGCATTTGCCACATAGCAGCACCTAGTATCATACTGCATTTACCAGTCATTTAACATTTACAAAATCATTTATATTTGTGTTTTATCTTCTCAACAGTGGCTTCTTAAAGACTGTAAATGTGTCCTCTCAGTTTGAAAATAATACTTTGAAAGTAAAAGAAAAAAAAAAGTAGGATGCTGCCCCAAGTAAACATATGCTGAGCACCCAATGTACATTAAACTACTGTGAATTAAAAACATGAAAAATAGTCCTTAAAAGTGTGAATTATCTCATATAAAAATAATTTTTAATAGCCCCCAAACAATACTTTCCTTACCATTAAGAATATCTTAATAATTCTCTAACACAGACTTCAATTTCTTTCATGCAAAATTCTATCATCAAGCTCAACTTCTTTTATGTTATCATAGAATCCAAGCTCAACTAGAGACAGAAATGCCATTTAGACTGTTCAGTGTAACTAGAAACCTAGAAAAATGACCATTCCACCAAACACACTTAGGGTACATAAAGGCATACAAATACTTAAAACAAAAAGTATAAGACTAAAGCCATACCTGCCACCACTCACAAACATCTAGTCAGAATTAACCTTTTCTCCCACATTCCCTGCAACTACTCTTTACACTTCTACCTTGTACTAGATTAATTTTTTAAAAAATCCCTGAGCATATATTACCATGTACTAGGATAGGAACTAAGGCTCCAGGATCAAACACAGACACAACTTGCCCTCATGGAGCTTACAATCTAGCTATCTCATGAATAACTATATACTTCAGTTAAGTCCAGAAAACGGTCAGGAAGTATAAGATCCTGAGTGAAACCATATAAAAAGTGGACCTAATTTTTGAACATCAGGAAGAGCCTCCCTGAAGAAGTAACTTGAGACTTTTTTTTTTTTTTTTTTTTTAAAGCTGACACAAGTTGCTTGTATAAAGAATAGTTTGGAATGAGGTAAAGGAGTAAGACTACCACTGGTAGTGTTGCAGTTGTTAAGAAGAGCTGACAGTCGAGTAGCCTAAGCATGGTGACAGTGAGGGTATGAAAAAAAAAACAGCAAGGTTTGAAGAAATGTATCTTGAGGCACAATGATACAGGACTCGAATATGGAGGGCGAGGGAAAAGGAAGAGTTGAGTATGCCTCCCCAGGTTTGCAACATAAGCAACTACATGGTCAGAATTACCGTTTACCGTTAAGATAGGAATGGAACGTGGAGACAAGGGGCCTCAAGAATTCACTGTTAATTAGTTCAAGAGGCCCAGGAGACAGCTGAGTACAGGAGAGATAAATACAAGTCTGGCACTTAGGAAAAAAAGATCTCGGCTAAAGATATAAATTTGGAATGACTTGGGAATATAGGTGGCACTTTAAGCCACTGGAGATAGTAAGATTCCCTCAAAGAGTAAGAGGAGAAAACAGCCTAGATCTAAGCTCAGATGAAATACATGTATTTGATGAGAACCTACAAGGTAATGGACATTTACAAAATCATTAAGAAAAAGATCAACAACACAAATAAAAACAGGAAAAAGAACACAAACAAGTCACAGAAAGATAAATACAAATGTTATTAAAGTTTTGAAAGGATATGTGGTCTACCTTAAAAGAAATGTAAATTAAAACTTCAATGAAATAGAATTTTAACGTATAAGACTGGATGTTTTAAATTTCTTAGCACTGCATTAGTGAGGATGTGGGTGAGTTAGTGGTCTCATAAATAAGCAGTCTCATAAATAAGTAAGTATTCTCCTCCTGGAGTGCAACTTGATAGTTCTTATCATTATTAAAAATTGCACATGTCTTTTGACCAAGACATTCTATTTCTATTAATTTAGTCTGGAGGTATATATCTACACATGTAGCAAAAACAAGAATAATCAATGCAGCAGTGTTTGCAGTAGGAAAAGAAAGAATGGAAACAGGTTATGTGTCCATCAGAGACCTGGTTAAGAAAATTAGATAAAAGCAAACAATGGGTTATTAGCTATAAAAAGCAAGAGGGAGAACTATATGTACTTACACAGGTCTCCAAAAGTTGAGTAAGACAAAACAAGCAAGGGGCGTAAGACTGTGTCTAATATAGTATTCATATAAAAAGGAGGAGTAGAGACATATACATATGCTGGTGCATGTATATAAAATGTCTGAATGGGTATCTAAGAAAATGGTAACAGGCATTCCTCAAGTGAACTGAGGCATTAGATAACAGAGTTGGAAGAAGACTTACTTTTTGCAGGAGGAAGAATAATGATCTCCCTCCCAAATATGTTAATGCCCTCATCCACAGACTTGCAAATCATTTACCATATATGACAAAAGGGACTTTGAAAATGTGATCAAAGATCTTGAGACAGGGAATTTATCCCTGATTCCCTATAAACAAGGGCCCTTCTAGGAAGGAGGAAGAATCATTATCAAGAGAAGGGGTTGTGGCCTTTCTTGGAGAAGCAGGTTAAGATGTGACACTGATGGCTTTGAAGATGAAGGAAGGAGCCAAGAACCAAGGAATGTAGGTGACCTCTAAAAACTGGAAAAAGCAAGGAAACAGATTCTTCACTACAGCCTCTTGAAGAAAGTCCTATCAACACCTTGATTTTAGCAGAACAATAAGACTCACTTTTGGACTTCTGATTCCAGAAATTTAACAATAAATGAATCTGCATTGTTTTAAGCCATTAAATTTGTATTAATTTTTCACAGCAGTAATAAAAACTTAATACACTTTTCAAGGACAACAATTTTTTTTAAGTTTATTTAATTTGAGAGAAGGGGAGAGAGAGAATCCCCAGCAGCCTCCACACATCAGCACAGAGCCTGACGTGGGGCTTGAACTCACAAACCGTTAGATCAGGACCTGAGCAGAAATCAAGAGTCAGATGCTTAACTGACTCAGTCAACCTGGAGCCCCACTGCTGTCTGATTTTTTTAAACCATGCATATGTAATACTGTTTCAAAAAGAAACAGGTTCATTAACATTTTTCATTACTTTTACTAATTTTCAGGAGCAAGTTTTCACTAGCAAGTAATCTAAGATTTAGGCATATAAACAGACACATACACCAATGGAACAGAACTGAGAGTACAGAAATATACTTATGCATATATGGCCAAGAGTACTCAAGGGCAAAAAGACAGTCTCCAACAAATGGTGTTGTGAAACTGTATATTCACATGCAAAAGAAAGAAATGGAACCCCTACATTACACTACTCAAAAAAATTACCTCAAAATAGATTACATTTTTTTTAATTTATTTTTGGGAAAGTGCAAGTGGGGGACGGGCAAAGAGAGGGGGACAGAGGATCCGAAGCGGGCTCTTCACTGACAGGCTGACAGCAGCAAACATGATGCAGGGCTCAAAAAACTCATGAACCAAGAGATCAAAGTCAGATGCTCAACTGACTGAGCCATCCAGGTGCCCCAAAATGGATTAAACATTTAAATGTAACGCCTGAAACCATGTAACTCCTACAAGGAAACACAGGGGGAAAGCTCCTTGACAGCGAACTTGGCAATATTTTTTGTGTCTGACATGAATGCTCAGTCAACAAAAGCAAAAATAAACAAAAGGGACTACATCAAACTAAAAGGCACAGAAACAGAAATGATCAACAAAATTAAAAGGAAACCTACAGTATGGGAGAAAATATTTGTAAACTGTATAAGAAGTTAATATCCAAAATATATATGAAACTCATACAGGGGCACCTGGGTGACTCAGTCCATTAAGGGCGCAACTCTTGATTTCGCCTCACGTCATGATCTCACAGTTCATAGGATCGAGCCCATCATCAGGCTCTGCACTGACAGCATGGAGCTTGCTTGGGATTCTCTCTCCCTCTCTCTCTCTGCCCCTTCCTGGTGTACACACACTCTCTCTCCGTCTCTCTCAAAATAAATAAGTAAACCTTAAAAGAAAAAATAAGTAAATTCATATAATTCAGTAGGAAAAAGAAAACCCCACAATCAGATTTAAAAATGGGCAGAGGACGTTTTTCCAAAGATACACAAATGGCCAAAAGGGACTTGAAAAGGTGCTCAACATCACTAATCATCAGGGAAATGGACATCAAAACCCCAATAAAATATCATTCCACATGTGTTAGAATGGCTGTTATCAAAAAGGCAAGAGATAATAAGTGGTGGAAAAGATGTGGAGAAAAGGGAAAACTTGCACACTGTTGGTAGGAATGAAAACGGATACAGCCACTATAGAAAATAGCAGAGAGGCTCCTCAAAAAATTAAAAATACAACTACCGTATGATCCAGCAATCCTACTTTTGGGTATTTTTCCAAGGAAATTAAATCACTATTTTGAAGAGGTATCTGCACCTCTATTGACTGCAGCCTTATTTATCATAGCCAAGCCACTGGAACAACCTAAGTCTGTCAGCAAATGAATGAAGAAAATGCGGGTGTGTGTGTGTGTATACATATATGTACATATACATATATAATGGAATTATCAATCAGCCATAAAAAGGAAATCCTGCCATTTGTGACAATATCCTGCCATTTGTGAAACTTCAAAGCACTATGCTGACAGCTAAGTCAGGGAGAAAAAGACAAATACTGTATGATCTTACATATATGTGGAATCCAAAAAAAACAAACCTCATAGAAACAGAAAGTAGATTGGTGGTTGCCAGGGGCTGAGGTTGGGGGAAATGTATGAAGGTGGTCAATGGGTATAAACTTCCAGTTACAAGATGAGTAAGTTCTTGAGATCAAACATACAGCATGGTTACTATAGCTAACAATACTGTATTGTGCACTTGAAAGTTGCTTAAAGAGTAAATCTTAAAAGTTGTAGCTATGTGATATGTTGTGTTAACTAAATTTATTGTGGTAGTTATTTCACGGTATATATCAAATCATAACACTGTACATCTTAAACTTATACAATGTTATAAATCAATTATATCTCAATGCACCTGGAAAAAAAAAAAGTTACCAAGATTTAGTAAGCTGATTTGTTGCTATAGCCTACATTTATAGGTGAGTCCAAAAGTACACAATTCGTGTCGTTAAGGAATATGTATGTAGTCACTAACAGTTAAGGCCCATAGTAATATGTAAAGATAAATCAAGAAGGATAACAGCATACTTTTAAATGTTTTATAATCTAGCTAGGGAGAAAAACAAGCATGCTTTTAAACTTTATAACAGGTTTATATAAAAAGGAATATACCTATGAGTGTCTTCTGTATAGTATACACCAAACTAGTAACTTTTAGTATGCTAAAACTTTTTTAAAACACAGAATTAAGAAGTGTTGTGTGGGATCAATTAGTTGAAAAAGACTGTTCATGTTAGTTGAATTAAGTTTTGACATAAGAAAAAGATACGAATTTGTAAAGCTCCAGGACAGGTTCAAAATAAGAAAAAAATGAACAAAGTAACTAAAGTGGACTACAAGCTCTACTGCTATCATTTACTACTATTACTAAAGTTAATTATAACAACTAAACTACATTTACTAAGTGCCAGACATTGGGCTAAGTGGCTTACATTTAATTTTCACAACAACCCTTATGAAGTAGTTACTATGATTATTCCAATTTAATAGATGGGGCAACTGAGACTTAGAAGGATTAAGTAATTTCGCCAAGATCAAAATTTAGCAAAGACAAGTGCCAAACACAGTCGTCTGGTACTCCATAACCCACATTCCAAGCTGTACTGAAAGAAGTTTAGAGTAACTGATATAAAAAGATGGAGGGGGGGCGCCTGGGTGGCGCAGTCGGTTAAGCGTCCGACTTCAGCCAGGTCACGATCTCGCGGTCCGGGAGTTCGAGCCCCGCGTCGGGCTCTGGGCCGATGGCTCAGAGCCTGGAGCCTGTTTCCGATTCTGTGTCTCCCTCTCTCTCTGCCCCTCCCCCGTTCATGCTCTGTCTCTCTCTGTCCCAAAAATAAATAAACGTTGAAAAAACAATTTAAAAAAAAAAAGATGGAGGGGCGCCTAGTTGGCTCAGTTGGTTAAGCGCACCCACCTGGGTTCAGGTCATGATCTCACGGTTCACGGGTTCCAGACCTATGTTGGGCTCTGCGAGGACAGCTCAGAGCCTGGAGCCTGCTTTGGATTCTGTGTCTCCCACTTTCCCTGCCCCTCCCCCACCTGCACTCTGTCTCTCTGTCTCTCTCAAAAACTAATAAAACATTAAAACAAATTTTCTTTAAAGAGGGAAAACCTCCAATGCCAAGCTGACTTTAAACTCAAGAAAGGACACAGCACGGCCACTGGTGATATACCAGAAAAATGAAAAGGCAGGGAATATGCCCATGAAAGCAGATTTACATGCCATTCTTTTGATTCATATGACAAGCCAATATCCTCCTACCATACAGCCTGATAAAACTGAAATTCTCAGAGTCAAGGACAACTATAGTCAAATGCCAATCAACCCCCAATCACTCACACACCATCATATCATCAGTGCTTTAACATTCCACTCTGAAATGGAAAAGCTATGAAAGAAAATTAAAGAGTTGGTGCACAGAGGCGAAAAGACTAAATTTATGCAAATACAAACGTGTATAATCTAAAGCAAATAGACCATACAGATGTGAAAGACAAAAATGACATGCATACAATGAAAAAAAGAACATAGGACAAGACATTGTGGCCAGAGTATCCTAACTTTTCATCAGATTATAAACTGTTTAATGCTGTTGTTTTTATTAAAAACTGGTCAAAAAGGCATATTTATAAAGCATTTTCCTATTCAAGAATTACTCTACTGAACAGAAGTTAAAAAAGAAAAGGCAAGGGGCGCCTGGGTGGCGCAGTCGGTTGAGCGTCCGACTTCAGCCAGGTCACGATCTCGCGGTCCGTGAGTTCGAGCCCCGCGTCAGGCTCTGGGCTGATGGCTCAGAGCCTGGAGCCTGTTTCCGATTCTGTGTCTCCCTCTCTCTCTGCCCCTCCCCCGTTCATGCTCTGTCTCTCTCTGTCCCAAAAATAAATAAACGTTGAAAAAAAAAATTAAAAAAAAAAAAAAAAAAGAAAAGGCAAGAAGAAACAACAGTTTTGGAAGACAACGAACGTTAAGTGGTAACTATAAAGAAAAGGGAATTATAAATACAAAATTTAAATACCGTTTACCTGAGGGGCTCCTGAAGGTTGGTTACAGGTTCAAGTAAAAGAAACATACAGGCTTTCAGAAGTTTTATTTCTTAGACTAGATAATGAATAAACCAGAGTTTCTTATATTGCTAATCTTTATACTTCACTATGTTAATGTGAACATTCTTTTGCATCTACTCAATTTTTAGTAAAAACAACAGAACAGTTCGAGATTCCTGGTGGGGCGGGGGAGGGGGTACGCGTGCAGGGGGGCACGGGGCGGGGGATGGAAACAGGATTTGCGGTGCAAGGACGTCACTCAAGGGCGCGAATGGACGCCAAGAAGAGGAGATTGAGCCTAACTAAATAGTCTAGACCAGCAAGAAGTGGCACAAGTGTGTGGAGGCAACACTTTCTCAAGTTTTGCCTACCTTCCCCCCCCCCATCCATGCTCCCGCCCCCCACATTTTGGCAAGAAAATGTGTAAACGTGAGTCTTTTCCCTTCCCTCGAGGAGGCAGGGCACTCCATGAACACTTCGGAACCCAGAAGTTAAACTTTAAAGCCCAGACCCTGGGCCGGGCACCTGCCTCGGGGCTGCCCAGCCCAGCACCCCCTACCTGGGTGTACTGGGTAATAAAACCACTTTAGCCACTTCCCCTCTCCCGGTTTTCCAAGACTGCCCCCTTCCCTCCCGCCTGCCTGACGGGAGTCTTCCAGAGAGCCAAGCGGGTTCAGGGGAGCGGGAGGGGGCCCACCATGGTGACGTCCTCACGGCCCCGGAGAACCTCCGCAGCCCAGACCCGGGAAACCTCACCAACAGTCGCAGCAGCTCAGAGAAAAACTCCAGCTTAAACACACGTGGTTGCCGGAGAAGACTGGGGCGGAACCGACCGGAAAGGGAGGGGCAAGTACGGCTCTCTAAAACTTCCCGGGGAACCAACACCAAGTCTTTTTATCCCGTGTTGGACTTTTCAGCCCTGGACCCGCGGACAGCCGGCCTGAGTGTTTGCGAGGAGCAGTGGGAGGGAGTTTGGGGAGGGGCGGGGAAACCTGGTCCGGCGCCCAGTGTGAGGCCTGGCATTTGAGCTGGGCTCGCCAATGCTGGAAGCTGCTGGCTAGCGGCGTCCCAGGCCCGAGCGCGGATCTCGGACATCATCTGCCCGGATGGCTCGGGTCATGATCTCATGGTTCGTGGGTTCGAGCCCTGCATCGGGATCTGTGCTGACAGCTCAGAGCCTGAAGCCTGCTTTGGCATCTGTGTCTCCCTCCCTCTCTGTTCCTTGCCTGTTCGTGCTCTGTATCTCTCTCTCTCTCAAAAATAAATAAAACATTTTTAAAAAGTTAAAAAAGAATAATAAATTTGATACATTCCTGCAGGATTACTCGAAAATAATTAGAAAAGATATAATTAACCAATATCAGAATTAAAACAAGGTAACATCACTTCAGATCATGCAAGCATAAGAGGATATTATGACCAAAAATCTTAAATAAAATGGACATATTCTTAGAAAAAAAGATATAACCTATCAAAATGGATGCAGAGGAATAAAAAACGTGAATAGTCCCATTATCATTTTTAAAAATGCTTACTCACATAACTTCCCACATTAAAACTAAAGGCTCAGATTTTTTAGATTTTATAACTATATGCAAATAGGGATAGAACAGCACTTCCTTAACCTGATAAAAATGTGGATTAGTACTAGCGATAGTGGGCATCATTGTCTTATTCCTGATCTCAAGAGAAAGCTTTGTTTAACCATTTTGGAAAACCCCTTTGGCAGTAGCTAAAAAGTTGAAATGTGTACCTCCTCTAATCCAGCATTGTCATTCCCAAATGCATGTACTAGGAACTCTGGCATACATATCTCAGGATATATATACAAACTTTTCATAGCGGTATTGCTCATAGTAGCCCAAACTGGAAAAAAAAAAAAAAAACTTAATTGTTCATTAACAAAAGGACAGAAAAGTAGACAGTGGTAAATTCCATATAGCAAATGAAATGAACAAACTACAACTATGCTTAAACATGGATAAGTGTTTAATCATAGTGTAAAAAATAAAGATAAAATGATCATACAGTAAAATTCCATTTATGAAATCAGAAAACAGACAAAATGAGCTACACTCCAGTTTTCATAGATACTCTCATAAGTGGCCAGTGATGTTTTGTACCCTCAGTGGTGGTTATCTTGATGTTTGCTTTATAATTTTTCTTTATGTGTCACATTTATGTTTCATCCACATGTATGTTTGTAAGCTATACTTTCACTGCAAGAGGTGTTAAAAGACATTTTAAGCATAAATATATTACTCCATCATCTCTTGAATCCATTATTACTGTTAAGAAGTCTCATGTTGGTCTAATTTTTGTTCCTTTGTGAGTGGCTTTCTTTTCTGTATGGGATCTTTTAATAATTTTTGTTGACTTTGCTCTGCAATTTCACTATAGTGTATCAAGGTATTGGTATTTCTTTGTGTATCTTGGTACTCTATGGCCCTTTCAATTTCCTTTTGGGATGTGTTATCTGAATATTGATATTCTCCAGATCCTTCAGCCTTCTTTTATATCTTCTATTTCTTTATTAATTTCTGTTGCCCCTGGGTGAGTTCCTAATTTGGTCTTTCAGTTTACTATTTTCTTCTTTGCTATAATCATCCTGCTATTTAGTCCATCTACTGACCTCTTCATTTCAACTCTTATTTTTAAAATATATCATATATAATGTATCTAACATGTGTGTGTGTATGTATATATATATATATATATATATATATATACACACATATATAATTTTTAAAGTAATTTCTTATCCTTTTGATTTGTCACCATATTCTTCCTCAACTCTTTTGAATATATATTGTGGTCATTTAAAAGTATTGGTTCATCCGTTCCAATTACTGTGCTTAATGTGGCATGTGTTGTTCAATTTAATTTTTTTTTTGATGTTTATTTATTCTTTAGAGAGAGAGAGAATGAGTGGGTGAGGGGCAGAGAGAGAAGGAGACACAGAATCTGAAGCAGGCTCCAGGCTCTCAGCTGTCAGCACAGAGCCCGACCGCGGCTCGAACTCAGGAGCCGTGAGATCATGGCCTAAGCCAAAGTTGGACGCTTAACCTACTGAGCCACCCAAGTGCCCCAAATTTAATTACTTTTAAAATTCTTTTCTAGCACCTGTACTCCTCAGGTATGTCTTTTTCTTGAACCTGTGGCATCACATTTCCCTGATGGAATCAGCTCTCCTATCCTGTAATGTGTATTGGGGAAGGGCTGAAAGTCACATTCTTAAATGTGTCCTTCTTGGAAAATTTGAGAACAAGGAGGGTCAAATCTCAGAAGAGAGTTCCAGGGACAGCAGAACCTTTGCTGACAGGAGCACAGGAGGTGTGAAGGTGCGAAGGCATTGGCGTTCCTGCACCCGCTTTCATCAGCTCCTTACATTAGCTGGGCTCTGTCTTCTCTGCCAGTGCCTCACACTGTCGGGAGGCCAGTGATGTTCCACATTAGAAGGTGAAGTAAGAGAGACAGGAGCTAAAATTACAAGCTCTCCAGATCCTCCCCCAGCTGCCACAGATGTCCTCTTCACGGGCGACTGCTGTGTTCTCTGCCCGCCTCCCACCTCATCACTTGCTAGTTCCCATCCTCCGTGAGGGTTTTCACAGTTGTGATTTTACTTCCAACTGCCAATTCCTTCCTGTTTCTGCTGTTTTTCAGGGTTGATTTAGGAGTAGGCCTATGCTATTTTATGATTTTATCCTACTTATTTTTAGAAGTACTGATTATATTAGCAAAATTAGCCTTTTGTTACATATGATGTAATTTTTCTCTTGACCTGTTTGTGACAATGTTTGCTGGAGAGAAATTATAAAATGTCTTTCAAAAGGGAGTTAGTTGTTATGTAAATGGTTTAAAGATGGCCCCTGTATAAAGGGCCTTTTTGTTTTTACCTTTACAGCAGGCTGGGACCTGGTAACTCAAAAGCCTGATGGTGCCAAACTCAAATTTTAATGCATCCAATTGTATGACACATGGTTCCCCAAAGGGAGATTTTTAGCCATTTAGAGCCTCCTTGCTTTGCATACCCAAGCATCACCCAACATCTGCTGGCCATAGGTAAGATAAATCCTGGAGCTGTAAAGACCCCAAGGTACCCTGTCCTTCAGAGTTCTTGGACTTAGAGTCTTCCCACATGCTGGTGATTGACACTAGACACTCCCAGACACTCCTTTTTCAAATCCTTCCTCTAAGCCTCCTGTCCCCACCTCTGGGTAGGAATCTTAAACTCCAAAGTCTTCTGGGGTCAGAGTAGTAATGTTGCTGTAATAGAGAGTGGTGCAGTTTGGGCTATAGTTATCTGGAGATTATCTGCCCCATACAAGGGGCATACAAAATACCGGGCAGAGGCTACGAACAAGTAACTGGAGTGAGACTTACCCTCCAACCATAAACAACTAGCAAACTAGACAAACTATACAAACTTGCATAGACTGGAAAACAGACAGTCCAGAACTGTCATCCCTAAAGAAGAGAAATGAGTGAACCATATCATCTTCCTGAAGGCCCTTTCCAGACAGTGTTGCAGGGAAGGCTATCTTACACAGACCAAGGCAATTTGTGGAGGTAAGGGAAGAGAGACTGGAGCTCCAGAGGGCTGAATTGGCTAGAATTTTGGAGGGAGTATGCTAACAAGAAGGAAAATGCCTGGAGAAAGACCTCCAGCCATCTTCAAAGGTGTGTCTTTGCATAAGGTAGATTTCCAAAATGCCAGGAAAGTGACAACTTGAGAGCAATAAATCAAATAGTTCCCAGAGCTCACATAAGGCTGAGATACATCTGAGTCTTGACCAGCTGGGGTGGGGAGTCCATGTTGGCACTCAGGGCATTCGGTGGAGAACCCTCAGAGAGGCTAGGCTTTTGTGGGAAATAAACTAACACCAGAGTGAAGCATATTCTGTATCGATCTGCCTTAACAAACTCAAAATTCTTAAGATTACCAGGCTTCCTGATAGAACGAACTCCAACACTCTTTGAAAGACGTTAACAAAGTAAAATCTAGCCCTGCAAAATAATGTCCACCATTTAAAAATAATGAATTATTAGCTATTTCAAAAAGCAGAACAGAAAAAAAAATCAGTCACAAAAGCAGATTAAAAAGACAGAGATAATAGACTTAGAGAAGCACTTTATTTTTCCCCAACTTTACTGAGACATAATTGACAAAATTGTATAAGTTTAAGGTATACAATGTAATAATTTAATACGCGGTATATAATGTGAAATGATTACCACAGTAAGGTTAGGATTTACTTTCCTAACTATGTTATTGCCTGTTCCCTCCTCCCCCAAATAAGAACTCTATAAACTATGGGAAAAGCATCACAGGCAAAAATACCACCAACCATTATTTTCAAAACAATAATTCAAGCAGGGAGAGCACCAAGAATCTTATTGCCTTAACACAAGTAACTTTTCCTCACTTGCTCTGGTGGTCAGCCTACTAAACTAACGAGATTCAAACAATGGAAGAAAAAGGATGAAGTCAGCATGTGTGCCTTTCTTTTACATAATTCCATTTTGACAAAATTCAACAGTTCAGATATCAGTGAAACATCAATGTTTCTAACCTCTAAATAATAAATAACTCACTCTCACGTAACAAGAATGTGTATGTTCACAAATCACCGTAGAGCTCCGAAGTCATCACTATGTTTGTTTTATTTTCTCTACTGCAGGCTGGTAGAAATTCTACTTACCAGTTCCCTCCATAGCTATTTGTATGAGTGATCCTCCTAGGCTTTATCTTCATTTGAAGTGCACACTACAACAAATACTTTTCCATACCATGAGAAAAGAGTCATAGCAGAAAATTTAAACAAATGTAAAATGATACATTTTATTTACGTTTAACACACTTGGAATCAGGGGTCAAAACCTGCAGCCTGAAGATACATTTTTTCGGTTTCCGTGCTTTTTTTGTCCAACAACACGTTCACAATTTTTTTTGCAAATTTCAGTGTCTTCAGGTGGGCTTATATTCTCCAGTTTGTCATAAACCACTCCAATCTTCTTACTTTATATCCAACATTCATGTACTATTCACGGTACCTCCTGGCCCATGAGGCACTTGGGTTTGCCAATCTCTACTTTGTGTGAATAAGCCAAAATTAATAAATAATTTCTTCCTATTTCAGAAGACTTTTGACTATCTTCCAAAATGACCTCTAAAATGAGCGATGGACTTTTTCCAAGACAACTGAATTTTTAACATGTTGGCTTAAAATTTTTTGGCAGAACTTTTGTCAGTAATAGCCACTTCTAAATGGAGAAAAGAGAATGTGGTATCGTTGCTTTGATTTATTTGACTAAATTGTGTTCACAGCCACATTGGGTGATTTTGCATAATCAAATTGTTCATACTTTCTACTTATATTGCTATTTTCAGTTGTATATTTTAAAATATATTTTGAAAGATTGTAATGCTTAAAGAAAATATTAATTTATATATAACTTTTCAGACTTCCTTTTAAAAAATCTCACAATCCGGGGCGCCTGGGTGGCGCAGTCGGTTAAGCGTCCGACTTCAGCCAGGTCACCATCTCGCGGTCCGTGAGTTCGAGCCCCGCATCGGGCTCTGGGCTGATGGCTCAGAGCCTGGAGCCTGTTTCCGATTCTGTGTCTCCCTCTCTCTCTGCTCCTCCCCCGTTCATGCTCTGTCTCTCTCTGTCCCAAAAATAAATAAACATTGAAAAAAAAATTAAAAAAAAAATAAAAATAAAAAATAAAAAAATAAAAAATCTCACAATCCTTTAAAATATTTTACAGATAATTTATAAAATATTATTTTCTATGTTGTGTAAAAATCCACACAACCTCACTGAATAAAAAGGGGAAATTCACTATCTACGGTATTAAATCTCCAAAACCACATTCTTTTCTTAACAAAACTGACCTATACTAATGTTAATAACTTTCTATTTAATACTTTGAGAAATAGTTGTGCAATATTTTTAAATGAATGGAAACATTGAAGAACTTGAAAAGAAATGTTGAGTAGTTCCTACATCTCTCATGTTTTCTTCGTGTGAGCGCTGCCTCATAGACCATTTTTATGCTATGTTGTTTACCAATCGTTTGGATTTATTAGAGCTCTCCTCAACCAAAATAATGGTGAGCTACCGTTGTTTGTATTAATTGCTTTCCTGTCTGACCTTAGCAGTGTGCTGTTATGATGCTGTGAAAACTTTTTGTCTCTAATTCCCATATTGCTCTCAGCCCTAATCAAAGCTGTTTTTATTTTCTCTTCCTTTATTTGTCTAAAAAAGATAAACAAACACTAATTTGCAAAGAGCATGGGGAGTGATGAATCCAAGATGACCTTAAGGACTTTTCCAACTCCAACATTCCTTCAGCAGATCTTAAGATCTAGTTAATGTCATACTATATGGTTTACTCTAATAGGTATCCTTAAAATTTTAAATGATAGAATTAGTTCAAATGGCAAATAATATTTAAAGTGTTTATCTGTCGGGGCGCCTGGGTGGCGCAGTCGGTTAAGCGTCCGACTTCAGCCAGGTCACGATCTCGCGGTCCATGAGTTCGAGCCCCGCATCAGGCTCTGGGCTGATGGCTCGGAGCCTGGAGCCTGTTTCCGATTCTGTGTCTCCCTCTCTCTCTGCTCCTCCCCCGTTCATGCTCTGTCTCTCTCTGTCCCAAAAATAAATAAACGTTGAAAAAAAAATTAAAAAAAAAAAAAAATAAATAAATAAAGTGTTTATCTGAGAAGGGCGCCTGGGTGGCTCAGTCCGTTAGCATCCGACTTCAATTCAGATGATGGTCTCACGGTTTGTGAGTTCAAGTCCCTTGTAGGGCACTGTGCTGACATCTCAGAGCCTGGAGGCTGCTTTGGAGTCTGTATCTCCCTCTCTCTGCCCCTCCCCTGCTCGTGCTCTCTCTCTCTCTCTCTCAAAATAAACATTTAAAAACAAAAATAAATAAATAAATAAATAAATAAATAAATAAATAAATAAATAAAATGTTTAGCTGAGATATAATGTAAGAGATATATGAAGAGTAGCAAGACTGCCCTGAATTAGTTGTTTACAACCTAGGTGAGTATTGAAATGATCTGGGGAGCTTTTAAGATTACTGATATCTCTACCTATCACCCAGAAATTCTGATTTAATTTGTTTGAAATGCAGCCTGGACATGAGATTTTTAAAAAACTCTCCAGATGATTCTAAACTAAAACCAGTATTAAGAACCACTAGTGTTAAAGTCTATTTGCAGTTTATCTGTTCTTAACTAAGACTAAACATTGGCATCAACAGGTGCATTTAAAAATATACAGCTTCCCAGACTCTATTCCCACACATTCAAATTACTCAATTTGGGATGGAACCAGGGCATTGTTTTGTTGTTGTTGTTCCCTATGTCATGATTTTGATATGGAGTCAATGCTAAATACTATTGCTCAGGAATCAAGATAGTTACCATGGCAGCATGAAAAGGGACATAATGTCGTATTTTTGTTTTTCTGATGACACACAATGACCCCCACCTGCTAGAAGAGCTCAGTGTCACAAATTTAGTTTTATAATTAATGTAAGTAAATTAGTTTTATATTAAAAATTACTCAAAGTGGGGCGCCTGGGTAGCTCAGTCAGTTAAGCCAGGGACTGATTTCCTCTCAGGTCGTGATTTCACCATGTGTGAGCTCAAGTACCCCATCGCGCTCCACGCTAACAGTGGGGAGGATTCTCTCTCTTCCTTTCTGTTCTTCCACTGTTTGTGCTATCTTTCAAAATAAATAAATAAACTTAAAAAACAATTACTCATGGTAACGGTTATAGCATTTTAGGGTATACTGGGAAAATTGCGGTACTAGATACTCTGCCACTGAGTGGTTTTAAATTTGTTCTTCCTGCAACTTTTGTCCAAATAAGTCATTGTACTTCTCTGAGTCAGAGACAGAATTTTCAGTTGTTCTGAGAAAGTCTTTGTTGGCATAGTGTTACCATATTGGCTATATTGAAAGCGACTTTGGGTCATTTCTATTAATACCCAGCTGTGAAGCAGTGGACAAATCTTGGATGTACGCAGAATGCATTAAAAGAAAAGCACAACCTCATAAATTTCTCCATATAATACATAGAAATGAGAATGATCCCTTTTGAATTTATAACAGGAGGAAAGGTATAAATAAATTTAATTATTTTTAATAATGTTGAACATTAAGTGACACAATTAAAATAAAAGTACATTCCATTGAGTGCAGAAGGACACGGCCGTGCGCGGAAGAAGAAAGGTGCACAGCGACCCTGAGTCTCGCGACAAAGCCTCTCCTCCCGTGGCTCTTGCCGTTGGCGGAGCTCACTTCCTGGAGTAGGCGGGGCCAGGGGCGGCGGTCACGTGACATAACGGTGAGGGGTGCGCAGGCAGCGTTTGCCCTGAGCCGACCGGTGAGCTTACCGTCATGGCCAACGACTGCAAGCCTGATGGGAACACCGTGCAGGTGCTGCGGGACGTGGCCAACCGCCTGCGAATCCATTCCATCAGGGCCACATGTGCCTCCGGCTCCGGCCACCCCACTTCATGTTGCAGTGCAGCCGAGATCATGTCCGTGCTCTTCTTCCACACCATGAGGTATAAACAGACAGACCCAGGACACCCTGATAACGACCGATTCATCCTCTCGAAGGGCCATGCTGCTCCAATCCTCTATGCCGCTTGGGCAGAGGTGGGCAACATCAGTGAATCTGACTTGCTGAGCTTGAGGAAAATTCACAGTGACTTGGAGGGACATCCCACCCCAAGAGTGCTGTTTGTTGATGTGGCAACAGGATCACTTGGGCAAGGATTAGGTGCCGCGTGTGGAATGGCTTATACTGGCAAGTACTTCGACAAGGCCAGCTACCGGGTGTTCTGCCTCATAGGGGATGGCGAATCTTCAGAAGGCTCTGTCTGGGAGGCCTTGGCCTTTGCTTCGCACTACAATTTAGACAATCTCGTGGCAGTCTTCGACGTGAACCGCTTAGGACAAAGTGGAGCCACGCCTCTTGAGCACTGCACAGACATCTATCAGAATCGCTGTGAAGTCTTTGGGTGGAATAGTTACCTAGTGGATGGCCATGATGTGGAGGCATTATGCCAAGCATTTTGGCAAGCGGCTCAAGTGAAGAACAAGCCCACTGCCATAGTTGCAAAGACCTTCAAGGGCCGGGGTATTCCAGATATTGAGGATGCAGAAAATTGGCATGGAAAGCCGATGCCAAAAGAAAGAGTAGATACAATCATCAAATTAATTGAGAGTCAGATACAGACCAACAGGAATCTCATACCAAAACCTCCCATTGAAGACTCACCTCAAATCAGCATCAGCAATATAAAAATGACCTGTCTGCCTGAATATATAGTTGGTGACACGATAGCTACCAGGAAAGCATGTGGTTTGGCTTTGGCAAAACTGGGCCATGCAAATGAAAGAGTTATTGTCCTGGATGGTGACACAAAAAACGCCACCTTTTCTGAGATATTCAATAAAGAGCACCCTGAGCATTTTATTGAGTGTTTTATTGCTGAGCAAAACATGGTGAGTGTGGCACTAGGCTGTGCCACACGTGGTCGAACCATTGCTTTTGTTAGTACCTTTGCTGCCTTTTTGGCCAGAGCATTCGATCAGATAAGGATGGGAGCCGTATCTCAAACCAATATCAATCTTATTGGTTCCCACTGTGGGGTATCCATTGGTGACGATGGACCCTCCCAGGTGGCCCTGGAGGATCTAGCCATGTTCCGAAGTATTCCCAACTGTACCGTTTTCTATCCAAGTGATGCCATCTCAACAGAGTATGCTGTTTATCTGGCTGCCAATACCAAAGGAATGTGCTTCATTCGGACCAGCCAACCAGAAACTGCAGTTATTTATACCCCACAAGAAAATTTTGAGATTGGGCAGGCCAAGGTCATCCGCCAGAGTGTCAATGACAAAGTCACAGTTATTGGAGCTGGAGTTACTCTGCATGAAGCCTTAGCAGCTGCTGACAGTCTTTCTCAACAAGGTATTTCTATCCGTGTCATTGACCCATTTACCATTAAACCCCTGGATGCTGCCAACATCATCTCCAATGCAAGAGCTACAGGTGGCCGGGTTATCACAGTGGAGGATCACTACCGGGAAGGTGGCATTGGAGAAGCTGTATGTGCAGCTGTCTCTAGAGAGCCTGACATCCTTGTTCATCAGCTGGCAGTGTCAGAAGTGCCTCAAAGTGGAAAACCTGGTGAATTGCTGGATAACTTTGGTATCAGTGCCAGACACATCATAGCAGCTGTGAAAAATACTTTAATGAACTAAAATAGCTCATTTCTTAGAGTTAGTCTGTTGGCTGGCTTTGCTTTGATCTTAAAACACGGCATCTTTATATTACATTCATGATTGTTGTTACTAAACCATCATTTATATCTATGCCATTGTGGTTTTTTTAAGAGAGAGACATTAATCTGTCACTGTGTATACAGATGTTGCTCTTATTTTTTAATCATTAAAGTAGCTTATAACATTTTGGGTAACAGGAATAGCAAACAAAACAACCACCTCAAACAAAGTTTTCTGGAAGACTACAAATAACTGCACTGAGAATCAACATAGAGGTAATAGTTTCGCAAATGTATGTAATTTCCTTGTAAGTAAAAAGAAAAAAAAAAAAGAATTTAATTGTACACTTCAATAGTCCAGGTTCTGAGGCAAGTTCCAGCTTTCATGGAATGCTATTGTACCTGCAGCTTCCTGGATAATGTTTGACTGCAATTGCCTTAAAATTTCCTCTGATGTCTGCCTCATCTCTCCTCTACCATTTAGAAGCTGTTGAGCAGCACTAAACGTGTATATGATGTACTGGACGGCATGTGGTGACTGTTCCATAAAGAGATGAAAGCATAACTAGTTTTCGTTTGTGTCCTACACTGTTCTGTGAGGTTTTAGAAATGTTTCCTTTTGTCAGTGACCAAACCAGACTGCTAACTTGATTATACTCATGTAAGGATACTGACATCAATGTAATAAAGCATTGAAAAACTATCAGCTTTATTTAGTTTGTGCCATGCATGTATGATTTGGCTTCTCCTTGATATTGTGTCTAAATCAGAAGCAGAAAGAGGCGTGTCCCCCCACGGAAATCCTGGAAAAAGGTCCAAGCTCTAGGTAAATCACTAGAGAATAATGTGTGGGCGGAAAAACATCTCTGAAGCAGGCTCCTTACTTTTAGCTGTGAAAACATAAATTATTTGGCTGGAATATAAGAAAAAAGTGCCAATCAGATAAACTGAAGGGAAACCTGAGGTCCAAAACTAAATGTAAAATTACTCTGGTATATCAGATTAATTCTGTATTTTTATTGCTTTCATTAAGTGCCCTTATTAAGTTCCTTGGAGGTATCACCAATTTGTGTCAGGAATTGTTCTAGAAGGTATGGTAGAGATAAAAAAAAATACTAACCTAGGAAGCAGAGAGATCTGGGGCTGCTCATTTTACTAGTGCCTTTTTTCTTTGATCGTGTTCTAGTTTCTTCTTTTGAAAATTGATCGTGATAATTACTCTATTTCATAAGATTTAAAAATTACTTTGTAAAAATAAAAAGTTGCTATAGGACCACTGCGGAAATTTAGAAACTACAAATAAGGAAAAAAAAAATCCCTCACTTATCACCAAAACCCAAATCCATTTCATTGCACTTCTCATCTGGGATCTATAACTGAATCTTCCATATAGTCATTCCCATATAGTAACATCAATCAAATATTACATGTATCTATGAGTGGGGTACTGAATAATAGTCTCCATCCCTAATTTTTTCAAAGTTTAGGGATAACACTGATGCAGACACACAATAAAATAAATTGCTAATGCAAAATTACTTGTTATAATTTGCACATACTGGGAAGGAGCTTCAGCTTTTAGGGCTTAAACATAACTGTGGGATGAAAAATGATCTGTTTCCAACCCTACATGCATAAACACACCTTTAAAAATGACAATAGATCAGGGGTTTTTGTGGGTTTTTTGCTTTTTTTGGTTTTGTTTTGTTTTGTTTTATAATGACTAATGGGATCTTTGAGACTACCAGAAATATTTTTTTATAGGAAGGCAGGGAAACCTTTATGAATAGTTCCTGCAAATGTTCTGTCCCACAAGGCATCAATTAGTGGCCATCAGCTCTAGAGAGAATATATAGGAGATGAAACTTCTTATTTCATGTCTACAATTTTTCAGGTAAAATTAAATCAAATCCAGTTTTGTTACGCTGAATGTGTTCCAGCCTTGAATCTGTCCCGAGATCTTCTTTTTCTTAAGGTTTTATTTTTTTTTTTTAATTTTTTTTTCAACGTTTATTTATTTTGGGGACAGAGAGAGACAGAGCATGAATGGGGGAGGGGCAGAGAGAGAGGGAGACACAGAATCGGAAACAGGCTCCAGGCTCCGAGCCATCAGCCCAGAGCCTGACGCGGGGCTCGAACTCACAGACCGCGAGATCGTGACCTGGCTGAAGTCGGACGCTTAACCGACTGCGCCACCCAGGCGCCCCAGTTAAGGTTTTATTTTTAAGTAATCTCGATACCCAATGTGAGGCTCGAACTCACAACCCCAAGATGAAGAGTCACATGCTCTCCCAACTCAGCCAGCCAGGTGGCCCTATCCTGAGGTCTATTAAGTCTCCATGGAAATCTTAGTAGAGAATAGTCCTAACTGATGCTAACCCTTGACTGCTAACGCTTGTGAAGATTCAGTTTTGATTTTGATCAACACCATGATCATTGGCTTACCTCTGGTCTACTATTTGTTGATTCGCCTAGAAAAAGGTCTTTTAGATTTAAGAGAGCCAACTGCCATTCCAGGGACAGCTGGGACTGCCAACAGCTGCCTTGCTTATGGTTGTGCTAGAGAAGGCCTGCCGGCAGTCCTTCTTACAGATAGTAAAAGAAGAAATCAGAAGGTTAAATTTTTAAATACAGCAATGGCTCTTAAGCACCTAGGAGTTTTAAAAAAAAATTTTTAACGTCTATTTATTTTTGAGACAGAGAGAGACAGAGCATGAACGGGGGAGGGTCAGAGAGAGGGAGACACAGAATCTGAAACAGGCTCCAGGCTCTGAGCTGTCAGCACAGAGCCCGACATGGGGCTCGAACTCACGGACCCCGAGATCATGACCTGAGCTGAAGCCGGATGCTTAACCGACCGAGCCACCCAGGTGCCCCAGCACCTAGGAGTTTAATTGAGGGTTCCTTTTGGGGAAAGAATAGTTTTCTAAAGAAAAAGTAAAAGGGTCGATGTTTCTGATTTTTAAGTCATAATAATATGAGGTACTGGCTGATATTTAGTTATCCATGTTTACTGAACTGTACAGGAATTACTACATTCTACAGGGCTCAATCAGAGAAGGTCTGGTTTTGGGGAGTTGAGAAGTATTGGTGGCCATTACTATTGTGATACATAAAGGAGGTCCTGAAATATTACTGTGATGGGGGAAGATGTTTTAATAAGTGAAAATGACTGAAAGTGTTATGAAATTAGTTAGAGACAGCATGAAAAGTGCTTACTTATAATGGAAAGAGACAAAGGGTGTTTCAAAAGAATACAGATGAGAGGCACATGGGTGGCTCAGTCAGTGAAGCATTAGACTCTTGATTTCGACTCAGGTCGTGACCTCAAAATTATGGGTTTGAGCCCCACGTCAGGGTCCACACTGACAGTGTGCAGCCTGCTTGGGATTCTCTCTGTCTCTTCCTCACTCTCTGCCCTTTCCCTCTTCGCGCACACACCCACTCTCTCTCTCAAAATAAGTAAATAAATAAAAAGAATATAGACAACAGTTAATGAAAAAATAAAACCATTTTATGATTATATACACAAGAGTTGAGTCACTTTAATCAAACCAGTTATAAGAAGAAACATAATTCTTAATATTTTTATATAATATAAATTTAATATAATATTTAAATATGTTTATATCACACACATTGAATGAAAAGATTTATGATTAAATTCAAAAAAAAATTATTTTTGTTTCCCTCTATCCCTTTTAAAAGTGTTGAGTCTGGGTAAATTCACTGTGACTCACTGAATGGAAAGTTTGACAGATCCCATGACATCCCTGTCCACATTTAGGTATCATCATTTTAAATCATAAAAATCCAATCAGGATTCAGTGATTAAAATATATCATATATATATATATACTTATTAAGCAATGCTTCCATTTTCTTTTGCTTCATTTCACCCAAACAAAGGGCCATAGTTAGCAGCTGCTCACTCTCAGTGAAAGGCGGGTTGTTGTCTTTGCTTGGTTTCCTTTCCCCTGTTCTTTCTCCCAGCCTTGTCAACTGCTAGCTAGAGTTTTAGGCCAGAAAAGAGGTAAGAGGAGAAGTGGCTCTTACTTGGCTGGAAGGTTGTGTTTGCAGAGTTTGGAAAGTGGTTAAGGCTGACGATGCAGCTTTGTACATGTACCTTTATTTCACGTGTGCAAGTATTCTGAAATTTAGACAACCTTATCTCTATGTCATAAGTTGGAATAAATGCAAGCCATTAAACCAAAATCCAACAAATACACATTTATTTACAAGAAGGCAAAAAAACAGTCACACAGTGTGTTGTTGTAAGCTCTCTATTGTAAGGCAGTGTTACAAGCCCACTGGATAAATGTTTGCTCCAAGTTGGGCATGAGTAAGAGTGAAGTTCTAAATATTTAACAGCCAGCATAGTCTGGGCACCTACTGCTAAGAATGAATATGGAGCTAATCAGAAGATACCCTGCCAGAAGGACTATACTGTAAAGTGTACTGATGATCAGCTCTGGAACCAATTATATTCCAAAAGGAGAAATAGCCATCATTTAGTTGGATCAGGAGTACCCTGTGAAGTGGAAGACACAGAGCTCTAGATGTGGAGTGTTGTTCCTCCGAAAGATAGATGGCTGACTTTTCCAGATCCTTATATCTCATACCTTCAAAGGGAGAGCATATGCATAAAATTTATGGTCAAGCCCATTATCTTAAATACAATGTATTTCACCAATGAAAAGTTATTTGAATAACCATATGTTATTAACAAATGGATTGTGGTATGGATTATGCATTAGTGTACTTCAAAAGCAAACTAAGCATCCCACACATGTAGGTGAAAATAAGTGGACACACACACATATGGACATATACATTCACATGTGTGTGTACATCACACTATTTATACTAATGTGTTCAAAAGAAAGTCACTCCATGAATGATAAATTCTACTATATTCTTATCTCACAGATGAGAAAGCTAAAGTGGAGAGAGCTTATGTTTGCATAACTTGCCCAACGTAACATAGCTAGTATGTCGTGGAGCCTGATTTTATTTTTTTTAATTTTTTTTAGTGTTTGTTTATTTTTGAGAGAGAGAGAGAAAGAGCATGAGTGGGGGAGGGGCAGAGAGAGAGGGAGACAGAGAATCCGAAGCAGGCTCCAGGCTCTGACCTATCAGCACAGAGCCCGACTCGAGGCTTGAAATCACGAACCTTGAGATCATGACCTGAGCTGAAGTCGGATGCTTAACCAACTGAGCCACCCAGGCACCCTAAGCCTGATTTTAAAGTTATGTGTTTCATATGATTCTCGCAGTAATCTTGAAATATGTATTTTATTATTATCCCCATTTTCTCAGATGAGGAAACTTACTCTCCAGAAAGAGAATGTCACTTGTTTTGTTTCTAAAACTGGTTCCTAAATTCCATTATACCTGTCTCATTTCTTTTTTATTTCCCCTCCTGAATTATGTTTCTGATTTAAATAGATTTTTTTATTCAGTATAAACAGAGATTTTGTAAAAATAAAACACAACAAATAGCTGTAGTGTGGTACCTGAGCTTTCTCGTCAGTTCAGGAGACAGGGTCATCTGTACATCGAAGAAACACTTATGGGAACCTCCCTCGGTACCCAGATGCTGCTAAGCTGATGTCTTGTCTTTTTGTCTCTTAGCCTTACAGATATCTGACTCTTTAGGATTGTATCTACTGCTCTATTCTTATGGTAGGATTGAAGTGTTAAACTCCATTTATACACAAAAGGTTTGACAGCAGAATAGAAAAGTTACCCTTGGCCCAAGTTAGTCATCCTCTGAAAATTACTGAGTATATAGTAATCTATTCCCAAAACCCTAAAAAGTATACTTTCATTTCAAATTTTCACCTGCGCTAAATACCACTCCCTGAACTATTCTGATAGCATCTACTCTTTAGGTAAGAGATTGAGGCCAAATAAATAATAGACATTAATTACATTAAGAGCCACCTAACTCAACCAGCTGTACAAGTCATTTGAAAATAGGGGCATTTGGTTAATTGGTAGTTTCACTCTCTCTAGACAATGCAAGGATGTTAGAACACTTTAACTTCTGTTTACACCAACCCACTCACACATAAATGGTATTGTTTTCATACACAGTAAAACGTTGGATTAGGTGCATAATTCATTCCAGAAACATGCTTGTAATCCAAAGCACTTGTGTGTCAAAGTGAATTTCCCCATAAGAAATAATGGAAACTCAGATGATTCCTTCCACAACCCAAAAAGATTCATATAAAAATGATTACAATACTGTAACTTAATACAAAATAATACAGAAAATATAAAGAAAAATAAACAAATTAACCTGCACTTACCTTTGAAAACCTTTGTGGCTGGTGTGAGGGAGCCAAGAGGAGGAGGAGGGTTATTGTGTAGGAGGACTTTTGCTATCACTAATCACTGCTATCTACCAGCTCAATGGAATCTTTTTCTTTTCATGGAACTCTAACAAGGAACCTTTCCAATGACACTTGCTTTTGCCTCCTTTTGAGAATTTCACGGAAATGTAGCATTGCATTGATGATCACCCACACTCCTGCAGCATGGGAGAGAGGGAAAGAGAACAACCATTGGCTCAGTTGTAATCATGGGACATTCAGTGACATGTACTACTTGTATTGCAAAACATTGCTCATTTATCAAATTCAAATTTATTAAAAATGTTTGCTCATCTTGAGGTATACTCATAGAACAAGTTATTTGCAACCCAAGGTTTTAAGGTACTTTAAATCCTTCCATATACATTTTTATTTAAAAAATTAACAAACTGTTTTGATGTATATTATCCAATCAAAAAGTGCACAAATCATAGGTGCACAGTTCAGTGAATTTCCACAAAGTGGAAACATTCTTCTAGCTCACACTGAGTGAAGAATTATAGCAGCATTACAGAAGCCACGTTCTTGCCCCCGCCCATGTGTTGTTTCTTCTTTCTCTTCAGAGGAACCACTATTTTAACTTCTAGCTCCACAGATTACTTTTACCTGTTTTTGAACTTTATGTAAATGTTATATTACAGTGTGCACTATTTTATATCTGGTTTCATTTCCTGAACATTGTGCTTATGGAATTTTCCATATTGTTAACTGTACTTGACATTCATTCAATTTCTCTGCTGGACAGTATTACAAATCATGGATATACCACAGGATATTTATATCTTTAAATTATTGACAAACATTGGGTTTGTTTTTAGTTTAAGGCTATAAAGTAGCGCTGCTATGAACATTATTATACAGTATTTTGGTAAACACATGAATGTATTTATTTATTTTAGTTTTTAACTTTTACCTTAGGACATTTATCAATTGCATGTTATAATGATACCTCATACTTAAATAAAAGTTAACCTGCCTTTAAGTCTAAACAATACACTACACTATTCTTTTAGGAGACAAAAGGGATCTCCCTCCTTATTAAATTCTTACTTTAAGACATATCAATTTGTACTCCTCACAAGAGGCATGACATTAAAAAAAAAAAAGATGAATTTTTTCCTCCTGCTTCCAAAATTCTTATCAGTCACCCCTAGATGATCACCAGCAAAGTTAAAGGTAAAAAATGAACATGCACAGAGGCACCTGAGTGGCTCAGTTGGTCAAGCGTCTGACTCTTGATTTTGGCTTAGATCATGATCCCAGGATTGTAGGATGGAGCCCCACATCGGGATCCATGCTGAGCGGGAAGCCTGCTTGAGATTCTCTCCACCTCCCTCTCTCCCCACTGCTTGTGCACACTCTCTAAAATGAAAAATTTTAAAAATTAACATATATAATATATCATCACAACAATTCCCTGTTGAATTTTTTTCCAAATGACAGTTTGTGAACTCAAATGACTGTCAGATGATGAGGAATTTAAATTTTAAGGCAACTATGTAATTAATCTGCAACTTAACTTTGTAACTAAAACCTAGTAAAACAATTTTGAGGTGAAACATTCTAATAATTTAAATTTATGATGTGAGAGTATATATAGTATGTAAGTATGCCCACATTATAAATTTGTGATTTCTTTCTTCCTTTCTTTTTTCTTTCTTTCTTTCTTTCTCTCCTCTTCCAAGATCAATCAAAAGCAGTAATCCATTTAAAAATCAGGAAATGAGCAAACGTTTTAAAACATTTCAATGTTTCCTTTATACGGTATTAAAATAAATGCTCCATAAAACTGTTGCCTTCGGTAAGAATAAGGTCTGTTTTGAGGACAACATTTATCATTGTCCAAAATCGCTCAGAAGATGTAGATGATAAGATATTTTGCTTGGACTGTAGTAGATGACTTTGAAAACTGTTCCTCAAATTTATTTTTTTAACTTAAAAACAAATTTTAAATGTTTTTATTTATTTTTGAGAGAAAGAGAGACAGAGTACTAGTAAGGGATGAGCAGAGAGAGAGGGAGACACAGAATCCCAAACAGGCTCCAGACTTCGAGCTGTGTACAGAGCCTGATGAGGGGCTCAAACTCACAAACTGTGAGATTGTGACCTGAGTCGAAGTCGGCCGCTCAACCAACTGAGCCACCCAGGCACCACAAATGTTCCTCAAATTTTAAAAAGGCAAAGTAAAGGTTTCTCCACTTGCTAAATTATTGGACTTTTTTTTTTTTTTGCATAAGAATGTTATTCAAGTTTCCTAAAATGAGAACTTTGAGTTTACATTAAACATCTCTAAAGTGTGTACTTTTTTTTTTAGCAATACTGTCATGAGATGCATTTATGAAATTATCCAGGTTTAGATTAAATGAGAAACTTGAAAAGACCTTGAACATTATTAATCCATTCCCACATGAAAAGTACAGATATTAGAATATTCATTAAGTAAAATGAAAATATTACCTGGTGTCTAAGGCACACCATTAATTATACCATCTAAAGTGGGATTTATTTGGTGAACTGCATCAAGCACTCAGAGAACATTTGCTACAACTCAGGGAGAAAGAAGCAAATATTCACATTATATGTTATCCTATCGTCAAGAAAGCTATTTCAACTAGAATATGTCAATCCTTAGAATTACTGATGTAGAGTTTCTGTATAGGTTTCTTTTAGACATACAGGGCTTAATGCTTTAAAGGGTTAGGTAAACTCAGTTCTCTTTTGTTCAATAATGCCTCGTTTACACCACACAAAGCGTAATCTCCGTTTCCACTATGCAATGCCTGCCTTACATTAAGTCATACTTCGTTAGTACCACATAAAATAATTACATTATGAAAGGCCTCTAGATCACTAGTTTCAAAAATAATAGCCGGTATCATTAGCAAGCCAGTTTTCAGAGCAAGGGAACCTTCTCCAATAATTCTGAGGTTAATAAATTTAATTTTCTAAGTATTCTCCACAAAAGCACAGCAGATAAGTCCAAAACTTTGTTGAAAAATGCCCAAACATGTGTTCCCTCACTGGGCAATTTCATCAACTCTAACCATAATTGGACCGTGGGGAGAAGAAGCACCCTGCAGTCCACAGAAGTCTAGATCAGGACTGAGAAAAAATATTCTTTCACTGGTGACAGCAGACAAAGGCTCACGATTTCTGCTCCATGGTGGTCTATCGCATTTTGTTCACATGTGCTGCGATAAAAATGTAAATGTGACATCATACCAGAAGTGCCAAAGCTCCATTCATCTTGAGATGGTCCTAGAAAAGGATTCATGTGAAGTTATTTTTATTGGTTATGTAAATCAGGGTAATTCCTTTGTCATTTGGCTGTACACAGGTTCACCTTTAACATGTACTGACAAATATTTTTCCATAAACAGTATTCTATCTTTTTATTTGCTAAATCTTTCAACCCTCTCCATAGTAATTATACTAATTTAAACTCTCACATCAGAATATGAAAATTCAAGTTGTGCACTGTTTTCATCAAGGTTTGGTTTTGTTCATATTTTTTTATTTTAGTCTAATTGGATTTTATTGTTTAAGTGGTATTGCATCCTGGTTTTAATTTGTACCTCCCAACTGACTAATGAGGTTGAGCATCTTCATATGTTTATTGGTCACCTGAAAGGGCTTGTTCAAATTTTTTGCCTGTAGGTTGTTTGTTTTTATATTGCTGACTTTTATGGGTACTTTAAATATTTTGTATACCACATTTATTGGGTAGATGTATTCAAATATCTTCTCTCATTCTTTGGACTGCAATTTCACGCCATCAAGACTTTTTTTTGATGAACAGAATGTAGTCCTATTTATCATTGGTTTTCCCTCTCTAGTTAGTACTTTTTGTGTTATGTTTAAAAAATCTTTGCCCTACCCAAGACTACTGAAGATATTCTCCATGTTTTCTTTTGCAGACTTCATATTTTTATCTTTCACATACAGATCTATAATTCATCTTGAAATGATTATTGTATGTGGTGTGAAGGTGGGGGTCAAGATACAATTTTTGACATAGTCGTACAGCACCATAAAAAAAATAAAACCTCAAAACATCCTTCCCTCACTGCACTGGAGTGTTATCTTTTTCATATATCAGGTGACTATACATGCATGGGTTTGTTTCTGTCCCATTGGTCTATTTGTTTATCCTTATGCCCATGCTTTGTTGCCTTAATTATCATTGCTTTTTCATAAGTTCTAATATTTAGTAGTTTAAGTCCTCCATTTCCTTCACTTTCTGTTTTCAATATTGCCTTGGCTATTCTTGGTCCTTTGGATTTCCATATAAATTTTAGAAATAGATGGTCAATTTCCACAAAAATTTAATTGTCTGTTCATGCAATTACATCTGGATTATATTCTCTTTTAATATTTCATTTAAAAATATTACATTATTAAAGTCCTTTAGGAAGTTAAACTAAAGAGATCTCAGCATAATAATTTTAGCAAGTTATGTTCACAGTCTTCAAACTAAGGTAGATGGACCTTGCAGAGGGTGGGGCTTGAAGACTTTCCAAGTGGCATGTAAGCATGGAATATTTTAAGTGAACCTATTTCCAAATCCTTAACTCCATGTTTTTGTTCCTAACATTGATCTGCCTGAGGACACCCCTGTGATTTTTTTCCCCCAATATCTTCTTTCATGATTCCCCCTGTTACCACTTTTCAAAGAAAGTCATACCTTTCATCTATCCTACTGTTATCATTCATCACCAGTTGTGAAATCTTCCAGAATGTCAAACAAAGGAACATTTCAAAATATGGATTCTGGCAAAGCCTTCTTTAATGCAGTCACTATGAACCAGCAATAAATCATTACATCTTTCCTTGCCTTGCTGCTAATTTTGGTAAAGTTAAAGCCAATTAGAAAGTTACTTTAACCCATATGAGTATGTTCTGAATTCAAGATATATTGTGGTTTGGCATGGTGGCAATCATGACATTTTGGTTTAACAAGGCTTTCCTCCTATCTTTCAACTATTGTCAAAGCATTGTTGCTTAAAGTTTCGGGAGAGCAAAGCAAAGAACAATAGTAAGAAATACTGAAGATGGCAGCATTTTATTTCATCCAGTTCACAAGCCCTGACATATCTCTCTGCCTTATTCAACTACGGATTTTGGAAATGGAATATTTAAGATTGATGAAAGGCATTTTCAGCCTCCTGATAAAAAAGAAAGTAAAGATTATCATTCATTTGTGTCTATTGTATGAAATTATACTTTGTATGATTTCAAGGTAGAGGAAGTTAAGTTCCATGTTTATTTCTGATAGACCAATAGATTGTTTAATTTTTTGTGCTATTTGCTTAGATGCATAAGAAACACGTTTTCCTTTACATGTGACCAGATTCCTGGATAATGCACAGCCATATGTATTATTTCATTGGTGTGAAACTCCTGCTTGTTGTCACTGATAAGCTGTTTCTCTTTTTTTATCTTTGATTGTCGTGACTATCTCTGATGGTATATACTGCTACCATGAACTTACTAGATTTAGAGGAACCTAATTTTAGTTTATTGTGTAGAGTCTACTGTATAAATAGTGCATTTGAAAGACAATATAATAATTAATATACCTGTTGTACCTTCCATTTTACTTTTGGTCCAATACCTTGTTTTATTTTTGATGCCAATTTCCACAAATTAGATTTAAAAAAATTGCTCTCTTAATAGCAGAATTTATTAAATGCAGGTCCAGGGCAAAATATTCCCACTATTGCAATCTAGGACAATCTAGGGCATGGTGCCCTGAACTCTAGAGAACTCACTGCATGTAGTTAGAATTCATTTATCCCTTTCAGATTTGATATGTCATTCTAATTCCATCAGATATATTAAAAATGTGATATAACAATTTTAAAAGGCAATGTTAATAATATGACAGACATTACATCTTTAAATTAATAACAAAAAATTTTTGATGTCACCTTAAATTTTCTGGGAATAAGTAAAGAAAAAATTTCAAGACCCCTGGTCTTTAGTTAATGGTAGCCCATTTGTACTATGTAGACATAATAAACTGTTTGTGTGAGGGATAAATTCAGCCCACAAAGGGCATCTTTTTCTAGCCCATGGTTGGAATAAATGTTAAAATTTACTTTCTTACGAATACTAACTCAAAAATGTTTTAAGATTCCAGGCTTCTATAATTAAGATAATCCTGTAGCCAACAGGACCAGTTTAATAATTTTAATTAAAAAAAAGGCTTGTGGGGCGCCTGGGTGGCGCAGTCGGTTAAGCGTCCGACTTCAGCCAGGTCACGATCTCACGATCTCACGGTCCGTGAGTTCGAGCCCCGCGTCGGGCTCTGGGCTGATGGCTCAGAGCCTGGAGCCTGTTTCCGATTCTGTGTCTCCCTCTCTCTCTGCCCCTCCCCCGTTCATGCTCTGTCTCTGTCTGTCCCATAAATAAATAAAAACGTTGAAAAAAAAAAATTTAAAAAAAAGGCTTGTATCTTCTGATTCATCAATGTTAAATGTAAAAAAGGTTCTATTTTGTTCTATTTGAGTTTGTTTTTTTCTAAACTTAAATAGGTTTACTGATCAAATAGGCTACCTTTACTCTTACATAATGTTTGCCATTATCAAAAACTAAATTTTATTATCTTAATTGAATCATGATTGTGGTAAGCCTTGTTTCAAGACTAATCATGTTTTGTGGTATGTCAGCTTGAAGATAATTTCCAAGATCTTTAGGAAACTTAAAAACTTGGACTAATACTAATATTGACATTTCAGAGAATAGATTCTGAGGACAGGTTTCTGAACAGACATCATTTAGACAACTTTCAGACTGTATCAGTGGACTGCATCAGGATATCTGAGGAAACTCCTCAGTTTTAGTTGAGAAGTGGCCCAATGTGACTACTAACCCAAGCTCCAGCTGGAAATGGTTAACAACTGAATGAACTGATGAAGGAGAATTTATTGTGGTTATCTGTTGGGAATATTTTTTATTTTGTTTTTACACTCTATTTTTCTGGATCTATAAGGAGGCTATTCCTTACACTATCTAAACAACAATTTTATATATCTTACTTTTGTAAATGAAAGTGAAACATTTAAAAATAATATCTGATTCCTGTGGCCCTTCCCCACACCCCCACCCCACCCCCAGAATTGAACAACTCTTACTAAATTTCTGTATTTTTCATGGCGAGGTTATCTTGTGGTGATTATCTCATAAGAAGCTGTCCTCCTTCTTACCAAGTTATAATTGGTTACTTTATGCAACCAAAATTTTACCCTGGGGCTTCTTACTTGAGAATGGTAGTTATTAAATCAGTTGTGATAAGCCATTTCAGGTAACAAATACTGATCCACCTGTGGGCCAATGCCTACAAAGTCCTCCCAGGAAAACTGGTCTGACATAGGTGGTAAGGAAGTTAAGGAAACTTAATAAGTCTTTGAGAGTCTTTGAGAAAGGAAGAAGTCATCCCAGTTTTTAGGTACATGGTGAAAGCTAGCAAAGAGTTTTCCGGACTTGGATTCCTAGCCTAAGGATAACAAATATCAGAGGCTTCTTAAACACATGGAAACTTCAGACTATTATCTCTCTTCCAGGTTGCATGTCGCTCTTATCCTTCTCTCTCTTTTCTAATTTCATCTACGCTCACCACAACCAAAATATCTGAAATTATACAGTAAACACATGACCTATATGCAGACACTTTTAGTTATTGTGATAATGACTTCTCTTTGTAGTTCATGAAAGTAGTTCATGAATTCCCAGTCAAGACAGACTCTCCAGGTTTTCATTTGCTGGGTCTCACAAAAGTCATATCCTTCTACAGTACTGTTTCCCAATATAGTGTCATTTTAGGTTGACTAGCAATACTCTTTCCTGGACATGGCTTTACCAAGCCTTTCTCCGCATTCTGCTCTCTAGGCATTTTCCCATTTTTGACATTGCTTCCCCTTTTCAAGACTTTCTTGTAACCTTGTTTCTGTGCTCACATAACTTCTCATGATGTCTGAGACCTTACCCCATTAACTATTCTTTCTTTTTTTCTGAAATCTTCAAGAGAACAGATGCACTGAATAATGAGAGGAAGGTGGAAGTCAATTACAGTAGGTAAGGATGGAGTTACTGGTGAGAAAATTAAGCCAGTGAGATAAGACAAGACTTTTGAGAATTTTTACCACTAATGGTACAGTGTTTAAAAAGATAACAATTTTATGAGTTTTTAAAAAAAATACATTTATTTATTTTTGAAAGAGAGAGAGAGAGAGCATAAGCAGGGGAGGGGCAGAGAGAGGGAGACACAGAATCCGAAGCAGGTTCCAGGCTCCAAGCTGTCAGCACAGAGCCCGACGTGGGGCCTGAACTCACCTACGGCGGTGAGATCATCACCTGAGCCAAACACCTTTAACTGACTGCGCCACCCAGGGCCCAGCAAGTTTTTAAGATTAGGGGAGACAGAGGTCATGGATCAGGCTTGGAAATCAATGGAGAAAGAGTGCTACGACTTTTTAAAGATGAGGGCAGAAATATAGTAAGTCCAGAGCACTGAAAGAAACAGTGGCTTTGAATTAAGAAGAAAGAAAGGGTGAACTTCATAGAAGCTTTGAGGTAGTAAAGAGAGAAGTGGTAATGATATTTGAATTTAAAGAAGAAAGCAGAAGATAGGAGGTAGTATTCATCTCAGGTATCTAAGAGGCCCCGTTATCCACTCAAGGGCTGTGACATACTGTATGGATTTGTTCACAAACTAGAGAATTTACAAATCACAATTCTGAGAACTAAAATGTCACCTATGCCCATATCAGTCATCCTCATTCTAACCCTTTCCAGTTTTGCCCTTACTAGTGTGTCTTAAAAATTCATTTCTTCCCTCATAAAAGAAATGGATTATAGATACTGGTGCTGGTTTACATTCACCTTTATCTTAAAGACTTCTATTTAGTTTAGCCACATTCAATATTTGTAAAGACTATTACTCTACCATCCATGTATTCAGTGGAAGAGAGAACACTGCATTGAGTACTGTCTTCATCCTGAAAATTTTCCACTGAAAGCTTTCCTTTCACTATTGTCTCTTTGATCTTAAGTGCACTTTCCAAGCATTCATAAGACTGATTCACGTCATTTCCCATTTTTAAAGAATTAACTCAATTAGGTTTTATATTTCCCACTCATTTAGAATTTCTGCTTCTTTTGCTTTTGTGTCCTTCAACATTGAAACAGGAAATACATCAATTAATCAATAGACTGGAGAGTGTCTTTGACCCTAAAGGTACAATAGAAAGATATATTTTATGAACAATGTTGATGCCTCTTCTTAAGAATTTGGCCAAATGATAACACTGATTTCTGCACCCTCAATTCTCATGCCCTCAGAGTCTTTTGCTTTATCATCTCCTTTCTATTTCTGCATCTCCCTTTCTACTTCAGAATTTCTCTTTATCAGCATTTATGTCAATATTCTGTTTGCTGAATATAGACTATGGAGAAGATACTCTGATAGACTTTGGAGAAACAAATTTTTAAAAAGTGTTGGGACACCAAGGGAGTTTCCTCTTCACGGGGAAATATATATCTATAATATTCACAAACACAGGCACATATTACATTGAAACATATGAGACTGCCACTTTTGTAGGTCCAAATTGTTCGAATATTGGCAGTTTCATGTCATTTAGTATCATAACATGTTCTTATAGCATTGCTGTAAGTATTATGAAAAATGGCAGCTGTTGGGTCTTAGGCAGTGAAGAGACTGGGAAAGGAAATGCTAATATTGGATGAGCAGAAAAGAATATTACATACAAAGGGAAAACATTTCAGACTTGAAGGTATCAAGTAATTTGACATATTCTAGGAAATAGAATTTGTAGAGAGATCTTAAGTAGCTAGACTATCTATCTGGGTTCAAATTCCACTCTGCCACTTACTTGCTGTAAGACCACAGACTATTAACTTCTCTGTCTTTCAGCTACATTGCCGATAACAATAGGACCAACTTCCTCTGTTTGTTGGAGAATTAAATGAGTTAAATGGATAAGGCCCTCAGAATGGTGTCCAGCAAAACGGTGTGATCACCAGCTGTTCTTGGTAAAGGATAAAGATTGAAGAGTCCTAAACTTCTTGACTTGCATTCATGAATAAGTTCTGTCCCTCCCCTTTTTAGGCTTTCCTCTCAGGAAGGGTTTGATGGCATCATCTCCTGACTCACCTCTCCACAACTTTGCTCAATTTTCTCTTTCCAGTGCTTCAGTTCCCCTCTAAGCATATCAAAACTCTCTTCTTCAGGGAGGAGGCCTCTTACTGAATTCAGCTGGATGTGAGCTGATGCAGCATTTTCAAATCTGAATGCTTGCCAGTGGCCATCCACAGAGCAGAACTGCAAGGCCCCTGGAGCTATGTGTGTGACCCACTCCCTAGACACAAAATTTTACTCCCCACACTGGCTTCAGATCTTGCTGGGATTTCTTCAACATTGAAATTGGCCTTAGATCATCACTACAGCATCATTTTTAAAAAGTCTTTCTATTTTAGATTTTAAAATTACAACAGATAATGCAAACTTATTTTAATGAGAAAAATGATGCAGACTTTTATCAGTAAAAAAATGATCTCATACTTCTCAACCCATCTCTGATCTTATCCCCTATGTAAATCAAGTTTAACAGCCCCCGTGTGTGTGTGTGTGTGTGTGTGTGTGTGTGTGTGTGTGTGTATACACATATAATTCCATTTTGTTCAGCCCCTTGTTGCTCAAATGGGCTTTCCCAGGATTTTTTTATTTGGATATGTAACACATGTAAATTTTTTAATTTTGTTTTGTTTAAAATGGAACCATTTTTTACCTGCTACACTCAAACTTTGTTTTGTTTGGTTTTTTTTTTTTTTTTAGTTATAGTACACTTTAATATCTCCTCAGGTCCGTGGATATAGATACACTTTTTACAGCTTCAGGGCATGGGTATAACGTAGTTTATTCAGCATTCTCCAGCTGATAGACATTCTGGTGCTACCATGCTACAAAAAGCAGCTTATTTTTTATATGAAGGTATTCTTTTATTTATTTCTGGAGGTGAGATTAGAAGAATAATGGGACTTTCGAGTCAAAGGGTGTATGTCTTTTTATAACAACAGTTATTGACAGATTTCTTTCCAAAACAATTTCAGTAAGTTGCCCTCTTGTTTTTCTGAAACACTGTCAGCAGGGAATGCTTTCACTCTTTTAAATTTTGCCAATCTGATGCGTTAAAAATAACATCTCAATTATGGTTTTATTTTGTGTTGTCCTTAATAATAGAGACATCGAAGATCATTTTATATGCCTGTTGATGTTTGAATTTCCTCTTCTGTGAATTGTCTGTTTATATCTTTTGCTTCTCATTTCCTTCAATTATTTGTTTTATTGAGAATTCTTTGTATATTGGAAATATTAAACATTAAAATAATTTTTAAATTTTTTGGAGTCAAAAAATGTACAGTGAATACAACAGTAAAAACAGCAGCACTGGGCACATAGGAAAAAAATAACTATTATTGAATATAATAATACAATAAAATGTGTCCATTTGTTTCTTAAAAAAATAATTAAAATTAAAAAATAAAATAAAATAAAAAAAGAAAATTCCCTTGCTTTCTATGATTTGAAATATTTTACAATGCCATGAATAACTATTTGTAAGTAATTGTGCCCCCCCAAATTCTATTCATATTCATATAATTTATATTTGGGAAAATTTCAACTAAAGTAGTAAGATTTTGTGGTCCAAATAAATAATGATGGATATTAAGATGAGTATTAAGGAAATTAATTGGTTTTTTTTTTTTTTTAATTTTTTTTTTTCAACGTTTTTTATTTATTTTTGGGACAGAGAGAGAGCATGAACGGGGGAGGGGCAGAGAGAGAGGGAGACACAGAATCGGAAACAGGCTCCAGGCTCCGAGCCATCAGCCCAGAGCCCGACGCGGGGCTCGAACTCACGGACCGCGAGATCGTGACCTGGCTGAAGTCGGCCGCTTAACCGACTGCGCCACCCAGGCGCCCCGGAAATGAATGGTTTTTAATGAGCAAATTAAACTCAGAACTTTGGTGTCTGGAGGAAAAGATTGGGAAGAAAGTCACATATTAATTACAGTGTGCGATGTCTGGAAAATGTGTCTTCTTTTCTGAAACATGTGCCAATGCAATATTCAAAGATGATGCTCTCCAACACGATGGCTCTGTTTACTGCTGTGCACTAGGCAGCACGCACATGTCTATGTTAGCACCTCGGAACTGAAGGCGCCATGAAGATGGATGAGGAAGAGAATCCAGGGGTGGAATATGAGTCGCACATGTGCTGGAAGCAAACATAATAGTCTAAGCTGCTGAAAGGAAATGAAGTAATTCATTTTTAAAATCCTCATTACATTAGTTTATCACATTCTTTGACTTTTTTTAAGCAGATGAGTAAAATGTGAATGTAAAATAGGAGAAAACAGAAATATACACGTTGAAGGCTTTGTTATAGACAGAAATGAATAAAAAAAGAAAAAGGTCTACCTTTCTCCACATCTATTGCCAAATCTATGGTTGTAGCTTTCTCCAAGATTATCTGTACTAATTTGATGGTTTTTTTTTTTCATATCAGACCATAATTTAGATTTTTAGAAATGTTCACAGAGGGAATTGAGCTTTGTTTCTTCCAACAGAATTAGAAAAATTATCGGCAGTTGAGTTTTTAAAGATTTTAGTATGGAGATTACACGCCTGAAGAGAGAGATCTGTTAAACCTGAGTTAAAGCCAGTAGCAGAAAGTTGAGAACTGAGTTTTCTTTAATTCAGTATATTTTTATTTCTGTAGTTCCTAAATTTGCAGATTTTTTAGTTCACTCATTGTGCCTGAATTTATGTCAAAGAAATTTTCTGTTATTTTGACTTATATTTGGAATCTGAAGTGAGACAAACCAAATCTACATATGTTGTATAACTTATGACAGATATTTATTTGACTTAAGTAATTCTTAGTTTCCTCATTTTTGCAATGACCTTAATGATATCTATAACACAAGGTTATTGTAAGGATTAAATATGATAATGCATTTAAAGAAGATAGCATAGTGCTTAATAATAATAAGCTTTTAACAAATGCAACTTGCTATTGACATCTATTAAAAGACATTTTTCTTGGGGTGCCTGTGTGGCTCAGAGGGTTATGTGTCGACACTTGGTTTTGGCTCAGGTCATGATCTCACACTGCTGACAGTGCAGAGCCTGCTTGGAATTCTCCATCTCTCTCTCTCTCTCTCTGCCCCTCCTGCACTCTCTCTAGATCTCTCTCAAAGTAAATAAATATTTAAAATAAATAAATAAATAAAAGATGTTTTTCTTAATAATAAAAAAAAGAAGAAAGATGCTTTTCTTGTTATCTGAGCTAGATCTGTATGCCTGACTTAGAACCTAAACAAAAGAAATTATTAGAAGAATATTATATAATGAATGGAAGACTATTATTGTGCTGTAATATTAAAATGTCAGGCTAATTTGTTTTTTTGTCTTTGAAAATTTATTCCAAAAATAACACCATTGATTATATATATTCATTATATTTTAGTTCTGAAAGTTGTGGATTTTGTACTATAGTTGACTAATTTGATGTTGAACCTCATACATAATTCTCATTTTAGAAATGTCTTTGTGATACGGACGCCTGGGTGGCTCAGTAGGTTAGGCATCTGACTTCAGCTCAGGTCATGATCTCCGGGTGAGTTCGAGCCCTGCATCTTACTCTGTGCTGGCAGCTCAGAGCCTGGATCCTGCTTTGGATTCTGTGTCTCCCTCTCTCTCTGCTCCTCCCCTGCTTGCTCTCTCTCTCTGTCTCTCAAAAATGAATAAAAGTCCAAAAAATAGTTTTTTTAATGTCTTTGTGATAGATGGTAGATACAACCATCACAGGCTTTTAAGAAATATTTCCTTGATGATCATTCTCTCTTAAATTTCTGAGTACTCTCTATCTCAGCCATCTGCAGGTATTCTCAGACTTTCATAGAATTAGATTTTTCTAAATCCAGCAGTTTCATTCGACCAGCAGCAAGAATAACTTGGTTATACTTTGATTTTTCTGCTTGAAAGTAATACACATCACTATATTCCTGTTTATTCTCTATCCCAACCACTTTAGATAATGGATTTTAATTTCTTGGGGCACTGCTGGTTTCTTTGTAGTCTAATCAAGTGGTCACATTCATTTTAACCACTGATTTTCTTCCCCACAAGTAAAGCGTCAGCTTAAAATAGGTATAGCACATTATAGTACATCTTCTACATTTTTAGAAGAAACTTTTTGAAATATTTTACTTATAAAGCAGAAAAATTTGTATACCCCCCAGGTTTTGCACAAAAAAGAATATAGCACACAGATGGATCCTAACATGTATTCTAGGTTAGTTTTGTTTACTGGAAAAGAAAAAATTGAATGTGGTTTATTTCAGTTCTAATCAAGACTTTTTTAGTTGCGAGTAAAAAAATAAAGGATTCAAACTGGCTTGGTATAAAGGGGAATATTATTGTTTTTCCTAACTGACAAATCCAGGGTTAGAGCAAGCTCATGTATTGCTGGATTCAGTGCCGAAATGGTCTGTCTTTCTACCTCTTGGCTCTGGATAACTCTGCGGTAGCTTTCTTTTCATGAAGGTTCTGTTACGGTGATGATCACAGTGACCACCAAATGTACCCTGTTTACAGTGTGCCAGTTCAGGTGCCAATACAAAAGTCAGCATTGCTTTCTCAAGAATTAAAAGATCCAGTTCTGACTTTCCTAACTTTAGTTGGTCAGCTTGGATCAGGCTCAAATCTTCTGCCTACGTGTGAAGTCTACAGGTTGTCTCCACTCCCCCTGAAACACATGACCCGAGAGTGCAGGGGAAGAGCTCTCCAAGGAAGTCCAAGGGGCCGTTACCATTTGCTCCATCTTTACCAATAGGCAGTGGGATGGGATTAGTTCTCTTCATTTTAGCCACTGTCCTGGGTGTGAAATGGTATCTCATTTATGGTTTTAGTTTGCGCTCTTTTGTGTGTGTGCTGAACATTAGTACCTCTCTTGTGTTAAAGTGTCCAAATCTTTGGTTCACTTAAAAAATTGCAATGTTTGTCATTTTACTATTAATCTGTAGGCTTTTTTATGTATTATGGGTGCAAATCCTTTGTCACGTGTGTTATAAATATTTTTCCCCAGTCTGGGGCTTATTTATCCATTTTATTAGTGGTGTTTCTTTGCGAAGCATAAAGTTTAAATTTTTATGAAATTCACTTAATTAATTTTTAAGTTTTTGGTTAGTGCTTAGGCACATGATCCATCAAAATTATTTTTGTGTTTGGTGTGAGATAGGAGACAACTTTTTTTCTGCTTTGTTTGGTTTTCTCCATGTAGATTTTAGCTATACTATAGAAACATCTTTTTAAAAGGCTTTCCTTGGGGGAGCCTGGGTGGCTCAGTCATTCGAGCATCCAACTTTTGATTTTGGCTCTGGTCATGATCTTGCGGTTGTGGGATCAAGCCCCTCAATGGGCTCCTCACTGAGTGTGGAGCTTGCCTGGGATTCTCTATCTCCCTCTCTCTTTGCCCCTCCCTGACTTGTGCTCTCCTGCTCTCTCTCAAAATAAATAAATAAACAAACATCAAAAAATAAATAAATAAAAAGGTTTTCCTTTGTTCACTGAGTGAACTTGGCACCTTAGCTGCAAATCAATTGATTGTATATGTGTGGGTCTATTTCTAGACTCCATTCTGTTCAAGTGTCTGTTTGTATGCCAGTGCTACACTAGAGTTTTGAAATCAGGTGGTGTAAGGACTGCTTTTTTTCTCTTTTTTTCAAGATTGTTTTAGCTATTTTAGATCCGGTAGGATTCTATAACATTTTAAAAATAAACTTGTCTCTTTCTTTACAAAATACTTGATGAAGTTTTAATGGGAATTATATTGAATCAAAAAATTAACCTAGAGAGGATACTCATCATAACAATCCATGAACTATTATAACTTTCAACTGATGTAGGTCTTTTTAAGTTTCTCTCAGTTGGGTCTCATAGCATTTTGGTGTAGAGATCTTTTATGCCAGATCAGGTTTCTCAACCTTGACATTACTGATATTTTATACCAGAAAAATCTTTGTTGTGGGATGCTGTCTGTCACTGTAGAATGTTTAACAGCTTCCTGGCATTTGTCCATTAGATGCCGGAAGTACTCTCGGTTGTGAAAAAAAAAAAATGTTTGCAAATGTTTGCCAAATGTCCCTGCAGGGACAAGACCACCTCCAGTTGAGAACTATATGCTAGATTTAGTCTTAGCCATTTAATTTTTTTTAAGTTTATTTATTTATTTTGCAAGAGAGAGAGAGGGCTGACGTGGGGCTTGAACTCACAAACTGTGAGATCATGACCTGAGCCGAAATCAAGAGTTGGCTGCCCAACCCACTAAGGCACCCAGGTGCCCCTACTGAGATATTTTTAATAACTTACCATGTGATCTAACCAGATGAATGGTGCATGTGTACTTGAGAAGAATATATTTCCTATCATTGTTGGGTGTAGCATTGTATAAATAACAGCTCAAATCTATTGATAGTGTTTTTCATATCTTCTATACCTTCACTATAAATGTAGTCCACTTCCAGTTAATGCCAGCATGTCATGCAAAATCATTTGTAAATCATACTCTAATTATTTCCTCTCCAATAAAAATTGGTCATAGAAATTTTTCGTGAAAGCTTAGAAGTGGGTTGAGAAAAGAGCAGGACCAGAAGAAGTGTGAGCATCTTGTTTATGTAACTTCCTTTGGCTTTTAGGCGATATTCCCAAAATAAGTATATTCAAGTTGAATGCTACAATGTATAATCTACATTTTTAATTGATCTCATAAAGCTCAGCTCATAATGAGTTTCTCAGTTCCTAATTTCTCCCAGTATCCAGTGATCAGATGTTCAAACCAAGAAATGCATCTCAAAGGAGAATGGCTTTCCAAAAACTGGCTTGTATTTGCTCCAGAATTCTGAGGCTTTGTTGTAATTTTCCTAGCAAAGCAGCCACAGTCTCCATAGATCATATGTATAGAACATTTAAGTATCACTGGGGTTGCTGGATCATAGAGGCAAAAATGGAAAAGCTACTTAAACTTCAGCCTCTATTTCCTGGAGAATCTCTTCTCTTCTTTCTCGGCTCCGCCGCAAGCTGACAGATAAGCCTTTAGATCATTCAGAAATGTGATATACACGGCTTCCAAATACTAAGCATTGTGGTCTTTCAGGAAAGATTACCAGATGTAGAAACACGTACTTCATTAAGAAGAGAAATCATGACATGTTGAAGACCATTTTACCACCCTCTGCCCCAGATACTTGAATGAAGTGACAGACCCCTCCCTGTATTTTCCAGGGGTTTATGTTAATCTTCTGTATCTCACCAAAGCATCTGGAATATTTACACTTCCTCCTTTTCCAGTTCAATTAGCATGATGTCAGCATATAGTAAGACGTCTGTGGAATGATGAGATGATCCAAGTTCCTGTTTATTAAATGACAGCAATGAGTCACAGTTGGCATAGTTCTGGTGTAAAATGCTACAAGGTACTGCCAGTCCTTCCAGGGAAGAGCACATTGCTTCTAGAGTTCTCTCTTAGTTGAGAGAAAAGTCATTTGTGATGATATACCCCAGTAAAGATAGCAGCGGCAATTGGAGTGTGGCTTTCTGATTGAACTGACTATATCCATTGTCATTCTTCAATACTCATCAGTTTTTCACGTTGGCTTTAAAAAAATTTAAGGAAAGATATGATAGGAGTTGTTTTTCAGCTTCTCCTGCTATGGGGTTGTGGAGTCTGTGAAGGCTTATAATTTTATTTTATTTATTTACTGCTGTCTTCATAATATTTAGAACCCTGCTTGGCACTGATCAGTGACCATCAAATATTTGTTTAATTAATGAGTATTTTGGTATAAATAAATTGAAAGATGACTGAGAGAATTATAAGAAGTACAGTTAGAGATATAAATAGGGGATCAATCATACCCTGAAGGCATTTTTATGCAGAGGATGTTAGAATTTATTATGTAAGTAATGGAGAGTTACTGAATAAGCTTTAAAGTAATGTTATGATTTATATTTTAGAAATGCGATGAAAATGCCAAAGGAGGGGATACTTTAGAGGGCAAAGAGCCCAAAGATAGGGAGACCTAGGAAATCGGACAAATTAGAAATAGTCATCTAAGCCTTCATAATAGTCTCTCATCTCTATTCATCATTCAGTCATTGTCCCATAATGGGTTAGCTTAACACCCTTTTGTAATAAAAATTCTTAGTAAGAATAGAAATCAATTTTCTTAACTTTGTTAAAAGCATCTGTGAAAAATTAGAGCAAACATCATACTTAGTGGTAAAACATTAAAGTATTCCCATTAAGGGAGGAAAAAAAAATGATGAAGATGCCTACGGAGAAAGCAAAGAAACAATCCCGAGAGCTCTCAGCTGGTTGCTGCCCTGGCATTTACGGCAAGGCTATGCTGTTTCTTCCTCACTATAAATGATTTCATAGACCATCCACAACAGCCAAAGTCACTGTGGATGACTGGGATGGTGTGAGCAAAACCATGGCTATTCCTTCGTCATTTCTGAGCACAGAAAAATAGGACACTGCGCAAATCACAAAAGCACACAAGCATCTATCTGTGCAGGCTACACGAGCCACTGCTATTTTTTTTTTTTTTAATTACAACGTTAGTCCCACTTCATCCCACCTGCCTCCTACATAAAAATTAAGATAATCATAGAATTGTTCTCGTTTTCTGACAACACCTAATCCAGAGCAAAATACACTTCCTTGCTGCCTTTCCCAAATCACATAACACAAGTCCAAATACTCTAACAATCCCCTCATAACATCCAGGCCAAGGGAGAGACAGCCTTCCCTAGAACACCTGTGTCTGCGACTCTGCCTCCTAACTCCAGAGCAGGAGGTACTTTGTGGCACACACTTAATTCTTGCCAATTGAGTCACAGAGGCCAGGGGAAGGGCACTTTTACTTGGCATACAAGAAGTTCGTGGTTTCGCTCTGTGAATTCTACCTTTGGAAGTGTGCTGGCTAGGGAAGGTCACAGAAAACGATGTGCTCATTCTTGCCTTTACTTATGTTCTTTCTCTTTCTTTCTGATAGGTATAATATTCTTCCATTTGGTCTGACAAACAACTGACCTTCTTTTGAACTCAGTAAAGGAATTAACTCTTCAGTGAAGCTTTCGCTGACTCCTAAATTGAGCTTACTTCTTCCCTCTTTGGACCCCCACTGTTTTTATTAAGGCACTGATCAATCTCAAATGAATACATCTATTTATCTACATATTTCTTTCTCCATAAAAGTGCATAATGTCTCTTATTCTTCTGTCTCCATCACTCAGCAAAATACCTAACACATAATGGTGTTTGATTATACCGAGTCAAATATATTGGACTGAATTGATTTGAAGATAAACTGAGTGATCTAATGGAATGAACATGGGATCAGAAGGCAGAAAACCCAGATTTTTAGTTTCACCTATGCTAACTACAGTCATTTGTAGAGTCTCTTAATCTCTGTGCATTTTTGTTTCTTAATATGTAAAAATGAAGGTGTGGGTTCATATTGGTTCATTTTTAACATCACTTTCACAGTCAATACTCACTGATTCAGACTGATGTGCTTGCTTCATGCTTGACCTTTTTAGCAGAGTTTTGTATTTTGTATAAAGGGCAGTAATGCATTCCTAGACACAGAAGATCAAAGCGATAATTGACATTAAGGCTCTTATTCAAGCTCTAAGGGCTAACTAAGAAATCTGGCTATGAACACTAGAACATTCCCCAAGGCCATCAGATCTCTCACACTGACTTAAAAAAAAAAACAGAAGTATAATTTAACAAGCTTTCATCTAAATAGAATTCATACAATGAACTTGGGGTCTATTGCATTACCTTGAATACAAAAAGGTTTACAATACTAGGCCAACTTGAAGCCTGTGATTTATTGAAGTGATTTATTGAATTATATAGCATATGGTTAACCTGTGTCATTAAAGGATAATTCTCTTTCCATATTTTGTATAAAAAAATCTTTAGTTGTCAGGAACCAGTTATCATCACAATGTCATTTCAAATGAATTAAATAGCAACAATAGCTTTAACATTATGAAGATGATGTTTATAAATGATTGAATTGCCTTTGAATGGCTTCAACAGAGAGCTATACTAGCTCATAAAACAAGGAGCTTCTCATTATCAAAATTATGCTGTTTTCTCAAGCTACTTTTATGAGATAAGTGATTTTTTAATACTGGCAGGTGGATAGAACAGTATATTTTATGAAAAATAATCTCAAAATACAAATAATATGCAATTTTATCAACCAATATGGATTTATTTATAAAGTGTACATCGAGATGATGACAGCAAGGAATATGTCATTCCACGGTGGTTGTCTATAGGCTTATATTAATTATATAGCCTTATATGTATTGGTCAATGCACTCTGAAGAGTGACCAGGGTTTCAGGTCATGGACTTTGCCTTTGATAAGTTATTATTGCAATTCTGTGTGAGCACAAATAAGGCATCTATAAACATGGAATTTTCCCAGCTGAAAAAAATTGCTATAATTATATTCAAATGACTATCAAGGCCTTTAAAATTACTTTCTGTAAAAAAAATAAATTGACTTTGGGTAAAGAATGTCATTTGTGTAAATACAAGGTCTTAAATATATTCAGATTGAGATTTGAAGAGTGATTATTATTCCCCAAATAACAGAAAATATGTCTACTCTTTTATTTTTGGTGTGGGGCCATGATAAATGTGCTAAAACCTTAAAGATGTGGCACTGAAATATTTCCAGGAAAACAAAGCACTTATTCTTAGTAATAGTCTATCTAACCAAGCACATGTTCCTATAGGAAAACATTGAAATCACCTCTAGGTCATAGGAAAATTGGTATTACTACTGGAACAAGTGATCAACACCATCCTCAGGTGTTCTGCATTTTTGATGCCATGGTGGATTGGCTTCCTACCGTTTCTGTAATGAATCACCACAAACATAGTGACTTAAAACAACACATTTATTATATTACAGCTGTGGTCAGAAATCCAAAATGAGTCTCACTGAGCCAAAATCAAGGTGTCATAAGGCTGCACTCCTTCTGAAGCTCCAGAGGAGAATTGGTTTCCTTTGCCTGAAAAGCATCCCTTGGTTCATGATCCCTAGTCCCATTTGCCAAGTTCATCACTCCAACCTCTGCTGCCCTCACCACTTCTTTCATTGCCTTGCCTTTATTAGGATCCTGTGATTACAGTGGGCTCACTTAGATAATTAATCCAGAATAATCTCCCCATCTCAATATCCCTAATTCAATCATATCTTCAAAGTCCCTTTGCCATGTGAGGTAACATATTCACAGGTTCTTGGGATTAAGGCATTGAGTGGCTATATTTTCTATCTTCTACGCATACACCCTTTTGCAGTCTGGTAAGGTCCTTGGTTTCCTTCTTAAAATAATGTTTTAAAATGTATAACATAAAGTAGATAAGATTACAATGGGAAAAATTATATTAAAATACAATAATCAAAAATTTAAAAATAACAGTGTGCACTTTTTAAATTATTGCATTAAATAATAATTGCAATGGCTTATAATCACCATAATAATTTCAAAGTAGTGTAAAACTGTTCGGTGCAACAACTATTATTGTGTAACATAAAAATATCTATCTTTTCTGCTGTACTGCTAATAGTTTGCTGGGGTTTTTTGTTTTTTTGGTTGGATGGTTTGGTTTTGTTTCCTGTAATTAACAATTCAAAGAAATGTCAAACTTCAATTAGAAGTTGAGTCAAAATATATAATTTGTATTTCTACCCACAGTCTTGGACTACAAGTTAAGAACCCCTGCTGTACATACATAGCAAAAAAGATTTATGACTTGTCAGTGTGTGTGTGTGTTTGTGTGTGTGTGAGAGAGAGAGAGAGAGAGAGGCAGAGAGAGAGACAGACAGAGAGACAGAGAGACAGAGACAGAGACAGAGAGACAGAGAGAGACAGAGAGACAGATTTCCATTGACCAGTGTGAGCTGAAAAACTTGCTATTATTTTTTTACATATTTACAATTTTTCAGCTGTATTTTTTCTTCCTACCATTTGACTACTAACTGAAAAGTAAAATAAACTAGATTATAGACAGTCTTTATCAGAAATCTACATTATGAGATTCTCATTCCATTTAACATTAGACACGAAGATATTTATAGACACATGATGAATTCTATGTATTCACAGATCATCCCAATTCATTTTAATATTTAGTAAGCAATGGGCTTTCTTATAGCCCATTAATTTTTATAGGAGCTGACATTTGTACAGGAGCTTATGCTCAATTTAGCATAATAAGATGTATATATCCTAGAACGTGAAAACAAAATCATTCTAAATATGTTGTGGTTTAATCATTTGTGGGTTTTATTAGTTAAATTGTTCTTTACATGTTCACATAATAAGTAAGCTTATGTTTTCTGCAGTCCAAAACAAGAGTCTTATGCTATAAATGCTTAGGGGAGGATGAAAGTTTGCCTTCTAAAACATATTTTTTATCCCAAACGATTGACGCAATAAAGTAGAAGTCTTTCATTTTTTTCCTTGACTTTATTCCTTAATAGTCCATCTTCAGTAAGCCCTACTAAGCAGGCACAATGTAATTAATTATACAGTTACACACATACACTATATATACACATCTAACAAATGAAACAGTGAAAACAGTATTCATACTTCCAGTACCTGGACACTCAGTTATTTAGGACAAAATATTCTACTTTGATGCTGAAATTAGAGCTTAATATAGGGACTCTTGAGAATTGGATTTATAGATTTTTAAAAGTTTTTTTATAGCTATACTATAAAAATAATCTGTGTCAATCTGTGTTCCACTTAGTCATGGGGCCTGCTTATATTTTGCTTATATTTATGCGTTCGTATATTTACTTCCTTATATTTATACTTTCTAATCACTGATTCTGCTCCATTTTGATTATCTTTCTGGTTAATGGGATATTGTAGGCTAAGTGCAACTGTTCAACCAAGAAAGTAGATTCACAGACGTAAGGGTCACCTGGGTATGGATTTGCATGGCAAAGCCCTTAAGCACTATTACAGCTTTCCTGCATTTGTGGACATGGTGAGTACTTGCAAAAAAGAAATGTTCTGCAATAGTGATAGGAATACTGAGATGCAGCCCTGAAACATTTCATATTAACTTGTCCTTACTGACATTGTCACCACCTCACTCCTCCAAGTTTTCCTGTATTAATCAAAGAATTAGCACTCTTCCATTTTTAGTACTTTCAAATTCCATAATTTGGGGGGGGGGGGTCCTGTGTGTGTGTGTGCGTGTGTGTGTATGCTTTTGCAATTTACATAAAACAGAAAGCTGCCATGAAGAACAAGTTTGAGAATATTTGAAAAATGCTAATAAGACCTGCTGTATGAATGTTCTATTTTTACTTAACTGAAGACATTTCCTATAAAGAAAGGAATCTACATGTTTATTTTTATCTCTTTATTTCTTGAGGAGACTCACAGCCTTAGTTAAATTATTTTCACAACACTGAGGAATTCAAGATCTCAACTATTGGAAAGATATGCTAATTGGACACTAGACACTATGTTTCTTTGATCAAGTAATGAGATAAAGCTGAGTTACTCTGAGAGTTGGGTAACATTTGCTAAGTGGAATGTTATGGTTAGATTAGAGAAAGTACAACTTGAAAAATGTCTTTTCTACTTTACCACTGAATATCATTAAAAATTTTGGCAATGATTTGCCAACGATATGCTCAAGTGTAACTGTATGTGATAAAGCATAAAAATTGAGTAATATGATTTAAAGAGTTTGAAAATTACAAACCTGATAGTATATTTATCACTATTTGCTGCACTTAGTGTTCATTTATCAAATATCTGTTAAAAACCACTGCTTAACATCCACTGCCCCCGGCACTGGTACCACAAAGATGATCATTTCACACTTCAGCTCTGAGTTCATAGATTGCTCAGAAGTCTGCAAAAGAACCAAGCAAAACTAAAATACCCTCCATAAAGTGGCATGATAGATATGTGCAGAAAGTGCTCTGGGATCAGAGAGCAAGGCATAGTTTTCTTTTCTTTTCTTTTTTTCCTTTTCTTTTCTTTTCATGTTTATTTATTTTTGAGAGACAGAGACAGAGCACGAGGGGGAGAGGAGCAGAGACAGAGAGCTGAAGACAGAATCCAAGGCAGGATCCAGGTTCTGAGCTGTTGGCACAGAGCCTGAGGCAGGGCTTGAACTCATGAACTGTGAGATCATGACCTGAGCCGATGTTGGACACTTAACCAACTAAGCCGCCCAGGCACCACGAGGCATAGTTTTAATGTTAAAATATTTACAAAACTTTTCAAGACACAATTGTATTTTATTTAAGCATAACTTTTCACAAAAGCAAGATTGGAATTCTCCGTCACTGACTGAGTTTGTGCAAGATGTTTGTCTTTTTTTATTTTTAAATTTTTTTTAACATTTTAATTTTTTTTCGAGAGAAAGAGAGAGAGCGTGAGCAGGGGAGGGGCAGAGAGAGAGGGAGACACAGAATCTGAAGCAGGCTTCAGGCTCCAAGCTGTCAGCACAGAGACTGACGTGGGGCTCAAACTCATGAACCACTAGATCATGATCTGAGCCGAAGCTGGATGCTTAACCGACTGATCCACACAGGTGCCCCGATGTTTCTTTTTGAACCTCAGTTGTAACAGTGAGAATAGGAATAGCTAATACCTATGGTGCACTTACTTCATATTACTTATTACTTATATATTAATGTTGTAATAATCATATAATATACATTATGATACTTATTACATATGACATTTTATTTAATCCTTCCAACAATGCTATGAACTAAGTACTATTAATGTTGTTTCCATTTTACACATAAGAAAAATTGTGAGAGAAGTTAAGTAGCCTGGCCAAGTTCCTAGCTAATACATAGCTATGATCAGATCTAGTGAGTTCTAGAGGCTAAGTTCATAGCTGTTACACTCTATAGTCTCTAGTGATTACGGTAATAATATATCTATCTTAATTCGATGTTTGGTCTGAATAAGCCATGCACAAATAAATATTATTTCAGGTGTCTATGTAGTTCCTTTGAATCTTTTCTCATCTCTTTCTACCGCCTTTTTCTCTCTGAGAAACAACTAGAGGAAAGCCCATTTGCAGATAATGTATCTTACAAAATTTCTACGTGACAATCATCATGAAAGAGCTGTTTAGGAATCAGTAAGTTTGTCCTGAGAGTTCTGAAGTGAGAAGGGGCTTGGGTGAAGACAGGCTTATGTCAATAAAGAGTGAGCTTTGGAACATTGAGTTGACTTCCCACATGCTTGCTTTCTGCATCAGACACATACTCTCTGACTCCTAATATATGAGTTTTCAAAATGAGCTATTGTGGGTTTACAACACACCATATATTTTTATATTCTAGTTTATGTGAAATTTTCCACAGAGACATGCTTACAATGCCATAGACTTGGGTTTTATTTTACTACACATTATACTTAACCATGCACATCCTGTTTAAAACATTCTATAGATATATATCTATTAGTCTACGCAGAGGTTCGGTTAACGCGTTGACAAGGAGATTACACTGGGTCATTCACCCTTTTACATTTCCCCAGAGGTGCTCCCAGTTAGGGGAGAAAAGGAAAATATCACAGACTAGAGCCTTAACTTCTTCCACCTCATAACACATAGAAATCTTCCAGTGTTACTGTGAGGACTGAATGAGATAATGCATATAATGTATTGGCACAATAATAATGCACTGTATTAGTCAGGGTTTTCCAGAAAAGAGAAGCAGAGACAGAGACAGAAAGAGATTATGAGGAATTAGCCACACAGTTATGAAGACAAGACATCCCACAATATGCTGTCTGTAAACTGGAGATCCAGGGAAGATGGTGGTGCAATTCAGAACAAGTCCGAAGGCCTGAGGACCAGGGGAACCAGTGGTGTATGTCTCAGTCTGAGGGCAGGAGAAAGGCAATGTCCCAGCTCAGAAGGCAGACAGAGGAAGTGAGTTCTCCTTTCCTCCATCTTTGGTTCGGTTAGGATTTCCAATGGATTGGCTGATGCCCACCCACGTTAGAGAGGGCAGCCTGCTTTACTGGGTCCACTAATTCAAATACTAATGTCATCAGGAAACACCCTCACAGGCACACTCAGAAATAATGTTTAATCAAATATTTGGGCAGCCTGGGCACTCTGTGGTCCATTGAGGTTGACACATAAAATTAACCATTACATGTCCACCCTTGTCACCTTGGCACCTGTATGAATCTTCTTGGTCATGCACACACATTTTCTTTCTCTATCACTTTTAATGTATCTATCTTAGTGTAGAACTACTTAAGAAAAACATTTGCTCATATACTATAAAATTTAAAAGACAAAAAATGAGTATATAGGAACCATAAATTTCTCTCATACCCCTTTCTACTCTGGCCAATTCCCTTCTCTAGAGGCAAAGGTTATAACCAGTTTCATATTGTTTACACAGTTTTGGGGGGTGATTTCAAATATTTAAAAATACTTGGCTTTTTAAAAGATTGGCATTTAGTCTTTTAGAGGGGATTTGCCAGGGAAGAGGAAGTTCAAATAGTGGCTGTATTCCTTCACTGTCAGGAGTTGTGAATAGTGAAGCAAAAAGGAGCATAGTCAGGAAGCCTGAGTTCTAATCTTGTCTCTTTAATTTGGCTTTGGTCAACTTTGGCCAGGTTATTTAAGTTCTCTGATTTAAGGTATACAATAAAAAGTTTAACTAAATGATTAGCTGTACAGTGCTTCTCAACTGTTCCATTTTATGATTCCTCATGTAACTCAACACATTTTAGTAACAGTGCCTAGGGGCTGCTCCAACAAGAAATTTAAGCAATTCAGACTAGTCATCACATTTTCTCTTTACACAGTTGCTGAGATTGCGACCAAGAGGTTTTCACCCTGAGGAAATCATGAAAACCTTGGAAAATGTGGCGAGGTCTAATGAAATAGCACTTCTTTTTCTTTAGAGGAAAGTGTTACTCTAAAGTGAGATATTCTGCTAAGACCAATACTTTTGACGGAAATTAGGGATATTCTAAATTGTGGTATTTGTAAGAACTGGATGACTTAAGGCTATTGGACTGGTCTTTGTAACTGTTGGAATAATTCATTCCTGGGCTAATTAGGAAATCTATTAAAAACCCTAACCTTATGCAAAAGGAGAAAGGAAAGTTTGATTTAATTTAATTTTGAAACATTGGGAATGCTTCATTCCATTTCCAGTAGTACAGTGAGAGGGAAATTCTCTTTTGTGCTCTGGAGCTGATAAAATTAAATTCTAGCCACAGGCTTACCAAGAATGTTTCTCAATTCCCCATGGAGCTCAATCAAAGAAGAAGATATGTAACTTGCACGTAAGATAGCAAAGAAGTGTATGCTTGTTTAGCTCCCCTACCTGAACTTTAAGAAGGAAAAAATGAACAAAACAAAACTACTGGAAAAGAAAACTTTCCGATACTGAAATTAGGGAACAACCACAATTTCATACAAATATCTTAAATAATGCCTGCCTTATACAAAACAATGAGGAGCCAAATTGAAAAACAACTTCGAGATCTACAAATCTGTAATTCTGAGTCCAGAGCAAAGTGCCAGGAGTGAAGAAATTCAGAAAGACCCTACCAAAGTCAGCTTTGAAGGTATTAGGATTATGGGTGTGACTTGGCCATGAGCAAGATAGAGGACCTCTACTGGAAATCTGTTTCTTCACCGCAGAGCAGGTGCCGTTCAGGACGGACAGAAGGAGGGCACTTACCACTACACCTCTGAGGTGTTTGCCTATGCTGCTGAAGGATGTGCCCGCCATGTTTGGGAAATGCCCCTCTCTCAGCCCACTCACGATGCTTGGCACAATCCACTCTAACTCCCCTTTCCAAGCTGGTCTCCGTGACGCCTGTGGCTCTCCTAAATCTCCAGTCAGCCTGGACAATTCATTATCAGTGTGAACAATGCGCGATCTGTGTAACTTCATCTTTCTCATGCTGCCCCTGCTGCCTGGTATGAATTTCTGCTAGTAATACGTACCTGTTGCAATCCTACCCAAACTTCACAGTCTACTCATAGGCAACGTCCTTTATAATCCTTTCTTGATCCGCTGACGTTTTTTAAGACCCCCCCAAACACTTTTTCCTCCTGAGTGCTTCACGCTCTATTCTTTTATGACATCTCATGTTCTCCCTCATAACACAGTTATTTCTGCTTATAATATAAATTCCTTAAGGTGCAAATCATGCTGTTTTTGTACTGATTTGTTTCCAATATCTCCAGGTACAGTTCTTTGCATAAAATAATCATTCTGTAATTACTGGTGAATTTGTATTTTCATTTTTAAAATTTGAGAATCATATGAACAAAAAAAAAACCTTTAATTTCTGAGCAGTGCAAGTCTCAACATAGTAAAGCATATCTTTCAAGGTCCTGGAATTCATTATTGGGAAGCAAATGAGTCTTCTGTTCCCTTAGACTTTGCTTGACCTCTACCATGATAAAAACAACGCTTATCCTTGAAGATCTTATTATAGCTCAAATAGCTTGAAAATTCTCTCTCAAATATTCAATTTATCTTACATAAATTGCCACACCTTTTCTAAGTAAATTGCTTATATATTATTGTATCATTTGAACAAAACTGCAAGCAAAATTATTTTGTAAATTTCTTGCTCAAATTCATTTTTACAGTGTTATTTTTTCCTTTATTATCTTCTCTAATACGCCACCTCACACACACAAGAGTATCTACAACATATATATAGTTACAAAGCATGGTAATTAGAGGAATAGCCATGAACATGTCACTGAGAAGATTTAATACTTCACATCCATCTATTATTCTTATCTGATTCCTCGGCCTCTCTCACATTAGCTGGATCTTGTATTTATCATTTCCGTGCTTCTTTCTGTTAAACATTTTATTTGGAAATAATTTCAAATCACATAAAAGTTTCAAGGATAGCACAGAGAACACCCATATACTTATATATTATACTTACACTTATGTATATACTTACCACACCACATACATGGACAGCAGTCCCCCCCCTTCTCCACTGCATTGCTTTCTGAAGTTTCAGTTACCTGCGGTCAGTAGTGGCCCAGAGGCAGCTGATCTTCTCTTGAATGTATAGTCTGAAGGGCATAGTCATCTCTGGCTATGTCACAGTGCCTACGTCATTCACCTCACTTCATCTCATCACACAGGCATTTTGCCATCTCACATCATCACAAAAAGAAGGAAGAGTACAGTCCAATAAGATATTTTGAGAGAGAGAGAGCATATTCACAGAACTTTTATTGTAGCATATTGTTATAATTGATCTATTTTATTATTAGTTATTATTGTTAATCTCTTACTATGCTTAATTTGTAAGTTAAACTTTATTATAGGTATATATTATAGGAAAAAAACATAGTATATATGGGCTTCAGTACTATCCATGGTTTCAGACATCCACTGGGGGTCTTGGAATGTATTCCCCATGGATAAAAGAGGAATATATATATATAGTGAGAGAGAGAGAGAGAATTAATATATATTTATTTTTTCTCAGAATCTTTTGAGAGTAAGTTGCACATATCATTGTCTTCCTTTACCTTTAAATATTTTAGTATGGTTTCTTAAGATTAAGGGTCTTTTATGTATTTATTTTTTTTACATAACCATGGGCCAATTTCCAACTTCAGTAAATTTAACACTGATTTAATACTATTATCTAATTTATTACCCATATGCTCAAATCTTTATTTTGGTTTGTGATTATTTATATATGTTACTAATAATATATAAAATACTATCTAATACAAACTTTTAAATATTTTTTTATTTTTTAAAATTTTATTTATTTTTGAGGGAGAGAGAGAAAGAGCGAAAGCATGCAAGCAGTGGAGGAGCAGAGAGAGAGAGAGAGAGGATCTGGAGTGGGCTCTGAGCTGACAGCAGAGAACCTGATACAGAGCTCCCACTCACAAACTGTGAGATCATGACCTGAGCCGAAGTCGGATGCTTAACAGACTGAGCCCCCAGGTGCCCAAACCTTTAACTATTTTTGTATAATTTACATAATCCTCCTAGTCCAGTGATTTCCATGTGTTTTTGCAATTTAGCATAATTAGCAAAATAAATGTAATTTAATGGAAGGACATAGAGCTGAGAGTAAGGAGAGCTACTGACACTCAACTTTAAGAATTTCATCAAAGTCATTGGCTTTCTTGATTTTTCAAGTCTGCTTTGTGACATGAGGCATGCCTTTAAACTTTTTTTGTTCTTGGCTCCCTTTTAAGAACTTTTTTGTGAACCATAATTGTCTGGGAACTATCATGGCACTGTATGTATAACAATGCTCTGACTTAAGAATTCTTTTCCACAAATAACAGATGAAGAAACAGAATGCCAAAGAGGTCTGTCTGCATTCCAAAAGTCCCAGTCCAAGAGATGTCAAAGTAAGCATCTGAACTTAGATCTGATTGCAAGAACAAGTTGATTTTAACTGCTTACTAGACCTAAATCCGACATGTTATTTTAGTGCTGAAATGCTCCACCATCTTGTCCCACCATGACTGCTCCTCTGGCCCTGACTGTCTGCACTCTCCCTCTCCCTTCTGTCTTTAGTCTTCTTACCTCCGTTACACCTACAGGGCTCCTTCCTGTCACATGGTTTTCCTCCAGGCTTTCCTTTCTTCACTTTCTTTATCCATGTCCACATCGCCACAATCTCACTTCATGGTCCATCTCTTCCCACCTCTTTCTTTGACTGTTTAGTGGTCTTTTGTTTTCTTGAATTCCTCGCACATCTACTACGTTTATCACCATTTTGCTTCTTTATTGTATTTTCTCCTTAAGAGTTTAAAAGGTTTCCATATTTTAAAAAAGTCTGAATTGTCTCCTAGTCTATCTGTATCTTAATAGTACGAATTATACCATATATGTCACTTTACCACACGTCATCATTGCTTTCAGCCTGGGCATAAAATAAAAGCCTAATTCCTACTGACTAAATTCCTTTTTAAAATTGATCTGCAAATTATTTTGAAAGTTAGAAACATGACACAAGCATATGTTAATATTATTTCCAAATTTTGTCATCATTTCTCTATATCCAATAAGAGTTTATGCAATGGTTCACGAGCTTTCAGTTATCTTACCAAAAGCATGGTCTTCACTGTTGACTGTAGACCAACAATAAGAGGCTACCTGTCTATAACCTTTCAGAGTAAGTGTCTCAGTAATGGTCAATACTGCCCATTAAGTACTCATTACATGTTAAACATTAGAATCTAATCTCATAAAACCCCAAAGAAATGGAAATTACTACATCATTTTATACACATCATCTGCAATCCCCAAACAATTTATCAAGAGAGCCACTACCTATAGATACAGAAGCCAAATATCAAGGATATAAGACTTGTCCAAATCTATTTCAATAAAAGCAGAACCTATTATTGCAAGCCATTACAATCTGATTTCAAAATCTCTGATGCCATACTTCCTTCATCTGGTTATCATGTAATTTTAAAACTATATTAGACAATGCAGCACAGCCAATAGGTACTTTTTCCCTTACATATTATATGGGAAGTCAGTAGTTGAGCTTAAAGAATATGCTTCTTTTGCTTACCTTCTATAATATTTCTATTAAACTTTTGATGATGTTTTAAATTAGGGGAAGTGACCTAGGTAGGAAAGAATTCAATACAGACATTTAAAATAAAGTGTTCCCGCTTCATTCAAATAATACTGGTATGCCAAAATTATTTTAGTCCTAAGTATAATTATTTCATCTAACACAATAGAAAAATCTGGGTCTTTTTCTTATATCAGATCCTAATGCCAAATTCTTAAAATATGGATAATAGAATGGTTATCTCATACCACACATTCATATTTGTGAATCTAGCCTATTTTGTACTTTGTAAGGTCCAAAGTATTGGTTCAACACACAGATGGAGGCTGAAGTAAATGGATAAAAGTCAGGAACATATGTTTTAATCTCAGTCAAAGGAACCTGAGGCAACAAAATACAGATAGATTTAATTATTTTTAGAGAACTTCACAGAAATAACTCATCCCGGACAATGCTTATAAGATAGTTCACTGATTACATTAACAAGCCAGGAAGCCACAGATCCTGGAAAGTAAAGATAAAGCATAATCTTGGAAACTCTAGCCTGTTCATGAGATAGTGTTGTAGTGACAGAAATGTTAATAACTGATAAAGAATATTAAAAAGGTAGTATGGGAGTGGAGACTAGTGTGTGACGAGGGAGAAGTGCTCTGATTCTAGACAGCTGGTCCAAGTTGTTCAGATAGAACTATCTCTAAAATTTAGAAAATCATTTTATGAGAGTGCTAAGCTTGGCATATGTGCCTTAGGAATATCTCACCTTGCAAGTTACAATAAGAAGCTCAATAAGCAACATTTTTCTATAAAATGTACTTCTCAGAATCATCAGGCAGGAATAACCTGTTAAAATAATTGGCTCTAATTATTAGGCCAGAATAATATTAGCATTCCCTCCATTCACAATAAATAAATTGAAATTCAGTTTATAACTCACAGTAGTGTGATTCAGGATCTTGAAGTGAGCACTTAAAATTTAGTTTTGGAAAATGGAAGCATGGGGACCAGAGCCTGATCCATGCTCTGGATGGATAAGATCAGGTGGTCTTACCTGAAGCAGTTTCTACTGTCCCCTTTAGGCCCAAGATAAAGAACTGAGCAAGAAAGGGTGGGGTTTCATTATGATATCATGTTATTATATCATGTCTGTGACCTGGAAAATGGTCTGTCTCTAAAGGGAAAAAAAAAAATCACAGGTATTGTTATATCTCTTCCCTTTATGAGGATAATGGAAAGAAGAGTCCTGTAAGTGTGTACTTTTATGGCTGAAGGAAGAGAAGCAATGATTCTATGTTGATTTGGATTAATGTTGTCTAACAGCATTTGCTATAAGTGGTTTAATCAGATTACACAGAGTGCGTATATACATAAAGTATTATTTTAATTTTGGTTAATGGATACTAAAGCACAGATACTTTTCTTCAGAACCCCATATGACTCACTACTACAGAAAATTCTAAATTAAATGTCCCCTAAAAGAATCTTCACTGACAGAAATATTTTAATGACGTGTATTCTTAATCTTCTATGAATGTATTTCTTTTTTTTTTTAAACATTTGTCTCTCTCTCTTTTTTAAGTTTATTTATTTTGGGAAAGAGAGAGCACATTGGCAGGGCAGAGACAGAAGGGGAAAGGGAAAGAGAATCCCAAGCAGGTTCTACACCATCAGCACAGAGCCTAATGTGGGACTCTAATTCACCATCTATGAGATCATGACCTGAGCCAAAATCAAAAGTCAGATGCCCAACCAACTGAGCCCATCAGGTGCCCCTGATGGATGTATTTCTTCAGTTACTCACATATGTCATATTTGTCCACACAGGTTTGTGGAAACCCAGCTACATGTATCCAACAGACTTTTGAGTTTCAATGGTCTTGAAGCATATTTAGCTTATAATATTGGGGCTAAGACCTGCTGGTTTCATAATGATGTTATTATATTTGGAGGTAAACTAGCATCACAGATAATGTTGATCTCAGTCAAAAATAGATGAAGATGTAGAACAATTTGCTTGCTAGCTGTAATAGTTACGAATATAGTCAAATTGCCTTTGCTCATCAAAAACAAAGCAAAGCAAAGCAAAACAAAAGAAAACAAAGCATTTGATTAGGAGGTTTCCTCTTTAAGGGATTTTCTGGGAAGTTGCAAATGCCCTGGGCTTCCCTTTATTCATACTTAGTCTTGCTGCCTCGTTCTGTTCCTTATTTTGCTCTGATAATTGACCTTATTGCCTAGTGAAATGAGCTATTCTGGCTTAATATCTATATCAAAGAACCTTAGTTGAGAAACAGTCTAAAGTAGGAGAAATCCATACAGTGTAATTCAATTTCATCTGGTTCTTAATTTAGGAACTGCCAGAAATTCTGGTTTGCTCTAGAGCATGATGGATTCAAAACTTCTAAAATGGAATCTGGAATACAACTAACCTCAAGGAAAATACCAGAGTAGAGCTAGGTTTTACACTAAGTCAAATCCAGAACCAGATGTCTTGACTCTATTCAGAATGAATGGGATCCTCCTGATTTGTTTTTTAAAGTATGTGGATAGAAGACAAGACCACAATTCCAGCAGCTGTCACAGCTCCTTATAACTGTGCCATTTGTGTTTGAAATCAGATGGGAATTGCTGTGTTATTAGAAGCAGTATCAGTCTAATAACCACAGGACAGATTAATATTTTGAATGAAAACTTAATTTGAAGAAATATGTTCCTGACTATAAACATCAACTTAAATGCATGTAAACAAGAGATAAATGGGATCAAATCTTTTAAGAACAAATTCCTCTTAAGAACTTTTTAGTTTTCTCTTGGAATGTCCTCATCACAATAAAGATGTGGTCTTCCAGAAAAGATCGTGACTGTAGGGGTAATAGACCTATTTAATAACACAGTCTTTTCTAATCACAATTTTTTGTAAACAGATAAACAATATTAATCCATTTTTTTTTCAGTTTGTGGATGGGGAAATAAGAAACCAAAGGGATTAAGTGACTTTCACAGGCTTACATAGTTTCTTGTGATAAAATCAGGATTTCACATAAATTCTGACTTTCCATGTTGCAATAAGCTGCCGTTTTACATTATAATAAATTGATTATAATGGAAAATGATGACTGTAAGGCTTCCAGTGATCCTAATACTCAAATCCAATGGCTACAATGCCTCATTCTCAGCATTAATGTATCTGTTAACTGAATGAAAGAAATGACAAGACTGAGCAAAAAGATATGAGTAATCTTACCTCCTGGACTCTGGAGACTGCTCTTGTTCCTCTGTAGACAATATTTTTCTAAAAATGACTTGAATACTCATTCATTCACATAAGTAAGAATGTCTGTCATCTGCATACTTCTGGATAAACACTGACAAATACTTATTCAATTGTTCTTAATTTCACTATTTCTTATTAATCTCTAAAAACCCCTGTCATTACAAAATATCAGGTTTGTAAAATGTTATGATTTCTAAGAGTGCAGCTTTTTATATTAGCTGTATTTTTGTTGGATGCTTATTCGTCACCTTAATATTATAAGTTAAATCATAATCCAAGATGGATTTCACCTACTCCCTATCCACTGGGCATTGACTCATGTGCACTTCAGTTTCATATAATTGCCCTTTCTTGTTTTAGAACTTATCTGATCAATTAGTACTAAAGTTCTTTATTAATGTACTTAAGTGTGCTTTGTTGTTCAACAGATATTTGTATGATCCAGTTAAAATCAGGGCATTGCATCAGGTTGTATTAGAAGCCTAAAGATGAATATGAAGCTATGGTTCCTACCTAGTTCAGAAGACACCTTATTTTCAAATAAACTTGTGGTTAAATAAATAAATCACTGGATTTCGAGTTGTTAAAGTCAATTCTTCTAAACAAAAGACACATGCATAAAACAGTGAGTATTACAAGCAATTAGGAGAGGTAGATCGTGTATAAAAATAGTTAGAATTCATGAATTTGATAAGCGGTGCTCATACAGTATAAACCAAGTAACAAGAAGGCACAGAACAGTGACAAACTGATTTCTTCATTGGGGACATAAATAGAAATGTCAGGATGGGTGGCCAAGTTCTGAGGGAAACCGGGTGTTTTATTTAAAGAGCAACTGAGTTAAAGTTTTCAATATAAAGAGTAGGTTTAAGTGTCTTGTAAATATCTGGAATTATGTTACGAAACCTAGTTTAGAAGTAGAGGTTAAAGATAAACATTCAGATTGTTGTACAAGCAAAAATGAAAGTGATGTTAGATGTAGCTTCCATCGTAGATAATAAAGAACCAAAGGTGTTATTTTACAATTCTAACATTTTGAAAAATGTAATTATTTTAGGTTTGAAGACAATTTTCCCATCATTTTTAAATTGTTGTTTTGACCTTGATTCAGTAGAGATGTTCTAGACAGCTAAAGGATTAACGGTCCAGTTTTGGCTTAGCAATACAGAGCTGTTTTAGTGTCTTGCTAGTACATGTAATTGTCTGTAAAACAGTAACATCCAAGGAAAATTGGTGAAGTGCTTGTGCTGAGTATTCTCCTCTCTGAGATGATAGAGTTGGGAACTCAAAACACAAACGTTGCAGGCAAAGCCAAGTCCAAATCCTGGTTTCAGCGACTTGTGTTTTTTAGAGACTTGGACAAGTTATTTAACCTTCTCTGAGTCTCAGCTTCTCATCTGTAATATATGGATAATATCAACCTCAAATTGGGTGTGAAGATTAAATTCATTTTATATTGTAGTAAACAACCATTACTGTAACAGTTGCTCTTAGCATTATCATTATCACTATTAGTACACTAAATGCAAATTTGCTCATTTGGAATTGTTAGAATATCAAAATGGTATTGTTTGAGCCTCGTAAAGTGGTAAACAAATATTGGCTAATAACCACATTTTGATTGGTCCACATTATTAAGAAAATAGAGAACTCTAAATAATGACAAAACCCCCAAATTTCAGGAAAATATATGGATACAGTATAGAGAACTTATGTAAATCCCTAAAACTCTTAATTTAAGCATTTAAGTTAGTTTATACTAAGCAAAAAGTACAAGTATAAAACACACTTTTTGTTACTCCTAATTTTTATGTAAGGCCAAGTAATTTGTGAAGATGTATCATTTCCTTTCACAATTTAGGTCCTAATAATTAGATCTCTTCTCAATGTATGATTATGACTGTATGAGACACACATACACACATATATTCCACATCAAGTCTGAGGTCAAAGATAGTTAGGATAGGCTAAGTTGCAACAACAAACAGACTCATTGGTTTAAAAAACAAGAAGATAATTTCTTTCTTCTATAACAGGACAAGGCAGGTATCAAATGTCAGCATAGTAGCTTTCCTTTATGCAATTATTCATTGACCAGGCTGATAGCTTCTCTATCATCTTTGATACGTTGCATCCAAGGTCTTGATCATTACCATCCTAATCAGTCAGAAGGGGAAAGAAACATGGAGGAACACATTTAGGAGACTTTATGAATGGTCTCTGAATGTGGCACATTCAATTGAATGTGACCTTCAATTATATTCCTTTGGGTAGAACTCAATTCACATACCCAAATATGACTATAGCAAGGTGGAGTCTTGCTCTGTGCCAACAAAAAGGATGATGGATTTTCATGAACCACTGGCAGCATTTGCCACATTTTTCAATGTCAAGACAAATACATTTAGTGGAATGGCATCTGTATTCACTAGTTACTTTTAGGGATTTGTCAGAGGCATACAATTTGTTCTGCTTCAGTTACCTGGACATGTCACCTCCTAGTTAAAAAAAACAACAAAAATGAGACACTATATCCATCTTAAAACTTGATATAAGACCATTGGTAAACAAAAGTAAGGACAAAAAGGGACACACACCTATTAGTTTGAAAATTGGCCCCTAAGTGAAACCATAAATCCGTGGCAATTTCATGTTCTCATAGATCACCATGGTAATAGAAATGAATCAGCTTTTCATGGGACAAAATATGTACTTCAAAAATGTGATTCATATTGAGAATAATTTTCTTTAGTTTTCATATTCATTTTTATAAAATGAATGCTTTCCTGATTTTAACCCCCATTCTGTAGTGTTGGTACTGTGTCTTTAGTAAATGGTGTTGCAATTACATACAATACATAGTGGATCAGGTCATTCCACTGTTTTTACTTTTGTTTGCTGAAAATCCATACTAACGCTCCCCCTCCTTTTCAACCTGGATAAATTCAGATGTAGGAGAAAAATAAATTGGTACATAAAGGAAAAATCTGAATTAATTTAGACCGAAATTTTCTAGCTAATTCAGTGACCATGGGGTTTGGACCTTGAATATCACAGAAAAATAGCCTGATTTCTCTATTTTTAGATGAAGTTTGAGTTAAAAGCTCTGATAGTTGGTCAATTTGTTTTCTTGCTACTCTCTAAACTCTGTCTAGGACTATACTTTGTTGAAAATCAGTTTTGCATGGTTAGTATGCATTCACCTGATATTTATTGAGAAGCTACAATGTATGATATTCATTAAAAGTAAATATTTTATGAATAAAAACAAATACAAGGTTTCTGTTGTGAAGAAACTTATAATCCATTGAGTTTAGACGACAAAAAGGTAATTAAAAATAAGTTACTAAGTAAACAGATAGAAATTGTTCATCAGATATTACTTTAAAAAGGGAAAGATCACTGAGATATGTGATAAAAGGGAAAGACATACTCTACGTTGTTGATGTCGCCCTTGCCAGCGGCATGAGTAGTGGCAGTTTCATTATGTATATCCTATTAACTTATTAAATCATTCAACTCTATCACTGCCATGTGTAGGTGTTTAGCTAAACACTATATAGCAAAGAACAGGACATAGTTCCTGACTCCAGGAAGCTTATAGTCTAGTAAGGAGACAAACCGTAAATAAGCAATTAGAATAAAGTGTGATAAGTGTTATCATTTGAACATTGCAGCATATGATATGGAGGAGGATATCAAATTTGGGGAAATAAAGGAAAGCTTCATGGAGGAAATAAGTTTACTGTGATCTAAAATGTATTTATGTCCATTAATGCTGAAGTAGATCTAATTTGGATAAACTCCATTTTATGTTTTGTTTTATAAAAGGGTATCTGATTATGCCAAAACAACCTTTTTTTGGAGTATTTGTAATGGTTTGGGAAAGAGTTCCAAATACATCAAACAGACCTCACAAGAATTCCTTCTAACCATGCGCAAAAAACTTGCCAGCAAGGAAATATGCTTCAGACTATAATAAATATAACAGAAGTCAAAAACAATGCAAAACAATGACAATAACAACGACAACAGCAAAAACAGGTATATTTTCACCAGAAATCTTACATGAAGGACAGGTGCTAAGAAACTCTTTAGAACTTACCAATAAAATAATGTCGTACTTTATAAGACAAGATAAGGGACACAACCAAAATCATTAACATTTAGTGATAAAACATCTACAGACCATAAAGGGAGGCATATACCAATAACTGGCCCAAGATAACTCTACAATGACATCACATTCTTTCTTCCTTTCAAGCAACAATATGAAAGCATATTTCCCATCCTTTATCAAAACATTTCAGCTTAATGAATTAATTTCTTCTACATAAGCCTTTTCTCTGTATTACAACTTCAGTGAAAGAAAAGATTCCAAGACCATAATACTACCTATTTTAGATATGCAATCAATTTAGTTAATTTTCTAATTTCTATACCTTGAGTTGTGGATAAAGAGCTGATTTTGAGAAATGTGTTTGTGTGTGTGTGTGTGTGTGTGTGTGCACGTGAACCCATGTATATTAAGTCTAGAACTGGAAGAAGACTGGGCATGTTTTGTGCTTGAAATATGCTGGATTCTATAGGCCAAAGCAAAAGTTTGAGTCATTGCAGCGCTATTCACAATAGCCAACATGTGGAAGCCACCCTGAATGTCCATCGACAGATAATGGATAAAGGAAATGTGGTATATACACACAATGGAATATTCTTCAGTATTTTAAAAAGGAGGAAATTTTTATGATATGCAAAACGTGTATAAACCTTGAGAACATTATGCTAAGTGAAAGAAACCAGGCACAGAAGGACAAATATTACATTATTCCAGTTGTATATGGTGTCAAACTCATAGATGCAAAGAATATAGTGGTTGCCAAGAGCTAGGGAGAAGGAGAAATGGGGAATTTGTAATCAACACGTATTAAATTTCAGTTATGCAAAATAAGTAAGTTCTAGAGATCTGATGTGCAACATTGTACTTATAGCTAACAATACTGTATTGTACATTTAACAATCTGTCAAGGGTGCAGATTTCATATTAATTGCTCTTACTAAAATAAGAATTTGAATTTGAATCTGAGTATAATGGGACTGGAGGGCTTTAATCCAAAGTGTGACATGATCTGATTTAGATTTTTAGAAGGTCACTATGGCTGCTGTGTATAATATTCTTTAGAGGGCAACAGTGGGAGCAGGATGATCGGTTAGGATACACTCAACAAAATTCCAATAAGACCTGATAGAGTTGCCAGGAACTTGGGTCTTATCAATGGAGACACTATGAAGCAGATGGATACATGTCCTCAAAGATGACCAGAAATATTTAGGCAAATTGTAGTAAAGAAAAGCAGCATCTCTTTCTACCAGGAATAGATTATTTAACTTTTTTTTGTACTTGAGGCATAATTGACATCTAACATTACATTAGTTTCAGGTGTACAACATAATGATTTGATATTTGTATATATTGTGAAATGATCACTGCAGTAAGTATAATTAACATCCATCACTATTCATGGTTAAAGGCTTTTTTCTTCTGATGAGAACTTTTAAGATTTACTCTTTTAGCAATTTTCAAATATGAAATACAGTATTATTAATTGTACTTGCCATGCTGTACATCATATCTCCTAGACTTATTTATTTTATAACTGAAAGTTTGTAGCTTTTGACTCCTTTCACCCATTTCACTCACACCCTCCCACCCTGAGTCTGGCAATTACCAATCTGTTCCCCATATCCATGAGGGTTGTTTTTTTTTTATTTTATATTCCACATATAAGTGAGGTCATACAGTATTTCTCTTTCTCTGCCTGACTTATTTCACTTAGCATAATGTCCTCAAGACCCACCCATGTTGTTGTAAATGACAAGATTTCATTCTTTTGTATGGCTGAATAATATTCCATTGTGTCTATATACACCACATTTTCTTAACCCATTCATCCATCTATGGACACTTGGATTGTTTCCATATCTTGGCTATTGTAAATAACGCTGCAATGACCATGGGAGTGCAGATATCTTTTTGAGTTTGTGTTTTTGTTTTATTCAAATAAATACCCAGAAATGGAACTGCTGGATCATATGGTAGTACTATTTTTAATTTTTTGAGGAATCTCCATACTGGTTTCCATTTGTTTGCACCAATTTACATTCCCACCAACAATGCACAAGGGGTCCCTTTCTCCACATCTTCACCAACCCTTGTTATTTTCATGTCTTTTTGATAATAGTCAAGGAATAGATTATTTTAAATTCATATGTAAGTAAATAAATAATTTTCTTCTTAAACATTCAGTGATTTCTCAAGTTCTAAGGATATAAACATGTACATTTTGATTCATGACAAGAAACATGGTCCTAAGTAATCAAAATGGCATTCCAGGTATCTAAAAATAAACCCAATGATATAATGTGACAGACGCTGTTGTGCTCAGCTATACCCAGTTCTCTGCTTGAGCACATGGGAGAAAACCATGTCCTAGTCACTTCAGTTACTCAGGTCATGTGATTGATTCTAGCCAATGAAATATGAAAGAAACTGAAGTGAATTACTTTCAAGCTGAACATGCAAATGTAGTGTTCAACCTTTAATTTCTCTCTTTTTCTGATGGAGAGCCTTGGATGGCATGTATTAAGATATCAGAATTATCACAGCATGGAAGGATCTGGAACCCTCAAAGTCTTTGCATATGACTGAAAAATAAACAATATTGTTTTAAGCTACTGTGGCATAGCCAAGCGTTAATTATCTTGACTAATACATATAGTCAGAAAAAAGTAAATATTAATTTTCAAGAGTAAAAATGTGCACTAGAATCATTTCAACAATATTTGTTTTGTGCCTACTGTGAAATAGAACTTCCGTATACATAAAGACATGCTCACAACAAACCTTGAGTTGGGTATTACTAACCTCATTTTTTTTTATAGATGGGAAAACTGTGATTTAGAGAGGTATCAACTGACTCATATTTATACAAGTGGCCAGAAACCAGCTTTCAAAGCTACATCCACTATCTTCACTTAATCCACTTAGCTTGTTGTGAGAAAGAAAAAAAATTAAAGATTCTATCTATCCTTTATTACTTTTAAGATTTTTCAGACAGGTAATTTGGTATCCAATTTCTTTCATATGAGAGACTCTGAATTAATATGTTGCTGGTTTTGATAATCCTTTATCTGAGAATTCAGATCACCTTTTGCAGGAGTATTTTCATTTAATAGCTTATTTTATCTGCCAATATTTTTCTAGGCTTAAGAATTTTCATCATTTTTCTTGCAGAAGTTATGAAGCCAGGCTTTTTTGCCTTACCACATCATGTTCATCTCGTGCTATTCCAATATTTTGTGACTCTACCTCCCCAAATTGCATCATTCAGCATCTTCCAGCATAACAGTACATAGCATAGAACTGCAGGATTTTTCCCTCTGATTTTTCAGCACTCTTTATGCATCTCATGAAGCAGACAGTAGGGCTAAACACTGCCTTTAAAAGAAAACAAGCTACAATGAGATAAAATTGACATACAACAAGATACACATTTAAGTGCACAATTTGGTAAATTTTGACATACGTATATACCCTTGAAACCATCATCATAATGAAAAAAAACATTTTATGGGGTAGGGGAGGAAACTGGGGATATATTGGCTAAAGGTTCAAGGTTTCAGTTATGCAAGATGAGTAGTAAATTTTGGAGATCTAATATACAGCAATGTGACTGTAGTTAGCAATATATTTGAGATTTGCATACTTGAGATTTGCTAAGCAGGTACACCTTAAGTATTCTTAGCACACACACACACACACACACACACACACACAAATGGAAAGAAATGGTAACTGTGTGAAATGATGGATATGCCAATCATCTTGATTGTGGTGATTATTTCGTAATGTACATGTGTATCAAAACACCAAGTTGTACACCTTAAATAAACAAATAAGCAGAAAGAACAAAGATCTCTGAAAAAATTCCTTGTGTCTCTTCGTAATTTCTCTATCCCAGCTGCTTCCCAATAGTCAACCAAAACCACATCTGTTTTCTATCACTATAAATTCATTTTCATTTTCTAGAGTTTTCTATAAATGGAATCATACAGTATGTATATATATATTTTCCTTCATTTAGCATAATTAATTTCATATTAATTCATGCTATTATCTATATCAATAACTAATTTCTTTTATTGCCAACTGGTATTCCATTTTATGGACATACCGTAATTTGTTTAACCATTTATCTGTTCACTGATATTTGGGTTATTTCCAGCTTTTGGCTACTAGAAATGAAACTTGTATCAATACACATGTAAATATTTGTACAGACATAGCTTTTCTTTCTCTTAAGTAGATATATAGTGTAAAATGGCTAGATTATATGGTAGGTATATGTTTAACTTTTTAAGAAGCTGCCAAGCTGTTTTCCAAAGTGTTTGTATCATTTCACATTTCCAAGAGTAGTGTATGAGAGTTCCAGTTCCTCCAAATTCTCACCAACACGTGGTGTGGTCTCTCATTCTAAGTTTAGCCATTTTAATAAATGTGCAGTGATATATCTCATGAGAGTTTTATTTCCCCAATGCTAATGATGTTTAACATTTTTATGTGCTTATTTGCCCTCTGTATATCTTTGGTGAAATGTCTGCTGAAATCTTCTCCCCATTTTTAATTGTGTCCTTTGTTTTATTATTATTGCATTTCAGAGTTTTTTGTGTCATCTAGATATATATGTACTTTGCAAAAGATTATTTTCCAGTCTGGGTCTTGTTGTTTCATTTTCTACAGTATCTTTTGAAGAGAAGTTTTAAATTTGATGAAGCCCTATTAATTAATTTGTTTCTTTTATGGATTGTACTTTTTTCGTGTTGTATCTTAGAAATATTTACCTAACTCATGATCACAGAGATTTTCTTTGAAAAGTTTTAGAGCTTTAGATTTTAAATTTAGGTCTATGATCCTTTTTCAGTTATAAATATGACATTTTAATGTTTAAAATTATCAACCATTCAAAGGCACAATTTTTTTTTTAATTTTTTTTTTCAACGTTTATTTATTTTTGGGACAGAGAGAGACAGAGCATGAACGGGGGAGGGGCAGAGAGAGAGGGAGACACAGAATCGGAAACAGGCTCCAGGCTCCGAGCCATCAGCCCAGAGCCCGACGCGGGGCTCGAACTCACGGACCGCGAGATCGTGACCTGGCTGAAGTCGGACGCTTAACCGACTGCGCCACCCAGGCGCCCCAAAGGCACAATTTTTGAAAATTTCACAGATATTATGAGAGCTGTCTTAGGTCAGATGTCCCAAAAAACAGATGATGATTTGTGTGTAGCAGGATTATTGGGAAGTACTCTCAGAAACAATACCTGTGTATGAGTGAAAACAGAGGGTGTGGCCAAAAAAAAAAAAAAGAAATTAAACTGCAGCACAGTTCCCATAAAGGTTTTAACAAATCCCATAGAGAGTGATGGTCCTTTAGATTTGTCTCCAGTTGAGGAAAAGAGGTGGGGATTTTGCACACATTACCTGACATTGAAGGAGGGCTGTCCTTTGGAAAGGGTGTAAGCTTGGATAAGACAAGGATAATTTATGAGCAGGGACTCAGCTATGAGACCTCAACAGTCAATACCACCAGGGACTAGGGAATGACTCCTTGGACCTGAGGAGGGGATATCTGGGGAGAAAATGTATTACAAAATCTAGTACAATGTCAAATTCTTTTGTCCTCAATATGAAAGTGAACAAAGTGAACCAAGTAGCTTCAGTAGGTTGCCTAGAGTTACTCTTGCTTGTGATAGAGATGAGGGCAGAACCCATTTTTGAAAAGCTTGCTAAGAGGAAATGTATTATATTGAGACAGACCTTCACATTAGTATAATGAAAATCCATCAAGGTAAGTCTTAAAAAATACTCTTCACTCCTAAAACAGTGATTTATGCTTGACAGAAGAAATGTATTTAAATTTTGAAGTGAAAAACTGTGCTACTGAAAATTATTAGCCTGTGCATCTTAGTGAGAAAATATGCATTTGGAGTTTTTAAGAGAATCTTTATTCAGGCCAAATTGAGTGAGTTTGATGAAAGACTCTCAGGCTGACAATGATGGTTTCTAGCAGGAAGAAATCAGTGAGATAGAAAAATTTAAAGAATGGCTAACTTAGTCCAGTTAATTCAAGATTGGATGGAGAAACAAATCCTGTTAAATGCTGACGGTTGAACTTTACAGACCCAATAAGCTACCTTCTCAGAGTTGATTTCAAAACTGGAAATAATAATTGTGTGTTTATCTAAGCTGAACAAATGTTAGTGTTGAATTTACTGTTATTAATTTGGCTATAAGAAATGGTCCTTATTTTCTGGTTTTAAAAATGATTTAAAAGTTAAATTTTCCCTATATAATTACTATTTGTGTTAAAACCTCAGAGACTCATTCTCAAAATTTTAAGTAAGATTAACTTGTGGTACTTTAAAAAAAAATGGGCATTTTTTTAGTTCTCCTCTATCCCCAGTCCCCCAGCTTATGAAGTGGGACCCAGGAATATACATTTTAAAAATAATTATTTCCTGAAATTTCTGAGGAAGGCAATTATAAATGAAGAAATACTGTGAAAAAAATATTGTTCTCAGAACTGCAAGCTAATCATTAACTGCAAATAACCATCATCTGCTTAGAGTTGAAATTAATAAATCTTAGCACTTAGGTAAAACACTTAGCTTGAATCTTAAAAGTTTACTTTAGAATTACCTCAACTGTCAATCACAACAATCACCAAATTTAGTGTTTTAGTTGTGACAGCATAAAATTAACATTTTTTAAAAGAGAAGTTCTTTCCTTGAAAACATAATTCTTTCTGTGTGTGTGTATATATATATGTATATATAAATTACCACCTCGTCCCAACTCAGGTATTTTATTCCTTCAGCTTCATTCCCAGATTGTGACTCAAGTTGGAGGAAATTTCACAGTAAGATCTCTATTTTCAGAGCATTAAAAGTGATCTTATTCTTCCCTCTTCAATGCTGATTCTTCAGCTCCCTGCTGATGGTAATATTGAGATCCTCTAGACTCCAGGTTACTGGACTGACTAGTAAGAAGAAAACTGGAAAACTAAAAAGAAGGGTTTCTACCAACAGAATCAAATTTGAATGACTGAGAAACTGTGCTCTGATTCTATACAATTGTCCTCTGTTCCCAGCTAGGAGCATTACTACTCACTGTGTAAAGTTGAAAGCAGTCAAGTGTGTGACAAAATCCCACTCTTGAGCCCTAGCAAGGACTTTTATCAAAGTTGTAAGTACTTAAATCAAAGTTGTTTTCATAATGCTTCATCCCTCTTTCATGGAGGGGAGAGAGTGTTGAACAGCAAATGTAACACTTGATAAAACATATTAGCATTGTTTGAAGTTTATTTGTTAGAAGTCAATGATGTATGCATATTTTAGTATTTAGCAAGTGCACAGAATGACCTGTCAGAGTTGTTAATGAAAATAATGTAATGATGAAAATGATACAAGTGACCAGATACACAGAGAGAGCAAATAAAATTATGCAAATGTATTCCAATAAAAGGAAACATTAAAGAGCCTACTTGAGATGTGAACACTACTGAGCAGTATTTTTAACTGAAGTAGAAGAATATCATATGACAGTGTCAGGTTAAAAATAAGTCATTCTCTCTCTCTCTATAATGTGATATGAAGGAGGGTTGCTTTCATCATATAGAATGGGAAATGGGATATTTCCTTCTAAAGGCTAAAACCCATAAAATTAATTAACAAAGGGTCCAGCTGCATGTAAGAGAAATTGCTGCTGATGTTGGTTAAGTTTTTTAAAGACAGATATTGAATAATTAGTTTCCTGTTTATTTAAAAATAAGAACATAACTATCTACCACTGATGTAATAAAAACATACTTGAATTTTTCTCAAGATGTAAATAATGTTAAATAGCCTACCTTATTTAATTTGTTTCATGTGCAGTTGGAGATAATCAGAGATGACCCATATATAACAGAAAAAGGAGTGCTTCAATCCAAGTTGCAAAAAAATGGTTATAGAAAAGTCTGGTGTTGAGATAAGGACAAGTATCTATGTATATGTGCATATATATATATATATATATATACATGTATATATATGTATATATATATATATATACACACACACACGTGTGTGTGTGTGTGTGTGTGTGTGTGTGTGTATATATATATATATATATATATATATACACATAGATACATTGTGGCATTGCAGGAAATTGTCCACAATAACTCTGTTAAGATATAGTAAAGAAAAAAGATAGCAACCTATAAAAACTATGTTTGACAAAATAAAAGTAATATTAATTTGAGTTATAGGAGTGCCTTTCTACTTCAGGGTTATTACTATATACCACAGTAACATCATACATGTGTATGGGTGTGTGTGTGTGTGTGTGTGTGTATGTAATATTAATTCTGTAAATTTTATGGATTTTTAAAATTAGAGTGCAAATATTAAAGTATCCATCTATTTTCAATGTTCATATTTAAGTCCTAATGGTTAACTACTCATGTAATGTCATTAGCTGCTATCAACTTGAAAATAGTGATTTTTGTGCTTCTTTTGTTTCTTGTCACCAGGTGAATAAGAAAGAGTGAAAAAAGAAAGGAAAAAAGAGTTGGAAGTTAATGGGTAAGCAGGACAGGAAAAATAAAGAGAAAACAAAGATGTTCTAGTTCCTCTGACAGAATGAGTAGGGCATAAAACACAGTGAGTCCCATTGTAACAATGGAAAACATCAGACAAGGGACAAAAATCATAGTTAAAAAAAAACTATCATAGAATTTAGCTTCTGTAAATATGGAGTAGCAGTGACCGGATTTACCTTCCTATCTGAAATGAAAAAAAATTATACAAATTATATGAAATGATATTCATGATATTCATGATATTCATGATAAAGGACATGGGTCAAAGGAGGATAGTGATGCAAATAAACAGAAACAAATGACGTGAATTCAATAATTGTGCCAACTTGCTGTCTTGAGAGAGTTTCTGGGTTGAGTCCCAGGGAAAGTGAAGTCAGGTGGAATATATAAGATTCTCTGAGTTAAGGAGAGTTGAGAATTCAGGGCTGCCAAGTTGGCTAGAGTTTGCAGGACAGAGTATGGAAGAGGAGAGAGCTGCACAGAGAGTGAAGTATAGCACGGTGCAGATTCACCACTCCTTGAATATTCAGCATAGTATCAATCAGTGCCTATTTATGAGGAAACCAGCCATGGTTGGGGAAAAGGGTATCAGAGGATTGGAGGATGCTCAATGTTCAGCATTCACATAGAGCTGGAAATGATGTCACCAGTTTAGAAGCCTTTCAATTCATGGAGCACTGAGTAGATTATTCAGGAAGTTCTTGCCTCAGTAGTGGGCAAGATTAAAGTTCATTAGGACTACTGTAAATTACTCAAACATAGAATAAAGAGAAAATCTTAAATGCAGTTAAAGACAACATGCTACATACAGAGAAACAAAGATAGGGAGGATAGCAGATTTCTCATCATAAATTATGCCATCAAGAAGACAATGGAACAACATTCTGAAGAACGAAAAGAAAAAAATCCTGTCAATTTAGAACACTATACTCAAATCTTTCAAAAACGAAAGTGAAATTAAGATCTTTTCAGACATATAAAAATTAAAAGAATGAATCACCAACAGAATTTCATTATAAGAAATGTTAAGGAAAATCTTTTAGGAAGAAAGAAAATGACATTAGATGGAAATATGGATTTACTGAAATGAATAAAGAACATCAAAAATGGTAACTTACAGGCATTTATCCCAAGAAAGCAATTAAAGATGTCAAAACAGATTGATATGTAAGGAGCATCACCATAACATCATATTTTTTAATTTTTTTTAAAAAAGGAAGACATGAATAAAATAACCTAAATTTCTAATAATAGATTAATTAAATAAATTAGGAAACAATCATACAAAAGAATGTCCATTTCCATTAAAGATTTTTGGGGAAGTATATTTAATGTTACAAAAAAATGTTCAGATTTATAAATGAAAAAGTTTATGAAGTAATTCTATAGTATGATTCAAATTCTTTTAAGTTACAAATGTAAATTTATATACAGTCAAAAAATTTCTAATTCATGATGTGTTTTATTGCATTTCAGTTATCTAAATCTATTTTTACAAAATATATTGGGACATATATTTATGATAATTAGAGAGACCTTCTATGCCCTGGAGCCCATAAAGTTATTCAAATTAATCAACCAACAAGGAGTCCAGGAAGCCTAGCTAACCCCGCTCTACATGTCATATATCAAGCGTCCCCCCCTTCCCCTACAGCTCCAGTTTGCTGTTATTCTGTCCCTGAGCACAACCCCCTGTGTGCTCCTCCCTGGTAGCCTTCTCTCATTTTGGAATAGAGCAAAACATTCAGTCTTTTACCTATCCAAATGTCATTATGTCATGTCCCACCATCAAAAGAAACTTTAAATATTATAAAGCAGACATATTACAATTACAGTAAATATTTTTCATGTCTTTCTAGATCTACTTTTTACCTTTGTTCACTTTGCTGAGTACCTAGGACACTGACTAATATGGACAACATCAAAGGAGTCTCTTGCTTTCTGGCTTCTAGTTGAAGTCAGCCAATGGCACATACTGCAAAAGACTAGGTTTGAAGTGATTGAAGCCTGGGTCCTTGTGGCCCTTTCCCTGCAGGGCTGTTGCAGGTTGGTAGTATTCTTCCACCAAAGGGTCTTTTTGGGTAACTCTGTACGCTACCATTTCCACTCCTCCCATTTTTAAGCTATATGTGATAACAGCTCTTTGCTATTGTTAACTGTGGGATATGGTATTATCCCTAACTGATTCCTTTAAATCTTCCTCATTTCTTTGGAAAAACTCCAGTTATTAAAAAAAAATCTTCATGTACCTTTTTTTAATCCACCATTTTTTTTCTTCTAAGAGTCTGACTGATACAATGATGCAGTAGTTATATAATTTAAATGTGTATTAAAATGGTTGAATATTTTTGTAATACTTGGCAAATAGAATTCCAACTATTCTAAATTAAGTTTTCTTAAGCTGTTTTTCTTGTTATTCTAAGGTTTCCATTGTTAATAAGTGTTGTTTTTTAAATGGGGAATTTATTTTGGACATGTGTTGCAGACTTTGAGTCTGGAGTTCTCTCTTGTCCAGCAAGACATAAATATAAGAGAGGCTTTCATAAATATGAGAGAGGCTAATGTCTGGGCGAAGACAAGAACCCTGAGTAAGGGTACTTGCTCTGTATTTATTAGGATCAGAAGGCTTACAAACGTGATGGACGTGCAGAAAGAGACAATGAAACAGTCATCATTAACTTAAGAGTGTGAGAGAAAGGGAGTTTCGAAGATATGCAGGTTAGGGGTTTGGGTCAACGCAAAACAAAATCCTGACACCACGCAGATGGCGGTTTACAGGTGCCCTGTAAACAGGGCACCAGGTGCCCTGTCTGGTTATCTTAAATTGCCTAGGGGATGAGACAGAGCATGCTACCTCAGGGTCAATAAGTCACCTTTCTTTTGCTAATTAGCCAGGCAATTTCACCCTACTGCGGTGGTCTTGTTTACCTGTTTACCGATTTACCTATTCTGGATGCTTTCATCCTGTGGAAGCAGCTCTATGCTTTTGTTCTATGCAGGGGGTGCTTTTTCCCTGTTTACCTATTCTCACAAGCTTTCCACTCTTAGCCTTGTTAATCTATTGGTGCAAGCTCGGAGAATTCCTAAACTTATTCCCCACAGAGATATACCTATTAATATTTCATAAAAGGCTGTTACTTACCACACCTAACAAAGAATTTACACAAAAGGGCTCCAATTAATTTTCTGATGTCAGGTACACGTAATTCCTCCATCTTTGGCTTATTTTTGTAAGTTTGCTGGAGTATAGTTGTTTTAAAAGGACCTAAAGTTTTCTCTCTATTAAAATACAGAAACATAATAGCTGCCACTTATGATAGGGTCTAAGTTTAGAATGATGATATTAAATACATTTTCTCTGCATAATCCACCCAACAACAAAATAAGGTAACAACATCTCATTTTACAAATAGGACTCTATTTAAAAATAGATAAATGGTACAAATTCTCCAGTGATTAAGTAGTGGAAAATAGATTGAAATCTATTTCTGTTTTATTCTAAAGCCTATGCTATAGGTTTCAACTTTAAGAAAAATCCTTTGAATTTCCTTTCTGAATGTGAAATTGACTGTATTTCAAATATTCAAGTTCTTTGTAGATTTCTATCATTTCTAAGCCCATTCCTTTTTACCAATTTCTTTCTTTATTAAAAAGAATAAAAAGAATACTGCACTTAATAGAAAAAATAAGCCACAAAACAATGGAATGTTTGGAACAACTGATGATTATTAATAAATTAGTTCCCCAAAACTTATCGCATAGCCTTCATTCTTTAGATAATTTAGTTCAAATGAAACTACCTATGATAAACAGCTGTTTTAGTTTGTGATACACATTAATAGTTAACATTAGAAGCAGAAAAATTATGACAAGAAATATTTTAAAACACTAGTCTCAAACCAAATTTGTTAAAATTTATAACAGTCAATATATCAAAATCAGGAAATGCAAAATTTTTTGCAGGTTATTCTGTTGAGGCAGTTGCTAAGACTCTGAAGGAGTTAAATGTCTGACAAGAGTCTATCTAGTCATAGACTATTTAAGGTCCATAAATATTTTGACTTACTTCCCTATCCTTTCGTCCTCTTGCAAGGTCATGGATAACTTGCTATCGCCTGACTACTATGAATGGAAAAGAACCAATGATCAAATTCACAATTATAGTTCTTGCAGAAACCAGTTGTTGATCTATTTTGCTCCCGAAATGAAGTCCCAACTTAAGCTCCTCACCTACTACACCGGATATAACTACCTCAGAAAATGTATTTTTTCCCTCTTAAGTTAAAGTTTATATGTAATGTCTTAGCCTGACATGCTCTTACCTATTTATGTCTACTTTATGGATCCTTCTTTTCTACTACATGTTAAACAGAAGCCTACAATGTATCCCATTTCCAACACTCCTAATTAATTAACTTCCAGTTGACCTTCTCACTAGGCAGATAAATTCAGTCTCCTCAATGACCTGAATAAAGCATGTAGTCATTCTAATTCAATATTTCCTGAATTAGGGTGCTTTTGTCTTCAATAAAATTTGATGTAAGAGCAGTTCATGTCTAGAAGTAGTGCTGTGGTCACCATACACATATTGTATAATATTTTTTTGGATTCAGTAACAAAGTTTAGTATTTTTACCAGCTTTATTGAACAGATGGAATAAGCTGTTTGAAGATTGGCTGTGGATTTTAATTTCTAGATTTCACCAAGTCCCATATTTCCAGTCAAGTTTTTAATAAGCTTAATTTGAAAATTGCCAAATCTGAAAAACCTCATTGTTGATCATGTGATGTCATAACTGCTAGATTTAGAAGAACAATCAAATTTAGAGCAATCTATGATTGATCATTTTATTAAATTGGAGTGTAGGTTCCATTAGGATTTTCCCAGATTGTATTCAGAGCTAGAAATATGCCAAGAGAGGGTAGAACTCATGCTTTCCACATGCTTTCCACATGTTAGGAAAAACCTACATATACAGTGTTTTCTTTCATTTATTCATTCAAGATTCTATTATATGCCTGGCCTTTTCCCCCCAAAATATTTATTATATACCCAAATATTTAGGTTCATGAAGTGTATGTCATTTTTTTTTCTTGCAGAGAATTCACTTGGAAATTTAGGTCCTGAAATATCAGAATGTGACAAAGATTTGATGGGTAAAGGTAATATCAATATTACCATGTTGGTACACTTTTCACCTTTCTAATTACATTAATCTAGAATACCCCATTCTCCTTACTCTATTCTTACCTTACTTAAAACAAGAAACAAACCCAAGGATTTGGGGAAAGATAATAAGGTAATACACTGAAGTCGCTTAAACTGGATCTCTTCACTTGGGCTTCTTCTAAAACCAGACTCACATCTACTGTAAGAGAGTTATGTTTCCATATCATGAGATAATTAGGGAATTTTATACCATCAGGAAATATTACTTAGTCACATTAAAAATTATCAGACATGTTTTTGAAATAATTTTGAAAGCTCCAGTGATATAAACCAAATAGTATTTCATTGTGCTGAAATACTGAGAAAAATGGAGAAACAAAAACTTATTATCTAAGGAAGTTATTTATTAAAATATACTACTTAACACTAACCCTGTATTGGCTCCAATTCCAGAAGAATTGGCCATAGAATATGAAAGCATTTTTCTTAACCCTCCTGGAGTGGAGGCAAGACCTTCATCATGTTCCTTTAAAGCATGCCTGTGAAGATACTGTTTTACAGAATATTTTCTCATAATCATTTTTATTTGCATATAATTTTAGTTGTTTAAATGAAACCAGCAACTCTTTCATTTTAAAATGTACAACTCTGCAGCTCAAGCTGGAAAGAATCTCTAGTAGCCATCCTTGGTTCACTTATGTGAAGTTATATGTAGTAAAGATGATGCACTCCTAGTCATATACTCCTCAGTAAACCTCTTTGCAATTAAACTAAACTGAGTATTAAATGAATGATATTAGAGTCAGTCCATATTCTGGGACTGGGAAGACGCACTTCAGCAGTATCTTGCAAACTAATTTTATTGAGTATACATTCGTCACAGTTCAGGTGATATTACCTACTTGTTTTTCTAACTTTGCCCCTTTTCAACAGGCCCACTTGCCTGGGCCCCCCTGTCCAAACCTTTGCCTGGAAGCCTCCAAAGTCCTGAGTGGCATTTCTGTGCCAGGCCCACCCCTTGTGTTCTGCTTTGTGACGTGTGGCTTCAGTCGTAGTGGTTGGGACCACTGTGCAAGGCCCAGGTGGGCTGGTTTTATTCCCACCTTTATTGAGGTATAATTAAGAAATAACATTGCATAAGTTTAAATGTACAATATGATAATCTGGTATACACAAATATTGTACATACATACAATATGTTTATTTCACAATATCACCAAATTAGGTAAATTAGCATATCTATCATCTTGTATAGGTACCATTTTGTATATGTAGCAGGAGGGGGCTGTCAAACTTGGGAGGGACGGTGGTCACATATGCTGCAGGAGCTAAGGGCAGAGGGTAGGGTTGGGTTCTGTGCACAAGGGGAACATTGTGTCTTTCAGAAGCTTTCTGCCAAATGGGGCAGGAATAATCCCAAAGAGTGTGTGGGTAGAGTGGAGTGGAGAGGACTGCATAGACTCGAGTTCTGGGGCTGAGCATGGGCTGCAGGAAGACCAAGAATAAAGTGGAAGAAAGGCAATTACAATAATATAATTCATAACGTAGCATCTGAGTCAAAAGGTCTTTTTGTATTTGAGGAAGACAGTCTAAGAGAACTAGTAGTAGCAACGGTGACTGGCTATTATTGAACATTAGTGCCTCAAATATAACTAACACAACCTGTTGATTAAGACTAAAATTTATTTCTTGCTGCTAGGAAGAACACCAATTCTACCAAGCATTAGAAGTGTCTTGGAGTAAGGAAAGCATATTAGTTTGCTAGGGTAACAAAGTACCACAAACTGGGAGGCTTAACCAACAGAAATGTATTGTCTCATAGTTCTGGAAGTCAGAAGTCCTACGTCAAGGTGTCTGCAGGGTTAGTTCCTTCTGGGGGGTTAGGAGAAGAACCTGTTCCATTCCTTTCCACTAGTTTCTGCTGGTTTTCTGGCAATCTTTGGAGTTCCTTGGTTGTAGACCTATCCCCCTGATCTCTGCTTTCATGTTCACATGGCATTCTCCTTGTGCGTATCTGTTTCTAAATTTCCTCTTTTAATAAGGTCACCCATCATCTTGGAGGAGAACCTACCCTAATGACCTTATTTTAACTTGGTTACCCTTTGTAAAGACACCATCTCCACATAGAGTTAAATTCTGAGCTACTAGGTTATTTATATGAATGAAGTCATTTATATGACTTCAGCATATAAATTTGGGTGGCAGGGGACACACATTTTAACCCGTATCAAAAAGCAATGCCAAAATTAATTTAGAATTTGGAGGTTTCACTTAAAGTGAGTATTTCAAAGCAGAGGACTAGATCAGAATTGGGTAGGGACATGATACATCAGTCCAGGATTGTAAGAAAAATCAAAACAAGGATCTTGAGGTGTCACTGTTGATGCTCTCCATTGAAAAGTTGGTGGGTCTTTCAGGAACTTCCTGTAAAAACAATCAAACCCTTTGGTTGTGCAAGAGACTCCAGGAAAAATAACACAATACTAATGAAGACAGTGGAGTACCCAAGTCTTCTTATTGGAGGTACTTGTGGAACAATAGTTTCAGTCCTCAGGTTCAATACAGGAGTAGATTGTTTCACTTATTCTGAAGACTAAACTTTTAGGGAAACAACCACCTCAGCACAAAGGGATTTTTTTTTTTTTTTTTACTACTTAGCTTGGGAAAATGCTTGCATAGCAGATCTGATTAAAAATAATTCATTTAATTATAGAAAAGGATTAGGTCAATTTTACTCCTTAAGGATTAATAGAAATCCATTAGTGAAGGCACAATCCAAAAATTCAAGAAACGTGTTTTACTTCTACAGATTACTGTTTCTGAATGATTAATCGGGGTTTCCAGCTGTGTTTGTTAATTCTCATTAGCCAAAATCTTTGAATTGCAGCTGTTGTCTATGCTAAACTCTGAAACAAACTACTTTATTGCATCACTTTCTGATTGATCAAATTTGTGTCTTTTTTTTTTCTGCTCAAATAATCAAATGGGAATGGGAGATCTGAATGTCCAGTGCTGGCCTTAAAGCCACACTTCCCAAAATGTGTTCCATTGGTATAGTTAGTTTCAGTATTTAAAAAAACCCAAAAAACAAAACAAACAAACAAAAACACATCCTCAGTGACTCTTCACAGTCTATAGCTTTATTCTGTGGAACACTAGCATCATTGGTGATATTAACATGTAGCTTATAAAATATATTGAAAGGTCAGGACACCTGGGTGGCTCAGTCAGTCGGTTAAGTGTCAGACTTAGGCTCAGGTCATGATTTTATCACTCCTGGGTTCGAGCCCCGCATCGGGCTCTGTGCTGGCAGCTTAGAGCCTGGAACCTGCTTCAGATTCTGTGCCTCTCTCTCTGCTCCTCCCCTGCTCATGCTCTATCTCTCTCTCAAAAATAAACGTTAAAAAAATTTTTAATAAAATATGCTGAAAAGTCAGGTAAATTTAGAGAAAATTAGATAAAAGAAAATGAGGCAAATTTCTTGACTGCAAGATATCTTAGACCTTTGAATACGTTAATGAGCTGCTGTGAACCTTTAAAGCAGAATATACAAGGTCATCTCTTAAAACTTTCCCTCCTTCCTCTCCCTCCCTGTGTTTTTAATGGAACATCCTATGGGCTGGATTCAAGAGAACGAACATTGGTGAACACTTTCACTTTTCTATCCTGTTTTGCACTTAAATATGTAATTCCTCATATTCTCCTTCCCATTAATGAAATTCACATCATTTGTAGAATAGACTCACTAGTATTCTGAAAGGGCACCAAGCACACCTCTTCAATACCAAAAAGAAGAATCCAAGATTTCTGACCAGTCACATACATCCTTTCAAATGTCCACTGATATAATATTCATTGCTTATTGTCCTTGTATTTCTCATTTTCTGATTGCGCTTGAGACTCAAATTTATAAGGACTTCTGATTCTCTGAAAGCCATAGTTTCTGTTGTTGGGAAATATAATTAAAATCAAAATCTACCCCCCCCCCCAATTCAGGAAACCTCTCCATAAATGTAGAAGAGAAAGAAAGCAATTTTATTATTGAATAAACATTAACAAGAATGTGACACATATCACAATCAGCTAAGGGATTACAAAGATGGAAAGTAGTATAGCCAAGCAGATACCAGCCATTATATCCATGTCCTCAAAATAAACAATAAATATTCTTCAAGTGAGAGGACTTGACAACAACATTTGTCATACACAGTTCCTCCTAAATTCACTTGGTGATTGGGGTGACCATCTATGTTAGTTAGTTGGCTTTATCCAAAGAAAAATACTCCTATCTTTATGACAGGATGTAGTTTTGCAACTAAGAGCAAGGAGTTTAACTTCAGCAGCCTTGTCTCCCACGGGAAGGAGGACAGAGGGGCTTTCTCTTCCTTGATGATAACGTTTCAAGGAGATGTTCCCTAGTTCCTTAAGAAAGATATTTCTGGGTCATAAAGCTGACAAGAGGCTTATTTAGCTTTTAAAAGATTTACATCTTTTACAAAGAAATAACTCACAGTTCCAGGTTTTCTAAAGTAAATGCTTTAAAAGAGAGGGGAGGGCTCTTTCTTATTTTCAACTGGGATCATTAAGCTTCTTATTTCAATTTGTATTTACCCTTATATTCAACAGATGCCTCCTGTTTCTTACCAGATAAATATGGTCTTTTTAATACTTTTTCTTGGTATTAAATAAAGGATATGGCTACACAATTTTCTGAAGTTTTTTTTAAGTTTGGGAAGCATATTTTCTGTTGTCCCATAAGTGAAACATAATCATGACCTCAGTTTGTCTATGACCTTTCAAATTTCAGAACACTTATGCTGACTATTTTAAGTGACCTTCATAGGACTAGTCAGAGACAGCTATTGAGATACATCTTTTTACTGAGAGTAAAAAGAAAACTATAGAATACAATGGTTTGAATGTAACCAAGGTCATCAAATATTGATGGCAACATGATGCAGTAGAGAGAGCCCCACTGAGAACTGGGAGCAGCTTCAAGGTCCAAAGAGAAGCTCTTGGGTTATGTTTGAAACTAACATGACAGGAAAAAGGAATCTGTCATATTTTGGATTATTTAAGAGGAAATGAGACTTAACCACTGAGAAGAATACACAGATTTTAGAATGCGATGAATCTGAATTTTAATTCTGGGTTTGCCCCTTACCAGCTTCCTGCATGCTTTGGGAAGCCCTGGCTTGATAGTTGGCATGTGAAGACATCAGGACTATTGGAGAACTAAATGAAGGGCATATGAAAAAAGGTTCTGACTGCCTGTTACAGAGTAAGTCCTCAGTGAAGAACATTCCCTTATTTTTTTCTTTTCTTTTCACAAATTCTAAGTAGTGGCAAAGGCGGGACTAGACCTTGGATCTTCCCATCACGCTCTTGTTCCAAGGCACCTTCCTCTATATACTGCTGTTAATCAAGGGAGTTCCAAATTTTAATACATTTGACTAAACAAAGGCTTTTATTTATTTTTATTTAATTTTTATTTTTTTTTAAATTAATTTATTTATTTTGAGAGAGAAAGAGGGAATGTGAGCAGGGGCAGGTGACTGAGAGGGATGCAGAGAGAGAATCCCAAGCAGACTCTCTGCTGTCAGTGCAGAGCCCAATATAAGGCTCCAACTCACAAACTATGAGATCATGACCTGAGATGAGACCAAGAGTCGGATGTTTTGAATCACCTAGGTGCCCCTTAATTTTTATTTTTAAAATTTAGCACAGTATTCAATATACATATTGCCTCAAAATTTTATTTTATTTTAATGCTTATTTATTTATTTTGAGAGAGAGAGAGAAAGAGAATGTGCATGCGTGGGGAGGGGCAAAGAGAGGATGAGAGGATCCCAAGCTCACAGAGCCCAAATGGGGCCTTGAACACCATGAGATCATGACCTGAGCCAAAATCAACCGATGGAGCCACCCATGCACCCCTTCCCTACAAATTGTAGGCCTATTTTTGTCATTGTTGTTTAATGTGTATGTTCTTCCATTGATAGTTAATAGTTTAATCCAAGATGCCCTTTACTTCTTTTCTGGAAAGGTATAAGCATTAAAAGTATTATCTACGTACAGCTCACTTATTTGGATTCATGTTTTATTACCTATGATGGCAGGGTAAGGGTATTCACTCTAAAAAAGGACCTTCCTCCATATTAAATGAGAGTGAACCTGAGGTCTTTGCTCTTTCCAGCTACTGCATAGTAATGGGATGGTTGAGGCTGTTTTTATTAACCTCTCACTGGTGATTTGGTGCTTTGCTGAACTGATCCAGCCTTGTTTATCCATTTATGCAACCATCAACTGGTACAACTCATTTCCAGGCCTTTCAAACTATAGCACTGAGTCACAAAACTCATTAGGTGAAATATGTGACCTCCATCATCAAATTGCAATTGGAAATTGTTTTGTAGGTAATCTTTTCCAAGGCTGCACATCCAAAAACACATTCAAAATCAAGCAAATAGATGTAACTGTTTCAGTAAAACCGTGACTAGTGGAATATCTTTGGAAATGTCAGAAGTTGAATTATGTGAATATATTTTAGCTAGAGGGAAAAAACGCATTGTGTTTGCTCCATTTTATGAAAGGTAAACAAAAAAATTACGGTTTCTCCCTTTCTCTTTTTTTTTTGAGTTTATTTTTAGTGCTTTGACATTGGAAATGAGAAATAAACTGCATTCAAGTGGTGACCATAAAGATGAAAAATATTCAGAGTGTGATACAAATGTGTATTCGACTCATGAGAAAATATGAACAGACTACTCCTTTCTAAAAGACAATATTTTCTATTTAATTATACTACATTTAAAAAATCAAGATTTTTATAGGTCCTAGAAATAAATGTATTTTTCTACTGTTCTCAAAATAAATATTTCTGGAACTCTTGTGCAGTGATAGCTGGAATTCTAACACATTTTTTATGTTATTTGAATACTTTCTTCTTTTATATTATGTTTCTTATGGCGCAAGGATCTCCGCTGGGGCAGTGTCTACCACTGTGAATGTAGTCATGACTTGAAACATTTAGACGCGCCTGGGTGGCTCAGTCGGTTAAGCGCCGACTTCCGCCCAGGTGACGATCTCGCGGTCCGTGAGTTCGAGCCCTGCATCGGGCCCCTGTGCTGACAGCTCAGAGCCTGGAGCCTGTTTCAGATTCTGTGTCTCCCTCTCTCTGACCCTCCCCCGTTCATGCTCTGTCTCTCTCTGTCTCAAAAATAAATAAAACGTTAAAAAAAAAAAAAAAGAAACATTTAGCGACCTGTGGAGATCAGCCTATCAGAATCAATTATATGCACACAGGCGCTGAATAATTGCCTGGAAACATAATTTAAACAATATGTTCTCCCACATCTCAGGTACATTCCACTATGCCAACCAAAATGGTGAAATTGCCCAAAGAAACTCTTTTTTGCAGAAGGACTGAGAAGCATTTTTGGTGCTTAGTCACTAAAAAGGAATGTGAGTTCTGAGTTTGATGGCCAATATTTGAACCATTTCTGGACCAACACCCCATGTATTATGAGTCTTATGAAGAGAGTAGAATATAATATATACGGGAAGTCTCTGCTTTGCACGGTAGTGCAGGACCATAAAACAAATAAACACTTCAAGCTGAAACCATGAAAAGAATTCTTAAAAATTAACAGTAAAAAGTACAATCGTTCTGTGATCTTTAAAAATGTTGTTAATGGCACAAAAACAGACACATAGACCAATGGAATAGAATAGAAACCCCAGAACTAGACCCACAAACGTATGGCCAACTAATCTTTGACAAAGCAGGAAAGAACATCCAATGGAAAAAAGACAGTCTCTTTAACAAATGGTGCTGGGAGAACTGGACAGCAACATGCAGAAGGTTGAAACTAGACCACTTTCTCACACCATTCACAAAAATAAACTCAAAATGGATAAAGGACCTGAATGTAAGACAGGAAACCATCAAAACCTTAGAAGAGAAAGCAGGAAAAGACCTCTCTGACCTCAGCCGTAGCAATCTCTTACTCGACACATCCCCAAAGGCAAGGGAATTCAAAGCAAAAGTGAATTACTGGGACCTTATGAAGATAAAAAGCTTCTGCACAGCAAAGGAAACAACCAACAAAACTAAAAGGCAACCAACGGACTGGGAAAAGATATTTGCAAATGACATATCGGACAAAGGGCTAGTATCCAAAATCTATAAAGAGCTCACCAAACTCCACACCCGAAAAGCAAATAACCCAGTGAAGAAATGGGCAGAAAACATGAATAGACACTTCTCTAAAGAAGACATCCGGATGGCCAACAGGCACATGAAAAGATGTTCAGCGTCGCTCCTTATCAGGGAAATACAAATCAAAACCACACTCAGGTATCACCTCACGCCAGTCAGAGTGGCCAAAATGAACAAATCAGGAGACTATAGATGCTGGAGAGGATGTGGAGAAACGGGAACCCTCTTGCACTGTTGGTGGGAATGCAAATTGGTGCAGCCGCTCTGGAAAGCAGTGTGGAGGTTCCTCAGAAAATTAAAAATAGACCTACCCTATGACCCAGCAATAGCACTGCTAGGAATTTATCCAAGGGACACAGGAGTACTGATGCATAGGGGCACTTGTACCCCAATGTTCATAGCAGCACTCTCAACAATAGCCAAATTATGGAAAGAGCCTAAATGTCCGTCAACTGATGAATGAATAAAGAAATTGTGGTTTATATACACTATGGAATACTACGTGGCAATGAGAAAAAATGAAATATGGCCTTTTGTAGCAACGTGGATGGAACTGGAGAGTGTGATGCTAAGTGAAATAAGCCATACAGAGAAAGACAGATACCATATGGTTTCACTCTTATGTGGATCCTGAGAAACTTAACAGGAACCCATGGGGGAGGGGAAGGAAAAAAAAAAAAAAAAAGAGGTTAGAGTGGGAGAGAGCCAAAGCATAAGAGACTGTTGAGAACTGAGAGCAAACTGAGGGTTGATGGGGGGTGGGAGGGAGGAGAGGGTGGGTGATGGGTATTGAGGAGGGCACCTTTTGGGATGAGCACTGGGTGTTGTATGGAAACCAATTTGACAATAAATTTCATATATAAATTTTAAAAAAAATGTTGTTAAAACATTACAAGCATTTTTTCATCATTTGCCATAAACATGTTGGGAAATGAAAAATAGTAAAACTAATATTTATTTATTTAGTACACTGTAATGTAAAACATCAGAAACATTGAGAATTAACATATTTTATTTCTTTGGAAAAACTTATCAAGAGTTGTTTGCTAGAGGGGAGGTAGATGGAGGGATGAGTGAAACTGATAAAAGGGATTAAGAGGTACAAGCTTACAGTTATAACATCAATTAAGTCACAGATAGGAAAAGTACAGGATAGATAATATAGTCAATAATATTGTAATAACGTTGTATGGGAACAGATGGTAAATACATTTATCATATTGAACACTGAGTAATGTATAAAGTTGTCAAGTCGGGGTGCCTGGGTGGCTCAGTCGGTTAAGCATCCGACTTCAGCTCAGGTCATGATCTCACCGTTCATGAGTTCAAGCCTGCATGGGCTCTGTGCTGACAGCTCAGAGCCTGGAACCTGCTTCGGATTCTGTGTCTCCCTCTCTCTCTCTCTGTCCCTCCCCTGCTCACGCTCATGCTCTGTCTCTTAAAAATAAATAAACATTTGAAAAATTAAAATTGTCAAGTCAATACATTGTACACTCAAAGCTAATATAACATTGTATGCTGATTATACTTTAATAAGAATTTTTTTAATACATGAAAAAAATCATAAAAATAGTAGTTTGGAAAGTGTTTGCCATCTTCTTATCAGAAATCTAATTGTATAATGATACAAAGTGCACATCTTTTCTATGCCTTTGTAAATCTTCATACTTCTTTCCAAATTTGGATCAGCTCACACATTTTATCCTTAGTGCTTCCAATGTCATGAAGTATCTCTGAGAGTTTCTTTAATGTGAAGTTTATTTCTAGTGTCACTTCCTCTGGGAATACTCTTCACAACCACTTTCCTCATTTGTGTTGATAAATTCACCTTAATAAGTCCATCTGGCTACATATGTAGAGTCTCTCAAATAGCAAGCGGGTTAATATTCCCATAGTTAGCTATTTCTTTTATCACTCCATTTAGGGTCAATTTGAATTTCACTTCCAGCATTATCATTTTTCATTTCTTTGCTGTGCTTATATTTTTGTTGGCTGATTTCCCCTTCAGTTGTCCATTTTTGTAAAATGACAGATGGGTTTATCACCGGGAGACAGAGAGCCAATGCAACTACATGCTTTGGCTTTTGGGCACAAAGGGAAAAATAGGTGTGCAGTGACCAATCACCAACAGACTTTGAAAGATGTGATGTGATCATTAATCATGATGCACCTACCTCTGTTCTTTACATAGTGATGTGTGGGTTGAAGAGCTAGCAGTGAAGTTTGTATTTTATACAATAACTCAAAGTTAATATACCACAGTAATTAAAATTTGAACTGTGCTATTGGGGAACTAGTATAATTTAACTAAACCATGGTAACTGCAAGAGAAGATTGCCTATATTGAAATATCTGCTTAACTTGTACAATCCTTTGGGGCTCAAGTAACACTACTTTGGGACATTTGTAGAAAAGAGAAATGCAAAGAACACAAAGGAGATTGTTCTTTACCCCTAATTGTTAAGATTTGGTATCTCAAGAGCTCAGGCAATTTCTAGCAGAGAGAATCACTAAGGCTGACAAGGCAGAGTTGTTTCACGTCTATACCTTATTAGAAAAAAAAGCTCCAGGAAAGCAGGAATCAGGTCAGACTTATACTTTGTATCCCTAGTGCCTGGCACTGTGTTTTCCCTGTAATAGACATTAAATAAATGTTTGTTGATAGAAATGTTTGTGAATACATTCATTAATAATGATCAACATGGTTAACTTTTTTTATAAAAAGCCTGAAGTATTACAAAATTTTGCATTGGGGCATCTGGTGGCTCAGTAGGTTGAGCATCAGACTTCAGCTCAGATCATGATCTTGCACTTCATGGGCTTGAGCTCCCTGTCGGGCTCTGGGTTGACGGCTCAGAGCCCAGAGCTTGCTTCAGATTCTGTGTCTCCTTCTCTCTCTGCCTTGCCCGTGCTCCTGCTCTGTCTCTCTCTGTCTCTCAAAAATAAATAAACATTAAATAAATTTAAGAATTTGAATTTAATATGATGACATACCATAGATTGGAAACATTTTTAGAAAGCTTTGAGACAAAGATATAAGGCTAAAATAAATGGTTAAGTAGCCTCAAAGCTTCCCTCTGATTTAAGAGAGGAACTGATATGCGTCTTTCAAGATCACATATTTAGAGTTTATTGCAAGATTTACTTCTCTCTCATTCTCATATTGAAGGAAGGAACTCTCATCCGACTTCATGTGCCTAGACCACAGTAACATCTGCTCTATCTTTAAATTGGGAGTTTTTCAATCCCTTTTCAGAACTGTCAAAAGAGTATACTCAGAAATTAGGAGGCAGGCAAAATTGAGGACAAACATAGAAAATGAAGCTAGGCCAGAATGGAAGCAGTTATATCTAAGAATTTTCACTGTCTTCCTAGTCACGAGAACACTAAACCAATGTCAGCTCCACTTTCTATTGTTTGATATCTAATTGTTTTTGGTGAATTATATTATACATGGCATAGGATTCTCATTTCATAAGTACAGAGAGGGGGAGAAGTCCAAATGGCTATTGTAGTCAATACTGTACTGTTTCAGCTGGGAAGAACAAGAAAATATCACCCTTTGCAGATTGCTGCATTAATGAAATTTATTTCTACATGGAAAAATTAAATCTTACATTAGTAAAGATTGGTAATATTGAGAAAAATATTAAATTTCAAATCCTTTTGCTTAAAAACTTTCACATTTTAGTATTAATATATGAAAAATGGTATATATGGCTATTTTTAAATGTTCTATTTTTTTTGTTTAGCAGTACTGTTGAGTGGAAAGCATGTAAAATTTTTACAGGAAGTGCTGTCAGCCCATTATAAGGCACAGCCTAAGTCCTCCTGGTGGTGGCACATTGTCATTACAGGCAAAGTTCTAAGCGCTGGTTTTTGCAAACCCTAATTCATAAAGTAAAATAAATATCATGGTAAAAACCCTGTCAATGAGCATAGTTTCATTATTTATTTTCTTTGGGAATTACACTGTACAAAGAGAAAAAGAAATACATTCTGTTAAGGACTCAAACTATCTTTTTCTTTTTTTAAGCTTGCTCATTTATTTTGAGAGAGACAGAGACCGTGTGAGCGGGGAAGAGGCGCAGAGAGATGGGGAGACAGAATCCCAAGCAGGCTCTCTACTTTCAGCACAGAGAGGGACACTGGGCCTGCACTCACAAAACCATGAGACCATGACCTGAGCCAAAACCAGGAGTCCCGACAGAGCCACCCAGGGACCCCATGGACTCAAACAGTATCTTTATGTAATATTTAGCTTTTGAATTCACATTCCTCAAATCTGTTACTATTTGATAACAACTTAAATGCTATTTAATTGCTTCTAAAATTCCCAGCTTTAAACGAAAACTTTTGGGGAAAAAAATTCATGTCAATAGGGAAAAAACAACAAAGATATTCTTTGGTTGTGACATTTTACATTTTCAAAAAGCATACTTTTCATATTTAAATTCTGTGGGAGAGTAATGAAACACACATTACCCTTTTGTTCAAGTGATTTTCCAAGTTTAAAAATAAGTATGTCTAGTCTTTTAGGTCATTTTTGTAAAATATCATGTAGCTTCTTAGTTGAGAAAAAAAGAATAATTTTAATATGTAAGGGTAAAGTGATAAAATTATGTTTGTTCATATAAAAACAGTGATTAGAGAATACAAGTTGATGAATTGTTGTGAGTTTCTAATAGCCTCAAATAAAACTGAAATCTTGTACTGTCATATAATTTGTTATGTTGAACCAAAGTAAAGTAATCAGAGGAAAACATGAGTACAATTGTCATATATGTGTGGCCTTCTCAGAAAGGACAGCCATTTTTAGCATACTAGAGAAGGAGCGGCAATCTGATTAGTTTATGTTTGAGAAAAGGAAGAAACAACTGTCTATCAGAATAAGCAAACATTAGTTTTGTGAATTATATTTTTGTCCCCAAATAGAAAAACTCTGTTGATTGTACCTTCTTCTTTTTACCTGTACACAACAGTTATTGCTTTAATCATTATCAGTAGCATCATTTTATAATAGAATGGAAATGCTGAAGGTTTACAAAAATAACTTACATCTTCGTGATTTGCATTAAGCAAAACATGCCACTTGCTAAACAGCCACATTTATGCTCTTTCACACATCACCCACTTATCATTCAGGCAAAACAAAATACATTGAACAACAGCAGGTCTCTATCGAAATGCCAGTTCTATCAATGCGGTTAAGCTATTATTCATGAAACTTTATATCATTCTTTTTTTCCCACCATTTCAATTTTTTTCTAGGCTAGGATGAGTACTACCAGATAGACATATGAAATTTGCCTCAAAGCTATTATCATTTCTAAGTGTAAGAAAGCACTGTTATTCAATGATTCTTTCTTATTTGGATCACAGCATATCCGGCAAAAGCTTGAATGAAAACCTCAGCTATATTTTTATTCTGTGGTTCTGTGTTCCATATATTTCTATGCCGAGGTGAATTCATGACTGCTTATCTTCAAAAGCATCAATACAAACCTACGGTCCACCTATTTCTTGTTCAAGCCTTCTTGTCCATCCCAGTGACTCACTAATGGTGAGAGAACCTCCCTTCTGCAGTGACTGGAAATTAACAGCTTCGATTTCATCTAATGTGTGGCAATTTCAAATAAATTATAAAAAGTAATACATACATATGATTAATTAAAAAATATTTCAATAGCACAAGAGGATAAAAGATAAAGCAAATTTTTCGTTCCTAAGGTTGTTCCGAGTCTTACCAACCAGTTGGGAGTCCTTTCAGAATCTAATCCAGGCACAAACAGAATTATCTCTGTATGTATGATAAGAGATTTCTTCCCATTGGTTCGAGTTTTGTAAAATCTGTACTGGTTTTCTATTGTTGTTGCAGCAAATTACCAAAGACATGGTGGATTAAAGAAATACAAATGTGTTATCCCATAGTTCTTGAGGTCAAAAGTCCAAAATGGATTGGCAAGGGTGTGTTCCTGCTGGAAGTTTAGAAGAGAAAACATTTCCTTGCCTTTTCCAGCTTCGAGAGGCTGCCTGCCTTCCTTGCTAAAGATCTCCGCTTCAGTCCACACATCTCCTTCTTTGCCTTTCACCCTTCTTCTTCTCTCTCCTAAGGAGCCTATGACCACATTGGGCCCACCTGGATAATCCAGGATAATCTCCCCATCTCAAGTTCCTTTAACATAATCGTTTCTGCAAAGTCCCTCTTGCCGTGTAAAATAATTTGTTCATAGGCTTCTGGAATAGATCAGAGACATCTTTGGAGGCATCTTATTGTCCTAATAGAATATCTCTCAGTAAAGTTTTTAAGTTGTTTCCATTCAGGTCCTATACTTTTCTTATTTTGTTTATTCCTAATTCTGATATTTTTTTGTGGTTGTTGCAGGTTATTATTTATACTAAGATTTTCATTTAACATAGGTTTTTGGTAACTGGAAAAATATGACTTTAGTCAACAACAGAGCTCTTAAAGAGCCTCAATTAAATGCAAGAAGTGAATTGTCCACACTAAAAACTCCTCAAATCCAAAGACATTTTTCCTGGAAATGTCTGTCACTCCATCTTCATATTGCTCTATCAGCATTAATTGATCATTTCCTCCTGCTTGAAATTTTTTTTTCCTCTTGTGCTAAAAGTCTAGTTCTCTCTTGGCTTCCATACTTCATGAACTGCTTCTTCTCAGTCTCTTTAATTATTTTATCACATCCCTTCTACATGTGTATCCATGTTTCTTACACTGCTAATCTTCCTGAGATATATTTATTCCCTCTCTGGATAATCTTTATTCTCATGGCTGTGTAGCACCTATGAGCAGAGAAGTCCTAAATTTACATATCCAGCTTCAACTCCTCCCCTTCATTTCAGATTTAAAAATTCAGCTGCTTTTTTAACATCTCTTAATGAATAATTAATTGGCATTTCAACCTAAATGTCCAAATCAAAACTTCTGAATTTCTACATAACATCCCTACCAATCAACCGTTCCCTTCCCCACTTCCCCAGCCTTTTCCATCTCAATAAATGACACTGTCTTTCCCTCAGCTGATTGTGGAAACACACACACCCCTTGGAGAAATATCTGACTCCTCTTCTCTTAAATCCTCATCCAATTCAACATTAATACTGACAGCTCTGCTTTTGAAAAATATTCAGTGTCTCACCACTTTTCATCACCTCTATCATTAATATTCTAGTGCAAGACACCATTGTCAATCAATTGCATCATTACAATTTATTCTTGTTCCCTTACAACATCCAGGATGGCCTTTCTCAAATGTTTCACAGATCATATCACTTCTCTGTCCAAAAACTTTGACTTCCAATCTTACTCAGACTAAAATTTCCCCATTCTTTGATATTTGGGTATATTTGGCATATTGACTCTAAAAGGATGAACATCCTCCACCTGAGATGGTTACAGGAAAAGTGGTGTTCTTAGAGAAGGAAAAGTTTGAGGCAGTAAAAAAAAAGTATTCTGTATAGAGGTTTAGGATGTAAGTGAATGATCTTTCAGGCAGAGTAGAAATGATAGATGGGTGAGGGAAGATACTGGGACCTTGCACTTAGATTGTGACCAAGGATGTCAAGAATGTAAAATATGGCATGAGTATCTACTAGGAGATTCCATATTTAACTCGGGTGTTAGTTTGGACCAAACCCCACAGATTTAGATTCAGGCTGAAAGAATCAAGGCAAGGCTGTTTGCATGCCAAAGGAAGGCCCTGGCAACCAGCATATTCATGGCAGTGGAATCATAGAGAACCCAAGAAAGAAGGCAAAAATCAAAGGGACAGAATTAGTGCCACTTGGTTCAAATACCATTTTCTATCTGCTGATTCCTCAGTCAATGCCAACTGTTGGAAATTCTGGGTTTTACTTTATTTAAAGGGGTCAATTCACTTCTAAGATCAATTCTTTATTTATTTTCTTGAACTCATGTCATATCCATGACCCTTCTAAATTTCTTTCTTTGTATCAATGTTTCATTGTAGTTTTTTTCATTTTAGAAGCAATTTTAGAAGTTAGAAGTTAAAGAAACCTCCAGTAAGTGGGAAGAAAGACAATAAGACTTTCTTCCAGCTTGATAGTTTTTCAAGATCACTGTGGCCTCAGTAATTTACAAGGCTGTAGTGTTCTTTCCCATGGGCAAGTGTGTATTTTGGTCAGCCCATACGTTTTCAAGCCATTAGTGATTTGGGCAGTTGAATTTCTTATAACTCACATTCACAGAAAGATCAATTCCTGCAAATATCTTCAACATTGTCTCCTAGACAATAAGTTTTTCAGGGAAAAGTCTTTTTGCTAATGTGTGACACTGTTATGTTTAAATATTCTGTTATACTATCTTCATGCAGAGATCTCATTTCACTTGTACCCTTTTCTGACCTATCTTAATTATAATCTTAAGTGTATTGCAAAATTCAACCAGTAAAACTTTCTGTACAATAACACCTTGGGTCTATGAAGTGTTTTTCTGATGTACGAATCAATATTAATTTTTTTTAACATTTACTTATTTTTGAGAGAGAGAGAGACAGAGTGTGATGGGGAAGGGGCAGAGAGAGAGGGAGACACAGAATCCGAAGCAGGCTCCAGGTTCTGAGATGTCAGCACAGAAACCAATGCAGGGCTCGAACCCACAAACTGTGAGATCATGACCTGAGCCGAAGCTGGGCACTCAACTGACTGAGCTACCCAGGCGCCCTTTATGTACAAATCATGTTTACACACATTCTCTCCTTGCTGTTTAGAAAGGCACGGTAAGTTACACCCAGATCACCACTGCCCTCTTACAAAGAAGAAATAAGGATCTACAGTGTTTAGTAGCTTGCTAATAAGTATCATCAATAGAACTGGTGCCCAGACCTTCTGATTCTTACTATTCTTTACACTCTTGATACAATGGCCATTAAATGGTTAGCCAGAAAAATCCACGAGAAGGTATAATTTAGGATATAAACTACATTACATTGCAACTATTATGGCATTCGTGTTTTTACCCAATGAGGATTCCTTTTCAATTCATACCCAACCAGAAAATTATCCTTTATGCCAAACGTTGACATAATGTGAGTGAGAAACAAATGACTTCTCATAGCAGAAACACAGAAAGAACAGAGAACACAGGGGCATCTGGCCAAGGAACGGAAAGCAGTCAGTAAGTAGAGAAAACCATAGAGTCATTAACAGCTTGCCGATAAAGAGCTCACATGCAAAACTGGCAACAGGTATTTCACAAAGCATAGTGAAGAAAATGAAAGTTTCAGAGACAATACAATACGTAATGACTCTCTAAATGAATTTTCTGTAGTGGTCGAAGTACAAACCAGTCATTTTCTACAGGGAATTACACCTGATTTCTCCACTGTTCTTTAGATCCATGATTCTCAAGAGAATAGTTTATACTGGCTGTCTCCAGTTCTCCCCTTAGTCTAGAACTGACAGGCACATGGGTTTATTTAGTTATTCTGCTGGCTTCTAAAGGCTTAGAAGCATCCTATAGCAACTCCAGGGCTGGTGATAATCTCTTTAACATCCTGCTGACTCTGCACATGCTATCCCAAGGCAGTCAGAGGCAGCAAGTAAAAATAGAGGGCATACCATTATGCTGAACACTTCTACAAATACCAACTGTTTGGGGCGCACATTGACAGAGATGTAACAATTATAATCCCTAGCCACACTTGTAGCATACATTATCTACACATCTCATAATAGGATCTGGCGATTGTTCTGAAGTACTCTAGAATGCCAAATCTTCGTTTTCTTGATTTCCTGAGGCCAAGGAAAAATAAGTCCATTATTTCTATATCTGTAATGAATAGCGACCTATCAGAGTCTCTGTTCAGCTGGTTTTTCAATGCTTTCTAAAAAGAATAGTCAGTTAAATGAATTTGTCTTTCCACTGAGGCAAATACAGTGAGCAGTAGCAAATATTCTTCTACCAGAAAAACTAATATTTACACTTTTGTCTCTAAAGATAATGTAGTTTCCCCCTTTTTTTTTTTCCTCTGTGTGCTTGGTGACCTAAAGCTGGAATTGATTTTAGACTGATGATTTTTTAGTGAGTGTTTTACAATGAGGCATTTATTCTGGGGAGCCACAGGCCCCAAAGCTTCATGTCTCAGAGTTAGTATTTACCATTTCTTTTATACTGGAGAATAGAGACAGCAAAAGTACAAAGAAGTCAGACAAGTCAAGCTAAAAGCAAAATGAATACATGGAAAACTACAAGAGAACATGAAAGAAGATGAGGCAATGAGCAAGAAGTGATTCAGCAACATAAAATCCACTGAGGACAAATAAGCACATGACCTCACAGAGCAACTAAATATTTGATAACAATCAGTTATGAGAGCATCTGTCTTTTAGGGGAAAATTCCTACTCCTTTTTTTTCTTCCCCATCTCCCTGTATCTGAGGCCTTTCCCTCTTTCTGACTATGTTGCTGTTTTGTTTTTTTTTTAATTTGAGGACTTAATATTTTATTTTCAACATTCTATAACACTATATTGATATTTATATAGTATACAAATAAATATAAATTCAATTTATAAATTTAAAATATAATTTATCTCATTAACACATTTTTACATGTTAAAGCATCCTTATATCCCAGGGATAAATCTCACATGGTCATGGCGTCCAATTCTTTTAATGTATTGTTAAATTCAATTTTCTAGTATTTTGTTGAGGACTTTTGCATATTTATGCATCAAGGATACTAACCTAGAGTTTTCTTTAATTGTAGTGTTCTTGTCTGGCTTTGGTACCAGAACAATACCTTGTAATATGAATTTGGAAGAAATTCTGAATTTTTTGAAGAGTTTAAGAAGTATTGGTGTTAATTATTTAAATGTTTGATAGAATTTATCAGTGAAGTCATCCAGCCTTGGGTTTTTCTTTGTTTTTGATTACTGGTTCAATCTCCTTACTAGTTAACTCAAATTTTCTATTTCTGCATGATTCAGTCTAGTTAGGCCATATGTTTTTAGGAATTTATCCATCATTTCTAAGGTTGTCCATTTTGTTGATATATAACTATTTATAGTAGTCTCTTAAGGTCCTTTTTATATATGTGGCAGCAGTTGTAATGTCTCTTCTTTAATTTTTGATTTTACTTATTCCACTCTCTTTTTTCTTAGCCTCATTAAACGTTTGTTAATTTTGTTAATATTTTCAAGAAACCAACTTAGTTTTTTTGATTTTTAAAACTGTTTTTCTATTCTCTATTTTTTCAAAATTTTGTCAATGCGTGTTCTGTATCTATTAAGACGATCATAAAATTTTTATTCTTCACTTTTTTAGTGTGCTTTATCACATCTATTGCTTTGCAAATGGTGAACCATTTTTGCAGGTGATAAATTCTACTTGATCATGGTGGATGATCTCTTTAATATGCTGTTGAATTCAGTTTGCTTGTGCTTTGTTGAGAATTTTTGCATCTATATTCATCAGGGATATAGGCCTGTAATTTTTTTTTTTTTTCTGATAGTGTCCTTGTCTGGTTTTGCTATCAGAGTAAAGCTGATCTCATAAAATGAGTTTGAAAGTATTCCTTCTTCTTCAACTTTTTGAAGAGTTTGAGAGGGATTGGCATTTATTCTTCTTTGAATGTTTGGTAGAACATTTACCAGTGAAGCCATCTGGTCCTGGGTTTTTCTTCATTGGGATGTTTTTGATTACTGAATCAATGTTCAAACTTTTTTATTTCTTCATGTTTCAGACTTGGTTGGTTGTATATTTCTAGGAATCTCTCCCTTTCTTCTAAGTTAGTAGTTTTTATGATTTTTTTTTACTATCTTTGTGTTATCATGTCATAATGTATCCTTTTTCATTTCTAATATTTATTTGAATCTCCTCTTTTTTTTCTTAGTGAATTCTTCAGTTCAGTCATTGTATTCTTCAGTTCCAATATTTCTATTTGATTCTGTGTTTTCTATCTGTTTGCTCAAATTCTTACAGTGTTCACTTGTTTTTCTTCTGAATGTTGAGCATCCTTATAGTGGTTGTTTTGAATTTTCTGTCAGGCAATTCATATATCACCGTTTCATTGGGGTTAGTTACTGGAGTTTTATCTTGTTCCTTTGTTTGAGCCATGTTTCCCTGTTTCTTTATTTTCCTTGACTCTGTGTTGGTATCTGTGCAGTGGGAAAAACAGACGCCTCTTTTAGTCTTCACACACTGGTTCTGTACAGGATAAGACCATCTCTGATCAGTCTGGCAAGAGTTTCAGTCTCTCAAATCTTTGTGTGCCTTTTCTGGACCTGTGTGTATAAATTCCCAATTACAGGGGTTTGCTGATTCCTCCCCCCACCCCCTCAAGAGTTTCTAATCTTGCTTCCTCTTGTGTCTAACTGCCGTACTATGGGTCTTCCAGGCCAGCAGGATTTTCTAGGTTCTTTTTTTGTTCTCAGTGGCCCTCAGACATCTAGAGTATGCTGGGTCCTGTGCATACTTTGAGACAGGAGAGACTAAAGGTATTGACTTGGGTATTCACCTGAAAAGTCTGAACATTGAGCATATGCTTCAGTCTCCCCCTTTTCTTCCCTGGAGATAAGCCAGGGGCTTGGAGTCTTGCTGGGGAAAAGCCTCTTGTAGACGACTGTATGCTAGTTCACCCTGTCTTTGTTTTCAGTGGCCATCAGGCATCTAGAGTATGCTTTGTTCCATTAGTGTTCTGAGACAAGCAAAACAAAAGACAGTCCCTTGGGCAGCCCCTGGAAAAGATGGAATGTTGAACACATGGCCCAACTCTCCTTTCTCAAGGAGAAGTAGGGATGTAGGAGTTTTTTTGAAACTCGCTCTGTGCTGAACCAGGGAGAGGGACAATGGTGAATGCTTGTGTGCTGGTCCAAACTGTCATCTTTGTTTTCAGTAGCTCTGAGGCATCTAGAGTGTACTGGGTCCTGGCAATGATCTGAAACAGACAAAACAGAAGCCAATCCCTTGGGCAGATCTTGGAAAAAGAAAATTTTGATGCATGGTCTCTTTCCCTCCCCAGGGTGAAGCCAGGGTTTAAAGTTTATCATCTGCTCATTCTACACTGAGCTGTGGGAGGGACCTTTGGTGAGTGCTTACACCCTAGTCCAAATCACCCTCTCCTGAGTTCCTGAGACTTAGATTCAAGCAAGACAGAGATAAATTCCTTTGGAAGTAGCAGGGTGGGGGGGGGGGGGGATGCATGGGTGGTTCAGACCTTGGTTTTGGCTCAGGTTTGAGCCCTGAGTGGGCTTCATGCTGGCAGCACAGGGCCTGCTTGGGATTCTCTCTCTGCCCCTCCCTCTGCTCTCTCTCTCTCTCTCTCAAAATAAATAAATAAATAAACTTAAAAAAAAAAAGAAGAAGAAATGAGCTCTTTGGGAAGCCCCCTGAAAACTCCAAATGTTGGATGTAATCTCCACTTCTATCCTTCTCTCCCCAGGGAGAAGCTGGGAGGTGCGGGTTTCTTCCCAATCATGTGACTCCATGCCAAAGAGTGAAATTATGGTAAGAGGGTGTCTCAGGGTTTTTGTTTTGTGTTGTTTTGTTTTATCAGCTTTGATGTGGCTGGTTTCATACTGATCTGGGGTGCAGGAGCTTCTGAACTAGTTGGATTTCTCACTCACAAAGGGAAGTGGTATAAGTATTGTTGGATTGGTGTGTCTGTGGAAGGAAAAGAATGTCTAAGTCCTCCTATCCTGCCATCTTGCTGAAGTCTCCTCCTCAAAGTTAATTTTAACAATACTTTCTTAATTTTGATTATTTATATATTTCTTTGTTATACACAACTTTTCAGGACTATTCTATAACTAATTTTTATGTAAATTCCTGATTATTTTCTTACTAGAAAATTTCTTGGAATGTAATTTCTGGGTAAAAAATAAGGTTTTTGAAATGTATTTGTAAATTATACTCCTGAAAGTCTGCACGGATTTTATAGACCCTTGAGAAGTAAGTGGGAATTATCAGGCAATACTTAAATGATCACTATCTTTTAGGGATTAATAAGGTCAGACACAGAAAAAAACACTGACATATGGGAGGAAAAAAACTGAGTTGGTGGGGAGGTGGGAAGTGAGTACTAAGCCTTACGTTAATAAGGCATAAAATTGGTCTTCATCATAGAGAACAGAGACCATGCATACTTTTTATGAATTTGTTGTGCTCTTGAATTCCTGTGAAAATCTGTTTCTCTTAACATTCTTATCTTGTAACATCATAATAATCAAAATGTAATTATCCTAGAAGCAAGGACATGAGCACTCACTCTTAATTTTTACTCTTAATAAATCAAACTCAGAATCTCAGTCCACTTTTTCTAATCTATTCCATCAGTACTGAAGCTATTTAGATAAGATGGTGGTTAAGAGTCCATCTAGTTTTTGGCCAAAAGTAATTTGCTGTTGGAATTTGGTGGAGATTTTGCGATAACATAATCCTTTCCTTAGTGTAGGGAAAATTGGACAATTATCACTTTGAGATGATTTATATGGACAGCTACCAGAGAGCTAGTGCCTGCTAGCTTTGCAATAATACAGCTGTCACAGGGCCCAAAATGTCTCTTTCATCTAGCTGGAATTTTCTTTGTTTGTTTATCTTTTTTCTTTCTCTTGGACCAGACTGAAATCCTATGATAAAGAGAAAAAGAAAATACCAATAGGAATGATATACAATGTTGAAAAATGTTTCTGCCTTTTCATTAATAGCTCTTTTAAGTCTCCCTAATTTTTTGGTACATTGGTGCAGAAGTGTGTAAACATTTTTGGCTCCAATCTTAATCTGGAAATTGCAGAACATAAAATAAAGGAAAAAAAGTACTTAATCCATGATTGGAAACCGTTTGCTGATGGAAAAACTCATACATGTCTGGGGCACAGTACCACAGATGAAGCTTGGGAGAGAGAACACCATGCCGTTGTGTTATTTGTGAGCATCCTGTGTGTAGCCACCTTATGTGAGCTCTTGCCTTCTTTCATAATAATGAAAAAAAGAGGCAATGTGTACACTGAGACTGCAACACCGTCATTTAATTTGTAACTTCTTACGGGGGAGCGTCTATAGTTTTGTAAGTTCTTAGGCTATTCCTAATTACATTCAGTCTAAATATTTTGACCATTTTTTTTTACAGCAAGATAGTTCATGTTAACCTAGTAGTTTCTTGACAACCTACTCTTCCGAGAGTATTCAACTGATCTGTGTCGGGCTCTGTTCTGACAGCTCAGAGCCTGGAGCCTGCTTTGGATTCTGTGTCTCCCTCTCTCTCTGCCCCTCCCCCCACTCATGCTCTGTCTTCCTCTGTCTCTCAAAATAAATAAAACATTAAAAAAAATTAGGGCAAAATCTTTTAAAATAAAAAGAAGTGCACAGCAATAATAAATCCTCCAGATGTTGGCCTTGCTTTATTACATTTCAGGATACATCACTTCCCTCAAACCAGGTTGCTAGGGTGATATGTGACCTCTTTCTTTAAAAACTTCCTCTAAGCTGGAAAGCCAAAGAAGTGAACTAAAACCAGCAGGACTGTTTTTAGAAGAGTGAACACAGAAACAATTTGAAATGAAAAGCGAAAGAAAAACAAGAAAACTCTAATAGAGTAATAGTTGATGCTCTTTTCCAAACAGACAAGACATCCACACTGAACAAGAGGTCTTGTGGCAAGCAAGGCCTGATTTATGCCCTGAACTTTTGAACTAGATAGTTAATTTTCATCCATTATATATTTAATTGAAATGTTAGATATATTAATCATTTGTGGGTATGCACATTCAAAACCCTATCAGTTTCCTCAAAAGAAAAATACTGAAAATAATGTAATAAGAGTGATAAAATATTTATTTTATGAAACATTAAAATGAAGTTCATTTCTGGGAAAGTCACCTGATAACAATAGTAAAGGAACTAAGAAATTTATTTATTTTGTTATGAAAAGTGCATATTCTCCAAGTTTTTATAAAAGCAATAGAATCAATACATCTGTATCTTCTATGTTTCTTACAGAAAGACCCATCTATTAAAATGAATATATTGGGGCACCTGGGTGGCTCAGTCGGTTAAGCACCCAACTCTTTTTTTTTTTTTTTAACGTTTATTTATTTTTGAGACAGAGAGAGACAGAGCATGAACGGGGGAGGGGCAGAGAGAGAGGGAGACACAGAATCAGAAGCAGGCTCCAGGCCATCAGCCCAGAGCCCAACGCAGGGCTCGAACTCACGGACCGCGAGATCGTGACCTGAGTTGAAGTCGAACGCTTAACCGACTGAGCCACCCAGGTGCCCCAAGCACCCAACTCTTGATGTCAGCTCAGGTCATGACGTCTCAGTTGTGAGATTGAGTCCAGCAGCGCAGGGCTCCATGCTGGTGTGGAGACTGTTTGGGATTCTCTCTTTCCCTCTCTTTCTGCCCCTCCGCAACTCGTACTCTCTCTCCAAAAAAAAAAAAAAGAAAAAAGAAAAAAAAAGAATGTATTTATTCTATTAAACTTAAACAAACAAACATGACACCATCCAAATGAACATGAAAGTTTGACTTTCAGTCAAAAATTTCCACATGGCCATCTGTACTTTCATTTGGAAAGAAAAGTTCATGACTCTAAAGAACACAGCATTAAGAGAACTTCTTCTGAAAAGACCAGTAAGTGAATAATTTATGTCTGTTTATTTATTTTAGTTTTCAATGAGCATTGGGAAGCCCTGTCCTGGTATCTCTGTACTCATGGGGGACTAGCTGACATGTTTCAACAATGATGTGCTTTTGGAGTCCTGATTGGTAATCGCCAACATTGCTAATCACCCCCAGGTTGCTGTCCTATTCAAAAGTGAAGGGGTCTTGGTCTTGAATTGATCACTGCAGCAGCAAACTGTGAACAACAATTAAAATTATGGAAGGGCAGCTGAGAAGTATTCTCTACTGTGAGATGAACAGAGAAATTTCAGAGCTTCTGGAATTAGTCAAAAATTCTAATAAAGGAAATGACCTTCTTGATGAAGAATTGTAGCAAAACAGGTGAATAAATAAGAGGATCCAAAGGAAACCAGAAGAGAGAGATTTTCTAGTTATACATTCCTAACCATGTCACTATTCCTCTTTTAAATAAGAGTTATTGCTGATACCAGAAATGTATTTTTATTGTTATTAAACTTTTTTAAGTTTTTTAAATTAATTTATTTTTTTAAAAAAAAGATACAGAGAGCAAGCAGGGGAAGGGCAGAGAGAGGAGACAGAATCCCAAGCAGGCTCCATGCTGTCAGTGCAGAGCCCTATGCGGGGCTCAAACTCAAGAACCCTGAGATCATGACCTGAGTCAAAATCAAGAGTTGGATGCTTAAACAACTGAGCCACCCAGGCTCCCCTCTTGCTATTGAATTTCAAATTGAATAGGAGTTTGGAGTCCACCTGAGTAAGGTTTGGTACAAAGTGAGGTTCAAAGTGGAGCAGTCCAGAAATCCAAAAGTATTAAAAAGGAAATGTTAGCATATACTAATGTCCTTTAAAGAACACTAAAGGCAATTATTTAATACCAACAATACCTTTCAAATTCTTTGCTTCTACTCTGTGTGTGTGTGTGTGTGTGTGTGTGTGTGTGTGTGTGTATAGTGTGTATATAATGTGTGAGTGTGTGTGTGTATGTGTGTGTGTGCTACTTTGGAACTTCTCAGATGTTAAACCCTCTAAATGTTCCTCTAAACCCACCTGCATGGTTTTGCCTCTCGTTCTCCCTCTTCCTCTTCTCTGTGTAGGTCAACTTAGCCTATTTGACTTGCTTCTTCACTATCTCTTAGCTCTATTTATTCTGTGCGTTCTGCGTCACACACAAAAACCAGATAAACACATAATATTAGTTGAGGTAAAGATTAGGACACACACAGAGTTAAAAAGATTCCCTCTTAGTGTGAGAGGAGTCTCTAAATTAAATTAACTTGCATCATATATACTCAGGCATCTAAAAATTATTGTTTTAGCATATGAGACACAACACAACACCTCTGGAGCACACTTGCGGTAATCCACGTTTGGGTATTGTGTGATTATGATTAGGCTCACATCGTTTACCCATCAACCATGCTCAAACAGAGATAGGCTAATGTGTGGGGGTCATTTGGAAGTGACTACTCTGATCATTTGGGATGCAAGTTCCTCAGTTCAGTGTAAGGTCATCTGTGTACACGATAGCCTTTACCACTTTTACTTTTGTACATTTATGATAATACAGTCTAAATGAAAAATAGCACTTTTTTACTTCCCGTGTCAGTAACGTGGCATACATTTTAAGAAATTGAATTTTGTGGAACATTTTTATAACATTACGGTAGGAGTTATCTTTATATTGGTTATGTAAACAATACGTGTTCCTTTTAAAGAATTCAAGGAGTACTGGGGCGCCTGGGTGGCTCAGTCGGTTAAGCGTCCGACTTCAGCCAGGTCACGATCTCGCGGTCCGTGAGTTCGAGCCCCGCGTCGGGCTCTGGGCTGATGGCTCAGAGCCTGGAGCCTGCTTCCGATTCTGTGTCTCCCTCTCTCTCTGCCCCTCCCCCGTTCATGCTCTGTCTCTCTCTGTCCCAAAAATAAATAAACGTTAAAAAAAAAATTAAAAAAAAAATAAAAATAAAAAAAAAAAGAATTCAAGGAGTACAGAGAGACAAAAGAAGAAAGTAAAAACTTCACCCCACATCTTATCATCTAGATGCAACTGGCCTGAACATTGAACACTGTTCCATGCTTCTCTCTGTCCAATACACGTGGCTTTATGTTCCAAATAATAAAAAGATTTTTTTAAGGAACATCCTCATATATAAAAAAGAACTATCTGAAATAGTTATATCCTAGTGAGTCTTATCAAGCCCACAAAGTAATAAACTCCCATCACAGACCATCATCCTAAGAAGAGCCAATACTTCTGCATGAGCATCATATAAAACCAGAGCAAAAAGATCTACGTTCACAGACTGCTGCTCAGCTCCACAAATCTTTCATGCTGGTATAAAACTTCAAAATAAGGAACCCATCTGGGTTTAATGCCTTCCTAGCAGTACTTCTTTTGAAAGTACTTAACCTTTTGGGGTTCCTGGGTGGTTCAGTCAGTTAAGCATCCAACTCTTGATTTTGGCTCAGGTCATGATCTCACAGTTTGTGGGATAGAGCCCTTCATGGGCTGACAGTGTGGCGCCTGTTTGGAAGTCTCTCTCACCCTCTCTCTCTCTCTGTCTCTCCCCAACTTGCCCACACATGCATGCTCTCTCTCTCTCCAAATAAATAAATAAACTTTAAAAAATAAAAATAAAAGCACTTATGCTTTTAACAGGCCTCAACTGATAATAGCAATCAAGATTCTCATGCCCAGGAATCAGTACATCAGGTAAACTGCAGCCCTTACAAATTAGAGCTTGAGTTGGGTGTGCTTGGCCTGGGCAGTAAACTCCCCCAATGTTCATCTAAACCCACCTATGTGGTTTTCTGTCCATTTGTTCCGGCATGTTCTCCCTGGAATGTGAAGTAGAGTTGAGTGGGATAGGGTTTATTCACGCTCTGCCTACAATCCTTACAGAATTTAATCATCCCTTGTAGATGCAGATGTGGATAAAGTCACTTGTTTATTTAGACACAGAGATGCCAGGTTTAAAAAAAGAAAGACAATATAGGATTGAACCAAAAGGTAATAGTGACCGTGAACTCAGACAACTAATATGAAATCCTGGTTCTGCTACTAGCGAACAGGTGTAAATAATTTCATTTTAACCTCACTTTTCTCATCTCTGAAATAGAGATAACACCACATAAAGTTGTTGTAGTGATTAGAGCTACAAATGCTAACATTTTTACAAATGTTAAACAGTGTTAGACATGTTTAACAGATGTTAAAATCTCTAGTTCTTCTTCATCTGTTTCTTAATCTCTGTCCCTTTCTTCAGATTTCCAATTAATCCCATTCTACCAATAAGAAAATAATATTACATATCGCCAGTGACAGATTTAATCAGATTACTCAGATGATCAGGTAGGTTCCAGAAAGATAAAGTCTATCTCCCACCTCCCAGTCCATTTCTGTGCCCTTGGGGACACACTGTTTCCTGTAAGGGCCAGTGATTCTCCTTTAGTCACTCTTAAAAGTAAGCCCTCTTCTAATTTATTATTAAAAAATAAAAGTACGCATTTAGTTTCACAGCATGAAAGATGAAGAAGTCTTTTGTGGTTCTCTCCAATACTGAACCTAGCTGTTTCTTAGGAAAATAATTCAATGTGTCCTAATGGGTACAATTCATTCATGTGTGTCTACTCCTGTTCAGGAAATGAAGGTCCTAGATCATTAAATAAGAGGCAGGGAAGCTTATTGGAGTCCAGACAATATGATTACCAGCAGGTTAAAGATGCTGAAAAGAAGAAAATGCAGGGGCTTTCAAATTTCCAACCAGTAACAGTCACAGTCACAGTCTTGCTGTGTTTTGGTGAGTACACCTAGGTAGCCAGTTTTGAAGAGCTTTTTTGTAGAAAGCCCACTTCGTATTTCTGAGATGACAAACACATGAGACCTTGTTTCTGTATAGAGGCTTAAAAACAAAAACAAATGCATTTTGAGAAGATAAGCTTATCAGTGAAAAGTTAATCCCCAGGCTACAGGTGAGTGTGCAGAGACTCTGGAAAATTTCGGGAATTCTTTTATTCACATCCTCCACTCATTGTTCTCATTTGTTCAGTTCTGACCTTTACAAGTTTGGAATCGCAAAGTCGATCTTTAGCAGCGGTGGTAATTGCAGTAGAGAACGATTTTAACACTTCCTAGCTCGGGCACCCTGTTAAGGGCTTTCTGTACCCTGCCTTAATCTTCACAGTATTTAACCGCAGTGATAATTCTACAGTTAGCATTGGTGGCAGTCTTCTCACGTATAGAAGTCATGCTGTTTCTTACATACCCAATCTCCTTTAATTTTCAATTTTAAGTCTATGAGATTAGTATTATTTCCCACTTTATAAATATGCGACCTTGTTTTCAGAGCTGTTAAGTCATTTCTCCAAGGTGTAGATATATACTGTGTATTTACACAGTTTGTCATTAGTGCACTTGGTTTTTATCATTATATTACATTGCATCAATTCAGACATTTTATTATTGCCTTTGCTATTAATAATAGATCATTTTTATTTGGGACCTATTATGTCAAGCATTATACTAGATATTTTATTGCTATCTTGATTAATATTCATGTTTCCCTATATACCATTGCTCTTTTCCCTATTTAATAGATGAAGATACTGAGGTTCCGAGAAATGAGTCCCTCAGGCTAAGGCTACACATCAATTGAATAAGTCTAGTGAGATACTGATCCAGGCTTGTACTGGTTGAAAGTCTACAGTTGCCACCAAACCTGACTGCTGAATCAACCCAGGGAAACCAACAAACTAAAATAAGAGTGACAGCATCATTTTTAGGTATACAGATATCTAGTACTATAGTTAAAATAAATGTGAGATACATGTCTAAGACTGACGGCAATCAGTAAGCTGTACTGACATACAAAGCTAAAGAAAATACCAAAATGCTGGCACTAATGCTTTAATCAGGCCCTGTTTCATTGCCATTAGTCATTAAAACCCTTGTCTGAGTATGTTTGAAATACCTCTCAAAGTTCATGTTATAATTCAGGTGAGCTGAATAGAACCTAAACTGTGTTTTATCAGAAGGATACCTTGGACCCTAGGATGTAACAACAAGAGTAACGTGGCAAGCTTTCATTTATTCATCTAATTTTAGGTTTTGTATGTCTGGCATAGAGTTTGCTGTGTACATAGAAAATAAATATGAATTATTTTCCCCTGAGGTTAGCAGCAAGGCAAGGGTGTTTGATCACTAAATCTATTAATATTATGCTGGAGGACTTAGCCAATGTAATAAGCCAAGGATAATAAACAAAATGTATGAAGATGAGAAAAAAAGAAATAAAACCATCAATATTTGCAGATCACGTGATGGTATTTGTAGAAAATTCAAAATAATTCACATATAAATCATTAGAATTTATATGCCAGATTAGTACATTTACTGGTAAGAAAGCCAATATAAAAATAATATTCTTATACACTAGCAATGAACACTTCAAAAATGAAATGTTTACAATTTTTAATATTTAAAATAATATTGAAAAACACCAAATGCTTAGAAATAAATCTAAAAGATATGCAAAACTGCTATTCTGAAGACTATAGTACATAGTTGAGAAAATTTAAAGACTATCAAATAAATATTTATGAATTTGAAAATGTAATACTGTTGTAATGTCAATTCTAACTTAACTGACTTGTAGATTGATTGCAAGCCTATTCATTATTCAAAAATAACATAATAAAGCTTGTTATTGTTGTATTCTAGTGTAGAAATTATAAAATTTATTTTATAAACACAAAGGGGAAATACTAATGAAGGAAGAGAACAAATTTGAAGAACTTCAGAACAGCAACTCTTATCAGAGCTATGGGGAAAGCATACCTTGTGACCTTAATGAAAAATTTCTCAATCAGACCGTAAAAAGCAACTTACCATAAAGGAGAAGATTAAATAATTCAAATTAAGTAAATTAAGAACCTCTAATAAGTAAAAGAGTGAAAAGACAAGCCTCAGTGAGAGAATAAAGAAGGTATATATTCATATAAGGAATATATGAAGAATATTCAATCAATAATAAATACAGGACATCCAACATAAAAATGGAAAACACTTGGATAAGCTTTTCACAAAGAAGAATATGCAAATAACTAATAAACATATTTAAAAATGTGCAAGTCGAGGCACCCGAGTGGCTCAGTTGTGTGAGTGTCTGACTCTTGATTTTGGCTCAAGTCATGATCTCATGGTTCATGGGATCCAGCCCTGCATCAAGTTCTGTGATAACAGTGCAGAACCTGTTTGGGATCCTCTCTCCTTCTCTGTCTGCCCCTCTCCCTGCTTGTACACCCTCTCTCTCTCTCTCAAAATAAATAAATAAACATTTTTTTTTAAATGTGCAACTCTATTAATCATCAGAGAATGGCAAATTAAAACCGCAAGATGATACCCCTAGATACCCTTAGGAATGGCTAAAATTTTTTAACAAAAACATAAAAATAAAAAACTGACAATGACCAGTGCAGGAAAAGATCTGGAGCAAATAGAACTCTCCTATGCCGCTGGGCTGGTGGGAATGTACACTTGTGTAAACACTTTGGAAAACTCTTTAGCAATATCAGCTAAAGTTGATCAGGGGTACAGCCTATGATCCAGCAATTGTATTTTTAGGATATATGCCTTATTTAAATATATTTTTTAAAATAAGACATTTTAAAAAATATTTTTGGGACAAAATCTGAATAGTCTAAAACCAGAAAAAAATATGAAAGTTTGTAAAAAATCAACTCTTTCAAGGGGGTAAAAAATTAATCCCTTTAAAGATGTTTGTTCTAAGGGATACAGGAGTGCTGATGCATAGGAGCACTTATACCCCAATGTTTATGGCAGCACTTTCAACAATAGCCAAATTATGGAAAGAGCCTAAATGTGCATCAACTTATGAATGGATAAAGAAGTTGTGGTTTATATGTACAATGGAATACTACTTGGCAATGAGAAAGAATGAAATATGGCCTTTTGTAGCAACGTGGATGGAACTGGACAGTGTTATGCTAAGTGAAATTAGTCAGGCAGAAAAAGACAGATACAACATGTTTTCACTCATATGTGGATCCTGAGAAACTCAAGAGAAGACCAGGGGGGAGAAGAAGGGGGGATAAAAAAGTTACAGAGAGGGAAGGAAGCAAACCATAAGAGACTCTTAAATACTGAGAATAAACTGAGGGTTAATGGGGGGTGGGAGGGAGCGGAAAGTGGGTGATGGGCATTGAGGAGGGCACCTGTTGGGATGAACACTGGGTGTTGTATGGAAACTAATTTGACAATAAATTTCATATTAAAAAAATAATAATAAAATACAGCTCCCAAAGGAGCTGTATGGAAATTATTGAAAGTATTATAGAAATTATTCAATTTATAGAAAATTATTCAAAGTTTTACAACTAATTAATCAATAAATTAATAATATAGTTTATATTATTATAAATATATCGTTTTTATCTTTTAAATATGTTTTCACAGTTCTTTTGCCAAACATCACATTGATTGAAACAAAAATAAAATTAAAATGGAACTAACACGAGTGTGACAAGCCTAATGAAATGTTAGCAAATCCCGTTTGGCAATATTAATATACCATGGTAATGCCGAGCTCGTCTTTTGATGAAATCAGGAAGTGGTCACAACTTAATTATACAGACTGTAAAGATTTTTTCCAAATAATGTAAAATTTGGATCCTGCCACTGGGACCTTCTCACTTGCCAACTTTTTCTTTCCTCATCTCTGGACTTACCAATTTGGACCTTGGGGCGAGATGTAACACAGACCATGTGGAGCCGAAATTCCTGCTTTTGAGGAAAACTTTTTCCTTTCACTGACAGAGTATGGTTCAACAACTACTGTGACATCTGAACAATTAAATTAGTAAATTCTCCTCATTTGAGGGGGAATAGGGGTGAATGGGAAGGATCTGAGCTGTGGCGTGATAAAAAGCCTGGTGTGATAAAAAGCAAAAGCAAGCCCTTACCCTCTTCATTTATTTTATATACCCTAAGAGCTCAGAACGGAATTATTTTTTTAATTTTTTTTAATGTTTATTTATTTTTGAGAGAGACAGAGCATGAGCAGGGGAAGGTCAGAGAGAGAGGGAGACACAGAATCCGAAACAGGCTCCAAGCTCCGAGCTGTCAGCACAGAGCCTGCTATGGGGCTCGAACTCACGAACTGTGAGTCCTGAGATGAAGTCAGGACACTTAACTGGCCACCCAGGCGCCCCCAGAGGGAATTCTTATTTCCAGTATCATAAAAGAATCTATGCAAATAGGTTTTGGAGTCAGCCTGTACTGTCTCATGAAAGCTCATTGTCAAATTTGCATGGGAACTTGCAAGTCAGTTGTTAAAAATAGCCATTTAAAAAAAATAATAAACTCATAATTAAGTAAATCATATTAAAGACAAAGGTGTAGGTATTCCAAATTCATCACTTTCTAACAATTTTACAATTTGTTCTTAAGGTTATTTATGTCTTTTGTATCTGTATGGTGAAAATACTATACAAGCGGTGTGCTATTGTACATTTCTCCCCAAGTCCACATTTAGTGAAGTCATGTTGGTAGCCTGAAACTGACCAAGTGGATGATCTTTATACTCCCTAAATCACTCCTTTCAGGAAGCCAATTGTTAACTATTTACCAGCATATATTCTGACAGACTCTGTCAATGACAAGTGTTCTGAGAATAATTCTCGACAGCCACATCATTGACAACTGTTTTGTAGACAAAGTGACTATACATCACATATACATGTATACTTTACATATGTGTGTGTGTATGTGTAAATATATATATGTGTATATATATATATATTTGCTATCCTAGACTTATTATTAATGATGCCATCTTTTCATTCTAAAAAGCATTCCAGTTTAGAGGATAAATTACTCTATAGAGCAAGCTTGCTCAACCTCAGCACTATTGATGTATTGGGCTGGATAATTATTTGTTGTGGGGGATTGTCCTTTGTTCTAAAGGATGTTTAGCAGCCTCCCTGGGCTCTAGAGGGTACCCCTCTACCCCAGTTATGACAACTAAAAATGTCTCCAGATATTTTTAAATAATCCAGGGTGGGGGCAAAATCGCCCCTTCTGAGAATACTGTCATGCATTCTAAGGGTCAAAACAATTCCAAAAATAAAATAAAATAAAATAAAATAAAATAAAATAAAATAAAATAAAATTTTCTTTGATGCCTAAAGAGAAAGAGATCTCGTTCTATTTTCTTAGATTATTTCCTTTAAAAATGTCATTGTAGGGGGGCCTGGGTGACTCAGTCGGTTAAGCATCCAACTTCAGCTCAAATCATGAACTCACGGTTCGCGAGTTCAAGCCCAGCATTGGGCTCTGTGCTGACAGCTCAGAGCCTGGAGCTTGCTTCAGATTGTGTGTCTTCCTCTCTCTCTAACCCTCTTCTGTTCACGCTCTGTCTGTCTCTCTCTTTCTCAAAAATAAATAATAAACAACATTAAAAAATTTTAATGTCATAAGGCTTTTTAATGTGTAAGGCTTTTTAAAAACTGAAAACAAAAACAAAAACAAAAAAACTCTTGCCAATTCTACAACCCAGGAAAGTTTTTCTTAAAGACCTTGGAGCCCGTTCTTTGAATTGAAACCATCAAGGAAGTTGGCACCCTATCAACCATCTCTGTGAGAGTTTACCCTAGGTGCCTGGCTCCAAGTAGTCACTACCTGCCTGTTGTAGAGATATATGGCATTTTATTTTCTCTTGGTTAAAAACAATTAGCTAATACAGATGTCACGCCAATACCAAGTGAATTTAAGATGAACTACGTAGGCCAAATGGTTCTGTCAAGTCTTCTTACCCATGGGCAAATTATCATTTATCTTGAGGTCATGTAGGTAATGGATTGCATCTGTCTGACTATTTTTATAAAAGGGTGAGATTTCCTTCTGTCTTTAGAATCTTTTTAGCAAATTGCCTGTGAAGCTCATTAAGTCTAGTCTAATGCTTATTCAGTAATAAAACTGCGAAATTCTTCTCTGCCTTGTAGTAAGGATTCACTGACTTGACAGGACATTTTATTTTTGTTTTGCCCAATAAGAACAACGTCAGGAGTAAGGCAGAATGGAGAAAGCTGAAGCAAACTAGGACAAAGGAGTGACTAAAATTGTATCAGCCATCAGAGAGAAACACAAGAAGCATATGGTCTTAAGCATAACCTTTACAAGAGTCAACTTCATGTAATATTTTGGGGGGAAAGATTTGCTTTTTCCCACTCCTATCTGCTCCCAAGTTAATACATACAGAACATCGCTTCTCATTACTATTTGTCTTCTAACCAATGTCCTTTGCTCCTGTAGCTTCTATTCTCTTTCTACGTCTGGGATCCCCCTGACAAGGAATATCATTCCACTTCATTTATCCCCTCTGTGAGCTCTTAAGCAAGACTAGTGTTCTGTAGATTTTTCTCAGGAAATGGGGAGGTGATAACAAGGAAGAAGGTAACATCACAGCACAGCAGAGCTGGCAATAGAAGACTGAGAATGATGATCATTAGCCTACAGTTTCCCAATACCTTTGCCAAAGGGACTTTCCTGCTAGCCAATTTTTTTCTCTCTTCATCTCTGAACTTACCACTTTGGCCCTCCTATCTCTTGTTTTTGTGTGTGTAGTTAAAGTCAGTCTCCACTGTGTCTAAAAATACTATGTAGCTAGACAGGTACTAAGCTCGATCCCAATTATGAAACAAATGAAGCAATTAGCAACATAAGTAATGCTAAGAGAGTACCATTGAAAGATGCTAAATATTACATTTGGAATCCTCAGGTGAAATTGGGGCTGAGAAGAAGAGAGTCATAGCCAGTTGAATTTGGAAGAAGCAGTAAGGGAATATATATGGAAACTGAATGCATACAGAGCTTATAGATACACAGAGAGAAGCAGACACGTGAGAAATAATTGAATCATCTCAGTGGCAGAACCCTAGATTGAAGCTTCATATTGTCTTGTGATGAGAATCCCCCCATCCCAACCTCACCCCAGTGCTTCATGGAAACTTTCAACTCTCAAAATATATTTAATTCTTTGTGAGAACTTGCAATATATCTGTTCATAGATTTGGTCTTTCAACACTTATTTATTTATGACCTGTTCTATGTCAGGCACTGTGACAGACTCTGGGGATATACTGATGAATAATTTATACTGATATAATTTAGAAAAATCTCTACCCTCATGGAGCTCATACTTTAAGGAATGTTCTCAAGAATCCCTAGGTCACTCTTGTCATATATATCTTTACATTCAACCCCATAGAGCTCAATAAAACTTAGATTTTTTATAGCTAATAAACTTAATTAAAACACTAGACAAAGATAAAAATGTTGAAGAAACTAAATCTACTTCTTGGAGATTTGGTCTTAAACCTCTGTGCCTTGCTGATGTTAGACAGCTTCTGGATTTTTATTTATAGATTGAAGCTAAGGAATTCATTTTTTTTTGTAGGTCAAAATGATTGCTGGCAATTTCATATGGTTAAAAAATATTTTTTTCTTTATATCTGAAGATTACTGTATGAAAAAATTTCCTCCTTAAAATTTTGTGAACATTGGGGGCGCCTGGGTGGCTCAGTCGGTTAAGTGTCTGACTTCAGCTCAGGTCATGGCTTTATGGTTTGTGAGTTCAAGCCCTGGCTCAGGCTCTGTGCTGACAGCTCAGAGCCTGGAGCCTGCTTTGGATTCTGTGTCTCCCTCTCTCTCTGCCCCCTCCCCTCCTCATGCTCTGTCTCTCTCTCAAAATATGTTCTCAAAAATGTCTCTCAAAATATGTCTCTCAAAATATGTTCTCAAAAATGTTCAAATAACATTTTAAAATACAAACTTGATGTTAGTGGGGAAAGTTGGATGAAAAAAATCACAAGGATAGTGAAAAATTAGATGGGGCAACATAATAATCCAGTGGTTTCTATATAATAATGAAAACAAATATCCAGTTCTCTGCTTATATGGTTTTCTCACACTTATAAGAAAATCAGCTGACATTAGACATTCCACTGCTCTCTATATTTAATGGCATTGATTATAAGCTATGGATTTGTAAGTCCAAACTTGAGCACTGAAATAGGCAGCACTGTTAAAAGTAAACCCAAGTTGGGGGTGCCTGGGTGGCTCAGTCGGTTAAGCGTCTGACTTTGGCTCAGGTTGTGATCTCATGGTTTGTGGGTTCGAGCCCCGCATCAGGCTCTGTGCTGACAGCTCAGAGTTCCGCCCTCTTTCTCTCAAGAATAAATAAACATTAAAAAAAATTTTTAAAAAAGTAAATCCAAGCATGTGTTTCTAGGTCCTAGAGAATTCCTCCTTCTCTTGGGCTCTCTGGTTGGTTCAAGGCAGTTCTGTCAAATGCACCTATTCATGATGTAGTTGACACTGATATATGGAAAGAACTGTGGTATGGAAAAAGACAGAAGCTTATTCTTGTGTTACACCAGCCAGAAATCTAGGGTTGGGAGTCTGTTATTTAGTTTGCTGTTCCTGACCTTGTCATCACATCAGAAAGGCAGGCTTACCCTGAGCAAGAAGTGATCGTGAAGATTATTTACTATAACCAGAAAAGAGAAAAATGATATGCTTATGCAACACCTAACTTATCTAAAGCATAAATCAAAGAAAATAACAAAAATTTAAAAAGTAATAATTTTTAAAAGCATTCAGAATTTAGCAATAATATCGTTTCATAACAAAATGAAATAATAAAAATTGCCTGGGAAAAATTGCAAATGTATTAAAATATAGAGAATTTTCTAAAACAAATTTAATTTATCATGAGACCAAAATAGGCATAATGGGAGTTCCAGAAAGAGAAAAGAGAGCAAAATATTCATATGTAAATGCAAGGACCCAAAACAATCTTGAAAAGGTACTAAGTTGAACAATTCACTTTCTGATTTCAAAACTTACTACAAAGCTAGTAATCAAGATGGTGTGGTACTAAGTCTAGAATTACAAATCATTGGAATAGAATTCAGAGTCCAGAAATAAATACTTATATTAATGGTCAATGGATTTTAACAGGAGTACAGAAAGAATTCAATGGGGATAAAACAGTCTTTTCAACAAATGTTGCTAGGACAACTGGATGTATGTATGCAAAATAATGAAGAAGGATCTCTGCCTCACAGCCATATACAATACAAACTCAAAATGGATCATAGAACAAAATGTAAGATCTAAACCCAACAAACTCTTAAAAGAAAATTTAGGAATAAATTTCCATAACCTTGGATTATGCAATGACACCAAAAGCACAAGTGAAAAGAAGAAGTAGATAAATTGTACTTCATCAAAATTAGAAAGCTTTGTGCTTCAAAGAACACCATCAAGAAAGTGAAAAGATAACCTACAAAATGAGAAAAATATTTGCAAATCCTATGTTTTGTGAGGGACTTTTAACTGGAATATATAAAGAGATCTTACAAGTCAACCGAAAGACAAATAATGAATAGACATTATTCCTAAAACTGATTTCAAGTGAGCATATGAAAAGATGCTCAACACCATTAGTCATGAGGGAAATTCACATTAAAATTATAGGAGATACTACTTCATGCCAACAACATAAATGTCCATCAAAAGATGAATTGATAAAGTGTGGTAGAGTAATTCAGAAGAATATTAATTGGCAATAGAAGTGAATGAAATACCAACACATGATACCACATAGACAGATGAACCTTGAAAACATATACTGATGAATGAAGCCAATCATTAAAGACTACATTTATGATTCCATTTATATGAAATGTCCAGAAAAGACAAATAAACAAAAACAGAAAGTAGATTAGTGGTTACCAGGGGCGCCTGGGTGGCGCAGTCGGTTAAGCGTCCGACTTCAGCCAGGTCACGATCTCGCGGTCCGTGAGTTCGAGCCCCGCGTCGGGCTCTGGGCTGATGGCTCAGAGCCTGGAGCCTGCTTCCGATTCTGTGTCTCCCTCTCTCTCTGCCCCTCCCCCGTTCATGCTCTGTCTCTCTCTGTCCCAAAAATAAATAAACGTTGAAAAAAAAAAAATGTTTAAAAAAGATTAGTGGTTACCAGAGGAAGGGAGGAGGGGAAAATGCAGAGTGACCCCTAATAGGTACAGGGATGTTTAGGATAATGAAAATGTTCGATAATTAGATAGTGGTCATGGTTGCACAATTCTGTGAATGTAAGAAAACTCACTGGCTTGTACACTTTATTTATTTATTTATTTATTTATTTATTTGAAATCTAATTTTATTTCATTAAAAAAATTTTCTCTTCATTTTAAGTAGGCTCCACACCCAATGTGGGGCTTCAACTGGTGACCCTGTGATCAAGAGTCACATGCTCTACTGACTGAGCCAGCTTGGGCACCAGATTGTACCCTTTAAAAGGATGGATTTTACAGCATGTCAATTACATCTCAAAAATGTTGTCATTAAAAAACATATCTCAATTTGGTTTTTAGGATAGGAGTAAAATGAGTATACTCCTGGTGAGTTGACTTTTTTCTAACAGGTAGTTATAGCTTTCCGTAGCTACCTGAAAATAACATAGTGGAAATAGCAGTGTCTGGTATTAACCACCACAAACCCTTCATCATCCACATAAGCAGTAGAAGGACTTCTCTTTACTGCTCCTTACTGCAACCTGGCAGAACTTATTCAAGTTAATAAACATACCTATTTTGTCAAGAGTCTAAGTGAATACATTTAAAAAAATAACAATTTTTCCAAAGTGAAAAAGGCTTAGCAAAGTCAAATGGACATGATCTTTGAATTATCTGTGTCTCTATGTCATCCTTCCCCCATCTCTATTACTTCTGATTCCATATCAAATTGCTATAGCTTTTAAAATATTTGCAAATAGGATGCTAGTTATGCATGTCTGAAATGATCTGTCTTGTTGAAAGACAGGAAGCAAAGACACTTTGGTTTTGGTTAAAGTGTAGCTAGAAAGAGTAGACATATACTCCTTTAAGCAGGGAGAATCTAAATTCAAGTGTCTGCTGTCTAAACTCTGAGATCATCAGTATGGTCATTTCAAAAGAGTTACTGTTTCTGACCAAAATCTCCTATGAAAACAGAGCTAGATTCAACTCAAATCAAATCTTTCCATTATAACGTTCTAGTAAGTCGAAGAAGGAAACTCTTTCTGGTAAGAATCCTATTCTTTAAGGAAAGTCATCAAAATCAGGGCAGGGAGCAGCCGGTCACAGCTTTAGTCAGGATGCACAATAGAATAAGAGAAAAAGATGTAGGAAGAGTAACAGGAAACGAGACAAAAGATGGGTAACTCTAGGAGAAAAGAGAGGTGAGACAGATTAATTGGGGAAGAGGACTTCAAATCAGTTATTATTGAATGTGGGAAGCCTGAGTCAGCGGGCTTGAATGGAGAAAAAAAGCAAATAATCAAAAAGCACAAGATTATAGTGAGCCACTTCGCCCCTTTCCTTCCCATCTCCTGAATTGCCACCAAAACTCTTAGCTCAGCACTATGAACATGTACACAACAAAAGTATTTATAGATACTGCCAAAGCTACTGCTCAAGGTAAACTTTTATTATTTTATTTTATTTTATGGGAAAGGCGAGTATTGTTTTTGATGAGCTTTAACAATACCCACTATATCTCTAGAGAGATTTAGATTTTTTTATATTTAACACATATTTTAACTTACTTTAAGTCAGAATAGCTTCACAAATTTACAAATGAAAATTATATTTAAAAAAAATTTTTATAGTGCTTGTTTATTTTTGAGACAGAGAGAGACAGAGCATGAACAGGAGAGGGGCAGAGAGAGAGACACACACACACACACAGAATCCTAAGTAGGCTCCAGGCTCTGATCTGTCAACAGAAAGCCTGACACAGGGCTCGAACTAATGAACCACGAGATCATGACCTGAGCCAAGGTCAGACACTTAACCAACTGAGCCACCCAGGTGTCCCCAAAATTTTATTTTTAATGGTACGTGAATATTAACCTATAGATTTAGATACAACAAAATGTTTGTGAAGTCAATCATATACAAAAAAAAAAATCCCTGCTTTTATAATCTGATGTTTCAAATTGTCTCAATTTGCACTTAATAAATTCAACATTTTATTTTTTTTTATTATTTTTTTATTTTTTTTTTTTAACGTTTATTTTTGAGACAGAGACAGAGCATGAACGGGGGAGGGGCAGAGAGAGAGGGAGACACAGAATCAGAAGCAGGCTCCAGGCTCTGAGCCATCAGCCCAGAGCCCGACACGGGGCTCCAACTCAGGGACCGTGAGATCCTGACCTGAGCTGAAGTCGGACACGCAACCGACTGAGCCACCCAGGAGCCCCAATTCAACATTTTAATAAGAATATTTTAGCCATCTGATTCTGGGTAATTCTATTTAGATCACTTCACTCCAACACTTTATCACGGATTTGGATAATCATTATCCCCCAATAAATCAAACACCAAATAGGCCCGGTTATTTTCTATTTTAACAATGTTTTTATTAGTTATAGAGACATCTTAATTTGGTACATAAAATTTTTAACTAGATAATGCAACTTCTAAAACTGTTGAAGAGCATCTTGAGACACATTTGCAAAATTTCATGTTCATCCCTCTCATTAACTTGTAGTTTAACACCAGTGTTCCTTATGCTTCCTATGAAATAATAGTCCATATGAAACAACTTGAGTCTAAGACTAAAAAGTTACCAACTTTTTAATGGTGAAAAGTGCCACTGTGGTTTACAGTGTTCCGCTGAGTATTTTATCACAGACTTATTGTGTTACCAGCATGCTCCTCTGGCTTACACTGCCTAACATGAACTTTGGCTCACTATGCATTCGGGATCTCTAAAAGCTGTCTGTTAAAAGAAAGTGGACAGTGTAATAAATATTATTTTAATAGACACTTAAACAGCACTTATTTGTGTCTTCAGTGATTTCAATGGCCTGAAACCCTTCCATGAGTTCCATGAAGGTCTACAGACCACAATAAGGATACACTGGGTCAAAAGAGTACCAGATAGCACTGTCCTCGAAGGCAACATTGCACATGAGAACATTCATGTAAAGTGCCTCCAGTGTGTCTGGCAAATAATAAGCATCTATTGTTGATGATGATTAAGATGATATACATGACTACTCAGTTTTTTAATCTTGCTATTTACTAGCACAGTGCTACAGCAGTGTTGTTTCAATTCAGTATTTTTTAAGACATACTAGAGATTGTGCCTGGATTAGACAATCAACTGGAGATGGTCAAAAATAACACTGCTCTGTGTTCTGGTTTCTCTTCCTCTGGGGATGACAGTGATCACCAGTGATTGTACCCCTCCCTCCAGAGACCAGAGGAGCCTTTACAACCCTCACTAGATGGTGTCCAAGCACCCAAGACTAATTTTTGCTATGCCTGATAAAAGCTATTGCTACTCTAGAGGTCTTATCTCAAGGACTAGGGAATTTAAATGGCAGTAGATTACCTGAGCTAGAAAGGATGTGAAGCTTAGAACTTGAGAGAACTAGGACATTTAGAATTGTGTGACAAACCCACGGTGAATCCTTTTAAATACATACATATATACACAAGGGATAAAGAGATTATTCAAAGAAGTTATTTACTAAAATGTGGTTGATGGGGAATTAATAAGTAGTACATATATAGATTATATAACCACAAGCATTTATCCAAAACTCTGAAGTCAAGTGTATTTAGAAAAATATTTAGTATTAGGATATCATACCACCTATTATCTATTACCTTCAGTACGGTCTGGGGTTGCATTCTACAATCAAAAATATGAATATTTCTGGAGCAAAATGCATGAATATATCTACTAAGTGGTATAAATAAAGCCTATACATAGCTTTATGTAAGTTTAGATCATATCAGGTCAGTAATTGTAGATAAGAATTTGTTGACATGTTATTTAGAATGGAGTACTAGGAGTAAGATTTTAATGTATGATGCATAGGAGTAAAGTCATAATATCTTGGCATTCTTTTCTTTAAATTTTTTAAATGTTCTTATTTATTTTTGAGAGAGACGGAGTGCGCATGGGGGAGGGGCAGAGAGAGAGAGGGAGACACAGAATTTGAAGCAGGCTCCAGGCTCTTAGCTGCCAGCACAGAGCCTGACACGAGGGGCTCGAACTCATGAACTGCGAGATGGTGACCTGAGCCGAAGTTGGACGCTTCACTGACTGAGCCACCCAGGCACCCCTTGGCATTCTTTTATCACTGTAAAGTAATATTAATATAATATGAAATATATATTTGGTCTCTAAGGATTGTGGGAACCCGAGATTTATAGTCAATTATTTGACAACCTGAGATTTCTGACTAGTGTCTGAAGTAGGAGCAGTTTTTTGGGACGGAGTCCTTGCCTGTGAGATCTGTGCTAACTCCAGGTAGTTAGTGTCAGAATTGAATTAAGTTATTGAACACTCAACTATTATCCCAAGAGTTGGAGAATTGGTGGTTGGTGTGGGGGAAAACCCCACACATTTGGTGTCAAAATATTCTTTGGGTAGAGAGTCAGTTTTCCTTAAATCACTATCCTCAAAAATACTTCTGTGGTAAATTTGAGAGTGGTGCAGGACTCTGGCCACCACAGTATGTGAAAAAGTTACTTCCTAAATTATCTAAGTTCTATATTATACTGCCTAGCTCTTGAAACTCAATGCCTTAGTACACCTTATGAGAGAAAGAAAGAGAGATTTGAAATCCCATGGTTGAGAAATTATCATTTTTTCAGATTTCCTCTTTGTCACCTATGACTTAGAATGTGCATAATGAAGTTCCACATCAGATGTGGATGACTGACTAGCTATTGGACCCGATCTTCCCACAGATAACAATTACAAATACTAGATCAAAAAACCAAAAATGATCCAGAGCCTATTTGTGGCGACTTCCATTAGCCAAAGATGAAATTATTTGAGCTTCTTATTAATAATAACAATAGAGGCAATCTATCCAAACCTATCAAATGTGTTTACATGAATATGTTTCATTTAAATAAAATATCATTTATTTTCTGATATCCAGAAAATAAAGAGGTAGTAGTAAGTATTCATCTTGTCTTTCCTGAAAGAACTATACCATTGGGTAGCCAAATGATGGATACAGGAAAGTATCTTTCCATTAATGCATTTAATGTAAAAAGTGTAAAAGAAATTATGGAATTAAAGCACACACATACGCATATATATGATTTTAGGAAAAAAGGAATGCTTAATGTCTCTTTCTTTACACATACATAAATATGCTTAGTGCCTATGTATGTACATATACACACATACTTCTACTTAATGCCTTAATGTGTATATCTATAGATAGATAGATATTAAGCATTCATGTTTGCTGACATCATAAAAGAAGACAGAGGAACATAGTTTCTTCTCATAGCTAGAGTGATCCTTTCAAAATGTAAGTCATATTGTATCCTAAGTCTGGTCAAAATTCACAATAGCTCTCAATTTTCTGAAGAGTAGAAATCAACGTCCTTCCAAATGCCTGTAAGAACCTATAAGAGCCGTCCTTGAATTAGCTCCTTATCTAATTTCTCTCTCTTGACTATACTTCTGGTATAGTGCTTTCCTTCTGTTCTTTAACACTTGAAATGTGCTCCAACTTCAAGGCCTTTGCATTGGCCATATTTTCTGCCTGGAGTGCTCTTTTTCCTTACTGCCACACAGCTTCTTGCCTTTTTCAAATCTTTGCACAAAAGTTATCTTCTCAATGAGGATGATGGAGGCATCCCATTAGAAATTACATCCAACTCTCTTGCTTCTCCTGACAAATGCACACCCCTTCTGACTCTGCTCTTTATTGTTCTAAGGCTCTTAGCATTACTAATATCCACTACCATATTGTTAGAAGTTAACTGCACTCCCTCTACACACATACCCCACCAAAGAAATGCTGAAACCCTAACCCCAGGACCTCAGAATGTGACCTTATTTGGAAATAGGATCCTTAACAGATGTAATTAGTTAAATTAGGAGGAGGTCTTACTGGAATGGGGGCATGGGTGGGGGCTACTCCAACATGACTGATGTCCTTACAGAGAAGAGAGAAACTTGAACACAGACATAGGAAGAACATCATGTGATGACGAAGACAGAGACCATTTATGCACCTGCAAAACCCACCAAAGACCACTGGCTAACGCTGAAGCTAAGAAGAGGCAAGGAAGGATTCCTCTGTAAGTTTTCATTGGAGCGTTACCCTGTGGACACATTGATTTTGGATTTTTAGCCTTCAGAACCGTCAGACAATAATTTTCTGTTGTTTTAAGTCACCCAGCTTGTGGCATTCTGTTAAGGAAGCCTTAGGAAATGAATGCGTCTATCTATATACTGTATCGTTACTACCTAATTCACTTTGTATTGTCTTATTGTTTATTGTTTGTCCACCTCCTGCCACTGACCCCTTTCTCCCAGAAGGCAAACAAAGAACAGCAGGGATCTTTTTCATTGTTATATCCCAAAGCACCTGCAAGAGTTCCTGGTACACAGTACGTACTCAATACTATCTGAATGAAGTAATCCTCATATACATTGCTTCATCATTTAATTATTTTAGTTGTTCTTTGTGACTTCTCAGTTTTTGTTTTGTTTTAGTGTTTTATTACCCACAGTAATTGACAACATAGCTAGCAGGAAGAATTTAAATAACAACTAACACTCAATTTAACATCTCTTTTTGAAATAAATATTTAAGAATAATTGTTAAAAGTAATGAGGTTGACTGTTTATAATTTCATCTCTTTTTATTTCCCCTAGCCATGCTTTGTGAAGATGCTGTGGAATAAGTGATCAAGTCAGACACCAGAAAAGAATAGGAGAGTTAAGATAATCAGCTCCAGAGCAATAGAGTTGATTGAACATAAATTGTTTAACTCTCTAACCCAGACTCCATGGAAGAAATTATTATTCATAATAAACTTCCCAAACCATTATGGTGTCTATCCACCAATACCGTCAAACTTCTCAACTTTCAATTATTAAGAACATTCAGGGAAGCATGGGTGATTCAGTCGGTTGAGCAACCAACTTCAGCTCGGGTCATGATATCACAGTTTGTGGGATCAAGCCCTGTGTCGGGCTCTGCACTGACAGCATGGAGCCTGCTCAGGATTCTCTCTTTCTCTGTCTTTGTCCCTCCCTCCATCTCTCTCTCTCAAAATAAATAAACTTTAAAATAAATACCACAAATTAGTTTATCCAGTTTAACTAAACTCATCTCTCAGCAACCATAAAATCTGTGAAGTTTGACAGGTATTGTACATTTACTAATATAATTCATTCTAACATGATAAAATACCTCCCTATACGTTTATATTTGCACTTAGCAGTGAGTTCCCCCTCACCCCCATCCCGCTCTAGCCACTAAAATTATGCCTTGAAATTGACTGCCCTAGTGAAAGTGAAAATACCTATTGCTTTTATTTATCTATCTATCTATCACCTATCTATCTATCCTATTGCTTTTAGAAATAAGAAGTCATTCTTCAGCTTAGACTTTTTGGTTTTGGTCAAGGTTTATTGCTTGATACACTTGAATCTAAGCACTGATGAGGGGAAACAGGTTTTAAATCACAAAAGCTTCCTTTTCCAAAAGCAAACCTTGATGTTCTGAACATAATTTTACTGTAAGGCATAGTGAAGAGAAAAATGAAGATATTATAAGTAGGGAACAACCTTTGTAGGTAGAAAGAAATAGAGGCTCTTAGAATAAAAAAAAAAAGGAGAGAAAAAGAAAAGCAAAAGTGAACCAAAGTTCTTTCATTTTTTCTATCTGTGGCCATATAAAAACTTGGGGAGGACATTAATATAGAATCAGATAGATAAGAGAGAAGCTAAAAGTAGAGGGGAGTGTACACAGTTTCATATTTGAAAATCTAGAAAAAGACTGAAAAGCAGAGTGCTTTTGTGGCAACATAGGGTGAGCACAGCAATGTAGATATGGCAGCTCATAGTGTGTGGGCAGAGAAGAACTCAGTACATCCATGCTGCCTGCTTCAGTTCTCAGTGATCTATGTGAGGAACAGAATTTCATAAGCTCCTGCAGAGTTCTTGGTCACGAATTTAAAGTTTCCCAGCAGTCGCCAGACTTGGCAGGTACAAGACCCGATAGAGCAGAAGAGCCCGGGCTCAGAACACAATGGAGGGCATGGTGGAGTGTCTATGCAACCACACAATCGATGCAGTGTCAGTAGGGGTGGAGGATATTGGGGTTGGACTCTCAGCTCCTGACCTTGCTTAGGACGGACCATACAATTACACAGGAGTACATAACATGGAGACCGGGCAAAACAGTTACTCCTCAGCTGGAGTTCAGTAGGAGTGAGCTTGGGATACCATGTGGACTAGCACCATTTTCAGCTTCCCCCATGTGTAGACAACATGTAGCAAAGGAGGCGGAGGGTGTGTGAAAGAAAGCTGCCATAGAGGTTTTGGATTTTCTTTTTTTTTTTTAATTTTTTTTTTCAACGTTTATTTATTTTTTTTGGGACAGAGAGAGACAGAGCATGAACGGGGGAGGGGCAGAGAGAGAGGGAGACACAGAATCAGAAACAGGCTCCAGGCTCTGAGCCATCAGCCCAGAGCCTGACGCAGGGCTCGAACTCACGGACCGCGAGATCGTGACCTGGCTGAAGTCGCACGTCCAACCGACTGCGCCACCCAGGCGCCCCGAGGTTTTGGATTTTCAATAGATTAAAAAACTACCCGAATTACCTACTTGCAAACCTAAAATGTTCCTTGTTCTGTTGTTTTCCTTTGTGAACAGAAATAACTACAAGGGAAGTTAAATCAGTTGTACGAAATGAAGACAGCAATGTCATTTTGCACATATGAGCCATATGTGAAAATATTCAATTTTCAGGGGCTCAGTTTTTTAAAAAAACCGGCTGGAATAAACAAAAAGTCTCAATTGTAAAGTTTAGTAAGATAGCATATGAGACCTCACTACTGAAATAGCACAAAGTATATGAATCATTCTATATCTTGGCCAAAAAAATTAACCTTTTTTTCTTATGGACACTAAGTATTTTTAAAAAGTTATTTAATATTTGGAAATACGTATACCATTTACACTTCACATTTTAGATTATAAAAGATGTACATGAAAACAATCTTTCTTCGATAGTGTCAATGTGGTATAAGACTAGAAAAGATTTAAAATCTACTTTTATTTGGTAAGTTAATTGTGTATTACTAGGATAGTGGGAGTAAATGAACAACCTGACCAATTATCAATAACAGGAAATAAGTGTTTTCCTGCCAAAACTGTGCCCAATGCTTACAATTTTGATCATGACTTGGGCATACATGTGTCATTTGTTATGATTTGCTGAGCATCCTAAATGTTTTTGGTATTTTCACAACCTAAATATTAAGAAGCCTGTGAAGTGGAATTGAAGATAAATAGATAATATATATTCCTCACATTTGAAATTAAATGATCCTTAGGAAAAACATTTTTGCTTATTATAATTTTCAACCAAAAATACTGAGTTGGTTCGATATAACTTTTATTTTAAATAAAAATTACAATTTATTTGTTTGCAAGACAAGATTAAATGAAACTTAATATAACTGCTATTTAATTTTTTTAAATGTTTATTTAGTTTTTGAGAGACAGAGCACAAGTGACAGAGGGGCAGGGAGACAGGGAGACACAGAATCTGAAGCAGGCTCCAGGCTCTGAGCTGTCAGCACAGAGCCCGACGCAGGGCTCAAACTCACGGACCGCAAGATCATGACCTGAGCCAAAGTCGGACGCTCAACCGACTGAGCCACCCAGGTGCCCCATATTTAAAATGAAATTACAGAGTGTACTGACATTGACTTTATGTAGCTAAATGAACTCATCATATTATATATAACACATGAAAATTATCTTCCATATATTATGAATTGACATTCAAATCCAGAACTCTTATACATAAATTGAATTTCATGTTACTAAAACGTGTTTACTATACATAAATGGTTATTGTGAATGTGTTTTAGACCATCCCAACATTTGTTCTTTCCTTCATAAACATTTGGGATTATGACATATGAAGACACTGTATAAGGGAAATTAAATCAGCTTTGATCCCATTATTAAGAAATCCATACAGAATAGGATTCAGACAACAAGACATCATGCCTAACAAATGACAGATGCAATACACCAACTTGAAATGCCTATTTGAAATAAGGTTATCATTAAAATCAGTTACCACATGGAAAAGGTGTAGTGGCATCCAGCTAACAGCAAACACCAATATCAATATGGTTAGTCTATAAAAAACACTTCGAGATCTCTTTTTTATCCTCATGATCGAACGGTTTACTCTCATTTCATGAACATCTGAGTTTTCTTCAGGTTTCATCTCAAAGCAGGTGGGGACTCCTGGTATGAACTTACTGGATGACGAGAGCTGACTTTTTACAGACCCAAAGTTTTCTGGAAGCATTCTTGAATGGTTCTCTTGAGAAGGTCTTGCTGGAGCAGGTAACACGCACGCTGTCTTCTTGCTGTATCTTCTTCTGTGTTTTCTGATGAATGAATAGCTCCATTTCTGGCTGCTGGAAAGTTTCCCCTGAGGCCCACTCTTTTTGAATGGATGAAGAGTTAAGTTGATCATCTCATTTTCTTCTAGTTTGCTTTCTTGGTTGGACAACCCACAGCTTATACTCCTGCAGACACTGGTATGACTTATGGTTAGACACACCAAGGGCAGAATATACTGAACTAGCAATAAAGAGATGGTAAAAGCAATTCTGTATGAATCGGATGGCCACGACTCAACGCATAAATACCTGCTGCTCAGCAACGTTGAGCCAAATGTTTCCTGAAGTTCCACCAGACTGTGAAACACTGGAAGAGGAGAACAAATCGCAAAACCTAGCGTCCAGACAGTAGCTATCAAGAAGTAGCCATGGTTTGCTGTTAAATTATTAGATATAGGATGTTTTATCATATGATACCTGACAATGGCAATTGATATTAAAATTAAAGTTGAGACCAGAACTGAAACACACTGAAGAAAAGGCATAATATGACACATGACTTTGCCAAACATCCACTGATCCAGCAAGACGGAGGTCAGTGTGAAAGGTGAGCAAAACAACACAACCAAGATATCAGAGAAGGCCAAATTTCCTATGAGGAAGTTTACTGTAGTCTTCTGGTTACGCTTTCTCATGAGTGCCATTAAAATAAGGAGATTCCCCATGAAACCAAGAAGACTTACAAATGTATAAAGTCCAATCAGAAAATACTGCAGGTCATCTACACTGCTTTTATAGTCATCCCACACTGGGAAATCAGAGCTCCGAGGGGCCCCAGTACTGTTCTCAGTGGCAAGTGTCTTGTTATAAAAGTCCTGGAGCTCTAAATCCATATCACAGTCCTGCTTGGAATAAAAAGACATTAGTTACCAACTTAAAAAAAAAGTTACGTGACCACTATAAATTAATACACTGAGAGGGAAACTAAATTTTACAATTTGCTCCTGTTACCTTACTAATCTCCCAAAAAAGTTTTGGGAGGTCTTGAACTGGTTCTAAGAGCACAGCAAATATCAGCCAATAACAATTACAGTAAATCTAAGCCTACCATCACTTCTGTGGTGTGTTAATGTGTTGTAAAATAGCAAACCTTGTTTTTTAAATTTATGTAGATATGACGAAAGGGAAGGAAAAGGCAAATATATGTAAGAGTTTCAAGATACCTAATTTACAACAGCTCATTGCTATTATTTATCCTGTCACGGTGCCTACTCATGGTGTGGTCACATAATCTTACCTTAAACATTCCTTCATTTCCAACTTCAATCAAGGTCAAACTTAAAAGTCACCTAAGCTAAAGTATTCCTTAGTCTACTCAACTGGATGTGATCTCCTCTTTGGAACCCCCATACTGCTCTGTTTATAGCTGTCTGATGCGAATGTCACAATTTGCTTTGCTATGCAATTAAAATGCATAGCGGTGTCCCTTATTTATTTATAAGCAATGGAAAAGCGGAAAATTGTCCTTTATTCACTGTGGCATCTACCACAATCCATGGCCCAATAACTTCACCATTGTGGGTGCTAAATAAATATTTATGGAAAAATGAAAAATTCAAACAAGTGTCTAGTATCTTAAATATTATCTTGTTCAAATTTAAGCTTCTCAAGTGTAGAAAGATCACCCCAGGACTTAGGTGTATATAGTAGGCACTTAATACGTGTTTATCAAGCTGTACTGTTGACTCCGTGTGCACAATACTGGATGGCAGTCATTCCATGATCAATTCTTAGTCCTTTAAGAGGTGCCAGATTATCATGAATTAGGATAGCCACTGGCCAGCAGTCTGCTAGTGTTTAAAAAAAAAATTACCTGTTTACTTTTTAATTTAAAAAATCCATATGGCCAAAGGAAAATTTATATCTTAAAGTTAAATGTATAATACCAATATCATACCCCATAATAAGTTTTTTCATTTCAAACAAAATTAATAATGTAATATTATTAATAGCACAATGGTATTTCTTATTTATTGCTACATATTGGAGATTTGACAGTATTGCCTGATGAAACACAAACTGTCTATAATATATCAGTAAGAGGCAAAAGGGACCTCATGTCCTCTTTTTTTAATTTTTTTTATTTTTTAAGGTTATTCATTTTTCAGAGACATAGAGAGACAGGCCCAGGTCATGATCTCACAATTTGTGAGTTCAAGCCCCGCATCGGGCTCTGTGCTGACAGCTTGGAGCCTGGAGCCTGCTTAGGATTCTGTGTCTCCTCCCTCTCTCCCCCTGCCCCTCCCCAGCTCATGCTCACACTCTGTCTCTGTCAAAAATAAATTAACTTAAAAAAAAAAAATGAAAACAAAAAAAGTTACTCACGTGGCCTACTGAATCATTTTATTCATCATATTATCAGATAATTGCCTCCCAATAACTACTCTGAATGGATTAGTGAGCTTCTAATCAAAGTAGCCTTGACTGGCCTTTTTGCCTAATTTCCTGGGTTCTGATAACCCCTGGTTTCATCTACCTTGTTTATAATCCTATTTGTACTTATAACGTGTACAGGTTGTTCCTGTGTATCCTGTTTATTCATTCTTCTTTTGACTCACTTTCTTGAAACAATCCTTTTTTGTTGTGGATCTGTGGTTACTGATTGCTTTTTCTACTACCAAGGTAAAGACAAAAGAGAAGTTGCATAGATGATTCTACAATGGCTTTGTGTTTTCTTGGGGCATGTAACTGGAGGATGATGCTCCTTTAAAGTAAAATATTACTCTCCACAATTTTTTGAAGGAAGAGGAAATGCAACATAATTTGGGGTAATAGAAACAATGGGGTTTTGAGGCTTAACTTCAGATTGTCTCCAATGCAGTGGTCAGTCTTCTCCATTGGACTGTAATGGAGATAAAGGAAATGTCTTAATTCTTTTTATGATAGTAATGGTGCTTAAGAGAATTATGTTGTACATAGAGGATACTAAGTAAACACTTGCTATTAATCTCTTAAGAAAATAGTTAATTTTCCCAACCTTGAAATAATAGAAATGAATCATTTGGGGAATATAGGAAAATTCAGGGTAGAGTGTGACTATATGTCTATGTATATATGTGTGTGTGTGTGTGTGTGTGTGTGTGTGTGTGTGTGTGTGTATGTCTTTTTACATAGACATATATATAGGAACCACTGAAATTAGACAGGTTTTCAAATGGCCCTAAAATGAAATGAGGAGATACATCCATAGACAATGGTGAAAGTTTAGCACTTTAAAATTTTAAATGAGGCATCTTCAGTCATAAAGGCTATCACATAAGCAACATAAAACTAAAATAGCAAAAAATATTTATAACATGTTTTTATTTAAATGTAAAAGAAATACATCAGATTGCATCGTATCACCAAAATTTTTCTCTAACAATACATGTCCATAAAATCCTCAGTTCATTACATTATAAAAACCACTGCCTTATCAGTAAGCAGATGAAGGAAATGTCGTCCTAAGTATTCACTGGACACGGGAAACACTGAGGGCAACACTTCTTGCCTTCCTTAAAAAACTCTACTTTAAATACAATTTTAAAGGGTAGGTTCCTTTTATTAATGAATAGCTAAGATTAGTTGTTCCTTCCCTTATTCATTCAACTAGCATTTACTGAACAGCTGATGTGCTAGGTGCTCTGCTAGGCTCTGGCATAAAGGTAACAAATACAAGGTACTATGTGGTAATATTTCCAGGGGTTAATTCAAGGTTACACAACAAGTAATTAATTATAGACTGCTAGTGACTGAGATATAAAAGGCCCTAAATGGATTATGAATGAATGAATGACATTCTCCTGATTGCTAGTGATACACTTTTTTACTATGGTACAAACACACTGTTGCTGAAAATCATGGATGCTTACTTGTACCTACTGACAGATTGATAAATTATCATTTTTTCTTATGTTTTTTCCCTCTCCTAACATTCATTCATTTAACATTCATTTTATTTTAGTGTGACTGTGCTGCTGTTCCTTTAACACAAACCGATCCATCCCATCCAAACATAAAAATACACATGACACCTAACATGATGCTCTGCACTAAATGAGCATTTTGTGAATCTTTGCTCCAATGACTTCTCACAACGAGAGATATTGCAAATAGGGGGAGAAGAAAGGGGATGCAGAGCTATTTCTTTAAAAGTGCCCTCTTATAGGGCTCCCCCCCAGCAAGGGCAGGCGATCCAAAATGGACCAGATGTTGGCATGCAGATTATTTTGAGATGAAAATAATCAAGACCCAAAAGACTCAGGAAGAAACTTTGACCTCCCCACCAACTGCCTAAAAAATTTTAGATAGGGGACCTGTACCCACAAAAGAGCTATTTATAGAGATTCCTTTTTACCTAAGAAACTTAACTGTATAACAGGGCAACCTTTGTTTTCCAAACATCTCCTACCTTCCTGCTAGTAGCTTTCCTCCCTTACTCCTCTCCTTAGCCTAGGATGACACATATGCCTGTCTTTGGAATTTCCATGTCTGTGTAGATTCCCCATAGGTAGGAAACTAAATTTGATTTTCTCCTGTTAATCTGTCTCAGGGAAATTTAATTCTTAGTCCAACTAGAAGAACTTTGGACAAAGAAAAATTTCTTCCTCCCTGACAATAGCCAGGGGAGGTTTTAAACAGTAGGAAATAGTTGTCCAATAAGATTTGTCTTTTTTTTTTCTTTAATTGAAAAATCAAAGGTAGAGGAACTACTTTAAAATGAAAAAAAAAAAACCAAAAACAAAACCACAAAGGATTTCTTTTCTTAAACTTACCCCTTCACTTCCCTGAAAAGCACAATAAGCAAACATATAATGGAAACGTAAATCTGTTTAATAATGATCTGCTTTTCAACAAGTGTTATAATGAACACTGTACAATCCTATGCAACATACTTTACACATAATAAAAGTAATGCCCTATGTGTACTTTCCTTCATCTCAGAGTGCTAAGCAAATTATGAGATGTAACCAGAAAGAATGTTTGAAAAATGAAATATTATTTTAGAGGAAACTTGATGCTGACTGTGTGAAACCTTTGTTGTGCTTACTTATGAGCTTTTCTTCTTTCGTACCCAGTTTTCTCTCTCACCATCAGTTTCCACAGGGCTGTACATCCAACTTCAACCCTCACAGTAAAAAGTGGAAAAAAATAAAAGTTCTTCCTCAAAGTGTGGTGACTGTGAAAAAGTCTTTGTAGACTTAGTATAATTTTCTGATATTGTAATTTTCTTATAAAAATCGATCTATATCTGACACCAAGACAAATTAAATCTTCCCAATAGACTGTAAGTATGTGAGGTAGATAGCTCTTAAAAAGAATAATAGGGGGAACTCAGAGGATTCTAAAAGACAGCTTATATATTTAAATAAGGTTTCTTTGTTAAGATAATTTCCTGTCTTATGAAAATGCACATCTTTTCACAGAGGATGCCAATCACACACAAAAGAATAAAATACATGAATTTTTTTTCCTCTAGCAATGATAGAATATCAACTATCGCCGATTTTGCTATCATCCTGGAACAATGGCGAGATTCCATGTTCTCCAATATTCCCATGATTTATTTTTAAAGCTAGAATCTGGCAAAATTTGAGTTGGAAAGATAAATACAGCTCTGCTCAGCTGACAAACACGCAGGCACGCGCCACCCTCCCTTCTCAAGTCTAACAGCAGAGTTTCTCTTCCCTTGAGAAATCTGAAATTTTAAATTGCATTCGGACTCAAAATTCTGCTGAAAGCCTCAGGCTATTCCATGATCTGTGGCCAAGTCTTTCGACTTTGATCCAACACAATGGTTCAGTTTCTTTAAAAGATAAACTAAAGGTCTGTGAACTTGGGGATAAAAATTCCCTGTTTGTGGAATTCGAGGTGTATGGATGTCTGGTATTGCTCGCATTTGTCATTTGAGGCCACCTTGCAAACAGGAGCGCAAATCCAGGCGCGCGGCTGCCTCCGGGTCTGCGGCCAGCTGCGGGACTGCGCGGCAGGTGGAACTGCCCGTGTGGAGCCCGGTGGACTGCGCCCCGGGACCTCGCCAGAGCCCGGCTAGGGCTGTGCACTAGCCGAGCACCCCGCGGGCTGCCGTTCCCCTGCCTCGGACGCCAGCCGGGCTGCACCCGGGGCTCTCACCCAGGGGGAGCTCTAGGTCCCCGCGCACCCCCCTCCCGCCTCCTCCTGACCAAGCTCCAGCTCGGATTCCGGACACTCCTCCTGGGTTCGGCCAGCGCCAGCTCCACCCCGGGTGAGTACTTGCCCCGCACTAAAGAATTCCGCTTGGTCCCTTCCTTGCTCTCCTTTCAAGCCTAACAGTTGACTGTTCGGCCACCCCCAAATCCCCACTTTTCCACCGCGCTGCCTTGGGCTTCCCCACCCTCCGTCTCGGGAGATCCCAAAACACCCGGGGACCGGGGACAGGGGTGCCGCTCCCGGGCCCGGAGCGGACTAGCCGCGCGAGCCAGAAACGGCCTCGGCCCCTCCCTGCAGGCCCACCCCCGCGTGGAAGGGAGCGGCGGGGAGAGGCTGAACCCCGTACCTCGGGGCTCCCGGGCCGGTGCTGGTGCCTCGGTTCCCGGGAACGCGGTCGCTCCTGCGCCCGAGCGAGCGGCGGCTGCAGGGGGAGGACCTGAAGGTGGCGGTGGGAAAGTGGTGGGGGTAGGGAGGAAGGAGCGGGGAGCAGCGGGGGTTTTAGAGGCGCCTCGGGAACACGTGACTGCTCCCGGGACCCCAGAGACCCTGCTCCAGGGCGCCTGCTCCGCGCCAGCTTCTCCCCAAGCCCGGGGTCGGGGCATCCCAGCCCCTACCTTGCTGTTTGGGGCCCCAGGGGGAAGCTGCACGCCCCCGGCAGGGTACCCCGTCACCCTGGCCTCTGGTTGCTGGCCGAGGCCAAGTTTACTTGACGAGCTGGAGGATTTTTGCCGGTTGTGTCCCCAGCCTGGTGAAGTGAACTCGGAGTCTTGAGCTGATGTGGGAGTGCAGGGGTACCTCTCAGAGCTTAGGCTCCCTGAGAAAAAGCTTCAAGGCCCAGGTTTTCTCTTTGTTCGGAAAAAATGAAAACCAAAACCAAAACAGAACGCTGCTCTTTCTCCCACCCTCTTGGAGTGAGCAAGGGAGAAGTCTAGGTGGAGAGGCTGATCTGGAGGGGCAGGGGACACAAAGGGGTCAGCAATTTGATCCATCGCGGAGAACGGGAAAAAGGATTTACTCCCACTGCTAAGGAGAGGTAGTTGTGGGAGTGGGCAATCAGCGTGGAGCGGAGGAGTGAGGGTGAAATGGGATCCATGTTTCCCAGGGCTTTTCAGTAACATAAAGAAGACTCGGGAATAAAGAATTGTCATAGGTTTTTTTCTTAAAAAACAAAACAAAACAAACAAGAAAACCCACAACTCATTAACCAAAAAACACCACAAAACTTAGCCCTCTGTTTCTCCTCAATGTGATTCCCATCCTCAGTGTTTCCCAATCTGTGGTGCAGGTTGGCCTTATTTTTGTCCGTCATTAGTTGGCAGGTATTTTAGGCTTCTCTGCCCGGTGTGCGTGTGCGTGTGTGTGTGCGTGTGCGTGTGCGTGTAAGAGGCAGGGAGTGGCGAGAGAGAGGGATGGAAAGACACACTGGAGAAGGAGATTGGAGGTAGAGATCCCTATGTTTTTGACCATGGCCTTGCAGGAGGAAGATTGTATTTGTTGTATATTTCAAAACTGAAAATGATTATGTGACAATCATAGCATCAAGTGCTTGGTGTTTGGTGCAATCCAATGGGACAGACATTCTGTAAACTGGAGAGGACCATGTCTCTTGGGAGCAAGGCGATTTGTAAATGTAATTTCTGGGGGCAGCAAACCCTAGTGGTTTCCCTAGAAGTCTACCAAAATTCTTGTGCCTCTTCTCTGCTGAATTTTAACATATGACACCCAAGGGATCTATACATTGTCATTGTGTCAGCTAGAAAGGCATCCAAGAGCTTTTAAATACCTCAGACAAATCCAGTTCCTATTTCATTCTTTTCTGTTTTATTTCTAGAATGCTAGTACATTCTCCCCAAATGCTTGATAGAATAGTCAGTCTGAGCAGGCCCATTGGATCCTGCAGTCGGTGAGCTGAGGGATGGTAATGTCAACAAGGGGGGACTGGTGAGAAAACAAAGTTTGGTTCTTAGACTTTCTTAACTCCAACATCTGCATGGTTACTGCACTACACATTGCCACATAAATGTCTATGCTTCCATCTGTTGCACGGTTATAATACATACCTACTTCAAATATGCATTGTCTTTAAAACAACTTCTAAATGAACTCCATTGTGACTATCTTCTAAAATATTAGTCTATGGTGCAAGCTTTTGTATGTTAAAAATACAAGATGGATTTTATTGTTTTCTTTTCCACTAATTTGTTTTTTTTTAATAATATCAACCCTTAGGTTGAAGTAATTGTTATTATTAGAGTATTAAAAATAAAATGCCAACATGTGATTGAGATGGAGATTTTGATTAACCCACCATTCCTTTCCCACTGCACGCACAAACATGTAAGCCTCAAAAAGGGAGTCAGAATCTCTTCTTTAAATACACATTCAACATACATGGAATAAACAAATTATTAAGAATCTTTTTTTTTCCTAAGATACTGTCAAGTTGAAATTCCAACAGTATGCTACATAAAGAGGAAGATATGAAGATCAGTGTGCTTTTATCTTCAAATTTCCCAGGAGGGATTCAAAACTAATCATCATCACTCTTTGTAGACCATAATAAGTAATTTTGTTCCTATTTTATGGAGTCAATTGAAGCAGGTAAAGTACTACCTCTGGGAACACAGATAGTAATGTCCACCTCTGCTCTATATATTTTTGCTACTCACTATTTATAAAATACTCATTTGGGAAATTAAGTTGGATTTTATGCGTGCTACGAAATTAAACTGGGTGTTTTCCAGTTCTCATGGTTCTTCATCAGTTATGAAAAAAAGCATATCTCTAAAGGTGAAAGTTAAAATCACTCGGACTCCTAAGACAAATTATTGAATAATAAAACACTCTCCAAACAATGCTTGGAGTGACATTTCTCTGAGGAACATGTCTGTTGTTTTTGTCAAAGTTATTGCTGTATTTAATAACAGGGACCATTTGTGAAGGATGAATACTAAAGTGCTTTAACATAATCTCAAATGATATGTAATGTTGATATATAGGAATATATAGGAATAGTGGTGACAAATAAAGTAGAAAAATAGTGTTACTTTATGTGATGCATTTTTTTTCTGTGAAGATTTTTGTTACATTCATGAAGAATGTTACATTCATAAAGAACATTTCTTTTGCCACTGTTTCTATCATGGTAAATTTAAATCCTTAATTCCTAAAAGATGTGGGAAGGGCCATTTCTGGGTATTACCAAAAATGTTTTTGTGATGCTGACTGATGCATTGATTTCTTTGGAATTGTAATAGTTTGTCATATAATCAATATTTAGGACTTAAAACAAGAAACTAACATAATTGTGAAATACAGGCAATTGTTTTAAGGAACGAAAACAAAAAAAATATTAACCCAAAATTTTGAGTGCATAGAGCCATTTTCCCAGATAATTCGATGATAATTTTGAGGTCCTAAGGGGGCACTATAAACACATAATTGCCTTCTTCTGACAAGCACTGTGCTACTTAAGCAACACTTTATCTTTTCTTTTGATTTTCTAACGATTAAATCATTAAGCATAAAATAGTGACTGATTTCCAAAAAAGATGTATGGTTCTTTTTTTAAAATAAATTTGCCATGTTAAAAATACATAAACACATATATGTGATACACATATATATAGTTATACAATCACAAATCACAAATGTATTTGTATAATGGACACAACCAGAACACCTGGATTTCATCCAGGTTTTATTCCAAATTACTGGCCGGGCTTTAGACGAAACACTTGACCTTTTTAGTCTTCACTTTCTTTGTAAAATGAAATGCTTTGACTGGTAGATATGGAATCCCCTTTGAGCTCTGACTACCTATGACTTTATGCCATTAAGAGGTATGCATTATAGACATATGTGTAGAAAAAGACACTTTTTGGATCTTCAGAAAAATTTTATGGTCATAGAAATTGTTTCTCTCCTCTCCATATTAGAAAAAAAGAAGAAGAAAATACTGTTGATAGTTTTCCATTATACTGGCACATTCTCTTCCCTGCAGCTATAATAACTATATAATGATACTTGATACATTCTTATTAAAAAATGTGGATGTCTTACATATGAACAAATGATTCTTTTTTTTTTTCTTGGAGAGAGAGAGAGAGAGACAGAGTGTGAATGGGGGAGGAGCAGAGAGAGAGAGAGGGAGACAGAATCGGAAGCAGGCTCCAGCCTTTGAGCTGTCAGCACAGAGCCCGACGCAGGGTTCGAACCCGTGAACTGTGAGATCATGACCTGAGCGGAAGTCAGGCACTTAGCCAACTGAGCCACCTAGGTGCCCCAACAAATGATTCTTTATCTAATTATATCATTTTAAAAATTTCAGCACAAGATACAGAAAAGAAGAAGAAGACATAATATTTCTATCATGTAAATCCATATATAGGCCATATATTCTTCCCTTCTGTAAATCAAAACAAAAAGTGGTGGTGTTGATAAGCTCCCCCCAATATTGCTTTTTAATATAAATTTCCATTTCTTAGCTAAATTTTCATGGTTAGTATTTTAAATCATACTTACAAGTTTAAATATAGCTTTACTATATTTAAATGGAAATGAAAGAGAAATGGTTTGTTTTTGATATGTTGGTTTGTTTTGAATAGTCTTTAAAAAGAATGTGTAGAGAAGTGCTCAAAGCAAAAGCCCAGAATCAAAAGTTGATTAAATGGCGGTTAAATGATATGCTCTTCAAAAATGTATCTGTTGCCATATTCTTACTCTTATCACGCTCACAGGTACTTCAGCTTTTAAAAGTATATTATTCAGCAAGTAGAAAAAGTTATGAGACATTTTCATTACATATTTTATGCATTTTTAAAGGCAGTAGGATTCATTTTTCAAGCTTACACTTAATGGGGAAAGCAGAATCAATACATAAAAAAATAAAGAATATGAGAAGAATCAAGACAAGTATACAGTAAGATATATATGTATAAAATATATAATATTTACAGATATGTAAAGTATATGTATACATGTAATATGTGTATGTATAAAAATAGCAATAATCCACCATAACTAAAATGCCCAAGACATTTTTAAATGTTTGAGATGAACAAATGGGTTTGGTTTGTGATGTTCATAGTTTGCGTTATCCTACTTTATTCCTTGTTCTTCAGCCCTTCAGGAGAACTTTTGTCAGTATCTTATGATACACCAGATAGAATTCTGGGCTGTGCGTTTAAGGAGAGGAAAAGAGTAGCCACTACCTTCCAGAAATGTGTGCAAATAAATAATTAATTACATATAGCATACTAAATTCTGTGTTAGAAATAAACTTAGAGTCCTGCTGGAATATAAATAAGACACATTCAGCGTATGGGGGCATTTGGGGGAGATTGAGAGATACAAAAGAGGGCTTCATAGTAGACGAGATCCTTGAACTGAAGCTTGAGGAGGAATTGATGAAAGTTAAAGCTCCAAATGGCAGGGATGGGCAAGTAAGAAGTGGGGAAATAGCGTCAAGGTGAGAGAGGGTGTTCCAGTTGGAGAAATACAAATAGTTCAGTATGCCTGAGTGTGTGGGAAGTGGTGGAGGATGATACTGAAAATATTGGTTAAAAGGACATGGCACTTGAAGGGTTCAGAGAGCAACTAGACTATTTAAGCTGGGGAGGGATGTTACGGGAGGGCTGTGAAAGCCACTGAGGCAGAGAGACCATTTTGCAGACAAAGAAGTAGAGCTTGATGGATATGAAAGAACACATCTGAGACATGTTTAGGGGGTAAAATCAATGGGAATGTGTGAGCAACTGAATTTGAGGTTGTGAGAGAGAAACACGGGACAATTCTTAGATTCTGGTTTGAGGGATAGAGATGATGACAATGACTGAGATCCCATCTACTGACTGAGAAGAGAATTTGCCAATGAAGCCTGAGAGAGATCTGTCCTCTAGAGAGAGATTTAGGGTTATGAGTATACAAGCATGTAATTGATGGCAAAGAATATGATTATGCATTAAGGGTTTAAAAAAAGGAGAAGATTAAGAATGAGATGATAAATGTGGGGATGTCTGGTCAATCAAGGAAGAGACAGGACCACAAAAGGCAGTAACACACAAGCCTTTTTGGGTGGTGGTCTTGGACAGAGTTGCATGATGGGAAGTCTCTCCCAGCAACAGTGCCTCCAGAGATAACAGCTCATCCAGGGGTGCTACATCCAGAAGAGAGATAGGACAGGGGACTCTTGGGGAGAATGGGAAAATAGAGAGTGGGCTTACTTATCTAGGTGACATCCCTCAGTGGCCAAGTGGGAAGACTTGGTTCAGAAAGCTCCAAAGGGCAGCAACAATTTGGTATCTGTCATGGCGATGGGATTTGTTTCATCTCTGGTTTACACATGATGGGTTCAACTTCTCAGAGTATGAAAAGTAGATGGATTCTAACTGGTTAAAAATATACATATTAAAATTAATTTAAAGCAATTAGATGTGTGAGAATTTGAGTTTGGTGCTGTCTGGCTTTGGGCTAATCGTCATAGCCTGCTGTGAAGAAGAAAACGATATGGGGGCCACTTTAAGCTAATACACATGTGCCATCTTGGGCCGATTTATATAGTAGGGTCCTGGGAAGGAAAACAGCTAAAGAAGTAGAGAGAGACAGCAGATCCTGGGAGAGGAGACTGAGGAGCATCCAGGAAGGGATGAGTAAAGCCTGCAGTGTGGAGTTCATGAAGTCAAAGGAAAAGAAGATTCCAAGAGCATAGGATGGTGTAAAGAGTCAAATGCAACATAAAGAATAAATATAATAAAGTCTGAATTGTGTCCACGGGCTTTGGTCATTGCTGTTATGGGCAGAGGTGGGTAGGTGGGCCATATTTGAGGAGCAAATGAGAGGACAGTAAATGTTTTTTTTATTTTGGGAGAAGTTACCAGAAAGAGAAGCAACTACAAAAGCAATGACATGGGTGAGGGAGTTACAATGAAAGAGTGAGCAATTTTATTTTTGTTTTCATTTTAGTATTGAGCCAAGAAAACGGAGTTGTTGAATAAACAGGTGTTATACTTATATTATTGTGTAACAAACCTCCCAAATTTAGTGGAATAAGACAACAACTCACTCATGGAATTTATTCTCACGGATTGAGTGGGAGAGCACAATGGTGGTGGCTTGTCGCTGTCACTTGGTGTTTCGGGTGTCAGCTGGGAAAACTCAGTGGGCTAGGCTGACTCAAAGCCTGGGGGCTGAAACAGCTGGGAGAGAGGATTCACTGCTGAAATGAGGGATATGGAATTTGGGGAGTAAATACGCTATCATTTTTACTTAATTCAGAAGGAAGGAGGAGTCTATTGAAAATGGGATATGAGGGGCGCCTGGGTGGCGCAGTCGGTTAAGCGGCCGACTTCAGCCAGGTCACGATCTCGCGGTCCGGGATTTCGAGCCCCGCGTCGGGCTCTGGGCTGATGGCTCAGAGCCTGGAGCCTGTTTCTGATTCTGTGTCTCCCTCTCTCTCTGCCCCTCCCCCGTTCATGCTCTGTCTCTCTCTGTCCCAAAAATAAATAAACATTGAAAAAAAAAAAAAAAAAAAGAAAATGGGATATGAGGTAGGAGACTAGGGGAGAAATGTGACAATTTGAAATATCTTCTAAAAGGAGAGACATTGGAAGTCACTCAAGCCCAAGAATTTTTGGGTGATATTTAAGGTTCAACGAAAGTTTTGAGTGTGTAGTTTCAATAATCTATGCAATTGCATTATTTTCACCTATATGCTATGCTAGTAGAGAGTGGTAGCCAAGCAATTTCCTGGGTTCAGAAGAGTCCGATTATACCCCAGCCCATCTTTAGATATTTTTCCTCTTTGTAGATTTATATGTATCTGGAGAAAGAAAAGCAACAGCTAGACTTTAAACAAAGGAATGAAGAAGGGATACTTACCTAAGCAAAGTGTTGTGAAAAGGTCTAATGTTAAGCCTGAGATTTGGGGAGTGGGGCAAGATGAACTGTCAGACATACTTGTCATAGACGATACAAGTTTCAGAGGTGGTGTTCACACTTGCCCTTCTCACTAGCTATTCCTACTCCATGTCTTTGAGAGGAGATATGAAGTGAATAGTGATAAAAATCAAAACAAATGATAGTAACAATGGCAAGCTCTGTTCATTATACCATGTAATAAATACATAATGTGACACTTTTGTAAAATAACATTATACTTTTGTTGAATGTCTGAAGGATGTCTGATGAGGTGAGATCTACAGTAAAATGTTTGGATATTTACTAAATAATTTTAAGAGTCTAGTCCTCTATAGTCTTATTCTGACAGATTTAAAAAAGATACTCTCAATCTGTGGGCTATGTGACTGAATGAGAACTTTCTTGAAGTGCATTCCCATTTCTAATCAAGAACAAATCCATAAATATTACTTAGTTCCTCTACACAAGGAATATATTGAATTGTTTGCCTACATACCTATATAATAACATTTTAAAGAAAATTTTCACTCCTTTCTGCTAGTTAAGTCCCCAAAACAATTAATAATTCTTAATTAGTTAATCCAATGAATCCAATTGAATTAAGTGATTGTATTGACTATTTGATTGTACTAACCAATTTAGTCAAAACTCTTTACCCCCTATATTTCATTGGTTTTAAGATGAGGACTTTATTAAAAAAATATTTTAGTACTCTCACTTTGAGATTCTTTTATAATCGATTGTGTGTCATTGCTTTACTTGAAGCATTTTCTCTCTTTCTCAGTGGTCCATAAAATAATGCTGCAATCTATATTCTGTGACATCATCGATTCACATAAATGCAATAGGTAAGTTACAGAAAGAAGGAAAAACTGACACCTAATTAATGCATAGACTATGAACTGATTCACCAGCATGGTTCATATTAAGTTTTACCCCAGTGGAATTTTCTCCTTACAATATCATCTACGTTCTAGTTTTCCTATGTAGTGTTAATGCCTATCAAGATTTAGCTGAGCGATAATTTATGACAATTTTCCTGTATCAAGGCCTAATAGCATTTTAGAAACTTTAATTAACTCTTGGAGCAGAAATTCATCAAGAGACCAATAAAGTAGTTACAATGGATAAATTCCAGCAGCAGGTAGAGTGATACACTTTTATCTAGGCAGTCATTGAATCATGCAATTTAAAGGGCCAGACCATTTTCTGGATGATAAAACTAAGGTCTACAGAGATTTAATGAGGAAAGCCTATTCTTCTGTTTAAATGACAGAACAAAAGACTTGCCCAAGAGAACATGAGAACAGGTCATTAATTTAATTCTCCTAGTCATGGTTTATAGGTCAGAATGCTATGAAATTTCAGAAGGCAATACACAAAATGGAAAACTCTCTCCCTAGCGAAGAGGTTTTATCTAGTTTGAATTCCAAATAAGAAAGTATAAAACTGGCTGTTCATTTAAGAGTAGAAAAAGAATTTCTTTATTTCACACATATCTTCTCTTTAATACATCTTTTGAGGAATTCACATTACTCTTTAACACATGTGTTCTGAGGAACTCAGATTATGTTATTTGAAACCTTCCATAAGATTACATTATATAAGAGGATCTTATGTTGCATTAGGTTATCATACTATCCTGAATTTTTTTATTTTACACTGTTTAAAATTTTATTTTATTTTACATTTTACACTTTGAAAAAGTACTTAGTAAATGATACTCCTGGAGAATTATACAATTTGCTGCTGTTGGTGAGCATTTCAAAACTTGTTTTTGCATTACAGAATTTGACATAGAAAAGTCTTTGAGACCAATGAACTTTCAAAGAATGGTATTTAATATTAATATTTCAAGAATGCAGCTTTATGAATTTGCCTTATGGGGGACACTTTATGGCAATTCAGTTAGAAAGGTAAAATACAATGGCCATGTTTATTTGGGGCATTCTTGCAGACATGACTTTCTTAGCATTGTTGGGAAATACAGAAAGGAAAGTGTCTAATGAGTCCAGATTGTATTTTCAGCTCCAAAATATTTGCTGACATGGCACAAATGTTTACATGAAAATGTATTCTTCATGGAGAATTAAATTATTACATTTGTAATTCTTGGAGCAGAATAAAAATAGCCAGTTTGATGATCAAAACCTTGGGGCAAACTTGCTTCTCAGAATGTGACTTGAGGGAATGGAGTAGACAGGTGATTAGAAACCTAGAGTTATTACTCTTTAAAAGAATTTAAATTCCTAAATTATGCCTTATATTTTCATCCTTAGTTCAAACAAAGAAAAGAATAAAAGAAAATATACTTGCCATTTTACTCTGTTTAACCAGTAGTAGGATTTTGTAAAATGTATGTTCCCATCTACTATTGTAGTTTATTTATTACATGACCACGATATTTTAAATCTTGATCATAATCCCTTTTCAACTATATAAAAATATGTCTAATGACAAATATTTTAGAAAGATTTCCTGGAAAAAAAAACCAGATGTTCACCACACTATACAAATAAATGAGCTATGACTTATACTGAACTTTAAATACTGTTTATTTTGCCAGAGAAAGAAAACATATTTTAACAGTGTAAAGTTTAGGTCATTCCCTTTGTCTTGGAATTTTTTTTTTTTTTTTTTGGTTTGAAGACAGAATGCAATCATAGTTGTTATGTAACAAAACTTTTATGCATATCCTAAGCAGTGTCCTGTATCTTTATTAGGAGCACTTTTTATTTTTTTGGCAGCTTGATTTGGAAGAAGTTTTATTCATCCTCACCAGTAAATAATGTGTGTGTGTGAGTGTGAGTGAAATACACAACTTTGGTTTTTCAAAGTGGAATACAACTATGTACAACATCTGAGATCAGTGTTATCAGTAGTGATCCTGAATCACCGGGCACCATGATGGCTTTGCTACCGTCAATGTACTCTGTGTACATTCCATTCTTTTCTTCCTAACGTTCAGTACAAGGGTAGATTAAGCACCGAGGAAATGGCATTGACTTTTTGACCACCAGGGAAATGTTCCGTTCAGCGTGCTCCCCTAAAAAAAGCAGCTAGGCACTGGGAACAAAACTAACTGCATTTTCTCAGTGGAAAGAAAGAAGGACAAAGGCCAGGCTAGCTCATCCGAGATTTGCTACTTTTGCTTTTTAAGGTCTTCTCTTTGTTCGCTTTTAAAATGGGGGCAAAAGAAACCAAAAAACAAAAAACTTTTTGGTACTGGTGTGAGAAATATACAAAGGTCACCAAAAAAAGCAAGGAACATATTAGTAACATTGTTGCGGTGAATTTCACATTTCCTTTTCTCCTAAATAACACCCCCTTTCAGTCTTGACTTGGGCTGACGCTCCAGCTTTTCAGCCGAGTAGAAGTTCGGCCACAAGATGGCACTGACCTGCAAACAAAGGAAAACAGTGGCTCTGACTTTCTAAAGCCCTGTGACATTGTCTTGCTTTCCTGGGAGTCCAGGACTGTGGGGATGAGTGCTTACTTTCCTTTGCACCGTGCGTCTGTGTTTAACAACGTGTGGATATGTTTAATTTCTCTTCCTTCCAGAATTCCTAGGCAACGCACCCCCGAAGTGTATACCCAGGCTGAGGTGTTTGTTGGGGGAGCAGCAGGCGCTACTCGCGGGGCGCCGTCACGTGATCCGGGGATAAGGTGGAGTTCGGCTTTAAGGGGGCGTCTCTTCCTATCTTCATCAATCTTTAGGATTTGAGCAGGAGAAATACCAGTGGATCTTTTCTCCCGGCTCTATCCCTTCCATTACCATTCTTCCCGCTTTAATAAACGGGCGAAAACGACGAATCCAACAGAGGGTAAGTTTCAAGTTTACACCTTGTTAAGGACTTTTGAGGGGGTGGAGGATGAAAGACGAAGGAAAAAAAACCTGCCGAGTGCCCGGAATTGACTCTGGGAAACTGAGGTGGGGCATGGAGTCAGCTTTTCAGTTGGGCTCCCGGTGCAGGTAGGTCGCAAGGTGCTGCAGATGATCGGACAACTCCAAGAGCCCTGCCCATGGGTGGGGGCCGACGTTCGTAACCGGGAGTTGGCGGCATTCGTGCACCCTGCTCCGCGAGGATTTCCGGACGGGGATCTGAGTTCTTGCCTCTTCGGGTTCTCGTAAGGCTGTCTTCCCCTGACCTCGCTCATCTTCCACGGTTTTTTGGAGCTGGCTGCGCTAGAGGCTGCGCTGGAGTTTGAGCGGAGGGAACCGGTGGCTGGGATTGTCTGAGGAAGGGTGGGTTTGGCGAGTGACCACTCGCCACTTTAGTCCCCGTCCCACCGCACGTGTCCCGCGGGGGGCCCGCGGACCCCAGCTCAGGCGCGGCGCCCCCGGACACTTGTGGGTTCCCTGTGTCTGGGCTGGAATGGAGCCCCGCTCCGTCGGTGCTGGGCCCTTCCAGTCTGTCGCTGCGCCCCGGTAGACACTCTGAGCTCTAGCCTTTTATTTCTGAGTTTCAGTCATCCAACTCTTCAGCTCCTTTTGGAACAGCGATGATGGAACTCGGCAGGGTTAAGAGATTGGGCATGGACTGGAGGTAGAGGTGGCTTCAGAGTGTTCAGTTGGTCTCTCCAGGTAGACAGGCGAATGTCTTAAGAACTGAAGTTGGTCCAGAGAGAACTGGCTGTGCTTCTTTTATTTCTGGTTGGTTTGGATGCTTTGTTTGCCAGTCTCATCAGGGGTGGAGAGACCTTGATAGATGGCTGGCAAATGGAGGAGGGGGCCGGAAATTTAAGAATGAGGAAAATCGGGGGCAATTCACCTAATTACACTGTATGAAAAAAGGTGGGCACGTAAACGTGGCAGCAGGAATTTTGATTTAACCAGCCCATTTCATTCTTTGGTAACTGCTGGAGCACAGGAAAAAGTTAGGGGAGGGCAAAGAGGGAGTGTGTTTTGACATCTCTTTTCTTTCTTCTCTTTTTTTCTTTCTTTCTTTTTTTTTTTTTTTTTTTCCAGATCGTTCAGCTTTGCCATGCTTACCTGGGTCCTACGAAAAAAGCATATCTCACTAGGTGGCCCCCAGGCAGGGGGAAATGGAAAGCTTGCTTGTCACTACCTGGACAGAGAAACAGTATCTGTCAGTCCCAAGACTCTAGAATGCTTTCCTGGTAAAGAGAGCAGAAAGCTGTCCAGCCCAGTACCCCACCTATGACTAAAGACTAAGTGCTTTTCGGTGGGTGACTACTGCATTATTAGTCTCTTTCCTTATGGTTTTAAGGCAGCTGTCTGTTGAACCAGCCCTCCTGGGAGAGGAAGGAACGGAGAATTATGTAACTCATGTAGATAAACTAGCAGTAACTTTGGGAGGCTCTATGTAATAAGGCTGACATTTCTTTTCCAAAACACATAAGGTGAACAGCCAGTTGTGAGTATACAAAAAAATTTATCTGCTGCAGGTTATGACCAGAAACCTGTATTTTCAGGTAGTAACAGCACTAAGAACAGCAAGCAGTGAAAGACCAGCATTCCAATTGGAAAGGATAAGGAAATTTCCCTTTGGAAGGGGGCCAATTTTCCATCTGATGATGTATGTAGTATTTCTATTTTGTCTCTAATTGCTCATGACAGCTATATTGAGATTTAACAACTTTTAATTTTTGCAGTGTCTTTAGTTGCATATCTTATTTTAAATATCAGAATAGTGAATGTCATTATTTTTCTTTTGCAAAGATTATGTGAATGCTTTCTCTCTGAGTAGTATTTGCTGACAACCGTTCTTTCTTGAAATTATACTAAGGTAGGTCGAAAATACACATTTTATCCAGTGCAGAAGGGTTTTACCAAACTGGAATGACTACCCAACATGCACTTAGAAAAGGAGGCTTTGCAAACACTTAAAAAATAGTTTGCATTTTGTGTATAGTTAAATTAGCATCTACTTAATAGAAAGACTGCTATTCCTCACAGAGCATGCCCATCAAATAATTCCAGAGGGTTCAGAGTTGAATTTCAGTATATTCACTTAAAACCATCTGCAGGAAGTGGCCTCTGTAGGCTGTAGTTGTAATGATTTGAAAACTTTTACATTAATTCCAGTATGTATGGAATTTTGTCAAAATAAGTCAATGGATTTAAATTTTCAATTTTTCTTCCTTTGCACTGTAAACACCTCAGTCTGGGCCTCCACTAGGTCTAATCTGGATTATTGTATTAGCCTCTTAATGAATCTCCCTACTTCTCTTTCCTGTCTTAAATCTGTTGAAAGCAGCAGCTACAGTAATAATGTAAAACAAGTCCTGTAACTTCACACCTTTGCCAAAGACTCCACTGGTTCCTCATTTTTCTCAGAGAAGAAGTCAGACTGTCCCATGGAATAAGGCCTTACATAATCTGTTCCTCTTCTGCTTACCCTTCCTAATTATTTTCCTACTAGTCTCTCTCTTACTTATCCTACTTATCATCGGTGTTTAATACACCAGGTAAACTCTGGCCTCAAGGATTTTGCCTTTGTTCTTTCCACATGGGATACAGTCGCTGACATATCAACATGGCTTCCCCACTCGCCACTTTCAGGTCTTAGCTCATATGCCACCTTTTGAGGCAAACTGAGGCCTTCCCTACCACCCAGTAATAAAGTACAGGTCCCGACAACCCCAGAACCCCTTCCTTGCTTTATTTTTCTGCGTGAATGCTTATCATCTGGCATACTATCCCTTTTACCAGTTTATTTTTTCTTGGCTTTCTTTGCCCACGAGACTGGAAACTCACTCCATGAGGTCACTGTTGTCTCCACTAAAACAATGCCTGATACAAAATAAGTATTCAAGAGGTGTCTGTGTGGCTCAGTTGATTAAGCATCCCACTTCGGCTCAGGTCATGATCTCACCGTTGGTGAGTTTGAGCCCTTTGTGGGTCTCTGTGCTGAGGGCTCAGAGTCTGGAGCCTGCTTCAGATGCTGTGTCTCCCTCTTTCGCTGCCCCTCTCCCACTCATGCCCTTGCTCTCTCAAAACTAAATAAACATTAAAAACAAAAACAAAATGTGTTCAATAAACATTTATTGGATTAATGAATTTTTTTCAGCAACAATTCCTTTTTTAACACACAGTGGAACATTTTCCCCTATATACGTGACCTAATAAAATGATTATTATAATTCGCATCCATCTTGCTTGTAAAAGGACTATGACAGAATTGAGTTTCTGGTGTTAGGATTAATTCACCCAAGAACCTGCTATTTCAGCCACGCACCTACTATGTCAGTCAACACAGTTTTTTATTCTAAATCTAACATTTGCAAAGTCCTACAAGATATATACACTGCCTATCTAAAAGAGGTTATGTCATAATTGGGAGGAGCCAGTTAAGGATTCAAGGACACTAAATGATGCTTTCAGAGATGAGTAGAGTTTGGATTGGTGGTGAGACAGAACAGCCGGAAAGAGCAATGGCAGAGACAAAGATGAACGTGGAGGCTGAAACAGGCTGGGGGGCACCTGGTGGGCTGTGAGGACCTGGAAAAGAGCACTCACAATGGGGCTGTTGGAACAAGGAGGGAGGCAAAATGTAGAGGTCGTCAAGTGTCAGGCTGAGGGATGTACTCACATGTGTCTTAGTCCAGGATTCTGGTGGTGTTTAGTGAGAGGGAGCCAAGAGAGGTCATAGGATAAAGAGGATACACTTTTCTATCATGCGAGTTTCACTTTAAATAATGAAGAGAAACTCACAGTTCACTAAGTCATGTTGACTATCACGATAGCAAACTGAATATGAAGTACGCAAAATTTTCTTGCATTCTTCAGTGAGGAATTTTCAAAGAAATGTTAGATTATTGGGGCGCCTGGGTGGCTCAGTCGGTGAAGCGTCCAACTTCAGCTCAGGTCATGATCTCACGGTTCCTAGGTTTGAGCGCCGTGTCGGGCTGTGTGCTGACAGCTCAGAGCCTGGAGCCTGCTTCAGATTCTGTGTCCCCCCTCTCTCTCTGCCCTTCACCTGCTAGTGATCTGTCTCTCTATCAAAAATAAATAATGAATATTAAAAAAATGATAAATTCTCCAAAAAAAAAAAAAAAAGAAATGTTAGATTATTCTCCAATGTTTGTTCTCAGACACTAAGAGACAGAGGTTATTCTCTCTGCCTTTGGTATTCTTGAGAGAAAAATGGTAATTACTGCATTAAGTTTGTTTATTTTTTATTTATTTATTTTTAATTTTTTTGATGTTTTTTTAATTTGGGGGGGTGGGAGGCGCAGAGAGAGAGAGGGAGACACACAGAACCTGAAGCAGGCTCCAGGCTCTGAGCTGTTAGCACAGACCCCTATGCAGGGCTTGAATCCACAAATTGCAAAATCATGGCCTGAGCCAAAGTCAGACACTTTGGCACCCAGGCTGAGCCACCCAGGCACCGCATTTACTGCATTAAGTTTAAGAGTCATTATTTACTGGTTGTTGCACAGAGGAGGGGAGAGCCATGCTTCTAAAAACATTTACACTTGAAATCATTCCTCGTCTTAATAGTTTCATTCTCTCTAAATGTTGGAAATCTTTATTTTTATTCAGTTTTATAAAGCCAAATTGTGGTTTTATAATAAAAAACACCTCATGTTCTAGAAAGCAGAAACACTCAAAAAAAGGTTCATTAGAGGTGTCACTTAAAAGGCAAATGTTTCATTAAATTCTTACCTCCTTGAAATGGAAGTAAATCTGCATGATTTTCTTTATTCTCACATAAAAAAGAAACAAATGCAATTCCCTTTCTTAACACAAGCACAATGGCCTGTTAATTAACATAAGAAATCCCTAATCTCCTATATGTATTTAACAATCTAGAGGAAATCAGATTTTTTTTTTAAAGGATCTTTTAACTTTAAAAAAACACCATTGTCTGTAATTTGTCCTGTTGGTGAGAAAAGAGTCTTTGCATCACAAAATGCTGTGAAAGATCAAAATTACCACTAAAATGTAGACCCCTGCCTTGTGTGGGTATACAGTCTAGCGGGGAGGGAGGATATTTACATGTATAAAACCTTAGAAATCCTTTGAAAGCTTCTGACATTAATAAAATCATAGAATCTTAAAAGTTAGAAGGAACTTCAGCGTTATCCAGTTGAATCTCCTTCCTACACAATGCAAGAGCTCCCCAAAAGTCTTTTGTGTAGTAGCTACAGACTCTTGTGTATGGAGCGCTCCATAGTTCTGCAGGCAGTTGATTTCATTTGATTAAACTTCTGTTCACATCATAGTGATGTAAAATTTGTTTTGTTTTTAATACACACTAATAGGGGCACCTGGGTGGCGCAGTCGGTTAAGCGTCCGACTTCAGCCAGGTCACGATCTCGCGGTCCGTGAGTTCGAGCCCCCCGTCAGTCTCTGGGCTGATGGCTCAGAGCCTGGATCCTGTTTCCGATTCTGTGTCTCCCTCTCTCTCTGCCCCTCCCCCATTCATGCTCTGTCTCTCTCTGTCCCAAAAATAAATAAATGTTGAAAAAAAAAAATACACACTAATATACTTCCCTTGGTCCTGTTTCTAGCTTATATAGTCAGACATAATATTCTAAGCCCAGTTTCCTAACGTGCATGCTACCCATTCAGATATGAGAAGACGTCTATACCATGCCTATTATTTTCTGGATTAGACATCTCTCTTCCACAGTCCTTCATATGACAAAGTTCTCATGTTGCACTGTATTGGTCAACTCCTTTGGAATATACTTGTGCCAAATAATGTCTGCCTTAAAGAGCAGTTCAGTGTATGGTGGAGCTATTAGTACAACTTAGTGAATTATCTCATTTCTCTAATATAAGAGGAAGAATTAGGGAAATGTGGTTTTTTTGCTGTTTTTCTTTGTTTCATATCTTATGTTTTAACCCATACATTAAATTTTTTGTTACATGCTCATTTTTTACAATATTTAGGAATCTGTTGATAGTGGTTTATATAAGACTTTGGGCCTGAGATTTACACACACCTTACTGATTTACAGACTACTGTATTTTGCTGAGTCAAAATGTAGTAATGTAGTCAATTGCTAGCCTAATTAAAAATATTAGAAGAGGTTTTCTTCAAAATGTTGGCAGTGTTTCTGCTATTTTTAAAAAAAAGGTGTTTATAGAGATTACATTTTGTTTCTTTATTTCAGTGTTTTCACTTAAAACAGCACTGTGAGTCAGAATTCATTTTGACTGCCTTCGGTGAAATTAGTAATGTCATTGGTCATTTTCTCTTTACAGATTGTTCAGTTCAGGGGAATGAAGAATTCAGAATAATTTTCATAAATGGATTGCAATATGAAGAATAAGAATAAGCTGAATATTTGATCTGCTTTGAAGAAACATATTTTGCATTTGTCTAGAATAATCTATAACAACCAAACCAATCAAAATGAATTCAACATTAATGTCCCAGGTTGAAAATCATTCAATCCTATGTAATTTTTCAGAGAATTCCCAGTTTTTGGCTTTTGAAAGTGACGATTGCCATCTGCCCTTGGCCATGATATTTACATTAGCTCTTGCTTATGGAGCTGTAATAATTCTTGGAGTCTCTGGAAACCTGGCGTTGATCATAATCATCTTGAAACAAAAGGAGATGAGAAATGTTACCAATATCCTGATAGTGAACCTTTCCTTCTCAGACTTGCTTGTTGCCATCATGTGTCTCCCCTTCACATTTGTCTACACATTAATGGACCACTGGGTTTTTGGTGAGGCAATGTGCAAATTGAATCCTTTTGTGCAATGTGTTTCAATCACTGTGTCCATTTTCTCTCTGGTTCTCATCGCCGTGGAGCGACATCAGCTGATAATCAACCCAAGAGGGTGGAGACCAAATAACAGACATGCTTACGTAGGTATTGCCATCATTTGGGTCCTTGCTGTGGTTTCTTCTCTACCTTTTCTCATCTATCAAGTACTGACCGATGAACCGTTCCAGAACGTGACACTTGATGCGTTCAAGGACAAGTACGTGTGCTTTGATAAATTTCCATCGGACTCTCATAGGTTGTCTTACACAACTCTCCTCTTGATGCTGCAGTATTTTGGCCCACTCTGTTTTATATTTATTTGCTACTTCAAGGTAAGAAAACTTCCCCCTGCCATTTCCATTTTAACCTTCTTTCCACAGAATTCCACATTAACTTGGTGGTTCTATTTGAACGTTTTTTTTCTCTCTCTCTGTAGATATATATACGCTTAAAAAGGAGAAACAATATGATGGACAAGATGAGAGACAATAAGTACAGGTCCAGTGAAACCAAAAGAATCAACATCATGCTGTTGTCCATTGTGGTAGCATTTGCTGTCTGCTGGCTGCCTCTTACCATCTTTAACACTGTGTTTGATTGGAATCATCAGATCATTGCTACGTGCAACCATAATCTACTATTCTTGCTCTGCCATCTCACAGCAATGATATCCACTTGTGTCAACCCCATATTTTATGGATTTCTCAACAAAAATTTCCAGAGAGACTTACAGTTCTTCTTTAACTTTTGTGATTTCCGGTCCCGGGATGATGACTATGAGACAATAGCCATGTCTACCATGCACACAGATGTTTCTAAGACTTCTTTGAAACAAGCAAGCCCAGTCGCATTTAAGAAAATCAACAATGATGATAATGAAAAAATCTGAAACTGCTCTAGCATATGGCCCCAGATGACACCTGTTTAAAAACAAGCACAACCCACAACAATACTTTTATTCCCCCAAGGAGTGAGGTTGTAATCATTTAAGAAAGACCAAGATTTGTTTGTCTTGCTTTTTACCGCTTTAATTGTAACTGTCATAATTAAATTCGGACAAAATGTATGGATTTTGGAATTTTCTGACATTAGTTTGACCAGACATCCTTGAAGTGCTTTTTGTAAACGTATGCATATAATACAAAGACTTTTATATTTGACTTGTTGGAATAAAATTGCTTTAAAGGACTACTACTGACTGACTTTAGAAGCACGGTATCTGATACGCATTAGATTGGGCTATCCTTATTTGATTAGGTTACACGGTCAATAGATTGGGCAATCCTGATGTAATGATAGACATTTCAGTCTGTTACAGAGGTGACAGCAAAAGCAGCATTCGAGATGTGGAGCTGAGTCTCTGTCTTACATACCTACAGTCTGAAGTCATTGAAGAGTGATTTGCATTTTTTTTTAAATTTAAGACAGGATTTAATTTGCTCCTGATTTATCACTTAAGATAAAAATGCATAAAAATACTTCTCAGCTGTGAATATCATGGGGAATTGGGCCACCCACAAGAATTAAGTGGGAAAGCAGTTCTCTAACTTCAAAACTATTTTGGTACCTGACAACCAAAGGGTTTCAGAGCAATTAATTTAACAAGCAAACTAGTAGTGCAGCAAATAGTTGAATTATATTCATCTGAATTGTTGGTCAAGAGGCTTTCCATTCTTCACAAACTGTTCAGTGTTTGTCCAGTTTTCTAGCCTAAATACATATGTGGCTTAAAGGTATTTCCAACTTTCGATATGTAAAAACACAGAGTGTATTTTCCATACATCAGTGCCTATATAGTAACTCAAACTTTTTCAATGTCTGTTTTTCAAAGGAGGACACCAAAGTGTAATGTTAAAAGAATGTTCACCCTGGCTGGCAGGGATAAATACCTGAAAACTGAGAACACTTCATATAGCCCATTTTAACTTGTATAAACTGTGTGCCTTGTGTAGTTTTGTAAATAATGTACTGTCTAGAGTACTAAGTGGTTGTGTTATATTAATATACTTAATTTCATGCATCCTGTATTCATGATTGAGCCTCAGAGTCATTTGGAGAGAAGATATTTTAAAGAACAAGATACAACTTCAGTGTATTATAAACGTATTAAATGTGTTTGATTTTAGAAGGCAGACATTGTCTTTATTAAAATGGTTTTTGCTTTTTTTGAGTAGTCTCTTTTGTGTCTCTCTTCAAGCTTAAATTTTTTTTTTTTGACTCATGGTTTCCCTCTCATGATGTTCCCACAACATCCTATTTCTGCTTACTAATGAAACATTTCTACCCCGTGGTATAACCAATGATGTCCCAGTCTCCTTCCTCTGCTTCTTGAAGCTTCTTGGAGGCAGAAGCTATTTTACATGACTGCCCCCAGTGCATTTAACACAGTGCCACGTACTTAGAAGTTTTTCAAAAAAATTTTCTTAAACAAATGAATGTATAATGACTAAATTGCGTTCCTTCTCATTTATGACCACATGGACTTTACATCTTGACATTTTTGTCCTCCTGAACTCATATTTATTGAAGAGATGTTTTCTCTTTTATTATGTTATTTCCCTTCTAAACTAAGCAAAAATGACATTTTAGATTCTAGGAACTTGCATGTTTCGTCCTGTAAGTCAAACACATGTCAAACTTTTTACACTGAACGTACACATGAATGCAAATTCTAGCCTAGGAAAGACTTTTAGTTAACAAAGAGAAATTCTAAAACTAATTTTTAATGTTTTGATAATGTAATGATACTGGAAAATATCATCTTTCCTTACCAAAACCTGGGATCTTTAACGTTTTTCTGCCTTGGGGGACTAATGGGAAATTTTGTCTTTCTCCACTTAGGTGCTATGGAAACAAATTGCTACCTGAGAACAGTCTTAATATGTAGGTGCATCTTTGTTGAAATGGCCATTTCTAAGATTCTCATTCAGCTGTGTAGGCTGCTGATTCCTTATCTTTACATAAATAATGAAGTGAATATAAAAGTCTTCTCTTGTATGCATAGATGTCAGTGACTTAATGGTAAAGTCTAGGGTCAACAACAGATCCAGAGTGATTCAGGAAGAATAAAGAGTATGCCTTCTAAACACATACTACGGAACCACTGGGTTTTCTTAAGCCCAAGAACAAAAATCAACTGTTTTAGTACAAGAGCATAATTATAATGTAGCTTGTATAAATTTGGAGTAAAATGATAATAGCTAGAATTTAAGCACGCAGCATGTTCCAAGTACTATGTCAAGTATTTACCTGTGAGGATGCGTGGCCAATATGACCACATAAGAGGAAACTGAAGCTCAGGTTGTAAAATTTGAGCCCCATGCTGAATGACAGGTGGAGTCAGAATCAAACCAACATCTGTCTAAACTAAGCACTACTACACTAAGGAATGAACTGAGCCTATGACAAGAGTTTTAGAAAATAATTTGTTTTGTTTTCATTACAAGTTAAATTGTTAGGGCCTAACATTACCACTCACCTTTCTGACTTCAGCTGCAGAAAAGAATGAGGTGAAGACAAGTTGAGAAAAAATGGCCATTAGGATCATATGTAGTCATAATTCCCTTCTGAATTAGAGATTTATACTTAAAAATGCAATTTGATTTTTCATATTAGTTTTATTTCTTTATAGTTAGCTGGGTGTTCTCAACCCTTTTCTATTCCACAAATTTCCAAGGAAATATAAATCCATGTTCTATTATAATTTCAAAACTTGACAGCCAAATAAGTATATATTTTGACAATGAAACTACTCCACACACAGTAAAAGTAGTAGAAAGAAGCAAATTTAAGCTGGAGTTCTGGGGCTAACTGGCCTTGTTCCCTTATTGCAAAAAATGTGAGTTTATGGGCACTGGTAGATCTTTCCTTACAGCCAGGATTGCTTTTTCTCAGCAATCAATTGTTCTATAGTTTCTTGGTGAGATGTGATCTCTTTCACAATCTCATTTTCTTCATTTACTCATCCCCATGGCCCAGCAAACAGCATGTTGAGCTTAAGAGTCTGAGCCCATGAGAATAAGAGCCTTGCTTCCTAGGGAAAATTGATAATTTTCACAAATTAATGATTCCTTTAATATATCGTGTGTAAGTATGTGTGCACATGCAACACATCGTATGAGAATGAATATATATTCTACAATACATTTATTTTCATTTCTATTCATTTCTTGATTTCTTCTAAAACTATCACCTACATAGCACTTTCACAAACTACAAAGTAGTACTATGGCTTTCCTCATTTCACAGACAAGGAAACTGAGGCATAAAGAGGTTATATAACTTACCCAGTATCACTCAACTAGTATTGTTTTTTTTTGTTGACAATTTTTCTTCAGCTTCTTCACCTCTCCCAGCCTTCATAGAACTGAAGAGTTAGGGCCTTGCTCTGGATGAGGCTTTGGCTTAAGGCAATGTGGCTGGTTTAATCTTCTATCCAACCCACTTGAATTTTATATCAGCAATAAAGCTGTTTCTTATTCATGTTTTTGCTGGAGTAGTACTTTTAATTTCTTTCAAGAACCTTTCCTGTGCATTCACAACTTGGCCAACTGGTACAAGAGGCCTAGCTTTTGGCTTATCTTGGCTTTTGACATGCCTTCTCATTAAGCTTAATCATTTGTAAAGTGAAAGACATACGACTCTTCCACTTGTACACTTAGAAGCCATTGTAGGGTTATTAATTGTCTTAGTTTCAATATTGTTGTGTTTCAGAGAATAGGGAGTTCAGAGGAGAAAAAGAGAGACAGGAACAGCTAGTCAGTGAAACAGAAAACACACAACATGTGTTGATTGAGTTCTCCATCTCATATGGGCACGGTTTCCTGGTGCCCCCAAAGAATTACAATAGTACCATCAAAGTTTACCGATCACAACAGATGTAATAATTACAGGGACATCTGGGTGGCTCAGTCAGTGGAGCCTCCAGCTCTTGATTTCGGCTGGGGTCATGATCCCACGGTTGTGCAATTGAGCCCTGTGTTGGGCTGCACACTGAGCATGGAGCCTGCTGGGGTCTCTCTCTCTCTCTCTCTCTCTCTCTCCCCTTCTGCCCCTCTACTCATTCTCTCTCTCTCTCTCTCTCTCTCTCTCAAATAAAAGAAATAATATAAAATAAAAACTTTTAAAAAAAGGACAAAGTTTGAGATATTGTGAGAATTGGCAAAATGCAACATAGGGACATGAAGTGAGCAAATGCTATTGGAAAAATGGCACCAAGACTTGCTCAACACAGGGTTGCCACAAAACTTCAATTTGTAAAAAAAAAAAACAATGTCTCTGAAGCACAATAAATAAAGTGCAATAAAACTAGGTATGCCTCAGGGGCGCCTGGGTGGCGCAGTTAAGCGTCGGACTTCAGCCAGGTCACGATCTCGCGATCCGTGAGTTCGAGCCCTGCGTCAGGCTCTGGGCTGATGGCTCAGAGCCTGGAGCCTGTTTCCGATTCTCTGTCTCCCTCTCTCTCTGACCCTCCCCCGTTCATGCTCTGTCTCTCACTGTCCCAAAAATAAATAAACGTTGAAAAAAAAAACTAGGTATGCCTCTATATGACATTCTGGAAAAGGCAAAACTTTGGAGACAGTAAAAAGATCAGTAGTTGCCAGGGTTTAGGGTGGAGAGGGATGTAGAGGCAGAGCACAGTGAATTGTTCGAGCAGTGAAACTACTCTGTATAATTCTATATTGATGGATATGTGTCATTATGTATTTGTCCAAACCCATAAAATGTACAATACTGAAAGTGAGCCCTCATGTAAATTACGGACTTTGGATGATGATATTGTGTTAATGTAGACCCTTTGTAACAAATATACTGCTTTTTTTTTCTGGGATTTTGATAGTGAAGGGAGATTGTGAGTATGTAGGTCAAGGAGTATACGGGTAATTTCTATACCTTTCACTAAATCACTTAATTTAGACACTGGTCTAAAAATTAAAGTCTTTTAAAAAAAAGTAAGAAGAAAAAAACTTCATACTTTTTAGCAGTCACTTCTCATTCCTTTATCATTCCTCCCCCTGGCAACTACAAGTCCAATTTCTGTCTCTATGAATTTGACAATTCTAGGCATTTTATTACGTGGAATTTTCCAATATGTGGACTTTTGTTATTCGATTCTTTCACTTAGCATGATGTTCTCAAAGTTCATCCATAATGTAATATGTATCAATACTTCATTTCTATCCAACAATTGCACTATTAGGTATTTACCCAAAGAATACAAAATTACATATTCAAAGGGATACATGCACCTCAATGTTTATAGGCACATTATCAACAATAGCCAAACTATGGAGAGATCCCAAATATCCATCAACTGATGAATGGATGAATGGATAAGGAAGATGTGGACACACACCCACACACATATATAATGGAATATTACTCAGCCACCAGAAAGAATGAAATCTTGCCATTTGCAACAATGTGGATGGAGCTAACATATACTATGCTAAGAGAAATAAGCCAATCAGAGAAAGACAAATACCATATGATTTCACTAATATGTGAGATTTAAGAAACAAAACAGATGAACATATGGGATGGGACAGGGGAAGAGAGGGAAACCAACTACAAGAGACTCTTAACTATAGAGAACAAAATGAGAGTTGATGGAGGGAGGTAGATGAGAGATGGACTAGATGGGTGATAATCATTAATGAAGGCACTTGTGATGAGCACTGGGTGTTGAATGTAAGTGATGAATCACTGAATTCTACTCCTAAAACCAACGTTGCACTGTAGCTTAACTAACTAAAATTTAAATTAAAAACAAAGCAAAACAAAACAAAACAAAAAACATTGAAAAAAATATCCACTGACTTAAATATTTTTTAAAAACTTCACTTCTTTTTTATTGCAAATAATATTCCAATATATAGATACACCATATTTTGTTGGTCTCCTCATATGTTGGTGGACATTTGGGCTGCCTTCACTTTTTTGGTTATTATGAATACTGCTGCTATGAACATTAATGTATAAGTTTTTATGTGAACACACGTTTCCATTTCTCTTGTATATACACCCGAGAGTGGGTCATCTCTTAATTCTGTGTATAGCTTTTTGAAGAACTGCCAAATTATTTTCCAAAGCAGTTGCATATTTTACATTCCTACCATAAGGTATGAGGTTTCCAGTTTTTCCACTCTTGCCTGTCAGTTTGATCATGCTCATCCTAGAGTTTGTAAAGTGGTATTTTATTGTGATTTTGAGTTGCCTCCCCTTAATATCTAATGTTGTGGAGCATTGTTTCATGTGTTTAATGGGCGTTTATGTAACTACTTTGTAGAAATGACTATTCAGGTCCTTTGCATATTTTTAAATTGGGTTATTTCTCTTTTTATTTTTGAGTTGTAACAGTTCTTTATATATTATGGATACTAGTCCCTTATGAAGTATATGCTTTGCAAATATTTTCTGTTTCTTCATTTAATTTTAAAATGTAAGTTCCTGGGGCGCCTGGGTGGCGCAGTCGGTTAAGCGTCCGACTTCAGCCAGGTCACGATCTCGCGGTCCGTGAGTTCGAGCCCCGTGTCAGGCTCTGGGCTGATGGCTCAGAGCCTGGAGCCTGTTTCCGATTCTGTGTCTCCCTCTCTCTCTGCCCCTCCCCCGTTCATGCTCTGTCTCTCTCTGTCCCAAAAATAAATAAACGTTGAAAAAAATAAAATGTAAGTTCTTAAGAGGAAAACTAACAAAAGAGGTATTTGAATTATTATCAAAATCTAGCTTCATTTTCACAATGATTCCTAAAGGGGAGGAAAGACCCAGAAAGCTAGAAAGGAGACAATGGCTATATATTTACTGTGTGCTAGAAATTTGATACATATCGTCTCGTTTGATCTTCACAAAATACCTGCAAGTGGCTTCTTTTATCCTCATTTCATACGTAAGGAAACAGGCTCAAACAGATTAAAAAGCATTCCAAACTCACTAGAGTCCATAAAGGGCAAAGTAAGAATTTAATTGTATGCTTGACTCTAAGGCTTATGTCAGTTCCAGTCTGATTACCTCCCTCATTTTTTTCTAGAAAAAGTTAATCAAATGATTACTGTTTGCCATTAATGAGAAAATTCTGTGCAGTGCTCCAACTTCTTCCAGTGAAAGCTGCTGTATAAATGTTCATATGGACTCACTGGATGTGTACAAAATATCCACCAGAGACAAAGTCACTGATCTACAGACTTGTATTGATGTCAGGCTTTGTATTTACATCTTATACTCCTAAGGGAGACAGAAGAGAAACATTTGTTGATTAAAATTGCCTCTTGGGAATGTTGCATTCAAATATGTATCTGACTCAAGGTATTTTACCAGATGCTGTTATTTCTACATCAACTCATGATAATGATTAAACTGATGCCCATAAGAGGTGATAGGAATCAAACCTAGATTTATGTGATTGCAAATCACATAACAATCCATGGATTGTTCTTTCATACCTCTACACCAGCAAATATTAGAATGAAATTGTACAGTTTACTTATTTTGTTTATTTTTCATGCAATCCATATTACTGGTTGAAAAGTGAGGAAATGCAATCAAGCAAAATATTGTGCTTTTTCCAACTGACCAAAAAAAAGTGTGCTTGTTTTTCTTTTTGTTTAAATAAGTTTTGCTAGTTGTTCTGTTTCTTACATTTTTGCTTTCTCTTTTATCTTGAGCCTTAGTATTTTATGGCTTTTAAAAAAATTAATGAAATGAGTAAGCACCCATATAAAACATTTTCTCTCATTCCGTCAGTTTTGTTTTATTGTTTATTTCATTTTGAAAGACTACTTTGAGGACTGTTGTGTCTATCCTACACATGCAATCTTTCTAGGTAATAATAATAGACTTAAGGGCATGGCACCTGGGTGGCTCAATCACTTAAGCATCTGACTTCGGCTTAGGTCATGATCTGGTAGTTCGTGAGTTCAAGCCCCACATCAGTCTGTCTTGATGTCAGCACAGAGCCTGCTTTGGATCCTCTCTCTGTCGCTGCCTCTCCTCTGCTTGTTATCTCTTTCTCTCAAAAATAAACAAATATTAATGAACAATGCCTGTAACGCATCAATCTCTCTGGGCCTCAGCACTCTCATTTATAAAATGAAGAAATTAGACTAAATAATACCTATCTAATATGTATATATACATGTATATATATATATATATATATATATATATACATATAGATCTTTTATCTACATCTTATATATGATATATCTATATCTAGACTAATTCTATCTGATATCTAAGATAGATATAAGCTCCAAAATTATGTGATTCCATTTAAGTAAATCTAGGAATGAGTTAATAGAAAGGAGATACCTGGTTAGGGACTGTTTGCAGGTAAAATGTTCTATCTGTAACCAGTCTTGTCAGTGGAGGTATCCTGAAAAATAAGGAAAGACTTTATAGCAAAGTAAGAGAGAAGCTTGTGCCATAAATAAGGACAGACTGGAAAGATGGAGAAGCTAAAATATATGACCAAAGGGAAAGAAGTTTGGATGGAACAGAATGTAAGATTGAGGTAGACTGGGGAGGTTGGGTGCATGGAGGAGCCAACTAAGGGAACGCACCTGATTTTCCAAATGGACAATATTTTTTTAAATCTATTTTTTACTTTTTTTATTTTTTAATAATTTAATTTAATTTAATTTAATTAAAAAAAATTTTTAATCTTAAAAAATTTTTAAATATTTTTAAATAATTTTTTTAATGTTTATTTATTTTTGACACAGAGAGACAGACTGTGAGTGGGGCAGGGGCAGAGAGAGAGGGAGGTCCAGAATCCAAAGCAGGCTCATGGTTCCCAGCTGTCAGCACAGAGCCCAACACGGTGCTTGAACTCACGAACCGTGAGATCATGACCTACGTCGAAGTCAGATGCTTCACCGACTGAGTCATGCAGATGCCCCAAATGGACACTATTTTTAAAGGTCATATAAAAGACATTTTGAAACTGGGAACAGAACAAGATATTTAGAAATATATTTAGGTATGAATGAAGTGGGGGAGAGGAAAGCAAATTGGCCCAACTAACAGATGGTGCGCAAGGTGGAATTCAGATGCAACGTGGACCTTAATGAGCATAGGATCACAGAGGCCAGAGATTGTGCTGTGGTTCAAGGAAATAGTGACAATCAGCAATTAGTAAGTGTTACAAGGAAGACAAGTGATCTGTCTTTCCAATAAAATGTTTTAAATTGGAAAACATTCAGTTAGAAAGGACTAATGCAGGAGTGCCTGGGTGGTTTAGTTGGTTGAGCATCTGGCTCTTGATCCCACGGTTGTGAGATGGAGCCCGTCATCCACGCTCCACGCTCAGCGTGGAGCCTGCTGAAGATTCTCTCTCTCTCTCTCTCTCTCTGCCTCTCCTCTGCTCTCTCTCTCTCTCTCAAAAAAGAAAAGTACTAGTGCAAAATGACAACAAACAACAATAACAAATGCAATAAAACAACCTCATTCTGAAGAAGGAAAGGGGCTTAAGGAGAAAGAAATCCTTTGCTATCAAGTGACTAGTGCTCCAAATTATTTCACAGAGGCTTTACCAATAGTTACCTAAGCATTTAGAACCCCACAACAGCCATAAAGCCATAAGTTAGATAGTGTTGTCATTTTAGATAGGGAAGCTGCAGGTCACCAAGATTACATAGCATCCGCCAAATCACAGTCATTTGCAAAGGCTGAATTTAATCCCACATCTGAGTTATTCCAGAAAGTGTCTACTTAAACACTGGATTATTATACTTCCCACTAGCAGCCAAATGGAAGTTTTAAAAATTGTAAACATACCCTTCAGCTTGAGCACATCCATACAACTAGTCTTTTTTTCTCAAGGACATATTGTTTTCCCATTTAAGTACTTTTTTAAGGGAAAGATTGCACCTGAGTATAAATAAATAATGTATTAACAATTTTAAATCATATCTTGAATGAAATTATAATTTATAATTAAATAGCCATGATAATACTCTAAATGCCTTAGCATTACTAGAGTGTCTTCAAAGAAGTCACCCAAATAAGAAAAACAGGATGAACATAAAGTAAGCTAATATACTAGAAACTGTGGCTCTCAGTAAAGGGTAGAATCAGTTCAATTCCTTTCAACTAACATTTAATGAGTAACCGAGATAGTGCCAAGTTCTGTGGAAGACTCTGGCAGTGAAAGAAGACTGCCTTTACTCTTGACAGACATTCAATTCATGGAAGACATGTACAGAAATGTAAAATTCCAACACATAGCAGGTGGTGAATGTAACCCTAACTGTATATTTACAATTTTCTGAGAGGTACTTAATTCAGTCAGACTGAAGGGAGCTTCTTGAAGACATCTAAACCAAGCCTGGAAAGTGAGTAAGAAGCATTAGCTGTGTTAAGGCCTGCTGTCACATGACAGGAAGAATTATAGAGAATCTTAATCTATCCAGGTCATATAGCCTACAATACAATTATTAGAATTTTTTGCTTTTGTTTCCCTTTGTCCATGTTATACATAATTTATGCATTCAAGACAAAAGTTATTTTTAAACATTTAGTAAGAACAAATATTTTAGCTGAGAAAGGAGCTAACATTAATCAAAGATAAGTGTTAATAAAATCTCAGCTAATGTTCATAGTGTTGGAATAGTAATTAACATATTCAAGAATTATTCTTTTTCACTTGTTGGTCCAAGTCCAATTGTTTAGAGGATGTTTCGTCCTTGAATACAGCTGTTGGCACATGAGGAGTACCTAGGATAGTGCTGGAGACTCAGAGTTTGTTAAATATATGTAGGTTGCTTGAAGAAGATGTGGTTTTACTGTGGATATCTATGGTGCAAGTTAGAAATCTGAAAGCGATAGGTACATGCGACACCCATGTGCACTTACATTTGCCTTAAGCAGAAATTTGTTTTTATCCAAACAATCAGCTTTGGGAACCAAAACCATTAGGATGAAGAGGCTGTCTTGGGGAACCCTGTGGGTATGCAGCTAGTTATTATTTCTAACTATATTGACTTTCTCCCAACTTTTTTTTGACAAAGCTATTCCATTCCAGTTTGCCGTTCAAGTCATTTTAGCTTCCAAATAATAACCAAGTAAACTAAGTGGAGTTCAAGTGGGTGTAACTTACAAGTGAGCTGCACTAGGGAGACCCAGTAGTATGGTTAACTTGATATTAAGGCTAAAGAACTACCATTGGCTACTCCTCCCATAGCTATTTATATTACCTGACAAATGACCACACACACACAAGAAGATGGTGTCCCAGAAAAAGCCCAAAGGTTATTTTCAGTGTCTCATAAAGCCTGACACTAAATCTCTTAAAGTTTTCATTCATATCTTGTTTTAAGTAAATTCACTACCTCTTGTTGCATAGCCCTTCCTTGATCTGATAGCTTTTTAGCTGAAAATACTTCATATTTAAATAATGGTTTGCAGTTCATAAACCAGTTTGATATAATTTGCTTCTTTTAGATGTTTTCAACAACTCTTTGTACTAAACAATTATTAGCTCCACTTTGCATATTAGGAAGCCAAGATTGAAAGAGAAAGAGAGATAGAATTTACTGATGCCTACAGGTCTTTTAAAAACCCTCTTATGTAGGTGTCCTCATTTTACAGTTGAGGAAACTGAAAGTTTAGGTGACATAAAATGAGGTCATAAAACTAGTAAGTGGTGGAACTGTGACTTGAAATCAACTTTTGACTCTTTGGAGTAATAATCAACACGAATGATGATTAGAATCACATTTTTCAATCAAAATATACCTGCCTTGCCTATATCTCAGACTTCCTGGGGACTAAGCAACCATATGTAAATTTTGAAGCCTTCCATAACTTATTCTGATGTGCACCCCTGGTTAAGATCCACTGTTTCCCCATTTGATTTTTTATTATAAATTACCTTAAACTAGACTCAGATCATCAAGAATCATTCTTCATCCTTTTAAAATGACTTCTTAACTACATTTAAACATCTGACATGGATTCTGACCATGCAGGCCATTAATAACTGACCATTAATAATTATGAAACTTGACTAAGAGATACGTAGTTTTTACTATCCTGTACTACCCTCAATATGTGTTTATAGTATAATTACTTAAAACATTTTAAGCACATACAAAGTTACAATAATAACGATAATATTGGTACAGAAATAGGTAAAGATATAAACAACGGAACAAAAGAGTCTAGGAACAGAGATCCACATTTTTATTAAATGAGTATATATCATATTCTTTATCATTATTGTAGTAATTGTTGTTGTTGACAAAAGTTATTCTAAAGAGCAGTGAGGTAACTCTCAATATAGTTACCTCTAAGAAATATGGCACCCTCCCCCCTCCAAAATAAATTGTACCCCTACTTCAGACCATACAAAGAACAACAGCTCCAGGTAGATTATAGACTTCTATGTAAAAGACAAATTTTTTCTTCTAAAGCTTTTAGAAGACAGTGTAAGTGACTATCTTCATAACCTTAGGGTTAAGGTAAGATTTCCTTCTTAAATGACACACAAAAAAGCATATTCGAGAAACAAATTAATAAATTTTACTACATTAAAATGAGAACTCCTGTTTATTAAAAGACAACTTATAATAGAGTGAAAATACAAGTTACAGAATGGAAAAAAATATTTGTAAGCTTATACCAGAGTATTGGTATCCAATTGGGAAAACTGGACAGCTACATGCAAAAGAATGAAATTGATCATTTTCCCAAAGAAGACATTCAGATGGCCAACAGGTACATGAAAAGGTGCTCAATGTCACTAATCATCAGGGAAATTCAAGTCAAAACCCCAATGAGATATCACCTCATGTCTGTTGGAATGGCTATTATCAAAAAGACTAGAAATAAGAAGTGTTGGTGAAGATGTGGAGAAAAGAGAACCCTTGTTGGTGGGAATGTAAAGTGGTGCAGCCACCATGGAAAGTAGTATGGAGGTTCCTCAAAAAATTAAAAATAGAAGTACCATCTTTTCCAGCAATCCCACTTCTGGTGTACATCCAAAGGAAATGAAATCAGTATCTTGAAGAGATAGCTGCACTTCCATGTTCATTGCAGCATTATTCATAATAACCAGAGTATGGACACAACCTAAGTATTGAATGCTTAAAATGTGGTACACACACACACACACACACACACACACACAAACGAGAATATTATTCATCCCTGAAAAAGAAAAAATCCTGTCATTTGCAACTACACGGATAAACCTAGAGGGCATTATATGCCAAGTGAAATAAGCCAGAGAAAGACAAATTCTTCATGGTATTACTTACATGTGAAATCTAAAAAAGAAAGTAGAAGGTATAAAAACAGAGAGTAGAAAAGTGACTGCCAAGAGCTGGGGGATGAGGGAAATTCAGGAAAAGGTTAGTAAAAGGGTACGTGCTTTCAGTTATAGGGTGAATTAAGTCTGAAAATCTAATGCATAACATGGTGGCTATAATTGATAATACTGTATTATATAATTAAAACTTGTGAAGAAAGTAGAACTTAAATGTTTTGACCCCCCCCAAAAGAGGTAAATATGTGAGGTGATGGATGTGTTCATTAATTCAAAGGGGGAAGCTTTTCACAATGTTTACATGTATCAAATCATCATATTGTACACTTTAAATATCTTATAATTTTATTTCTCAATTTTTCCTCAGTAAAATTGGGGAAACGACCTTCAAAGTACTGGTATCCAGACTTTCTTTAAAAATACGATTAAGAAAAAGGAAAAAAAAAAACCTCAGTAAAAAAATGGGCAAAATATTTGAATGTCACAAAAAAGGAAGTTCAAATTGGTGCTAAATATAAAAGGTGTTGAATATTACCAGTAATTAAGAAAAGGTGGATTAAAACCACACTAAATTACCATTACACACCCATAAAATTGGCCAGAATGGGAATAGTGTGAATTGTACACATTGCTGGTAGGGTGTAAGTGGGTACAACCACTTTCCAAAACAATTTGGAATTATCTGGTAAAGTTGGAGAAATGTATACCCTATCATCCTACAATTTCAACCCTAGAATAGAACTCATAAAATTTCTTGCCCATGTGGATTGAATACTATACATGTAAAAGAATGTCTACAGCGTCATTGCCCTTAGTTATCCAGAAGTAGAAAGAAGTCAAGTGTCCAAAGACAGTAGAATGGATAAATCATGTATCCATGATTTACATACTGGAATATTTTATAGCCAAAAAGATTTGGCTCTATTCCAAATCTTCCACAGACAACATTAAATAAATGAAACTAGACAAAAATAATACATTTTGTATGATTCCTCCCATATGTAGCTTCCCAACCCCCCACTACATTTTCAGGGAGGCACACATATTCGGGGAAACCATAGAGAATGTGTTACTGTAAAATCAGGGCAATGGTCACCTCAAGTGGGACAGAAAAGGAATGGCATCTGGAAGAGACACATGAGGCAGAGAACCCAGAGGGCTGAAGATTTCATTTATCATTCTGGGTGTTCTCCTTCTAATTATCCATTATGCTCTCCAATTAAACTTTATGCAATTTTCTGTATGTGTGTTATATCTCACAATTTTGAAAAAGCTTTAAAAAGCCTGCTTAAGCAGAAAACCTGACATAAATGCCATCAAATTTGAGTGCAATGAGAATATGAGGTTAGGAATTGAAAAGGGTAAATCATATGAGTTTGGTTTACTGCTGAAATGGTATACATATGTATGACTGCTAGAATCCACCAGAAGTGTTATTTTTTTTTATTTCATGTGGTAGGGAGTGGCTGGAGATTCTGGAGCTGCTTTTTCCAGTTATAATAAAACATTTCAGACAATAATCTCTAGAAATCAGAGAATGACAATACAGCTTTGCTGCTGGTGAAGCTAACAATGAAGTGGCTACAAGCCAGGCATGGTGAGGGAAATTTTAATTAATCAGCATGTTTATTTTAGTAAAAATGACACTCCCACCACTTCCTGTGTCCAGAGTCTATTATTCATATTTCTATGGGTGACATATCTTCCTGCCAAGGCCTTGCTCCTTTCTTTCTTTATTGTCTTGGATATTGAGCAAAGAGTTGCTATTTAGCCCTGACTGATTCTCGTAAGAATCTGATAAAAAAGATAAACCAAAGGATTCTTATTAAAATATAAAAAATAAAACCCTGGGCAGCATAGCAACAGATTTGGTCATAAAAGCAGGAGCACACTGTGTGAAACCTAAAACATATTTACACATTAAATGAGAACATTATGAACAAGCACAGAGAAAACAGAGCTATCACAACAATGTAAATGGAAACCAGCCCTTATCTAATTTGACACTCACAGAATCCTTCACCCTTCACTATCCAGGGAAATACAATTAAATTACAAATAGAGGTGTTCCACTTATCATTTAACATCTGTCAAGTGCCTTACATATATTATCTCCTTTAATTCTCACAAAGTTCAAAAAATTAACAATATTATGCTCCCTATTATATAGGGTGGAAACCTGAAGCTTAGGGAAATGGAGCATTTTGCACACAGCAAACCAGGGCTCATGAAAGAGTCAGAAGTCTATCCCAGGAGCCTGATTCCAGAAGCCACACTTAAACCATTATGTAATATAAGATTATATATTCCCTCCCATCTGTGAAGGATCCCAAGAGACCCCATAGACCTTCCTGGCACTTCTGGAAACTCCTTGAGTGCTCTTGTTTAATGATAATCACTAGAATAGTGCCTGGACAGCATTCTTAAACCTAAACAAATTATGGCAGATTTTAGAAGCACATGATTTACTCCTAGAAAACTTACCCATGGAGAGTCTGGTATAACTGATAAAGGATCAAGAAACATTTCTAGAAGTCTGCATCGATTCAAGGCTTGCATTTATAAAAGCTGTCTAAGAGTGTAATGTTGTCTTATCTGTGATGTCTGCCTTGACTCTTCTGGACTGTGTTTCCACATCTTTGCGTCACTGCACTTTCCACATTATACTGTTGTTTGTTTTTATTTCTCTCTCTCTTTCTCTATTACTGTACTAGATTTTGAAAGCCAATGAAGGAAAGAGGTTTGAATTCTTTTTTTTTTTTAATTAAAAAAAATTTTTTTAATGTTTATTCTTGAGAGAGAGAGAGCATGAGCAGGGAAGGGGCAGAGTGAGAGAGGGACACAGAATCCGAAGCAGGCTCCAGGCTCCAATCCGTCAGCCCAGAGCCCTACATGGGGCTTGAACCCACAAGCTGTGAGATCATGACCTGAGCAGAAGTCAGATGCTCAACTGACTGAGCCACCCAGGTGCCCCTTTTTAAAAATGTTTTTAAACGTTTGTTTTTGAGACAGAGAGAGACAGAGAGAGAGAGAGAGAGAGAGAGAGAGAGAGAGAGCATAAGTGGGGCAGGGGCAGAAAGAGGGAGACACAGAATCCGAAGCAGGCCCCAGGCTCTGAGCTATCAGCACAGAGCCCGACTTGGGGCATGAACACATGAACCGTGAGATCATGACCTGAGCAGAAGTCCCATGCTCCACCAACTGAGTCACCCAGGTGCCCCAGGAGCTTCAAATTCTTATATCCTCAGTACCTCACACAGAATCTGGAATATAGCAAATACAATAAATATTTCTAGAATCCAGGGTTAAGCAATAATAGTGCTTATATCTACTAAGCACTGCCAAGAGTTAGGTTCTATAGGAGGTAATTTTTGTGTGTTATCTCATTTACTCATCACAAGAATTTAATGAGGTGAAATATTTGTGTTAGCCTTATCTTTAATCATGTAATTATAGGTTTAGGTTTAACTACGAATAACTTGCTCAGAATCATATTGGCAGTAATGATGAAGCCAGAATTCAAATACATGACTGTCTGATTCTGGAGCCTTCCCTCTCAACACTGCTCTGTTCTCGTGCCTCAAAATTAGTAACTTTTATTAGAAAAAGTTCATCATATTTAACAAGTGGAATCTCTTTTTTATTATCTTATGATAATTTTCACTGTTTAGATTAGTATGTATAAATATTCCTCTTAAATTATCTTTATTTCCGAGATGGATGATTCCTTAAGAGTTAGACTATTTCAACTTCCTTGTTACCTTCTCCAATACCTGCATATGTGGAGAAATTAATAATGTTTGGGTTTTTTTTTCTGGACTGCAAAGTCTGAAGAGTTGAGTAGTAAAAGCAAATTTCTGCTAACTGTGTATTAGATATTAAACTATAATGGCAGTGGTGTTACAGAAGGATAGAAAAGAACACTGCAGTTTGAGGAAAGAAGAAAATGACTCCTATTAACTATTTGGGAGGTTACAAATATGATACAGCGATTATAGGTCTGGTTCCATCTAAGATTGGCCGTTTTCATTAAAATTAGTTTTTTCTATATAGTATCCTTCTGTATTTTATTTTTAATGAGAAATTTAAGGAGATTTACCAGAGCTCTGGGAACGATTTAGCACTTCAAGCAAGAGCTTGGGGAAAACATCAAACCATGTAGTTGAAATAGATACAAAAAAGAAACCATTCTGGAATTTTCCCAAAACCTGGTCACAATAATGTGAAATTCTGAGAAATGTAAACTAGTTCTCTCTTAAGTGATAAAATTCAAAATAAGCCCAAAGGCAATGCTCACCAAAAATTGCTTATCCATAGCAATTCATGGATTCTGTGGTTAAATTATTCCTGTGAATAAAACCAATGAAATTGGGATACTTCAAACTATTAACCCAAGGTTCAGCAAGAGCTGCTGTGTTTTCTTCCATATTCCCTTTTACTACCTGTTCAAAACATTGCATAAGAAAAATATAAGAAAGTTAAGGACATTTCTTAATTAGGAAGGGATGAATTAGGAAGGCAGAAAATTAAACTGCTTACTCTGGGAGATGGTGACTCACCCACAATTGGGGATTCTGAAGCAGAGAGTCAACAACCACCGGTCAGAGTATAGCAGGATATTGAGGGCTAGGTCATTATTACTCTTTTTTCCCCCCAAATCTGAAGAGGGGGGGAATTCTAATCTTCATTTATGCTCATGGTTTGCACTTAACCTGTTATGAGGTCACCCTACCCTCTCTTAACTTGACTTTTTAAGGGAAGGATTTACTCTCAGTCTTTTGACTTCTGCTTGGCTGGAGATCACACCTCTGAGTCCAGGAGCATCTCTGCCAGAAGACAGTCTGAAATGAGGTAGAGGATAAACTATCTCTGTGCTTGTTCTTAGAATTCTATCCAGATTTCACCCCCCCTGGTCCCTTTCAGTCCTGGTCCACCTATATAGCTATAAACACAGCTAGCAAGAAGTGGGCTGGGATTCCAACCAAGGACTGGCTCCAAATCTCCCGTTCCTCTTGTACCATACATCATCCATTATCCTAGATTTTTGGCAACCGAGCAGCAGAATTTCAATTTGTTCCTGCGCATGTCCTGGCACAGCTCACAACCTGGCAAAGGCTTCCTAGTCTGGAGTGTGCAATGAATGGTCAAGACTGTGGCCAAGCCAGACTGTCATGGCCGAAAAGATTTGTTGGACCATAATCCGAGCTATCATTGATGCCTCAAGCATATCAACTATATCCTTTCAAAGAAATAATACCATGCTCCTGCTGATAACATTCTATACTAGGGACTGCTGGCTGCAAAATTGAATTTGCATGACCTAGTTGAATTGGAGAAATCACAGAATTATTGAATTAAACATAGAAAGTATCTCAGAAGTCCTTGAATTTATAACTTACATTGTAGAGATGGAGAAATGGAAGTTCAGCAATGCCTAAATAAGCACAATCTAGCTGATTCTATTGTTGGGTTTAGAGCTCTAGTCTGCCCTTCTTGCAATTTAGTCTTTGCACATCACACAGTGGAGGGAGTGAGGGTCAGTAAACCTCTCTGTGTGTTGGAGGGAACTCAGGGACTGCCTTTTCCACCAGACTCAAAGACCAACAATAATGATAAATTGAACTTATAATACTTGTCACAAGATTAGGGTGTACAGAGAAAACTACTGCAAACAATCCTAAAGCAGATAAGAATACAGAACAGCTGGAGGAAATGAAAATTGTAAATTTAAAGTATATAGAATTTGAAACACCCGTTCTGACTTCAGACAAAAACATTCTCAAGAACTAATTCCACCATTAAATAATGGGTTTTAACAGACTTTTCAAATACTTCTTTTTGTAGCAACATTACCTGTAAAGATAGGATAAAATCTGGCTTTTGGAAAAATGAGGATTTAATTTAGCTAATTCTGAAAATATCTTAAGCAGTGCTAAACATGGCAACAAGAGCATGGGGTAAACCCTTTATTCAAGAACAGGCTTTATCCTGTTAAAATTTCATCCCCAAATAAAAATTTCAGCCACAAGTATAGGTGGAAAGGCATCTTAAGTATGAAGAAATGAAGAATTTTTTTCCTCAAGGTTTAAAGCAAACTCATGACATGTAACTACATACACAGATTGTACCAATGTCAGATTTCTAATTTTGATACAGCATAATAATGGTACAAGATGTAACCATTGGAGAAAAGTTGGCGAAAGGCAGCTTCCAATGAATCTATAATTATTCCCAAATAAGAAATTTTTCAAAAGCACTAACTCTTGAGGAAGTTAACTAATACAAAAAATGCATACTCATTGCTCATTTCACGGCCTATTGATATCACCATCCATTGTTATTATGTTAGCATGCAGTTGGTCTTTGCTTCTGCTCTTATAAGCATAATTGTTTATTTAGCCTGTTAAGCACTTTCAAAAATTCAAGGTATTTCCAGTATCAGCATTACAAGCAATTTTATAAACGCCAAATATTTATATATTTATATATTTTTCCATTATTCAGGCCATTTTTTTGTACATTTAGCTACCTAAACCTTCACATCGGTTCATCTTTTACTTTGCCTGATATTAATTTTAAAAACTATATTAATCTCAAATCACAGAAAACAATGTCTCTGTATTGGTTCATTTAAAGATTGTCAGTGCTGATAGAAAACTTTTTGATGTCATATATATATGTGTGTATATATGTATACACACACACACACACACACACACACACACATATATATATAATTTTGTTTCCATTGAGAAGACAAAAAACCTGATTTAAGACATTTTAAATTTTATAGAAGTGGACATTTTTAATTTTATAAAATCTAGTGCAAGTGGATCATGTTCATTTATTTAAGGACATTGGTATGTGCTTCATATGGAATGTTAGAGTTAGAAAAGACCATAAGAGTAATCGAACCCATACACCACACTTTATAGATAATGAACCATAGGCTCAATAAAATAAAATGATTTGCTTTCTATGGCCACCAGTTATTACTGCAAAACCTGGAGCATCTTTATCACCATAAACCACTTGTAGACAGATTTTGGTTGCCTGAATTTAAAAATCACCTCCACCGCTTTGTACCTATGTGACATTGGTCAAGTGATTTACTCTCTGTGTGCCTAGTTTCTGTATCTGTAACATGAGGATACTAACAGTGCAATTGTTGAAGTCTTTCCGAAGTGGCTTAATACTTTTCATTCTAGATATATTAGGTCTTCACTGAGGTGACTTTGTACTTGTAATTCTAGATATTCTTTTCTATTTAAAAGTCATTATTTAGCATATGACACATTATTAATTCAAAATGGAATATATGGGTTGCACGATTCATTACTATAGCAGACACTGCTGTTTCTGTTTCTAACATCCATTCCTCTCCACCCAGCCTAGAAGGTAAGGAGGACACTGGCCAACACTGATTCTCTCTGTTGAGGTCAGGTAGACCCACAGGTCTTCTCAGAAACAATCTTCCCCTTGTTTTGGAGACCATTTATAAATTTTCTTCAGCATTTTGGTCTTTTTCAAGAACTTCCATTCTCAAGGTTCTTGCTCAGCCTAGAAGGGATGGGCTCTACAAGTAGGACCTACGAGTAGGACCTGGATTTGGCTCTCACTTTCTGACCTGTAGTTAGGCCCCAGCTGCTTCTTTTTGGGTTTTATGTTAGTATTTAGACCAGAGTTAGGAGGAGGTCAACAGGGTCATCTTCAAGCCATCATCTTCCTAGAACCTTCTAGTGATTATTGATGAAGTCAAAAACTAAATTATTAATTGTTCAAATCCATTTCTACTCCAAAAGACTAGAATTAATTGTTAATCATCCAATTGCTTAGAAATAATCCTTTGTTCTCTTTCTCTCATCTCCATTTCAAATCCATTGCTAAGGTCTATTAATTTTACCTTCATAACTCTTCTCTCCCTTGCTTCCATCATCTCTCTCTACTACTTCATTACAGAGTTAGCTTTCTAACTAGTTTTCCAGATTCTTTGCTGTTCCTGCACCTTCAGTTCATTCTCCATACAAGAGCCTACCAGGAATTTTACCCACAAAATGACTTATGCCTCCCCTCTGTTCCCTACACGTAGCATAAAATTTAAGATTCTTATCATGAACTATAAAGCCATAATCTGGTCCTGCTTTTCTCTACAACCACATCTGATGCAATTCCTCCTCTCACTCACTATGCTTCAGTCACATCAACCTTCATTCACTTTCTGGAACATTCTAAAGGTTTTTGTTGTTGTTGTTGTTATTGTCATCTTAAGGCTTTTGCTCCTGCTTTTCCTTTGATCTGGAATGTTCTTCCCTAGGCTGTTCTTACAGCAGCTTTCTGCAGTTCTCAGTTCAATGTCTCCTACTTGGGGACGCCTTTCCCGATCATTCTAAGTAGGTTTCCTTTCTGTTACTTTTTGACTAAACTATTTATTTATTTCATAGAATTTTACATTTTATGATTATTTATTTCTTTGCCAGTTTATTGTTAGTGTTTTTCTGCCAATCTGTATGTTCCATAATAGCAAGAAGCATGTATGCTTTACTAATGATTTTACACTGCGTAACAAGCACATGATTAGTATCAATAAAAATTTATTAAATACATAAATGTGGGTTAAAAAAAGGCATATAAGACATATCCTAAACCCAAAGCATTAACTGTCTTAAAAGGAGATAAATCATGTATGCAAATGATTATAGTATAAATAAATATATACCAAATACCATATAAAAGATAAACTAAATTTTGTGGGAACATATAGAGTATGGAAAGACATAAGGGCCACATTAAAGAGTATTTGATGCTTGAGTTGAACCTTCAACTTGATAGTAGAGACAAGAAGGAAGGCAATAAAAGGAAAAACAACTTGGAAGGGGATAGAAAACTTCTATTAGGTATGTCTAAGAAATAAAGCAGGAAGGACAGTTGAATTTATAGGGAGAAAAGATAAACTGATTGAATCATTGAGAGATTTGAATAGTGGGTTGAGGGATTTATACTTCATTCAGTAGTAGAGGGAAGACTATTTAAAATTTTAAACATGATAGTGACATTAAACAGGAAGTGTTAACTCAATAGTAGAGATTGGGAGAGAAAAACATAGAGCAATAAGGTTATTAAATTGCCTGGATTAGGATGGTGATACTGGAAATGGAAAACAATAGAAGACCAGAGGTTCCAATCTGGCCTTTTCGAAATGGTAGAGTCCATGGAAGTATCTCCAGGGATGTAGACGCTCCCAGCACATTATATGAAAATATTTTAGGGTTAGAGAGAGAGACCTTAAATTTTATCAGAAATCTCATACAGTCTCTATTCTCAAAATTTTGAAGAGACTGGCTTACTTGACCCTTGTATTCTTTTCAGGGGCTACTCGGAAATGCTTATCCATGGCTTTAGTCTTTCCTGCTTTGTCTGAATTATTTAATAGAGTAAGACACTCAACTAAAATTTGTTAGAGTTAAAAAAAACTCAATGAACACACTTCTAGTGTACCTCAATTATATTAATTCTTTTCCATTCAGAAGAGAGTATGTCTCTCCTCTCACTGATCTTAGTTTTTTAATCTAAGGGTAAACATTCACATTCAGTGGATTAAATATATACACTCACCCTTTAGCCTCCATCTAACCTTATCGAAATTTGTAAATTTGTTCCATACCTCTAACACAAATCACCTCCTATAGGGTATATCCAAGTACTCCAGCCATATACCAAGGTTATTTTTCTAATACCTAGATCAATGGATCCAAATAGATTTACAAAGAAGTGAAATGCTTTGAGTTTCTATTCTGAAACTCTTAACTCTTAGAGATTGTCTAAGATAAACAATTGTTTATTTTCCACTAAGGGGATTGAATTAGTAATGGTATCTTGCCATGGTTTTCCTAGGTGTGGATATTAGCCATGAAACATGTTTTCTCAATGACTGAAGACATATTTTAGAAATATTGATATTGACCTGATCTTGAATGCCAGTCAGATGATCTATCCTGCAGGATTTAAGCACTCATTCCCTTAGCTGCTAGGAGCTGACTGTTTACAGATTTTGCTCCCACTAAAGAGAACTCTTTCAGCCATGCCCTACCCATAATGCAAGGAGTCCACAGGCCAAAGAACATGCCCATGTGGAGTCCATGCCCTTCTTTCTGTATGACTCTCTGTGTACTCAGGACCTTGGAATCCCTGCCCAGATTTAAGTTTGCTTCCTTAGTAGAAAGTAATATAATTACATAACTATTCCATAAGTTTCTGTACTTCTTTTTTTTTTTTTTTTTTAATTTTTTTCAACGTTTATTTATTTTTGGGACAGAGAGAGACAGAGCATGAACGGGGGAGGGGCAGAGAAAGAGGGAGACACAGAATCGAAACAGGCTCCAGGCTCTGAGCCATCAGCCCAGGGCCTGACGCCGGGCTCGAACTCACGGACTGCGAGATCGTGACCTGGCTGAAGTCAGACGCTTAACCGACTGCGCCACCCAGGCGCCCCAGTTTCTGTACTTCTGATAGAAGTGGAATGAAAGTCTCTATTAGTAAAAATAGTTGGATTGTGATTAAGTGTCCATAAAATAAAAGCAATCAGTTTTTAGGAGAACCTCATTTATTATACAGAGACCAGTGGGAAATTTCCTTTAAAGTGCTCTTTAAAAGGCCATTGCATTTTAGACGAGATTGGGCACATTCAGGATAGTATGGCTGTAGACAGGACATTGCATATCATAAGAAACAACAATTGCAACAGCATCCTTACAATAAGTTTAACAATGGGCTTCATAAGATTGTTTCCCGCAGTGTTTCTCACTGGCATAATGCAAAAGCACACACAAACAAGGGCAGTTTCACAAATGCTTTTAATCTTGTGGTTCAGGCATGTCTCTTTGTTAGTCTGTGCAAGAATAAAGATTATCTAGGGTAATAAATAAAATCACATGCTTTGGGGCACCTGGGTGGCTCAGTTGGTTGAGTGTCCAACTCTTGATTTTGGCTCAGGTCATGATCTCACAGTCCTGAGATCAAGTCCCGAGTCAGTTTCGCATTGAGTGTGGAGCCTGCTTGGGATTTTCTTTCTCCCTCTCTCTCTGCCCTTCCCCTGTGTGCACACGTGCATTGTCTCTCAAAATAAATAAATAAACTTTTAAAAAATGCACATGCTTCAAGAATATTTCATAAATACTACTTTTAGGAATGATCTTCTAAAGGACTATTTTAAACGTCCTTAAAATTAAGCCAAATGTACCATGTAAGTACAATTTTATAAAAAGCAGGAGTAAATGTAAGTCTGCAAAAATCTTGAAAGAAGCAAAATTAAGGATTTGTTTCTATTTGAGTCTTAGCCACAAAGAGTTGGATTTGCAAATAGAGTTGTTAAGTTTTATTATCTCCAAATTCTTAAAAACTTAAAAACAGAAGCCCAGCTCACTTTATTTCTGTCTCTTCATTTCTCTCCTAGGACTCCTGCAAAAGCCTCCACGTCTACTCGTGGATTTCTTTCATTCATTATCTAAGCTTCAGGCAGACTGAGCTCTTCAAAACCAGTATCTAAAAGTGTCAAAGGTCCCACCAAAGACTTCCAGTAGAATCTCTCCTGTTCTAGTGTAAATTCATGCTCTATGTAAACTTGCTACCTCACTCCTGTGACTAGACATCTGTGCCCATTTCTCAGACACAATACGTTGGGTGCTCTTTCACAGTTCCCTCAGTTTCTAATGCAGAATAATGAAATGGATGAATCTCTACTTTGAAACTTGAAATTTCTATTTCTTTTTCTTTGTTCACTTTGGAACCAAGATATTAGAGATTCTGTTTTGAGAGAAAGAGAGAACTCTCAGGCACCTATGCCCATATACACCCACGCATGAGCAGAGGAGAGGCAGACGGAGAGGGAGAGAGAGAATCTTAAGCAGGCTCCATGCCCATCTTCAGCCTGATGTAGAGCTTGATCTTACTACTGTGAGATCATGTCCTCAGGCAAAATCAAGACTTGGACGCTCAACCAACTCAGCCACCCAGGTGCCCCAAGAGATTGAAGATTTGAAGACAAGATCCCAAATCCCCCCCAATCTAGAATAGAATAATTTTCTAATAATTAAGAAGAAGTTTTGAGAGCTTCACCAATTTAGGAGATTTTTAGTGAAATACTTCAGGACTTAAAAGAACAAACAAAAAATCACAAACCACCTGGTCTATACCCAGTTCTCACCCAGGCATGTAAAGGAGCAGACCCATTCATGAACAAACAATTCTATTGCCAATTCTCCTATCCTGTGTGAGGTTCTGAAACTCTGCGAATGATGACTGGTATCCAAAGTTCCTGTCCCTTTACTGTGGAAAGAACAAGTGATAATGAGTGGTAGAAATAGATAGAATTCAGTGTTTGGTCAGGAAGATTACTGAATTAAAATAAAATGTAAGTATCTCTAAAGTTACAATTATCTTTTATTTTAGGTATGAGACCCAGTTCATAAATTTATAACTGAGTTTCATGTAAATGTGCCTTAAGTCACATATCTGCAAATTAAGCATTTCTGTGTTCTTCTGCTAGAACATTGCTATAGATATCCCCTCTGAGGAAATAGGTTTTATCTTCTTTTTTTTTACACTTTTTGAAATGCTGAATTCACATGCAGCTATAAAAAATAATACAGAGATGCCCCCCATAACCTTCACTCAATATCTCCCCTATTGTAACATCTGTCATAATTATCGTCCAGTAGCATGATCAAGTAATTGGCTTCAAAAGAACCCATCAACCTTATTTAGAGTTCACAAGTTTTATATGCATTCATTTGTGTGTGTGCGTGTTTAGCTTTATATATCATTTTATCACGTGTGTAGATTCGTGTGACCACCACCACAGTCAAGACACAGAATTGTTCCATCACACAATACCTTGTGTGGCTCTTGAATAACCTCACTGACTTGCTCCCACTCTTCCTTATCCCACCCCTACCCCCTGGCAGCCACAATCTGTTCTCCATTTCTATACTTTTTTTTTCATTTCAAGAATATTGCATAAAAGGAAGCACACAGTATGTAACCACTTGGGAATGGGTTTTTTCACTCAGCATAATTTCCTGGAGATTCGTCAATAGTTCATTCCTTTTTAATATAGAGTGCTGTTTTCTAGCGCAACGTATCACAGGTTGTTTAACCATTCACCTATTTTAGAATGAGTTGTTTCCTATTTTTTGGTTATTACAAATAAAGTTGCTATAAGCATTCATGTATAGGTTTTCTGTGCAAACAGAAATTTCTATTTCTTTGGAGTAAATGCCCAAGAGTGAGATTGGTAAATTGCATGATAATTACATGTTTAGTTTTAGGAGACACTGCCAACTATTTTGCAGATTGCCTGTACCGTGTTACATCCACACCAGCGTTGTATGAATGATCTAGTCTCTCTGCATCCTTGCCTGCATTTGGTGTTGTCACTATTTTTTATTTTAGCCATCCTGGTACTAGGGTAGTAATTAGCATTTCCCTAATAGCTCCAGAACTTGAATGTCTTTTCATATGCTTGTCACTTGTATATCGTTAACTGGGAAATGTCTTTTCATGTCTTTGCCTGTTTTGTAATTAAATCATTTGGTTTTTTATTATTCATTTTTCAGAGTTCTTTATGCATTTTGGATATTAGTCCTTTTTCAGGTGTGCGGTCCACGAATATTTTTTCCCAGTCTGTAGCTTGTCTTTTCATCCTCTTAAAAATGTCTTTTGCAGAGTAACAGGTGTCAATTTTGATAAGGCCCAATCTTTCCTTTTATGGATTGTGCTTTTGATGTCAAGTCTTAGATTTTTTTCCCTAGCATTTGAAGATTTTCTCCTATTACTAGATAAAAAATTTGTAGTTTTATGTTTTAAATTTATGTCTGTGGTCTATTTTTTTTAATTTTTTTAACATTTATTTATTTTTGAGAGAGACAGAGTGTGAGTGGCAGAAAGAGAGACACGGAATCCAAAGCAGGTTCCAGGCTCTGAGCTGTCAGCACAGAGACCAATGCGGGACTCAAACTCATAAACTGTGAGATCATGACCTGAGCCAAAGTCGATTAAGCTTAACTGACTGAGCCACCCAGGTGCCCCATGTCTGTGGTCTATTTTGAATTAGCCATTGTATAAAGTATGAGGTTTCAGTCGATATCCTTGTTTTTTTACTTGCTGAGCATGTTTATTTAAAAGTAATGGTTAAGCAAAAAATATTCCCTTTCTTCTTTCTTATAGTTTATATTATGGAATAGAAGATTATTGCAACTAAATATAGTAATTACCTTTATTAAAAACAAAACTCGTGCGATTATTACTACAGCTCTGCTATTGAAAATAAAACATTCAGGGCTATGTAAAATTTTGGTAACGTCATATGTATACAGTGCCACTTGTCCGAGAAAAATTGGAAATGGAAAAGACTAACCATGGAAACTTGCTTTGGCCACATGTGCCATACATGGTTATCCGCAATTGTCCTTTTCTGTCTCAGTGGCCTTGGGAGGGGAATTGTGTTATCTGAAGTATCCTGCTTTTCTTTGACCTTGGATAAAGAACAAGCTCTCCAGCCTGTAGCTGAGACAAGATACCACTGGGCTTCCTGTTTTGTCACTGCCACAGTGCTAGAGACACTGCTGTGTCCTCCACCCTGGAGAACAATTTGACAACTCTTTTCCTTTTTTTTTAAAAGTCACATCCAAAGTCTAGCTCTTCCAACCCATTTCTTTCCTTGATTGCTTTTAATCCTGTTGGTGAATAAACCCTAGATAGAGCCTATAGTAGATAATTTTGGTGGTTTCCTCTCAGCCCATTGCCACGCTTTCTTGATACTTGCCATGTTTTTATGTGACCCTATTCTTCCCAAGCCTGACCATAGATAGATGGACCAGAGATGGATGCGTGACCTTAGCTCTTCCTAATCTGTTTTCTTTCCCAAGTATTTGGAATCTGAATCAGAGCATGTTAGTCCCCCAGAGGGCACAGCAACCTGGCAGCCAGGGATAGTCACTGCGTGGAAGTCATCTTTAGCCAACACTCCTGGAATCCATTTAGACCAATTTTCTGTGAGGCCAAAGATAATGAATACTAAGTTTGTATTTTACTGATGGAAAAATGCATTAGAACACAGGCTAAGCCAGGGGTATGTCTCGTAGTACAAATTTTCTTCTAAAGTAGAGGGCGAAAAAATAAAAAGATATCTGAACATGTGAACACGGAGAAGAAAAAATTATTTCTGGCAAAGCTACCTTAAGGATATAGATTTCCATATCAATAGTGTAGGCGGTTTCCTGGAAGCAAAACTTACTACATGGTAGGTTTTTCCTTTGTTTTTGTGCTGGTTTCTCCAAAAGATGTGTCTAATTGTTGTGCGTTGTATAGGAAGCTATGTTAGGTAGACTGACATATGCTTTAGCGTCCTCATGTTCTTATCCTTCCGTATCCTCCACATTGTATTTTTTCATTTTTACCTTTCATATTTTTTAGTACAACTTCAACCAGGAATGTTCCTATCAAATGCATACTACATATGTATGCAGAAAAGAAAATGGTGTGAGGCTGCTTTGTTGCATTTTAAGATACATAATTTTCAACACAATGCTTATTTTGAGAAAACTGTAAGACAGAAACAAAGCTTTAAAAAAAGAACCATTGACTGTTCAGAGGAAAGCATATAAGTATCTAGAAAGTTAAGAGAAAGAATTAGGTCATTTTTATAGCCCAGAAGGTGAATTGAGCATCATGAAGCAGGGTGATTCTGCTCCTAAATTATCTCCTCACAGCTCTTCTTTCCTTGAACACAAGATACACACAGAGAGGTTCTTGTTCAGGGAAGGGGTCAGGGTTCTCTTGTTTTTGATTTGAAACTTTTGATGTGGCATCCTTTATTTTTTAAACCTCTCTTTCCCTGCAATTTCCTTTCCCTCTTTGATGCTGCAGGATTCTGCCCACACCTTCTTGTCTACGTGGGCAATGCACTCTCCAAGCTAATTTGCTGTGCTTCAGAATGCATCACAGCAAAGCCCAAGAACAAATATTGCCCTCAGTTTTTTTTTTTTTTTTTTTTTTTTGCAATTAAGGCTTATTAATTGCGTTTGTTTCCATTTCCAGTTTTTATAAGCTCTCCCTTTTGTCCTTCACACAGTTGGTTTACTAAGACTTGGATTGCATTTTTATTATTAGGAAAAACTGAAACTATTAGCTGGTTGATTACTGGAAACAATACCAAACAGCTAAATTTCTCCCAAACTAAATATATTTTTTTTTTTTAATTTTTTTTTTTTTTTTCAACGTTTATTTTATTTTTGGGACAGAGAGAGACAGAGCATGAACGGGGGAGGGGCAGAGAGAGAGGGAGACACAGAATCGGAAACAGGCTCCAGGCTCTGAGCCATCAGCCCAGAGCCCGACGCGGGGCTCGAACTCACGGACCGCGAGATCGTGACCTGGCTGAAGTCGGACGCTTAACCGACTGCGCCACCCAGGCGCCCCCAAACTAAATATATTTTTTAAATATTGAAAAAAAATATTGAATGTGCTTTTATTTTCCTTAGTGCTGGAAAACATCTCCATTTCCCTATAATTAAATGTACATATTCACCTTGTATTGAAATCCTTTTGAAGTGAGCACAATTTCTACATATGTCATGTAGCAGTATTGGGTTCACTTGATATAAATATAAACGGAAATTTGATACCAGTCTTCCCCATTCTGAGTAAACTTATGCCAGAAGAATAACAAAAACTAGCTCATTTAAGAAAATAATAGATACTGTGTGTGGAACACTTTATGTATGCCAGGCTTTCTTGTAAATGCTTAACCTGTAACATCTCATTTAATTCTTATAAGAATCCTGTGCAATATGTTATCCCCAAGCTATCCTCATTTCACATGAGATCGCTGAATCACAGAGAACTTAAGTCGAGTTGTTCAAGACCACACAGCTCAGGGGAGGCAGGGCTGGGAACAAAGCCTGCAGTCTATCCAGAAAATACGCCCTTAAACTTTATCCCACGCTGCCTTTCGGCAACATAAGAAATGTATACAATAATTGAAAGTGTCTTTTTTAATGAAGTATTATGCTTAAATATTACTGGCAGAGGATTCATTCTCAGTAACTGCCTTTGCATTTTTTATTTCTAAAATGACTCTTATTGCGATCTCACTCATATTATAAAATGATCCCACTTATTAAATTATAAAATGATGATAAGGTGTTTTCTATTCAATAGAACAAGGAGAAGGGAGATGTTACATTTTTATAACAGATGATTAAATATAGTATAGGAGATGATCTATGTGAGATGCAACAATATCAATTAAATTACAGTTGACCCTTGAACAACGCAGGTTCATTTATAATTGGATTTTTTATGGTACGGTAGTGAATATGTATTTTCTCTTCTTTATGATTTTCTTAATTTTTTTCTAGTTTACTTTATGGTAAGAATACAGCATATAATAATGCAACATATAAAGCATGTGTTAATCTACTGTTTTTGTTATCAGTCAGGTTTCCCATAGTAGGCTATTAATAGTTAAGTTTTGGAGAGTCAAATGTCACACACAGATTTTCAACTTCATAGGAGGTCAGCACTCCTAACCCCTGCATTGTTCAAGTTTCAACTGTATAATCTCTCTCTCTCCATCCTAGACTTCTTCTCTTTAAATCCTCATTTCCAAATGCCTCTTTGCTATCTCCGCATGGATCTCTCACAAGTTTTGCAAATCTACCTTCTGTGACTGCTGCCACCAGCCTCCACCTTGCATACAAACCCAAATCTGCTTTTTCTTTTCATTTTCCTTGTCTGAGTTCATGAAACATCAGTTCTCTAAACATCTATGGCAGTCCTCATTGCTGCTAATGTCCACTGCTGGCCAGTGGCAACTGCAGACGCCCGGTGTGAAGGTGCTTACATCTGTACTGCCAGCCCCATCTCATATTTGAAGCTCAAACATGTACTTGACATTTCCCAGACAGTTTTTTCCTTTTTGGCCTATTTTTATTGCAAATCCCTTGCTCTGGGACTTGGTTGAGTTCATGGAGACTGAACTTAAGGACACACTCAGAACTATATTCAGAAACACTTTTCTTTTCAGACTTTGGCCTTTGCTCTAAATGGTCTTTTCCTCTTGGGATACGTTGCTTATGGTGAGGAATGTTGATACTTTCTGTAAGTAGACTCTGGATAGAACCCTGCCCCCTGCCCACTACCAACACTCCAGGTAGGTTTAAAGCAAGGGTCATTAGAACTAGGTTCTGTACAGGAACCCTGATTCACTAATAACTTGTTAATAATTTTTCAGTCATAATTTTTGAAATGAAAATAATGTTTATTTCCCTTAAACTCTAGTTGACAGGACTTTACCTTACCCTAGCCATCTGATTAATTGAGGTGTTACTGTATCATTTTGATCTTAGAATTATAAAATAGACATTTGAGGACTTTGAAAAGAATCAAGGAACACAGACACTTCCAAAAAATAAATGTAACTTGTGTTTAAAATGATTAAAGAAGACAATTTGGGTGATACAAACAAACCTTATTTAACACTCCATGAAGCAGGCAGCATCTATTCCCAAGGGTTTAGAGAACCCCAAAATGGGGCTGAAAGCATGGAGTTTTATAGGATGAAGAGAAAGGAGGGGTGACTGGATGGCTCAGTCAGCTGAGCATCTGACACTTGGTTCGGCTCAGGTCATGATCCTAGGGTCATGAGATGAAGCCACGCGTCTGGCTCTGCACTGAGGTGGAGACTGCTTAAGATTCTGTCTCTTCCTCTGCCTCACTCCCCCATTCATGTTCTCTCTCTCTCTCTCTAAAATAAAGAGAGAGAGAGAGAGAGAGAGAGAGAGAGAGATAAAGGAACAGGGAAGAGAAAAGTAGGAAATGAATAAGCAACAAGGAAATAAGTATAGAGCCCACAGTTGGCTTGGTGTTTGGGGACTGGCTGACTGGACACACTGCATTTCTGGCTGAGTCCACTCATTTACAGGGGAGTGAAAAGTTATCTAAGCCGCAATTTGCTCATGCGACCCCCCCAGGGCAGGAGTGGCTCTGTCTTTGGCCTAGAAATTTATTTCAACACCTACTACATGTTGCCACTGTCTGAATCATCCCCAAATAGTTAAGGGTTAAGTGGGAGCTCACAAGTCAATTGGTGAATACAAAGTCCTCACCTAATCGTTCCACAAGCAATATTCAGGTCGCCTCATCAGTTGTCTGGACAAGGAGTGGGTAAGAAGGAGAAGATTTCCTTCTAATCCTACCACAGAACATCCCAGCGTTTCACTGAGTCTGTAGGAAAATTTCCCCAAATGAACCATAATGATTTTTCTCATTTGAAAGCAAAAGAAGTGGCAATGACAGTAACAATGAGTGCCAAATTTGCTTTGATTCTTTTTCCAGACCATCTGCTCTTCTCTTTGTGCTCCATATTGTATGTTGTTGAGAGCATTGAGCAAGATAACTGGAAATAAGCAAAATAGACTCTACTTCATTGAATCCTAAATTGCTAAAATGCATAGTTTTGTTGTTTAAGAAGTTATCTTTAAATATAAAACTGAAATAAGTATAGGAAATTCGAGTGATTTTGTGATATATGCTGCATTCATTTGACAGAAACAAACAAAACATACAGTGGATTTAAAAAAAAGGATAGTTTATTTCTCTATCCTGTAATAACCACAGGTTATTTGTCCAGAGACAGCTGGAAAGTTGTGCATTGACACATTTTTTTTGGTTCTTATTTGATGTCTGCCAGACCAGGAGAAGCCACGGCCAGATCTGATGGAGAAGACAGAATATCACCCAGAAATCCTAACTTTCTGCTGCATGGAAAAAACAGAAGAAATTTTGAGTTGTCTTTTTTGTGGAGGAGGAAGAGTTGTATTAATAGAAAGAAGAGGGTGGGGGGGAATTTGGAGGAGGAGGGAATAAAGAGGGGCAGGCTGAGGTCCTCTGAATCCCAGTATCTCTTCTCTCCTTCTTACACTAGCAATAGATTCCCCAGCCTTCACCTGGGCACATGCATCCCTTCACATCTGCAAGCTACACACTATTCTCCCAGGCTCTCTTGCCAATATAAGGCAATTTGACTAAGTTCAGGCCAATGAGGTATGAAAGATTCTGAGGTGTATCATTTCCAGCTTATCTCTTTTTGGATGCTTACTTTGCACTCTTCCCTTTCTGTTGCCTAGAAAATCATGACACTTGGAGAAATCTTGGAAATGTAGGTGAAGACAAGAGCCATCACCAGCCCTGGAATGCTCACCTTTGGAGTGTTCATTTATTTAATCAACTTGTGATAGTTTTTAAAACCTGACATAAAGGGGTGGAGTCTATGTCTCCTCCCTTTGAAAGACTTGTGACTTCTGCAAACCAATGAATTATGGCAAAAGTGATACTATGTGACTTTCAAGGCTTGGCCAGAAGAGGCCATGTGACTTCCACTTGCTCTTTCTCAGACTCTCAGTGTCAGGATGCCTATTGGAACCCAGCTGCCTTGCTGTGTTAGGCCCAAGTCCCATGGAGAGGTCATGTATAGGGTCATAGCCCCAGCTAAGTTCAGCCTTCAAGTCCTCCCAGCCAAGGTACAAACACATCAGTAAAGAAGCCTCCAGTCATTTGGATGACCCTCAGACCTTCACATCTTCCTGTCTGGGGTCCCGGACATCTTAGAACAAAGCAAACCATCTCGGCTCTGTCCTCTCCCAATTCCTAACTCAGAGTATCTGTGAGTGTAATCAAGCACTCTAAGTATTTTGTGGTATCCCTATTAAAGTCACTTAGCCTACACTCTAAGTAATACAAATGTCAGATCAAAGATTATTTAAATAAGTTTAAATAATTTTAAAAATTATTTAAATAGTGTGTTAAACAAAAACAAGACCACTTTAAGTAACCAACAAAATCTTAAATGCTAATTAGCTATGTCAGATAGAACTATTTACCTATAATCTATAAGCAACCACCAGACTGGGGCAATTCTGTCAAAGCTGTTCAGATCTCTGGAGGAAAATGGGGGCTGGTCTGAAATTTGAGCTTCTCATGTTATATCCTGGGCATTTGTCTGATTTTCTGCACTGATGTCATTCATATCCATATCTTCTTTCCTTTTCCCTATAACTTGCTGCTCAATGGTCTGAGGTTAGATTAGGTTTGAGTTAAGTCTAGTTTATGATGTATTCCTACCTAATAAACTTCCAATTGAAAATGTTCCTGTTAACCTTTATATCTGGGCTGGTCCATATTTCTACAGTCATTAAATAATTAACCACTTGCCTCTGAATTTGCCTTTGAGTCTGAGGGTATACACACACAGACACAGACACACACACAGACACAGGCGCAGACACACACACAGATATACACACTGATAGCCCTTGTTGTGACAAAGTCCACAACCGCTATGTGTTCCAATTGCACAACTTCAAAAGTCTGTGTTTCGAGGGAGTGACTCTCATCTCTTATTATTTTTCCACCTCTATCATTAGTGGGATGAAAACATACATTAAAAAGTGATATACAGAGATAGATATAGACATAAATTACAATACTTTCCTGGGCCACATGCCACCAAACTTGGAATAAGAAAAAGAGATTGTGATCATTGAAACTATTCCCCCAAGAGACCATGAGCTGAAGAGGTCAAGGCAGGAACCTGGTATGTATATCACTTACCCTTTCTGAGTCACACTTTCTTCTTTGACAACAGGAAACAACTGAGTCTCCACTGCATCTCTCCCAGGATGGTTGTGAGGAAGAAATTACATAATGTGAATGGTACTGAGCTGCTCTAGTATGAGACCTTAGTGGTGTCACCACACATCCAGTAGGAGACCAGTGATAACTAAGGGAAAGTGAACACCCATCCCCCAAACTGCACATAGTCAAAAAGAGTCTAAAAATTTAAAGGTTTCTATAGCCTCTCTTTTTTTGTCTTATGTAGATAAAATCCTAGTAAGCGAATGGATCAAGCATGAGAAATCCAATAGCAATACCACCTCATATTTGGATATACAGCAACTAATCAAAACCAGATTTGGGGCCCCTGGGTGGCTCAGTCGACTAAGCGGCTGACTTCAGCTCAGGTCATGATCTTGTGATCATGGGCTCGAGCCCCATGTTGGGTTCTGCTGACAGCTCGGAGTCTGGAGCCTGCTTCGGATTCTGTGTCTCCCTCTCTCTCTGCCCCTCCCCCACTCATACTGTGTCTCTCTGTCTCTCTCAAAAATAAGTAAACATTAAAAATTTTGTAAATAAAAAAAGCTTTAATTTCTGTTCATTTCTGCTTTTCCCTATTTCCTTCTGCTCTATCAACTCTTTTTTTCTGATGCTGCATATGAAATGAAATCCCTGCAGGACAGGTTGAATTTATTTTATTAATTTATATAAATTATCTAAACCACATAAAAGACTTTTCTCAAAATAAATATTCCTTGTTTTCCTTTCTTGAAAATGTTCAGCTAGCCCAGTGCAGAGTGAGGTTTGAGGTGCAGATGCAAAACCAGGAGACTGGCTCCCCCTCCTGAATCTGTCAGTTGCTGACCCCGGCCAAATCTGATTAGGAAGCCCAGATGTAAACATTCCTCAGATGTAAACAATGGGTTGTATTAAACTCTTTCTAAAGTGTCTTCCATTTCTAAGATTTTGCAAACATGTTGATTTGAAGGATAGTAGTTAAGAGTGCGGGTTCTCAAGCCCTTAGCCTGGGCTTGAATCCCAATTCTCCCACTTACCATCTGTGTAACCTTGAGCAGATGACTTAACTTTCATGTATCTCAGTTATGTCATCTAAAACATGTGCAAATGGTGGTCCCCACCTCATAAGGTTATGAGCGCATTAAATGTGACAATATGCATGTAGTGAGAAGATGGTGCCTGGCACATGTAGGGCTCAGTGAGCATTTAATTCTATGCACATTTTAAAAATCACCTATTATTTCATGTTCATTAGATGCTAGAGAGCTCAGAAACCCCAGGTGACAAGACTAGTAAGTTGTGGAGCAACATCACAGCCATGGCTGTGGTTGGCTGCAAATACCCAGAAAGTGTGGCTTATTGCAAATTCTAGGAAATGGCTATATATAACATCTCCAAATCTTTAGAATCGTAGAATTATTTGAAGACAGTACATTTGAACTCCTGAGTTTGTTATTATTATGGTTGCCTACTTGTTTGGTGTCCCTTTTTGGCAAGCTTTACATTCCTCATTTTTCTTTGGCACTGAAAGCCACTTGTTTTCTTTTTAGTTCCATTCCTGTGAAACAGTCTGAATTGCCTAGTCCAACACTTTCTTCCAGGATTTTCCCAGGGGCACATCCAGGAGAAATATATGATTTGGGACTTTATGTTAGCCAACCAATCAGACATTAGAGATTTCCAAGTTAACCTTTTATTTACTATCAGGCTAGTAATTTCTTTACACTTCTGTTCATTTATTTTTACAACCTGGACAAGGGAGATACACAGAAAGAAAGTGATTCTGAGTCAGATGAAAGAGAAAGAAGAAAAAGCACAGACCAGGGTAGCAAAGGTCAGTAAAACCCTAGGGATTCGAATAATACTCATCACCTACCATTTTGGAGCCCCAATTCCTGTGAGCAGGATCTATGCTCCTCACTGTTCAGAGCAGCACATACAAAAACAACCAAATCAGATTGAAATTTTCAGCCCTATTTTACCCTCCAAGAAACTGAGAGAAATACTAAGAATGTTCATTGCCTTCAGATATTATTTCAAAATAAATGGGGAAATGATCTCTTGCTCTTATCATTTTCATTTACTTAAGAAATAGTGACTAAAAGCTAAGCCTGTGCTAAGTGCTGAGCCTGACGCTGCTGCTGGGGGTTGTGGGAAGGCTAAGACGTATAATACCCAGGTTTGTGAGGACCGACTGACTCCTGGTCTGCTGAAGAGTCTGGTGAAGATGCTGGGCATGTAATAATGATAATAGTAATAACGCTAATGGCAATAGAAGGAGTGGAAGAAAAGAGCTGTTGGTGCTGACCTGCTTATAAAACAGTTCCTGATTGGTCTGCTGGCTCTGGGTGACTGACACCCTGTGAGTGGGTGAGAGAGCACTTTCTCAGTGTGGCCCTTCTGAATCAGTCAATGTTACAAAGCCCTAACAAGGCTTCCTAGCAGGGGTGATACTTTAAGTCTATTCTCAGAAGCTTATCAGATTGCGAAAGGACTTTTGATTCATAAACATAAATCAAGTTACACTTCTTGAATACACACAGGCTGAGAGACAGGACAAGTCTGCTGAGAGGAGGAATGAAGGAAGGAGGCATATTAAGCAAAGCCTGATAATTTGAATGTGGCTAATAAGAATTTTGTTGAGAATCATAAAAGTAAATGAAATGGGCTAATGGGACAAGTGTCATTTACAAAGCCAAATATAAGCTAGAGGAGCTGGGCTGGCCCTGGGTGAAACGGTTGAAGAAGGCAAAATCTGACTTTGAAACCCTATAGTATTGCCACGTAGTACTCCATTGTGTATATAAACCACAATTTCTTTATCCATTCATCAGTTGATGGACATTTAGGCTCTTTCCATAATTTGGCTATTGTTGAGAGTGCTGCTATAAACATTGGGGTACAAGTGCCCCTATGCATCAGTACTCCTGTATCCCTTGGGTAAATTCCTAGCAGTGCTACTGCTGGGTCATAGGGTAGGTCTATTTTTAATTTTTTGAGGAACCTCCACACTGTTTTCCAGAGTGGCTGCACCAATTTGCATTCCCACCAACAGTGCAAGAGGGTTCCCGTTTCACTCTTATGTGGATCCTGAGAAACTTAACAGAAACCCATGGGGGAGGGGAAGAAAAAAAAAAAAAGAGGTTAGAGTGGGAGAGAGCCAAAGCATAAGAGACTCTTAAAAACTGAGACCTGAGGGTTGATGGGGGGTGGGAGGGAGGGGAGGGTGGGGGATGGGTATTGAGGAGGGCACCTTTTGGGATGAGCACTGGGTGTTGTATGGAAACCAATTTGACAATAAATTTCATATATTGAAAAAAATAAAAAAAGAAACCCTATAGTATGCTTCCTGCTCCTTTTCTTCCTTGCCTGGCAAACAAGGTGCCTTCTAGACCCCTTGTCTCTCACCATCCTTTTACCCTGTTGACAGCTAGTTGCACAGAAATCCCCCCTAAAGCATGAACCAAAAAGTGATTATGCCTCACTCCTTCACATTTCCAAGGGGCTCCTGAAGAGTGGAAGTCACTGGGGCTTTAAGACATGGATCTCTAATGGTGAGGTTTCGGTTTGTGGTGGAGGCATTGTCTGGAGGCCACAGGATTTTCCACTGTTAATGCCCAACATGTAAGGGATGCCTTGCTCTATCACCTCTATCAGGTAGCCCGAGTGCAAGCTGCTTTTGGGGACAGGGCTGTCCAGTTGGAATCTTTTCAGCCTTCAGCAGCAATTCCTAAGATACGGCCTTTTTTTTTTTTTTAATCTTTTTGATAAATGATAATAATCAAATTCTCTCCTTTTTTTTTTTTTTTTTGGATGAAAACTCAGAAAGTAAACATGAAGAACAAAATATCTTCACAGAGCCACATAGCAACAATATCAGTGTCTTTTCAAACTGGCTAAATCACTGAGCTACAAAATAACTCATCATTGCTATTGACCTCAAACTTGCTCGCTCTCCCCGTGGGTCCTCACGCTCTCTTCACTCCGTTTCATCGGAAAGCAAAAATAATTTTAAGGTGCACTTAAAAGATTTTTATTTAAGGCTTTTAAATATTTATTGAAAACATTGTCTTGGTCCTCTCAAAAGATAGTTTAAATTTTTAGCCAACCACTTTCAATGTTTTTTCCTTCCCTGAACCAGGATGTAGATGTATATTTAAAATAACTTTTATTTACAAAACCGTATCTTAGCAACAGTGGCACAGCACAAGAGTGTGTTATCTAAAGCAAACCAATTCTGGCCATAAACTATATAAGCGAAGCAGCTAAATGTGATTGGTGTAGCTCTTCCGAGATACCATGAGCTTGAGGTGTTACATGAGATTAAAGGCATATTTTTCAGAGACCTGGAATGATCTATTATTCATGTTTAACTCAAGGGATGAGCAACACTTTCTATTCCTAATTATAGAATCATAAAATTTTAGAGCTCAAAATATTGGAGGCTTCCTAGTCCAGTCCTGTCATATTATACAAAGGCAGGGGAAGGAAAGCAAGGGAAAAGAAAAGATAAATGTTTTTGCTTTTTAATTCTTCTGATTACAATAGGTGTATTTTCAAGATGGCTAACCAGTTATAAACTGTGGTCTTGAAACAAAGAGGAAAAAAAAAAGACAAAAATACCTTTCATAGGAAGTAAGAAACTGTGACTTCAATCCAATTAATGTGGTGTTCAAATAAGTAAGCAGTTTACAAAAAAAATTCTGGAAGTTTACTTAATTGAAAATAAGTGAAAAAAAGAAACTGAGGTCCTGAGAGTTTAAATCACTTATTCTAAGTTAAATAAATAAATAAATAACCCATTCATTAATTTTGCTACATCAGTGTATTAAGAGGAATGCAAAATGAAAAGTCTGTATTTTTAGCTTTTTATTCAGACATGAAAGAGCAGTCTCTTCAGATTTTCATAGGTATTCATAAGGCTGGAAATCAAACTTTGTTCTACAAACTACTAGGCAATCTATAAAATGAATCTAAGGTTCAGAAAGAGTAGGCAATATTGATAATGGCGTGAAGACATTCTTAGTATGCCAGTGCATTATTGATAAATCATTAAGAGCTGTTTCACTGAAACTATTGGAGCATTTAAAAAGATCATAAATAATTAAAATAAATATCTTTTATAAATAAACACAGATAATGAGATTAATGAGGAAAAAAGCTTACCTAGATTTTTAACTAGAACAAGCAATTATGCATTCCTTTTCTCAAAGTCTACATTGATATTTAAGAGTAAAAGGAAAGACATAATGTTTTCAAAAACATAAACTTGAGTGTTAGCTGGTATCCATTAATACTGCTAATTTGAGTCATATCCTTGATTTCATTGGTCTGTAACATTTGCATAGTTTATAACCATAAAACTTCGATCAGAGTTACATAAAACATAAACATTTTATTTTATTTTTTTCAACGTTTATTTATTTTTGGGACAGAGAGAGACAGAGCATGAACGGGGGAGGGGCAGAGAGAGAGGGAGACACAGAATCGGAAACAGGATCCAGGCTCTGAGCCATCAGCCCAGAGCCTGACGCGGGGCTCGAACTCATGGACCGCGAGATCGTGACCTGGCTGAAGTCGGACGCTTAACCGACTGCGCCACCCAGGTGCCCCAAAACATAAACATTTTAAAAGCATTTTTAGCTTTATTTTGTATTTACTTGGAAGATTCACCATATTACCCTTTATCAAAAGATGCAAATGAGAATCAGATAAATTAGATTAACTACTCGGAGAAAACATAGTAAGGGAGCTGAACTAGGGTTCTAGGTCTCCTAATCCCAGACCAAGAGTTTTACCAAAAAATATGTGCTGTCAGATCAAATCAAGGGCATCCAATTTCCTTCTTTTTCTCATCCCAAGCTATCCTGAGGAAAGTTGTGCTCCTTGTTAGAATGCCCGAACATCTTTCAATTACTATAGCTGTTTTCTAAAGGTATGAACAAAAACTACCTTCAAAAATGTCACTGAGGACTTTTGCTAAAAACGTTTTTTCTGGATCTCACCTTGACTTCCTGAATCAGGGGTGGGATGGTTTAACAAACTCCCCAGGTGATTCTTATACACACTAAAGAGAGCCACTAGCCAGCAGGATAAAGTCCAGTTTCTTGGCTTCCAAACACGAAATGTTTGACTCCTGCCTACATCTTCAAAGTTCTCCTAAATGAAATTCTCTCCTGTGAACTTTGTGCGTCAGCAAAATCTCTCTACTTAGATCTCTCTGACCATACCTATCTGTTCACACCTCGGGGCCTGGGGCCTTCGTACTCATTCCCTCTGTCTGGGAAACCTCTCTTTCCCCACCCATCCCCACCTATTTAGCAAACTAATCATTCCTAAAACTAGGTCAGGCTGCTCCTTTTCTAAGCCTTTCCTTTATTCCTAGAAGCACAATCACTTCTATTACTCCTTCTAGGAGCATGTGTATTTATCGTTTTGTTTGCATCTTGTGCAACTGGTACACTTAAAATGTAAAGGAAACGGAAATGTTCAGAAAAAGTCTCTCCAAAGTGCTATTTTGGCATATGGACTACTTTGCGCTGGAGGCAGTTGAGACTCTGTAGGCTCAAGAGAAACTTTTGTTCCTCCCTTAACTACCTAGAAGAATCTAAACTGGGTGTCTTTCCCAGAACAAGAGCTATTATCAGAGATGAATTTTATCTGAGTGCCCCACCTGCATGGCAGGGCAAACATCTAATTACCAAACATCAGATCTTTTTCTTATTGCCTGTGGACTGCCCTCCCCCTCCCCTCGTTGAAGCCCCAGGCTCCTATCCCAGTGCTTACCTCAGGATGGCACACATACCTCACTTTACCTCTCTGTCTTTGAACGTCTCATATAGGTGGGGTTCTGAAAGGTACAAAATTAAATTTGATTTTCTCCTGTCAATCTGTTTTATGTTAATTGAATTATTAGACCAGCCCAAAGAAACTCAGAAGGACAGAGGAAAATTTCCCCTCGAACAGAAACCATAAAGGTTTGATGAAAGAATAGCAAAGCGCATAGTGTTGTGTTAGCTGTCACCATACAACTTCTGCAAACTGAGATGCAATCACATACAGACTATTCAGCCATGGAGCACCAACATTTCCAGATGATACCATTGGTGTCAAAATATAAACCACCACCTATGATATTCATAGTGATAGAATAAGAACATATTTCAAGATTCCCTTTAGTCAAAATCTATGCCAATTGGAATAATGTTCTAGGTCTTCTTTCTTTTTTTCATCTTTTTGGGTCAATGTGCCTCTCAGGGTTAGAGACTGTTGCTTACAATATGAAAAAGCAGCTTCTATGGTTTCACTAACATTACACACAGATGAGAAGTATTTACAAGTGCTGACTTCCTTCAAAGCCTTTGTTTTTCTTCTTTTGCTCTTACAGATCAGATAACTGTTTGCTGACCAGTATTATTTGTTTACAATTCAGTGCCTATAGAATCTGATGTTGATTTTATGGTTGCTACACTTTTAGGAGACTATGAAATTCTAGTAGGCATTCAGTGCTTTATTTTATATATTCCTCTTTTAGCGAGGGGCAATTTTACACCTCAAGACTCCTAACTTTGAATTTTGAATTCTATGCATATCTATATATGCATAGATAATGGTGCCCAGAACCATTTATAACAAATACTCATTTGTGGGATACTATAATCAGGTAAATTAGGCAGAGAGCAAAGAAAACTACAATAAAAAATACAGAGCAAAGTGATAAATAGGATCAAGTCTTGAAACAATTTATCCTTCAGTTAAATAAGCTTGAAGATGGCCTTGGGTATTGTCATAAACAAGTCATTTGTTACTTTTGTAAGAGTGTATTTTTTATAATATGGTAGAGTTAGGACAGAATTAAATAAATATAATAGAAATGTAAGCTGAGTGTCATAGGAACACTGACAAGAGAGGGAAAATGCTGACTTGGGCAATTAACGAAGATTACAAGGAGTAAGAACCATTTCAGTTCGTTATTTAAAAAAATTTTTTTTAATGTTTATTTATTTTTGAGGGGGGAGGGTGGCAGAGAGAGAGGGAGACACAGAATCCAAAGCAGGCTCTTGGCTCTGAGCTGTTTGCCCAGAGCCTGACGCAGGGCTTAAACTCACAAATTCTGAAATCATGACCTGAGCCGAAGTCAGACGCCCAACCGACTGAGCCACCCAAGCACCTGTCAGTTCATTATTTAAATAGGAATATAAAAATATGGAAGAACAGAGAAGAGAAGGAGTGAAGTTTAGGAATTTTATTTGGGGGGCCATGTTTTGCCAATATCATTCTATTTTGTTAAATCCTAACTTTTAGTTTGTAGGACAAATTGCCTTAGAGTGACCTGCAATATTTTTAAAGCCAATTGTCAGGTCTATTTGTAACTTTACAGAGTAGCAGAGGTTATAATGAGGTTAAGTTGATAAAGATCATAAAGTGTGAGTCTACAAGTGATGAGGGTAGAAGATCACGGTTCTACTCAGCAGTCCACCTAGTCAAACATTGCTCACTTTCCCCACTTTCTTTAAAAACAAATAAACAAAACCCTCAACTTTCATTGTCTCAAGAAAAAACTTTTTATCATTAACTAGGCAGCAAAAAAAATAAATGTGTATGCAATTTATGCCTTTCAGGCTTTTTTTCTTTTTTTTTTTTTTTAATCTAAAAATAACCCTGCTGCTTGAAATTTCTGCCATGTGGGAACAAGGGCCTCTTGGATGCCCAGCAACTTTTCATCCTTACAGCACAGATTCTGACGCCATCTTTCCAGAGTGTTTTTGCTCTTTGGAGCGGTGCCTGTCTCCCTGCATATAGTGTGCCTGCTGGTTTCTACCCTGTTAAATCAGCATGTCCCAGACCGCTGCATGCGCTGACTAGCTGTTGCCTACCAGCCATCAGCTACTATTGCTTCAAGTTGTCTTTTTGCTCTAATGGTGTAATTAAACCCCATCAATCATCCAAGTATTTCCAGTGTTTGTGAATCAGCTCTATTGGTTTTAGAACTGAGAACCTAGAGCAGTTCTTTCTAAGCATATAAGAATTGTAGGAGAGGAAAATTTTTTCCTTCTTCTTTATAGGTTTTTTTGGCTGGTCTAATAATTAAATTGACATAAAATAGATTAACAAGAGAAAAAAATTAATTTGTATGTACAGGAACTCGAAACACATGAGGCTTCCCGCCAGGCAACTGAGGTTTATATGCCCTCTGAGCTAAGAAGAAAGGGGTAAGACATCTCTCTTCCTATTTTATAAGGTCTCCAATCCTATTAGATTAGGACCCTACCCTTATGAACCTCATTTAGCCTTAATTATATCCTAAAAATCCTATTTCCAAATACAGTGATACTGGGGATTAGGGCTTCAATATATGAGTTTTGTGGGAAACCTATTCAGTCCATAGCAAGAAGAAAGCAATTTTTGAACATATTACTTTTGGAAACAATACATACAAAAATTTACCCAACCAATATTTATTGAGCATCTCTTTTAGTTAGTTTGTTTTATGTTTATTTATTTTGAGAGAGAGAGAGAGAGAGAGCAGGGGAGGGGCAGAGAGAGAGGGAGACACAGAATCTGAAGCAGGCTACAATCTCTGAGCTGTCAGCACAGAGCCCTATGCAGGCTCAAACTCACAAACCACTAGATCATGACCTGAGCCAAAGTCGGACACTTAACCAACTGAGCCACCCAGGCAGCCCATTATTGAGCATCTTTTATGTGCTAAACACTCTTTTAAGTATTTGGGTTACATAGGTGAACAAAGTAAAGATCCCTGCCCTCACGGAATGTACATTTTGGCAAGCAACTTTTTTCTTTTTTTTAAATGAAGTATAATTAACATACAGTGTGATATTAGTTTCAGATGTACAGTATAGTGATTCAACAATTCTATTTATTACTTGGTGCTCATCAAGGTAAGCGCGCTCTTAATTCCTTTTATCTATTTCACCCCTCTGTTCCCTTTGGAAGGTAATATTTTTAAATGGATTTTAGTAAACTGAACTCTTTAATGCCAGGTGATATTTTTATATCTCTTACTAAACACTTGTTTTATAATATGTAATTTTTACAATATCAGCAAAATGAAAAAATTAGTCTGCAAAAAGCCAGGTATTACAAAAGTGTCTTACAAGATATGACAACAAGGTATAAAGAAAATCTGTTAAATACCAAAACTCTTATCATAGGACTTCATCAAAATAAATTGGGCTTATGGAGCCATTAGTTAAGAAAATAAAAAATTTTCCCTAGTGTAGAACTGAACAGTATTTTAGAGTTTTTATTTTAGAGGAGGCACAAATAGTATTAGAAAGTCTCAGAAGGAATGAAAAATGAATAATAATGATATGTTACATTTGCAAATCAGTGGATCAGCCCAAGAATAACAGTGAAATAGCAAGGGACCTCTAAAGTATTACTTACTAGGGATTTAAAACATTCAAAATGCTCATTTTATTATGTCATAAATACTCTAAAAGGCAGTTAATCTGAGGGAAGTAAAATCAGAAAGAAGAATTTTTTTCTTAGAAATAATAAATTTATAAGAGAAGATTTTCTTTAAAATCAAACTACATCACTAATAATTACATAGCACTTAACAAACAATAATTGACAACATATATTTAAATGTCATAACATTGTACCAAATCCGTTTCTAGACGCATTGGTTAAACAAGAGGAAAATGAACTGTCAAATGTGTTCTTAGGTAAGTAACGTCATTGAAATCCGGAGAGTTGAATTGACAGCCTGTCATATCTTTTTACTGGAAGAGCTCCTTCTTAGGCACAAGATCTGTCCCTGAGGGTCTGGAGACTTAACTTCTCTCCTTGGTAAAACCCACTGGGAAAGCAAGAGGAAGGAAGGAAGGAAGGAAGGAAGGAAGGAAGGAAGGAAGGAAGGAAGGAAGGAAGGAAGGAAGGGAAGGGAATCTTGTTTATCTGTTTGGGACTGTGAGCTTCAAAAGCTTGAATCTGAACACCATCCCAATATCAGGAATCCATCTAATGTGTACCGGGTGTGCCCTACAAAACCTTCACCATTATTAGGGGGCAGCATTTAAAATTAAAGTTCTTAAGGGTGGCTGGGTGGCTCAGTGGGTTGAGCGTCTAACTCTTGATTTCAGCTCAGGTTATGACCCCAGGGTCGTAGGATTGAGCCCTTTGTCTGGCCCCATGCTGAGCATTAAGATTCTCTCCCTCCCTCTGCCCATGTCTTCCACTTGCACACACACTCTCTCTCTCAAATAATAATAATAATAAAAACTATTAAAGTTCTTAGATGACAAATTCTACAGCATTTATACATGTACTCAGTATCTAGTAAAAAACACTTGATTATAAGCCTGCATAATAAAAAAGGATATTAAATTCAAGATCCCAGTTTAGTGGCTGAAAACATGAAATGGAGATAACAATAGTTTCATCAATTAAAGTGGTTCTTGGTTACTTTGCCCATAATATGTAAATCAATCCAATACTCCCTATCTCCAGCTCTTGACTTATTTTTTCCCTGGCTCTTATCACCATCTTCCATTTCAACTTTTTGTCTTGTTTATTTCTGCCTCTTGCCACTAGAATATGAATTCAATGAATTTTTTCCCTTATGTGTCTGCAGCACCTAAAACAGTCTGGTATGTTAAAAGTACTCAATACCTTTTGACTGACTGAATAGATAATGCAGAACTGGAAGTTAAAGGGCGTATAGTCATGTTGGAGGCTGGCTGAGAATGATTAAAGCCATTTATTCATTTGTTCAACAAATATTTACTAAGTACATATTATGTCCCAGACAGACACTGCACTCAGTTGGGTATGCAGTATTGAGTATGGCCCCTGCCCTCAATAGACAGGTTTTCAATGACTCTGAATATAAGGATGACTTCAGTCCTGCATAATCACTATCTTACCCTCAGGACTTTGGGCTGCAAGTGACAGGTCTGTAACCTGTCTACACCTGAGGCATAGGTGTTTCAACTCATGTAGTTAGTAAAGCAATTTTTCCTACCATGAACTGTATGACAGGCTAAATGTATCCATGTACAGTGTAAGTTCCTTTCTCTGGAAGATGAATTAAAATGTAAATAAAACCTTTGCTACTTTGAAAACAAAGATTATCAGAAAATAGAATGAAGACGTGGACTTGAACTGGCCCTGGACCTCTACGTTTAGTTCTGAAATACTTCTAAAAATATAAGAACAGCTGTTGTTGGTGATCTCATCAGGTCCTTGGGCTTCTTTTAGATGACTCAAGTTTCTGGAATCAAATGAAGAAAACATACATAATGGAAATCACAGTAGAATGAAATAAATAACTCTGGTCTTGGAGTCAGAAGACTTAAGTTCAGATGTATGTTACACCTAGTATTCACTATGTGGCCTTCACATCTATTTCTTGGTTACCATATCAGTAAAATAGCCATTATGCCTTATTATATAATGCATTGTTGGGTTCTTCAGAGGATCAAGTAAGATAATACTTATAAAAACACTTGTTAAACTTCAAAATACATGCAAACTATAAGGATATAAGTAAGTGGACTATGTAATTATGATCTACTTTATGCTTAAAGGAATCTAGAAAGGAAATATTTTTTCCCCTTACCTTGCATAAATTCACAAAATTCTAGAATTAGACTCTTTATACAAGTAAAACAATTTCTCTTTTCCTCTAAGCAATTAACACGTCAAATTGACCACTGGGCTTTCTTTTTTTTTCTATTTTAAGGTTGCGGTACATAAAACAAACTCCCCAAGCCCTCAATTAATTTATTTTTTTAAAAATTCATGTTAATAGTTCACGCAACTAACCAAATTAGTTTGTAGAAGTAGAGAAATAGAAATGTTGCCAGACAAAATACTCTTGCAAATCTTTCTACTTGTTTTGAAACACTGTGCTCTAAAAAAACAATTGGAAAAAACAAAGATTCCCAACATTTTCGTGCAAAGAAATTTCAGGCTGATTTATAATAGTCCTTCCCCGCCTAAAGACTCCCCTTCTGGGTTCTTCTTCCTACCCTGCTTTCTCTGTGTGCCAAATCACTACTAATGTGGAATGCAGAAGTAACAGACCATAAATTATCCTCCATGCTTGCGCTCAGGACTCAGACCTCTGGAGAGTGATCTCCTCTGAGCCCGGCTGTGTGAAATAAACCTTCTGCCTTCCATGATCTCCAAGTGCCGCTTGGTTCTTCCACCAGGTGATCCAGACCAGGATCACTGTTTGGTAACAGTTACACATCTGAAGGAAAGGGAAAACAATTGTTTTTTAATGAGAATAAGATCATTATTAACTTGGAGACTTAAAACTATCTTTAGAGTTCATGGAATTCTTGATATGTTATTGGTAGAATTTCTTTACTTTGCTTGATAACTTAAACTAGTAGTTGTTAATGTCACAAAGCAGTAAAAGATAATTGAATCAGTATTGGTTCACTGTTTAATTGTTTCTTGGGAAGAAGGGAATCAAGCCTTGAATATCTTATTTGCTGCAATGCAAGGTTGGGGGGACAATATTTACTTGATATTCCTGATTTACAGCAAAGTGATTTGTTTAGTGTGGACTTTATTTGTTATTATTATTATTGTTATTATTTAGAATATATGCAGGATGTACTTTTTAAAATAGTCTTCTATTTCTCCTTAGATATAGAGTTTTGATTTCTCAGCAGTTTTGATCAATTTTCCATCTGTGTCCCTGCCCACCCCTCAATCCTCAAGAAAAAAACAAAACCAAACGACTCTCATCTCAATTCTTCAGTTCAGAGAATGGCATAATCGTCCACCAGCTACACAAATCACAAAAGCCAGAACCCTTGGAGACTCCATGTATCTTTGTATTTATTTTATTTATTTAAGATTTATATAGCATTTATCATGTGTCAGGCACTCCTATGCACTGTACAAAAATTAACTCATTTCATAGGCATAACATCAGGTTAACCAAAAACCAAAGGATAAAGACATTAAATATAAACTGTTCAAGATTGCCAAACTAGTAAATGGCCAGGTTGGAATTTGAACCCATGTCCTCTGGCTCCAGAGTCTGTGTATGTAAATATGACATCATGTTTCCTCTCTAACTGTGATTAAGTTTTGTTACTTCCTCCTCATAGATACTTCCCAAGTACTTTCTCTTTCTCCCTGCATCATGATAATCGAAGCCACTGTTGGGGAGGAAGAATTTCCCTCTGTCTTTCAAGGTCTTTCTAGCTAGACTAAGAATCAAATTGACATGAGACAAATTAACAAGAGAAAATCAAATTTAATAGCATATATATGATGAATCCACAGAGACATGGAAATGAAGCTTGCAAGAGATAAGGAGAGGGGTAGGTGTCTGAGAATACAGAAGGGAGAAAGACCATTAGCACCAAGGTGAAAGCAGATATTTAGAAAACAAAGGCGCCTTCTTATGCAGATAAGTTTCTTAGGTAAAGAGGAATCACTGTTAATAGTTCTCTTCTTGGTAAAGCATGCAACTGAGATAGAGGTACTGAGATTTTTCTGAATCTTCTGGGTGTGGATTGCTTTGAGCTCAAAATGATGCTCATGCCAAGATGGCCCATCTTGGGATGGCCTTCCTTTGGCCCCTACACCACTTTCATGCTTCACATGATCTTCAAACAACTTCCTTTTCCCCCAGTTCGTCACATATGACCATATTGCATGATTCCTTAAGAACATAAATCTGATCATTTTAGTCCTTAGCATAGAAACTTTCAATGGATTTGCACTAATATAAAAAAACAAAAAATCTACGTTCTTTACATTGTCTACTTTGCAGCTTCCCTCCTCTTTTCTCCCGGTCACTGTGTTCCAGATACAGTGTCCCATGCTCCCTCCCTCTTCAGAGCCTCTCCGTTTATCACTCCCTTAGGCCGAGGTGTCTCAACCACAACACTATGGACATTTTGGACTGGATAGTTCTTTGTTGTGGAGGGCTTTTCTGTGTAACGTAAGATGTGCACCAGTGTTCCTGGCCTCTACTCAATAGATGCCAGTAGCATCTATTTTTTAACAACCATTGCCAAATGCCCCGTGGGGACAAGGGGTGATGTGAAAATCACTCCTTAGACTTAAATGCTCTGGGCCCTCTTTTGGTTTATTCTCATTTACTCTGCAAAATTTAAGGTTGCTTCATCAGAAAAGACTTCTCTGTTTTCGGGCCAGATGTTGCAGGCTGGGCTCCCTGGGAAGCAGACCCTGGGACTGCAATTAGTGTGTAAGTAGTTTATTATAAAGCACTCTTGGGATAAACATCTACAGAAAGAAATGGGATTGGGCAAAAGGAAACATTGGGCTGCAATGTTATTTCAGGAAAGGTCCCACTTGACCCTTTTTACCTCCAAAATGGCTAGTCCTGGCCTGCAGGCTGTGCTGGGAAGGGGCATGACCTTGGGTTTGGCAACTGTCGTTAGTGGAGTCAATTTGCTGAGAAGGCCGAGAGCTGGGGGCTGTGTCTCAGCATCTATTGAAACAACCCAGGGAAATGAGCCTTTAAGATCTGAAGAGGGGGGCGCCTGGGTGGCGCAGTCGGTTAAGCGTCCGACTTCAGCCAGGTCACGATCTCGCGGTCCGTGAGCTCGAGCCCCGCGTCAGGCTCTGGGCTGATGGCTCAGAGCCTGGAGCCTGTTTCCGATTCTGTGTCTCCCTCTCTCTCTGCCCCTCCCCCGTTCATGCTCTGTCTCTCTCTGTCCCAAAAAAAATAAATAAACGTTGAAAAAAAAAAAAAGATCTGAAGAGGGATTTGGGCAGCACACCAAAGTACCCACTTCAGTCCACCCTTGCACCAATCATGTCCACTTATTAATGGAAATTCTAGTGCCTTTTTTCCTGAAGTAAATTCATAAGAGGAAAGTCAATGAACAAGCCTCAGTCCCTGCTGTTCTAGGACAACATTTCTTGTCTCCCTTCTGACCAAGTTATTCAAGATTCCCTTACCCAAAGCTCTCACCTCTGCTCATCTCAGTAGCAAGCCACCTGTTGTGACACAGATTCTCATCCCTGAGGGGTCTTTACCCCTCCTGGGCAGTGACTCCTGCTGTATCCACCACAACTGAACAAAGGATTAATAAGAGAGACTTAAATGAATGACCTCAGTGCTAACCATATTCCTCCCTGCCTATGGGCAATTCAGAGGAGGCAATAATCCCAGTACTTGGTGGAATCTTTGTACACTTGCTATCAACAGGTGTTTTCATATTCAGTGAATGTAAATTCAGTGAATGCTAGTGAGATTAAGATCCTTTCAGCTGCAACTAACAGAATAATTAAAAGAGGCTAAAGCAATGAATATATGCATTATCCTATTAAAAAAAGGAGTGTGGGGGTGAGATAACCACCAAGTTGGTTAATTTAGTGGCTGCATGATATCATGAAGAACTGAGGCTTTCCCTATTTCCCTTGGTTTTCATCCTTAGATTTGAACCTTCACGGTTGCAAGATGGCTGCCAAAACATGAGGCATGATCTCCCCATACAATCACAACTAAGCAGGAAGTTTGGGTTCTCCTCATAGACCCCTTTATGTCTTAACCCTCTAGCTGAGATTGCGCCACATATCCATGTCACAGCTCTCAGGGCCCTTGGAAATGTTAGTATCTGGAGATTTTAGTCACTATCATAGGGGGTGAGCTGTAACAGCAGGGAAAGTGCGGGCTAGCTGAGTGGGAAACCAATAGATGCTGTCACCATACACAATGCATTGATACATGGTAGGAGTTTAATACATTTTAGTTTCCCAATTTCCCCTTAAGTCTGTTTTCTTCTCTTTCAGTTGGTTTTCTAATTGTTTTTCTTTTTTCACTTCTCTCATTCTTCCACATTTTATTCCTGTTTATTTGTCTGCCCACAAAACATATTATTAATCTTTTTAACATAATCAAAGTTTTATGTCATTTATACTTAAAAAAAACAAACTGAATGTTATGTATTTCTCCATAAGGAAAAGAATACAAAATAAGTTTTGTTAAGTGACACTGGTGATTTTCCCTTTCATGTCTTTCATATGCATAAAGTTCCTATCTCTTGGGATAAGCATAAATATAGTGGCTACCAGGAGAAAATGAAAGAACAGAGGTGTATGGGAAGGGGAGCTTGGTGTTTAACAGCATGGGTTCCAAGGATCAGAGTGAATGAGCCACAATCCCAGCTATTCCAGTCACAAACTGTGTGATTTTAGGCAAGCTCCTCAAGCTGCCTATCTCTCAATTCCTCATCTATAAAATGAGAAAAATAAAAGTGCCTCCTCATAGAATCTTTGTGAGAATTCAATGAGAAAATGCATGTACCGTAATGTTCTTAGAAAAACTCTCAATAAGGAGTCGTTTGCCTCTAAGATCCCAGGTAGCAAACTACAGGAAGAATGAAGCATCTGGGTTCAAATTCAGATTCTCCAAATCTAACCTCAGGGCTTCTGTGCCAAAGTTGTTTTCAATTGACTAAAATCATGCCTTCTTACTTACCTTGTGTGGCTACATTTCATTGAAGAATTTATCTTTTTATCCTCAACCCTTATTCTTGTTTATCTTTCCCTCCCCTACCCCATGAGTGTTCTTTTAAATTCTATGAGAAAGAGTCCCAAATCTGTAAGTTTAATTCTCAACTCTAGTATGATGTCTGTATTCACATTGCCAGCCTCCTGCTAGAAGTCTCTACTGGAATATCCCATCAGTATCTCAAAACACTACTGATTCATTGTGTGGATTTGGACGTACAAATGGCAAGTAAATAGGTTTTCTCTGGGGTTCTCAGTATCTGCAGTTAAGAAAACAAAAATAGAAAACTGGGTAGGGGAGGTAAGGGTTGGGGTGAAGGAAATCACTTCTAAGACTTCATACTAACCGTTTTTTATCCTATGTCCAAAACAAAAATTGCCATCTTCTCCTACAAACTGCTTCTATTCCTTTCTTATTTCAGATTTATAACATTGGTTTTGTAGGGACAGATTCAAAAATCAAACATAATATTGTCACTGTCATGTTCAAAGTGCTTTGGTTATTTCTTCTTACCTGATGAAAACAATCCCAATTTAATCTGACCTTGACCTGAAGAAAATTCTGCCTTAGTCTCACATCATCACCTGGAGAAAACAATCCTGCCTTAGTCTGACCTTGACCTACCTTTTCAGATTAACCCCTACTATTCTACTTATTACACTTCACATTCTGGCAGTTCATTAACATTACCCCAGAAACTTACTTCCTCCAATATAGACTTGGGAAATCCTACACAGGCTTCAAAATCTGGTTTAATTGACCTTCCCAGTGCCAATCGCAGGTAATTATGTCTTATTCTGTTTCCTCAAAGTGTCTCCTCTAGAGCGTTTTACTATGTAATATCTGGTTAATCTTAGAGCCATTCACTAGTTTTATTTTCCCCATTAGTTTGTAAACTTCTTAAGGCAGCAACCCTATTTTGTTAACATAACCTAGAATTCACACTGTTTAAAATTGTTTTACTGTTAGCTTATACAGTAAAAATGTAAATGCTGTAGAATAGAATAATTAAAAAAATGCTTGTAATGTTCAAACTTTAACCATGCATTGAATGCATTTGGGTCAGTGAGATGTTTTAAATCATATAGTTTATTTAAGGTGTTTTCTGGTGTTTTCCCTTTCAAAGATCTCATTTTTATGTGTATATTTTTCATTCAATTCAAATTTCACTTTTGAAATTTACAACAGGAAAATACTATTGCCTGCTTTCACTTAGCAGATAATAAATTTGTAAGACATTTTGAGTTCTTTGAATTAAAATCTGTAGAAATGCTAAATATTGTTATCTCATATCATTAGCATTTTGGCTGGAAACCTCTCCCTCTAGGCACATATGGGATTCTTATTTTTATGCATAAATTTGCATAACTGTACTATCTTTCACAGACTATAGTCTTTAGACATTAATTCGACAAATATCATGATCAAATCATCAGTTTCAGTCTAGTTCAGTGAATTTAAAACTTCTTAATGGAGATATTTCCATATCTGCTCAGTCTTCAATAGTCTCTCTCTCTTTCTTCTCCCAAAATGGAACCTGATCAGTAGTGAGTATAGATTGACATAACAAACACATTCATTTGCAAAATTAATTTACATGGTTTTATTCAGTATTTTCAGACAACTCCATGGCAGCATAAAATATTCAGGAACAAGTTTCTTCAGAAAGTGATCACCAGTTGTACACAGGGGAGATTGGGACAAACAAGTGAGTTAGTGTGCTGTGGCATTTCATAGCTTATTTATTTTCTTTCATCTTTGTATAATCTAAATGTCCCAGCTTTATCAGCCTACATAGAAAATGTCCTTACACCTACATTAACACTCCAATCCCTAAACTCTGTTAAATGACAAAAATTCAGCTGAACAAATTTTGAAGATTTAGTTGGTTTTTTAAACGAGTCATGAATCAGGCAGCATCGCAGCAGATAGAGGGCTATTAGAAACGGAAAGGTTTTGGGGCACCTGGGTGGCTCAGTTGGCTCAGTTGGTTATTGTTATGCCCAGAATTCATGATCCCCAAAGACCACTAGGGAGCCGAGTCCGATGCAAAAGCAAAAGAGCCTTTAGATTCGAGCTAGCTCAAGCTCAATCCCCTACCTGCATCGATGCAGTGGTGAGATACCAGGGAGAGAGAGAGAGTTTCAAAAGGACAAAGGTTTTATTGGGGCCTAGGGGCAGTTGGTGAGGTAATGGCTATGGCCTCAGCCGATTGGCTGGGGAAGGGTCCTGGGGAAGGGTCCGAGTCCTGTTAGGCAGGTGGGGGGGGGGGTTACTCAAGGGGAGGAGGTGTGGTCAAGGTGAAGGACACAGAACAAGATGGAGTCGGCCGGCGTAGGCCCACCCTTTCAGTTATGACTTTGGCTCAGGTCATAATCTCATGGTTTGTGAGTTCCAGCCCTGCATCGAGCCCCGCATGGAGCCCTGTGTGGGTCTATGTGTTGTCAGCAAGGAGCCAAGCTTCAGATCCTGGGTCTCTCTGCCCCTCCCCTGCTTGCTCTCTCTCTCTCTCTCTCTCCAAAAATAAATAAACTTAAATAAAAGAAAAAGGAAAGGAAAAAGTTTTCAAAGGCAGGACAAGGAAGTCATAAACAGAAAAAAGGATTATTTTGGGTGAGGTCACCTTCTTTTGGGGACAAAAGGGTCTTATTAGATGGAGTTCTTCTTCTTCCTTTAGGGGATGGAAAGGGCCATCAGATTACCTTATTGGTGCTGACCAGGAAATTACTGATGGATTGGATAAGACTGCACTTCTGGGGGGGTTGAAACTGCAATTCGGTTAGATATTAAGCCCCAGTTTGGTGTTTTCACCCAACATAAGTGACTCCATTTAGTGCCTGTAGTTTTTTTGTTTTTTGTTTTTGTTTTTGTTTTTAACAACTGTCATCTGCTTGACCACAAAGGCTCACATCTTCACCCCAACTCAATTATTAATGGGTACTGCTTTCTAGTTCTTTCCACAACTTACTAGATGGGGCTTCCCCGCCTCAAGCACAGACAGATCCACAGACACTCTACCTGGAGCAGGATTTCTGATTCTGCTGGCCAGTGAGGATTGCACTGAGGGCAGAATTATCTGAGCTCTGGCTCCGATGAGCTGGAACTCTTGCCATACTTGCCAAGGGAGAAAAATCCTCGTACATTTAGTTTGGTCCCATAGCATGTCTGCATAAATTCCAGGGTCTTGCCATCAAGAGAAACAGCTCTTTCAAGCCCCACACAGTGCTCTTTTCACACAGCACACGGATGCCAGTAGAACTGACTGAACTGTGCTCTGAACTATCCTTTACTTCAACTCTGGAGCCATGTTTAAAGTATGGATGATTGTGCTAGATAATATTCTCTCATAGCAAATCAATATTGGAAACTCCATAATCTCTCATTCACAATGACTATTGCAAGGGCCTCTGTTATACTTGTGTTTGTGTAAATACCAGTAACAGGTAAAGTCCAAATCTTGTCCCTAAGCAGGACAATCTTAAAAATATCTACTTATTTACAGATGCAAATAGATATCCAATAACTCCATTAGATAGAAGCATTTGACTTTCAGATCTAACCCGTTAATTTTGGCTTTTATGATGAGAAATTTATAATTTTAACTCCTATTAGAGGAGTGACCACTGATGTGAAAAAGAAAAATATTCTTATGTGAAATGCTTCTAAAATCACACCTGTCAGCATAAACTTCCCACATCAGAGCCAGACTGCCCTGTTTCATATCCTTACTCATCAGCTTATGACTTGTATGGCCTTGGGCAAGTGTGTTAGTTATCTATTGCTGTGTAACAAATAACCATAAATAATCTCATAATTTCTGTGGGTAAGAAATCTGGGCATGATTTAACTGGGTTCTCTGTTTCAGGGTGAAACTCAAGGTGTCAGCCAGGACTGGAAACCCATGTGACACTAGACTGGGAAAGGATGCACTTCAAAGCTCACTTTGCTATTAGCAGTATTCTGTTCCTTATAGGTTGATGATGACTGAGGACATCAACTTCTTGCTAGCTGTTAGCTGGAAGCCAACCTCAGTGCCTTGCCACATGGTCTTCTCTTATGGCAGCTTACTTCATCAAGGCCAGTGCAAGAATCAATAGAGTCTGATAGCAAGATAAAAGTTATAATCATATGTAACCTAATCACAGAGGTTATATCTCAACACTTTTTCCATACTCTATTGGTAAGAAACAAGTCACAGTTCCAACCATTCTTATAACATGAGGTGGGGGCAACAGGAAGCCATCTAAGAGTCTGTCTACCAAAATAAGTCACTTAACCTAATTGTGTATCTTTTTTCCCCAGTATATAAAATGGAGAGATTAATGAAGATAATAATAGTACCACATAGATTTGTGAAGATTAAATCAGTTAGTCATCTAATATGTTTAAATAATGTAACTGTGTCTGATAAATAACATATCATCAATAAAATTAATTATTTGTATTCTTACTCATGTGTCATAAGTTTAAACCAACCCAAATTTTGGCCATACTCACAACCTCCTTCTCTGATCATGCAGTTACCTTCATCATGTTTGCCTCTTTCTGCAAATCTAATTTAAAAACATCTCATTATCCATCAAGGTCTGCTCAAATAGTACCTTTTCCAAGATTTATTTTTGAGTACCCAAAGCTGTAAATTTGTTTCTTCTCCACTATACATCCATACTTCATTTATAGAAGTAGTAATTTTCTGCCTAATGTTATATTTATAATCAGGCATGTCTCTACCTAAAAGATAACAAATTATTTAATGTTAGGGAATCTGTTGCTGCTGATCGTGTATCTGCAATAGCTAGAAATTCCTTAAAGATTCATTGTATTGAACCAAAAATTAGACTTTGGTCTATAATTTTGTTATTGATCAGATCAATCCAAGAAAGTGTTAGAAGAAATCATGGAAACAGTGTAAGTTGATTAAGATAGAAGGAATTAGCCTGATAATTTGGGGAAAGATACTAAAACTAGCCTATTGTGATTGGCACTGTATTCCAAATCACTTCTATTTGTTCTTGCAAAGTTCTTATGGGATATTGATTAACTCAAACTCCTTTACAACCTGGAAGACTTGAACTCTTATTTCTCTCATGAAAGAAAATGTGTTTCATGAAAATCTTATAAAGCTTATAACAGGGATAATTTGGACCAAACTCCAAAGCTGTGACACACACAAAAGTTAGTGCTTCCCTATCACACTTTGTACTTACCCAACTTTTCCCAGTACCCCAAGTGTCTAGAAGCAACATGTAACCTCTTTCACCACTTCTTCCATATCTAACCAGTGCGAAGGTAGTCACCTGTTAGCTTTCATGCCTTTGCCTTTGCCTTAAACCTCCAGATTCAGAGCCCCAGGCAGAAACATTGAATTGACAAAGCTCAGGTCTGTGGTCTCCTTACACTTCAGTATTGGAATTAAGATTGTGACTCCCATCTATAGGATTTCTCTTAAATAGGAAAGAGGTTGGGTGCCAGGTAGATAAAATGACCAAATATCCATTTTTAACTTTTTAAATTTTGAATATATTATTTCTCTACATGGTCACATATTCTTCATCTCCATTGTCATATTGCCCCGGATATTTAAAGGTTAAAATTTTAATCTGGTCCTTTAAGTAACTTATAACAAAAGAATATATTAGCAGTAAAAATTTTTTCTTCAGAGAAAAGCCCAGGACCAGATGGCTTCACAGGTGAATTCTACTAAACATTTAAAGAATAATTAACACCAAACCTTTCCTAAATTAAAAAGAAGAAAAAAAGGAGGGATAACTTCAAATTCTTTTTTAACATTTATTCATCTTTGAGAGACAGAGACAGAGTATGAATTGGGGGGGGGGGCAGAGACAGAGGGAGAGACAGAATCTGAAGCGGGGTTCAAACCCACGAATCATGAGCAGAAGTCAGATCCTTAACTGACTGAGCCACCCAGGCACTCTGAGGAGGGATCACTTAAAATCTCATTCTTTGAAGCCAATTGTATCCTGATATCAAAGCTAGAAAAAGGCATCATAAGAAAAGAAACCTATATACCAATACCCCTTATGAACATAGATGTAAGCACACTTAACAAATATGAGTAAACCAAGTCAGCAACATATAAAAATAATTAATACATGATTAAGTGGGATTTACCTCAGGAGTGCAAGTTTTGTTAATATACAAAAATCAGTCAATGTAATACACCAAGTAATAGAATAAGGGACAAACACCTCATGATTACTTCAAGACATGCAGAAAAAAAGCACTTGACAAAATCCAACAATCTTTCATAATAAACTAGGAGTAGAAAGGAATGCCCCCAACCTTATAAAAGGCATCTATGAGAAACCCACAGCTAACATCATACTCTATAGTGAAAAACTGAATCCATTCACCCTAAGTTTGAGAACAAGACAAGGATGTCTACTCTCACTTCTTCTAATTCAACATTGCATTGGAGGTCAGTTAGGGAAGAAAATGCAGTAAAAACAGCTGATTAGAAAGGAAAAAGTAAAACTCTATTTGCAGATGACATTACCTTTATATAGAAAATCCTAAGGTATCCGCTAAAAAAGTATTAGAGCTAATAAATGGTTCAGCAAGTTTAGATAAGGAATTAATGTAGAAAAATAAGTTGGGGCACACTAGCAAGGGGCAATCCAAAACTGAAATTAAGTAAATAATTCCATTAATAATAGCAACAAAGAATAAAGTACTTAAAAAAAAATAAACAAAAGAAGTACAAACTAAGTGCAAACACTGAAATCTATAAAACATTGTTGAAATAAATTAAAAGAAGGCCTACACAAAAGGAAAGATATCCCATGGTCATGGAACAGAAGACTTAATATTGTTAAGATGGCAATATTTCTGAAACTGATATACAGATTAAAAAAAATTTTTTTAACCCATATTTATTTTTGAGAGAGAGAGAATGTGAGCAGGAGAGGGGCAGAGAGTGAGGGAGACACAGAATCTGAAGCAGGCTCCAGGCTCTGAGCTGACAGCACAGACCCGGACGCAGGGCTCAAACTCACAGATCGTGAGATCATGACCTGAGTGGAAGTCAGAGGCTTAACCAACCGAGCCACCCAGGTGCCCCTAAACTGATACACAAATTTAACACAATCTCTATCAAATCCTGATGCACTTTTGCAGAATTGAAAAACTGATCCTAAAATACATATGGAAACCAGTCAAGGGACCCAGAATAACCAAAAAAATTTTTGAAAAGGAAACAAAAATGAGGATTCACGGTTCCAGATTTCAAGTTTAATTCAAAGCAACAGTAAACATGGCAGTGTGGTATTGGCATATGTCCAGACCTAGATCAATGGAATAGAAATGAACATCTTGAAATAAACCCTTATTGTCAATTAATTTTTTACAAAGCTGTCGAGATAATTCAATAGAGAAAGAGTCTCTGCAATAAATTATGCTGGGATAGGTCTGGGATAGATAGATCTGAATATAAGAGCTGAAGCAATGAAAATCCTGGAAGAAAACATAGAAGTAAATTTTTGTGAACTTGGATTAGACAATGCTTCTTAGATACAACACCAAAATCACAAACAACAAAACAAAACATGGGCAAATTGGACTTCATCAAGTTTTGAAGCTTTTTAAAGGATAACAATAAGAAAGTGAAAAGACACCTGAGGAATTAGAGAAAAAATATTTACTAATCATGTATTGGATAAGGAACTCATATCTGAAATATATAAAGTACACTTACAACTCAAAAACAAAAAGACAAATAATTGAAAATTTATTTCTAAACAAAATATAAATTTTTTTGGTGGTGGTGTTCATTCTATGAGTTTGGATAAGTGTGATGGATAAGAGTTTGGAGAAGTGGATAAGTGTGCACACAGATGTTTATAGAAGCTTTATTCATAATTGCCAAAACTTGGAAACAACTGAGATATCCTTCAGTAGGTGAATGGATAAACAAATTGTGGTACATCCAGACAATAGAATATAACTCAGTGCTGAAAAGAAATAAACAATCAAGCTTTAAAAAAAATCATGGGAGAACCTTAAATGTGTATTACTAAGTGAAAGAAGCCAATATGAAAGGCTATACACTTTATGATTCCAACTTTGACATTCTGGAAAAGGCAAAACCACGGAGACAGGGAAAAAGATAAGTGGTTGCCAGTGGTTGTGGGGGAGGACAGCTGGATAGGTGGAGCACAGAGGATTTTTATGGTTGTGAAAATACTCTGTATGTTACTATAATAATGGACACATGTTATCACATACTTATCCAAACTCATAGAATGAACACCACCAAGAGTGAACCCTATTATGAACTATAGGCTTTGGATGATTATGATGTGTCAATGTAGATTCATCAATTTTGACTAACGTACCACCCTGCTGGGAGATGTTGACAATGTGGGAAGCAATGCATGTGTAGGGGGCAGGGGATATGTGGAAGATCTCTGTACATTCTCCTCAATTTTGCTGTGAACCTAAAACTGTCCTTTTTAAAGAAGTCAATTAATAATAATAATAAAAAAAGACAAATCAACTAAATATTGGCAAAGGAACCAAACAGGAATTTTTACAAAAACAAGATGTACAAATGTTCCATAAGCACATAGGAAATACACTCACCATTAATCATTAGGGAAATGCAAATCAAAACCACAGTGAGACACCATTCCACATTCTTAGGATGGCTAAAATAAAGAAGATAAACAATAACAAGTGTTGGCAAGGATGTGGAAAAATGAAACTCTCATATATTGCTAGCCGAAATACGAAGAGTGTGGCCACTTTGAAAAATAAAGTTTCCTCAAAATGTTAAACATAGTTACCATAAGATCCAGCAAGATCCACTTCTAGGAATATGCCAAAAGAATGGAAACATATGGCCACACAAAAATTTATAAACAATGTTCATGGTAGCATTATTCATAATGACCAAATGGTGGAAACAATCTCAATGTCCGTCAGCTGAAGAATGATAAACAAAGTATCCATGTATGGAATATTATTTGTCAATAAAGGAATCATTTGGCAATAAAAAAAGATACAATACCTGCTACAATAAAGTTGTTATTTAACAAACAATTCAACTGTAGAATGTAGAATAGACCCAAAGAGAAAGAACTTTTATATCTATATTAAAAATAAAATTTCTTGAGGCTCCTGGGTGGCTCAGTCAGCTAAGTGTCCAACTCTTGGCTTCAGCTCAGGTCATGATCTCACAGTTTCATGAGTTTGAGCCCCACGTCTGATTCTGTTGGTAGCACGGAGCCTGCTTGGGATGCTTTCTCTCTCCCTCTCTCATTGCCCCTTCCCTGCTTACACTGTCTCTGTCTCTCTCAAAATAAATAAACTTAATTTTTTTTCTTTTTTTGTAAGCTGCCATGTTTATCCATTGAAGATTATTCCAACCCCTGTTTGTCTAAGTAATTTTAAAATAAGTAATTTAATCCACTCTTTAATTCTGTTGTTTCAAAACTAGTAATGCCTGTCAAACTTGTCAAACCATCACCAAAATACATGTGTAAGCAGATTGAAATACGTTGACTTCACCAAAAAGTACTGGAAACACAATCCTGTTAAATTCAGAAGTATATTAACCAAATTACTTAATTCATGTAAAGTGGAATACCATCATTCTAAATTTCAACAGAAACCTTTTGCTTTGCCAAGAGTAAGAGAAAAACAACAGCAACAACAAAAAACAATAGAAATTGTTTACCCGCAGCTCAAGTTCAGTTACTTTCTTCCTTTGAAAATAACGAAAGTCTCTTTTTTTTTTTTTAATGTCAAAGAATGAGCTCCTAGATGTTTCTAAACTTGAAAAATAGTCATGGACAGTTTGTTTCAAATATCATGAAACTCTGCTAGCCTATCCGGTAATGATCCATTTATTTGTAAGCCACCTGGGAACTGTGGGTGGTGTGGGTTGTCCAACTATCTTTTGATTATGTCCTTGGAAAGGAGTAGCAGGTGCCATGCCAATGTTCCTTTGGTATTCTCTTAGTGCCAAATAGATCGTGTTTTGAAGCCCTGTCAGTCTCATCCCTCAATATGGATGAATTCAACTCATAGTCATTAAATAATACTGTGACATATAAGAGTAGAGTTACTGCAGTGTTCGGGAAACCATGGCCAGAACAGGAAAACTGTGTAGCAGATGGCAGCAAGCCCTAGTTTTCCTTGTTCTGTTCTCAATTGAGCATCATATCGATATAATTGAGCCACAAGCAGCAAAGTAGTTGTATCCTCCTCCTCTCCCAGGGTTCCATTAAGAATTCCCCAAATGAATCAGATTGATGAAATATTTCAGCTGTAAAATAACAATGTAGGACTCACAATATAGTCTCATTTATTTTTTGAAGAAACCTGTTGGGGTAATCACGAGTCTACATTTCTCACATCGGTTAATTTAATTAGCTACTTTTAAAATGTCATATATCGGCGCCTGGGTGACTCAGTTGTTTAAGCATCTGACTTTGGCTCAGGTCATGATCTCACAGTTCATGAGTTCAAGTCCCCCATCGAGTGAGCTCAAGCCACACATTAGGTGAGCTCAAGTCCTGCTCTGGGTGAGTTCAAGCCCCACTTTGGGTAAAAAATATGAGCCCCTCTTCAGATGAGCCCCGTGTCTCTCTCTCTCTTTCTTTCTCTCCCTCTCTCTCTCTCTCCCTCCCTCCATCCCTCTCTCTTCCTCTGCCCCTCCTGGGAACCTCTCTCTCCCTCTGCCCCTTGCTTACTTGTGCCCTTTCTCTCAAAACAAATAAAACTTAAAAAGAAAAATGTCATATATCTACCCAGAGATATTTGAATTGAGTTTAGACTTAAAAAGCTAAACTAAATGGAATAATAAAATTAACTACCCTATCAGAATTTTTAAAAACTCTTTTAAGTTTTATTTATGCAATCATAGAATAAAATTGATCAGATTTATATATTGAAATATATAAGTAATTTAATTCTGAGTAAGAATAAAACAGACGAATAAGGGAAAAGATCTTATTTTTCTTCCTATTCCAGGTATATTAAAAAATTAAATATAAATCTATTTGCAAATTCTGTAGTAGACTAACTTCTAGGGCAAAGCTTAGGAGAGCTTGATACTTCAAAAAGAATAGTTCAGTCTCTCACTAATTAAGTCAATAATCATTTCTCAAATGCCTGTATGTCAGATACTATTTGTAGAAAACTTTGAATATTAACTGTATGGCCCATCTAATAATACTGATAAAATGAATATTAAAGTGTTCCTTTGTGGCAGGCACTGTCTACCACTATTCTTATTTTACAGATAATGAAACTGAAGCACGAAGAGGCAAGTCACTTGCCCAAGGCCACACGGCTAGAAATGCAAAGCTGTGATTCTAATGGAGGCAGCCTGGCTCTGAGACCACGCCACTCCACAAGGCTATTCTAGCCATTCTGTCTTTCAACCAAACCTGCCGCTGCGTTTTCCTCTTCCCTCTGTCTTTTCAGTTTCAGCAATATACAGCAATTGAGCTTTCCAATTTTGTTTCATTTCTTTATAGTTTTGGACTTTTCCTTTCTATTTTTCTTCTCAACCCTTTTGTAGGCTGAAGCACCCCTATTTCCACGTCATATTGATATCGGATACATCACAGAAACCTAATCCTGGATGATGCCTTCATTATCTGTTCTTGTTTTTTCCATTTTTCAGGAGACTCTTGAGGCTCCAAAATGGTAATAAGCTTATGCATTTGGCAGATGTGTCTGAGTCATCAGTGATTTTGACTAGTTTGAGCAACTAGCTAAAGATACTCATCTTGGTATTGGTTCATTCTGACAGTTTGTAGCCTTGGTGTATAGAGCAACTCATACATCAGACAGGAATAGTTTCAGTCAGTATTCTTTAGTGGTATCTCCAGAAAACCATCTAATTTCCCAAGGGTTGTGATCATATTAGTCACACATGTCAGACCAAGTCATGCTTCTTTTCTGAAGTAAAAAGCAAGAGATACTGTAATCCCCAAGGCATACATCCTTCAACAACAACAAAAAAGATTTTCAGAGACTTGGAAACTCAATTGTATAAAAAAGCAGGCAATGTTTTATACTGTGAAACTTGTTCATCTTAATCAGTGGAAGTAAATGTGCTTTTCATTTAAATGTGAAAAACAATTAGTACCTATTAAATTAAGAATCATTATAATTTAAAAATTACTTACAAATGATAACGATTATAAAAATAATACTGCCATAAATTTACAAATCTCTAATACATTTTGTTTTCTTCCTTGGGTTTTAGCCTTTTCTTTTTTTGGAAATAAAAATGTATTTTAAAATATATTATTCTTTAACCTATCCTGAGACTATAGGAATAATATTATTAATATCATGCCTTTTTATGGCAGGAGATCAAGAGCCTGCACGTATGTTTGTTATCTTATCCCACAATAACTCAGAGGAGCAGGAGGACCTAGGTTCATAGATGTTCAAGTGATCCATGCAAGGTCAGTGAGCTAGGAAGCAGCAGAGCCATATAGAGAGCACACTTCCCTAGTCTCTTAAATTGGTGCGATTTCTATTCATTGGTTTGTTTCTAAATGCACGAGGGAAGAGAAAGTCATAGGTATTCCCTACAATTCCTTTGCTGGCAGTGCAGCACTTCAAGGACTTGAGTGTATGAAAATTACCAACATGCAGACTCCTGAATGTTTTGTTTTAAAAAGTCAGGATTGGGGGGCTCTTGTTGGGCTCAGTTGGTTGAGGGTCCCACTCTTGATTTTGACTCAGGTCATGGTCCCAGGGTTGGGGGATCAAGCCCCGTGGTGGGCTCCACGCTGAGCATGAAGCCTGCTTAAGATTCTCTCTCCCCCTCTTCTCTGTCCCTCCCCAACTCACTCTCTCTCTTTCTTTTTTCCCTAAAAACAAACAAACAAATAAAAAATATATATATAAAGTGAGGATTGGGACCAAAGAATATGCATTTTTATAGTCCTATCTCTTGATTCAGTTGCCAGTTCAAAGGCCAAAAATTAAACATTTGACTGTGTTCTATCGTAATTTTTTATATTCATTAGGCAAATTATAAGAGTCACTAGATAAGGAATATGATGGGCAAACCTTGGAGTTTGAGCGGTACATTCAAAGGCAGCTGCAGAACTGGAGTGAGAAGAGTCATTTAATTGGCAAGAGTACATTTCAGATGTAAGTATTTCTCTACAAACAATGTTTTCTTTTCTTACTACAACCGTTTTTTCTTTTTCTTTTTTTAACATTCCAAACTGGTCTGGAAATTTGAAAGACAGTTTCTTCATAACATTTCCATTCCTACATAAACCTCAACATTTGGAAGAAATGTCTGTTAATGTGTCATTTTTGACACTTCTAATCTTTGTCCCTGAGGGAAATTGGCAATGAAAAGAATAAAACAGAAAGTTCCAAAATCCAATAATTGAATTAAGTTTAAACTCTGTCCTAGAAACAGGGAAGCCATTTTCAGAATTCTTTTCAAGCCATTCATTTTCTTAATATTTGCTTCAAATTCTCCTCTGTTGGAAGATTTTTTTCTAGTTCTATGATTAATGATTTAGAGATGTTTTCTGGTTGGCTTCTAAAGATTGGTCATCTTTGAAATGTAGGTATTAAGCTTATACCCTATTGTAATTCCATCAGAAGCAGATTTGTAATTTTATTGAATGTTGTAATTACTTCCCTTTAACTTTGGTACTCTTTAGTTAAATTATAAAACTTGAAATTGAGAGTGTGATTTTTAACTATAATTTCTGTGTACACAAAACCTTTTTGTTACTGATCTGTCACTTGACTGAAATCTACTAGAATTAATTGACTTACTATTGCTCAGAAAAGATCAAGCTGTTTTTAACACTTATAGACAATAAGCTCCTCAAGTTAACAATCTGTGTCTGATGCATCTGTGTGAACTCCCTCCTCAGCGGAGAGTGTTAGTAAATATCTACGTCATTGTTTTCTGTTATAAGAGTCGAAGATACACAGCAGCAATCAGATTCTGAATCTTCCACTTACTCATTTGTCACTTTAGACAAAATTAGTCAACCTCTCATTTTCTTCATCTGTGAAGTAGGAATAAAAAAAGTACTGCCCACATACAGTTATCTTGAAAATCAAATGTGGGGCGCCTGGGTGGCTTAGTCGGTTGAGCGTCCAACTTCAGCTCAGGTCATGATCTCACAGTTTGTGGGTTTGAGCCCCGCGTTGGGCTCTGTGCTGACAGCTCAGAGACTGGAGCCTGTTTCGGATTCTATGTCTCCATCTCTCTCTGCCCCTGCCCCATTTGTGCTCTCTCTCTCTGTCTCTCTCAAAAATGAATAAACATTAAAAAACTTTTTAAATAAATAAATAAAAACAAAGTTGAATGTAAAGCATTTTGCATGGTGCCCAAACCATACTAAGTGCTCACTTGAAGTTAGCTATTTTTTAAGACTGTATGAACATTGTAATAGCAAGTTGTTGGGAAAAACCTAAATATGCATATAGAGGCTATTGGGTGAAAAAAAATTATATATACGTGGAATATTACATAATGAAACATTATACTATCATGAAAAGGGAAACGAAGGTACTTTAGGTACTGATATGGAATCCACTACAAGAAATGCTCTTCCACTATGGAAAACAGTATGGAGGATGCTGAAAAAATTAAAAATGGAACTACCTATGATCCAGCAATTCCACTTCTGGTAATATATCCAAAAATAACAAAAATACTAACTCGAAAAGATAACTGCATCTCCAAGTTCATAGCAGCATTATTTCCAATAGCTGAGACTCAGAAGCAACCTAAGTGTCCACTGATGGATGAATGGATAAAGAAGTTGTGATATATATATATATATATATATATATATATATATATATTCAGTCATAAAAAAATGAGACAATGCTACCGTTTGCAACAACGTGGGTAGAACTTGAAGACATTATATAAGTAACACAAATCAGGCAGTAAGAGACAAATACTGTGTGATTTTATTTATATGTGGAATCTAAAAAACCAAACCCAAAAATCTAAAGTCATAGAAAAAGGGGTTCAACTTATGGTTATGAGGTGGGAGAGGGAGGGGGTATTAGAGGAAAGTGGTCAGAAAATACAAACTTTCAGTTATAAGATAGATACTAGGAATGCAATGTACAACATGAAGGCTATAGCTAACTGTATATATATGTATGTGTATATATATATATATATATATATATGTATATAGCTAAGTGTGAGTGCTGTATGATATATAATTGTTAAGACAGTAAATCCTAAGAGTTCTCATCACAAAGAGAAAATTTGTTTCCTTTCTTCTTTTCTTCTTATTGTGTCTATATGAGACAATGGATGTTAGCTGAAGTTATTGTGGTAATCATTTCACAGTACATATAAATCAAACCATCAAGCTATAAAGCTCCTTAAACTTATGCAGTGGCATCTGTCAATGATTTCTCAATAAAACTGGAAAAACATATTGTTATCTCAAAAAACAAAATAAAACATGGTGCAGAATGGAAAGGGGGGGAATATATACATCTCAATATGCTAGAGAGATCACACAGATGAATCAGAAACAGACTCTCATCTTAAGGAGTTTATCATCTGTAAGTGTTAAAAACAGCTTGATCGTTTCTGAGTAACAGGAAATATATATGTGTGTATATATATGTATGTATATATATATGTATGTATGTGTGTATATATATATACGTGTATATATGTATATAATTTGTTCATGTTTGTTTTGTACATGCATAAAATATTTCTGCAAAAATACACAAGAAAATGATACCATATATTGCTTCGGGGGGGAAGAATTGGGGTCTTGGAATCAAAAGCAGGAGAGTGATTTTTCTATGTATTCACTTCTGTATTTTTTGAATTTTGAATCAAAAGAATATATTATTTATTCAAAATATTAATAAATATAATTAAAATTGTTTGGAATACCAAACTATTGAGAAAATATATACTAAGGCTGTAATGAAAAAATGATAACAAGAAAATGATCACTAAGAAAAATTATTTTATCATTCATGCAAAAAAAAAACTTTCAGTGATTACAGACAATGGTCTCAGGGAAAACTAAAAACTTACCATATTTCTGTGGAAAATGTAATAAACAAAACAAAAATGTTTCTAGGTTTTATTTTTTTCCTATTTGTCTCACAGCAGGGATAGTCTGCATATTTTCATGTAATAAACATCTTGGGAAATGTCATATATCTCTATTTACTATGTTTAAATAATTTATTATTATATTTAAGTGAACATCATATTTAACCAGTAAAAGTTGACAAAGGCGCCCATGTATAAGAATTTTTTCCTGAAGCATCTACATTCCTTCTGTACCATATGATTATAAATGACATGATTTTTAAGGTATTTATGAATAAGGAATAAGTTATTGTAGAGTCCAGTGTCAGAGTCCAAAATCACTACTTTGGAGCACCTGGGTGGCTCAGTCAGTTATTCGGCTCAGGTCATGATATGGTTTGTGGGTTTGAGCCCCACATCAGGCTCTAATGCTGACAGCTCAGGGTCTAGAGCCTGCTTTGGATTCTGTGTCTCCCTCTCTCTGCCTCTCCCCCCGTTGTGCTCTGTCTCTCTTTCTCTCAAAAATAAACATAAATTTTTTTTAAAAAATTAAAAAAATAAAAGAAAAAGAAACCACCATTTTATGTTCTCTCTGGTATCAACTGTGCACCCAAAAGTGGCTGTTTAAAGATAATTTCAGGATGCTATTACTTAATGATTTGTTTTAATTTTTTTTAATGTTTATTTATTTTTGGAGAGACAGAGAGACAGAGTGCAAGTGGGGGAGGGGCAGAAAGAGGGAGACACAGAATCCCAAGCAGGCTCCAGGCTCTGAGCTATCAGCACAGAGCCCACCTTGGGGCTCCAACTCATAAACTGTGAGACCATGACCTGAGCTGAAGATGGATGTTTAACTGACTGAGCCACCCAGGTGCCCCTACTTAATGATTTTTGAAGGATGAGTCAGTTTTTGTTTTTATTTAAGAATGGTAAAAACTGTAAGCCACACAAGAGTGATTAGCTTAAGCAACCATGACTTTATACTTAAGGCTTGCTAGAAAACTACAAATGACATCTTTCTGTCTGATCTAGAAGAAACATTCCAATAAAAAAATGTTGCATCTTTTTTGCAACATTAGTCTTATAATAGAATCCTTCCATGTTAGGACTGAGAAGTGATGTTGCTTATCAAAAATGAATGGAAAAAATAGGTTCAATATAATTAATGAAATGGTCTTTAATTACAGGTGCCTATGTGGGGGAAGAAACTGCCTTTCATACACACTATAGACTTCATACTTGTATTTAAAAAAAATAAAATATGTTAAATTAATTATATGTAGGAAACACTTTAATTGTTCCTAAGAGCAGTTTAATCAGTTCTGTTTTGATTTAAGCCTAAAAGCATTACAGGGTAGGGAAAGATGTTAAACAAGATTCAAGTGTATTCCAAAGAACAAGTACTTTTACTTTTGACTATACCAAATTAACAAATTTCTGTATTAAAGAGAATTCCAAAACCAAAATTGAGATATAAAAACATGTTATTTCATTTAAAGCTCTTAGAACTATGTGTATCACATTGAAGGGCTCAATGTATGCTAACATTATCAGGATTTTTTTCAGTGGAATCAGAACTATAAACTCCAAAGAAGGCAAAATCGTATTTTTCTTTAATCATGTTTAACCGAACTATACATACAGAAAAGTATACAAATCCCAAGTATACAGTTTAAAGAATTTCCACAAAATGAGTACATGTGCCCAGATCAAGAAATAGATCACTGTCAGATTCCAGAAGCCTCTCATCCTCCCACTCAATTATTACCTCATCCTCACTTCCTAGAGGTAGCTCCAATCTTAACATGTTTTGTCTAGTTTTGAACTCTATATAAATTGAATCATAAAGTATATATTTACATTAGTTTTGTATTCTGTGTAAAAATTTAACACAAACTTAGTGACTTCAAATAACACAAATTTACTATCTCGCAGTTTCCATGGGTTAAGAGTCCTGTGTCATGTGGCTGGATTCTCTCTTCAGGGTTTCATATGACTGAAATCTGTCTGGATTAATAGGTTCTGAAGTTGACCTACATTGAGAATAAAGAAGTGCTCTGGGAGCCACGGAGCTTTGCCAGCAATAACGGCATTGATTTTAGGTCAAATCCATTATATGCTACAGCAGTATTTTTTAGCCCAATATTAGAGCAGCCTTTTTATAGGCTATATAATTTATATTTATATGTGTGTAGGAAAAATTCTGAAAGGCTTTGAAATTGATCAAAAATGGGCTCTGGGGCACCTGGGTGGCTCAGGTGAGTGAGTGTCCCCCTCTTCATTTTGGCTCACTTGATGGTTCCAGAGTCGTGGGATCAAGCCCCACATCAGGCTCTGTGCTGAGCATGGAGCCTGCTTAAGATTCTCTCCCTCTGCCCCTTCCCCCCACTGGTGCTCTCTCACTCTCTAAAATTAAAAAAAAAAAAAAAAAAAAAAAAAGTGTTATACCCTTCCAGATTTTCTCACTCTTTCATTGACTTTGCACTATTTTATAACCCTACAAGTTTTAACTGAACAGTGCAAAGATTCTCTCACATAGAAGTACAAATTCATCATGTTAGGTATGAAATTGATTATTACTCGTGGATAGACCTATTGTACATGTATTTGTAAACTTCTTTCATCATTCCTTAATTGCCTATGTATGTATGGTTCTTTTTTTTTAAGTTTTTATTCAAATTCCAGTTAGTTAACATTCTGTGTAATATTAGTTTCAGGTGTACAATATAGTGATTCAACACTTCCATGCAACACCCAGTGCTCATCACAAGTGCCCTTCTCAATCTTCGTCACCTGTTTAACCTATCCCCCCACCCACTTCCCTTCCGGTAGCCATCAGTTTGTTCTCTACAGCTCAGAGTCTGTTTCTTGGTTTGCCTCCTCTCTTTTTATTCCACTTTGCTCTTTTGTTTCTTAAATTACACATGCATGTAAGGTTCTTTAAGTTTTGTTTTGAAACTGGTTGTAACATCTTATTGATTTCATCATCAATTGAGTTAAATAACATCTTCGACATGTGTTCATTTTATATTCATATGAGTCATAATTTTACCTTTAAAAATGTATTCTTAAACATAACTTAATAATACTCTGATTATTGTGCATAATATATATGCCTACATATAGAAGCTAGAAATATTTACTCTAAGTGGATTCAAAGATTTCTAAGTATTCCAACTTCAAGATTCATTTTTTTAATTTATTTTGAGTTCTTCATCAGGAATGAAACGGAACTTTATGTTACTATTCCAATAGATGGCAGAGTGTGTTTTATAGGATCCACCGATAATTTGATAACAACATACATTTAATCCTATTACTAAATCATTTTAGTAATTTCTCATAACTTTTCTGGTAAAACCCCACATCCCTAACCAGACCCATGCTTTCTCTTCTGGAAGTTTCCCACACTCCAGAAATACTGGTTTTTCTTCAATTTCTCAAACACAACATGTATATTCCTGAACTTCAAATCTTTGCTCCTGTGCTCGGTTTACCCAGAAAACCTTTCTTCACCACCTTCAATGCTCCCTTTTATTTTTTATCTTCCTTTCACTTTCCATCCCTTTCTTTCTTTTCTTCCCATTCTTCTCCATCCCCAACGCTGAAAGCTTTATTCATTCCTATTCAACCTTTAGATTTCAATTTATCTCCCTAAGGCAAGTTTTCCTAATTCCACCCCCAGAATAAATCAAGTCCCTTTGTTGCACATTCTCAGAACAAGATTTTCTTCCTTTTTATCACTTAACCCATTTTGTAATTATGTATTCAGCTTTTTGGATAATTTAACTTTTAAATTAAGATCCAGGTCTGTCTGGCTCACCTTTGTATCTGCAACTTCCAGTAAGAAACCCGACATGTTATGTGTACTCGATAAATACTCAACTACATTGGCATCTCACTACTTTTCTTTATCACAAAGTCAAACATGTGAAATTGTCACTCTTCAACTATTTTTACATATTAATAATGATAATTTCTAAGGTTTCAACCAAATAACAAGATCTGTCTGGACTTAGTTATTTCGGATGGGGTGCAAATGGATCTTGGAAGTGATATCTTCATGTGAGCATTGTTCAGCATTGATTAAAAATTATCTGGATCCTGGATCCAAATTCTGTCCCTTACTGGAGTGTGGCATGATTTAAGAAAAAGTTCAAAAATCTCTCTGTGCCTTATCTTTGTCACTTATAAATGGGAAATATATAAGTGCTTTCTTGTAAGGTAGTTGTGAGGATTAAATAAGCTAATATATTGAAAGTAATGAATATATTTAAACTGTGATTAGTCCAGAGTAATGTTAGCTATTTTTTAAAGATATTTTTGTGATTTGATTTCATAAGAAATTTATATTTAAAAAAAAAAGAGAAAAATCCCTATCATCTAAAAGCTAGTGAAATTCAGAACATTAGGGCTGTCAGTGACAGCCTTAAGTGGCTAATGCAGATCCTTTCTTTTGGAGGAAACAAACATGACCATACTGCAATGAACAATGATAATGTTATTTCAGTGGCAACCTTTTTTTTTTTCCACATGACAGGAGGAGAAGGGAAATAACATTCTGTTGTAATTTATAATATGATTAGTAAAGCATAAACACAGGACCCCTCCTGCAGCCATACTATCTGGAATCTGGTTTTGGATTCATTTCTAAACACATTTGAATGGTGGTCATGATGCACCCAGGAATAAGCCAACCAAACAGAAAGTATTTCCCTAAAATGTTCTCCAGATCACTAATGATGCTGGTTGAGCCATGACAAATAAAAGATCTACAATTAAATAAGTTTGGAGAACACCATATATCCTCTTGATGTTTCCCAATAGATGTTTATATATTAAACCTCTAAGAAGTTTTTTGTTTGTTTGTTTGTTTTGAGAGAGAGAGAGAGAGAGAGAGAGGAGGGACAGAAAGAGAGGGAGAGAGAAAATCCCAAGCAGACTCCACACTGCCAGCATGGAGCCTGATGTGGATCTCGAACTCATGAACCATGAGATCATGGCCTGAACCAAAATCAAGAGTCAGAGGCTTAACTGACTGAGCCACCCAGGTACCCCAAAGCTCTAAGAAGTTTTTAGCAAAGAAACATACTTGACTGTAAGCCTCTGATGTCCAAATTTACTGCAAAAACTTTTTTTAAAAAAACACTGTACCTATGAACACTTTGAAAAACTAATGTCCATTGAATATACTTGGGAAGTCCTGATTTTAGGTAGTCTCAAATTATACATGTTAGAAAACAAAATTCAACTCAGTAAATTTGAAGATGACTCAAGTAGCAGCCCATTTTAGCAGATAGAAATGAGCTGTGAGGAACTGTATGAAATGGAAGGGTTTTATAGGCAGAAGGGGGCAGATAAAGGAAGGTTCTAAAAATGAGTGGATTGTTTCAGGCAAAGTCACTTTCCTTTGGGGAAATGATGGGTCTAGCTAGCTGATTACCTCACTAGGGCTGAGGTAATTCTAGCTTCAGTGGTTAAAGGTTACATTCCTGGGAAAGGCTGAAATTGTAATTAGGTTAGGCATTAAGTCTTGGTTTGCTGATACGGGGCTTAGCACAAATGATTCTGTTTGGGGCCCATTGTTTCTTTTTTAGCATACATAGTTAGAAAGAAAAATTCATAACATAGCCAATTAAAGAGAATTTATGGAAAAGATTATAAACTATGATATTTTTTGTTATCTACACAGACACACAAATGTACTTCTTTATATTATAATTTATGGTAAATAACCTCCAAAGTAAAATTCCAAACTTCAAGTTAGAAAAAATAGCCACAATTACATACAATTTTATTTAAACTCAATATTCTGGGTTAGGGCTAGCATTTAGAGCAACTTTAAACTAGTGAAAATAGTATATTCCATGACAAGCATATGCAAATAGGAAAACAGAGGTACTTACTATATTAAAAAAATAGGGATAGGAAAACTTTCCTTACATGATTCTCAGTTATGGTTCTGAATAAGGATATGCAACTTGCCTTCACCCACTCTCATAGTTTGGAAGATTTATCTAAAAATAAAGCTTCAAAGATTATGTATATTTCACAGTTGGCTATGTTATCATAAGTTACTTTATAATTAAAGCCAGCACTTACAAATTTATTAAGAATTTGACATACCTTTCCCTCTCTAATCTCTTTAAATTTAAAAGTAATAGAAAGTTCTTTACACTTCAGTAGTGATTAAAGCTGGACAAAGTTACTTTTCAAAAAAAGGTAAAAAATGAGGAGACTCTTTATGAGAAAAATACTTGCTAACCTTGAAGCAACATTTGTTTTACTGAATGTAGATATGATGAATTCTCATGTGGAATATTTAAGTGTGAGGGGGTCTACTAATGACATGTGGCAAAACCCACTATTATCTACTATATATTTCTGTTCAAGACATTAATTGTCCATAAAGTACTCTTGCTCTCATTCTATAATGTGAGTTCTTTTTAAGTAAACAGCTATCCAGTCAGGATTTATTTCTTAGCTCCTCTTCATCTAGATGAGGCCATGTCATTAGTTCTGACCAATAGAATATGAGATATGATGCTATGTGTCACTTTTAGGCCAAGAAGACAGGGTCTTTCTTTCTATGCACCCCCATGTGGCCATCAGGCAACTCTTTATCTTAAATTGTGTGTAATTATTTGTGACACAGACATTCATGTTGCTTTCTAGGGCTTCCTTTCTAAAATTATTTGTCGATCATTATGTATATTAAAAGATAATTTCCAGAAAAAAAGTAAAATTATGACTTATACAGATATAAAAATGAGACCTTGTTAAAGACTTTATTCTACTCAGGGGCGCCTGGGTGGCTCAGTTCGCTGACCATCCAACTCATGATTTCGGCTCATGTCATAATCCCAGGGTCACAGGATTGAGCCCTGGTTGGGCTCTGTGCTGAGTGTGGAGCCTGTTTGAGATTCTTTGTCACTCTCATTCTCTCTCTCTCTCTCTCTCTCTGTCTGCCCCTCCCCTGCTTGTCCTAAATACATAAATAAATAAATAAATAAATAAATAAATAAATAAATAAAATGTAAAAGAAAAAGATTTTACGCTACTCATTGAATGAGAGAACCATTCTCTCAGATGTTGTAACCAGCTCAAAGGAAACATTTTTAAAAAGTACAGATGTATATGAAGTAAAAGAAATGCTGAAGTACATTGTAAATAGAAGCAGAACTGTTTGTTTAGGGAGAGGAGAGATGCTGGAATAGCCAGTTAAATCTTCACCAGAGAAGACAGAAGGTGCATGCTTATCATTTACTACAACTTAAGAATTATCAAATAACTCAAAGACAGTGAAAAGCCAGAAGCAGATAACCTGAAACATTATTTTATATATATGCAGTGTGTAGTCTCCAGTGACCCATTAATTGTTTCCTAAATGGAGAAGGAGATTAATCAGAAGCCAGCCTGCTGTGTAATGCTTTTATGTAAGCCTTAAACAACTTACACTGATACTTTAAAAAAATTTTTTTTAAGTTTATTTACTTATTTTGAGAGAGAGAGAAAGAGAGGCATGGTGAGGCAGAGAGACAGAGAGAGAGAGAGAGAGAGAGAGAGATTTGATCCCAAGCAGGTTCCGCACTGTCAGCACAGAGCCCAATGGACTCATGAACCATGAGACCATGACCTGACCTGAAATCAAGAGTCAGACATTTAACTGACTGAGCCACCCAGGGGTCCCTAACACTGGTATGTCTTTTAAAATGAACTTTTATTTTTATTTTAAATGTATTGTCTTATTAGATGTGTTATTAAAGTGACATATAGTACCATAACTTTTTTCAATATTTTAGTAACTGTATTTCTATATTGTTTATTTTCTTCTTTTGATCTTCATTATTTTCCTTTATATATTTAAAAACATCATTCTGAGAAGAAGTCAATAGAATTCCATAGATTTCTGAAGAGATCCATGGCAAAAAAAAGATTAAGAATCTCTGCTTTAGTAGAAAATAATCAGGAAGGTATGTTAGTAATGTCGGTTGCTTGTAATTGTTGTGTTTGGCATGGTATTAAAAGAAAGGTATTAGCTCAGATGAGAATGGTCCCATTTGCAAGCAAAACTGAAAGTGAACATTCTTGAAATTTAGAACCTTTCAGGATTGGGAAAAAATTACTGTGACACTAGTCTTATGACTGAAAAAGCTTGAGCAATGGAGGTCCATTAAAAATATGAGTTTGCCATACAAGAATACTCAGATTGCTTCAACATAGTCGCTATCAAGTTAAAAGAGAATCACTGGGGAGAAAAAAAAATAAAGCAGGCCTAAGAACTAATGGCACATGAAGCTGGAGACAAAATAGATCAGAAGCTTACAACATTTTGAAAATGTATTGCTATAGAAACCAGCAGCCTACCTTTGACTCACTGAGCCTTCAAACAACCACTGGGTTCCCAAATTTATAATGATATGAAGACAGTTGTAAACACAACACAACACAACACAACACAACACAACCAAGAAAGGAACATACACCAAAATTCACTGCAGATGAGGCCATCCAGATAATGGACAAAATAGAACATCTCAGATGATAATTCTGGGACATGGTTACAGGGACCATGAAAAGCAATGAACAAATGAGTTCCTTCCAGAAAGTGGAAATTGGGTGTAATTAAACTTCTCTTACCTGGGTAAAGGAACTCATGGTGCCTACCTATAGGTTTTCATTAGTTCTAAGAACCAGTAACTGTTATGTCTGCAATACTTACTGTGATGTTGTGATATAATAAGAAATTTATATTTTGGTCTTCATCTCTGAGACCTGGCCAGAGCTCCTAAAACACTTGTAATTTCCTGACTGATGGGGGATGACCAGAACATCTTACACTGCACTCCTAAGTCTTTTGAAATTTCATGGGTGATTGAATTGTCTTTTGTTCTAATGAGATGACTCTTGATGGGCTTCTGGATGGGGAGCTGATCACCACAAAGATCAAGCTTGATTAGAATCTTCTAGCTTTCAGCCCCATCTCCTATCTTCCAGGGAAGGTGGAGGAGCTAGAGATTAAGTTAATAATTGATCATGCCTGTTTGGTAAAGTCCCCATAAAAATCTCTAAAGTACAGGGTTTAGAGAGATTCTGGGTTGATGAACACATCCATGGGCCAGGAGATGGGTGTACTCCCAACTCCAAGGGGTATAAGATGCTTAACATCTGGACCTTACCTTATGTATCTCTTCATTTGGCTATTCATCTGTATCATCTACCATATCCTTTATTATATAATAAACTGGTGAATATAAGTAAGTATTTGCCTGAACTCTGTAATCCATCCTAACAAATTATTGAACCAGAGGAAGTGGTCATGGGAATCCTAATTTATTGTTGGTCAGAAACACAGGTAGCAACCTAGAACTTGCAACTGGCATCTAAAGTGGGGGCAGTCTTGTGGGACTGGGTCCTTAATCTGTGTGATCTAACACTAGCTGCAGATAGATAGTGAACTGAATTGAATTGTAGGACCCCCAGCTGGTGTCAGAGAATTGGTCAGTATGGGAAAAAATACCTACACATTTGGTGGTCAGAAGTGAAGTCGTGTACATAATAAAGGGAAACACATTTTTGCTTTAGCTGGTGTAGAGAAGTTTTCCCAGACACTTCTGTTTTCAGAATATGAGGTTTTATTTTTTTTTTTAATTTTTTATTTTTTTTTTTGGTCCCTGCTCTACCACTGGGTATTGGATGTTGTCAGTCTGGAAGACTGAATAGACAAGAGAGTTCACGTGTTGCCAGGGTACCAGTAACCATGTCTACCCCTGCTGGAGAGCATTTTGAACTCTTAGCTGGATGTGGTAGCTGGTTGAAACTTTTGGTTTCATCCTTCAAAGAGGAGATGTTTATACAGTTGACCCTTGGGCAACACAGGGGTTAGGGGCACTGATTCCCTAAGTTGAAAATGCACATATAACTTTTAGTTCACCAAAAAACTGAACTGGTAAGAGCCTGCTATCAACTGAAAGCCTGACCAATAACATTAATGGTCGATTAACACATACTTTGTATATGATATGTATTGTATATTCATTCTTATAATAAAGTAAGCTGGAGAAAAGAGAATATTAAGAAAATCATTATGAAGAAAAAATACATTTACAGTGCCGTCCTGTATTGATTGAAAAAAATCCACATATAAATTGACCTGTGCAGTTCAAACCCCTGTTGTTCAAGGGTCAATTGTATTTTTTGTAGGAAAAAAAGGGTTCGGATATTTGTATAGTGTCAGGAAAAGCAAAGTGTGGAGGAGATAGCTAACTATATATTGAAGATTCAAACTCCTCTTAGCACAATGCTATCATTGCCTGTGAGCAGTGTTTCAGCTGCAGATATTTGCTAGCTCATACCTGCATCCATGAGAGGATGGTTTGTGTGTCAGTCTGGGCAGATAATATTTGGGTCGATTTGCATATGCTTTCAACTGCATGTGGAATATCATCAAACCTTAGATGAGGGGAAAAACCTAAGAAGGAAGCAGTCTGGCACCTACCTCATTACCAGAAGGAAGGATGCTTTTGGAATCCTCCAGACTTCACTGTTTATGTGAATGAGAAATAATTTTGTGTTAGTGTATTAAGCCACAAAAATATGAAAGGTTCATAAGTTAAAGCAGCTAGTGTTATAACAACTAATGCATTACATAGGTGGAGATTCCAAGTAGGCAGTTAGAAATGAGTCTAGAGTTCAGAGGAGAGGTTCAAAGAACAGATATAAGCAGATATAAATGTAGAGGTTAATATTGTATGTTAATATGTTTTTAAAGATATGTAGCTAGATATCACTTAAGGAGAGGGTATTTAGAAATGAGAACTAGAATCAAGGTCCAGCTTTGAATATTCCAATAGGACAAGTTAGTTAGAGAAGTTGAAATCTGCATAGGATCTTGAGACTGTCTGTAAAGTAGAAAACAAAAAATAGTTTTTTCCTAGAAGCAGGGAATAAATTATTTCAAGGAGCAAACAGTTGTCAATGATTTCCAATACTGCTGAGAGTCCAATCAAGATAAGACTAATGAATAGTCTATTGAATTTAGTCACTTGAAAACTGAGACCTTTGCAAAAACATATCAGTAAATTTGATGGGAACAGAAGCTTGATTTGAGTAAGCTTGTGAATAAATGGGAAGGAAGGAAATAAAAATACAAAATTAAGGGGGAAAAGAGACAGGATGGAAGGCAACAAAAGGATGGAGAGTCAGGGAAAGTAAACCTGAGGCAGCATAAATGTGCTGGAGAGAATACAAAGGATCTAATATGTAGGAAGAAATTGCTTTAATAGAAAAAGGGGAAGGAAGAGGAGAAAGGACACAACATTACAGTAGGGCTCACCATACCATAATGACTTTTTTGGGGGAAAAGAAACACTTCTTTTTTTGTGACAAGAAGGAAGATACAGACAGTATCAATATGGATGGATGTGGTTTTATTGATGTATTGATTGTGTTTCATTTTGATTATTTTAATAATAAGTAAAACATGGGAGCATCACTAAAGGGAGTGAAGAAAGGGGTATAAGAAATTTGAAGAGAAAAAGCATAAAGTAGTCATTGCAGAAAAGGTGAAAGTGAACTTTTCTAGCCAAACATAATAGGATATCTGCGCACTTTTGAATGCTAGTTTGAGGGCTTCATTCTTTATTTTTGGAGCATATTCAATCACAAGGTACGCGAGTAAATATTTTTTTCTTCTGTAATGAGTGAAGGTAGATAGCTGGATTCAACAAGGGATTTTTTCCCCTAGTGTACATAATAGAGGGAATACAAATGATTTGGGGTGTTTGCATGAAAGTGGCATGATGACCTTTGACAATATGTAAAGAAGAAATTTTTGAAGAAAGGAGGGGGTAGTGATATTGAAAAGGTACATTGGCCAAGAGCAAAGAATTGGGGCAGATTAGATTTTTGAAGTAATTGAACTAGTAAAAGCTACCAGAACTAGGGGAACTGGTCAGAGTGCGGCATACTTGAAATAGAAATTTCTGTGATGGTGCAGCTAGCTACTTGTCAGGATAGGCACAGGGTGGGGCGGAATGGTGGGATGACTGGCAAAGATCAGGGTGTAGGAAGAAAATCAAGGATGAGAGCAAAGAACTGAGAGGCCAATCCATTTACCCTGAGAATGTTCGATATGAAAGATGAAGATTTCAATTCCTTGTAATTGGAGAATGACCGAGAAAAATGGCGCATGACAGAAATGAAGAAAGTTGGCAGGTGATATATCAACATGGATAAGCTTCAAAGAAGTATGGTTTTTGAAGAAGGATGGTAGCAGGGAGAAGAAAGCTCACTGACCCCCATATCCTGATGGTAAGGTGCCAGTGAGAATGATCTACGCTTTGTACTTTTAGTGTTTGTCCTTCATAAATTTGGGATTCAAAAGTAAACAGGAGGGATAAAATTTGGATCATAAGGAAATAACTTTCTTCCTCAAATCTGTTGTATTTTTCCCCCTGTAGATCATCCATCCCCATGGTCCAGGCTGCTTGTGGATTGCATCTTACACATTCAAAAAATGGATGCTGCTATAGAAGCAGAGAACAGAAAAGCAATTTCTGGAATGTTTTGTGATACATTATATTTTACAAATTTATGTATGTAAATTATCTTGAAAGACAAGACTTTGATTTACAGACACTGAGCAACTCAGAACAGCAATAACAGAAAGATTTGGGAAACTGTATGGTAATGTAAGAGCCTCATTTCTACCTAAGACTTGGTAAAGATTTTCCTAAGGAGAGACTCTTATTTCTGGCAATAAAGAGTTTAAGTGTTCAGAGAAATCTTCCCAGTACAGCACATACAAGTTTTAGATATATATTTTAGGGCATTTTTTTAAAGCAGAAAAGAAAAATTCCTTTAGAATAAAAACAATAGCAAAGCATAGGAGCACTTGAGAGTTAAAGCTGGCAATTTCCCTAGGGTACCTGGGTGGCTCAGTCAGTTAAGTGTCCGACTCTTGTTTTTTGGCTCAGGTCATGAGTTCAAGCCCTCCATTAGGCTCTGTGCCAACAGTGCAGAACCTGCTTGGGATTCTCTCTCTCTGTCCCTTCTGCACACTCTCTCTCTTTAAAATAAAAAAGTAAAAGCTTAAAAAAACAACAAAAAATAAAACTGGCAATTGCCCTTAATGATTTTCTCTCTCTCCTTTCCTTCCCTTTCCTTCCCTTCCCTTTTCCTTCCTTCCTTCTTCCTTCCTTCCTTCTTCCCATCCCTTCTTTTTTCTTTCTTTCCTTCTTTATTTTTCCCAGGCTCCCAGTTTCTTTTTTACTGTATCTTCCAGGTGGTTCAATTGTGCTCTGTCTTTTCTGCTTATGACTTTTCAACACCAATGTTGCTTTGCCATTCTGTGTCAACCAAACCCATTAAAACTCTCATTGAGACTGTTTTGTCTTTTCACAACTTCTAAATGCCATTTTCAGTATTGTCATTAATCCCTTTTGGCAGTTCTTTTATTTCTTTTGAAGTGCCTACTAAGAATTCCCTTCATCCAAATAGCTTCAGAATATCTGAATATTAGGTAATGATGAAACTTCCACCACCAATAATAGCTGCTCCATATTCTGCCATCTTATCCTATACTTTTGGTTTTTCCACATATATTCAATAGATTAGAGGTATTTGTCTCATTTATGCTTTTTTCGATATGCATCTTGCTGTTATTAACTTTTAACAGGTATTTCTTGTAGGTGAAGAATTTATATTTGTGAGATTTATACTTGGCATCGTATTTATGTGAGTGCAATCTTGGAAGTGCCTTCATCTTATTCTCCATATAATATTTCTAGGACATTGGGAATTTGTTATTTTTATCTAATATTAAAAATAATAAAATGATTAAAGCATTATTCTTACATCTGTTATGTATTTCCACTATGCTAGTGACTAAGATATGAACCAATTTCAAAATAGTATAATTTCAGACTGTAATTGCAAATATGCTAACGCCCAAGAACAGATTACTATATTTGATGGAACCAACTGAAGCTGCCTACTGAAATAGATGTTTATTGCTTCTGAAGATCACTACAGAAGTCCCTGTTGTGGGAGGAGGAGAGAAGTTAAATATCTTATATGAATGTTTTTCAAGTTCTAAAATATATGGTAGGCTACTGCAAGCTGATTTTATTTTAAAAAGGGCCTCATTGCTTTCCAGATATCATTTAAAAATTCATGAAGACCAAAATAAGAAACCCAAGGATGACATTCTTTTTAATATTTACTTTTGGGGGGAGAGCACAAGCTGGGGAGGGATAGAGAGAGGGGGACAGAGGATCTGAAGTGGGGTCTGTGCTAACAGGCTGACAGCAACAAGCCCGATGTGGGCCTTGAACTAATGAACCATGAGATCATGACCTGAGTCAAAGTCAGATGCTCAATCAACTCAGCTACCCAGGTACCCCAAGGATGACATTTTTTGCTACGTGAGCAGAAAGTACAGAAAAGAATGATGGGTGTTTAAAAGCATTTTCTAGCTAGGCACTGAGATCAACTAAACTTTGGTTCAGCAAATATTTATTCCTTAACCTCATTCCTCCTTCCTCCTTAGAAGGATACTCCCCTGTACTTTTGATATTGGCCTTCTTCATGTGACTTGTTTTGGTCAATGGAATTGGGTGGAAGTGAGAATGTACAAGTTCATATTTGGATCTTAAATGGCATTGTCTATTTACACATATTCAGTGAGTAAGTCTGACCTCTCCAAAGTAGCCACTATTCCTACCTCCTGGGCCCCAGAAAGAACTCCCACTGAATGACTCTGAAACAGAGTCATAGAAGCTGATCCATATGGTCTCGTATGTGAGAATAAATACTTATTGGTATATGATATAGCAACAGTGAGATTGTTTTATGTGTGAAGAGTGACTAATACCGGCACCTGATGACTATAGGAATTAATCAGAAACAACTCACCACACCCTTAATCCTTAGACACTTTTCTATATAACTTAGGCCCCTCCAATACTGGGATTCAATAGACTTACTATGTCTCTATAAAAGTTGCCCACCCATTGTTTGTCCAATTCTGACCTCCTCAGACTCCCGACTGTTCATTTTATATCCTGCCTCATTCAGGGTATGACTTTATATTTGTTAAAAACTCTCTATTTCTGAGGATATTTGTATCTTACTGAAGGGATCTCACTGAGGTAACTTAAGTCATATATATTTTGAGCAACTGAGTAATCTAAATGAGACCAAAGGGAATGCAAAGTAAACAAGATAAAGTCTTAACAAATAGCAAAGTGATAGACTTAAATCCAAACTTACCAATTATTAATGTAAATAAAAATGAACTAATTTCTCCAATTAAAAGACACAGATTATTATATTGGACAATAACAAAACTAATTATATGCTACCTAAAAGAGATTTACATAAAATATATGGATACTGAAAAATCAAGGAAAAAGGGATTAAAAAATGTACCTTGTAAAAATTAACTAAATGAAATATTTTGTGGCTATAGTAAAATCAAACTCGTGGACTTTCCAGCAAAAAAAAATTAGCACAAATAAAGAATAATATAATAAATAAATATATATATACATATACATGTATATATGTATATTCTTATAAAGCTAGCTTATAAAGCTAGAATAATTAACACAAGTTGTATTGCTATACAATACACATATAGACAATGGAACAGAATAGAGATCCATACCACATAAGAATACTGATTTATAAGAGTGCCTGGATGGCTCAGTCGGTTACCCATTCGACATTGGCTCTAGTCATGATCTTGCATTTCGTGAGTTTGAGCCCCTCTGTGCTATCAGCACAGAGCCTGCATCAGATCCTCTGTCCCCCTCTCTCTCTGCTCCTCCCTCACTAACTCTATGTCTCTTAAAAATAAATAAACCTTAAAAAAATACTCATTTATAATATAGACAGCAGTCTTGAGAAATAAGATATAATAGTAGACATTCAGTCTGATCACAGATAAGAAAATTAACTATATGATAAAAATAAATATTAATTTTTGAATATCATGAGTGAATAATTTACAAAAGAAATTATCTTTTTTACAAAAGAAAGATGGTAATTTGAACTCTTAATATATACTTTCTAAGCCTTGAAAAAAACTAAAAATATTCCTCCAAAATGAAACCTGAATTAAAACCATTTTGTACCCCTCACATCCTAAATTGTCTTAGCAGACAGAAGTTACTTATCTGGGTTGTAGGGAGAAGATGATAGGTAATAATCCAGGCAAGTGGTCAATATAGTATTAGAGGCTTGGTAGCAAGATGCAGGTCATGAGACTGAGGTTCAGCGATAAAACACAAGATTTAGGCGGGACCAACATGTATAGTTGTGCAATTTGTGAACAGCACAAAGGTGTCCTACAAGGGGATCAATAAGACTAGCTTCCCATCCTGTAAGTCTTAAGCTCTAGCTATTTTGTCCCAGAGAAGATGTCTTTTTTCTAATTCATACAGAAACATTACACAGACTGGTGGGAGCTCTGCAATCAAGGCAGTTAGTAACAAGACATGGTGCCAGTCCTGGTGGACATATGGGAGATCTTTGGTCTTGATTTTAAAACAATGCAATAGCCAGATTACTAAATTTAAGGCTTGAAATCAGAAAGGGGGGAACAGCAGTGTTGACCTGAATTTTAGGCCCTGGAGCTCTCGGATCTCCCTTCTTAATTACCTCTGACTGTAGACAGATTTAGTCTCCAGTCCCAGGGCAAGGGCGAGACTGCAGGTAGGAGTCAAACGGCTCCAATACAAGTATACAAGGAAAAGGAGGAGCAGGCAATAAGAGAGGTCACTATGTCAGCTTTCTAGTTTGCCTCCACTCCAAAACTCCGTATTAATAGACAACAGAACATTTTACCACTTCTCTGTCAAAGCAAACAATGACTGATTTCCTTAGAACTGGTGCGATCTACATCAAATCCTTCCTCCAAATCAGTGTCATACCATATCAGCCTAAGCATACCACTCTTTTTCTGAAAACAGTCTCCTCATTGTCTATAGAATAAATCTTAAGGTGGCTCACAAAAGCATCCTTGATATGACAAATGCCTATTTCTTAAACCCTATTCATTTAGGTCTCCATATCTCAAGTTATTTGTTCTCAGAATTTGCTAAGCAGCCCTATTTTCCTGGAATAGCAAATCTACTTCCTATTCGGTCAGCACCATCTGTAGTAAATCCTACCTGACATCCCTTCCCCTTGGGTTCTCATATACTCATACATAACGTCATCATTGCTTTTATATTTATTCCTTCATTTATAATTTTTTTAATGTTTATTATTTTTGAGAGAGAGAGAGAGAGACACAGAGCAAGCAGGGGAGGGGCAGAGAGAGAGAGGGAAACACAGAACGGAAGCAGGCTCCAGGCTCCGAGCTGCCAGCACAGAACCTGATGTGGGGCTTGAACCCACAGACTGGGAGATCATGACCTAAGCCAAAGTCAGTCGCTTAACCAACTGAGCCACCCAGGCGCCCCTATTCATTCATTTATAAAGTACTTATATAGTGTCTATTATGTCATAGTCATTGTACTCAGGGATGGAGATAACAAGAAAGAAAGACAAGAAAGAAAGATGAAGTAAGCAAGGTCCTTCACCTAGGGCTCCTCTGGGTCTAGTGGGAAAAATAGCCAAAGAAATTACAATCATGTGTGATGACTATTACAAGACTGCAAGGTCTTATGATTATTTAATTTTTGTTCTTCTTCCACTGGATGTGCATTCTCTGATTGTGTTTTATTATCTTTTATATCTCTAATGCCCAGCCTACTGTAAGTAAATGCCCTGTAATTGATAAATGCTTGTTGAATGATTTTTTTTTTGCCCAACCATTCTTAAATTGAACTGCTTTGCCTACATTTAGTGCTTCCATTATATCCTCCCTAAAAAGTCTTCTTACTTCTAGATGGGCCCATCTTCTCGTTGCCTGCTCTCTCACTTTTCGCTGATCATGTTACCTTTTGCTCAGAGCCCTCCAATGACTTATAATCACTTTATTTTTTTTAATGTTTATTTTTTTAATGTTTGCTTATTTATTTATTGTGAAAGAGAGAGAAAGAGAGTGAACAGGGGAGGGGCAGAGAGAGAGGGAGAGAGAGAATCCCAAGCAGGTTCTACAATGTCAACACAGAGCCCATCATGGGGCTTGATCCCACAAACCGAGAGATCATGACCTGAGCCAAAATCCAGAGTCAGATGCTTAACCAACTGAACCACCCAGGCACCCTCAATCACTTTAAAATATAAATTTCTTAGACTGGCTTTAAAAGCTCTTTATTTTCTGAATCATGATGATCTCACAACCTCATTCCCTTCCACTGTCCCCCATTTCTCTAATCAGAGACACCTTCACCTATTCCTCAAAAACCTCAAGAACATTCCCATTCAGGGTCTTTACAGTTTTACTCCCTCTGCCTGGAATGCCCTTCCCCCAACATCTTTAGGTCTCTGCTTCTTTTCACTCAGCCTTCTCCTCAAAAGTCATATCATCAGAGAGAACTTTCCTGACCACCCTATATAAAGTAACCCTCTATCCCAATTTTTCTCTATGCCCTTACTCCTTCTTATTCTCTTCCTGACAGGTATCACTACCTGCTATTATTGTATATGTACCATGCATGCTCCAGGCATGACTGGGATACAAGGATGAACAAACAAACAAGCAAAATGACTCCTTTCTTGGAGCTCACATGTTAGAAGGGGTAAACAGACATTAAACTTTTTCAAAAAAGATGAATATCTTGTGTATCAAATGGTTTTAAGTGCTATGTAGAAAAATAAAGCCAGAGGGGTGCCTGGGTGGCGCAGTCGGTTAAGCGTCCGACTTCAGCCAGGTCACGATCTCGCGGTCCGTGAGTTCGAGCCCCGCGTCAGGCTCTGGGCTGATGGCTCGGAGCCTGGAGCCTGTTTCCGATTCTGTGTCTCCCTCTCTCTCTGCCCCTCCCCCGTTCATGCTCTGTCTCTCTCTGTCCCAAAAATAAATAAACGTTGAAAAAAAAAATTAAAAAAAAAAAAAAAAAGAAAAATAAAGCCAGAAAAAGAAGAAGGACTAAGAGTAGACAGAGAAATTCTAAATAAGGAAGGTTAGGGATGGTGTTTTGATTATCAATATTGCATTTAGAGAGTGACAAGCAGAGCTCCTGCCTGGAGTGCCTGGAGATCCTCATACTTTGAATCTCCTTGAGGGGCGCCTGGGTGGCTTAATCGGTTAAGGGTCCAACTTTGGCTCAGGTCATGATCTCATGGTTGGTGAGTTTGAGCCCCGCATTAGGGGCTATGCTATCAGTGAATAGGCCACTTCGGATCCTCTTGTCCTTTTCTCTCTCATTCCCTCCCCTGCTCGCTCTCTCTCTCTCTCTCTCTAAAAAAAAAAAAAAAATTAAACATAAAAATTTGTATAGGGCATGACAGGAATAGCTTGCCTCTGTCTGAGGCTTAGTTGGAAGACTTGAAGGCTGAGGGCTAGAATCATCTAAAGACTTGTTCATTCAAATATCTGGCAGTTGATGCTGAAACTCTTACACATAATAAGGCCTCTCCTCATGGCTTGGGCTGCCTCATAAAATAGTAGCTGGGTTCCAAGGACTTGAATCCCAAAAGAGAGAGAGAGACAGCCAAGCAGAAACCCTTTGTAGCCCAGTCTCAGAGTCACACAGTGCCAATTTTGATTCTTTCTATTTATTGAGATAGTTACAAAGGCATGCCCAGTTTCAAGGCGGCGGGAAATAGATTCCGCCTCTTCGCTGGAAAGTGACAAAGTTCTGGAAAAGCATGTGGGACTGGAAATATTGCTGTGTCATTTTGGAAAAAATACAATCTGCCACAAAAAGTTGCACTGAAAACATTGCATTTGAACAAAAATTGACACGACATTTGAAAAACCAAGGGAAGCACTTTCCAGACAGAGTGAGGGCACAGCCCTTTAGACTGGAGCACGGCTGACACATTCGAGAAAGACAGAGGGCACCGATGTGATAGAGCACCAGACAGCTATTTCCTCACAAGGCCCCATCACCTCCCTGTTTGAGTTATTCACAAAACACACATTCCTTTGTCCTGTCTCCAGTCTTAGGAAAAGGTTTTCCAGGACCAGCAACTTCTATCTTCCGGCAACTTTGAGCAATTTACATCTTGGAATAGGGGGTGGGAGGAATGCCTCTGAAAGGTAATATTCTTCCTGCCACACAAATACATGCCTCTATTTAGTTTTAAATTTTATTTTCAATGTTTATTTATTTTTGAGGTGGGGGTGGTGGACGGGGGTGAGACAGGATCTGAAGCAGGCTCCCGTGTGGTCAGCCCAGAGCTCAGTGAGGGGCTCGAACTCCCAAACCTTGAGACCATGACCTGAGCTGAAGTCAGAAGCTTAACTGACTGAGCCACCCAAGAGCCCCTGTTGTTTTTTTTTAATGGCAACCATCATAGTGAGTATTGTATCACCTTTCAACATGCTATAAGTTATAGGATAAATTTATATTATTTATTATTTTTCCTTTACCTTAAGAAGTTAAGCTTCATGAGTGCAGACTTGCTTTTTTTCTTAGTTTTTTACAGTGGTGTATCCAGTGCCTAGAGCAGGGCCTGGCACATGGTAGGTGTGAAGGAAATAACTGTTGAATAAATGAATGAGTGAGTGAATTAGGTTAGATTTTATTTTTTATAGGTATGCACATGTTAACCATAGGAATCTGATGCATTCAGAATTTAAAGATTTGGGAGAAGTAGAGTGCTGTAACTAATATTTTTTATGTTTGGAAGGAAAGTAAACATTAAAGCCTTATATATATATATATATATATTGGTAATTTTAATAAGAATTTGGGTTACTAGAATGAAAGTCTTATTACTTCAATTGATTATGTGAAATTTGATCACTTATTTAGAAGGATAATTTTTAAGTTGAAATATTACTACTTGTGTGGATAATGTTAGGACATCTGACAGAACATTAGGTTTATCTTATTTAGCTATTTAATTTATTACACTTATAAGAGTTATTGAAATAATCAGACAGGATCTATTTGAAGACAATTAAAGTTCTTGAGAAGAAAATAAAGGACATTAAAATTTTAAAGTTATAAATGCAACTTGAAACATTGAAGGTGTTTGACTATTTAAGCAGTTCTAAATATTATTCCAAGATCTCTTAAAAGTGGTTATTAAAATTGACTAGTCTTACAAGTGAATAGTAACATTATGAGGCAAACTTAAATGCTTAAGAAAGTAACAAGGTTTTTAAATTGTAAATGTATTAGACTGATTTCACACAAGTTTCTTTTCTACATATAAAATGGCTGGAAAGGACACCAAAAGAACTCACATCAACAATGCCAGATATAGTGCTTTTAATGATACTTTTCAAGCAAAACTGTAACTGTTTACATTAAGTGCTGTATGTTCAGGGAATATCTAATTAGATGATTTCTTTTCTGGGGATAGAACCATCATCTGTTGTAATAAAAAGAAAACTATTTATAATACTTTCCATTTTTCTGGGGTAGTTCAACAGTTCATTGCTACTGAATATAATAAAGTAAGAAAAACTGCTTTAAAATAAACTCAACAGAGTTTAAATAAACAGAAACCATCAGCTACTCTAAATACCATTTATCAAAGATGCACATTATGAATTATCCATTATTATTTTCATTACTTTTAAGAAAGCTTTGAAGAGCATAAAGGATGCAATAAATAAAAAGAAAACATACTGGTATAGAAATAATACCATGCTAATTAAAGAATATCTTTACCATGTTGAAGAAAAATGGTTAGAAGTCATTAAATACTTCCCAAATTTTAATTTTTCCCATTGTAGGCATATTTAGTGCATCATTGCGTTTTCCCATATACTCAGTATATGAAGGTAATAACAGCAATAACTTGTCATTATTTCAGAGAAAGAATAAATTATTATGAAAATATTATATACTTAATTTGGAAGCCATTTTAAATCTTGAAAGCAAATAATTACCTGAACCTCAGCCAATCTAGTTGTTTTTTAACCTGTTATTATATTACTTGTATTCTTAATATTATTATTTTTAATGTTTCCTTCCAATTAAACTTTCCCAGAATTTCAGAGGTAATTCCTTTGCCCCACTTGATGTTGGGGAGAAGAATACACATAGAATATTGTGCTCAGTTTGAGGTTTCTCATTTTTAGGAGAACATAGAAAAATCTACAAGATTCCCTCTGTTTTCATTCATTCATTCATTCATTCATTCACTTGTACATGTAGCAAATAATTATTGGGCATTTACATGGTCCAGGAAGTATGAAAGGAACTAGCTATGGTGGGGGAGACATCCTTTTTAGGAGCTTAAAAATCTATGTAAGGCAACTTTGGAAAGCTTGATTTTTTTCCCTTTTGGATGACTGCTAAAATATGTCAAATCATTAAGGCTATTATTAAAGTCTGTGTAATCATCAAATGGAACAAACTAGCTACAGAGTTTTTAAGAGAAAATCATCACCTACAAAGCTTGCTTAACCACAGAATTCCCAGAAAGCTGTATTTAACTCCACAGGCTAGTTTGCAGTTGGTATGTGCCATAAAATTTTGTTGCCTTAACCAGAACTGGTGTTACAAGGAAAACTACAAAAAGAAGCTTTGTGTATACTACATTGACTAGGTATTTCTGGTGAAACTTTAAAGAATATATTATAAAAGATAGCTATTTTATATCTGAGTATTCTGCCAAAGAAATAAGCACATTTACCATTTCTGGACCAGACCTTTTTAAAACTTTGTTATGGAACTGAAATTTCAGATTACCAAGATACAGAGACAAAATAAATGTTTTTATTCTCTATGGTCCTATTGAGAAAAAAAATATTTTCTGTTTTTTTCATCCTAACTAAGAACTAGAAGTTCTGGACAAAAATAAAATAAAACAAAATAAAATCTATTTGAAGGCATAGGAAAGCTGCCAAAATAGCAAAGATTTGTGAGAGCACAAGATCCCAGAGAGAATGGACGTTCAGAGAAGTGAGTCCAAGATCTGTCAATTCCAGAGTAACTGCTGAGGCTGCAAAACCAAGCAAAGGGTTTGACAGACTCATGAAGTTCCAGTGAGAAAAAACAAAACAAAACAAAACAAAACAAAAACCTAAAAACCTGGGCTTAAGGGACTAGGAGGAAAGAGAAAGCCTTGTAAATGTTACAGGTTTTATGCAGGACCCTGGAGGCCTCCATCCTAGGAATCAAGGGTGAACCAGAAATAAGGCTCAAATTAGAATCATTTCAATTTCTGACTATATGAAGGTGATCTGAAATTTCTGGCACCTTAGTAAAAGAAGAGTAAATTTTCTCTGTCGGAAAATATCATCTAAAGATCCAAGTTACCTATAATTTTTCACAAATAATGTCTGACATTAAAAGAAAAATCTCTAGACATAACAGAATGAAAAGAGAATAAATAAATCAGAACTATAAGTAAGGAAAACAATGTCCAAACTGAAGTATGACAGACAAAAACATAGAAAATACATTAAAAAGTGCAAAAAACATGTGACATAGTAAAATGGTCTATCATGTGTAAAGTTGGAGACAGAGAGGAGACAGACAACAGGACAACAGCAATATTTGAAGAAATAATGTCTAAGATTTTTTTCAAAACAGTTCTCATGATGAAGAGCTGAGGAAAATCTCCTGGCTCTGAAAGGGGAAGGAAAGACTATTCGTTGTGAAAAACACTGAGAGCATTCTATGTAACAAGAGCTATTCTTTAAGGGAAAATCTTTAGCAGAGCCTTACCCCATGTGGGGAAGAACATTTCATGTCAGTCCACTCTAGTCTTTCTGTCTCACAAAAGGGGAAACACAGGAAAGGTAGTAGTCCAAGAACTTAGATCCAGTAAGACTGAGATTTCATCATAAGATTATAGAATGCTTCTCCTTCCCCACACCTTACCAAATGCCAACAGTGCTTCAGTATAATAACAGTGAGTTATTGCTGGAAGGGGTGCAAGATACAGACTCTTTCTAAGGAGAAGTACTTAAGGAAGTCAAAAGTCAACAGGGGAGAAACAAAAGAGGACACTCAAGGGATTGGAAGTCTCAGGTACTTACAGCTACAGAGACATTAAACACAACTGAATTCCTTTTTGGCTTTTGCCAAATGTTTTACAAAATGAAAAGAATGTCAGTCCAGTTAAATCATGTGAAGGTGGGCAAAAATGTTCTAAATTATCAAGGAAATATGCTTTGAAATGTGCTTTCACATCTGCTATTATTCATTCATAACTTAATTCACTCTAAATGTATAACGTATATTGTTTATCTTATGGTTTTGCGATGCCTCTTTTTCAGCTATTACAGTAATTAAAATCAAATACCAATATAATTGTAAATGGCTGTTAAAAACATAATGAAAAATGTGGAAGGTGACTGGATATTTGATATCATTAAGGAATTTTTGTTAGTTTTTCTTTGTTAATGTGATTTATTTTTAAAATGCATATCTTCAAGGAATACATATTCAAATATTTACAGATGAATTTTATGATATCTGGAATTTGTTTCAAAATAATCTAAGTTAGTGGTTGGGGAATTAATACATAAACCAAGATTTCTACGAACTGATAATGATTGAAATGGATGAAGAATACAAAGGGGTTCATTTTAGTATTCACATTATTTTTCTATTAACAATTTCCTTATTTAAAAGGTAAAAAAAAAAAAACCTTAATTTAGAACCTCAGCTTTTCTTTTGAGAGAGAGAGAATTCACTAGCATGAACAGGGGAGGGGCAGAGTGAGAGGGAGAGAGGATCCCAGGCAGGGATTATTATTTTCAAATAATAAAGCCTATTCAATAATTCAATAATAATTCAATTCAAATAATAAAGCCTATTACACTAAGTTATTACTAAAACTGATATTTGACAAAAGTAAAACTTTTTGTGCCATTAATTTAAAAGTTTGTATTGCTTTTAAATTTGAATTATTTAACAGTACGCTTTATCTGAAGTTTTATTTAAAATTCTTCATTTTCTAATTTCTATTTTAATGCACTTAATATTAATATGGTGTATGCATATAGTTTGTAAGTAACTAAATATGCATTTTTGGGGCACACATATTCCACATCATTTTTGGATGATGTACTGTAGTGTTTCATTTTATTTTGCTTTTTAAAGTCTATTTATTTATTTTGAGAGAGAGAGAGAGAGCATGAGCTGGGGAGGGCTAGGGAGAGGGAGAGACAGAATCCTGAGTAGGCCCCCCCAACTTTCAGGGCAGAGCCCGACATGGGGTGAAAAGGCGGGCCTATGCCGGCCGACTCCACCTTGTTCTGTGTCCTTCACCTTGACCACACATCCTCCCCTTGAGTAACCCCCCCCCCACCTGCCTAACAGGACTCAGACCCTTCCCCAGGACCCTTCCCCAGCCAATCGGCTGAGGCCATAGCCATTACCTCACCAACTGCCCCCAGGCCCCAATAAAACCTTTGTCCTTTTGAAACTCGCTCTTTTTCCCTGATATCTCACCGCTGCGTCGGTGCAGGTAGGGGATTGAGCTCGAGCTAGCTCGAATAAAGGCTCTATGCTTTTGCATCGGACTCGGCTCCCTAGTGGTCTTTGGGGATCACGAATTCTGGGCATAACAGGGCTCAATTCACCACCATGAGATCATGACCTGAGCCCAGATCAAGAGTTGGACACTTAACCAACTGAGCCACCCAGCCTCCCCTTTGCTGTATTGTAAATATTTGTGATTTTCTGTATATTATGATGTTTTAACATCTTAAAAACAGAACAAAAAAACTTGTGGGGACAGACTGCCCTTCAGGGAGCTAGCCAATTCTTGGAGATAGCAAAGGGCCCAGCCAGAAGCATGTCTTTGCTATGCAAATTAAGCTATCCAAAATCAAATTTCTACCTGGCCCATTATACCCTGGAGGCAATATTTTTCTACCTTAATCATCCCATGGCCAAGTGCTAGGCAACTAGGGACTACTACCGCAGGCCCAAACCTGCCAAAATTATTCAAATCAACCAATCCTAAACTGTGCAAACTGTCCTTGCCTTCCCAGGGAGACCCCAATAAAGACTGTGGCCTACACCTTCCCATCCTTCCCATCATTCTTGCTTCTGCCTCCTGACCACCCTGGTGGCTTTCCCACATGGTCTTTGTGGCATGCTATGCCTCCTGTCTGCAGAAACTGTGAATATAATAAACTTTGCTATTTCCTCAGCCAGTCTTCTGTGTCTTCTTGTAGTACATCTGTCTGACCATCTCTTAAAAAAGTAGAAAACTGGTGCACGTACAGAAAAAAAGTTTGGAGATCTCTACAAGTTGTCTAGTTCATGTTCAAGCACAATATAAGACTTTCTTTGAAATACTCCAATATGGTTTTAAATTCACCCCCATCCCCCGCCCCCTGCCGCAAAGAAGCTGACTACATTGTTGATTTATGCTGTTTGCAACAAACGATCTTTAAATTGGCAATTCACAGGCCAGAGAAGAATAGACAGAGGTAGTAGGGTCACTGCTTTTACCTTTAGGTATGACACAGAAGTGTTAAAAAGTGAGTTAATCATTTCCTGAGAAATACTGAAATGTTTCTGCCTGCCACCATCAGTGCACCACAGTGTCTTTGACAAAAGGACCTTTCAGGCAAAAGCATCTTTTCTTCACTCCATCATTCAAATTTACTTTCCTCATGATATACGCAGTAAATAATCCAGCGATTGCCATCGTCATTTAATTCAAAGAACTGAGCAAGAATGACTCTGACATACTTTAATTTGGAATCTAGAGGAAAATAACGTATTTCCTATAAGAACTTCTTGTCGATCATTAGTAAATCTCAACAAGGCAGTGTGAAAACAATTTTCTCTGATTTCACAGACAAACCACCAAACATCTGTTTTTACTGCTTCTTTCCCAAATTGGAAATAATGGCAGCTGCAGCATTCTAACTGGCTGGTTTGTGAAATCATTCAACTATTGACTGACCTCTGTTTAACTTTCATGTTGCTTTATTAAAAAGGAAGTATTTTTTTGGAAGAGTACAATCAATTTTAGTAACTTCAAGATTGAATTATAGATAACAAATTGAAATATTCAACGTTAGCCTGTGAACTGAAATTTAGAAAAAGAGGAATGCAAACCCTGGCTCAGACAGAACTGAAAATAAACAAAAATGAAATGTAAGAAATTTGTCGAGCGTATTACCTTTACACCCTGCCTGGGTATAGCAGTTCCAAAAATACTCACACTTTCTCTTTTCTTATTTCTTAAAATTTCAGCTTTATTTAGGGACAACTAGCATATAAAATTAACTCAAGATTTCGGGATGCTGTCTTCTTCTCTTATACTCCTGTGCCTGTATTCCTGCCTAACTTGATTCAGATCCTGCTCTTTGTCAAACAGCAAAAATTCAACTGAGTAAATTTGAAGATCTCACTGGCTTTGTTCAGTGACTCAAGAATTAAGCAGCATCCCGTCTAGCAAGTGGAAGGGAGCTCCTGAGAAGCTGTACAAATAGAAGACTATTATAGGTAGAAGAGGGAAGACCAGATTGTTTCATCTTCCTTTTGAGGATGGGAAGAGTCTGTGTGGCAGATGACCTTATTAGTGCTGGTCAGAATGTTCCAGACTGACCAGTTAAGACTACATTCCTGGAGAGAAAGTAGAAATTGCAATTAATTTAGATATTAAGTCTTGATTTGGTGACATGGGCTTAGCACAAGTGACTCCATTTTGGGAAACTGTTTTCTTTTTAACAGTTTCTCCCTTTTGATCAGATTCTCATCTTTACTGAGGGATGTGATACAAATATGAAGCATTAGCAGCACTCTCAGCTACTGCTTGAAATTTTTGTTTGTTCTTTGTGTGCTACCTATAGGTCATGATGTTTTTGCTTAATGTCTGTAATGCTCATAGGTCACAGAGGTTCACAATCTTTAAGTCGGTCATTCTCTTTGTTCCTTTTATGATGTTCCAATCTTAAGGAGATCATTTGACTGCTGGTTAGTGGCTGAAAACATGCATTAAAAGCTTCTGAGAGGATACAGCACACCAGGGACATTATTATGATTATTACAAGCAGAATAATTCCCAATGTTTGAAGCACACTTCAGAGCCATGGTCCCCCAGACCCAAACTAATCAAAATCAAATAAGTCAAAGACAGACCTGCTAAAGGAATTATCCTTGTAAGCCAAATGGCTTGCTCTGTGATTGTATGTAACTGAGTTTTGACTTCCTCAGAAGTGTTAATCCAGATATAACGGGTAGTATTAGCCACAACACAGAGACCTCTTTACTCAGCTAAAAGATAATTGAACAACTTGGAACAGAACAACATGGGGGCAGAAAAGACCTATAAATACAGAGAACAAACTGATAATTGCCAGAGTGAGTAAGGTAATGGACAAAATGGGTGAAGGGGAGTGGGAGGTGCAGGCTTCCAGTTTTGGAGTGAAGAGTCATGGGAATAAAAGGTACAGCACCGGGAACATATTTACTGATATTGTAATTGTGTTATATGGTGATGGATGGTAGCTACACTTGTGTGAGCATAACATATAGAATTGCTGAATCACTATGTTGTACACTTGAAACTAATGTAACATTGTGTGTCAACTATATTCAGATATAAATAAGATAAATGTTAACATTTGCTTTCAACAAAAACAACAACAGCAACAACAACCGCAACAGCACTTTGGCCAGAGAGTCTAAGGATCTTTGCAGAGCAGCAGTCACCTTAACAGTAGATTCTGCAATATTTATAAGATTTAAGGAGGTGTTTCTAATCATAAGGTCATTTACATTTATTCCTAACCAGAGAAATAGAACCCTGCCAAAGAAAGTGAATCCTGAATCATGAATGCCTTCTGGTAATTATTTGAGATCATGTGAACGTGAAAAATAGTTGGGTTAATTGTTATAAAGTTTTTGAAGATTTTTATGAATGCTTAATTTATATAAGGGTTTGATTTTCTTTAAACTAACTAAAAAGAGTTCTCTTCCAAATTAATTTTGGCAATACCATTCAGAAGTAGAAAATATCACACATCTACAATCTACAACACACACACACATACTATACATATATACGTATATGTATATATGTATATGTACATATGTATATATATATGTATGTATATATTAAACTGAGAGACAGACAAGAGAACTTACAGCTTCCATACACACATTTCCCATTAGCCCACATTCCAAATTACTTTTTTTTCTTTTTTTGATAAGAATTACATCCATGCACTTTGTATTTTAATATTTATATCTCAAAGTCTCAAGACTTTTAAGAGAAATAGAAGAAGTTTGGGGATTGGTAAGAAAGAATAGGTACATTTTGAACTTCCTCTAGAGTCGCATTTCAAGTTTTTGTAAAGATTTGTAAGATAAAGACAGTTGCTCTCAATTCCTCAGGAAATGGGCTTGCAACTTGAATGGCCTGATAGATTGATCCACCCATAAATCTTTTCACAGGGGCTTTAGAAAGTTTTTCTTTTCCTCTGAGTATATCGTTTTATTTTAACTTGGGGAGAAGGCCTAAAAAAATTTTTTTTTTCTATCAGACTCTATAATTTGACCAATTTTTTGACCACAGAGCTACTTTGTAGTTTTTAGCTGGAACAAACAATAAATATTTCTGGCAGTATTGAACAACCTCTTGCACTGAGGAGGCGTTCTCAAAGATGGTGCAAAAGATATTTTATTTTCCTCTTTCTGCTAGGTACTACAGCAGAGATCCAGGAGAGCTGACTCCGATAAGGATTCTTAGTCTTAACTGGCTTCTGCCAGTTTTCCTAGGATCTCATCTGTAGTTCCAGTATATTTACCAGAATTTGGCAAGGTTTTTCATTATTTTTAGTTTTAGCTTTCCCTTGGCTATTTGAGAGAATAACAGCAGTTTATCAGAAAATTCCTCCAAGTCAGGTAAACTTCGGGAGGGACCCATTTAGGGTCCCAGCTTTAAGGGTAGATTTGAAGGCACAAATTGTTGAAAATTTTGCAGAGGCCTTTTGAGCACAATCTTTTTTCCAGGGTCCTCACTGATAACAACTGAGACATTAATCCCTGGGCCAGTATTTTAACGATGGACCCCAGGAGATTGTGATATGGAGGTGGAAGGAAAAGTGTTATTTTATTTTAGGCGTCTGGCCTTGGAGCTGTCGTAGCTATAAAGCTAATGGTTTGGTAAACTGTTGTTTATGCTCTTGTGTCTTTAAATTTTCATTAGTCTTTTGCAACGAATTTTTTAATTAAGCTATTTTGGAATCTTGAAGCCTTTGGAAGCTTCCATATACCAATTCAAATAGGTATCCCAGGCGCATCTCGGTGGCTTAGTAGTGAGGGCCAACTCTTGATTTTGGTTCAGGTCACAGTCTCTCATTTCGTGGGTCTAAGCCCTGCATCAGGCTCTGTGCTGGCAGCACAGAACCCGCTTGAGAGTCTCTGTCTCCCCCTCTCTCTGCTCTCCCCTGCTTGCTCTCTACTTCTCTTTCAAAATAAATAATAACTAAACATTTTAAAAAATAAGTATCCCATTCTGTTTGTTTGATATAGGGACTCTTACTTTTAAGTATACTTAAGTAAACAATCTTGTCTAATAGGAATATTCCACATAATGAACATTATAATTCTAGGTTGTCTTTAGTAAAATTTTGTCATTTTGGTGGATATTTAAAGCTTCCAGGAACACAGTTCTCAGACCTAAAATGAACAGGTATGCTAGGAAGATGGTGTGCTTGTTGAACTTTGAGATTACTATATAATTACTGTTATTGTTATTATTTTAGCTAAGCCTTTGGGTCACTCGAGCCAAACTAATACTTACGAGGGATGTGCCATAGGGTTGGGGTTGTGTGGTGTTTCACAGTGCATCTCATTCCACACAAATTATCTTGAGGTTGGTGGGTGACCTAGGGTCAATCTAATCCATTGTGTGACCAACTAATCCTCACATAAGAGTCTTTGAAATAGGTGGCAAGTGCTCTAAAACAGCCTTTAAGTTCTCAACTTGTGCCTGCCATTGTTTGTGGCCTTTTTCCTCTCAAGATTCCCATCAGCAATTATCCTTTATGTACACAAACCCAGGCAAACAGACACATAAGCCTTAATAGATTAGCAATAACCAAGAGAATGTTACTGCTTCCTGGCCAAGAGAACAGCTTGTGTATACCACCAGCAAATCCCAGCATGGATTAAACCAGCAGAGTTCAGTAAATGGGGATTGTGGACTAAAACTGGGGAAAGAGATTCCAAACAACTGGGGAGTTTTGGACTGAACCAAGGGCTAGGGACTCAGGTTCCAGTGGAACCATTTGACAAAGCTGATCTCCTAAACCCTGAAAAGCCAATTAGATCAGGATCTCAATGTAAAGACAGTGGAGCTCAGAACCAATTGGACTTACCCATGGCTCTCATAAAGAGCAAGAAAGACAGTGAATTCAAAGAAGTTCACAGAGCACCATGCCTATGTTTTTCATTGTCCCTGAATGCCATCAGAAGTTTGCTTCAGATCCAGCTGCCACCACCAAATCCATTAAACAATAAAAATTCAATGCAGTAAATTTGAAGATCTAAACAGCTTTATTCAATGATTCATGAATCGTGTAATGTCCCATCTAGCAAGCAGAAAACAGCTCTGAAGACCCGTACGAGATGGAAAGCTGTTATACACAGAAGGGGAAGGGATAAAGAAAGAGCAGATTAATTCATCTTCCTTTGGGGAATGAAAAAGGGTTTATGTGGCAAATTACCTCATTAGTGCTGACCAGAAAATTCTGGACTGACTGCTTAAGACTACATTCCTGGAGAAGGTTGAAAGTAGAATTAGGTTAGGTATTAAGCCTTGGTTTGGTGATATGGGCTGAGCACAAGTGACTCCATTTTGAGCCTATTATTTCTTTTTACACCTTGACGCATAGATAAACTGAATTGCAGGCAGCACTGCTCACAGCAATATGTCCTTGGGCAAGAGGTTATTTGAGGTTAAGTAGAGGTTCTGAAGCAATATTAGTCCAGGTTGTTTTGAGCTATGTTGGTGGGATAAAGAGACAACATTTAAAAGTGTCGAAAGTGCAATATTAATGAATGCTAAGTCTGATGAGATGGGACTACAAGAAAATTACATAGAATCCACCAGAAGAGTAAAGACTTAAACAAAGATCGATTTACAGTATGGTTTGAGTATGGTTTGTGTTAAGCAGTTCAATGTGTTACAGACACCACCCCCTTTTTTTGAAAACTTCTTTAAGGCTTTATTTCTTATTTCTATTTTTTTTTTTTTTTTAATTTTTTTTTCAACGTTTATTTATTTTTGGGACAGAGAGAGACAGAGCATGAACGGGGGAGGGGCAGAGAGAGAGGGAGACACAGAATCGGAAACAGGCTCCAGGCTCTGAGCCATCAGTCCAGAGCCCGACGCGGGGCTCGAACTCCCGGACCGCGAGATCGTGACCTGGCTGAAGTCGGACGCTTAACCGACTGCGCCACCCAGGCGCCCCATTTCTTATTTCTATTTTTAATTGTACGGATATATATTTGGATTTTTAATTTTCTTGGAATAATTTCAAAATCATAGAATAGTTATAAGAATAGTACAAAGAGAGGTGTCTGGATGGTTCAGTCGGTTGAGCCCCCAACTCTCGATTTCAGCTCAGGTCATGATCTCATGGTCATGGGATCAAGCCCTACACAGGGCTCTGTGTTGAGCATGGAGCCTTCTTGAGACTCTCTCCTTCTGCCTCTGCCCCTCTCTCCTGCTCATGCTTGCTCTCTATCTCTCTCTAAAATTAAATAAAGAAATAAATAAAGAAGAAGAATTAAAAAAAAATAGCATAAAGAACTCCGACTGACTCATTACCCAGCTTACCTAAAATTAGCATTACTGTAATGGCACAATCTTCTGATGTAATTTGCTGCCAGAAACACAGCATTGTTTTTGTGATATCCTTGCAAAATAAATATATCATATGAATCAAATAATGAGAAAATATCAGATGAACCCTAGTTAAGAAACATTCTTCAAAATAATTGCCTTGTTCTCCAAAGAAACAATTGATTGTTACGTACAATTGATAATTTTATTGTGTTTATACGTGAAATGTCCTTTTTATAGGAAACATGCACTGAAATATTTGGGGTAGAGAGGCATCATTTCTGTTACTGACTTCCAAGTGGAGCATAATGTTGTAGACACATGCACAAACAGATGCAGACGTATGTATACACACACATGGGGTGACAATGAGAATATGTAGTAAAATGTTAACATTCTGAGACCCTTTTTCACCTGAAGCCCTAAGCTTGCTGTGGAAGCTGCCTTGCCAGGAAAAGCACAATCACTCACTCCTGCACCATAACCACAGGAGTGCAGGGTTTGGAGTGTGCTTGAGGAGGCTAAAGGCCGTAGCTATGCCCCCTCTTGCCCATAATCTAGCCAGGGACTGAAGCTGAGTGTCAGGACAGAGAAGCAAGGCGATATGGAAAAGTAAGGCATAATAAAGAATGAAGAAAAACGAGATTAAGAAAGTGCAAGAGCAAGAAAGTGGTGAGAACAAGGACACTAGTTCTCTGGTATGGGTCAGGAACTCAGTCGTTGACTTTGCAGCAATTTGCGTCTTTCTTTGCATTACCTTCAGCTCTCAGCAAAGCATGCTTTTCTGGGGGATTTTGAGGGGTGTTTGGCTTTGGTCATAAAGGAGTACAATGTAGTGGGGAACTCTTCTAGGTTTGGAAGGACAGATGGCTGGGAAAGTCTGGGGGCTAGGACTAGGTAACTGGTATTTTGAACACAATGGACTTGAGCAGTGTAATCCAAAAAATGAACTTTACTTCCTCCACTGTCCCATTAAATCTGCCCGGGGGGGGGGGGGGGGGCGCCTGGGTGGCGCAGTCGGTTAAGCGTCCAACTTCAGCCAGGTCACGATCTCACGGTCCGTGAGTTCGAGCCCCGCGTCAGGCTCTGGGCTGATGGCTCGGAGCCTGGAGCCTGTTTCCGATTCTGTGTCTCCCTCTCTCTGCCCCTCCCCCGTTCATGCTCTGTCTCTGTCTGTCCCATAAATAAATAAAAACGTTGAAAAAAAAAATTTAAAAAAAAAATCTGCCCAGGGGGACAATCCTTCTATTTGTGTGAAAACTCAGTCTCTCTGACTTTTCTGGTCACTCTGCAAAAAGAGAAATTCCTATGACCTTTTAACATGGCAAACATAAAAATAACAATGTGTCTCACATAATAATCAAAATTCTAAATTTTATTTCAACATAACATCTTCACACTTCTCTCCAACTGAAGACTTCTTTGAGCTGGTTGCTGACTGTGGGAAGCAGGACATGATTTTCCTTTTGTCTTTTATCCTGTCCTAATATTTCTCCTCCTTTCCAAGGTTGTTATCATGCTAGATTTTTTTGGTCCTTCCTGTGTTGATGAGAAATGGCAGAGCGAAAAGAGGGAAGATGGATGGAGAGTGGGGGTGAGAATCACAATAATCCATCAACTTTATCCTTCAACAGTTTTTTTAAATGTTTATTTACATTTGAGAGAGAGAGAGAGAGAGAGAGAGAGAGAGAGAGAGAGAGAACGCTTGAGTGAGGAGAGGGGCAGAGAGATGGAGACAGAATCTGAAGCAGGCTCCAGGCTCTGAACTGTCAGCACAGAGCCCGAAGTGGGGTTCAAACCCACGAGCTGCAAGATCATGACCTGAGCTGAAGTAGGATGCTTAACCGAATAAGCCACCCAGGCACACCTCAACTTCTCTTTCAAAACCTCTTCATAAAATCCTTTGTCCGTCCTACTTTTTTATATTTTCATTGTGAATAAGGGAAATTTAAGGTTTTCATAAATGAGCATTGGCTGTTTCCTTTGAAATTCTGCCTTCAAGGAAGTCTAGCACTTTCTCAAAGGTAGCACCACTTGTATTCCGGTGCTTTGTTCAAAAGTTCCAATTTAATATCCTGTTAGAACCATATCATGGAATATTGGTGTCTTAGTCAATTTAGGCTGCTAAAATGAAGTATTGTGGACTTGTTAGCAACAGAAACTTACTTCTGACAGTTCTGGAGGCTTGAAGTGTGAGATCAAGGTGCCAGTTTGCTTGGGTTCTGATGATAGTTCCCTTCCTGATTGCAGAATGCTGACTGCTTGTTTTAATCTCACATTGCTAGAAGAGCAAGGAAGTTCTCTCAGGTCTTTAATCCCACTCATGAAGGCAGAGCCCTCATGACCTAATCATCTTCAAAGGCTCCACATCCTAATACCATCACATTGGGGATTAAGTTTCAACATATGAATTTTGGGGGCATACAAACAATTAGTCTATAGCAGCAGGTATATATGAATTCTATCTTCAGGGAAAGAGGTAATCCTATAATCATGCTTAAAAAATTTGTTTCCCTGGAGACATTCCTCAAGGACCTAATTTATATGGTCCATCTGGTTGTTCTCATAGCAAAGGGCAATGGGAATGCATACTTGTCTTAAGAGAGCTTTCAAGAGTCCCTGAAAGCCTGACATCAACTGGCATTCTGAGTGAGATGCATTAGGGTTTGGAGGACTTTAACAGCCATAAAAACAGGGTCAGAAGATGATCTAATGCAATCAACAGGTGATCATTTTTAAGGGTCAACAATAATGTATGTGGAGTCTTCAGGGCAGTCTAAGATAAAGTCTATATTTCCAGCTCTCAAGACCACTCAAGTATCAGAAGATCACATCCTGTATATTTTGACATATTTGAGAACAGTATGTTGAATGTAGAAATAAAAAACAATGCCTAGCCCAAGAGAAGGAAAACCAGCCCAACTTTCCCTGTCTCCTTGCTTTGCTTAAAATAGTCTCTGACAACACTGTCTTCATTCCCATCACCTATTGGGTGGTTGCTTTGCAATTTTGTTTTCATGTAATATTCAGGAGTTTTCTTTTATCTTAAGGAAATGGTGAATTACGGAAAGATTTTTAAGTCAGAAAAATTATATGATCATATTTGCATTTCAGACATCTTATTCTGGCAAGAGTGTAGAGCATGGGTTAGAGACAGGTGAGACTAACTACTACGTCAACAGTTAAGAGAGAATGGAGGAAAAGCCAAAAGTAAAACCAAGAAAATGAAAATAAAGCAGAAAGGGGGAAAATAGAAGAATGGTACCATAAATGTCACAGGTAGGTGGAGGGAGTGATAAACAGCTTATAATCGTTATGTGACAGATGTTACAAAATCTTATTTCCATTTAACAAAGGAATTGTATGCATCTAACCATACATGTGTCTATTCATGTCTTTTTTTTAATCTAAATTTTTTTAAATATTTTTTTTTTCAGAGAGAGAGAGAGAGAGAGAGAGAGGGAATGTGGGAGGGGCAGAGAGAGACCAAGATAAAGAATCTGAAGCAGGCTCCAGGCCCTGAGCTGTCAGCACAGAACCTGACATGGGGCTCGAATTCATGAGTTGTGAGATCATGAAGTGAGCTGAAGTTGGACACTTAACCAACTGAGCCACCCAGGCACCCCTATTTATGTCTTTTTAAACATTGAAATAAACAGATCAATCACTGTGTCATATTCTATAAAAATTCCTGAATTCAAAAAACCTGAGAACTAAAAGCAGACTATATGAAATCACAATTCTATAAAAGGTCTTAAGTTTTAAGCTGTTCTTTTTTTTTTCTTTTCTAAATCTTTTCTTCAAATGAAATCTTACTTGAAACCCAACACTTGTAATCAATCTGGAATGCCAATCTCCACATTCCCTAACCCTCAGTTTTATTGGCTCCTGATGCACTCTGAGGTCTATCAAGGCCTGTTCTTGTGACCATTCATCATTTAAAACTGAAATTTATATTGTGAGTTCCATAAGCTCTAGGGCCATTTCTGTTGTATTTACCACTTTATTCCCAATACCTAGCACAGCATGTGATGTCTGATGAATATTTATTGAATGAATGAGTGACGAAAGATCAGACAGAGAAAATGACATGACTTGAATTAAGTCACACAGCAAATTGATGAGGCTCAGACTTAGTATATAGTGACTGGGTAGGTACCGGTGGCATTACCAGAATAGGAAATAAAGGAGGAGAAATAGAGTGAAAAAGGATGCTGAGGTCAGTTTTGGATATTAGAGTTTGAAGTGCTTTGGGGGCATCCAGGTAGAGGCATCAACAGACAACAAACTGTTAAGTCTATTTAGTTTAGACTCAGTGGTCTAGCTCTTCAACTCCTCTTGCAAAAGGCTTTCATTTGTTTAACTTTTAAGCACTGTGTTTGTCCAGGCACGTATCCCACCCTCACATAGCCACCAGAGCAGAGTTTCCTCAACTTTATTGTACATGCAAATCAACATGAGGAATCTTCTTAAAAGACAGATTCTGACTCAGAAGATGGAGCCTGAGCTTTGGCAGTCTTAACAGGCAGTCTTAGTAAGTTTCCGTGTGATGCCGAGGCTGCTCATCTACATTTTGAGAAGCAAGACCCTGCAAATCAGTGAAAAATGGCACGAAGAGTTGGTTGGCAGTTTGTTTTTTTCGTTCTGTAAAATTTCACAATCTTTATAACAAATAGAGATGGGGAACTTGCAAAGTTTTATTTGCTTTTCAAATGAATTTCTTCTCATAAACTTTTCTTTTGCACTTCAAAGAATATGTTTAGGTGTTTTACATGTTTGCTTTATAATATAATGTGACTGTTAATTCATAAATTAATTCAAGACAAATTTTCTTTAGTTTTATTTTTTTGTTATTTTATGTATGTATGTATGTATGTATGTATGTATGTATGTATTTACTTATTTATATTTTATTCTTAGGAGAGAGAGAGTATGAGCAGGGAAGGGGCAGAGACAGAGAGACAGAGAGAGAGAGAGAGAGAGAGAGAGAGAGAGAGAGAGAGAGAATCTCAAGCAGGCTCCACACTACCAGCTCAGAGCCCAACGCGGGGCTCAATCCCACCAACTGTGAGATCATGACCTGAGCTGAAATCAAGAGTCCAATGCCCAACCAACTGAGCCACCCAGATGCCCCAATTTTGATTTATTTTGAGAGAAAGATAGAGAGCAAGGGGGGGGGGGGGACAGAGAGAGAGGAAGACAGAATCCCAGGCAGGCTCTGCACCATCAACCCAGAGTCCGATGCAGGGCTTGAATATACCAAAGCGAGATCGTGACCTGAAGTCAAGAGTGAGAGGCTTAACTGACTGAGCCACCCAGGAGCCCCAGAGTTTTCTTAATTTTAATAGTGATCCCATAAACTGCTTATTCTTTCTAGGAGTTTTTTTTAGCTGTTAGCCTCAGGCTAAAGATTTCAGGCTAAGTTTAGCAGCTGTTGGAAGTAAAGCTGTTAGAGAGGCAGGCTCTGGAAGGAGGTAAATTCAAGACATTTTGAAACATTCAAGTACTTATAAAAAGTACCAATTGCAAAATAGTAACATAGTTTAAATCTACAGAGAGGTCTAGTTATTCTTATCCTGAAACATGGAGACCATCCCAACTGGAAAACAAAAAGATTTTTATGAGAAACCAGTAGCCTTTCTTAGATATCATTACATTCATCTAAATTGAATGAATGACTTAGGCATCATCTGTACTTTTATCTGTAAGTCATTTTTCTTTTAATGTGATTGCTATACAAAACTTCATTGTTTTCTTTTTCATTCTTCCATTCAAAAAATCTTTTTATGATTCGTTATGCTTCTGGGCACTGAGAGACAGCTGTTGAGTCAGATAAAGATCTTGAGTTCACAGAATTAGTTTTGTAGGAAAAGAGACAATAAGTAAATAAATGTGATCGTTTCATGTGAAAATATGTACTACTAGAAAAATAAAAAAAAGAACAACCAACTAGAGTGGTTCAAGGGTGGTATTCTTAGATTGGGTGGTCTGGAAAGCCTTATCTAGGGTGTAATATGTGAGTAGAGAAATGAGTAAAATGAAGACATGAACCATATTTTTTTATTTTTTTAACTTTTTTTTTTGACGTTTATTTATTTTTGAGACAGAGACAGCGAGAGCATATGAACAGGGGAGGGTCAAAGAAAGAGGGAGACACAGAATCAGAAGCAGGCTCCAGGCTCTACGCTGTCAGCACAGAACCCGATGGCAGGGCTCGAACCCACAAACTGTGAGATCGTGACCTGAGCCGAAGTCGGACGCTCAACTGACTGAGCCACCAGGCGCCCCAAGACATGAGCCATATTAATAAGAAAAGATAAGAGCAGAGCGGAACTGCCATATACCAAGAGTAAGCTTGGTGTGTGGAAGGGAGATTAAGACCAGTGAGATGACGGGCACAAGGGAGGAAAAAGCAAAAGAAGAATGGAGATGAGAGAGATAAGCAGCAGCCAGATCAAGCAGAGCAGGGAGAATGGATTTCATTCTAAGAGTGACTGCAAATTATTTAGAGTTTTTAACAGAAAATTACATGTAATTTCTCTCTCTTCAGCATTTCCATCTGTACATTCCACTACTATAGTACATGCTTCTATAATACATTTCTTCACTAACGTTATTTGTCACTTATTTCCAACATGTCTTTTCTACTAAACTGTTAGCTCCTTAAGAGCAGGGACTGTATTGATTTATCCACCTTCTTGTATGCCCAGTTCATAGTGCAGTGCATAATATATGGCAGTGCTAAGTAAATGATTACTGAATGAACAAATGGGTATTTTATTTGTTCATAAACCTCTACTCCTGGTTGTAACCTTTCTATTGAATTCTGGTCTCATACTTGCAAATGCTACTGGCATTTTCAATTAACTGTCCAATTTTTTTTCCCTCAAGTTCAACTACAAACTCATTATTTCATTCCAACTTTTCCATATTTATTGGTTAATATCAACTTCTTTCTAGTTTCCTCAGTTAGAAATGTTAGAGTACTGGGGCACCTGGGTGGCTCAGTCTGTTTAGGGTCCAACTTCAGCTCAGGTCATGACCTCTCAGCTCGTGGGTTCGACCTTGTTTTGGGCTCTGTGCTGACAGCTCAGAGCCTGGAGCCTGCTTCAGATTCTGTGTCTCTGTCTCTCTCTGCCCCTCCCCTGCTCATGCTCTGTCTCCCTCTCTCTCTGAAAAACAAATAAACACTGAAAAAAATTAGAAATTTTAGAATACTTTGATTCTTCTGATATTGGGAATTTTCTTTACTTCATTGACTCTAGCACTGGTTCAGACTTTCAGTATTTAACCTGGAGCCATCCAACAGACTTATCTGGCTAGGACATTCTGACTTAAATTTCTTCTCTTTTCACATTGACACCACATATCTCTGCAAGATCATTGTCGCTGAAGTGTCATTTTATTCATAAGTATGTTCATTGTTCTATTTATCAACCATTTTTCACACTAATGTGTGTTTGATATGTGGCATTTTCTTGTATAAATCCTTAATTAGTGCTCACATGAACTATATGAGATAGTATTTTTATCTCCATTTTATAGGTAAGGAAAATGAGATTTTGATATGTCAGGCTACCTGCATAAGGTTACTTTTTTTTTTTTTTTAAGTTTATTTACTTATTTTGAATGAGAGAGAAGGAGAGAGCACAAGTGTGAAGGGGCAGAAAGAGAGCAAGAGAGAGAGAGAGAATCCCAAGCAGGCCCATGCTGACAGTGATGTGGAGCTCAAACTCACACACTGTGAGATCATAACCTGAGCCAAAATCAAGTGAGCCATCCAGGAGCCTCCACGTTACTATTACACCAATAAGGAAATGGTAGGGCTGAGATTTGAAAACAGGTCTATTTAGTTGGGAAAACTAAACTTTAGTTATTGCATTCATGAGTGGTATCTCAAGCTTAAATTCCTGCTTGTCTTTGGAGGTTATCCATGATACAGCCTACCAGTCTTACTGAACTTCTTATGACTGCTGAATTTGCATCCTGTATTTCACATTTCAAATGTTTTTCTAGTTATCTTCTGGGCATTGACCTTTTTACTTCAATTACATTGTAAGCTCCTTAAGATCTGATACGATGTATTACTCTTACGTTTCTGTGAAGGTCTGCTAATGTGGTGTGCACAGGACATATTCTCACTAAAAAAACTGACAAATCTTTAGCACAGTCCTTGGCACATATGCATGCTTACTAAATGGTAACAATGATATTATTTATTATTCCTGAAGAGCTGATACATTAAACTTAAGTTCTAAAAAGATAACTATAGAGAAGCCTGGGTGGCTCAGTCAGTTAAATGTGCGACTCTTGATTTTGGCTCAGGTCATGATCTCACGGTTTGTGGCTTGGAGCCCCATATCGGGCTCTGAGCAGAGCCTTCTAGAGATTCTCTCTGCCCCTCCCCCACTCACACTCTCAAATAAACATTAAAAATTGTTTTTGAAAAAGATACCATCGAATTCCGATCTCTGCCTCAATCCTAAGAAATTTTTGCTTACCTTCCTTACGATCTAAACAGTTTTCCATGCTAAGTTTGTTCATTTTAGTCCCATCCTACCCTTTCTATTAAGTGGCATCAACTACAATATAGATCTCACCATCAACTACAATATAGATCTTACCATAACATCAACAAGCAGCAACATTCAGTCAACTATTACTGCTCTTTTTGAGAGTGCTTTGAAGAAAAACAAGGAATAGTTGCAGTAATTTTTTTCAGATGATTGTTAAAGCGCTTGCTATCTATCTATCGATTTAACTTTAATGAAGTTTACTAGAAGTGTCTGTTCCAGACTTCTGGCTCAAGTTTCTTACTTACAGTGACTCGTGCAATCAGGTAACTCCCTTGCCCTACAAGCCCTCCTTCGCATCTCAGCCTGAAGTTGAATTGTCCCAGATGCAATAATTGGAACGTCCAGCCCCCTGACCCCAAAGTGCCCGGGGACGCAATGAAACGGAGGGTTTAGGGCCCCGCGGGTCCGCCCCGCCCCCGGTGAGCGCAATCGCGTCCGGTCACGTCGTACGCTCCCCCGGAAGTGCCGCTGAGTAAACGGCGGGGGCGTGTCTCCAGGCAGCTAGGCGTGCAGTTACCCAGAAACGCGGGAAGTCGAGCCCTGGCGCGGTTACAGACGGGAACCCTGTTGTTCTGTCCTTTTCCCGAGGGACCCGCGAGCCTCTCTGAGGGCCCTGAAGGTGAATCCGACTGGGTGTCCGGCGCGACGCCATGGAAGTGGTGGAGGCCGCTGCCGCTCAGTTGGAAACTCTGAAATTTAATGGCACCAGTTTGGGAGATAGCCAGGGTCAGGCGGTGCTGTCTCCGAGCTGTGTACCTGTACCAGACCCTCGGCCGCCACCACAGTCGGGTGAGCGGTCCCCGGACACCGGGCAGGCCGCGGAGGCTCAGCCTGCAGAGGAACAGCCGCCTGAACTCGCGCCGCAATCAAGGCCAGAACCTCCACAGGGAGGGAACTGCGTCACCGGCTCGGGCTCCGCAGAGCAGGCGCCGACCCCAGACTCTCTAGAGACCTCGGACTCGGATTCAGACTCGGACAGGTCAGGTGCCTAGGGGTTCCAGATCTCCGGAGGGTGGGGGGAGGCGCGAGGCCAGGGACTGAGAGGGTTCTCGCGTGGGCCCGGGAGGGAGGGAGGAGAGGTAGCTAAGCTTACTGAGCACGTGTTGACAAGTAGCTCGGACCGCCCATTCCTCTCTCTTCTGCAAATCGCGTGGTGAATCCGAGATTAATAATCATATCCTTCTTTCTTAAATGTGGTAGTCTGAAGGGTCCTATGTATAGATCTTTAAAAAAAAATTTGAGGATGATGGATTCGATAACCAGTTTGGCGTGTGTCCCTTTACGTTTATGATTTTGAGTTTTGACGGATCTTCAAACAAACAAACAAACAAACAGGCTTAGAGTGTGGTTTTTTTTGTTTTTTTTGAGCCAGATGAGTTAAGGAAGGACCAGTTACAGGATTTCAGACATTTCCCGTTTGGCTCCTGACAGTTTTGTTAATTCGTAGAATTCTTGCAGGGAGCACGTGTTCGTGACATTAGGGAAACGTTGTTATTTAGCATTATTATATGATCTGGATAGATTTTATAAACAGGTTTTTTTTTTTTTTATAAATATGACACATGTGGTGAGAGAGGACTTAAGGTTGTAGGATGTTACTAAACCACACTGAACGTTATCTACACGTATTTGAGTGTCATGTGGGATACTGAATAGGTGAATAAAATAGAGAGAGGGACCAAAACTAAAACTAAACACATCAATACATAAATTAGAGGTGGTGAGAATTACAGTGAAGGGACAAGTGAGACATTGAGAAAGTAATAGGAGAGGCCAACCCTGTAGGACCCTGTAGCCATGTTAAAGTTTTCATTCAAAGTGTTAGAGAAGCTTTTGAATTTTAAGCAGAGAAATGGCATTCTCAGGTGTATATTCTAATAAGTTTTGCTCTGTAGAGAAGGAATTGAACTGGATTCAAGAGCGAAAGAAGAGGGGTGCCTGGGTGGCTCAATCGGTTAAGTCTCCCACTCTTGGTTTCAGCTCAGGTCTTCATCTCAGGGTTTGTGGGTTCAAGCCCCACATCGGGTTATGTGCTGATAGTTTGGAGCCTGCTTGGGATTCTCTCTCTCTGCCCTTCCTGCACTCGCTGTCTTGCTTTCTCTCTCTCAAAAAAAGAGTGAGAGCAGAGAAGCAAGAGTGGAACAGGGGTTGGTGTGGAAGTAGTTGGAAAGATGTTGCATGAGTTCATGATGACCATTGTTGTCTGGGTTAAATATTTTGAAGTTGCCCTAATAGATGGGGCAGTGAGCTAGACAAAGAGACATTGGTGGTGCTGTTTAGTGAAGTGGGGAGTAACCTATCTGGGATGGGGGCTGGAGACAAATAAGAGTGTTTAATTTGAACAGTTAATTTGAGATTTCTTTGACAGCTAATTGTAGATGTCAGGGAAGCATGGGATAATAAGTTTAGAGTTCAGAGGACAATTCTTGACTAGAGATGTAAAGTTGAACATCAGATTACAAATAGGATTTAGTTTAACTTTTTATTACAGACATTTCAAATTTGTTGAAAGTAGAGAGTAATGTAATGAATGCCCATGTACTCGTCACCACACTTAAACAGTTTCCATTATTTTGCTAATCTTGTTTTATCTTTTTTTTTAACCTGAGAGTTTTAAAGGAAATCTAAAACAGCATGTCACCTTACCTACATGTTCTTTACATTTCTGACTGATAAAGTACTTGTTAAGCAACCACCATGTCATTATCAAATGTAGTAAAATTAACCCTAATTCCTTAATACCACCTAATAGCCAGTCTGTATTCATATTTTGCTAGTTGTCTTTTAATAGTTGGTTTGTTTGAATTAGAATTCAAACAAGATTCTCAAACAGTGCATTTGGATGTTGTGTCTGTTTAGTCTCTTTTAAGTGAACGACATTTTTTATTTAATGTTTATTTTTGAGAGAGAGAGAGAGAGAGAGAGGGAGAACAAGTGGGGGAGGGGCAGAGAGAGACGGAGACAGAATCTGAAGCAGGCTCCAGGCTCTGAGTTTTAGCACAGAGCCCAACGCGGGGCTTGAACTCACTGGGATCATGACCTGAGCTGAAGTTGGACGCTTTACTGACTGAGCCACCCAGGTGCCCCAAGTGAAGGTCATATGTAAAGCCGTGAAGACAGAAGAAGCCACACGAGGGTGGAATACCCCCTTAACATAGTGGATGCCAAAATATGGAAGTTTTTTGAGGAAGCCAGTGGGAACCATGTCAAATGTTGCTGAGAAGTTAATTAAGATGACAGAAACATGTCCACTGGACTTCACAACATGGGGAATGTTGGTGATCTTGTCAAGGAGTGGTGGTGATGGAAGCCATTTTTGGGTAAAGACTGAATAGGAAGTAAAGGAGCAGAGACAGCATGTGTTAACAACAACCGTGTCAAGAAACTTTAAGGGGAGAAATGAGGCCATAGCTGGAGGAATTCAACAGAGGTAGTGTAGAGTTTTGATATGCTGATGGGAATGATCAGGGATAGAGGGGAAGATTCCTGATAATAGTAATAGTGGGAAGGAGTTCACTGGTAACAGAAGGAAAGACCATACTTGCCAGAACTAATGTCTTAATTTCAAGCACTTAATAGTCCATTGTTTTTCAATGAATTATGGAATAGTATGGACTGGCTGTAGTAGGCAGTTTGAAAAAAAAAAAACGCTGTGCTAGACAAAGAAAGAAATAAGTGTACCTTTGGTGGGTAGGGGGTGGCTTCAGAGGAGGTAATATTTGAGTTGAGCCTATAAAGAAGAATGGAATTTTTCTGCCCTGGGGACATTCCAGTCAAATAGCACAAATAATGGCATGAGGTGTGAAAATAAGGGAATTTGGGAAGTTTTATATGCTTCTGTGCTAGAGAAGTGGCAGGAGATGGGATTGTAAAGGTTATCAGGAACCTGATTGCAGAGGGCTCTGAAATACACTAGGAGCATGGCCTGTGTCTTGCACCCAGCGTAGATTTATGGAGAAAGTTTTAAAGGTTTTCTCTGTTTAGTGTTTTCTTAATAAAGAAATGGAAAGAATGGTACAAACACACAGCTGTCATCTTGATTTAATACTTATTAACATTTCAGAAGTTAGTTTCAGAGCCATTTTATTTTTTTTAATCTTTATTTATTTTGAGAGAGAGAGAGAGGAGGAGAGAATCCCAAGCAGGCTCTGCACTGTCAGGGCAGAGCCTAACACAGGGCTCCATTTCACCAACCATGAGATCACGACCTGAGCCGAAATCAAGAGATGCTTAACCGACTGAGTCACTCAGGTGCCCCATTAATGAGCCATTTTAAAGTCATTTATAGGTATTATGACACTTTCTCCCTGAATGTTTCAGCATGCATTCTCTAAGGGGACATTTTCTTACATAATCACAATTACCACACATAACAAAATTAATAATTCCCTAAGATCTGATGTCCAATCATGGATTTTTTATTTTTTAATTTTTTTATTTTAAGCAAGTGTGAACTAATTAGGAGGGAAGGTCATGAAAGGGTGAAGGTTAACAGCAGTAGAAGGAAGGGTTGACTGTAGTGGAAAGAGACTACTAGTGTTAACGCCAGTTATACAGTTATTACAGAAAGATAGGTGAGAAATGAGGACCTCCCCCAAATATGGTCATAGTGACAGTGGAAATGGGAGTGAGAAGTGGAGTAGGAGTGAAGTTTGCCATCTGAAGATAGTATTTTATCACTGTGAGATTGCATTAGCTCAAAATGATTCCAACTTTTCTACCTATAGTGAGTGGATTGAAGACTAAGCAATGAAATAAAATAGTAGCTCAAGGAGAGAAGCGGGTTTAGTAGGGAGAATTTTTTTTTTTTTAAACTTGTTGCTAGTATGAGGTAAGTGTAGGTTATTCATACAGAAGTGGCCAGTGTACAGCCAGAGATAAGGGGTGGAGCCTAGAATTTTCAGTATCAAAGCCGATGATTTAGGAGTTAATCTATACAGGAGTGATGATTGAAATCATTGGAATGGATGAGGTTATCCATGGGAAGAGGACAAAGAAGAAGAAATGAGGATGGACTTAAAAACATAAAATGTGCTGAGGGACATAATCAGCAAACAATTTAAACTAAGAGGGTTACTGGTAATTGCTGTGGAAATCAAGGGCTAAGGGAGTTTTTAGAGAGTAGAGTGGTCAGCATGATTGGTAATTTTCAGGAGTTTCCCAAGTTGCATGAAACTGAACATTTTATTGGCAATTAAGTGATCTTCTGGTCATTGAGTAGTAAGAAAGGTCTCTTGTTCAGAGATTTCTTTTGTGAGTGATTTGTCAGATGCATAATTACATTAAGACAAATGTATGATGTGTGAGACTATTTTAATAAAAAGGTTTTGGGTTATAGCAGAGGTTTTGCAAATGTTACCAGTGGATTAAAGTCTACTTTCCAAAAATCATAGTCAATTTCGAGATGCTAGCTTTTGAATTATATCAGCAACAGTAAATACATAGTAAAGTAGATATTTCCTAGTTGAACACTTGTAATTTGTACTGTTTTACTACTGCTTTACTAAGTTTTCAACTTTTTCTCCCCTACAGTGACACAGATTCAGATAGTTCAAGCTCCTCCTCGTCCTCATCATCTTCCTCATCATCGTCCTCTCGTCTGTCACTTCCTCCACTGCTGTCAGATGGAGAAGATGATTTACAAGTTGAGAAGGAAAATAAGAATTTCCCTCTTAAAACAAAAGATGAGTTACTCCTTAACGTAAGTACTTCTGTTTGTTCTTAAACTTAATTTGCATGTTATAAAAGATGTTACGGTACTAATTCTGGTCTCATTTGGCCTGTATCTGCCTCCATAAATTTGAAGACTTCTCAGCCTGTTATTGGGCAGACTTTTGCTATGCCTTGTTTTTTGTTTTGTTTTTGTTTTTTTTTTTAACATAAAAGCAAGGATTGATCTGGTTGCTAAGGTTTCTAAGGTTGCTTCTAACTCTAAAGTTTGAAAATTGTTCATGCTGGGCATCAACTTTAGTTTGCTACTTTTTTTTAAATTTTCTTAGAAAAGATTTCATATGTGGATTTACAACCTTGGTGATATGTGTGTGTGTGTTTGTGTGTGTGTGTGTTTGTCCACATGTCAGAAAATTTTGTCCGATAGTAATTGAAATCTTTTTTTTTTTTTTTAAAGTTTATTTATTTATTCCGAGAGAGAGAGTGAGGGGTGAGGCAGAGAGAGGGAGACGGAAAATCCCAGGCAACCTCTGCAATGTCAACTTTAAGCTAGCCGGATGTGGGGTTCAAACTCATGAACCATGCGATCATGACTTGATCTTCAGCCTGAGCTGAAGTCAGGCATTTAACCGACTGAGCCACCCAGGTGCCCCATAATTGAAATCTTTTTATTAATTTATTTATTTTTAAATATTTACTTTTGAGAGAGCAAGAGTGTGCATGCCCAAGTGAGCAAACACAGGCAGAGAGAGCAGGAGAGAGAGAATCCCAGACAGGCTCCACACTCAGTGCAGAGCCCAATGTGGGGCTCATTCTCACAAACCATGAGATCATAACCTGAGTTGAAATCAAGAGTTGGACACTTAACTGACTGAGCCACCAAGGCACCCTTGAAATCTTTTTAATTGATTGCATTTAGAGGAGTAGAAAGTGAAATTAGATGGGTAGAGTTTCTTAGGACCCCTATTTACTTGAGGTTTGGGAACATTTTATTGTTGCAGATGGAGAAAACTTGTTCATTACAGGATGGTATTTATTGGCACCTGATAGGTTTGGTTTGTAAAGTAGTCTCGTGTGGTTATTTCCTCTTAAACTGTAAACCGTTCCCAGAAGGATGGTGATAGTTTGGTTGAAACGTCATGATCCAATAGAAATATCTCCTCAGAATTTCAGAATATAGGCTATATTGCCCCATGTTTATTCTCTCTGTACCCGTATGTACTTTACTTATTGCTAATGTTTTTTAAAAATTTAATGATCACTGGGGCGCCTGGGTGGCGCAGTCGGTTGGGCGTCCGACTTCAGCCAGGTCACGATCTCGCGGTCCGTGAGTTCGAGCCCCGCGTCGGGCTCTGGGCTGATGGCTCGGAGCCTGGAGCCTGTTTCTGATTCTGTGTCTCCCTCTCTCTCTGCGCCTCCCCCGTTCATGCTCTGTCTCTCTCTGTCCCCAAAAAATAAATAAACGTTAAAAAAAAAAAAATTAAAAAAAAAAAAAAATTTAATGATCACTAATTACAGTTATTATGTAATACTTAAATCAATGAAACATTTTAGTGCAAGGTTTGAAAGCATTTAATTTTTTAATTTTTAATTTTGAAAATATTTTAAAAGCCTGGAGGTAATTGGGCACCTTTTTATGACCTACCAATATTATTTCTTTTTCTCTACTTGTAGTGAGAAATATCCTATCTTATGCTTTATGTATTGAAAACCGCTTGGATTTTTATGCAGCTTCATCAAACTACAGACATTGATATCCCTTCCTGGCCTTTTTATGCACAGGCTCTCCCAATTTATGACTATTTTCTGAAAATATTGGGAGACTTCTTTGGTCTTTCTCTTGTATTTTGGTCACCTTTCTAAGTTTTCTCAGATCAACAAATAAAGGACTGCAGTACTCCTGTATATATATCATTTAAACATTTTTTTGGGGGGCACCTGGGTGGCTCAGTCGGTTAAGCGGCCGACTTCGGCTCAGGTCATGATCTCACGGTCTGTGAGTTCGAGCCCCGCGTCGGGCTCTGTGCTGACCGCTCAGAGCCTGGAGCCTGTTTCAGATTCTGTGTCTCCCTCTCTCTCTGCCCCTCCTGTGTTCATGCTCTGTCTCTCTCTCTGTCTCAAAAATAAATGTGTTAAAAAAAAAAAACAAACATTTTTTTTTTAATTTACTCATTTTTGAGAGACAGAGGCATAACATGAGTGGGGGAGGGGCAGGCTCACCCTGAAGCAGGCTCCAGGCTCTGAGCTGTCAGCACAGAGCCCAATGTGGGACTCAAACTCACAGACTGCAAGATCATGACCTGAGCTGAAGTTGGACACTTGACCAACTGAGCCACCCAGGTGCCCCTGTATATCATTTTTTAAATTTATCTTACTATACCTGGAATTCTACGTTGTGAATCTCTTGAAATTTAATGCAAAATTTTAGCCTATATGTTTAAGTATTTTTCTTGGTATATTGTGCTCATATTTTCATCAGAAAACCAAAAGGATCCATGTTTACACAGAGGTCAGGAACTACCTTCTGGAAGGCTGAGTTCATATCTCATCTTTGTAGCTTCCATAGTATCAGGTAGGGTGCTTGATAGATAATGAGTTGTCAGTCAAGAGTAATATATGATTGTAGAACGAGTAAAGGAACTGGCATTTTACATTCATTCATTCTTAAACTATTCTAGCACACCTGTCATATACTAAGTGCTATAAACAAAACCCTCCAGTTTCTGCTCTCATAGTGCTTGGTGGAGAGAGACAGACAGTAAATAAAGCAGAGACAAATATAATTTTGGAAGTGCTATTGAATTGTGAAAGTATGTTTGGTTAGTATCAGAAAATTACAGGTTTGCTGGGAAGGTATGTTAGCTTTTGAAACTTGAACAGTGGACCAGTCTGTTCCCTTTTGTGCCAGTTCTGAGGGATCTTTGGGAAGGATGTAAGAAGCAATTATAGTCTTTACTTTTCAACTTTGGATTCTTGAGTAGCTTTTCACTTTATTTTATATTTACATGATTAGGAAGTCAATTTATTGGAAATTCCTAATCCTTTAGACTACTGCTACTAGAGTTGAGTAGAGGAACGAGTTCCTTGGTCTGCCATAAATCTTTGACTTAGGGCTGTGAAAGAGTATATATTAGGACTCCTTCAGGACTTCAGCTCTCAAGTTCAAGGGAGAAGAATGACTTGGCCCTGATGAGCAAGGATGGTATGGTTACACATACTGCGTATCTTTAGGACTCTGCCTTTTTCTCTGTTGATCAGTAGGTTTTTCTCCATAGACCTGGCAGTTTGGCCATTGATATTCCTATATGCGAGTCTTGTGAAGAACTTAATACTGGTTTACCTGGGGCCTGGTACACAGCCCTGAACACATCATTGAGGCTAGTAGAATGTGTCTTCGGATTGCTTGAGCATTAGTCACAGTCACTCCTGTTTATGTGGGAAAGTATGTAGGAGAGTAAGTGCTTTAGAGAAAGTACATGGGCATGTGTGAAGGTGGGAGCATGTACGAGCCAGTTTACAGAAAGGGAGTGAATGTGTGTGTATTTTGAGGAGGGTGAGGGTTGTGTGGTTAACACCAAGCCATGCAAACCACAAGGAATGGGTTCTCTGTCATAGGAAAGGGAGGCTTCTATCCATTTCGGAAAAGGATGCTATTTAGTCAGTAATAACAGTTACCGTATTAGAGAATAAAAGGGAAATACTTGGAAGAGGTTATCACACATGACTTATGTTGGACTCTTGTGGTTGTGAGTAGCAGAGGCTCTCCAATTACAAGATGTATTGTAAACTTACTTGGGGAGGAAAGCCATTGGGAACTAGGCAGCTATTGAGGATGGTCATGCTGTTTCTTTTATAGGCCTCTTGGATATTCTCCTAGTTCTCTGAGTGTCATTTTATTCTTTCTTTACTTACTGACTTCTTCTGTTTACCTGTAGATTCATCTTTTTAATTCTAGCTCCCACATAGATTGTGACCCTGGCTCTTTATCTAGTATCTTCTGTCATCTTGCCCTTGACAAACCAGACAGTTAGTGCTATATTTCTTTGCTGACTTTGGGACAGTCCTATTATTTAGCTTATTAGATTTGTTTTTGTGTGTGTGTGATTTTGTTTAAGTAAAAACAAAATAAGTAAAAATAAGTAAGTTTATTTATTTTTTTTTTTGAAAATGACAGTCTGCTTTTCTGGGAACTATCCCCTCTTGACAGCTAGCTCTAGCCAGTATCAAATGTACCATCTTTTTCAGATCATACTGATATATCCTTTTAGCAGGGATTGTGCATAGACCTGTTTCATCTATGTAGTCTATTTAATTTAATTTCATAATGAAATGCTGAAGAAAATTAATGAGACCTACTATTCATGTTGTCTTTGCTAAAAGGTACACATAAGTTAAAATCGACCAAGCAGTTCTATCCATTAGAGAGTTTCTGCTGGATGTTAGAGATCTCTAGAACATAGACATGCCCAATTTATCCCAGTTTTCCCCGTCTTACCTCTTTATAACATGTCTCATATTCTAGGCTGTTTCTACTGCCATTGCATGCTGAGCATCATTTTTACCTTCAGTTAGTCTGTCAGGCAGGAATGTTGCCTCCCTGGATCTAGCTTTTTAAATCTTTTCTATTGTTGGAAAGTTAGGTCCTGGTGATCTAACTACTATTGCAGGTCTTTAATTGTAAGTATATGGGAGATAGTGAAGTAACCTCAAGATTGTTCTTTTAGAATTAACCTTAGAGTGTTGCAGTAATCCCTTTGGATGACAAGATATGGTTATAACTTGATTTAAAAAAAGGAGGGGTGAAGAGAAGAGGAAAAAAAGAGGGAATGGTTAGCCATACCATAGAGGCATTGAAAAGGAGGGTAATCTTAGATGGCTCTATTTATAATGTCACAATTATGTAATATATGCTGTTAAGTTTAGCCAAGTGGAATTATTCTTTTATCATATACTCCTCTTTAATGCTGAGAAGGTGTATATTTAACCTCTACAGTAAATGTAAAGCAGCGTAGATATTACAGCTTTGAAACTACATTAGATCACATTGAGTTTATTCAGTGTTTCAGTGAATTGGAAAATTAGGTCCTTTTTGAAAAACTTTCTCAGCAGTTTATGCCCTGAACTGTTTATTCAAATAAATCAGATGTAATTAAAAATTTAGAGTTGTAAAAACGTTTAAGGGATTGTGACATTTCAAAATCTTAATCAGAAATTAATTTTATACATTAATGCCTATTATTTTCTCTTCTGAAAACCTGAAGGGTAATTTTACTTAACATTCAAAAGTTATGGTTACAGTGCTTATGGGGATAAAAAATAGATAATGCTGTAGCAGGCATAATAGTATGTATTTATACACATAATATAACATGACCAAGAAAAAACTTTAATGCTTTAGGCAATCTTTGGTACCTTCATAATTTAGAGACTGCCTATGTTATATTGTAAAACAAATGCATTTTGTGGTTAGGTTGAGTACACTATATTTTCTTTCTGATTTTGGCAGTGCAGATGCATATCCTAAAACATCCTAACATAAGGGTATGGAGACTATCTGGACCACCTCAAGTGGTCAGAAGTTACTTACAGCCGATTATTTCATGCCTGTTGATCTCCCACCATCTATGAAACTGTATTGCACCTTGGTCTTCACTTAAAAATCATAGACAGAATATGTTGTTTTCGAGGCCTACCTTGCTTTATAAGTTTTGCCTTAAATGAAGGCTTCTTTCAACTTTAGCTTTTTATGACTCTAGGTACATTTGAAATTACTGCATTCATTGTATCATAGAATACTGATGACACTTCTAACATTCTTTTTGGAATGTTTGATATTTAAGAAATGGCTTATGTACTTAAGAGGAGATATTTTTAAATTAATATGTGGTACTCTTTAAAAATAGTGCTCATGGGGCGCCTGGGTGGCGCAGTCGGTTAAGCGTCCGACTTCAGCCAGGTCACGATCTCGCGGTCCGTGAGTTCGAGCCCCGCGTCGGGCTCTGGGCTGATGGCTCAGAGCCTGGAGCCTGTTTCCCATTCTGTGTCTCCCTCTCTCTCTGCCCCTCCCCCGTTCATGCTCTGTCTCTCTCTGTCCCAAAAAAATAAATAAACGTTAAAAAAAAAAAAAATAAAAAAATAAAAATAGTGCTCAGATTTTTTTTAAAAATTAAAATTTCATGCTTCGTTATACAAAATTATTTTAGTAAAGCTTATAGCAAGTAGAAATGATCCCTTAAACTTCAAATAAATAGTGTTTTATCCATTAGAGTAACCATATATGTTCTGTGAATATACCATATGGTTATTATTACACAGAAACATTCCATTTGTTACATTCTCCAATTCCTCAGTAGATTTTAATAAGTAAGTTCTGATTGCTTTAGAGGATAAAGACAAATGTCTGTTAAAGGGGAATCTAGTTAGAGAGTGACACCAGAAAGTTAATGATTGGATGCCTGATGAATGCTACTAGCCTTAAAAAGCTGTGGGATTTTCTGTAAGAGCAGATAACTTGCACTGCAGGGGTCAAGGAAGTCATCCTGACTTGATCTTAAATTACAAGGTAAGATAGGTATGGAAAGGTGACAGGTGAAGAGAATATGAACTTTCCCACTGAATAGATCCAGGGTGTTGCTTGGCAGTTGTATTCCCAGTGTTGGTTACTAGTAGGGGCTCAGAGAGTGTTTCTTCATTCATTCATTCATTCATCATCCATACAGCTAATGTCGTCAGTTCTAAAATGGGCACTTTTTCATTTGTTAACATTTTAAAATTTGGGACTAATAATTGATGACATTTAAAAATTTTTTGGACAGTGCTTTATCTTTGTGATATATAAAGTCAGTGTCTTATTTGATGAAATACGGACTCCTCAGTTAACAAAAGAATGCTTAGAGTTATATTTATTGCTAAAGATTTTTTCGTATTGAGATCTTACTTTAATGTTTATGTGAGTGAACTTTTGGAGATACTAGGAACTTTGTTTCTGACAGTAATTTTAGAGAAAAACAGGATAAGAACATTGTATTTATTTAAAAAGAAAAATATAAAGACACTGCAAAGAAGTGTTGACTCATTTTTTAGGTGAAAATATTTAATGGGCTAGTCTCAATCTTAAATTTAGTGTCATATACAATAGAGTAATTCATGATGGCAATTAATGTGTACTGGTGAGAGATAGCTAAAGAAAAAGCTGAGTCCCATGGAACATTGTAAAAGTACTTTTTGTAAAGTTGATGAATTAGACTACTACTAAATGTTATATGTGGTCATAGTTACCACACAGTGTACAGACCTAATCCATTCTTTTTTCCAATATGTTTTACCAGCTATAGGGAAAAAAAAATTCCATTCATGGCTCTCAGTACTCCAGGGATTGGATCCTACTTTCCAACCATATCTGAAAAGTGAAGGCTCACCTAATAGCATCAGGTAATTGGCTGCCACATGCATGTCCTGTATTCTTGAGTAATCTGAGGAAAGTGGCCAGATAATTTTATTCCACTTTCCTCACTTTTAAAAATTCTCCCCAGTCTGCACCAGAAAGGATTAGTTGCCATTTGGAATGTTTGATTCCTTTTCTATTACCCTCTGCTGCCCTTTTTGTAGATTTGTGAATGAAAATCCAAATCAGGGTTCTTTAGATAATTTTGCCTCAGAAAATCATAAATTACTGATCTCTCTCTCTTTTTTTTTCTTTTACTAATTTTTTTTCTTGCCCCATAAGTCTTAAATAGAGAATTCAAGATCATTGTAATGCACAATGTCATCTTCTCAGAGGGCCATATTTGACCCATTAGCTCCTTCCAATTTTGCGATGAAGTCTTTGACACCCATTTTTTGACTAGTGTATCTACAGTTTAATAGGATGGATTTTTAATGTTCTATGGTACTCATTTGAATATTGTGCCTAATTGAACAACCTTGTAGGCCATACAGATGTTCAAGAATCAGAATATAATAAGCTTGTAACACGAACAATAATTGCTCTTTCACGGATATTTCAGAAGTGTAGTTAGGGCCATGCATTTCTTTAATGCTGTGGTTATGGGTATCTATTATCCAGAATTACAGTAATTGTGTTTGAGGCTGGTATATAATTTCTGTCTTACTGTGCTGTCTTTTTGATTACATGCAGTTAAACATTTTTTAAATTGCATTATTAGCCATTTGTGTGAAATATTCAGAACTTTTGCTCACTTTTCTCACTATTTAGAATAAGAAAACCAGGACGCCTGGGTGGCTCAGTTGATTAAGAGTTTGGCTCTTGATTTTGGCTCAGGTCATGATCTCACAGTTCATGAATTTGAGCCACCATGTCAAGCTCCATACTGACAGCGTGGAGCCTGCCTTAGGGTTCTCTCTTTCTCTCTCTCTATCTCGCAAATAAATAAATACAATAAATAAAACTGAAAAAAAAAATCATCTTTAGAATAGGAAAACTGGTTCCCAGAAAGTGATTTGCCTGAGGGTAGTATTTAAGTAGGGGGAAGCAGATTCAGAACTAGTAACAGATGTGATTCCAGTCTGCTGTATTTTTAGTGTTTGTGTAGAAATACATGTGTAGCAATATTAGAATTTGATCATTTGAACTTTGGTTATTTGGTTTCTGAATAATGTAGCATATTTTGTCTTGGTGATAGATGATTGTATCATAATGTAATAAGCTTTCTTAAATTGTATTTGCTTGGACCATCATATTGTCTTTTAATAAAGACTTTGACTTGGGGGGCGCCTGGGTGGCGCAGTCGGTTAAGCGGCCGACTTCAGCCAGGTCACGATCTCGCGGTCCGTGAGTTCGAGCCCCGTGTCGGGCTCTGGGCTGATGGCTCAGAGCCTGGAGCCTGTTTCTGATTCTGTGTCTCCCTCTCTCTCTGCCCCTCCCCCGTTCATGCTCTGTCTCTCTCTGTCCCCAAAAAATAAATAAACGTTAAAAAAAAAATTTAAAAAAAAAAAAAAAAGACTTTGACTTGGAACTGTAGATTGTGTAGGAAATAAGTGATTGAATTTCTTAGTATGTTGAATTCCCGTCGTTCATTTGCCAATGCTGGTATGTGACTAGGGATTTTTATTTCCATGTGGCCTTTTCTTCTGCTGATGATGTGAATGAAGTATTTTTCTTCCTTTTCTTGCCTATTCTTTGTTATTACAAATACAGGTTTTGAATAAGTATGTCCAGAACTATTTTTACGCTACTTTGATTTTGAGTCAGTAAACATAACACTCACTGTATTTAAACAGTAGGATAGATATTTATCTCTGGTTGCAGATACTGTACATCCAAGGCAGGTTTTAGTTTCTTTTTAATTTTGGGAAGTAAAAGTCATAAAAATAGAGATTGATCACAAATCTTCATTTCCCAGGTAGAGTATTCAGATTATCATTAAGGCTTAATAGTAATATGGTGTATGCTGTTGTAATGTGGCCTTAAAATTATATCTGTATTGATGGCCGAAAACAGATGGGTACTATTATTACCTGGGTGTATGTTTTGTAGTGGAGGGCTTTTTGGATGTCTGAGAACATAAAGCAGTGCTATTCAGTAGACCTGTCTGCAATGGTGGAAATGTTCTATATCTGTGCTGTGTTAATACTGTAGCTGTTGAGCATTTGAAATGTGGCTAGTCCAACTAAAGACTGCATTTTAAATTTTATCCAGTTTTAGTTAAATTTAAATAGCCAAATGTAGTTAGTGTCTGGTGTTGTATAAGCAGAATAAAAGAAGCCTTTTTACCTACTTATCCATCTTTCCATGAGGGGTGTAGGTTAATCCAGGCTCATACTTTAATCTTCCTTACCTGCAGTATATAGCCTTTTTGTCTTTTATTTTCAGTACACTTGATTTTTGCTTATGTGATGGAGAAGGTCTTTCTAGCTCAGATTTCCCTCATCACCTCTACCTTCAGCTTTTTAGTTTATCAGTATGACTTTTACTTTTAATTCTTTATATCCTATGTGTACTGTCAAGAGCAGTAGTGTCCTTCAGTATGTGTTCTGGCTATTTTTCCCCCCTTATTGGAGTATGTCTGTGTTTTTCCTCTTTTTTTGTGACAAATGTATCCTTTCCCCACTCATGGAAAACAAAATGATTGATTTTTATTTCTTTAAAGGAGATTATGTGACTGAGCAGATTTATTTGTTACCTTACCAGGAACAGCTGCCGAACAGCGACTGTGTTATCGGGCAGCCAGGTGTTAATCTAATAATTGTAATGATGTTTGCTGCTGCAAACCTGAGGTATCTATGCATCAGTCCTGGGCAACGAAGCTCCCTTAGAAGCCTGTGTTTCTTACTTTCATTCCTTGAGGATTCTCTTTTGATTCCTGGGAATTACATTTTCATTATTTGATTTTGCCGATTGAAAAAGACTGTGACCTCTTCTGAGAGTTTTGTTTAACTTAGACTGATGAGGTAAGTCATTTCATTTAAGAAATATGTAGTAAGCACCTACTATGTGCTAGCCACTGTTCGGGGTGCCACAGCAATCAGCAAGGCTGACCAAGTCCTGCTTGTTGTTGTATTTATTGCCTAGTTAAGGGAGTGGACTTCAAGCAAGTAATAAACACATGGGATGTTAGACAGTAAAGTGTTTTACAAAAAAGAAAATTAGCAGGGTGATTTAATAAAGAGTAACTAGGCTTGGTGTGGTGGTACTTCAGATTTCATAGTTAGGGAAGAGAAAGTAAATTTGACATCCAGACATCAAGACAAGATCTCCTACTGTCCAGTCTGACATAGCAATCCAAGGAACTTTCCTCTTGAAACTTCTGAAGTTCTGTCTCTTTGAACCTGACAAAAATCTTTATGGAAAGCATATGTGTTTAAAAAGGACAAATATAATATCTCTTCTTCTCTGATCCAGTCCCCAAGATGTTGTCATGTTCAAAGCAAATATACTGCTTTACTTCACTGGACTTTCAAAGGTAAACGCCCAAACATATAAAGCTTTTAATCTGGAATTGTACTAGGCTGATTTCACTTATTTCTTATAAATTTTATGCACAATATTTAGTTTGTTATATACTTCTTGTGTTCTGCAGAGTATTTGTGAGAGATTTCATATATCACTTAAATACGTCTTTTACTATTAAAAGGCAATTTAGGGGCGCCTGGGTGGCACAGTTGGTTAAGCATCCGACTTCAGCCAGGTCACGATCTCGCGGTCCGTGAGTTCGAGCCCCGCGTCGGGCTCTGGGCTGATGGCTCAGAGCCTGGAGCCTGTTTCCGATTCTGTGTCTCCCTCTCTCTCTGCCCCTCGCCCGTTCATGCTCTGTCTCTCTCTGTCCCAAAAATAAATAAACATTGGAAAAAAAAAAATTTTAAAAGGCAATTTAATGCCTTCATTGACCTTTTTTAGGAATGCTTAGAAAACATTCCTATGTTACAAGATACTGGGATAACTGAACTAGAACTAGAGGTATGGTGGTGATCACAGATAACAGTATTTCTGGGTTTTTTTTCCCTGAGTTTGGTTCTGTATGGGACTAGAGATCCTCCTCATTTGTAGGCAGTTTTGTCCTGTTAATACATAGCTTGGAAACAGGATAACAGGAATTAAGGAAGCCTCTCAGACTCTGCTTTTGACCACAGTTGTGAGTTCCTGCCCCACTACAAATATTCTGGCTTTGTATATCTTCCCCTGTCATCCTCATTGCTAGATGTGTCTCATAAACATCCTTAGAGAACATCAGGATTTCATCAGATGTTGAAGCTGACCTGCTGAACTTATAGTAAATTATGTTATAATGATCTCAAATGATGATGAAAAGGCATTAAAGTTCAACAGTCTGATCTAAAAAAAAAAAAAAAAAAAATCCACACACAAATAGAAACACAAATAGGAATAGATGGTCACTTTCTTAACCTTTTTAAAAAGAAATTTCAGTCAAGACACATCATTATGCTTAACATTAAAACATTCCTAATAAAAACTCATTCATCATGCCCTCTATCATTACAGTTGCTTGACACTTGATATTCTGGAAATAGCAACCAATGTTATTTGAAAAGTTAAAAACATGATGTAATGATGTTGAAAAGGAGAGGGATTTAATATGGTAATATAGTGAATACACAAGAAAGTGATTGGACATAAATTTCAGCATGATGCTTTTTTGTGTTCAAATAATACCCTATAAAGATACATTTATAATAGCAAAGATACTAAATAACTAGGAATTTATAATATCAAATAAGGTAGAAGATCGCTTTAAATAAACCTAAGGACTATTTATGACTTAAAAAGACAACTCTAAACGTGATTTTAATCACTACTAACAAGACTCATATATGACAAAATGGTTTTAAAGTTTGTGTAGTGAAATAAACCTGAGAATAGTTGGGAAAATTTCCCAGGGGAAAAATATGGATGAAGTGAATAGAAGAACTTGCCTTATTCCCAAATATTAAAACATGTAACGAAAGGCACAGTTGTTAAAATAGTTTAGGACTGACACTGAAATAAATCAGTGGAACTGAGTGGAGATTTCAGTAAAAAACCCAAATATATAAGTACATTTAGTACATGTTAAAATTTATTCTTCAGATCAGTAGAGGAAAGGATGGATTGTTCTATAACACATGGGAATAATTGGCCAGTAATATGGATAAAGATAAAGCCAATCTTTGCTTTGCTTTTATACAGAAGTAAAATTATAAATGGACCAAATTGAAATATTAAAAATGAGATTAGAAGCAATGAAAATATCAGTGAATTTAAAAAGCGATTTTGGTATAGGGAAGGTCTTTCTTTTTGTGACACAAGTGTCAAAAGCCAAAGAAAGAAAAGCTTGATATATTTAACTATATAAAAATTAAAATGCTGAAGTTCGTTAAGCAACTTAAATGCATTCTGGGAGGTAAGGAAGTGGATATTTTCTTCATATTTGATAAAGGGCAAATGTTCTTTAATACAAAGTTCTTATAAATTTATAAAAAGATAAATTTTAAAGAAAAATGTATAAGATATACAAACAATTCATAAACAGAGAGCCAGGAAACACGTAAAGATGCATAGTCTTCCTGATTAATGAAGAAATTCAAATTAAAGCAAGATGTATTTTATATTGTAGACCTCTCAGACTGGCCAAGGTTTCAGGGTTGCTTCTCAGTGATTACAAGAATCTGGAAAAATCTCTCATCATTTGTGGAATTGTTAATTGATGAACCTTTTTGCCCCCCCCCCCCCCCCCCCCCCCCGAGACAGAAACATAGTGCAAATGGGGGGAGGGGCAGAGAGACAGGGAGACACAGAAACAGAATCTGAAGCAGGCTCCAGGCTCTGAGCTCTCAGCCCAGAGCTGGACCCCATTGCAGGGCTCGAACCCACGAACTGTGAGATCATGACTTGAGCCAAAGTTGGATGCTTAACTGACTGAGCCACCCAGCTGCTTCTGACAAAACCTTTTTGGAAAGAAATTTAACAGTATCAGTAAAAAATGAAAAGTGATTATACCTTTGGATCTAGCAGTTCTACTTACAGGAATTTATAACAGGAGTTATGCAAAGATATATGTGAAAGTTCATTGTATCATTAGGTATGATAAAAATTAAAAAGTGGCAAATATATCAGGTGACTGGTATTAAATTATAGTCCATCTATACAGTGATATACTGTAAGAATGTTTAAAAAATTAGGTGTTTGTTTTGTTGTAGAAAGATGTACAAAATGATAGGTAAAAAGGATAGCTTGCATAATTGGATATTTTAAGTAAAATATTTTAAAGTTAGAAATGTAGAGTTTATATCTGCATAGTAAGTGTATTTAAAAGACTGTTAACAGCCATCTTTGGAGAGGAATTGGGAGGTTGAAGGTAATAAGGTTGGGGAATTTTTGCTTTTTGCTTTGAATCCTTCTGTACTGTTTTTTTCCTTTTTTTTTTAAAAAGGGAACATATATTTTATATTTTAAAGTTAAAGGAAATCAAAACAGTATCAGAATATAGATCGATACCAAAATATAATGACTGTATATTGCATAGATTTTTATTCCTCTTCATAGAAAATGAAAAACAAGGAGCTTTTCATTTTGTGGCCAAATAGCATTTATTTATTTGAGAATAACATTGATTTTTGTGTCCTAAGTGTTAATGGCATGTGGTCTACCTCAGTTCAGAAGTTTTCCCAAAAGCTCTAACAGCGCTTTCTCTTTTGGAGACTTCTTATTCTTTGTTCTGCCTCCATGATCCTGAGTTTATTTAAGCAGTGGGCTTTATCACAATCCAAAAGTGATGAAAATTTTTGTATTAGATTTAACTATAGTTTGGTTAGTCAGTGGGGCAGATTTCAGATTTCATCACTATACTTCTGTATTAGTGTGGTGCCTGGGTGACCTAGTCAGTTAAGTGTCTGACTCTTGATTTTGGCTCAGGTCATGATCTCACAGTTTGTGAGTTCGAGCCCTGTGTTGGGCTCTGCACTGACAACGTGGAGCCTGCTTGGGATTCTCTCTCCTTCTTTCTGCCCCCCCCCCTCAAAATAAGTAAGTGAACTTAAAAAAAATAAATTTACACTTTTGCATTAGAAAATGCCATTTGCTATTTTTAAGAGGTGCCACTCCTAGAAGCAGAAATCAGTGTGATTTGTCCTCTTAAATATCAGTAAAGCCTTCTTGTCTGCAGTCTCCCAGTGTTACAATTCTCCATTCTTGTATTTAACTGGGTGTGGGATTTCTTTACCTAAGAACTTCTTAAACAGGTCTGTTCCTTGTCACGTGTTCTGTATCATTTCTACCAACTGTACTCCCTTCTCTATTCTAATGTACACATGGACCACTTTCAAACCATGGTCTTGACAAGAAAAGACTTTCCATGTTTAATATGCAAAAATGAACAGTGACTGTCATCTCCCTAAAAGAACTCAGAAAAATTCTAACATAAGACAGTCATTTCCTCTACCACCATCTAGACTAACCTTGCAGAGATTAAGTCTTAAGCATTGAGTTGGTTGAGACTTTTAGTGTGGTTTTTCGTAAGTAATTCTTGATCAGAAAATAGAAGCAAGTTATACACTTCAACTCTGGTTATATGATTTGTTAAAAACCTTGTTTGATCCCTGAAGAGGAAAATGCTTACCCAAGATACATTCATCTGCAGTGTACTGTATTGTTTAGGTTTTCCCATCTTTTCTGACATTTCTTCAGAAGTTATCTTTTTCCTCCCAGACTAACTCCTGATATGCCATCCATAGGATCTTTACACTTTCAAGCCTTCTTAAGGAAAAAACTTCCTTGTAAAAGTTAATTATGATCTTTTGGAAAAGGTCAAAAATAGAAAGCTCTGTTTATTTACTTTAAAACCTAAGGTCAGTTTTATTCTTAAATTTCTCTTCAACTTCATCTCTACTTCAACGTCTAGTTTCTATAGCAATTGAGATAGGGTCAAAAAAGAGGAATTGTAAAGAAATTTAGTTTTCAACATAAAGAAAGAAGATTCCAGGAACACAGTCACCGCTTTTGCAGGTTGGAGCCTACATTCTGTATCCTAGAAATTCTGTATTTTTTCCTGAAGAGGCCAGACGTTTACTCTCTTTCACAAAGCCCCAGAAAAGATTGCTGCTTGTCTTCAACTGCTTAGTCCCAATCAAATTGATTAACCAAATTAAGATGGCTAAGAGAGAGAACACTTCTGTTGCAGAAGTCGTAGTGACCAATAGAATGATTTTTCTGGGACTCACTGTGTGAATTGTCTATTTTTTAAATCATGCATTCCTTAACAGTGATAGCTTTTTTTTTTTTTTCTTTTCTTTGTCTCATTCAAGTGTGATTGGTGGGAAAATCTAGGTACTTTTGTCTGTGTTCTTTGTCTAGCTGGATTAAGCTATAGATGTTACTGTATTACTCATGTGGGGAGATATTGGAGGTGGGAGAAATACTGCCAGACACTAACAAGGATAACATCACAGTGATGTTTTGAGTGCCTAACGTTACATCGTCAGACATGTTTATAAAACTTTAAATAGAAATGATGTCCCATTTTTTTTTTAAGTTGGTGAAGCTGGAGGAAGATCAGTGCTTTTTTATATTATAGGAACTACCTTCTGTTGAAGAACTCACTATTATCCTGCCTGAAGATATTGAATTAAAGCCTCTTGGGATGGTTTCAAGTATTATTGAGCAATTAGGTATGTAAATGATTTTATTAATCAAATTTTTTGTATCCAGGTATGTGTTCATCAAAGAATTTATGTCTAGTGAATTTTCTGTGAAATATGTAATAATACTTCATTTTATAGTCACTAAGTTTGAATAGATAAATTCAGTTTTTACTTGTATAGGTTACTAATAAATACATTGTCTTTTTAAAAATTTAAAGTCTACTTTTACTGACATTTCTCCAGAATTTGATTTGGTATCTTTGTTTTTTACTACTATTAAATTACTACAAATTTAGTAACTTTACACAACACAAATTTATTATTCTACAGTTCTCTAGGCCAGAAGTTTGATATGTGCCTCACTCTGCTAAAATTAAAGGATTCGTCAAGCCTGAGTTTCTGTCAGGGCTCTAGGGAGGATCCATTTTCTTGTCTTTTTTAGCTTCTAGAGGCTGCCTGCATTCTTTGGCCCATGGCACCCTTCATCTTCAAAGGCAATAATATGCCTTATCTGTGACCCTTCTCCCTTCATCATATCTCCCCTGACTACAGCCTTAGAAGATTATCTGCTTTTAGGGACTCCTTAGGTTGGGCCTACACATATAATCCAGGATAATCTCCCCATCTCAAGGCTCTTAACCTTAATCACATCTGCGATTTTCTTTTTTTTTTAATGTAAACATATTTACAGGTTCAGGGATTAGGATGTAGGTATCTTTTGGGTGGGGAGTGAACATTTTTCTGCCTACTGCCTTTGATTTTTATTTTAGAAACATGTAAATTAGCTCTGTGATTTAATGGCATGAAATTTAAAGCTGTTGGTTAAGAGAACTATATATTACAGATTTCTTTTAGCTCTAGGATGTGAGGTAGGAACATGAAAGGCCTTGAAGTTAATGTAGCTACCATTAAGTCTTATAGTAAGATACACCTGAAAATAGAACTCAGAGTTGACAAAGTCAAAGATACTTAAAATGGGTGGAAGACCTAGATTGTCCACCAGCCTCCTTAGTTTACAGGACTTAAGGGACACAGGAAAACCCAATTTACTTGCCCTTATGATCAGTTGTATAATGAGTCAGTGATAGAAATTGAACTTTTGACCTTTTTCTAACAGTGTCCACACCAATATTTTTAAAACTTCATACATTTATAATTTTGTACTTTTACAATTTATTAATCAAAATTTTGATTAAAGTGAAACATCCTTTTTATAAAAATCATGATTATTAAAACTATTTATTTACCTGATTCTAAAATCCTTACATTTACTGGTTTTTGAGTTATCCTTTGGCATTTAAGAATGTACATAAATAAGTCAAATGAATAATTATTTGCTTACATGGTATGAGTTGAGCATCTATTAGGCTTGATGTTTATAGAAAAAATTTAGGTCATAATGTTTATCAAGAAAAAATGTGAACTATTTGATAAGCACAGAATAATGCTCTTTACAGATACTGTTTTGACTAGCACGCCCTAATAGACTAACAAAATTCTCAAGCTGCCAGGGAAAAAAGATTGTATCAAAATTATCACATACTCCTCTCTTTTGAGAGCCTAAAATATCTAACATTATTTGGACCAGATTACAAAAGAGAAAATGAAGTATTAGTACATTAAGCAAAAAATAACATGAGTTCAAATGAGAACCCAAAGAGAAAAGAGAGGATTTGGCTTTGTACTCTGCAGTTCTTCTACAAGTTATGCTGGTTTGTTCCTCTCTCTCTCTCTGTTTTAATTTGGAAAATACAGGAGGCTAATTAGATATTATTCACCTTGGTAGAAGTAGAGAGATGTCATAAAATTAAGGATCTTGTGCTAGTACCTATTTGACTGTTGAAAGCCTTTGAAAATCTTTATCAGTGTATGGTATAAACTTTAAGTTGATTTGTACCCAACGACCTGCAACTGCCACCTAGAATCATAATAAAAAAAGAATAGTTCTGTAGGCTGTGGAAACAGGGTCAGTAGTTGTGATGTTGCAGGAAGATTTTAGATTCTGGTGATAACTTGGTCTGGAATTAGCCAGATTATGATTATAAGATATTAACATTATGATAATGTTAATCTCTTGAGTTCTGTTTTCTCATCCTTTTATGAAATGAAGGTATTAGATTAGGTGATCTTTTATTTTCATGTAATTTGATTCTTGGGAAGGGGATTAGGGAAGAGAGATGATTGAAAATGAATTCTCTTAGTGCTCACTATCATTATCAATCCTTACTCATCATCTTTATTCCAGAAACAGATCTAACTCAAAAAATGTTGATCTATATATAATCTGTGACTTATACGTATGTTCAGAACTTAGAAGCAGTAACTGATGGGGACGCCTGGGTAGCTCAGTTGGTTAGGTGTCCCTAACTACTGCTCAGCTCATGATCTCACAGTCCGTGGGTTCAGGCCCTGCATGGGCTCTGTCCTGACAGCTCAGAGCCTGGAGCCTGCTTCGGATACTGTGTCTCCCCCACTCTCTCTGCCCCTCCCCTGCTCATGCTCTCTCTCTCTCTCTCTCTCTCTCTCTCTCTCTCTCTCTCTCAAAATAATAAATAAACATTAAAAAATATTTTTTTTTTTTTTTTATTTTTTTAAATTTTTTTTTTTTTTTTTTTTTTTAACGTTTATTTATTTTTTTGGGACAGAGAGAGACAGAGCATGAACGGGGGAGGGGCAGAGAGAGAGGGAGACACAGAATCGGAAACAGGCTCCAGGCTCTGAGCCATCAGCCCAGAGCCCGACGCGGGGCTCGAACTCACGGACCGCGAGATCGTGACCTGGCTGAAGTCGGGCGCTTAACCGACTGCGCCACCCAGGCGCCCCTAAAAAATATTTTTAAAAGAGGTAGTAACTGATACAATTGAAGTTTTTGAAGTGAATTTTAATAATCAATTACTATATTTCGTTTCTCAAGTAGACGTGACATCTGTAATGTGGCAAAGTATTCTTGCTTGTTACTCTAATTTTCTAAGAGCCTACTGCTTGTTTTTTCTCTTTGCTATGTATGGTAGACTGGTTGTTTAACATTTGTGTCATATACAGGAATTGATTATGATAGACTCGTGGGTTAATGCTATTGCTTTTTGAGAAAGAGAGTGATAAAAATTGCTGTTGAGTCCTATCATTCTTCATCTGTTCTGAGGAAGATGCTTTTATGAAGTCTTTAGCGTTTTCATAAAACAGTAAGTATTCAGTTCTTTGTAGAAAAGAATTTCTACAATGAGAAAGAAGACTGATTTTTCCTAAAATAAGAGTTTTGTGAGTAAATGCGATTATACTTTTTTGGATAAAAGTTGCTTGAGAAAATGTACATGACTTAAATTTATTGACTTTTTAATGGGCAATACAACTTTTCTGTGAGATTTTATACTTTAGGTTTTTTTTTTTTTTTAGAATTGTAGCTTTTTGGGTTTTTTTTTTTTTTGGTGTGTGTTTGTTTTAAGTTTATTTATTTTGAGAGAGAGAGAGCATGCACGTGTGTGAGTGGAAGAGGGGCAGAGAGAGAGAGAGGTAGAGAGAATCTCAAGCAGGTTCCCTGCTGACTCAGGGCTTAATCTCATGACCACAATGTTACAACCTGAGCCAATAGATAGCAAGAGTTGAATGCTTAATGGACTGAGCCACCCAGGTGCCCCACACAGGTACCCTAGAACTGTAGCTTTCTGTATTAAATACAAATATGTAGACTCTATTTCCCTGTATCACTTGATAATAAATAGCTTGTTGATGTAAGAGGAATAGTTACCAGATACATTATCTCATCTTAAATTTCATTTTAAATTATGTTGGAATTAAAGGCTAAATAAAATTATTACTTAAATTTTACATTATTGTCTAATTAAATCTTGAAATAATCTGCTCTGTTTCATTTTTCAGTAATAATTGAATCCATGACTAACCTACCTCCGGTTAATGAAGAGACTGTAATTTTTAAAAGTGATCGACAAGCAGCAGGAAAGGTTTGTTAAAAAAAAAAAAAAAATCAGATCTTGAAAATTATGCTGTTTCTTTGTTGATTGTTTTTTCTGACTTTCCCTATCTGTCCTAAAAAGAAAGAATTTATTAATTTTAGTAGGTGAGCAATCTAGAGCTCTGAAGTTTTAGTTTTTTCTTGATTTTCGTCAGTGCTTCTTATCTGTTGATATATTGGTTTAATACTGCTTATCACTCTTTGCTGCTTGCATCATTAAATATAAAATACATTTTTTTCCTGTTTGTCAGGTACTTTGTGAGGCAGTGGTTCTACATATTGAATATCTCCAAGTACTCAAAGTTGAGTGCAGGAAACTTTCTACAGTGTAGTAGTTAACCTTTTTTTGGTTTGTGAGTCCCTTTGAGTGGTGGCTCTCAAAACTTTAGACTTTGGTTTCCTTTGGTGGAATCTGAGGATGGAAAAAAGAAAAAGTAGAAAAAGATTTCAGCAATAGCTGTAAAGTGTCACTGTAAGCACATTCTGGGAAATTATGAGTATGTGTACTTTAGTACTTAACATAAAGTTGAGTCCCTTGTAACATCCTTCGAATGGAACAACTCTGCATGTCCATCTTTAATATGGAAGACTTCACATGTTAACCAAGTCTGTGCAATTTTGAGCAGTCAGCAAAGGATGTAAAGTCAAGAATGTAAATACCAACCAAGTGTTCCTTTTTCGGCTGTAGGGGTAGCTTTATTCACCTCAGCATTTCTGCACCATACAGAGTACAGTTCTTTGTGTATTGTGTTGAAGACAGATAAGAAGTAGCTTTTTGGGGTTTAGTTTTCCCCAGGTAGCCAACAGTCGGCTTCTTTTTTTGTTCTAGGACAATTAATTTATATCTAATCAGAAAAAAAGCATATCTTTTTAATTATATTATTGGATCATTCATGTAATTTTCCCTTTTTTCTGCCATTTCCCTACTATCCCATTCTAACACAAGTTGGAAAGAGCTCAGGTTTTTATCAGGATCCTACCACCTTATACTACCTACTTATATTTATATTTAATGCAAGTATATTTAAGTTTATAATATATAAAATCATATATATATATCTATATATTAGGTTGACAGGCTAATTTACCAAAGAGAAATGAGTGACTTAGGATTGTAAAGCAATCAGTGGTAGAATTAATTGGAGTCTAGAGCTAATCTATTTTGGCAATGCTGGAGAAAGTCAGTGAGAGGAAGAAAGATGATTTAATGCTTAAAAGATGGTGCTGTACTTTTTTGTCTTTCAAATACCTAAGCTCAGTCCTTTTCTTTCAAGTATGGGTTCTGCTGGTGCCTTTGTGAGGTGTTAGAGATATGCTGGGGGCTGTACCTCAGAGAAGGTTGAGAGAGAAAAGGGATGGGAAATGAGTAGATGACTGTGTCATGAGCCGCTCTCCGTGCCCTTGGGCATATATACTTCTTTAGGAGAAACCAGTATTCTGCCCGGTGCAAAAGCAAAGCATTTCTCGCTGTCCTCAAGAAAGATGTAGAAGAAGGGAGAGGAGAAGAGGGAACAGAAACATAATTTCTTCATTTTCTGCCTAGGAGTTGAAAATGATCATTTCCATGATTCCTTTTATTTATGATTTTTGTGACAGTTACCTTTTTCTCTAAATAGCTAGCTTAGACAATTTTAATTTCACAATACCCAACACTAAGCCAGTTAAAAGCCTCTAAATTCACATTTCTTAATATCTCTCATTACATTTGAATTTTTAATTCTATAATCGTGACTAATGTTAATATTCAGCTCTTTTGTCATTTGAATTTGAAAGGTATCAGATAAAAATGTAACATTTACGCCTCTAACTTTAGTTATGTGACATAAGTCTAGAGGGAAAAATTAAATCTATTTCTAAATTTTACATAGAGAGCTTTGTAAATTCAAGAAGTGACAAGCCTTTAAAAAATATTTGATCATAAATGGAAGCACTTTGAAATGATTCCCCAATATAATGGCAGGGGAGAGGAGAGTTGGGAATATCAAACCATTGATCAGAAAATGAAATTGAATGTGTTTTAGATCTTATTTGGACACTAAATTAGTTTTACCTTCAATGTCAAACCTTTGTATATCTTTTCTTTTTCCTCTGCCCTTCAACAATAATGAGCCACAGTGATATTTTGTATATTTTTTTATTTTTATTTTTATTTCTTTTAAGTTTGTTTATTTTGAGAGAGAGAAAGCATGAGTAGGGGAGGGACAGAGAGAGAGGAGAGACAAAGAATCCCAAGCAGGCTCCACACTGTCAGTGCAGAGCCTGGCGCAGAGCTCAAACTCACGAACTGTGAGATCATGACCTGAGTCAGAGTCGGTTGTTCAGCCCACTGAGCCACCCCAGCACCCCTGTATATCTTCTAAAATTCATTGAAATTCTGTAAGCAAGTGAAATTATCCCCACTTACTTAAAGATCACAAAGTTAAAAGAATAAAATTGAGTTTCCAACCCATTTGGTCTGTCTGATGCATTTCCCTTAAACCTCGTCCCCCTTCCCTACTGATATAAGGAAGGTGACCTTGGATTTGTGTTTCTACCTTTTGCCCTTTAATCCTGATGATGAATAGTTCCTTTTGATAAATGAATAAAATTTTATTTTTAATGTTTAGCTCTTTAATACCAGGGGATTTAAAAATTGACCAACCTGTGCAATGTATTATCCCTATATAACATGAATTACTTGTTTGTTTTGCATTTAGTCTTCAGTATTTGTTAGAACAGGTTTTGTTTTTTAATTATTATGTACTTTACTTTCTAATGAAACAATGAAATGTTTTCCCTGTCAAATATTGAGCAGAAATTTTTACTGATTTTTTTTTTTTTTTAAAGATCTTTTTAAAGATTCTTTATTTAAAAATTTTTTTTTTTTCAACGTTTATTTATTTTTGGGACAGAGAGAGACAGAGCATGAACGGGGGAGGGGCAGAGAGAGAGGGAGACACAGAATCGGAAACAGGCTCCAGGTTCTGAGCCATCAGCCCAGAGCCCGACGCGGGGCTCGAACTCACGGACCGCGAGATCGTGACCTGGCTGAAGTCGGACGCTTAACCGACTGCGCCACCCAGGTGCCCCAAGATTCTTTATTTAAAGAATACTTTGTTACAGTCTGGTTAGTAGTATGTGTTGATTTTCTGGAAGTATAGTTTGATACAGTGGTTTTTTTTTTTCCTCCCCCAGCAACTTGTGAAGTAATAATACACAGGGTGATTGGAATAATCATTTAATCTAACCAGTGAACTAGAATACTCTTATTTTCTTCATTTTTATTAATAGGAAGTCAAAATAGTAATTGATAGGAGAATTCTTTATGGCTGTGGAGTGTTCTCAATGCATCTTTAGCCAGCTGTCTCATGCTGGCCCCCAGCCACTAGAACTTTTGCCAGGCTGCATGTAGAACATCTAAGCATGGACTGTGCTGTAGAATGAGAATTTGGGGGAATGAATGTACTTCTCTTCTTGTCAGTTGTTTTCCTAACAGACCCTATGCTAGATCTGTGTAATGTGGTGTAGTGGTGTGTGTTTGTGACCTCTGTGTGTGACAGGAATCCTTTGAGCTCTTTTAGCAGAAAGATACTGCTTTTAAGTAAGAGATAGTAAGTATATTCTAGAGCCAAGTGGAAGGACACTGAAAACTACCTCTCAAATGACAGGGCAAGTATAAAACATTAGTTGGATTAGATTTTTGTGAGTATTTCTATGGAATATGTACTATTTAGAGTATAAAGAAAGCTTTTTGCGTTCCTTAAAGTAAATATCTTAGACATCATTATCCTAAGTTTTGTTTCTCACACTGTTGTCTCAGCCATTCTTTCCTTCCATCTGTAGTCAGGATTTCTTGCAGAATCCTCAAGGGCAGGTCTGAAGACTGAGTAGGGGTAAAACTGTGAGGTGAAGTGGGGCTGGCCTGAGCCCTACTTTGTCTGAAGTCGTTCTTCACAGTTTAGCTTTCAGGTATTAGCCAGTCTAAAATCTATACTTTGAAGCTGATAGTAGTTTAAAATATTGTCAAATCCCCCCCCCCCCTTTTTTTTTTCTGTAACTCTGGGTTAGCTAAATTGCTTATGTGAACTCAGTTAAGTGTTCCTGTGGCTATTCAAGTTAGTAGCATAAATACTTCTCAGTTTTTGTGTAAGCCATATGTGGATTCACTAATGGAGCTTCCTGTCACCTGTTTTATGTATGTGGTGTTATTTTACTTAAAACTTTATAATGATTTTCTCATAGATACAGCTGATCAACACTTAAGATCTTAACAATAGTGAACTAAGCATGCTTTGATTTTTATCCAAGAATTTTGAATGTTAGTTCAAACTAGTCTGTATATAAACCTGAGGCTATTAAGGCATTGCTCTAGTGAAATCATTTCTCAGGATATGGAATTATTTATCCAGGGAACCATTCCTTGGGTTGCAAACAATGATTATTATACTTTTATAGGAAATTTTTCAAAAACTCATTTTATCCCTGTCCAAACTTTGAAGAATGAGATTTGTCTATATTTATCAAAGTTAAAAAAGAATTAAGACTTAAATTTTTTTTTTTAAATATTTACTTATTTTGGGGAGAGCACAAACGGGAGAGGGGCAGAGAGAGGGGAACAGAGGATCTGAAGCAGGCTCTGCAGGCTGACAGCAGAGACCCCGATGTGGGGCTTGAACTCATGAACCATGAGATCAAGACCTGAGCTGAAGTCAGATGCTCTACTGACTGAGCCACCCAGCTGCCCCAATAATTGTTAAGGCTTTTAAAAAAGTGACAAGACAATCTGTTACTTTATGTAATGTAAACCAGTAAGAGTCATGCTCCAGGATATCCCTTTGGTCCTTTGCGGTTCTGGTTGGAAGAGGTCTGCTCTTTGTATCTAGATCCTTTCAAAGCAAATTTGCTATTTTCTTTTAAAATTAAAAAAAGATTAAATTTTTTATGCTATTAGTGTTATTTCAGAATATGTTGCCACTTGTATTGAATACTACTAGTTGTTTTTAGGGTAATCATGTCTTCAGAATATTGGTACCCTGCCTGTTTTATGCCTAACTGAAAATTTAATAAAACCTTGAATGGTATACGGAAGAGAATAAAATGAGAATATTTACTATCAAAAATCAAGAACTGAGAAGGTACTAAAACATACTTTCAGTGCAGTTGGTTTAAAATGATCAAAGCTATTTGGAAAGTTATTTGGTAATTTTTTTTTAAGTTTATTTATTTATTTTGAGAGAGTGCAAGGGCACAGTGGGGAAGGGGTAGAGAGAGAGAGAGAGGAGAAAGAGAATCCCACGCAGTCTCTGCACGGTTAGCGCTGATTCGGAGCTTGATCTCAAGGTTCCTGAGATCATGACTCACAATCTAGAGTCAGACGCTTAACCGACTCAACCACCCAGGGGTGCCCCAAAAGTTGTAATTTACATCCAGAGTTTTAATAGTAATCATACTCTTGGCTCCAATAATTCTGCCACTTACCAATGAATTTTCAGGAAACCTGAACTATGTAAATTTACATAAAAATATACTCATCATGGCATCATTCATCATATTGAGCAAATTGAAAGCTTCCTAAATGTCCTGGGAGACAAGTTAAATATATTGTGCCAGATCTATAAAGGAGTGTGCTATAGCTACCAAGATATACTTACGAAGAACATGGAAAAACTTAATGCAACCTTTGGTTTTAAAAGGGAGTAGTATGCAAAACTACAGTGTGGTCTCAAAAGGAAAAATTTATTAATAGAAAAAAAGACTATAGAAGTCTACACTGATATTGGTCATGTCCAGTTTCTATAACATACATACATTTATTACCAGAAACATTATTTTTAAAAATTTAGGTATTTCTTTCGAGAAGAGCTTGAAAACAAGAGGCTTTGTTTTATCATTCTTAAAACATTTTCGGAAATAAAATATGCCTGTACTGAAAGTACTTGCTTTACATAAAAGTTAAAGGCTGTATAGCTTCTTTGGTTTTTGAAAAATAAGCAACTTCAAGTTCAAATCTACTTTTCTAAGTTTTAAATTAGAAACAGTTGTGGTTTAATTTTATGAAAATGTTAACTACCATATGGGAACAGCAGAAATGATTGAATACCCATTAAAGCAGAAGCTAACTTTTAAGTTTTGTGTCATAAGAGTCCAAGTGACACAGCATTTTATTTCTCAAAAGTTATCCATTGTAATTCTTTTCTTCATACTTTACAACTTAAATGAGGAATAATAAAAAAAATGATAATTTGTATCTAATTGGTATACCACCAAAATGATTTGAATTTAATAAGGTACAAACTTGTTACACTTGTTTTAAATTCATAAAAAGGAAATCTGGATTGAGTTGATGCATTTATAATCAAAATATGAAGACTGATTATGCAAAAATGACTTAAATAGAAATACAGTTTTATTGTTCTGACATGAGAGAATTACCTTATTATAACAATTACCAGTTTTTAAAAAATATTACTATTTGAATTACTTTTTTACATATTAAAGGAGGTCTTTATGTTTTTTTCTATTTTATAGATATTTGAGATATTTGGACCTGTTGCACATCCATTTTATGTGTTACGTTTTAATTCTTCAGAGCACATTGAGAGTAAAGATATTAAAATAAAGGATACTATGTATTTTGCTCCATCAATGAAAGACTTCACCCAATACATATTCACAGAAAAACTTAAACAGTAAGTATGTTATTGACATGTTAGTTGTCTGCCTATCTGGTGTTTATATTTTAGGAATAATTTTCAGTGAAGTTCATTCATTATTGTTAAATAATCTGTCTTCCAAAAGTTCATTTATTTTCCTAATAAAATCTTTGAAAGGTACAATTTGTTATCAGACTTTACAGGTAGAGATGATTTATATCTTTAACCGAAAAAGACATAGTCAGCTAGTAGGAATACATTTGGACCATATAAAGTTTCTGAATTCAAATTCATATTTTTTCCATTATATACTTTTCTAACATACATGCTATTTCAGTATTAGTATTACCACCCAAAAAGAATTCTTTTCCATTTTAAATAAAATTATTTAGTTTGGATTACATTATAGGCTTAACTAATAAAACTTTGTAATTCTCAAGAAAAAAACCAAAATGAGTACATTTCAAGTTGCTTATAAATTGTAAGTGTCTAGAAGAGACAACTAAAATATGTCCCTGAAAAGTTATGTATCAAGTTGATAAACGGTTGATTTAACCAACAAACTACTGCTGTCCCTTTTATAAGATGCTAAATGATGCCTATGGCATAATGGAAGTAATATTTCTGCATGTTTATGGTACTCATTAATTTTGCATTTCCATGTGTTAATTGTGTTGCCAGATGTTAGCTGTAGAGCTGTTTTTATTAGTTGACCTTGTTATTATAATTATATAATTTAATTTTTATATTAAATCAGTGGCATATAGTTCAAGTAGAATAGCTTTTTTGGGGAAAAAAAAGTTGAATGCTTTGGAACGATGAAATGAGTATAAATCATTTAAAAATATTATAAAATTAGGAGTGGAAGAAACACTTCAAAAGATTGGGGGAGGAGAGGGGATCCTAAATCCAAAAATACTTTGCATTCAGTTTGACACACAAGTCCCTTTTAGGTCTAGCTCTCTTTTGATGGGAAACTTGAAGTACAGCTGAAGCATTAGGAGTGTGGTTTTTGCAGAACATACAGGAACTTTAGTCAGTGAGTAGCCTTGGAGCTACATCAAAAGTACTAGCTAGTCCTGATGGCATGGCGAAAAATCTCTTAAGTATTTACATAGTAAATGAAGTCTCTGAATTCATTTATCATTTTAGAGATGAAAATTTTGTTCCTGATAATTCATTAAGCTCGTGTTTAGGAATCTACACAATTATCTGAGGGAAACATTTTGCCTGAGTTGGTGAGGTTGATTTTTCTAAATAACTGCTAAAAAGAAAGGTGAATTAAATAGACAGTAAAGTCATGTTTTAAAATCATTCCTTAAGGGGCGCTTGGGTGGCTCAATAGGTTGAGCATTCTGACTCTTGGATTTTGGGATCTTGGGTTGTGATCCCAAAGTGGTGTGATCCAGCCTCCTGTGTCACTTTGCGAGCTGAGTGTGGAGCCTGCTTGAGATTGTCTCCCTCACTTCCTCTGTCTCCCCCACTCATGCTCTCTCTCTAAAGTAAAATAAAAAATTAAAACGTTAAAAATAAAATCATGTCTTAAAATAGTATTTCATTCTGCTTTAAATATTAGGATGTTGCTGTAGTTATGGCATCATTTTAACTTAAAAAAATTTCTTTTAATGCTTTTTTTTAAATTTATTTTTGAGAGAAAGACAGCATGAGTGGTGGGAGGAGCAGAGAGAGAGACACACACACAGAATCCGAAGCAGGCTCTAGGCTTCAGACTGTCAGCACAGAACCTGACACAGGGCTCCAAACTGTGAGCTGTGAGATCATGACCTGAGCCGAAGTCGGACGCTTGACCGACTGAGCCACCCAGGTGCTTCAGCCATAATTTTAACTTTTAACAAATAAAATATTTTAGCTTAAAACAGATACACTTAAAAAGATTTCCTGAAGACATTTACTGAGTAGATTTTAAATAGTAGAAGAAGTTTTTGTTCTTGATTTGCAAGAATAAGAATTTTGTCCTGGAAAGAAAAAATAAACTAAAGAATTGGGAAATTAGGCCCACCCTGCAGAAGCCCCACCTGACAAAGATTATTCTGTTTTAGACTGTATTTTGATGTCTGCATGGGAACTCTGTTGAGTACTTGCCTTTGAGGTAGAGAAGTTCAGCTCCTCTCTAGTATATCCACCTCTAGTAAGACTATTTTAATTTTGGCTTCCCATGAGCTTACTTTCTTGTTAAAAGTGCTTTTTGAAATGTTGCTTGATCTCTTCTTCAGTAGATTTTGATTTTCAGTGGTAAATATGCTAATGGGGAACTTTCTCCATTTATGTCTTTAAGCTTCTTGCTAAGGGCACCCCAGGCCATGAGATGGCATATATGTTACAAGGGGACTGGAACTGTGTTAACTGCATAGGTGTAAGCTAATAATTATTGAGTAATAGCTTTTTTGTAAATAGAAAAATCATTGATAGTGCCCTCATATACAGGGTCAAAGTTTTGAACCAAAAGAGCAGACTTCATGATTTTCATATTCTGCTAGCCCGTTGACATCTGTACATTTATTTTTATGGATTGTAGATTAATAATGATTTTAATGAATTAATAACTGAGAACCTCATTTATTTTTGAGATTTAATTTAAAGCAGTGAGGACATCTCCTAAAGTTTTGTAACACTTTAATGTAATTGAGTAACAAGATATTGTCAAACTTAAGAAATCAAAAAGATTAAAAAGATAAAGATGAGCTTTCAGAAATCCTAGTCCTACTTAATAATATATGTACTTCTGTTGGTTGTAGAGTATAAAACTGTCCACTAAAAATAGTTCATGCTTGTGATTATACTGTCCTTCAGACTCTTCAAAATACTCCTTACCAAATGAGAGCTTGTTTCTGCCTTCTCTTTTGAGAAACACTGTTGGAGTAAGGTTTGGTTACTCATGAAGTATTATTGATAGCCCTCAGGTAAATACAGGAAGATATCATGTTGTTATCTCTACCATTATACCTGTAAAATCTTAAATAAGGGAATGCCTCCTGGTCATTTTTGTATCCTTGACACTGGAACTGTGTCTGACCTATAGTTGGTGTAGAATAAGCATTTGTTGAAGTGAACTTTATGAACTGAGCTCAGGTATCATCAAAGTCATCGCCTCTGGAGATGCTTATGAACTGCAAAACCACTTTCCTCTGCACACCACACACAGCCTTGGCTTCTTATTCTGGTTCCCTGGTTCTAATATTTATGTGTGTCCAGTTCTTGTGTTTTCCTTATTAGCTTTCCGCATCTTCTGAAACAAGGGAAGAATATACACTTGGTCCTTTTATTTTTTGCTCTTATTTTCACATATATTACAAAATTAAGGTTTGAGCTCATGTCTTCTACTTCATTATTTTCTATACTATTAACTAATAAACACTTAGCAGAATCTTAAATACTTCTTGTTTTCTTTTGACTTTTTATTTTCTCTTTCTAGGGATAGGGGATCAGATGCGTCATGGAAGAATGATCAGGAACCACCACCAGAAGTAACTATAAGTCTCTTTACACAATATTTTAGGGATTATATAGGACTTGATTTTATAAAGTGTAATACCTGACCTGACCTTAATGAGGTCCTTAATGCTGCTTGGCAGTCACACTGCCGTCCTTGGGCCTACCTATGTAATGTTTCCATCTCCCAGGTGACTGTTTTATACCCCTCAATGAGAGTTTTTGATTGATCATTTTAGGAAAAAAAATATTAAAAAACAATTGGGGGGGAAAATATTTTTTAACAAATTTTTGGGAAAAAATATTTTCAGCCATATTTTAATATTTATCAGTTTATCAGTTTCCTCCTAATTTACTATGTTTTTAATCAGTTTTGTGGACAGCTGGTAAAGGAAGAATTGTCATCATTGAAAACAATTTTATTCTTTAATTTAGTAAATTAACCATGGGGGCATGAAGACATTTATTAATGGTGCATTTTAATAAGCTGCCTTACTTTTGGAGGTACAAAATCATTAGAATCAGGGCACCTGGATGGCTCAGTCGGTTAAGCATCCGACTCTTGGTTTTGGCTCAGGTCATGATCTCACGGTTCATGGGTTTGAACCCTGTCCAGTGAGGAGCCTGCTTGGGATTCTTTCCCCCTCTCTGTCCCTCCCCTACTCATGGTCAGTCTCTCTCTCTCCGTCTCTCTCTCAAAATAAATAAATAAACTTAAAAAAAATTGCTTAGAATCTACCTACCTCTTCATTTTTTTAGAATTACCTCCCTAAAAAGAGAACTCTTGATTTTCTTTCTTGAATTCATGTCAGCCAAATTAGTTTTATGTCTCAAAGTAGCTTGACAGTTTTTCTAGAGATGTGGAATAGTCAGGAGTAATGATTATTTAACTTTCCATGGAGATCGTTAGGCAAATTTTCTTTTTTTTAAGTTATTAAAATACAAAAATTGCAGCAATGAGTATATATCTTCTTGAAAATAGCATGAATTTATACAATGTAAAGAAAGAATATTGTAAATGAGAATTTTTAAATTTTTTTTTTTTTTAATTTTTTTTCAACGTTTATTTATTTTTGGGACAGAGAGAGACCGAGCATGAACGGGGGAGGGGCAGAGAGAGAGGGGAGACACAGAATCGGAAACAGGCTCCAGGCTCTGAGCCATCAGCCCAGAGCCCGACGCGGGGCTCGAACTCACGGACCACGAGATCGTGACCTGGCTGAAGTTGGACGCTTAACCGACTGCGCCACCCAGGCGCCCCATAAATGAGAATTTTTAAATGTACTAATTCTGATGAAGTTTCTCAGTATTATAAATTCTTGGTATTTGTAGATTTAACTTTGTTCATTTTAGATGTTTTTAAGCAGTGGTGAAGAATCATGCTAGTTTCTAATTTTGCTGAGGCATGAATCAGGTAATACTCCCTTAGAGAGTCACTTAACCAGTGAGTGATCCTAGTTTAATTCCACATTACCATGGGATTATGTTTTCTAATTTATGTTAGGTATACATGTGATTTCTGTTAAGGCTCTGAGGTTCACTTAGTGTTCTTAGTTATTTTTAGGGTATCTTCATACTGAAATTGTATGTTTTTAAAGTATTTAAGGGGTGCCTGGGTGGCTCAGTCGGTTAAGCGTCCGACTTCAACTCAGGTCACGATCTCGTGGTCCGTGAGTTCGAGCCCCGTGTTGGGCTCTGGGCTGATAGCTCAGAGCCTGGAGCCTGCTTCAGATTCTGGGTCTCCCTCTCTCTCTGCCCCTCCCCCGTTCATGCTCTGTCTCTCTCTCTCTCTCTCAAAAATAAACGTTAAAAAAAAAAAAGTATTTGAGAAAATTCACAAAGGTCTTAACATATTTCTTGTGAAATGAAAATATTCTAATACATCCCTGTTGTTTTAGACCTAAGCTTTGAACTTGCTAATTATGGTAATGTTAACTGTTTATAAAATTGGCATGATTAGGTTAATTTTAAAATGAAAACCCAGCATACTTCATGGGGTTTTTTGGGGTTTTTTTGTGTTGTTGTTGTTTGAAGTAGTTGACTGTCCCTTATTTCTGTAATAAGAGAAAACTTCTTGAGATTTAAAGTTTATTATGATGAAATTTTGTAGTGTAGAATTATTGCCTGACATTAATCATAGATTATGTATAAGGAATGTACTTCATTTCCATATTCATTTCTGATACGTGAATATGTAGTTTGTAGTTGAAGTAAGGTATTTGAGTATAAATTTCAATTAATGTGTATATAAGAAACAGTGAATTTTTTTCTGACCTTAGGAGATGATAGCAAAATTATTACCTAAAGCACTCTCTAAAATAAACCAATGCCAATTAAAATCCTTTAATACCGGCCTCCTGCTCTTAGGACATGCCCAATGACTGGCTCATAAGGTTCTTTATTCTCCAGTTTCATCATCTGATTTCTCTATATAAGCAGCTTTCACTTTGCCTTACAGAACCAATTTCATGTCTCAAATATACCATGCCTTTGCACATATTCTCACATATTCTCCTTGAAATTTCTCTTTCCTTTATTTTCACTGCTAATTCATTAGAGATTTATCTTGAGTTTCATAACAAACATCTCCCTTGCCCTTTTTTTTTTCCTTTCTTCAGTCCTATACTCACATAGCACTGAGTCATAGCACTTGTTCATTGGCTTTTTAATCTCATTTGAACAGCTTCAGGGAAAACAGTGTTTTCCATCTGATCTCAATACTTTCCTAGCGTTTGGCAGATATTAGATTTAACATGAGCTTAAAAAGCTTAGCACTTTGAGATCAGCAATAAAATGTCATGTATTTGAAGGTACTAACGTTGATATTTTCGAATTTGATTATAGATTCTGAGGTATATGGACTCTTGGTTCTTGGAAAATTTGATCTAGAATATATTTCAGCAAGGCTATACTGAAAGTCTCATAAAAAAACTTTCATATACATTTTATTTCTCTTAATGTATATACATGCATACACAGTGAACCTGTGTAAGTAAAACATATCTGTTTTTTGATATTAATAGAATAATAAAATTATTCTAAGAAGTCATAATATATATAGCTTTTAAGCTTTGGTATTTGGGCTAGAACAGTGAATCTCAATTCTTACTCTTGTAAGTAAGACTGACTCTTCCCATTTGTTTTTTATTTATTTTTTTTTTTTTAGTTTTTTTTTTCAACGTTTATTTATTTTTGGGACAGAGAGAGACACAGCATGAACGGGGGAGGGGCAGAGAGAGAGGGAGACACAGAATCGGAAACAGGCTCCAGGCTCTGACCCATCAGCCCAGAGCCTGACACGGGGCTTGAACTCACGGACCGCGAGATCGTGACCTGGCTGAAGTCGGACGCTTAACCGACTGCGCCACCCAGGCGCCCCTGACTCTTCGCATTTGTAATTTAAAATGATTTCCTCTTGGAAGTCGGATCATCATGTATCTGCTTATCTAATAAGCCTTCCCTGCAGTCCAATCTAAATAGCATCCACAGTGATTTTTCTGCCCATATTGTGCCTTATTATTTATTTATAACCCTTAATATACCTGACATTATATTATTAAAAGATAATTATTAACTAAGATTATTAATACCTATAAAGTGTTTAGAACAGTACCTGGCATATAATGGGTATATATAAATTTTTGAATATTTTTTATATTAGATCTGATAATTTATGTAATTTGCTTATTCCTAACTATTCCTTCCCTTTAGCATTGTTTGGTAGCTGGCATTATGATGAATATTGACTCTTAAACTTGAGGTCAGTCTTCTAGCTAAGGAATATCTGTATCTGAAGGTTGTTAAAGTTTGGCATTTTAAAGTTACCAATCTGGGAGAAAAGAAGTTACCTATCTGAAACTTTCTAGAAATTAAAAGATAAAAAGGCTTGAGTACTCTGGCCTGTGTTAATTAAGAGTTAATTCAGATATTGCTAGAAAATATTATCAAAAAGAGTAACATTCTTTTATTATTTGGGGTCAGTGTTAAATAATAGGCTTTTTCTCACTTCCAAGTATGTACCAATGAATTGGTAAATCCATGTGACATAATCTATATATTTTCCTCTGCAAGGCCTTAGATTTCAGTGATGATGAAAAGGAAAAAGAAGCCAAACAGAGGAAAAAATCTCAGATTCAAGGCCGGAAAAAATTCAAGTCTGAGTCTAATGAATCAAGTGAGTAAATGCAATATACAGTGATTTTTTAATCTTCATTTATGTTTATGTTAAGTTCATTACTAATAAAACTGAAAGAAACCTCTGAATTCTCTTTTTACCTCCTGGTATCCATCTAACATTGGAGGCATTACATGGCGTGAAATGTGATGGAAGAGAGCCATGAGGAGTATTCAACCTTAGTTTTTTAAGCGTAAGGACGTAAAAATGGCTTCTAGGGATAGATAAAAGCTTGTGAGTCAGTTGTGCATATAGACATTTTTTTCCTAAGTAACCTCTGCTTTCATGTTTAGAATTAAATGATATAGTACTTAATATCTAAATCAAGGTATTTTATTTTTTAACATGCATTTTCTTTCATTATACCTTTCCTGTTTCCTTTTCCCTTTTTTAAAACTAAACTTTTTATAGGTTTACATGCAGTGGGAAGAAATAATAGAGATTTCTGGCATGCCTGTTACCCAGTTTCCTGACGTGGTAACATCTTGTAAAACTATACAGTACAATATCACAACCTCCAGGATATTGACATTGGTACAATCAAGATTCAGAATATTTCCACCACTCCTCATGTTGCCTTTTTTATAGTCACTCCCACTTCCCTCCCTCCCACCTTCTTAACTCTTGGCAATCACTTATCTTTTCTGCATTTCTGTAATATATTTTGTCATGTCAAGAATGGTTATATAAATGGAGCCATACGATATGTTACCTTTAGGGATTGGTTTTTGTCACTTAGCATAATTTCCCAGAGATTCATCCAGATTGTTTTATTTGTCAAATTTGTTTCTTTTCATTTCAAAGTAGTATTCCATGGTATGAATATACTATAGGTTGTTTAACAGTCATGCAAGGCATCTGGGTTGTTAATAATTTTGGGTTATAGGAATAAAGTTGTTTTATATATTTGTGTACAGGTATTTGTGTGAACACAAGTTTTCATTTCTCTGGGATAAATGTCTAGGAGTACAATTGCTGGATTATATGATAGTTGGATTCCCATCACCAGTGTATGAGTGACTCAGTTTGTCTGCATTCTCACCAGCATTTAGTTTTGCCACCATTTTTTATTTTAGCCATTCTCATAAGTGTGTAGTGATAATCTAATTGTGTTTTTAACTTGCATTTTCCTAATGGCTAAGTATTTTGAACATCTTTCCATGTCCTTATTTGCTATCTGTAAATCTTCTTCAGTGATGTATTTGTTCATGTCTTTTGCCCATTTGTAACTGTATTTCTGCTTTTTTTACTCTTGAGTTATGGGAGCTTGTACATAATTTGTTCCAGCCTGTAGCTTGTATTTTTATCCTCTCAAGAGAGCCATTTGCAGAACAAAAATTTTTAATTTTGATGAATCCCTAATATATAATTGATTTTCTTTTGTGGAGTCTGAGGATTTCTTGTCCAGACATATATTCCAAAAGATTTTTCTCTTATTTTTTCTTCTAACAGTTTTCCAAGTTATTTTAGCTATTCTAGTTGCTTTGCTTTTCCATGTGCATTTTTAATAATCTCTATATTGACAAAAAGTCTTGCTGGGATTTTGATGGGAATTGTTTTAAACCTGTTTATTGGTTTGGAGATAATTAATATGTTAACTGTATGTATTGAGTCGTCCATTGCACAAACATGTATATATCTCTATTAATTTAGATCTTCTTTGTTTTTTTCTAGCAGAATTTTGTGGTGTTTAGAATATAAATCCTGTACTTTTTTTTGTTAGTATACACTTAAGTATTTCATTTTCAATTCATTGTAAATGGTTTTGCATCGTTAATGCCAGTGTCTATGTGTTTATTGCTAGAATGTAGAAATAAAATTAACATATGTATGTTTAGCTTCTGTCTTGTGACCTTGCAGAACTCAGTAGTTCTAGGAGTTTTTTGTTTGAGATTTTCTACTTCGCCAATTACATCAGTTGCAAATAGGGACAGTATTCCTTTTTTGTTTTTCAAACTGTATTTGTTTTGTTTTTGTTTTTTGGTTTCCCTTAGTAGCTCTCTGGCACTGTTGAATACATGTGGCTTGTTCTTGATCATAAGAGAAAACACTGTCTTTCATCATTAAGTATAATGTTAGGTATAGGGTTTTCGAGAACAGCATCTGTTTTTATCAAGTTAAGGAGAAGTTTCCATTTGTTCCTGTTTTTTGTAGCTTTAAAAAAATTATGACTGAAGAGTATTAAATTTTGACAGTACTTTTTCTGCATTGATAACATGATACAATTTTTTGTCATTAGTCTGTTAATGAGGTAGATTACACTGGTTTTAGAATATTGAACCAGCCTTTGCATTCCTGGAGTAAACCAGACGTGGTCATGGTGTATAATTCTTTACATATGTTGTTGAATTCACTTGTCTCCCTCTTTCTCTGGTGATTTTCTTTATTCTGAAACCTACTTTTTCTGATATTAATGTAGTTACTTCTTTCTTTCGATGTATCTTTATCCTTTTACTTTCAACCTAACTATATCCTTTGAAGTGAGTTTCTTGTAACCTTGCGTTCATGTTCTTCAATCCACTCTGCCAAGCATTTCCATCTGTTTTAATTGATGTATGTAGTCCATTCGTGTTTATTTTATTTATTTTTTTTTTATTTAAAAATTTTTTTTTTCAACGTTTTTTATTTATTTTTGGGACAGAGAGAGACAGAGCATGAACGGGGGAGGGGCAGAGAGAGAGGGAGACACAGAATCGGAAACAGGCTCCAGGCTCTGAGCCATCAGCCCAGAGCCCGACGCGGGGCTCGAACTCACGGAGCGCGAGATCGTGACCTGGCTGAAGTCGGACGCTTAACCGACTGCGCCACCCAGGCGCCCCAGTCCATTCGTGTTTAATGTAATTTTTGATATGTTGGGGCTCAAGTCTGCCCTTTCCTGTTTATTCTCTCTGGATTTCATTTCTCTGTTTTATTTTTTCTGCCTGCCCGTGGGTACTGTAACTTTTTTTAAAATTCCATTTTGATTTGTCTGTAGTGTTTTTGAATGTGTCTCTTTGTATAACTTTTTCAGTGGTTGCTGTAGGTATTAAATTGTGCATACATTACTTATCACAACCTACTGATGTCATTGTTTTACCAGTTTGTGTGCAGTTTAGAAACCCTACCTCTTTATGTCCCTTTATTATTCTCTAGTTTATAATATAATTTGCATTAAATACTTCATATATATACAATTAGAATCACAAAAACTCTTATAATATTTGCTTCAACCTCAAACATAATTTAGAAAACTCAGAGAAGGACACTTTATTGTATTTACTCATTTTTGTTGTGTTCTTTCCTCCTTTCTCATGTTTCAAGTTTTTTATTGTTTCTGTTTACAAAACTTGCTTTAGTCATTCTGTCAGGCAGGGTAGGTCTGCTGGAGATAAATTAGTTTTTCTTTATTGTAGAATGTCTTTGGTTTCCGTTTTCCTCAGGATATTTTCATTTAGTATAGAATCCTACACTGAGTTTTCTTTCAGCCTTGGAAATGTTGTGCCACTTCATGTGTCCTCTGTGGTTTCTTATGAAACATCTATTGCCCTTCCTCATCCTCTGGCCTTGTGGATTCATTTAAAGTTTATAACCTTAAGACTTAGGCTTTTTTAGCTACCATAAGATATCCTGGAAGTTAAAGAAAAGGCATTACTGAAATTTTATACTGTGTTTTTTGATGTATTAAAATTCATTTTAATTTTGTTTTTAATGCGTTCTTCCTCACTCATAGGTGAAAACTTTTCAGAAGTACATCAGAATTGGAATGCTCATAGCTCTGCTTCAGAGCACTCAAAAGGATATCGCAACAGAGAATTCACACGAGGATTTTCCCGGGGTAGATATCCTCGACCTTGCCATGGCAGGCCTCCATCACCACAGTTTTATAACTCAGAACAGATGGTGTTTCAGGAGACTTCAGGATTTCCACCTCAGAGACCAGATAATACTATCATGCCACAGTATCCTTTTCCTCCGCCGGTGTTTGACATGCATAATTTTTCACTCCCTCCTCCTCTGCCACCACTGCCACCACCTCCACCGCCTGCATCTGTAAACCTGGGTTGGGCTACACCAAACATGGCACCTCATCCATTAATTCCCTTACCATACTCCATCCCCCCACCCCCTCCCCCGCTGCCTCCACCTCCTTCTTCTGGAGATAGTAATTCTTCTCACTTTGGATCCTACTACTAGGGGAATGTATACATTTCTGGAGAAATGTAGACTTTTTATATGGGAAGGATTTTTTTTTTTTTTTTTTTTTAAAGAAAGCAATTATGGAGCTAGATTTTTAACACTGTAAAATACTAAATGATTCTTTCAGTCGTGACTTGATATATATTTGTAACCTTTGTGAAATTGTGTCATTATGAAAATTTCACTTTTGTGGAGGGGGATATCCAATTATATAATATTTAATTAAAACTTTGAATCCATGCTTTCCCTATTTCTACTCAATTAAATAGTGTATATAGGTCTAATAGATCTGGAGCAACTTTCATCATGGGTTAAAGTATATTGAACACATTGTCTTCTTGATATATCTGAAAATAAGATGCTGAAATCCTATTGAGAGTCTTTAAAATAAACTATTTTTACAAATGTATGCTTTGCAAATTGATTTTGATTGTAAATGCAATTTACCAGTAATTTTTAATGTTCTTTAATTTTTTTTTTCAAGTAAGTGAAGGTACAGAGAAATAAAGCCTTCAATATTGGTAGAAGTTCTGACTATAATTAAAGTTAACATTCATTAATTATGCATAGGCAAACTTTTCATTATCTATGCAGATTTCCATTACTGAGGCATTATGCAGTAGATTTTACTATTTAATTAAAGGAACAGAAGGACTATTCATGATAAAGTATGTTACTTATTCACAATAAAGTATATGTAACCCCATATTAGGACACTATGTCTTCTGTATCTGTTTCTCAGATTCTCACGTGCCTGCTGCAGATTAGTGCTTCATAAGTATTTATGGAATGACTGACTGAATTTAGAGCTTTTAATTAAATTACTCCTGAGTATTCTTTTACATGATGAAATGTAAATGCAAGGAAAATTACAGAATTTTAGAAATAGAAGAGGCCTTAGAAGTAGTTTAAACTAGTCCTTATTTAACAAACAATGAGGAACCTAAGGATTCCAAGTTTTAATTAAGATTACCCAGCGGGCCTAGTTTTACTGATTCTCACATCAGTTTCTACTAAATTGTTGTTTCCCGACCTTTTATTCCTTGAAACTCTTAGAAAATAATATTTGTATGCACATTGGGGTAATTTGGAGACCATTCATCACAACCCCGTGGACTGTGGTTGCACCCAGGCCCCGCTTCACATCCCTGAAGGCTGAGGAGACTCTTTGCAAGGTTCCGGGGGCCCAACTGAGAAGCCCTGGCTTTGGCGTACATTGACTTTATCATGTGTTGTACTTCATTTTTCTTTCTTGAAATGTGTTTGTAGCTTCTCTTTAGGAGTTAACTGTCATAGATTAGTTCATAGGACATTGTTAGAATTAATTGAGATTGTATCTGGAAGCACTGAAAAAAAAATTTCTCTAAGAATGGAAAGAGTAAGATGTAACCATTCATTACAGTAAATCAACAAGTCGTTAGAATCACCAAGGCATAAAAAGCATTCTTTGAACCTCTGTACCTAAAGTACTAGTATCTGACTTTAGGTATTTATTTTCTGAAGAAACATAGAACTGAATGATACCATTTGGTATCTGCCTTCGATTAAGTTGCTAACTGAAATACTTAATATCCAACCTGCTGCTTCATACATGAGGGATTTTGAAACTTCAGGGTGTCTAGAAATCACATGTAATAATCACCTAAGGTTGGGATAGCTTATTAAAAGTGCACATTCTTGGATTTTATCCCCAGATTCCAATTCAGTAGATCTAAGATGAGATCTAGGAAATCGTGTGTGTGTGTGTGTGTGTGTGTGTGTGTCTTCTGCTTTCCCAATGTTCTATTTATTGCTTTAATATTTTATTAAGTTTTTAATTTTAATTCCCAGATAGTTAACAGTACGGTGATTAGTTTCAGGTGTGCAATAGAGTGATTCAGCAATTCTGTACGTTACTCAGTGCTCATAGTTAAGTGTACTCTTTAATCCCCATCCCCTATTTCCCCCATACTCCCATCCGCCTTCCCTCTGGCAACCCATCAGTTTATTCTCTGTATCTGAGTCCGTTTCTTGGTTTGTCTTTCTCTCCTTCCCCCCCTCTTTGTTTTCTTAAATTCCACATATGAGAATCATACCGTATTTGTCTTTATCTGAATTATTTCACTTAGCATTATACTCTCTATAACTCCACGTTTTTGCAAATGACAAGATTTCATTCTTTTTTGTGGCTGATTAATAGTCCATTGTGTATATATGAAATATGTATATCACATCTTTATCCATTCATCTATGGATGGACACTTAGGCTGCTTCCATAATTTGGCTATTGTAAGTAATACTGCTGTAGATGTGGGGGTGCGGGTGTCCTTTCAAATTCATGTTTTTGTATTCTTTGAACAAATACCCAATAGTGCAATTACTGGATTATAGGGTCGTTCTATTTTTAATTTTTTGAGGAACCTCCATACTGTTTCCTACAGTGACTGCACCAGTTTGCGTTCCTACCCGCAGTTGTTTTGTTGCCTCGTGTGATCTGTTCTGGAGAATTTTCCATGTGTATTTGAAAAGAATGTGTATTAAGGATGGAATGTTCTGAATATATCTGTTAAGTCCATCTGGCCCAGTATGTCATTCAGAGTCACTATTTATTGATTTTCTGTTTGGATGCTCTATCCATTGATGTAAGTGAGGTGTTAAAGTCCCCTACTATTATTTTATTACTACCAATTATTTTATTACTAATTGCTTTAAGTATTTGGGTGCATAAATATTTACAATTGATACCTCTTTTGGATGTTACCCTGGCTTGCTTTTTTACTTCTGTTTGCATGATTAATGCTGCTCCATCCCTTCATTCTCAGTTTACGTGTGTCTTTACATGTGAAATGCAGCTCTTTTAGGCAGCATATGTATGGGTCTTGTTTTTTTTAACCATTCCATCACCGTGTGTCTTTTGATTGGTGTGTGTAGTCCATTTACAATCAAAGTAATTATTGATAGGTGTGTTTTGATTGCCATTTGTTACTTGTTTTATGGTTATTTTTGTAGTTTTTTTCGGTTCTTTTCTTGCTATCTTCTTTCAAGATTAGTTGGCTTTCTTTAATGATACACTTGCATTCCTTTGTCTTTATATTATGTATATTTTCCTGTTTTTTGATTTTTGGTTACCGTTTGGTTTGTATATAACATCTTCTGTATATAGCAGTCTATATTAAATTGATGATCACTTAAGTTTGAACCCATTTTTTACTTCTCTTCTCCCCATATTTTAGGTATATGGACTGTACATCCTTTTATTTGTGAGCCCCTTGACTGGTTTTTACAGATTTACCTATTTTTACTGCCTTTGTGCTTCCTATTTTACTTATTCTTGCTTATGGTCTTTCCTTTCCACTCAGAGAGTTCCCTTTAACGTTTCTTGTAGGGCTGGTTTACTGGTCATGAATTCCTTGAACTTTTGTTTGGGAAGCTCTCTTTCCTTTTTTTTAAAAAAAAAATGTTTAATATTTATTTTTGAGAGAGAGAGCTCAAACAGGGGACAGGCACAGAGAGAGAGCGCGGAGACACAGAATCTGAAGCAGGCTCTGGGCTCTGAGTTGTCAGCACAAGAGCCTGACATGAGGCTGTAACTCGTGAATTGGGAGATGGTGACTTGAGCCGAAGTTGGACAGACGCTCAACTGACTGAGCCACCCAGTGCACCTCTATCTTTCTTTCTATTCTGATTGATAGCCTTGCTGAGTAGAATATTCTTAGCTGCAGATTTTTCCCTTTCAGCACTTTGCATGTATTATGCCACTCCTTTGCTGCCTGCAAAGTTTCTGCTGAAAATCAGCTTAAAGCCTTATCAGGTTTCCCTTGTATGTAACTGCTTTCTTTTCTTTTGCTATATTTGTTTGTTTGTTTCTTTGTTTGTTTAAAAATAGGCTCCAGGGGTTTGTGGGTGGCTCAGTCTGTTATGAGTCTGACTCTTGGTTTCAGCTTGGGTCATGAGCTCATGGTTTCATGGGTTTGAGCTCCACTGTCTCCCTCCCTGCCCCTCCTGCACTTACACTGTCTCTGTCTCTCTCAAAAATAATATAAACTTCATAAAAAAACAAAGGCTCTGTGCCAAGTATGAAACCCAACACGGCGCTTGAACTCCTCAACAGCCTTGAGATCAAGACCTGAGCTGAGAGCAACAGTCGGACACTTAACTGAGCCACCTAGGTGCCCCATCTATTGCTGCTTTTAAAATTCCCTGTCTCGGGGCGCCTGGGTGGCGCAGTCGGTTGAGCGTCCGGCTTCGGCCAGGTCACGATCTCGCGGTCCGTGAGTTCGAGCCCCGCGTCAGGCTCTGGGCTGATGGCTCAGAGCCTGGAGCCTGTTTCCGATTCTGTGTCTCCCTCTCTCTCTGCCCCTCCCCCGTTCATGCTCTGTCTCTCTCTGTCCCAAAAATAAATAAACATTGAAAAAAAAAAAATTTTAAAATTCCCTGTCTCTACTTTTGCCATGTGTCTTGGAATAGATCTCTTTGGTTGTTTATTTTGGGGGGGGGGGGGGCCTCTTGGATATGGATTTCTGTTTCCATCCCCAGATTTGGGAAGTTTTCAGTTATTATGTCTTCAAATAATATTATGTCTTCAAATTTCTCTTCTTTTGGAATTCCTATAATGTGGATATTATTAAAATTTGATGGTGTCATTGAGTTCCCTAAGTCTGTTCTCATTTTGAATATATTTTTTTCCTCTCATCTACTCAACTTGATTTCTTTACATTACCATGTGCTTCAGGCCACTAATTTGTTCTTCTGCTTCATCTCCTCTACCATATATTAATTTCTAGTGTGTTTTTAATTTCATTTATTGTGTTCACTCTGTTTCTTTTTTGTCTCATTTTTAAGGGTCTCACTGATACCCTCCAAAGTTCAGTCAGTATCTTTATGATCATCATTTTGAATTGTCCATACCTCTGTTTTGCTTAGGTCTCTTGCTCTGATTTTGTCCTGTTCTTTCATTTGGGGCATATTCTTCTGTCTCCTTATTTATCCTACTCTCTGTGTCTGTTTCTGTGTGTTAGGAAAGACAGCTGTGTCTCCTGCACTTAAAAGTAATGGCCTTATGAAGAAGAGGTCTTGCAGTGCCCTGCCGTACAGTGTTTCTTGTTCACCAGAACCTGGTGCTTCAAAGGGTGTCTTCTGTATCTGATGTGTGTGCCTTGCTGTTGTGGCTGAGCTGCTCCTTCCTTCAGTCCAATTGTCTAAAATGGGTTTCTTTGCTGTTGTGGGTCGGGTTAGGTCCCTGTGGTGTTGGTGGGCCAGTCTGGGGCTGTCTTGGCTTGAATGGAGTCAGACCAGGTGTTTGCCAGAATGCAGTAACACCAAATTACAGGGGGCTTTTCCCTTTGTTTTCCTTTGAGAAGCTTTTGCTGGTGGGTGGGGCCTGCAGTCAGATGAGTTGTCTGCCTCCAGCCCTCTGTGGGGCCTCCTGACTGGTATGTGTGGTTATCTCCCCCTCTGCCTCCAGGGTTCCGCTCCTGACCCCGCCCTTCCCCCCCCCCCCCCCCCCCCCCCCCCCGCAAAGTGGTGCTGACCAGTGTAGGGGCTGCTTGCATACTATCAGGCCTGTGGCACCACCATGGGCTCTGGCCAAGAGCGCTTTGGAGGTGGCAGTTCCGTCAAAGCACAGCATGTGGGGTGAGGGCAGCAGGGCAGTAGTCTTAGTAATCTTGGCCCACCCCTAGTCCTTTGCAGGAGGGGCCCTGCAGCACCCTTACTCAGGTGGGCTGTCTGGAGGGGTGGATTGGCAGAAGCACAGTGTAAGGGGGCAGGGCAGTCGTGCTAGAAAACTTAGGCAGCGAGTCCCTTAGATGGCAGGATGTTAATGCTAGAGGACATGCTGGGGTAGGGAATGGGACAGGGAAGGAGGGGCAGGGAATGGCACCTGCCAGTTCCCTTGTTCCTGGAAGCGTTGCCCAGCAATTACTGCCCCTCTGAGGCGTGTTCTGAGATTAGTAAGTAACTTTCCTTCCCTTGTACCCCAGGTGCCTTTGAAACTGCTTCCGTGCTGTATCTCTACCAGCTGCTTGCTGTGCTGTGTCTTTAAGGCAGGGGACTCAGTTTCCTCTCATCCACCAGTTCTGCAGCTGAACCCATTGATTTTTTAAAAACTCCGAGTTTAAGTTCCACTAGTGGTAAGCACTCATGAAATTCAGCCCCTCTGGTTTTGGAAACCAAATTTTACAGGAATTTGGCTTCTCACAGGGGGCTCCCCTGTGTGGGAGTCTGTCCCCTCTCCATGCTCACTGCATCCTTCATTCCTGCAGACAGTCCTGTGAGTCCATTTAGTTCTCCCAACAGCATCTCTACCCTTCCTACCCTCCTCCACATTTAGTTGTGGAGTTTGTTCTGCCAGTTTTTGGGTGATTTTCTGGTTTATTTACACTGATGTGAGTGTTAATCTAGTTGCATATGTGGGTTGAGGCAGTACCAGGATCCTTCGACTCTGCCATCTTCCCCAGAATTCCCCCAGGAAACTAATTTTAACAGCTAATACTGGGTGATTAATTTCAGAGTTTATTCTTAGTATTTATAGATTTCTTTTTTTTTTTTTTTTTTTTTTTTTTTAATTTTTTTTTTCAACATTTATTTATTTTTGCGACAGAGAGAGGCAGAGCATGAACGGGGGAGGGGCAGAGAGAGAGGGAGACACAGAATCGGAAACAGGCTCCAGGCTCTGAGCCATCAGCCCAGAGCCCGACGCGGGGCTCGAACTCCCGGACCGCGAGATCGTGACCTGGCTGAAGTCGGACGCTTAACCGACTGCGCCACCCAGGCGCCCCAATAGATTTCTGAGTAAATATATAAAGTCCCAACTCCTTTACCATTTGGAACTTCAAGGAGCACTTTTGGGAGGAGAGGTGAAGATGTGAGGGTTGATAGGAAAAAAGAAAGAAATAAAGTCAATTAAGTTATATAAAATCGTATAACAAGTTATATTTGTAGCATTTCACTCAGTTCTCAGAGTTTTTGTTTGTTTTTGTTTTTGTTTGTTTTAGTTTTTATTTTATTTTGAGAGAGAATCCCAAGCAGGGATTAGCACTGTTAGCTCAGAGCCAGACATGAGGCTCACACTCACGGACCATGAGATCATGACCTCAGCCGAAATCAAGAATCGGATACTTAACCAACTAAGCCACCCAGGTGCCCCCTCAGAGCTGTTATTTTTGCCAATTACATCTGTCTTTGGAATTTAAGAGCAGAAACCCATCATCATGTCTTTTTTTATTTTTTTTTTAATTTTCCTTTTTTAATGTTTATGTACTCTTGAAGGAGAGAGAGAGAACGTGAGTGGGGAAGGGGCAGAGAGAGAGAGAGGGAGACACAGAAGCTGAAGCAGGCTCCAGGCTCTGAGCTGTCAACACAGAGCCTGATGTGGGGCTCGAACTCATGATCTTCGAGATCATGACCTGAGGAGTGAAGTTGGTTGCCCAACTGACTGAACCACCCAGGTGCCCCCCGCCCATCGTGTCTTTTATGTGGAAGAAAAATACTAGCATTTTCATCATCTCCACCTTGATCTTACAGTGCTTTTAAAATTCTGTAGTCCACACTTTAAACTACTAGCTGGTATAAAGGTGAATACGTAAAGAGCTATACTCACAGTTTCTCACCTCAAATAGAGAATTCTTTATATTAGCCTTTTCCTATAAGAGGTGGGCATTCACATGATTGAATGTGTATAATGCCTTTGCATATCTGCAGTTATAAATGCAGTAAAATTAAAATGATTGCCTAAGCTATTCTGTTTGTTTTTACTAAGATGAATAACTGTCTCTCCTCTTCCTTTTTTTTTGTCACAGAAAAGATAGTGAAGTTCACGGTGGTAACTGGATGACCTGTCTACGTAATAGAAATAGGTGTTGAAAGAACTGGGTTGAGACTGTCTGTCTAATGAAGACCTGGAATAAAATGTGTAGTTTTAGGACCTACCAAAAAACATTCTTAAAAGCCATGTAGTTAAGTTGTAATGTTAAATACCAAAATGTAGCCATCTCTTTTGTGTAGCTAAATGATTAGTAAATTTAATTATCAATACCAGTTGGTTGTAGGGGAGATGAAAGGAATAAGTAATGGCAGGGGGCCTGTGTGCCCAGCTCTCCTTGTTTTGGGGTAATGAATATAGAAGGCTTTCTCTTCTTTTTCCCTCTTCCCACTCACATTCTGATTTATTCTTCCCTGCCTTCCACCCCCACTACTTTTTGTGCTACATTTTCTTTTACTTGCTTAGAGTTGGTAAACAGTAAGTACATTAAAAAATCTAGAACATTTGATGAATAAGAATTGAGTAGAATCTGAGTTCTAGTCTACTGTAATTTTATTTTTTTTTAAAGACAACTTTTTATTTATTTATTGTTTTCAACGTTTATTTATTTTTGGGACAGAGAGAGACAGAGCATGAACAGGGGAGGGGCAGAGAGAGAGGGAGACACAGAATCGGAAACAGGCTCCAGGCTCTGAGCCATCAGCCCAGAGCCTGACGCAGGGCTCGAACTCACGGACCGCGAGATCACGACCTGGCTGAAGTCGAACGCTTAACCGACTGCGCCACCCAGGCGCCCCTAGTCTACTGTAATTTTAAACTAATCAATAGAAGTGGCATTTTAAGTGCTAAAAATCTTAGTGTGTCCTTTTTAAGGGCAATGTTTCTTAAGATAACAATCATAATTTGGGAAGAGACAGTCTCACACGTAATACATCATTTTTATATGTTCTATTTGAACAATAATGTTAGTGTTTGCATTCAGTTTTATAAAAATTACATCAAAAATTATAAGTGCTTTCAATGCTTTCTACTAGTTCTTTTATACAGTGTCATGTCATTAAAATATTTTTGTTGCAGAAAAAGATGATCCTCTGTCCCTTCTGCGAGACACAAGTCAGGACATTCAGTCAGGGGAAGAGCAATAATTACTTACGGGTCTACTCACCCATTCCCAGTCTGTTTGGCTAGGGTACTTGAGGTAGGCTTGAGAAAATTTTTTACTTAGAATACTGTCTTCCTATGTTCAGTGTATTTAGAATTTTTGAAAATAAATAGTCATGTACCTACAATTAAGTACTAGGGAAAATAAATTAGTATATTATTAAATACCAGCTCCTTTTTAAAAAAGAAAATTTACAAATTTAAACTAGATTATTTTTGTAAAATCAATTAATTTGTGTGTTCACGCTGTAGTACATTCACAAGACCTTTGTTTTGACATTGCATATTTGATACCAATGACAATAAGCTCCCAGGTATCAGTATAAAAAGAAGATATTTTTAATAGAATGCAAACTAGATAAAAATAGAATTATTTATGAGAGCTCATTGTCAGGTAATGTTGCAGCCACACTGTTTATGATTTAATACATTCTACACTATTTATGATTTAACGCATTTAGGTTTAACACACACACACACACACACACACACACACACACACACACACACACGTATCTCTTACTGCAGATAAATTGCCAGAATTCCAAAAGCTTTTTTCCGCTTCTCACTCTGAGGCTTCATCTGATCCTAAATTTATGTAGCAATTATGTTCTGGAAAACCAAGGAAACAATTACTATAGTGTACCTGAAATTAAAGTTGAGAAATATCTCCTTCATATCTTCTATCAGACAAAAGTACTTGTTTTGAGCTACTTGCAGCAATGAAACTGCATCTCATTTTTGACTCTGTGTGCATTCTCTGCCTAAATTGTTATCATTGATGGATTAGACATGTACAGTCACTTAGTGTCCTGGAAACAAGGGACAAATTAGTGTATCAAATGGTAAAATAATGAAAATAGCCAATGAAGAAAAATGTAAAAAATTCTTATGCACATTATATATATGTATATGTACATATATATACACTTTTTAATATATACTTATGTGTGTATATATACATATATTTGAAGGCTAGTATGTAAAAGCCTGATTGTTATGCATATTTTAGTTTAGTTCCTTTTGTTTCTACTTATAGGTTCGCTAAAATGGGAATAAATAGTCCATTAGTTTATTTTATAGTTAGTTGCATTACACCATCCCTCAAACAGAACAAACTGACCTTGGGGTGCTTGGGTGGCTCAGTCCAACTTTGGCTCAGGTCATGATCTTGTAGTTCATGAGTTTGAGCCCCACATTGGGCTCTCTGCTATCAGCACAGAGCCTTCTTCAGATCCTCTGTCCCCCTCTCTTGCCCTCCCCTGCTTGTGCATGCGCATGGTCTCTTTCTCTCTCAAAAATAAACATTAAAAAAAGAAGAAGAAGAAACTGACCTTATGTGGTAAAAGCTTTTTATGTATATTGAGGATATATGGTCTATAAACATTGTTTCTAATGAGAGATATGACCCAAATAGTAACAAAATGTAACAAATACAAAAGAATAGAATCTATTAGCATATAATCCTTACTATAATGTGATTAACAGATGATGGTGGTCTGTGATGTTTGGATGATAGAGATGAACTTCTCAAATGTTCTCAGTATCAATAGTCACTATACTGCAGAACCTGTTATTGCAGCTTTTTACACTGTTGATCGTGTGCTTCCATGACATACAGGAGTGCTGGAAAGCATTTGCTCTCTCCTGCATCTCACTGCTCTTGCAAATGTCTGTTTGACTAGACGTCATGCAGTGTTTCATCTTAAATAGGATTTGGGACTGTCAAACTGGGTTATGCAAGCTGTGGGAGTAGCTGGTTCATTGAAAGCAAGTAATTAATTTTCTTTAGTGTCGGTTTGGTTTTTGACCAAGTGTAATTGGTAGTATATTTATTGGCAACAACATGAGCTTGAAAGAATTCTGTTTAGCAAGATTATGAACAGACAAATATTTAAGGACAGAAGGGAGTAACTAGGCATTAACTTTATTAACACATTCAAATACCGTTAGTTAGAACCATATGAAATTACCTACACAAGAGAAATTTCAAATGGTTCAGTGTAATATGTGGACTATAAGGTGTATTATTTCTCATATTTATTTTTCTTCGTAGAACATATCTCTGTACCATTACTTTCCAGAACACATTTTTGGAAATACTGTCATAAATGACAGCTGGCAGAAATTCATGGTAGTGCACATTTCTCAGAGATATTTCTAGTCTTGCTAAGAAGACAATCTATCAGAAGATCATGGGGCACAAAAGAACTATTAAAATATTGTATATTAGGTTAGGAAAAAACTGTTCTTTAGTGTAGACTTTGTGGTTCTTGACTTGAGATTTGTTCCCCAGTGTTCTAGAATCCACTAAAAACCTGTGAGATGGACATTTTTCTCGGAGAGAAAGTCCTTGCCTTTCATCTTGTTTTTTAAAGTAATATCTGAAGAAAGAAGGGATGGAGAGAATCTTTCAAAGGTTTTCTCCTTTTGTAGCAGGTACAATAATTTAAGTGTTTCTCACATTTGATAATGCACAAATCCTTTAATAAAAAAAAATATGGGGGCGCCTAGGTGACTCAGCAGTTAAGCATCTGACTTGATTTTGGCTCCAGTCATGATCTCAACAGTTTGTGAGTTCGAGCCCCATGTCAGGCTCTGTGCTATGTCAACATGGAGCCTGCTTGGAATTCTCTCTCCCTCTCTGCCCCTACCCCACTCATTCATTCATTCATTCATTCATTCATTCATTCTCTCTCTCTCTCTCCCTCCCTCTCTCAAAATAAAGAAATAAACTTAAAAATTAAAAAAAAAGTGTTATGTACGCTGAGAACACATTCATGGATCACAATTTTGGAAACTGAGTTACTAAATTTCATTCTATGAAAAGCTCTTTTCAGATTCTTATAGAATCTTTATACCTGCAAGAATATATCTGTGGACTTCAACTTAGACAGACAATTGTCTTAAACAATATTGGGTTTCAAATGGCTGTACAGGAAAAACTTCCAAATGATTACAGCCAGGAGTAGAGGAAATATTTAATGGTCTTAGACATCTAGAAAATGTCTAGCATGTATGTTTCTGCCCCATAGGGAATTTCTTTATAATTTCAACTATAGATAGGAAATCACTCATACACTAATAGAAAGGGGCATTATATTCTGTTTAACAAATTTAGTTGACCATCTCCATTTACAGAGCTCAGGCATATTGTGACAAAGAGTGAACTTTGACCAAATTAACGAAGTCTAAGAGCATTCTATAAATACTGGAAATGCCCAAACACAAGAACAACAGGAAAGGGAAGGACCTGGATGGAACACAAAATAATCCAGAAAAATTCCTGCAGTGAGATACGGTGACTAGGCCAGGATGAGGCCATTCTTTCAGGCACAAACAGCTAAGGCATCTCTCCATCTCCTAAGGACAGCAGATGTGGAAGATTGTATATAATGATCTATTATAACTGTATAATTTATTTTTGTTACAGAAATGGAAAATATAGATTGCTCACGACAATGAATTCAGTCATGCTGGTTGATACACTTTTTTTGTTCGCATAAATTTTTAGTCATAATATATCCAGATACTTTTACATATAGTTCTCTGCCCACTCGGTGGGCACTTAAAGGTTGTTCCCAGTGTGGTCAAGAAGCATTATCCCTTTCAAAATGCTCATTTAGAAAGTTTCCTTTTTGTGACTGCAATGTGAAATGTAAGAGTAGACTCAGTTTTCAGTGTATGCTACTTACAATCTCATAACATCAGGACATTTTATTGTGACTAATTGTATCAATCTCCCTGATTGGAGTATAATTCCTCGAGGACCAGCACTATTTGATCACATCTGTACTCTTAGCACACAAAAGGTATTCAAGAGATGCTAATTGCAACATTGACAAATGCTTCCTGCTGTTTCATAACCTGTAGGACTCTCCTTTGTGTTTCTAGAATACAGTGGTTTATATGTGTTGATTACAGATGAACGCTACAAGCATTAGTGATAATTCTTTTTATTTAATAACTTGAAAGTATTTCTCAGAATATCAAAAATCTATTTTGGCAAAGATTTTCAGGACAGATGAGACTCAAAAATGGCTCAGAGAGGGGGCGCCTGCACGATTCAGTAGGTTAAGCATCTGACTTCAGCTCAGGTCATGATCTCACAGCTCGTGGGTTTGAGCCCCGTGTCGTGCTCTGTGCTGACAGTTCAGGGCCTGGAGCCTGCTTCAGATTCTGTGTCTCCCTGTCTCTCTGCCCCTCCCCTGCTCATGGTCTGTCTCTCAGTCTCTCTCTCCCTCTCTCTCTCTCTCTCAAAAAAAAAAAAAAAAAAATTAAAAATGGCTCAGAGTGATCAGTAGAAAATGAATTCACTTGTTTTTGGAGCTGGTTTTGATAATACCCTATCAATACAAAGATGGAAGTTACAGCATTTTGACAGCAAAATTAATGATCCTTTTTCTCAGGATAATAAAATATGCTTAAAATTCAGACTTTAGATGATACTGAAATATGACTCTTAAATTCTTTATTAAGAAAGATAAATGTTCACGGCTCCCAGGTAGCTCAGTCTGTCAAGCGTCCAACTCTTGATTTCAGCTCAGGTCATGATCTCACGATTCATGAGATCAAGCCCCACTGTCAGCACAGAGTCTGCTTGGGACTCTCTCTGTCTCTCTCTGCCCCCCCTTCCCCCCACTCATGAGCTCTCTCTCTCTCTCAAAATAAATAAATAAATAATCATTTAAAAAAACAATGATAAATTTACTGTAGGGTTTTTTAGGTTGATTTCTATACTGATCATCCAATATAATTGTATATATGCTGCTGTATCCATAAAGACACCTTTCAGAGAGCTAACCTCATAGATAGTGAAGAATAATGAATGATATACATATATATAATAAGGTTTCCAGAGAATTTAAAACTAAAAATTAAGAAGAAAAGGCTTAGTATTCTAGGAGATATCTGCTTTCCTCTCCAAGTTCTCTCTACTTTGTAAAATGGCTTCAGGAGGAGAAAGCCACTTGAGATCATGTACTAGATTTATTTGAAAATATGAAAAAAAAAAAAAACCAGAAGCACAAATCCATAAATCTCTTGTAACAACTGATAGGGAAGTACATTCAATTTGCGGTTAATGGTTTTTTAGGTTAATCACCCTAGTAAAATTGGAGTTACAAACCACTGAACGTTCATCTACTTATTTATTTAATAAACATTTCTTGGGGCGCCTGGGTGGCTCAGTCGGTTGAGTGAGTGACTGACTTGAGCTCAGGTCATGATCTCGCAGTCTGTGAGTTTGAGCCCTGCGTCGGGCTCTGTGCTGGCAGCTCAGAGCCTGGAGCCTGCTTGGCATTCTGCGTCTCCCTCTGTCTCTGCCCCTCTCCTCATGCTCTCTCTCTCTCTCTCTCTCTCTCAAGAATAAACAACAAAAACAAAAATTTAAAAAATAAAAAAAATAAACATTTCTTTTGTGCTTGTTATTAGTCGTCCATTTGATTCTGGGGATACAACCCCTAGAGTGCAACTGTAGGAAACACACAAACAAGGGTACTAAGTGATGTCATACAAGTATATGTTTGTACAGAATATGGTGGGAACATAGAGGTGAGAGAGGTCAATTCTACCTTAGGTAGGGATGTGGAAAGGAAAAATAAAGGATAGCTTGAGAAAAGCTATGGAACTGTAAAACAGTTCAACTAGAATCCACCAGGCAGATGGGTGTGATGGATGTAGAAGGTATAGCTGAAATGGAGGAAACCAATTGCAGAAGCTGGAAAAGCCAGAGAGCTTTGGGGGCCTCAATAGACAGCCCTCACCCCATGGTTTCACCCGAGTTAGTGACATTTTTTCCTTCATATCTTGGAAATATCTGGGAGAACAAGTTAGAGGGACAAAATGGTAGGAGGCAGATGAGGAAATTATTGATGAAAGCAGTGTGGGAGAGTGATGATGACTTATTACTGGTTGAAATGGGGATTTGATTTTGGATGATAGAAACGTCAGGAATGTGAATTGAGAGAACTTGCAATGTTAGGAAGTGGGCTTGAGAAGGGCATCTGTGATAACTCAGGTTATAGTTTGAGTGACTAAGGTGTTAGTCTCTGAGAAAAAGTATACTATTTTGCATGGTTTATACACTTTAATCTTCACAATTTTGTGAGATAAGAAATACTATTATAATTTTGTAAAGAAGGAAAAAGAGGTAGAGATGAAAGACTTAATCCAATTTTTTATAAGTAGAAATGATGAAATCATATTGGACACAAGTGTCTGATTCTAGGATCTGAGCTTATAATCACCATTCTAGGCTACCTCACAAGGCAATGATAAACCACAAGATTTTTGAAAGTTAAAATTAGAGAGGAACAGAAAAAGAAAGGTTACAACAAGATGAAAATAAAACTATTAAATTTATATTTAAAAAGACATTCGTGCTGAGAAATTCTGCTAGAAATTTATCAGCATATATTTAATACCCATATATGCCCTTGATATAAGGTAAGACAGACGGTGCCTAGGTGGCTCAGTTGGGTAAGCCTTCAACTCTTGATTTTGTCTCAGGTCATGATCTCAAGGTTCCTGGGATCCAGGATCCCTGTCGGACTCCATGCTGACATTGTGGAGCCTGCTTGGAATTCTCTCTCTCCCTCTCTCTCTACCCTTCCCCCACTTGTGCTCTCTCTGTCTCTCAAAATAAATGAACATTAAAAAAAAAAGGTCAGACACACACACAAACACAGACTTGAAACAAAAATAATTCAAGGTTAGTTCAGTGATACAGTTATCTGTTCATCCACTTATAATTTTACTTATTTCTCTCAAGTTTCCATAACAAGAATATTATAGCAGTTACATAATTAAGCTACAATATTTCCAGGAATCTCATTCATGTACAACTTGTAGGTTAATACTTCATAACATTCGTTTATTAAAGTAATTAGTTGGAAATGTGGCTTGCTTTTTAAATTAGTTGTAAATCAGTTGTGCTAATCAGATAAGTTGATGTAATCAGTAAGAAATTATAGATTGTTTTTAAAATTTGTGTACACTTTTCAGGTTATTAACATCTGACTATTAATGTCAACTAAAAACTGATGATATCTATTGCTGTATTGTGTCAATTTTAGGAATTTATTTTGAATATTTCTAGCACCAGCTTAGAAACAAAAACAACTCCCTCCATCAAACTATCTTCTGTAGCTGCAGGCTTACAATTTCTAAAAACCAAACCCAAGTCTGATCCTGTGATTGGCTGAACTTTCAAATGCAACAACATGAATGAATCTCAGAAACATAATGTAGAGCAAAAATGCCAGGCACAAAAAGCATATATTATATGATTACGTTTAAGAAAAGACAAAAAAGAAAAGTAAAAACTAGCTAACCTAATCTTTAGTTTTTAGAGCTATAAGGTTTAATAGCACAACTATTTTTTTAAAAAAGCAAGAAGGTAATTACCATAAATATTAAGAGAGTAAATACTACTAACAGTGAAGAAAGGAATAATAATTGGGAGAGGGCGGAGTGGGCCTTTGACACTGCTGACCGTGCTCAGTTTCCCGACCTGGATAGGGTTATATGGGTGATCACCTTGTGGTAATTTCATGGGCTGTCCGCTTACATTCTATACAATTTCCTACATGTATTATTTTTCAAAATGAAAAGGATTAAAATAACCCTGAAATGGCTTTTCCTCTTACTCAGAGTAAGAAGACAAGGTCCTGAAATTACTGGCAAGTCCCTCAATGATCTGGCCCCCTATTAACTGTTTGATTTCTCAATTTTTCCTCTCTCACCTCCCTCACTCTGCTACATACACAGTTGAATGCAATTAGAGAAAACTAAACCGCCAGGATGTCTGGTATCACTTGAAATTCGTAACTCCTAAGCCTAAAATAGACTCTGAAAGCTGCCTGGAAATGCACTCTATTTCCCTAGTCCATTCACTGGTCACTCACCTGGGTGACTGTGTCGCACCTCTGCTCTATCTTCAAGCCCTCCATGGCCCTCACCCCTAATTTCACTGTCCTGCCTCACTCCCAAGTATCGGTTTCCTTTCCTCTTTGTTCTGAGAAAGGATTCTGTGCAACGGACATAGAGATGTATTTCCCACAACCCCCTTCAAGGGGAGAGCCGTCAGCCCAGCTCCTGGGAGAGCTGTCAGCAGCTATCCTTCAAACAGCAAGCAGCTACTTCAGGCTCCACTTCACCTAGCAGGGGCCCAAGAGGGCACGCTTCCAGAGAATGTGTGCGCACTTCCTATGTCTTCTCAGGGGCAAGTGAATGGGGGTGGCATGAAGGCACCTAGGGACAAACTCAGAGCTCTCTCTGGGGTCGGTTAAAGCCTTATTTGGCACGCATTGCACTTTGAAATTTTCTTCCACCCAATCCTGTTTCCTTCCTCTCATTTCCGTCAGTCTTGATCCCTAACACATATTCACTATTCCAAACTTCATCTCAGTTTTGCCAACCAGAGGACCCGATCTGTGACACCTCACAAAGTATTCAGACTCCCATTACCATGTTCATCTAGCAACCTGCATCTGTTCCAGTACTCTATTACTGTCTTCTTGAGCTGGTGCTTGTTTTGAATGCTACCACGTCATTTGTGCACTGTATTTTTTTTTTTTAAGTTTATTTATTTTGAGAGAGAGAAAGCATGAGTCAGGGAGGGGCAGAGAGAGAGAGGGAGAGAGAGAGAATCCTAAGCAGGCTCTGCACTATCAATGCAGAGCCCGATGCAGGGCTCAAACTCATGAACAGCAAGATCATGACCTGAGCAGAAGTGGGAGGCTTAACCGACTGAGCCACCCAGGCGCCCCGTGTGCTGTATTTTCTTACTAAAGACATCACTGTAGCAGTTCACCCACCTCTAATGTCACCAATCTTTCCTCACTGGAAGTAATATCACAATAATATTACATGTAATATATAAGAAAATAATAATAATATCTCCTGCTGGAATAACAATAGATTATTTCTGTTATTTCTTCCATCCTATAATTGAAATCATTCTTTTTTGGCCCAATTCACCAGCTACTGCCCTATTTCTCTGTTCTCTTTTGCAAAAAAAAAAAAAAAATCTACTTTAAAAATGATCTATAATTCCCATCTCCAATTCCTCTCCTTTTGGTTTCTCTTTAGTATATTCTAACCAGGCTTTTGCCCCCCCCCCCCCCCCCCCCCGCCAACTGATCAATGGAAACTGCTCCTATCAAAGGCATCAATGCCCTCTACAAAGCAAACTTTGATGGTCTAATCTCTGCCTTCATGATACTTCTTTTCATGCTTGATAATTTTCTACTTTTTGAAGCTTCTTCCAGTTGGCTTCTGGAATATCATACTCTCTTGTTTATTCTACCTCACTGGTCGTGCTTTCTCAGATGGGCCACCAATTGCACAATTCCAAGACGTGCAGTTTAATTAGACAAACATACAAATGGTCTTCCCCGGGGTTATGCTGTGAGGCAGCTCTTTCTCAGCCTCTTTTTCGGGTTTGTTTTACTGCTCTGACTCAATGTAGGAGTGCCACAGGACTCTGTGCTGAGTGCATTTCTGTCCTCTAAGTACAAACATCTCTTTTCTAGACTTTGCTCAGACTCCGAAATCCACAGACTACCTGAAATCTTTACTTAAATGACTAATGAACATCTTAACGTGCCCAAAACTGAGTTCTAAACTTTCACTCCAGCTTGCTCCACTGGAAGTTTCTACTCTTTCAGTTGGTGATAACTCCCTCCTTTCAGTTCCTCAAGCCTCAGACACCTCATTCAAAACAAAACAAAATAGAAAAACAGTAAGGATCGCATATTACTTTTTCCTTCTACTCAGAGATGAGGAGGGAATAGTGATGGTTAAAGTAGAGAATTAATCAACTTTTAATATGCTAGAGGTAATTCTCTGAATTTACATATTTTAAATGGGTTGATAATGACCAAAGAAATTTACCCTCTACTTCCTCCTTTTCTGCTGGTCCTCATTCCTTCCTCCCTTGATTCTCATATGCATTAATTTGTTTAATATCAAATCAGTCTTTCAGCTTTATATCTAGAGGAATATATTCAACATTTGTCACTCTGAGAAAACAACAGTAAATGGATTCACGTACGGTTATTGCATATATAAAGATATATATATCCAGTTAGGCAAGGAATTTCCTAAGGAGCCTTTGAAAAGTAATTTCTGGGGTTTAACTTACAATATGTGAAAATGAGCACAATTTCTAGTTATTATAGAAAGGAAAAACAAACTCAGCTCTGTAGCTCTTTTGGGTAGAAAAAACCCAAAAGCAAAACGAAAGGTCACATTAAAATCTGTAGAAATGCACTGAAATACATATGCTTCACTTTTGCTTGACCTTAGATTTCCAGAATATTGAGAGGACAGACAAAGTCCATTCACCATGAAAATTACTTGTAAAGTCAAGATGGTGGGATTTGCAAACGTTGTCATGGCTGGTGATGGTAACAACAAATCTTCCAACCTGGTCAGGCATTCTTTCATATAGAATAGTTTCCATGGAAACCCTGCCTGCAACCCACAGATTTCATGTACTGTATGTTCTGGCTAAATAAATAATGAAAAGCTGTCCTCTTTCTTATTTAATGATCTCCAGATCTGCATACTCAATAGGCAGGATGCCACCTCACATATCTTTTGCAGTGAAAAAAGACAAAATGAGGACATGAGAAAGTCAAGATTCCATCTCAGCATTTTAAAAGCACAGTCTGTGTTAAGAAATTGTATTTTCACTTCACCTCAGGTCAGAAGACCAGACTTGTATCACTGGCCATTCCTACCTCATCTGATCATGTTTCTAGTCCACTCTCACACTCATGGAGGATGGCAATGACCTGACAACATATGCAGGAGTGTGAGGTGTTCTGAGAAACATCTTTGACGCAGATTGATGTAGGTTTTTAGTTCCCCATGGAAGGACTCTCTCCTTCCCAGTGGCAGGTGTCACAGAGCAAGTTGTGACATGCTTTTTTGTCTCTGTGAGGTCGGGTTATATCATCATCATATCCTGTTGCCATCTGTGTTCTTTCTATATGTCCCCAAATGTTACTTTCTTTAGTCACTGATTCATAAAAAAATACTTGAAACAGATAATAGCCTCATAATGAGGATTTTTTTTCTTCCTAGACAAATTGAAACGTTTTAGACACTAGAAAATAAAGGAGTTTTACTGAATTCAGAGCAAATGCTTGAGTTTTTTTTCCTCTTTTTCCAAAATGAATAAATAACAATTGTAGGCCAATGTTTCTGTATAGTCTAACCAAGTAGTATTAGCTTTTCAGCCATGAAATGACTTTAAGCACTTCATTTTGAGGTAACTTATGGTATAAATTATGAATGTTATATTGTGATAGGAAATATAAAGCTAGGAGGTAATGGAGGGAGAAGAAGTAGTCTTAAATTGTATATGAAAAGAGTAATTTCTCTAGTTACATTCTCTCAGCCCTTGAAAGATTAACTTTCCACTTGGCTAAAAAGAAGGTTGAAAAGGAAGCATTGGAACCTTGTATTACTGAACTTGTTTTGTTGAAAAGCTTGCTTCTTCTCCCCAAACAGAAATGTCCTGGAATGTGATAGGTACAGATGGAGAATTCTAAATAATTTATTGTCAACTTATGGCAAAGATTTGGGGAGAGAAAAGAAGTAACTGTGTCTTCCTGAGCCTAATTTTGTTAAGGAAATATAACCGAAGGGAAAGACATTGAGCCCTTTTCTAGTGAGGATCTAACCTGAAAAGGGAGGAGTACCCCACAGATGGGCAAGAATGATCACCCAGCACCAGTTTTCCTCTGGCACGTGGCACCAGGCTTATAGTGCCCATAGTGAATATTTCTTGAATGAACGAGTGAATGAATAAGTAAATAAAACAAAGAGTACATTTTGCCAGTTACTTTAATTGAATACATATTAAGAACAATATTTCATTACACTTTATAAAATGCCCACATTTCTTCTTTGTATTACTGTGTGAAGCATAATGAAGGAAACTATCAATGGAAACCCCACTTATTGTCTTAATGGTGAGATTTGTCAATTTCTGTCAAAAAATTGTTGATTTATCAAATAATACAGGAGGAAAGTTTTCACTAAATGAAATATAGGTGAGTGTCAATCGTTAGCAATGATTAAAGTAGGACAGACTTCCCTCATATTGAACTCAGTGCATAACATTTGAATATTATTTTCTTTTTTAGGAAGTGATTTTAATAATTGAGGATGGGGAATAAGAGGTGCTTTCCAAGTGCTAACCTCTCATGTTTGGAAGTTTCAAGAGACATGGAAAAGCTATTGGCTAATGGGTTTGAATGAATGGCTATCAGAAAATAAAAAGGAAATGCTCTATGCTATTATCTAGGTATCCTCCTCTCCTCCTCACCTCCTTCCATGTCTTTTTTCTGATCCTTTCACATTCCCCTCCCCACCGCACACACAGCCTCCCCACTGCCACCTGTAAGTAGTGACATTGAAAATGCTGGAGTAGAATGGCAGAAGATCTCAAAGGTCAAGATCCAGTGACTTCAGACACTGCGACTTCTCAGAAAGTCCAAAGAGGTTATTTCCTTGCTAAACTACTAATGTATGCAAATTATGATGTACACAGGCAGAAAAAATGTTTTCCTAATCTCCATATTCAGGCAAACTACAAGCTTTGAAATATTCATGATAGCACACTGCAACATAAGTAAAGGATCTTGAAAATAGTATCTATTTCTGACATTTCAATTCCTGTTTATCAGGCATTATCAAAGGGGGCGATATTGTTTCTAAGGAGATAAAACTTGATTCTTGGAAAACAAAATATTCTTACTCTTTTTATGTACAGAGCACAGGTATACAGACAGTAATTAGATATATGGTATATCTGAGGTGTTAAAATTTCATGATGGGTGATTAGGAAAAACTGCCTAGAAAGGCTTTTTAGGGTGACAGTAATGAGGGGAAAAAAGGTTAAGAAACACCATGGTATATTGTGTTTTAGTTTTCTAAAGATTTTTATCCAATGGAATAAATGGTAAAGAACTAACAATGTTCTTTACTAACTAACAATGTTCAAACTAACAATTGGTCCCACATTGGTGGGAACCAATGTTTTAAATAGTGGAACCAATGCAGGACTTCCAGGTAAAAGCTTGTTTGTAGAATGTTTCTAGGTCTGGGACTGAAGTGAGGTCATTCTTATCTGAATGGAAGTCAACTCATTCTTGCAAGATGGTCTAAACGTGAAAGAGAAAGAAAGAAAAACAAAGCCATGTCTTGAAGAGAAAATGACACAGGGAGAGCACAGTGAACCTGAGCTGACAGTACAAAAGCAGGCAAGGAAGCCTCCTGTACCTGAGCACTTAGCCATTAGCAGGTGGAAGAGGAAGGTTCTGCTTTGGGGATCCAGCGGTCCCTGCCACTAATGAATGGACCAAAAAGTATAAGATTAGCCACTTTTCCTGACAAAGGTAGGTCTGGAGAAATAATTTTGAAATGTACCTTTTTGAAAATATGAGAAAAGGATGGAGAATTGTCTCTAACATGTAGTACTAAAAATCAAAATGAATTTTGTCTAGTAATCTTGCCTAATTTACTATTGATGAAAAGATCTTCATTTTGGAATTACATTTGGATTACATAAATATTTATGCAGAGTGTTTGAAATATTCTTTTCTAGATATATGTGCTCCTATATTCTTTGATGTATTAAGTTTGGTAACCAGGATATAGAAACAATCTAAGTGTCTATTGATGGATGAATACACATAAAGACGTGGTACACACACACACACACACACACACAGAAATACTACTCAGCCATAAAAATAAAATAAAACCTTGACATTGTGACAACATGGATATGTCTAGAGGCTATTACCCTAAGTAAAATAAGTCAGAGAAAAACAAATACCACAGGGTTTTACTTACATGCAGGATCTAAAAAACAAATAGGGATGCCTGGGTGGCTCAGTCGATTAGGCATTTGACTCTTGGTTTCAGCTCAGGTCATGATCTTGTGGTTTCTTGAGTTCTAGCCCTGTGTTGGGCTCTGCACTGACAGCATGGAGCCTGCTTGGGATTCTGTCTGTCTCTCTCTCTCTGCCCCTCCCCCATTCACTCTGTCTCTGTCACTCTCAAAATAAATAAATAAACTTAAAAAATAAAATAGAACAAGCAAAATAGAACTCAGACTCATAGAAACAGAGGACAGATTGGTGGTTGCCAGAAGGTAGGGGAGTTGCAGGGTGAGTGAAATGAGTGAAGATTAAAAAGTAATCTTAATCTTGCTTGTGCACCTACATGGCTCAGTAGGTTAAGTGAACAACTTTGGCTCAGGTCATGATCTCACAGTTTGTGGGTTCCAGCCCCACATCAGGTTCTACTGACAGCTCAGAGCCTGGAGTCTGCTTCGATCCTGTGTCTCCTTCTCTCTCTGCCCTCCCCCACCTGCACTCTGTCTCTCTGTCTCTCTCTCAAAAATAAATAAACATTAAAAAAAATTTAAAAATCGAACTTCAAGCTGTATTACAAAGCTACAATCATCAATACAGTATGGTACTGCCACAAGAACAGACACTCAGATCAGTGGAACAGAATAGAGAACCCAAAAATGGACCCACAAACGTATGGCCAACTAATCTTTGACAAAGCAGGAAAGAATATCCAGGGGAATAAAGACAGTCCCTTCAGCAAGCAGTGCTGGGAAAACTGGACAGAGACATGCAAAAGAATGAACCTGGACCACACCATACACAAAAATAAACTCAAAATGGATGAAAGACCTAAATGTAAGACAGGAAGCCATCAAAATCCTTGAGAAGAAAGCAGGCAAAAACCTCTTTGACTTTGGCTACAGCAACTTTTTACTCAACATATTTCCAGAGGCAAGGGAAACAAAAGCAAAAATGAACTATTGGAACCTCATCAAAATAAAAACCTTCTGCACAGCAAAGGAATCAACCAGCAAAACTAAAAGGCAACCAATGGAATGGGAGAAGATATTTGCAAACGACATATCAGATAAAGGGTTAGTACCCAAAATCTATAAAGAACTTATCAAACTCAACACCCAAAAAACAACTAATCCAGTGAAGAAATGGGCAAAAGACATGAATAGACACTTCTCCAAAGAAGACATCCACATGGCCAACCAACACATGAAAAAATGCTCCACATCACTCATCATCAGGGAAATACAAATCAAAACCACAATGAGATACCACCTTACACCTGTCAGAATGGCTAACATTAACAACTCAGGCAACAACAGATGTTGGTGAGGACGCGGAGAAAGAGGATCTCTTTTGCATTGTTGGTGGGAATACAAGCTTGTGCAGCCACTCTGGAAAACAGTATGAAGGTTCCTCAAAACATTAAAAATAGAATTACCCTACAACCCAGCAATTGCACTACTAGGCATTCATCCAAGGGATACAGGTGTGCTGTTTCAAAGAGGCACATGCACCCCAATGTTTATAGCAGCACTATTGGCAATAGCCAAAGTATGGTAAGAGCCCAAATGTCCATCAATGGGTGAATAGATAAAGAAGATGTGGTATACCACACACACACAATGGAGTATTACTCAGCGATCAAAAGGAATGAAATCTGGCCATTTGCAACTACGTGGATAGAACTAGAGGGTATTATGCTAAAGGAAATTAGTCAGAGAAAGACAAAATTCATATGACTTCACTCATATGAGGACTTTAAGATACAAAACAGATGAACATAAGGGAGGGGAAACAAAAATAATATAAAAACAAGGAGGGGGACAAAAACATAAGAGACTCTTAAATATAGAGAACAAACAGAGGGTACTGGAGGGGTTGTGGGAGGGGGGATGGGCTAAGTGGGCCAGGGGCATTAAGGAATCTACTCCTGAAATCATTGTTGCACTATATGCTAACTAATTTGGATATAAATTAAAAAACTAAATTAAAAAAAGGTACAAACTTTCAGTTATAAAAGAAATAAGTCATGAGGATGTAATGTATAGCATGGGGAATATAGTCAATAATTTGTGTTAACCTTGTAAAGTGACAGATGGTATCTAGAATTATTGTGGCAACCATCTTGTATACTAATTGTCAAATGACTGTTTTACACCTGAAACTAATATGTCAATTAAACCTCAATAAAAATAATTTTAAAGTGAAATATATCATTTTCTGTATTGTTCTATATATTTCTCAAGAAACATAAAATTTACTTTAAGTTGTTTTTCTCCAATAATTTTAATTAAAATAAACTGTTTTATTTCATTTTGAAACTAAAATCATGTTGGTTGATACTATATTGAGATGAGGAATGAATAAGCAGAAAAAAGAAAAGGAAAAAATTAAACAAAGGAATGAAAATAAGAAAAAAATAGTTTTCATTACTATAGAAAATGGAAATTTTAGACTAGTGCTGCCCAATGGAAGTTTCTACTGTGGGGAAATGGTTCATAGTAGCATTTTCTAATATGGTAGCCACTAACTACCTGGGGATATTGAGCACTTGAATTGCCTAGTGGGACTGAGAAAATGCATTTAAATTGTATTTAATTTCAATTAATTTAAATTTATATAACTGCTTGGGGCTAGTGCCTAGCATATTGATCCATGTATGAAGATGTTTTTATATTTTACTTTAATTTACACAAAGTACTTAGTTTAAAATACTATAAGAACACTGACAAATCATTGTGAATTTTCCTCATTACATGGATTTAGGCTTTCAGGCTAATACCATGTGTTCTGCTAAGATAACTGTCAATAGCAGTGTCCTGGTTCACCGTCCAAATAGACAGGCTTCCCACAGGTGGAGTTAATGAAAATGCATTGATTGCACATTTTTTAAATAAAAAAATTGTCATTCTATAAATGATTAAAGTTATATTAAAGAATATTAGTATTGACATTATATTTAAATAAAACATGCAATTTAGAACAAAATGTTAACAAACATTTCAAGGCATAATTTGGAAACTTATTCATTATAATTTTACTTATTTTCAATTATTACTGAACCTAAACATAATTCTCAACAGGAACTGAATCAAAGCTTGCATTCAGTGAAAAAAAACTAGCAGCCACTTATTGAACACTGAAAAATATGCAAGTTTTGCACATCTACTAAAATATTTAAGATAAATACAAATCAGACATGTACTCCAAAATGTACACATATTTTATTTATAAAATAAAACATAGTTGCTTGGTCAAAGGCAAAGTGCATATATATATATATATATATATATATATATACACACACACGTACATATACATATATATATATGTGTATATATATATATATATACACACACGCACACATATAAGTATATGTATGCATATATATGTATATATATAGATACACACATGCATATATGTGTGTATATATAAATATACACACATACTTTTTTTTTGAGAGAGAAAAGTGCACAAGCAGGGGAGAGGGGCAGAGGGAGAAGGAGAATCTTAAGCAGGTTCCACACTTGGCGTGGAGCCAGATGTGGAGCTTGATCCCACAATCATGGGCCCACAACCTGAGCCAAAATCAAGAGTCAGTGGTCAACTGACTGAGCCACGTAGGCAACCCAGGCAAATATATTTTTAGTTTTTATTTTTCTTCCAATTTTATTGAGATAAAATTGACATATAACATTGTATAAGGTTAAGGTGTACAACATGTTCATCTGAGACATTTTTATATTACAAAACGATTTCTACCATATCATCAGCTAATACCTCCGTCCTGTCATATAATTAGTATTTTGTTTTCTGTGAGAACAATTAAGGTCTACTGTTAGCAACATTCAAATACATAATACAATATTATTAGATATAATCACTGTGCTATATACTAGATCCCCAGGTATTGTTAATCCTATAACTGGAAGTGTGTACCCTAGATCAATATCTCCCCATTTCCCTCACATTTCAGCCCTTGGTAACCACTACTCAACTGACTGTTTCTATGAGTTTGTTTTGTTTTGTTTTGTTTTAGATTTCACAAATCTAAATATGATGCAAGTGGTATCATATAGTACTTGTCTGTCTTTGATTGATTTCACTTAGCATGATGCCCTCAAGATTTATCCAAATTATCTCAAATGGCAGGATTTCATCTTTCTCATGGCTGAATAATACTCCATTGTAAATATACCATGTCTTCTTTATCTACTCATCCATCGACAGATACTGAAGTTGTTTTCATATCATGGCTATTGTGAATAATACTGCAATGAACATGAGAGTACAGGTAACTCCACTGGATCCTGATTTCAATTCCTTTGAATATATATCCAAAAGGGAGATTTCTAGATTATACAGTAGGTCTATTTTTAATTTTTTGAGACTTCCATAGTGTTTTTCATAGTGGATGCACCAATTTATATTCCCACCAACAGTGAACAAATGTTCCCTATTCTCCACACCCTCGCTAACACTTGTTATCTCTAAAAGCAAGTATATTCTCCACACCCTCGCTAACACTTGTTATCTCTGAAAGCAAGTATATTTTTAGGTATTTTATTTCATAGGGATGAAATTTTGCTTACAATAAGATGAAAATGCCCTCCAGCATGTTTATTGTCTTAAGAGGTTATCATTTCGATAGAATTTTACAGCAATTATAAAAGACTATCTTCTAGTCTAGGTCTAGTATGGGAGAGAATATTTACATTAATTGGTCAAATATTGAATAGTTAACATATTTTTTAAGAATCATAGATAACAGATTCAAAAGTATAAGTTTCAGCTTGTGATTATTCCCCTTGTTTTCCTCCAATTTTTACTTTGTGATCTAATTATAGGTAACATTTATTAAACATCTAAAATTATATGTGAGGCACTATGTTAAGTCCTAATTTTATAGATGTTATCTCACTTAATGCTTCTCACAGTGCTGTTGTAGAACTATTATTGTCTGAATTGCACCCTGGAGTCAACCGCTCCTCACAGCGATTAGCTTACCAAGCCTCATACAGACAGCAGTTCCAGAGCCAAGATAATGCATCAGGCCCCTCCCCAGTCCAGGGCCCAGGGCTTACATCTTAATCTCTGCACCAACAGCCTCTTAAGAATTTCCAATATATAATAGCATGTTCTGGGAGCAATAATAGGAACTCCACAAAGTAGCAATTATAAATAGGGAGGATCTGCTAATGTCTTGGTTTAACACAGTGAGGGTATAACTTTTGATAATATCATGGATGAAGAAAGATTTATATTGAGCCCAATAATTAAAATGTAAAATTCTGGTTATCTTTTCCTTTTCTTTTGTCTTCTTTTCCTTCCTTCCTTCCTTCCTTCCTTCCTTCCTTCCTTCCTTCCTTCCTTCTTTCTTTCCTTCTTTGTTTCTTTCTTAGACTTAAATGTCATAATACATAAAAAGACGCTGAACAAATTATTGAGTTGGCTTAATAATTGGCTCAAATTGTGGCTATTAAGTTGGCTTTATCTTATGTGTAAGTGATCACTCCAAAGGTTGGGAAGACCACTCTACCAGTACTCTCATGAAACCATCTGTTCTGATATTATTCAGAAAGTGACGCTTATCAATTCCATTGCATTATAAATTGTTTCCTAATGATCATACATTTTGACTCCAGTCAATAGATTAATGAGCTTAGAGACTGGGGTGGGCATATCTCCTTAAGTATAAATGTCCATTCTTGCCACTTCAATACAAACAAGCAGTTTCAGAAATAGAAATAGCAACATCTTGGGGTGCCTGGCTGGCTCAGTTGGTAGAGCCTGCACCTTTGATTTCAGGGTTGTGAGTTGAAGCCCCATGATGAACATAGAGATTACTTACAAAAAAAACAAAAACAAAATTAACATCTTTGTGTGTCTATATTTTCTTATAGTCTGTAAAACTTGGAACAAAAAGAAATCTTATCTATGAAATATAACAGAAAACAGTGTAATATTAACTGTTTAATGGACATTTCTACAATAGTATCTCTTTTTTTGCACTAAGTAGACACATTTAATTTATTTAAAGCCCCATTTTTATGAAATGCTATGTGCACCAAATATGGCATTAATAGAAACTATGGCCTTTACCACATGTTTATTTACACACGTCCAAGCTATTGAAAACACCCAGGGTATACCCTGTATTGTTGTATGCATGGTAGTTTGACCAAGGAAGTAGAGAATATATCCCTTACCTGCAACAAGCTTACAATCTAATTATAAACAAAAATCTAAGAAGCCATCAAAGAAAAATTCTAAGTCAAGGCATTAATAACTCAAACTTTCATGGTCATAATTTGTGCAGCTCCATCAAAATCAAGCAGTGCTGCTGCTATTGTTTTAAAAATAGAATACTCAGCAAAGACTCAAGTGCACTGACATATTGAATAAAAGGAAAGGAAGTAAACTCCCTGGGAGCCTGTGAGTCATTTTATCTATGTATGTATGTATGTATGCATGTGTAATTGAAATGCTGTGAGTCAATTTCCCAATTGTGGGAAATTAGGTTTTAGAGGCTTTGACCTTTCCGTGTTGAAATACAGCCATTGAGCTTCTTTTTTTTCTTTCCCTTTCCCTTTCTTTCTGCCTCATCTATGGAAGGTAAAACCATAGAGCCAATCAGAAAGAAGAGGGGCCATTTTTTTTTCTCCTTTTATAGTTTATCCTCTGAGAGATGAAAGAGGAAAAAACTGAGTTTGAAGTCATAGCCTGCAGCAGGAAATAAAACTTTGAGGAGTTTCCTCTGAAAGAAATCTCAAAGATCAGTACTGGTAAAGTTTTGCTATCTCAGAACTAAAGCAAAGAAGTGATGAATCACAAGAACGCAAACAAAAGTATAATGACAATGGCAACAGTTTTTATTTAGGTTTTTAGTTAATTTAAAGGCTGTTTCTAGAGGATGATACCCTTGACTGTTGAATAGGTAAGCTGATTTGATTTAGTGAAGGTTTGCTTTTGAAAAATGGAAAATGCCTGCTTCTCTTGCACTGAGAACAAACATTACAGTAACATAGACTTCGCCCTTCTCAGAGGGCTGGGACCAATGTACTTTTGGCAGCTGATGGGTAGCGAGCCTTATTGTACCGAAAGTTCCCCAAGTTATAATTTCTTCCGAAACAAAATGTCTTGAAACTTAGCACTGAATGACTCAAGAAAGCTAAACTTCAGGCTCCTGTGTTAGTTTGTGCAGGCTGCCATAACCAAATACTGGACTGAGCAGCTAAAACAAAAACATTTGTTTTCTCATGGTTCTAGAGGCTGGAAGTCCAAGATCAGGGTGCTAGTGAATTTGGTTTCTGGTGCAACCTCTCTTTCTGGCTTGCAGACAGTTGCCTCCTTGCTGTGTCCTCACACAGCCTTTTTCTCTTATGCCTGCATTGAATGTCTCTCCCTCTTCTTAAAAGGACACTTATTTTATTGGATTAAGTCCCCACCCTTAAGACCTCTTTTAACCTTATCTCCTTAAGAGCTTATTTCCAAATACTGTCATCTTGGGGTTTAGGGCTTTACCATATAAATTTTAGGGGAACAAAGTTCAGTCCATAACATCCTTCATCTACCTGATGATGCTGTACTGCCAAGTTTATTCTGATGGGGCTGCATCCAAGTTTGTCTGGGCAGCTTGTGAAGTCACCTTCTCCCAGAGCTCTCTCTCTTGGTCTTATCTGATGAACATATCTCCCTCCTCCCTCTTTCAGTCTAGAGAACCTAAAATTTGACACAGATAAGAGCACCACTTGCCAAGCTCCAGCCCCAGCAGGTCCAGGGGTTCTCGAAGGATGAACGGCGTCGGCGAAAATAACAAATGGACACAGACAACAGCAGCGTTAGACTGGCCGCTTTATTGTGGCAAACGCGGCATTTGTATTTGTTAGCAATTTCCTTGTAGCGTGCGTCATCTATGTTTCTCAGCATTACCTAATTCTAAAAACGTTCCTTTGTGCAATCACCCATTAAGGAACATCATGGTTATTTTCTTGTAACGTTCCCTCCTACCCTTTGCTTATTGATTAATTTCTTCATACTACTTTCACTATGTATCTACGCTTATTTACAGTCTATAAAGCATTTGCTTTTCTGTTTTCATGAAAGGTCATCTATCTCTCAATACCTCAATCTCTCAATCCCTTACAGGGATATGACTTCTTAATTGTTCCTTTGAACCATTGGCAGTACAAGGAGCAAAGGTATTCGCTTTGGTCTGGGGTGCCAGGAGGGAGCCAAGAGGGCCCTGGGAACCCAGCCTTATGCGCTCCCAGAGAGACAATGTACACCTAGGAACGAATGAACCATTCTGTACCTTAACCCACCAGGTCCAATCATCATCTGGAATGCCTCCTGGGGGCCAAGTGGGCCTAGGGTTGAAGTAACTTGTATCCATAGATACATTCCCTTGTTGCCGGAGTGGGGGTTTCGAACCCATTTGTCCCTCTCCTTGGCTGGGAAATATATGGGGCTATCCTTCCTGTAGGTGGAGGAGTCTTTATAGGGGGTGGCAAGGGCTGGATGTAGGGCCACATAATTTCCCTGCGGACTCTTATTTCTTTCCCCAATGGTTCTTTTCCCAGGGGGCCTGTTGTGGGCAATTCCCCAACCGACAAATCCCCAGGTACTTTCATTGGTAGGGTGGCTGCCCTGACCAACGCTAAGGCCACATTACAGAAAAGCAGGAGTACGAGAAGCTTCACTGTAGGAGGGCCACCCTGCGGTCCCGATCCGTCCACCACCCGGGCCCTGCCATCAGGCTGGTTGGATAGCTCGGCTTCCAGCATTTCCCTTCGCTCTCTCTCTCTCTCTCTCTCTCTCCTCTTCACAATCCCCAGGAAAAGACTTTTCTCTACATCATTTCTTCTAACTTTCTGTCCTCCTCCTCTTTCTGACTCTAGCTAAAATTTAATGATAGATAGCAGTTCTTTCTGTATACTGTAAACATGTCTATAAACTGAGTTCTTGAAAACTGGTGTTGATATGCTAGTAAAAAGAACCACATTATTTTTTTACATGTGTTTATTTATTCTGAGAGAGAGAGAGAGAGAGAGAGAAAACATGCACATGCATGTGCCTGAGTGGGGGAGGGGTCGAGAGTGAGGGAGAGAGAGAATCCCAAGCAGGCTCTGCACTGTTAGTGCAGAGCCAGACGTGGGGTTCAATCTCACAAACCATGAGATCATGACCTGAGCCGAAATCTGGAGTCAGATGCTGAACTGAATGAGACACCAGGCACACCAAAAACAAAATTGATTTTTAAAATTTTCTCTCAGGTCTGTCAGTGTGTTTATTGTCTTGCTGTATAATCCTATTTTTGAATAATAAATTTATTTTTATTATTTTTATTTTATTATTTTATTATTATTTATTACCTGAGATAATTTTCTCAGGTAATATACGCTGTGTTTGTTTGATTCATTTTATATGTGTGACTAAAAAAAGAAAAAGAGAAACAGGGCTCCTGGGTGGCTCAGTCGGTTTAGCCTCTGCCTCGTGATTTGGGCTCAGGTCATGATCTCATGGTTCGTGAGATCCACCCTTGTCATGGGCTCCATGCTGACAGTGCAGAGCCTGCTTGGGATTCTCTCTCTCGTCTCTCTCTCTCTCTTTCTGCCCCTCCCCTGCTCATGTTCACTCTCTCTTTCTCTCAAAATAAATAAACTTAAAAATAAAGTTTAAAAAAAAGATAAACAATTAAAAGAAGAAATAAAACACTTTATATGTGCGCAAGGTAACGTAGGATTTAGAATTCAAATCATTCTATTTTATGGAACAAGAAATATTTTTCATTTAGGTTCTTGACCTCCCTATTACTAGGTAAGTGCGGGTACTTATCAGCATGCAGGGAGGAGTTAAACCAAAAAAGAGTATGTTGAATGAGCTACAGGAACGTTCTTATGCAGAAGTGCTGACTTTCTTCTTATATAATCATCTTTGATTGCCAGTAAGGCTTGGAGATGATTAAAAGGAAAGATGAAAGTGTTGTTAGTACACTTACGTACCTTGTTAGCAAATTGTTGAAACTCACTAAAAGGCACTGGAACCGGTTCTCAGATGAATCCGGAAGATAAAATTATTCCTGTCCTCCTAAGTCCTTACTAGGTGTCCAGAAGCCACTAATATTTCTGAAATTTTTATTTAGGCATCAATTTTTACATTTTTTGAGCTCTCTGTGCTTATGAGACTTCCTAGTTATTGGAATTCCTCCCCCAGGTGACCCTTTATGAGAGGAGAGATTCCTTAAGATAAGTTTCCTTATCATTTCTGGTTCTCATTAATGAACAAGAAGCATAAGCAGAAGATTTACATTTTCATGTGTTTATTCCAGAAGTATTTATTGAGTACCCATGTTCCAGGCATTGCTTTACGTTCTGGAAACACACAATGACAAAACACAAACTATAAGGAGCTCACTATCTAATGTGGATGGTGGAGAAAAGAAAAAACGATTTCCATTCAGTGAGATGGGTGTCTTAGAAATAACTAGGGGACACAGTGAGATAATGAAGGAGAGAGCAGGGAGAAGGCGCCACAGAGCAGATGCACTGTGTTTTGTCTTGAAGGATGAGTAGGGGCTTTCCGGGCTGGCAAAGAGAGGGAAGAGCACACAGAACATGTGTTAAGACAGAGAGCAGTGAAAAGCTTGACTATGAAATCACATCTTTATTTTAGTTATATTCTGCTTGACTCTAGGGCAAAATCACAGTATTGATATCCTTATATCTTTAAATTTTTTTTTTAATGTTTATTTATTTTGGAGAGAGAGAGAGAGAGAGAGAGCGAGCGAGCCTGAGTGGGGGAGGGGCAGAGAGAGAGTGAGACACAGAATCTGAAGCAGGTTCCAGGCTCTGAGCTGTCAGCACAGAGCCTGACGCAGGGCTCGAACTCATGAACTGTGAGATCATGACCTGAGTTGAAGTCAAAGTCGCACGCTTAACCGACTAAGCCACCCAGGCACCCATACCTTTATCTCTTTGATAAATCTTTGCCTTTTAATCTTTTAAAAATTGGAACCAGTGGAATATTTATGTTTTCATACAATGAATGGTCTTATTCTTATTCTTTAAATTCAGAAGTTCATCCAAATATTTTATAATATGTTTTCCTTCTGCTTCTGTAAAAAGAACGACAAACTGCAGTTAAGTGGCAATAATGCCTTAGGATGCTGAAGCTCACAGAGGTATGCATTTATTATGGTATGCACTTTAATATGCCCAGGAAAAGACAGTTTGCAGGAAATGTATTCTAGTCTGATGTAGTGTGGCTGTTCTTTTAGGTCACGGTGTGAGTTCTTCTCTGTTCTCCTCACTTGCCTTCTACGCTCATCCGAGGCAGTGGCGCTGCTGCTTGGATTTGTAAATCCCAGACATGTCACTTCTTTTTTTTTTAATTTTTAAATTTAAAAATATTTTATTTTATTTAAATCCAAGTTAGTTAAAGTATAGTATAGTAATGATTTCAGGAATAGAATTTAATGATTCATCACTTACATATAACACCCAGTGCTCATCCCAACAAGTGTCCTCCTTAATGTCCATCGCTCATATAGCCCATCCCCCCACTCAACACCGGCCTGCAACCCTCAGTTTGTTCTCTGTATTTAAGAGTCTCTTATGGTTTGTTTCCCTCTCTGTTTTTATCTTACTTTTGCTTCTCTTCCCCAATGTTCATCTGTTTTGTTTCTTAAATTCCACATACGGGTGAAGTCATATGATATTTGTCTTTCTCTGACTTATTTCACTTAGCATAATACACTCTAGTTCCTTTCATGTTGCTGCAAATGGCAAGATTTCATTCTTTTTGATCACTGATTAATATTCCATTGTATATGTATATACCACATCTTCTTTATGCATTTATCTGTCAATGGACATTTGAGCTCTTTCCATACTTTGGCTATTGTTGATAGTGCTGCTATAAACATGAGGGTGCATGTGCCCCTTCAAAAAAGCACACCTGTATCCCTTGGATAAATACCTAGGAGTGTAATCTCTGGGTCATAGGGTAGTTCTATTTTTAACTTTTTGAGGAACCTCCATACTGTTTTCCAGAGTGGCTGCACCAGCTTGCATTCCCACCTGCAGTGGAGACACGCCATTTCTTTCACCAGAGGTGAGATGGCTTGAAGTTAAAAATACATGGTAGTCCAGCAATATTCACCTCTCTCTTTTCTAAATTTTATGTGACTGGGTTAGAGAATTCACTGACAATTTCAGCTGCTCCCTTCCCAGGTTTTTTTCTTTTTCTTTTTCTTTTTTAATGTTTTTGTTTTCTCTTTTCACTTAATAGCTTGTGTGATAGTGGGGTCCTCCTAAGATACTGGGGCAGTGTGGGAAAAGGTCATGCTTGGCCAAAGACACAAAACCTCTGCCAGAAACCTGCCTTTGTGGTCCTTGGTCAGTGACTCCATGGTTACTAAAGTGGTTCTTTATTTTCCATTGAGCTACATTTCCCTTTATAGAGCAACTTGGGAAAAGAAGGGAGGGGGAGGAATGATTGACAGGTTTGGGGCATTTTTCTATTTTGGGATATAATACCACCAAATACTAACAGAAATATGCTCTTGATTCCTAATTTTTGGGCACAGTCTCAGCAGGCTGGAAGGTCAACGAATGTACCGAGCATTTGGGAACCAGAATTGCATATAGAGAGGTCAGAGCGATGCTGTGTCCACACATACTGGGCCATGCTCATTGAGGTGAGCAAAACAAGAAATTCATCTGGAGGCAAAGAAAAATATATCTGGTATTTGCTGAGGTTTGGGGAAATAAGAACGCACATACTGTTGTGAGTATGTTACTTCATATAATTCTTTAAGTGAATAATTAACTATAAAAATTGGATACCAAACCCATCATCCCAGAAATTCTAGTCTGAAATGTAGCCTTCAAATGTACTTGCACAAGCAGTTAGATAGGTATGAGAGTCTTCCTTGCAGTCTTGTTTCTAAAACTGGAAACAACCCAGATGTCCATAATAACCAAAGAACTGGTTTAAAAGGGCACAATAATTTGTGGTACATTGTACAATAAGACATCAAGCATACACTGAAAAGAATGATATTTATGTGGTCGTATTTATTATGCAGATTTAATTTTTAAAGAAAACAAGGTACAAAACACTATTTATAATTTAATCCTATTTGTGCAAAAACCAAAGTATATGAATGTTTGCCTATTCACAAAAGACCTTTCCCAAACACACATACTGCTAAGAGTAGTTATACTTGAGGAATGGATAAAGTGCATTTGTGTGTACTTTTTTAGAAACTATGTGCATGCATCACTTTTATGATAAAATTGTTTTAAGAGGTAAGCAAGGTCTGATGCAAATAATAAAAGCATAAGATATAACATTATACAGATTTGGTTAACTACTTTCTCTTGCAGGAGTTTCTTTACTTGTCTTCAGTGGCATCACTTCTACAAGATGTATTTTTCTCCTTAGTCTCTGGTCATTCTTGATTCTTCTCTGATATTGCCTTCTCTTCCACCCTCTCCTAAAGATTTGTACTGGACTTATTCTCTCACTGTGCAGATTCTCTCCAGATGAACTTATCTGCCCCACTCCCTCTGGTTTCCTGTACTGTCTCTATGCTGATGACTCTCAAATCTATTTCTCAGCACGAACTCCTTTTCTGAGTCCCAGATCAATAAATCTAATTACCTCCCCAAATCTGTAGCTCACATTCAACATGCAAGAAACAAGACTATCCTCTTACCTTCAAACAGTCCTATCCTTCTTCAATATTTCTCTTCTCAGTAAATGTCACCAGTCAAAAGCCACCAGGACACAGTGTAGTCAAACAAAGTTGTGCTTATTTACCACAGAGAGGAAGATTGCTCATTCAGGGAACGTGGGGCATCTCAGGAAGAGAGTGTTTGAAGGGGATTGATATAGAAGATGGGTTTGTGTTAATAAGTGATTTTGGAGAAGGTTTCTGGGAGACAGGACTGGCTATGGATTGGGTGTACCTATTAGGGGCAATTCTGTAATTGGATACCTTAACCCTTTTTATCTATCAAGTGGGAGGAATGGATGAATGAAGCAGAGGAGCGGGGTAAATTCTGTGGTAGAGAAGCAGTTGCTCACGTTTGCTGAAAGAGAGTAATGTTTGATCATTTTTGTGGTTTGCGTTGTCAAGTGACAAAAGTAAAACAATTTAGTACTGAGTTCAATATCCTTTATTCACAGGAAAATAATCCATGGATGGGGAGAGTACAGTACCTCACAAGCAAGGGAGCATACTTCCTGATGGATTTTGTACAAGAATGAGTTTTATAGAGCATTAGAAGAGGCAACACAGACACAGGGTGTAATTGGCTAGGTCACAGATTTCCTCAAAGGCTAGCCAGCTCTATTTTATTTTTAATTTTTCTTAACATTTATTTATTTTTGAGACAGAGACTGAGTATGAATGGGGGAGGGTCAGAGAGAAGGAGACACAGAATCCAAAACAGGCTCCAATCTCCAAGCTGTTAGCACAGAGCCCGATGCGTGGCTTGAACTCATGGACTATGAGATCATGACCTGAGCCGAAGTCGGCCGCTTAACCGACTGAGCCACCAGGCGCCCCATGCCAGCTCAATTTTCTAGGGTAAGGTAGGCTAGCAAAAGCTGAGTTGGGGGATATGATTAGTTATGTCAGCATTCTTTACCGGGTGTTTTTCATAAGTGCAGGCTGACTTCGCTTTACATTTGTGACATGGACTGGGCCACTGGGATGGCTCTATTTCGTGGGTCCTGATATATGAATTAACTTTATCAGCATGCTGTTCTTATTTTATTTGTGCTCAGTCATGATTACAGAGGGTCTTCTTTTTGTCTTGCACCATCATGATCACAGAATGAACTTGTCTGATGTTGTGCAATCCTTTTTGTTCAATAGAACACCATGGCCTGCTACTCGGCAATAGTTCTGATGCAAAATGAACAAACCTTTTAAAAGAATGTCAAAGAGGGGGCGTCTGGGTCGCTTAGTCAGGTAACCTTCTGACTTTGGCTCAGGTCATGATCTTAGAGTTTGTGAGTTCAAGCCCCGCATTGGGCTCTGTGTTGATAACTCAGAGCCTGGAGCTTGTTCAGATTCTGTATCTCCTCTCTCTTCCTCTCCCCTCCTCATGCTCTGTCTCTCCCTCTCTCAAAAATAAGTAAACATTTTAAAAAATTATAAAAGAATGTTAAAGAGAAAGGAAGAGAGTTTTATTTCAACCCAAGTTAGGACATCTGCCCGCGAAACACAATCTTCATAAGGAAGATACTACTTCAGGGAAGGAACATTTTGTGCAGGGTTATATATGATTTTTTACACAAAGAGTTGTAAATCATCATGAAGAAGGACATTCCACAAAGTTACAGACTTTATCTTAATTTTTTAGAATGTGCGAGGCTGTATGACTTTAATCTTATTGGAACCGGGGAGGGTTTGTTTGTTTGTTTTGTTTTGTTTTTTTGTTTTTTGCTTTATGTTTGGAATGCTCTGTTTTGGTTACTTATTTATTTATTTGTAACAAAGCAGACATACAATATGTGCTCAGGGCAGAAATAGAGCCCATGTTTTCAGGTTTTGTGGAGTCATTGTGACCCTGGTAAATGCTAAAGTATAGCTTCCCTGGGAGCCCATGAGCAGGGACCATAAACATTAAATGTTGAAAATCTCCTTTAAAGGGGACCCTGGGTGGCTCAGTTGGTTTAGCGTCTGACTCTTGATTTCAGCTCAGGTCATGATCGCGTAGTCATGAGATGGAGTCCTACCACATGCTCCTCGCTGGGCATGAAGCCTGCTTGAGATTCTCTCTCTCTTTATCTCTCTGCGCCTCCCCTATTCTTGCACCACACAAGCTCTCTCTTTTTTTTTTTTTTTTTTAATTTTTTTTTTTCAACGTTTATTTATTTTTGGGACAGAGAGAGACAGAACATGAACGGGGGAGGGGCAGAGAGAGAGGGAGACACAGAATCGGAAACAGGCTGCAGGCTCTGAGCCATCAGCCCAGAGCCTGACGCAGGGCTCGAACTCACGGACTGCGAGATCGTAACCTGGCTGAAGTCGGACGCTTAACCGACTGCGCCACCCAGGCGCCCCAACTCTCTCTCTTAAGATGAATGAATGAATAAATGAATGATTGATTGAATGAAAATCTCCTTTATCAACAGTAACTGGGATACTAATTTTTTTCCTCACAACCATAGATCTAGTTGCCTAAGCCAGAAAAGTTGGCATCATCCCTGCATACTTTATGCAGCACATTCCACTGTTACAGCACATACTCCTCACCCAGGAAGAGACAAGCCACAGGCACTTGGGGGAATCAGAAAACACTGTTTATTGCGCACCGGTGCCGGCCCAACAGAGTCACCTCCAGAGGCTGAGCCTCAAACTTTGGCATCGTCCTCCTTTTATGGCTGGGATGGTAGGGGGTTGAGAGACAAGAAAAAGGGGAGGGGGAACTTATCAGTGGTGCTATCTTGGCAGTTGGTGAACACAGGAGGCAAACAAAATTACAGAAGCCAAAAGTATGCAAGGGGAGTATTCAGCCTCAGGCATCTGGCTGGCCCCTTTTATCTTGTTTTTACTAGCTCTTCTCATCACCAATTAGCAAACTCTCCTGAGTGTCTTAAATAACTCTTGGGGCTCCTGGGTGGCCCAATCGGTTGAGTGTTAGACTCTTAATTTCAACTTAGGTAATGATCCCAGGGTCATGGGATCAAGCCCTGCATCATTCTCTCTCTCTCTCTCCCTCTCTTTCTGCCCCTCTCTCCCACTCTCTCTCTCTTTCTAAAAAAATGTGTATATGTATATATATATATATATATATATATATATATGTATATGTATGTATATATATGTGTGTGTGTGTGTGTGTGTGTGTGTGTGTATACACAAATAACTCTAAAATCCATCAGCATTCCCTTTTCTCACTTCCACCACAACCATATCTCACATTTTCTTCTGTGTTAGAATTCTAGCTGGACTCATGCCTCCATTTTGCTTCTTCCTTGCTGATTTTGTTGATTTCTTTCAGAATGTCCTTCCCTTTTAAACATATTATTCCTTTAAAACAGTACATCTCAATCATGGCTGCCAATAGATCGCTTCCAGAGGCTTTAAGTTAATATCGACACCATTCCCTTTCCTAAAAGGAAAGAATTGAACTAATGTTTAGCCACATGCATTTTCAGTAGCCATATCTGCTAAGTAAGCAGAAGTCTTATTAACTAAATTTTGCAGGGAATGGTGAAGAGCTGCAAGGGGGCAAGTGGAATAGCAGAGAAAGAGAGGTCTAGGAGGAAAAGAAAGACGAGAAGCAGAGGAAGAGTGGGAAATCCTGTAAGCAGCTTATGGGGAATGTGATATCATGATTTATAGTAAGAAATAAATATTTGGTCTTCAACCCCAGGCGCAGAGCTCCTGAACCCTTGGAATTTCCTGGGTGATAAGAGCAATGGGAGCATCTTTTGTCATAATATTTGGTCTCTTGTCCTCAGTTCCTGAAATCACTTCAGAGCCACAAAGGTGAGATGGATATCTTGTTTTTCATAACAAGCCCCTTTCTGCCCAAATTGGGTTTGTGTTAATGAGGTGACTTTTGGAAATTCCTTAAGGATGTTGCTGGTTAGCAGGGAACCAACTATGAATAAAGGGTTGGAACTGTCAGTCCCAAGCCTTGGGCTGAATTTGTCCCATAGCAATCTGCTGACCCTCGCCCTCCACCTTTCCTCATGTCCATCATTCCCTTTTCTCCCTTGTAACTATTTTCTTTTTCCTCAACTCACCTATTCTCCATTTCAACCCTAGTCCTATTGATCTCATATACTGAAATATCTCCCTTGTGTACTTCTGGTCAATTCCCACTACCACCATTTTCATAAACCTTGTCTGGAATAGCTTCTTTGACCTCATATCCAGTGAATCCTGAGTCATTCTTCAAGACTCCATCACAGGGCCATCTTCTCCAGGAAGCCTTTCTTTCCTTTGCTAGTCTTGACCTCTCTTTCTTCTGTGCTCAGGACCACTGTACCTCACTTGCATTCCTGTCATTATTGAACTTATTGGGCCCTACATATTTTCTGGTTTTTGAGCCTTGTTTTATTCATTTTTGTATCTTCCATGCAGTGTCCTGATGTGGAAATGTTGGGGTTTGGAGCCAATGGTCAATAAAAAATTTGTGAGATGTCTTAGGGGCAAAAACGTAGTTTTATTAAAGTGGGGGACAGGACCTAGGGGCACAAAGAGCTGCCTCAGGATTGTGAAGAATGACTGATTATATACTTGGGAGTTGGGGGAGGTAAAGTAAAGAGGAAGTTTCCAATGGGATTTTCATATGCTAAAGAAGACACAGGATTCTGGAGGCTTAGCTATTGTCAAGAGAAGGTTGTTTTTCCCTCTAGCAAAGCATCAGCATTAAGACAGTAGGGAGTTCCTGGAGGACTGGCCTCCTCTGCTTGTCTCAAGTATTTATCAATGGGTTGCAGGTTATAAGGAAATTTAATTTTATCTACATTTTTTCTTCCTTTGTTCCCCACATCAGGTCTGACTCACAATAGAAGTATGTGAATTTTTTTTAACAATGGGAGAATATAAGGGCATTTTCCATCTCTTCATCTGTGTTACCATTTCTATTATGATGAAAGAATAGAGGGTGAGAGAATTGTGACAGAAACTAGTGCCAAATAAATTCATTGTCTCAAGAAACTGTTTAAAAATTCATTTGGAGGATGGCAGCCATGGTCTCATTCTCGGTTTTTTGCTTCTAACGGGAAGGGCAGAAAGTGTGGTTTGCAAATGGAATATGGCGTTATCACCTATTTGCAATCGTGCTGAAAGTGAGGAGAAAAATAAGGTGGAAAATAATCTTGATTTTGTTAAAAATGGGGAAAATATACTCTAAATGGTGATACAAATGCTCAGTCATTAGGTTGCTTACTTAACAAGTACTATTAAACCCTTATGTGCTCCAAAATTGCCTTGAGAGTTTAACACAGATGAGAATTGGGCAAAATTCTTTCTTTTTGTAATATACCTGCAACTCAGAATTCAAAATATCAGTCTATTTTCTTGCCTTATAATTTGTGGGAGCCATCAAAGACAAATGAATATGTTTAAAGAATGCTTGAATGATCAAAAAGCTTCCTCAATGGATCCTATTAACTCTCCAGCTGGCAATGTCTTTTTTGTGGCATAAAGGGTTTAAAAAACAGAACAAAGTTTTATTAAGATGTCTCGATGGACAGGAATGGACAGTGAAAAAAGATTTCAGGTACAAATTCTACTTAGAGGCTTGTGCTTCTCTTATTGGGAAATTAGCTACATAGAATTTCTCCCCCTTCTCCCAGATTATTCAAAAGGATAGTAAAAATAACCCATAATTTGTCTTTTTTGGAACAACAACTGATATGCCCCAATTGGAGAGACTCCCCGAAAACAAACCACCAGAGTCCAGAGCCAAAGCCAAGCGGCAAGGGTCGTTTATTGCAGGTTCGAACCCGGTCCTCCGCGCACTCGTTGCCGGTGATGCAAGAGGCCCCGAGCAAGGATCTTACAGCTTCTTTTATAGATAGGCATAAACAAGTTAGGGATTTTTTTTTGAGGTTACAGAGTTGTTATAGGTTGACATTTAAATTTGAACGCTCAACAGAACTTGAATGGTTCCCACCTTTATTTCAAACCATTCAGCAGAACTTGATTGGTTCCCGACTTTATGTCAGACTATGACCGGGCGCGCCCTGGCTGGTTTCAGGAACGGTGGGGGAGGGGAAAGAAAGATCTTTTCTTTGCAGTTGTGAGTACACCTGGTAATTTTTCTCTTAGCCTCTCACAACAACTGTGGAGTATAGAAATGTCTTTGAACTGATTAGGATAAAAACAAAATGCATTTCTATGTAATATGTTTTGGCTATTTGCCATAATAAACTCATTAATTTCTTTCTCTCTCACCTTTTGGATGGGTTTATAAAACCAGGGAGCCCAAGATAAGCAGGTTTTAGGATTCTATACCATCTCCCTACTAATAAACTGCTGCAGTCACAGGTGAGGTTCCCTGGGAAGCCAACTGTGGGACAGTGACTGGCTTGTGCCCAGACAGGAGATTCCCTAGATCATAACAGATGGGAAAAGAAAAAAGCAGGTTTGGGTGGAGTGAATCATCATGGAAGCATTAGTCAATTCTACAAGGAGCAGAGGGTAAGAGAACTTTTCAAAGTGATCCTGAATTGGGGCAGGAGACCTGGGTCTTTCTAGCTCTTTTTAAAGCCCATAGCCCAAATTGAGGGCTGCCCTGGGAAGGGTGCGTAACCTTGGGCAAGGCAATTGCGTTTAGCTGAGGGGCAGTCACTTAGGAGATGGGACCTGACAGCTCAACCTTCCTAGAAACTGGGAAAAAAGTGTTTTTGTTTTGAAAGTTGGACAAATGGGAGGTACAACTCCATATGCCCTCCATGGGCTGCAGGAGATGACTGAGGATTTCGAGGGATCTTGGGTTTGTGTAACACCATAGGCACTGAGGTTGGAAGAGGAGGGACATACATCTTTGTGTCACCAGGCAATTTAATAAAGAAACTGGTGAGCTATTGTGTTTGTGCTTGTGTATATGCAAAGTTGTCATGTGACACTCTTCAGTCTGTCCCTAGGTTGCTGCATTCATTCATTCATTCATTCCTCAAGCTATTCTGCGATGACCTCTGAAAACAAATTTTGGAGAATTCTGACTGAGAGAGCCTTAATGTTTGAGATTTTGAAATGGTTCTAATAGATATTTATACCTTACATAATTTAAGATTATATGTAGTTAATTTCTCACTAAAAAGTTGATGGAAAAACATGTGTTTATTGAATAAACTGATAGTGTTATGCCCAGAATTCGTGATCCCCAAAGACCACTAGGGAGCCGAGTCCGATGTAAAAGCAAAAGAGCCTTTATTCGAGCTAGCTCAAGCTCAATCCCCTACCTGCACCGACGCAGCAGTGAGATAGATACCCAGGAGAGACAGTGAGTTTCAAAAGGACAAAGGTTTTATTGGGGCCTAGGGGCAGTTGGCGAGGTAATGGCTGTGGCCTCAGCCGATTGGCTGGGGAAGGGTCCGAGTCCTGTTAGGCAGGTGGGGGGGGGGGGTTACTCAAGGGGAGGAGGTGTGGTCAAGGTGAAGGACACAGAACAAGATGGAGTCGGCCAGCGTAGGCCCGCCCTTTCAATAGAAGTTCAGATTTGGGCTTTTAAATTCACAGAGTCCTTCAGCATAAAGTGGAAAGCTGATTTCTGAGAATTAGTGAAAAAAAGTAAGAGGAAATTTTGTCCTCTGAACATAAAAGTGCTCTGCTTCTTTTTCCCTTTTCATTGTTCTGGAAGAAAGGGAGATTGGAGCCTGTGTGGAATCTTTCAGCTGTGAACTGTGAAGTTGGGCATCAGAATACCAACCCCCACCCACCACACCCTTGGGTAAGAACTGACAAAGGCAAAATCACGATCTTAACCTTGGAGTTTCCTGATGTGGATGAAGTGCGCGCGCGCGCGCGCGCGCGCGCGCACACACACGCACCCAGGCATGCACATACACTCACATATTCACTTACTCATGCATGCTCCAGGCTTTTGAGTTGCAAATTGACAACAATGAAATCCATGAAGATTAGGGCTGGGTTGAGTGGATATCTGTTAACAAGTAATGAGAGCAGCAATTTTACCTGAGTGATTTTCTTGGTGTATTTTTCAAGAGTGAGCTGCTTTATTATGTAACTGGTCACCTAATCATAGGACTGATATCTCACTTATTCATAGATTCCACCCACACTTAAAAGGGAGGGGACCACACAAGGGAAAAGGTCACTGGAGGTCATCTTAAAATTCTGCCTGTTACAATGAATAAAATTTCTAGTGTCAGTTACTGATAGTTCCTCAAGTTCTTGTTTTTAAATTCCATTTCTTTTAATTCCATTTTTTCTTCAAGTGAATATTCGTAAGTGAATATTTGCTTTATCTTTGAATTTTCTCCAGTGTTGTGAAAACAATACAGACTTAGAAGGAAAACCTGAAAAAAATTTTTTTGTTTTTTAAGTTCCAGAAATGTAACTAGTAGGAGGGCTGGGGTGATATAACGCTACTCTTACACCAAGGGTCTGGATTTTTCCATTGCTCCTTCTTCTTCTTGTGTATGTGGTAAGAGAGTGGTCAAATTTCTTCCTCTCTTTTTCTTTCATGCGATAACTAGATAGCTCCACAATACTTACCTAATGGTCTACTTTATCCTCTCTGGCCTGCAATCCTGCTCTGTCATTGATCAAATTTCCACAAATGCAAGGGTGTGTCTGTTGGCTCTGTGTTCTCTCTCCCCAGTACCACACTTTCTTAATTACATTGGTTTTATAAGAAATAATGATTTCTGGAAAGGTAGCCACCTCCTACTCTACTTGTCTTTCTTCTTCTTGGGTGTTTTAGCTATACTTGGCCATTTGCACTTTCATGTAAGTTTTACAATCAGTTTGTGAAGTTCCACAGAAAACTTTCTCAATTGCATTGGTTTTCTGTGTTAATCTGGGAGAATCAAAGCATGATAATATTAAATTTTCCTAGCTCTGAACACAATATATTTTTTTGCATTTGATTTTCTTTCATGTTATTTAATTTTTTTAAAAAAAATATATTCTCTATAATGGTCTTACATATCATTTTAAAAAATTTGTTCTGAGTGTCTTATTTATTTTTTTATTATATAAATGTTATACTTATTAAAAGTATTTTTTCTAATTACTTGTGGTTTGGGTAAAAAAGATCAACTTTTTAAAACAATGTTTATTTATTTATTTATTTATTTTGAGAGAGAGAGAAAGTGCACTAGTGGGGGAGGGCAGAGAGGGGAGAGAGAGAGAGAGAGAGAGAGAGAGAGAGAGAGAGAATCCCAAGCAGGCTCCATGCTGTTAGCACAGAGCCCCAACATGAAGCTCGATCTCACAAACCACGAGATCATGACCTGAGTTGAAATGTAGAGGTGGACAGTTAATTAACTGACTGAGCCACCTAGGTGCCCCAAGACCAAATTTTATATATTGATTTTGTATTCAGCAAATTTTCTAATTCTTACTAATTTGTATAATTTAGTGGTGGATTCCTTTGGATTTTTGTGTATACAATAATAAAATTTTCAAATAGTGACAATTTTATTTTTTATTCTCTTATCCTTATATTCTATCTGTCTATCTGTCATCTACCAATCATCATTGTCCTGTTTAGTATCTTCAATGCCACATAGAATAGATGTGGTGATAATAGGTAATTAGTTTGCTAGAGCTACCATAACAAAATACCACAGACGAGGTGGCTTAAACAGTAGAAATTTATTTTCTCTCAATTCTGGAGGCTAGAAGTCTGAGGAAAAGGTGTTGGGTGTGTTGGCTTCTCTTCTTGGCTTATAGATGTCCATCTTTCTAGTATGCCCACATGGTTTCCCCTCTGTGTATGTCTGTGTTCTACTCTCCTCTCTTTATAAGGACTCTAGTCATAGTAGTGAGTATGTGAGAAATCAGAAACTAATTGAAGAGTTTCTGCCTTTTGGGAGAACGTGCTTTCCAAAGCTGGTGGGAGATTTCAGACATCCTCTTACCAGAGACCTTGCAACCAACTTAGTGCCATGTGATCAGGAAGAGACCACCTAGCTCCCAGCCTCACCCAGGGGAGAGATGGAGTTGATTTGCATGCCCAGTACCCCCAATTTTTCAGAGGACTGGCTTATGTCTTGCCAAACGTGGAGCTCTGATGGGTCTGGCATAGTCTAGCTGCCTCGGCAAGCGCGGAGGTGGTACCTTGGGCTGGTAGGTGCCATTGATCCTCCCCCAGCTCAATACAGAGTGAGTGGGTGAAGCATCTCCAAGACTCGCTTCCCTCTGGGGAGAGAAAATGTTGATCTGTGCATGTAGTATCTTAACTTCTCCAAGGCTGCCCAAAGAACTAGCATCTGTCTTGCCAGTTTTGAAATTCTGATGAATCCAGCACAACATAGCTGCCAAAGAGGAGAATGGAAGCAACATCTTGGGTTGGGAGGTGCCACAGCTTCCACTCTCTCTCAGAACCATGTGATCAGACAAAACACAGCTCAGTGCTTCTCCCTGGAGAGGGAAAGGGTTGGTAGAAGCTCCAGAATCTCTGGCTGGGATGATTGAGGAGGGTCTTCTCCTATACAGAGCTAGTTCATGAAGACTGAAATAGGTGCCTTCTTTGTCTAAGGCACAGACACCAACACAGACAACAAAGGAAAATGAAGAATCAAGCAAAGATATTTCAAACAAAGGAACAAGATAAATCTCTAGAAATCAAATCCAATGAAACAAAATTATATGATTTATCAATAGACAATTAAAAACAACTCTTATCAAGATGCTCACCATGATAAACAGAACAACGCATAAACAAAATGAGAATTTCAACAAAGAGATAGATATTACTAAAAATGTACAAACCAGAAACCATGGAACTTAAGAATGCAATAACAGAACTGAAAAATTTACTAAAGAATACAATAAACTGCTAGTATAGTTAGTGTCATTGCCATGATTCATGGTAAGATGTAAACACTTCTCAGTTTTTTTTTATACCATCAGTGTAAATGTCATGACAGTGAAAAAAGTAAGTAATACATTAGATAATGAAGCCTCATATAAGGTTTATCTGAAATAGGCATCTGTGAATTACACTTTGAAAACTATTGCTGTACAGTAAACTAAGAAAGCTCTAGCATTTTCATTTAGTGAGGCCACCATTAGGTTCAGGTTTCTGCCAATCAATCTAGTAAAATGTTAGAGCCACTTCACTGACACATTCAATCTGGAATCTCTCCTTTGTGAGCCCACATTGATAATCTGAACTTGGACCAACATTACGTTTATTTCCCAGTGGCAGTTTTTTTAGGACCCATTCTCTTATATGCTCCCCAGATTTCTGTTGACATAAAATGGCAAAATCCTATAATTCCTGATACCTTTTGTAGCTCTTCAGTGGCCACACTTTTACTTTACCTTCTGGTGCCTTCCAAGACTTGTCTGGTTGTAAAATGAAAGATGGTGAGCATAGGTCAAGGGTGAGTATGTAATTCTTTGTAAGGTAGCTGCCTCAGGGGAGGCTGCAAAAATGTCTTCAAGCAACAGAAAACTAATCTTCCAGATAAGAATGGGAATTTCTTCTACCGGCAAAGGAGGAAGCAGAATTTAGGGTTTCAAGGGTTCCAGCTTCATAATCTTCCAAGAACCTGCCCTGATATTTGGGGTCCAAGTCCTTCCTAATCAGTGACCTAACTTAAGCATTAGACACCTTGTGTGATTGGGAATTCAATTTACACTGTAATTTGATCACTGGCAGGTTTAGTTTTTAGGACTTGTTTTCTGAAATGTCAGCTGAAGAGCAACAGAAAATAAGAGGGGATTGCTCGTACGTATGTTTGTTTGTTTGAGGAAAATCATAGAAACAATCTGGCCACTTAGACCTTCAGCTTGGAATTTAAAGACTCAAGTTTTAAGAGCCATGATGCATCCCCCTTCCTATTCCAGTGTCCTTTAAAGCAACCAACCAACCAACCAACTTCACTGAACTCTTTATTCTTTCTAAAATGCTCAATCATAGCAAATATTCATCACCCTAAGCCCTGGCATGTATGGATACTAATAATAGAGGTTTCTGAAGGTGCTAATTTAAGTAACTGTTTTCACTGCATGTCATGGTCTGGTTTTAATTCCTTTTTCCCTGGCAAAAGGAACATTAAGGCCTTTAATGACCTGTTATGAGCGCAGAGAACCAGTTCTAGAAACCCCAGGACCACTTCAGAGAACCCATCTTTAAGTCTCTGGTTCCCTGAAACCTCTTATGTTACCTTTTTTTTTTTTTTCGTATCTGTTAAGATTCATTCAGAGAAGCAGAACCACTGAGTGATAGGGAAAAAAGGATTTGTCGTAGGCATTAGATCTTATGTAGCTGTGAGTTCCAATGAGGAAGTCTATGGAAGGTCATTGCCTCTGAGTCTGTTTTGGCGGTGGGGGGTAGGGGGGGCTGCGGAAGTTACTGTGAATTGGCAGGGCCATCAATCAGGAAGACAACCTAGATATGAAGAGGGAGAAAGCAAAGACACACTGGAATTCATGAGGACAAGCTGGAAACCACATCTGGCTTTCACCTCTTCCAATCTCAAAGTAAAAGCAGAAGGAGCTGCAGGAGGACCTGGTAGTTTTTGACACTAAGATCCACAGTCACCTGGCCCAGGACTTGGAGAAGCTGAAAGAGAAACTCCGGCAGGGGCTGCAAGAGCTACAGGCTTGGCAGCAACCCTCTATCATCAAAGGAAAACCAGAAGAGCAGTGACAACATGTGCCCTGCAGCCATGCTGCAAGCCCCATGCGAAGCTACTAAGTATAATGGCTAGTGCTTCACTTCTGCCTTACCAACTGCATGAAAACTGTTCCTTGGGCTAGGGTGCTTGTGTGGCTCTGTGAGTTAAGCAGCTGACTCTTGATTTCAGCATAGGTCGTGATCTCATAGTTCTTGGTTCAAGCCCTGCATCCAGCTCTAGAGCCCACTTTAGGTTCTTGCTCTCTGGCTTTCTCTGCCCCGCACCCCTGCTCAAAATTAAAAAAAAAAAAGTAAACATTTATTTAAAAAATTTTTTTTTAACATTTATTTATTTTTGAGAGACAGAAAGAGTGTGAGTGGGGGAGGGTCAGAGGGCATCCGGAGCAGGCTCCAGGCTCTGAGCTGTCAGGACAGAGCCTGATGCGGGGCAGGGTTCGAACCCATGAACTCTGAGATCATGACCTGAGCCAAAGTCAGACGCTAAACTGACTGAGCCACCCAAGTGCCCCTTAAATAAACATTTAGAAAAATTTGTTCTTTGGGCCAATCTTTGCCTAGAACTATACAGGGAAGGGCACCTGGCTCCAGATAGCTAAATGACACTGTAAACAGCTGCTAGAGATGTCCTGTATTCCTTCAGAATTTTAAATTTCATCATCAAAAATTTTTTTATGTTTATATTTGGCACAATTTTTTATTACATTATTTTTATTGGCCAATGTCTAATCTTGTCAACATTTCCTATTTCCCATTCCCCTGATCTTATTACCGATTTCCTGTTTATCATTCCACAATTAGAATATATGTGCCTTCATAACGTTTATTCTTTTGATACTATGCATTTTTTTGCAATTTGGTTTTATTTCCTCGAGTAGTTACCTTTATTACTATTACTTCATATGATTTTAGTTCTTATTTCATCAGCAATGACTTACTGACTACTATGAATGATGATAAAATTAACATAATTTGATATCTTCGTACCTCTGTTGCCTCCACTGTCTGATTTTTGTTTTTATGTTACCTGATTTTATCTTATTATTTCTTTTGTATTTAATCTTCATACCTGTGAGTATATCTCTATTTACTTGATTTAACAGCTATATATTTTGGTCTAAGTTGCAAAATGATAAAGCTAGCAGCCTACTTAGGCTTCTTTATGTGCTCTCTGTACTTTGCCATGCCAAATTTTATTAGCTACATTACTATTTCTATTATGCCACAGTTTACAACATTAAAATTCTCCTCTGTAACTGTAGCTTCTCTAAAGGTTTTAACCTATGTCTCTTATTTAAGTGGATTCAATGCTCAGTGTCAGCAATTTTTAAAAATTTTTAAAAAATGTTTATTTATTTGAGAGAGAGAGTGAGCATGAGCAGGGGTGGGGGGCAGAGAGAGAGAGAGAGAGAGAGAGAGACAGAATCCGAAGCAGGCTCCAGGCTCTGAGCTGTCAGCACAGAGCCTGATGCGGGGCTCCAACCCACGAACTGTGAGATCATGACCTAAGCCAAAGTTGGACGCTTAACTGCCTGAGCCACCCAGGCACCCCAAGAATTTTTTTTTTTACCATAGTGCCTCCATTCATTTCTTTTTTCATTGTAAATTCATTTTCCAATACATTTTTAAATTTTAAAAATTTATTTATTTATTTTTATTTTAGTGAGAAAAAGTGAGCAAGGCAGAGGGGCAGAGGGAGAGAGAAAATCCCAAGCAGTCTCTGTGCCCAGTAAGTGGAGCCTGATGCAGAGCTGGATATCACGACTATGAGATTATGACTTGAGCCAAAATAAAAAAGTCAGACGCTTAACTGAACGAGCCACTCAGGACCCCTCCAATATATTTTCAAAAAGAGATCGTGTGAATTACATTTTTTGAGTTCTATGTATTAAAAATATTTTGCTGTGGTATTTAAACTTATGAGAAAGCCTGGCCACGTAAATTTTTCTCATGCAATGATTTTTCTTGCAAAGATGTTGTATGCATTGTTCTACTCTTTCCCAGAAATAACTACTACTGTAAGAAAAGAGAGGCTGCTCTGATTTTTGGAAGGGAAATGGTGCCTTTTTTTTCTCGATTTTCAAAAGTTCTTTCTTTTCTTGGAAAGCCAATAACTTTTCTAGGACATGTCTTACAGCTGAAAATTCTGTATCAATATTTTCCGACCCAATTCTGACCCCGAGGGGTCTGTGCGCCACATAGGGAGAAGTGGTTCCCTTGCTTGGAGTGCATTTGGTAGAGGCCATGTGGCCTCCCCACAGGCAAAGGTCCCAGCGGACCCCGAAGAGCAGCCATGTTTGTTGGTCTTAGGACAAAGGTGCCAGAGTGCCACAAAACCTGGCACTGTCTATGTGTTGTGGTTTGCCCTATTCTCTGAACTTCTGCCACTATGTGATTGCACGAACACTTTCTGGGGCAAGCTGGCACCTGGCTATTTTTTATTATCTATTACTTTTTGTAATCTGTAATTCTAAGTGCATTTTTATTTCAAGAAAGTGTTTTTGAATTTAAATTCTATGGATTTCATTTATGTCATGGTATATTTTATTTTCTCTTCTACATTTTTAAAATTTTATTTTTCATGTTTTTAAATTTACACACAAATTAGTTAGCATATGGTGCAACAATGATTTCAAGAGTAGATTCCTTAGTGCCCCTTACCCATATAGCCCATCTCCCCTCCCACAACCCCTCCAGTAACCCTCAGTTTGTTCTCCATACTTATGAGTCTCTTCTGTTTTGTCCTCCTCCCTGTTTTTGTATTATTTTTGTTTCCCTTACCTTATTTTCATCTGTTTTGTCTGTTAAAGTCCTCATATAAATGAAGTCATATGATTTTTGTCTTTCTCTGACTGACTAATTTCACTGAGCACAATACCTTCCAGTTCCATCTACATTGTTGCAAATGGCAAGATTTCATTCTTTTTGATTGCCGAGTAATACTCCTATATATATATATATATATATATATATATATATATATATACCACATTTTCTTTATCCATTCATCCATTGATGGACATTTGGGCTCTTTCCATACTTTGGCTATTGTTGATAGTGCTGCTATACACATGGGGGTGCATGTGTCCCTTTGAAACAGCACACCTGTATCCCATGGATAAATGCCTAGTAATGCAATTTCTGGGTTGTAGGGTAGTTCTATTTTAATTTTTTTGAGGAACCTCTATATTGTTTTCCAGAGTGGCTGCACCAGCTTGCATTCCCACCAACAATGCAAAAGAGATCCTCTTTCTCTGCATCCTTGCCAACATCTGTTGTTGCCTGAGTTGTTAATGTGAGCTATTCTGACAGGTGTAAGGTGGTATCTCATGGTGGTTTTGGTTTGTATTTCCCTGATGATGACTGATGTGGAGCATTTTTTCATGTGTCGGTTGGCCATCTGGATGTCTTCTTTGGAGAAGTGTCTATTCATGTCTTTTGCCCATTTCTTCACTGGATTATTTGTTTTCTTGGATGTTGAGTTTGATAAGTTCTTTATAGATGCTGGATACTGACCCTTTATTTGACATGTCATTTGCAAATATCTTCTCCCATTCCGTCGGTTGCCTTTTAGTTTTGCTGATTGTTTCCTTTGCTATGCGGAAGCTTTTTATTTTGATGAGATCCCAGTAGTTCATTTTTGCTTTTGTTTCCCTTGCCTCTGGAGACGTGTTGAGTAAGAAGATGCTGTGGCCAAGATGAAAGAGGTTTTTGCCTGCTTTCTCCTTGAGGATTTTGATGGCTTCCTGTCTTACATTGAGATCTTTCATCCATTTTGAGTTTATTTCTGTGTCTGGTGTAAGAAAGTGGTTCAGGTTCATTCTTCTGCATGTCTCTGTCCAGTTTTCCCAGCGCCACTTGCTGAAGAGACTGTCTTTATTCCACTGGATATTCTCTCCTGCTTTGTCAAATATTAGTTGGCCATATGTTTGTGGGTCCATTTCTGGGTTCTCTATTCTGTTTCATTGATATGCGTGTCTGTTCTTGTGCCAGTATCATACTGTCTTGATGATTACAGCTCTGTAGTACAGCTTGAAGTCTGGGATTGTGATGCCTCCTGCTTTGGTTTTCTTTTTCAAGATTGCTTTGGCTATTCAGGGTCTTTTCTGGTTCCATACAAAGTGTAGGATTGTTTGTTCTAGCTCTGTGAAGAATGCTGGTGTTATTTTGATACGGATTGCATTGAATATGTAGATTTCTTTGAGTAGTATCGACATTTTAACAATATTTGTTCTTCCAATCCAGGAGCATGGAATATTTTTCCATTTTTTTTTGTGTCCTCTTCAATTTCTTTCATAAGCTTTCTATAGTTTTCAGTGCATAGATTTTTCACCTCTTCGGTTATATTTATATCTAGGTATTTTATGGTTTTTGGTGCAACTGTAAATGGGATCTATTCCTTGATTTCCCTTTCTGTCACTTCATTGTTGGTGTATAGGAATGCAACCGATTTCTTTGCATTGATTTTATATCCTGCAACTTTGTTGAATTCATGAATCAGTTCTAGCAGTTTTTTGGTGGAATCATTTGGGTTTTCCATATAGAGTACCATGTCATCTGTGAAGAGTGAAAGTTTGACCTCCTCCTGGCCTGTTTGGATGCCTTTATTTCTTTGTGTTGTCTGATTGTAGAGGTTAAGACTTCCAATACTATGTTGAATAACAGTGGTGAGAGTGGACAAACCTGTCTTGTTCCTGACCTTATGGGGAAAGCTCTCAGTTTTTCCCCATTGAGGATAATATTAGCACTGGGTCATTCATACATGGCTTTTATGATCTTGAGGTATGCTCCTTCTATCCCTACTTTCTTGAGAGTTTTTATCAAGAAAGGATGCTGTATTTTGTCCAAGCTTTCTCTGCATCTATTGAGAGGATCATATGGTTCTTGTCCTTTCTTTTATTGATGTGGTAAATCACGTTAATTGTTTTGCAGATATTGAACCAGCCCTGCATCCCAGGTATAAATCCTACTTGGTCATGCTGAATAATTTTTTTAATGTATTGTTGGAGCTGGTTGGCTAATATCCTGTTGAGGATTTTTGCATCCATGTTCATCAGGGAAATCAATCAAAACTCCCCTCCTTTTTAGTGGGGTCTCTGTCTGGTTTTGGAATCAAGGTAATTCTGGCTTCATAGAAAGAATTTGGAGGTTTTCTTTCCATTTCTATTTTTCTTTTGGAACAGCTTCAAGAGAATAGATGTTAACTCTTCCTTAAATCTATGGTAGAATTCCCCTGGAAAGCCATCTGGCCCTGGATTCTTGTTTTTGGCAGATTTTTGATTCCTAATTCGGTTTCCTTACTGGTTATGGGTCTGTTCAAATTTCTATTTCTTCCTGTTTCAGTTTTGGTAGTGCATATGTTTCTAGAAGTTTGTCCATTTCTTCCAGATTGCCCAGTTTATTGGCATATATTGCTCATAATATTCTCTTATTATTGTTTTTATTTCTGCTGTGTTGGTTGTGATCTCTCCTCTTTCATTCTTGATTTTATTTATTTGGGTCCTTTCCTTTTTATTTTTGATCAAACTGGCTAGGGGTTTATCAATTTTGTTAATTCGTTTAAAGAACCAGCTTCTGGTTTCATTAACCTGTTCTGTGCATTTGGTTTTGATAGCATGAATTTCTGCTCTAATCTTTGTTATTTCCTGTCTTCTACTGGTTTTGGGTTTTATTTGCTGTTCTTTTTCCAGCTCCTTAAGGCATAAGGTTAGGTTGTGTATCTGAGATCTTTTTTCCTTCTTTAGGAAGGCCTGGATTGGTATATACTTTCCTTATGACCACCTTGCTGCATCCCAGAGGTTTTGGGTTGTGGTGTTATCATTTTCATTGACTTCCATATACTTTTTCATTTCCTCTTTAACTGCTTGGTTAGCCCACTCATTCTTTAGTAGGATGTTCTTCAGTCTCTGAGTATTTGTTACCTTTCCAAATTTTTTCTTGTAGTTGATTTCGAGTTGCATAGCGTTGTGGTCTGAAAATATGCACGGTATGATCTTGATCTTTTTGTACTTACTTAGGGCTGATTTGTGTCCCAGTATATGGTCTATTCTGGAGAACGGTCCATGTATACTGGAGAAGAATGTATATTCTGCTGCTTTAGGATGAAATGTTCTCAATATATCTGTGAAGTCCATCTGGCCCAGTGTGTCGTTCAAAGCCATTGTTTCCTTGTTGATTTTGTGATTAGATGATCTGTCCATTGCTGTGAGTGGGGTGTTGAAGTCTCCTACTCTTATGGTATTACTATCGATGAGTTTCTTTATGTTTGTGATTAAATGATTTATATATTGGGGGCTGACACATTTGGTGCATTAATGTTTACAATTGTTAGGTCTCCTTGGTGGATAGACCCCTTGACTATGATATAAAGCCCTTCTGCATCTGTTGATACAGTCTTTATTTTAAAGTCTAGATTGTGTGATATAAGGATGGCTATTCTGGCTTTCTTTTGTTGACCATTAACATGATAGATGGTTCTCCATCCCCTTATTTTCAATCTGAAGATACCTTTAGGTCTCCAGTGGGTCTCTTGTAAACAGCATTTAGATGGATCTTGTTTTTTTATCCATTCTGTTACCCTATATCTTTGATTGGAGCATTGAGTCCAATGAAGTTTAGAGTGAGCACTGAAAGATATGAATTTATTGCCATTATGATGCCTGTAGAGTTGGAGTTTCTTGGTGTTCTCTGGTCCTTTCTAATCTTTGTTGCTTTTGATATATATACATATATACATACATATATATTTATGTATATATATATATATATATATATTTCTCCCCTCACAGAGTCCCCCTTAAAATTTCTTGCAGGGCTGGTTTAGTAGTCACAAACTCCTTTAATTTTGTTTGGCTGGGAAACTTTTTATCTCTCCTACTATTTTGAATGACAGCCTTGCTTGATAAAGAATTCTTGGCTGCATATTTTTCTGATTCAGCACATTGAATATATCCTGCCACTGCTTTCTGTCCTGCCAAGTTTCTGTGGATAGGTCTGCTGCAAACCTGATCTGTCTTCCCTTGTAGGTTAGGGACTTTTTTTCCCTTGCTGCTTTCATGATTCTCTCCTTGCCTGAGTATTTTGTGAATTTGACTACGATATGCCTTGTTGATGGTCAGTTTTTATTGAATCTAATGGGAGTCCTCTGTGCTTCCTGGATTTTGATGTCTGTGTCATTCCCCAGGTTAGGAAAGTTTTCTGCTATGATTTGCTCACATAACCCTTCTACCCCTATTTCTCTCTCTTCCTCTTCTGGGACCCCTGTGATTCTGATGTCGTTCCTTTTTAATGAGTCACTGATTTCTCTAATTCTTAAATCGTGCTCTTTTGCCTTCATTTCCCTCTTTTTTTCTGCTTTATTATTCTCTATAAGGTTGTCCTCTATATTGCTGATTTTCTGTTCTGCCTCATCCATCCTTGCCGCTGTGGCATGCATCTGTGATTGCAGGTCAGTTACAGCATTCTGACTAGACTTACTTCTTTTATCTCTGCAGAAAGGGATTCCAATCTATTTTCAAATCCAGCTAGTATTTTTATTATCGTGATTCCATATTCTGGTTGAGACATCTTGGTTGTATGTGTATTGGTTAAATCCTTGGCTATTGTTTCTTTATGCTATTTATTTTGGGGTGAATTCCTTCGTTTTAACATTTTGAAGGGAGAAAAGGAATTAATGAGTTAGTAAAATTAAAGTTAAAAAAATTAAAATTAACAAAATATTAACATTAAAAAATTAAAAACACACACAAAAAAATCGAATAAATGATGCTAGATCGTAGGTGTGTTTTGATCTGGGTGTTGAAAGTGGTTTGACAGATTAGAGAAAAAAAGACGGGGGAAGGAAATCGTTTGAGAATTTGAAAATTGAATACACTGATGTAGACTAAAATGAGATGATGGGAGTAAAATAGAATTTGAAAAAAATTTACACAAAAGTAAAGAATATAGTAGAGAAAATTAAAGAAAAATATTTTTAATAAAAATTAAAATGAAAATAAATTTTTCTCTTTCTGTATTCAAGAAAAAGAAAAGAAACGAAAAAGTGGAAAAAGAAAAAAAAGATATCATTTGAAAATTTGAAAAAGTGAATACACTGTAGTAGAATAAAATAAAATGATGGAAGTAAAATAGAATTTGAAAAAATTTACATAAAAGCAAAAAATATAGTAAAGAAATTAAAGAAAAATATTTTTAATAGAGATTGAAAGTAAAAATGACATTTTTCTCTTTCTGCATTCAAGAAAAAGAAAAGAAACGAAAAAGAGAAAGAAGAAAAAGAAAAAGGAAATCGTTCGGAAATTTGAAAAAGTGAATACACTGAAGTAGACCAAAATAAAATGATGGAAGTAAAATATAATTTCAAAAAATTTACACTAAAGTAAAAAATATAGTAAGAAAAATGAAAGAAAAATATTTTTAATAAAAATTGAAAATAAAAATAAATTTTTTCTCTTTCTGTATTCAAGAAAAAGAAAAGAAGTGAAAAGAAAAGAAAAAAATTGAATGGATGGACCTGCTCACAGATTGAAGTATGTCTGAAATGACTTCATTTTCCTGTAGAAGTCAGACTATGAAGCGCTTTATAGTCCATAAACTAAGTAGGCGGTGAGACTTGTGTTCTTGAAGAGCAAGGTTAGCCCAGTTGGGCGGGGTTCAGTGTAATGGCTCCGCTCTCCACTAGATGGCGCTGCTAGCCTACTGGGGTGAGGTGTTGTGGGGCTCGCAGGTGGGTATGCGCATGCACGGAGTGGTGAAAATGGCCCCTCCCAGCTATCCAGTCTGTCCTCCCCGACCAGATCAGCAATCAGGCACCTGTCCTCTGTCTTCAGCTTTCCTCCCCTCCTTGCTTTCTCACTGTCAGTTATCATGCCCCAGGCAGTACCTCTCTCCCGAGTTTTGTCTTAGATGTGGCTGTTTTCCTGGGCCCTTTACTTCTGAAGGACTGCGGCTTTGAACCATTCCGCCCCTCTGCGGGAGGGTCTCACCGAGCAATGGCCGAATGAGCAATGGCCGAATGTCGGCTGCACCCAGGAACGCTTGCTGGACCCTGCTGCTGCTGGTGCCCCGAGACTGCGGCCAGGTGCCAGCCCGCCCCAGAAAAAGTTCGCGAGATAGTATAGCGGCAGCTTTTCAGGGATTACGGAAAATCACAACACACATCTAACACCAGGCTTCACCCTTAAGACCTTGTTCCGGCACCAGCAAATGTGGCCGCCCTCTGGGGTCTGCTGGGACCAGGTGGCTTCAACAGTCTCTACCAAATGTCCTTCCAGCAGTGGAACCACTTTTCCCCGTGTGGCCCGAGATCCTCCTGGACCCCACTCTATTCCTGGGGATTTGCCCTTCCCACCAGAGCACCACCAGGTATGGAGCTGTGGAGTTGCAGCCATTGCGCTCCCCTTGTTTACAGTCTTAATGGAATGTAAACCCTCTCCTTTCTCCTTTGTCCCTTTTTAGTTTAGTCCCTGTGGCTGTTTCCAATTTTCCATTTTCTCTCCAGCTGTTTTTGGGGAGGGCTGCTTTTCCAGTATTTTCCCCTCCCCCATACCCCCCTCCGTCTCTGTCCTCTTTCCACCCACAAAAGCACCTTCTTTCCCGCGGCTTTTTGCTCCCCAAGTTCACCTTTCTGCTCTGCGTACCTGCTGAATTGTGTGGTTCAGGTTGTGCATATTGTTGTGTTAATCCTCCAATCAGTTTTCTAGGTGTGCAGGATGGTTTAGTGTTGGTCTGGCTGTATTTCATGGACTCGAGACACACAAAAAACTTCCATGCTGTTCCCTTGTCTTCTACTTTTTAAAAATATTTATTTTTGAGAGAGAGAACATGAGAGGGGGAGGTTCAGAGAGAGAGGGGCACAGAGGATCTGAAGTGGGCTCCTCACTCCCAGCAGAGAGCCTGATGCAGGGCGCAAACTCACGAACCATGAGATCATGACCTGAGCTGAAGTTGGATGCTCAAATGACTGAGCCACCCAGGCACCCCTCTCTTCTGATTTTTTCATAAACTCCATGTGTCATTTTTCATTTTCTTTTGTTGCCTTCACAAGTCTTAATCAAATTTTGTATCTTTCTTGATCTCTTGCTTTTTAGGTACGATAGTTTTGTTATGGTTTTTGAGTTATTAGAAATGTTTTTGTTCAATATTTTCATTTTTTAAGGACATCATTTTCCTGTATATTTTTCACCCCTCATTTTTTCCTTTTTTAAATATGTATTTTATAAATCTTATGCAATTACAAAGATCACATTCAAACAGGTGATTCTTCTCAGACCAGGAATTTATTAAAGGATCGTTGGTGGAGAGCCAGGGCTGTTGTCTGGGCTCATGGAAACCTTTCCTGGCTCACTGTGAAGTCCTCCATCTGCTTAGCAGAGGAAAATTAGAAGCTTCAGAGTTTCATTCACACATCTCTGCGTCACAGCACATTTGCAGAAATGATGTTTTCTGTACATTTCTAAATTTAGCTGTTGCTTCCACCACATCATGATGTCAGAGGAATATAAGAAGGCATCTAGAATGGCATCTGTAGGGAGTCCACGTGTCCCATTCTTGTAGTTCCAGGTAAGGGGTCACTGACTGTGTCCCTTAGGGCGTGCCTCAACTTTGGAGAATCCTGTGCCCTGTCTGACATTTTAGCTGCTGGAATCCTCTCCATGTGTTCTCTCAGTGTGGTCAACTTTTCCACGCCCCCAGTAACCCAGCTGGTATGGAGTTTGGCTATGAGTGTATCCTCATTCCATCAAAGATGGTGTTTCTATTTCATGTTCTCCCTATTGTCTTAAGATGTAATTTCAAAAAAGAAGGAGGAGGCATCTTTCATACTTCACTATCTTCTGGCTTAACTTTCTCTAAAAAAAAAAATCTATAGAAAGTTTCAATCCTTCCTGAGACATTTTTACAGTACCAAAAAAAAAAAAGTTCTATAGAAAATATAGGAAAAGGCAGCTTTATACAGAGCTGGCTCATCCACTTTGTGAGTTCAATAGAAAGAAAATTTTTATTTTTCCTTATATGTTTTGTGAATACCAGGTGAAGTTGGAAAAAGCAATACAAAGATTTCCATCAGGAGAGCAGGCAAATGGCACCAGTTCAGGATTCCCCTAGACTCCACTCTGACTCTCTTTGTTGAAGTTCTATATTATTCATTGTGATTTCTTTGTCTGAATAAGGTTTTGTGAAAAGAGAATATATCTAAGGTTTCTGGGACTCTGGTCCCTTATTGGGCTCTCAGCGTGTGAGAAAGATACACAGAATACCGAAAGCAACCTGGGAACAAGAATGACTCTTTTCCTTATTCTCTCCATTTGAAAATGCTGTGTTGAGGACGATGGATAGATATCAGAGGGAGCTGCAAGATGCTTGGGAGTTTTAGAGAATTTGCAAAGGGGATTGAGCAGTGGTCAGAATCTCAGGGGTGCAGCAAGGCACTAGAGAGGCAGTTGCCTGTGTGTGTGTGTGTGTGTGTGTGTGTGTGTGTGTGTGGTGGGGGGGGGTGTTAGATCACCTTGTATACTTTCTCTTGCACTAGAATGGCACTGAAGCAGAATTTCATTCTAAGGACTTTAGTAAGGCAGAAATAATGTAGAAATCCTCTGACTTAAGGGGCCTTGTGGATCAGGCATGAAGATGAAGGTCTTGGCAAATGGCTACTTACACAGAGGACATTGAAATCTGAATGTCTACACTCTGATTCACTGGCATTTTGTAAGCCCCCTCAGAAGTTAGATAAAATCCTGAAGGAAAACTGCACATGGAAAGAAATTGTCTCCAATCATTCTAGTAGAATGGGGTATTAAAAGAAAGAAATTTGAATAATACAATAAGATGAATAATGCTGCATTTCTAGCATGCCTGGGTTTGTGGAGAGACAACCATTTTTCGCTCCAGATATAGCCAGATACTTTGGCTGGGCAAGTACTTATAGATAGAACTGTCAGTGGGTGGCATTGTCATCCTTTAATTGATATCTCCATCTTCATTTAAGACCTTGTTGTGCCTGAAAGTAATATTTTGGATCTTCCCCCACATGTATTAATTTGAATATGCAATTTTTACATAAGAGTAAAAAAAGAGTTTGGACCCTAAATTCTTTTTGCCATAAAATTAAAAGACTTAACAACATATCTTGTAAGCTGAAATAGTCCCAATCAATGGTATGCTGTAGGAAAGGTGTTATAGGAGGGACACATATGTCTTGTGTGATCTTATTCTGAAGTTGCTTCATACTTTCATGGTATTCACCCCAATGCTGAGGTTCACATTCAGGAAAATGCCTGTGGTTATGGTACAAAAATTAAATCTTTCTTCTGCAGCCACCAAAGAGAATCTGAAAGTTGCCATTGATAGTCACCTCTCTTTCCTCTTTTTTTTATTTAAAAACTGTTTATTATATATTTTTTTGAGAGAGAGTACGTGTGAGAGAGAATAAGTAGGGGAAGGGCAGAGACAGAGGGAGACACAGAATCAGAAGCAGCCTTCAGGCTCTGAGCTGTCAACATAGAGCCAGATGAGGGGCTCGGACTCATGAACTGTGAGATCATGACCTGAGCTGAAGTCAGATGCTTAACTGAGCCACCTAGGTGACCCAGTCTTTCTTCTTTTTATAGAGAAATGAGTCCTTCTTGGTGGGAAAGAGACTGAATCAATCTACATAAGAAAACACAGAGAGGCAAATTTAGTGAAGAGAAAGAAAACAAACTGTGTAATTTTCTGGTTGAGTAAAGAATTTTAAAAGAAAGTTTGAAGAAGGACATTTTGGAATAGCTGTAGAGAATAAGGGACATACGTAGGAGTAAAAAGGGTATTTTTGTAAATGATAACATGAAGGCTTTATTTGCATGCTCTTAATATTCTTTGATTTCAACTACATTCTAGTATCCATCTGAGTTTATTAAATGTAGCACAACCCTAAGACAAAGATGTGTGAATCTGAGATATAGGACGACTAGAGTAGCATGTGCATGAATTCAAAGAGCAATGGCATTTTAGTCCAGGGAATTTGGCTGTAAGATCCGCTCCCCCCCCCCCATTGAGTATTACATGAAATTGCCTTTCCATCTTCCCCAGTAGGCTGGTGGCACCAGCAGCAGTGACAGTGGTGCCTCACTATCAAACACAGGGTGATTGTGGTAAAAGCAATCAAGCCCAGCAAAGAGGCTATACGTTGTGGGATCTGGAAATAGAGGTGAGAGAACATTTGTTCCTCCATTACCTTGGTAGGTGTTATCAACTGATTCATGTGTGTGAGCCCTTTGGGGAATCCTTCTAAGTATTTGGAAGGAAACCTGGAACATTTATAATTGAATTATGCCAGTAACTTGAGAAGAAGAACATTTAAAGTTATTGTAAACTAAGTACAAATATAAATGGGAAGTAACCTGTAGAAAAAAGCTGGTGCCATGAACTATTAGGGATATCTTGTATGAGCCAAAATTTTTTCAGGTATATTTCACTCTGGAAAGAAATGTAGGGTGATATTTATGACTTTGAATCATGAGGAAGATTATTTAGGGACAAATTGTGCTTAGAATATAATATCCCTCTTCTAAATCTAGGACTTCCAAGTAAAGCAGTGAGTGAGTGGTTCTCATTGCTTTTAAAAGATTACAGACTTTTAAAGGAAGATAATAAAAGCACTTGATCTGTTCCCAATCCAGGCCAGAATAAAATACTTTTTTTTGCATTAAATATTGGGGAGTTCATGGATTCACTGAAATGCAGTTGAATATCCCAGGTTAATAAGTATCTGAGGTTTAGGGCTTGGGGAGAGAAGATTAGTCCATGAGGATCACAGAAAATAGAGAAAAAGCTTCTAAATGACCTTTCTTACATCAATACTTATTGTGTACATGTATTGAGAGTATATGCTATTTTAACTCATAAGCTGAACTGTTTTTAAATAAAAATGTTTATTTGTTTATTTTTGAGAGAGAAAGCATGCGAGCAGGAGAGAGGCAGAGAGAGACAGAGAATCCCAAGCAGACTCCAATGCTATCAGTTCAGAGCACCATATGGAGCTGGACCTCTCAAACTGTGACATCATGACCTGAACTGAAATCAAGAGTAGGATGCTTAACCAACTGAACCACCTAGGCATCCCATAAGTTGAACTCTTATAGAGAGTGAAGAGAAAATAATTTAATGTTTCCTTTCTGATGATTTGCCTAGGTTAACTTACAGAATCTGGAAGAATGTATACTTGAGAGGCTGCTTAGGTTTTCTCTCTCAGTTATTAGATGTCCCAAGCCAACCTTTGACAAGTGTTAGATGGCAATCAGTCATACACTTGCAATGATCAAGGATTTATTCATAAACTTTGGATGAAGGAGCAGTGCAGCGATGTGAGGGAGAGAAGCCAGAAATTGCTCGTTCCCTCTTCCTCTACCCCTTGCCTTTTTTTGTCCTTGATCCTTTTTAGCCATGAAGATTAATTCATATTAGGCAGAGAATTGATATTCACTCCATTTTCATTTCCTTGTTGCTCTATTATATGCTGAATGAGGCATACACTGAGGGTGATATCTTAGGGAATTTATGGTGGTATACCATAAATTGGAACCAGAGAAATCATGTGAATTCTTCAAAGTAATGTATCTAGTTTGTAATGGATTAAGGATTATAAATTTGTTTATTGAGTTAACAGTAATTCTTTTCCATTGGAAGTGACATTCTAAGGTAGTTTACATGATCACCTGAAACCTGCAGTATAATTAGGATCCTTGGAAGCCTTTCCCATAGGGAAATTCAAGGTCTCTGATTTTGCTGAAGTTCTTTTTAGCAATTTGAACCATTATAACTGAAGCAAGCACCAAAAAAAAAAAAAAAATCTTGCTAATATTCATGGGTACATCTGTGTCCAAGTTCAGGTGCTGGCCTACTAAAATATCTCCTTATCCATTTTAGTTATCATCAACATCCAGGAATTCATCAAACTGTATGACCAGAAGCTGATATTATATTGATTTGGGTGAAAATGAGCTCTTTCTCCTTTGTTATAGGTATATGTAAATAAAATGACTTCTTAGCTTCTTCATGGTCACATTTTGCTTATCAGTTTCAAGCAATATACATACCAAGCACAGATTCTTAATTAATAAATCCAACACATTATACCATGTCACCTTATTTGGCATGAAATAAGAGTGCATGAAGAATTGTGTACAAATTAACATGTTATTAGTTTGACTATAATTTTTTTTATTGTTTGCACTAGAGGAAAAAAATGCAAGAATGAATTTATTTTTCTATTCCCTAAAACTTTCTTATATATAAAAAAGTAAAATTATTTCCCCATATTATGAAATAGTTTATTACCTACTGTCATTAATTCATTAATTATTATTAGTAATACTGGGCATTGTATGTATGGTGAGTCACATCATACAATTTTTTTGTTGGTTTTCACTTTTTGTTTTCCTCTTTAGAAATCTTACGGCTATAAATATTGAGGAAATTTGCTAGCAATGAAATGTATAATGGAAACAGATGACTCCACTTATCTTTTCCATTCAGCTATTGGAAGAAATATCACTTCTTATTGTGAGAACAATATGTAGCTCTGTTTATTGAAGGGACCCTAGTGAATGGCTGTTAGGAAGCTAAGTAATGCCAGTCACCCTCTGAGCTGTCACTTCATCAGAGAATACTTTGTTCATGGAATGGAGCAGATGTTCAGCCTACATTCGTGTACTTGAGACACACTGAAAGCGCAAAGCCAAGCTAAGAGCACTTGTGGTGAATGGAAGATGCAAGTTAAGATGAAAAGGAAGAATTACAGTGCAGCAGGTTGTAGAGACCATTTGTCTAGAATACATTTAAAGGACCCTGATGGTAATGGTAACAATGTCTTGCATAATATCCAGTCTTGGAAAGTAATGGACTTCGAAATATGCTATGGAGTTTCAACCATGATAACAAAAAGTCATTATGGAACTACTGAAGTCCTTAGAATAAAAGAAACGAAAGCAAAATTCACTGTGGTTTTGATTCCACGTTGCTTTGTGGCATGATTTGCCATGCTTACAGTAAAAGATTTTTAGACAAAATTTTAGGTGAAACTTTGTTTCATTACCTCATAAATCTATTTTTGCCTTCATGGATATATGATAAGCTGGTTTTAAACTGAAGCTACAGTATAATCTCTTACTCAGAGGAAGAAGCACTTCCTTTTGTTTGGTTTATGGCTAAAATAACCTAAAAAAAAAAAAAAAGCACTTTCATCTAGATCGGGATTTCTCTGTCTCAGCCCTATGATATTAGACTGAGTACTTTTTTGCTGTGGGGCTGTCCTGTTTAAGATATTTAGCAACGTCTTAATTTCTACTCAGTAGATACCTGTAGCATCTCCCCAACCCAGCTGTGAAAACCAAAATGTTGTTAGACATTGCCAAATGTCTGCTGGGGGCAAAATTGCCCCCAGTTGAGAATCCCTTCTCTGGATTCTGGTCCTTTGCTACTCTTCTTTAGGATGATGTGATCTGAGATCATAGCAGCACTAAGAGAATGCTATTGAATGGTGAAATATGGATTTTAATCAACCTAATTGCTCCAATTCCTAGAAAATTTAGAGATGAAAGTTTAAAAAAGACATTAAAATCCACAACTTTATTGGTAATCAAGAAAGGAGAAAATTCTTCAGTGTGAATTACTTGAACCTGAGGCACTATGGTACTCAACATGAATAATTGCTATAATCACAAAATCCATTAGCATGCTGCCTTAAGTGCTTGGTGTTCGTCTTTTATTCATTGGATAATTACTTACTGCTTGGTGTGTTTTACCTGGTGCCTCTAACTGGGAACGTGCTACAAAAGGCTTTCATAGCTATTATACGTGTGCTATGTTAGGTTTTACTTTATTTTGCACACAAAGAAGGACCTGCATGAATTCCACGATGTAAGAATGATTATCCTTTTCACATAGTAAATGCACCAACACCCCCCCCCCCACCGTTGGTACAAATAGGCCTAGTGGTTACGAAATATAATTTGGCATCACGTTAAACCTATAGTTTCTAGGACAAAACAAATCCTAAATTTAAGAAACGCTAAATTTGGGAAGACTTCTTTCTTCATGAGAAAGTGGCACAGATGTTTCCCTTGTGGCAGGTGCTTTTCCACATTCATTCATTAAAGGTTTATTGATACTAGGCATACAGCATCAAAGCACTACTTGCCCTAAAATTATTTACACTGTAGACAAGGAGAAAAGACTTAATTTTGTGAAAAGGTAAATTACAAAGCAGAACAATAATATGAGAGCTGATGAGAGGTTATAGGTAAAGGATTTCTAATAGGGTGTTCTATGTAGCAAGTGATAAAATCCAAAAGAGAGTTCACTGCATGCCCTTAAATTGCCATATGAATTTTGGTCTATATCACCTTGAAGGATGAATAAGAGAAAGAAGGACTTTTCAAAAGGGTAGAATGGTATGAGCAAAACATGAAAGAGGCAGTTCAAATTGGGTTTTTAGGAGTGTGGGAGGAAGGTATATAGACCATTCCAGTTTGAGTGGATGTTTTGTGTATGGAGTAGAGTGTTTAGGTGGATTTCAGTTAGAGCAGGTTTAAAGATTGAGTTTTATTTATTTAGGAGAAAGGGAGACCCTCTTGATGGAGGAGGATAACTTAAATATAACAGTGTTTGAGTGACATGAATCCAGTAGTAATGCTTAGTAAGGAAAATAAGATGATGAAGCCATGGCAAAGATGGCAGAAGAGGAAAGCAATGGAAAATATAAGAGAAATATGTAGGCATTAAATTTCATTATTGAGTGTTTTACCCCAAATCATCTTAAATGAGAAGTAGAAGCAGCAGGACTGGGTCCTGTGATTACTTTTCCTCCAGTCTATACTTTGGTGTCAGCTGAAGCAGATACTGTGATGTACAGCCTAGATTCCCCTTCCAGGCTGAAAATCTTCCCCCAGCTCCAGAGCATACTGCCAAATGCCAGGCACCTTCAGCTGCCAATTTTCTCTGGGAATTATCCTCTGTTGAGGAAAACTGCCATGGGTAAGTTCCCAAACCTTCCAGAAGAGGGGCACCTGGGTGGTTCAGTCAGTTGAGCATCTGACTCTTGATTTGGCTCCGAACATGGCCTCACAGTGTGTGGGACTGATCCCTGTATGGGGTTCTGCACTGACAGTGTGGAGCCTGCTTGGGATTCTTGCTCTCCCTCTCTCTTTCTGCCCCTCCCCCACTGGCTCTTGAGCATGCTCTGTCTCTCTCAAAATAAATAAACATTAAAAAAAAAAAAAAAACTTCCAGAAGAAAGGTGGTGTGGGGTATAAATACCCTGCCCACACATCGCAGTGGGCACTTTCCTGAGAAGCCTTCTCAGCTCCAGCACTTCCTCCAAAGGTGGCTGAGGCCTAGTTGTGAGTATGTTGGGTCCCCACTCCTGCTGCTGCCAAGTCCCACTTCCTCTCCCTTCACTGAAACTGTTAGTCCCAAGAGTACTCCCTCGTAAACTTTCTGCCCACAAATCCCTACGACAGAGTCTCCTTGCTGGGGAACCCAACCTGTGACAGTTGATGCTAGGAGGAGTCTGAAAAAGCAATCTCTGTGATGAGATTGGGAAGCTGGAATGCTCCTTGTCTCACTGTCAGTGAGGACCTATCTCATCAGTAGGTGTGGGATTTGTGGACCCTATGAGGCTCTTGGCACAAGGTGGCGGTGGAATTGTTAAAACTTTCACTGGTAGCAAGTTGGGATGATATGTCAGTGGAAGGAAATGAGTTAGTGGGAGCGATGTACCAGACACATTAGAAATATGGAAGAAAGAGCAATTATAAGGAAAATAAAATTGGATGGTATTTGCTAGGGACGGTTGATGCTCTGGAAAGAGACAATGAAATACTGAGGACAGTTAACTGTCAATTAAGCATTGACTACGGAACTCCAAAGGCCTCCCTGGCAGCATAGAATGAGGAGCCAGAGGACAAAGAAAGCTGGAGACTAGGCACAGGACTTAATACAAGTGTATCATAAGGTTAAATTCCCAAATTAAGCAGGCTCTTGGTTCAGACAGAATGGGATTCTGGGACACGGGATGGGGATATCTGAGTGATGAACGTGAAAATCTTCAATCCTTGCTGCTTCTGAAACTTTGAGCTGAAGACATGGCCCACTCCTCTGTTAAGGACCACTGCTTCCCTCACCTTCCCCAAAGATGAGACATATGGCAGTGCCCCAAAGGTATTTTGTGCCATTCTCCAGATCTTCCCTGTCTCCTCTCCTGGTCACTGTGCCAATAACTATGGTTGAGTCACAGTGTCATCTGACTGTCAAAATGCTGAGTTTGGTTAGAGAGGAAAAGGACTATACTCCAGAGGAGATGAAGGACTTATAATCATCTATTAGAAGGAACTGGGAGAGGACATTTGAACTGGACTTGAGTCTTGGATCAAGGTTGATAGAATACAAAGATATAAAAGGAGAAATTTATTAATATAGGAACATTTTTCGGGGATATAGGACTTAAAAAGCTGTGTAAGAGATGATGCTAACATGCTTCTACAATGAATCTTAGAAGCTTAAAGAAAGTGTTTGTCAGCAGCTCTTTCTGTCTATAGGTCTTGTCCCCATGCTTTAATAAAATCACCTTTTTGCATCAAAAAAAAAGTGTTTGTTTATGTTAAATACAATAAAAATGTGACACTGACCATGGAAGACAATAGAAAGAAATGTCAAAAAGTGTAGATAAATGCACATGCCAAAATGGGTATATTATACAAGAGGTTTCTTGGGAAGGCCCAGAGGACATTCTGCTTACCATATCAAAAGGAATGGGATGATGAGAAGGCATTGTTATCACTGAGAAATTCAGTTGTAGCCATCATCCGTAAGTCAGGGCTGATGGTAAGAGATGCTGTCACTGAAGCAGGTTCTCTGATAGCAAAGGCAATGATAGGATTCTGAAATAATAGAGGCATATAGAAGCCAGGCAGATATGATTATAATGAGTGGTGAGGTCTCAGTGGTAGCCAGGGAGGCCTGCCCCACAGAGAGTCCTGAAGGTAAGTAATAGTACATGGTATCTCTGGGGACTACATAGATTGTCTTTAACCAGCAAGGGTATTTCTTAATCTATTTAACCAGAAAAGGTCAATAATAGGTGATTATGAGGTTGAGTGTAAGCATCTCAGTTAAGGAATCATAATTCACTGCTTAATTTTTATACCCAAGTCAGTTTTCATACCAGATACTTACTAAGTCCTGGAAAGGAAGGACCCACAATACCACAGCAAATATTCAAAGTAATAATTCTTCTCATCTTTCCCAAAGGGATGATATCTATTTCCTTTTAAAGCTTTAGACTGGAGAAAAGAGAATGCCTTAACATTTTTACTATTATTGGTCGAAGGGTCTAAATTGCCACTGATACCAAGACACCTGAATCATTTTAAGCTCTCTCTTATAGTGAAGTCATTTGAGGGCCAGTTCACAGTGGATCTACTGTCATTGGATTGATGGATCCACCCACTGGTCATTTCTTCAGTCTCAAAATGTATAATTGGAATGGATACTTTTTGTAGTTGGCATAATATTCCTACCATTGATTCCTGGGTTGGTAGTATAATAGCTTTTGTGTTAAAATATTACACTGAAATTTTTAAAATTACTACCTCCTTCCCTCCCTCACACACATAGCCAAATTAGTATATTAAGAACAATCATGCATGTAGTGGGCAATGGCAGAGATAAGTGCCTTAAAGACCCAAAAGATAGTAGTGGTCCCATCATATCTTCAATTAATTCACCTTTCTGGACTTGAAAAAAAAACAGTTGGATCCTGGAGGATGACACTAAACTATTGCAAACAAGTGGTAGCCCCAATTTCAGCTGCTCTGTGTGTGTATGGTGGAAGGGTAAACAGTCCTGGGATGCTGTGGTGCCCCATCTGATTCCCATTTCAGAACCGAAGAGCTTATTCTCCAAGATGCTAGGAATGACACCCATCAACATTCTCAATTCTCAGCCCTCTCCTGCCAGCTTGCCACAATAACACCCCCTTTTTGGGGTAAGAAGAATCCAACCTGCGGTTGATATGGAGGTGGGGGATGGGGAGTGGGTTATAAAAACTCCATGTCTTTTTTTCAATTGAGGAAATCAATTTCTGAAGGGCTATCCCAGCTTCCAACTTCAGGAAGTTATGACTGTACCACAGCAGAACCTCTCCCTCTGCAAATACTACTTTCTTCCCATACCAAGAGTTCATCCTAAGATTGCACCATATATGGTAATATACTTCTTGAACACCACTCTACATCTAAGTTTGCTTCTTGGAAACCCATCTCTGACAATTGTATATTATTTGTCTACCAATCTGTTTGCCTTTATGTGTTGTAATTGGCATAAAATTTCACAACATCTCTTTTGATTCCCTCCCCCACCCCCATTCGGGTTTTAAAATAGACCAATTATCAAATAAAGTCATGCGGCTATCAAGTGACATTCCTCCAAAGATAGCTTTAGCACAGTCTCCTAGAAAACTGGTAAAGTTCACTTTTACACATTAAACTGTGAAATCAGGTGATGATTTACATCTTCTACTTTTAGAAGCTTGGAAATTGCTTAGTTTTCATTCAAGTTTTATAACAAGTTATTAGTGACCAATGAAATGGAAATGTAGACCACTTCCTCACAGTTTTCTTTCTTTTATAATATTTGTCATGTGATGGATGAATCACTTGATGTTGATCCAGCCTCATACTCTGCCACCAAATAAATCTATCCCCCCCAAACTGATAGACTTAAATATATGTTTACACTATTTTTTATATATTTATTCTACTGAGTTCCAGAGTAGCTATCTTTGAAAAAAGGCAAGATAATAAAAAGTATTATATTTAGTATGCATTATGTGTGAACTCACTGCCATTGATGGAATATTCAAAGAGAAAAGCAAAGAAATAGTTTCTTTCCACTAAACTAATGATGAGTTCTTTTACTGTTTTTATCTCAGGCTTTCACAGCTATAAAAATTACATTTTCCATGGATGTTAGCATAGTAAGTAAACAAACATATTTCCTTTATTGCAAACGTTCAAAACCCATTTTCTTGAAATCATAAAAAAATACAATTTCTTGAAATCAGAATAAAAAGCATACAACTATGAAAGAGCGTTAAGACATCAACTTAATTTTCTATTCTCAATTCACCTTGAAGCATCTTTCCACATGTCCGTTTGAATTTCTTATGTTAAGCACACTTAGAAACAAGCTGAAACCAGTAGGTTTCACAAAGTAGGGAGTCAGGACAAAAATGTGTATGGCCAATAGAACAAGAAATATAAAATTGAACACATTTTAAAATTTTTAGGTAGTAATCAATTAAGACTGAATATTATTCTCACATTTGGAGAAGGGGTATAGAAGTGGAATATCCTTACTAGTCACAAAAACTCATTTATTATATTAGGATACTAATATAGAAAGTTGAAAGTTTATGAATCAAGAAACAGAAAAAAAAGGAAGGCGAGGGGGCCTGGGTGGCTCAGTTGGTTAAGTGATGGGCTCTTGATTTCAGCTCATGTCACCATCTCATGTTGGAGAGATGGAGCCCCACCTCAGGGTTGCACTGGGCGTGGAGCCTGTTTAAGATTCTCTCCCTCTCCCGATGTTTCTCCCTCTGCTTGCACGTACACACACACACACACACACACTCTCTCTCTCTCTCTCTCTCACTCAAAAAAAAAAAAAACAACAACAAAAAACAAAAAAAAAACCCGAAACAAAAACTGAAAACAAAGAAACAGGAGAAGCGTAGAATGTTGGAGATGATCGCTAGAAAAATCAAAACTGAAATGGATAAGTGATTGCACATGGGTGCAGAAAGGGAGGGGAGAGGTGGGAAAAGGTGGGAAAGGTGACTCTTCCTTTGCCCTGTTTAGTGTTTTATAATATTTGATTACATTGCTTTTATTTTATTTTATTTTATTTTATTTTATTTTATTTTATTTTATTTTATGTTATGTTATGTTATTTTATTTTAATTTTATTTATTTTTTAAATTTGCATCCAAGTTAGTTAGCATATAGTACAATAATGATTTCAGGAGTAGATTCCAGTGATTCATCCCCTATGTGTAGCACCCAGTGCTCATCCCAACAAGTGTCTTTCTTAATGTCCCTTACCCATTTAGCCCATCTGCCCCAACCCACAACCCCTGCAGCAACCCTCAGTTTGTTCTCTGTATTTAAAAGTCTTTTGTGTTTTGTCCCCCTCCTTGTTTTTATATGATTTTTGCTTTCCTTCCCTTATGTTCATCTGTTTTGTATCTTAAATTCCTCATATGAGTGAAGTCATATGATATTTGCCTTTCTCTGACTAATTCTGCTTAGCATAATACCCTCTAGTTCCATCCATGTAGTTGTAAATGGTAACATTTCATTCTTTTTGATTGCTGAGTAATACTCCATTGTATGTATATACCACATCTTCTTTATCCATTCATCCATTGATCGATATTTTGGCTCTTTCCATACTTTGATTATTGTTGATAGTGTTTCTATAAACATTGGGGTGCATGAGCCCCTTTGAAACAGCATGCCTATATCCCTTGGATAAATAGCTAGTAGTGCAATTGCTGGGTCATAGGGTAGTTCTATTTTTCATTTTTTGAGAAACCTCCATACTGTTTTCCAGAGCGGCTGCACCAGCTTGCATTCCCACATAAATTGCTTTGATTTTAAAAACTGAATTAACGTTCATATGCAAAACTTTAAAAATCATTTGATATCTGTAGGTCAGAAGGCAGTTTAGCTACTTCTCCTGTGAAGAACAATTTGTAAAAATCTGAAAAAGCTTAACGGTGGTCTGTATGTTTGTGTATTCTTACCTTGTTTCTTGTGCAAATAATCTCCATTGAGTCATATTACCTGTCTTCTTTAGATTTGATTTAAGACCCAGAAGATATTTTTCTCCAACATCTTAGTTTTAGATTTAGATACAGTTTAGATCTCTTGTCCTTGGCTTATTCAGTGTTTTAATGCCTATGTTACAGTCCCCATATGAAGAGATGAGAATTTAAAATTTACAAATCAGGATAAATGCTGGGATTCAATTGTGAAATTGACAACTGAAAAGATTATTTCTCTGGTCACCTGAAGATATGTTCCTTTTGAAAACATATTATTTATGTATTCACTATTTATTGAATGACTATTATATTCACAGTGCTACACAAGGCATCCTTTGAGACTGAGTAAAAACAGTTCTTGTCCCAGAACAGGTGTGACACCCACCAGGATAGCTATGTATGATGACTAAAGTAACATTATTGTTGATAACAGCACTAAAGCAAGTCAATAATATGGTCAGGGGGGGGCTTCCAGGAAGCTGAACATTCACAGAAAGACATGATGTGGAAGTGACCAAAGAGGATGAGGACGATCTTGATGAGGTAGGTGAGTGACATAACCATAGAAAAGGCATGGCGACATGCATTCCTACAAGACCAACATGTTGGAGTAGATTGGGTGGGAAGGAGAAATATCACTGAAACATTGAAAGGTGCTGGTTGTAGAAGTTAAGATTATGTAGGATTGCTTTGTGGGAAATAAGGAATCAACAAATGTTTTTCAGAAGAGGAATTACATATTAAAATGAAAGGTTTCAGAAACCTGGAAGTAGTATACAAATGGATGAATTGGAAATCATAGGTGAGGAGAAAGTGAGATAATTTACTTATTTTTCATGTTCCATAGGTAGTTATTTTGATGTTATGGATCTCCAAATATTTTATTTTATTTCTTTTATATACAATAATCCTATATTGCTATGCTTAAAAACAACTATCTGTATTTCTGGACACTCTTCCTTGCCTATACAACATTTAAATAAATACGTGGGTCCACATTATCTTCTACAGTTTAAATTTTAATAACTTTTACAATATTGGCAAAGAGTTTTTATAAGTAGCAAATATCTTGCTATAACAAAATAACATTTTGTTAGCAGTGGCATATTTAAAAATATTCTTATTTTATATCTTATATTTTAAAAATATTCTTATTTATGGACATTTAATTATTTACATTGTGAAGTATTTCAAAATTTTTAAATTAATATTTTTAGAATTTCCTAATGTTTTGAGAGAACGTAACTAACCAACATTTGGCAGAAGAATTTGTGGGAAATACTTATTATTATAATACTTTTTCATTACATTACACAACTAATACTTATTTTTGGATAAGTGTTAAGCTAAATAAAGCCATACTTTAATGATTTTAGTTTATATCATAATTACTAGCTGAAGAAGTTACCTTAAGTATATGGCTAATATATATTATTTAGTCTGTAACCTGTCAGTTTACCCCAGTGTGGAACATGTGAAAAAATCACTGAAGGGAAAGAATAGAAAGCGGACATCTGGTTCTAAGGTTTATATTATGCAGTTTTTAGGTGTATAATGCAAGACATTAGCCTCTGAGCTTTCCTTGATTTTTTTTTTCCCCCTTCAAAATGAGGTGGTTGGTCTAAATGGTTTGTAATGTCTGATTTGATTTAAGAAGAGTTTCCAGTGATATATTACAATTCTGTGCAATCAAAGATCCACATTTGGAATACTATTATTGTGCCTTGGTATCACATTTCTGTAGATTTTTCACTAAGTTCTGTATTGACATAACAATCTGGACATGAATAGGAGTGAGTTTAGGAATGGGGATAGTTACATCAACCTTGCTCAGCATAATACAATACTCAGCTCCTGTACCAAAGTCAATTTTATTCTTTCTCCCTATGGTCACATGTTCCCCACTAACATTTAAGAGAAAGTGTTTGTTTCTATGATCTACTTTACACTGAAGAAAGGATTCCTGTTAGTGGGTTTGCTCTTTCTATTCCTTTTAGACAACAGTGAAATCCAGTGATTGATTTTCAGAAATAATGCAAGCTACTTATCTCTCTTTCCTGGTTCATTTGTTCCTTTTCTTTTTAAGTTTGAGGAAAAACTGCAAAATATCTGTGCCGTCTCTCAGCTTGGGAGTCCCCAGTATGCTACTATTCATGGCTAAAAAGGCCAAGTAAGTAGATATGGGACTTCATTCCAAATAACATGTCTTTTCTTAGCAAAATAAATGACTCTTTGCTGTATAACAAAAGAAGAAATACATTGATCATTATGTCTATCAGTTAGTGCTAAGAGCAAAACCAAAGAGAGGAATTATACAGTGAATGATAGGGAATCTAAAAAGTCCCCCCATACAGCTCTTAAGGTAAAAACTGAGGAGCTGTGTCTTACTCTGGATCAAGTACACAAGAGCAAGGGTTAATTTTCCATTAGGCATATGAATGTAGTATTGAAAGAATGGAATAGAAAGAAAGTTGGTGAATAGTAAATGATGATTTTGTAATCACAAAATCCTTCAGAAACAGAGGTATATAACATGACTAATTACCACTGCCTGTTCTCCATCTTCACCTAATGATATCTCAGAGACACAGGAGCAATGAGGAAAAGAACACTTCATATCACTTTTCCTATTTCTCTAATTCAGTTCTTGGCATGCTGCATAGTTATTATCTGCCTTTCTTCCTCTGCTTCATGTTTATTCTTTATGCTTGGTGTTTAGTAAGCACTAAAGAAATATTTATGAATGAATAACTTAATAAGTGACTGATTAAGAAAAATAGATATGCCACACTGTTAGCAAAATTTTATTTTTCTCAATTTTCTATGTGCTCCAAAGAAGACCTGAATATCTTGCCCACCAAATGATGTGAGAAATTAAGAGACTGAGTGTGAGACCAGTTTATTGCCTACGGACATTTAATCACTGAAGGATTTAGTCAGAAGGTCTAAGGCATAAATCAGTAAAAAACAAACAAACAAACAAACAAACAAACAAACAAACAAAAACTCTCCCCATGTGTCTATATTATTTTCAGATGGCTTAGAGAGAAGTATCTTGTCTGATCTCCCTGGAATGGAGAATGAGGGAGTGAAGTCAGCATTTGGGGACTTTGTACTATGTGGAGCTTGGGGCAATTATATATATAGCATCATATGGATTGCTAGGTCAGAATCAAGACCAACATTCCAAAAAATATTCATGACCTAAGTGAGGCAATATTTTAAAAAGGCCATAGAGATTGGGAACTAAATGTAAGGCCATAGAGATTGGGAATTAAAGAAGAGATTGCTTGTAAAGACATAGAAGGAAGGCAAATCTAGAGAAATTCCCAAAAAAGATCCCAGAAGAGGTTTTTCATGTGCTGCCTTTGGCATCTGGAATTATCCTGGATGCAGATAAAGGTCATTGCTGAGTTGGGTGCTCCTGAGCTTGGCATCATTTTTAAAAATTTCACATGTGTGTTTATTGTAATGTATTTATAAGATTAAGAATGTATATTCTGGAGTTAGATATTGCTGATGGTTGCACAGTCATATGAATATCTCAAAACATTCAATTATACTTTTTTTTTTTTTTGGCTCAGTTGGCCTTTTTGTGTGGGGATAAGTTAAGTTGGCCTTTTGTTCTCCCAGTTTTATTGAGATGTAATTGAGAAATAAAAATTATGTGTGTGTGTGTGTGTGTGTGCATGCGTATGTATATATTTAAGGTATACAACATCATGTTTTGATATATGTATACATTGTGAAACAATTACTACAATTAAGCTAACATATCCATCACCTTACATAGTTATCTTTTCCATGTGTATGAGAACAAATAAGATTTACCCTCAGCAAATTTCAAGTATACAAGACAGTATTATTAACTATAGTCGCCATGCTGGATGTGAGATCTCTAGAATTTATTCAACCTGCATAACTGAAACTTTGTACCCTCTAACCATATCTCTCCATTTCTCCCACTTCCCAGCCCCAGGTAACCACCATTTTACTTTCTGCTTCTATGAGATCATACAATATTTATCTTTTTTGTGTCTGTCTTATTTCACCTAATAAAATGTTTTCCAGCTTTATCCACGTTGTCTCAAATGACAAGATTTTCTTCTTTTTAAAGGCTGAGTAATATTCCATTGAATATATATATATACCACATTTTCTTTACCCATCCATCAATGGAAGCTATTTCCATATCTTGGGTTATTGTGAATAATTCTGCAATAAATGTGGGGGCACAGATATGTCTTTGAGATTGTGATTTCATTTTCTTCATATGTGGGATTGCTGGATCATATGGTAGTTACATTTTTCATTTTGAGTAACCTCCATACTGTTTTCTATGATGGTTGCCCCAATTTATATTTCTACCCACAGTGTACAAGGGTTCTTTCCCCCTTTTTCCACATACTTTCCAATACTTGTTCTCTTGGACTGAAATATTAAAGTAGTAAAAATGCAGATTGCCACGCTCCACTCCAGAGCCACTAAATCAAAGTCTCCTGGGAGTGGGGCTCAGGTATGTGAGCCTCCCCCCCCGCATATGTTCTGCATGTGACACTTATTTGCCCTAAAGTTATAGAATCAATAACTGAAATTATTTATTTTACCATTATACTCTTAGGATTATCCTCTTAATTTAAGCCTTCAAAGTTAAACATGACACATAAATCAGCAGTTTTCAGAGTTGAACAAATAATCAAAAAACTGTCTCAGAAGACTCACAGCTTTGAATTTTAATGTTGTGAATAAACAGATCAGTGAGTTTGACCTATACAGGCCATAAACTGAGGTACATGAAGAATATAATATTCTTTATTTTTCTACACTTAATTTAACTTTACTTTTGAGTTTCCATTCTATCTGAAGGCAGCTTCCAGGAAAACAGTAACATTTCAAGTTTGAGAAACAATGAAATCCTGCCATTTGCAACAACGTGGATGGAACTGGAAGGTATTATGCTAAGTGAAATAAGTCAGTCAGAGAAAGACAGATATCCTATGTTTTCACTCATATGTGGAATTTGAGAAACTTAACAGAAGACCATGGGAGAAGGGAGAGGGAAAAAATAGTTTCAAACAGAGAGGGAGGCAAACTAAGAGACTTTTAAATACAGAGAACAAACTGAGGGCTTATGGAGGGGAGATGGGGGAGAGGGGAAAAATAGGTGAAGGGCATTCAGAAAGGCACTTGTTGGGACGCCTGGGTGGCGCAGTCGGTTAAGCGTCCGACTTCAGCCAGGTCACGATCTCGCGGTCCGTGAGTTCAAGCCCCGCGTCAGGCTCTGGGCTGATGGCTCGGAGCCTGGAGCCTGTTTCCGATTCTGTGTCTCCCTCTCTCTCTGCCCCTCCCCCGTTCATGCTCTGTCTCTCTCTGTCCCAAAAATAAATAAACGTTGAAAAAAAAAATTAAAAAAAAAAAAAAAAGAAAGGCACTTGTTGGGATGAGTGCTGGGTGTTGTATGTAAGCCATGAATCATGGAAATCTACTCCCCAAACCACATTGTGTACACTGTATATTAGCTAACGACAATAAATTATGTTTAGAAGATAAAAAAACATATTTAATTCAAGGTGCGTCCTTCAGGCTTTCCTTTGGAAGACCACCTGAGTTCTGGTCACAAGGGGCTTAAATGGTATGCTAGCATTGGGTGAAGTGATTGGTCTTTGGTGAGTAACTTTCCATTCTGAAATAGACAATACCCTCTGTCTCAGACAAAATTACTCTCTGTACTGTCAATTTCTAAAGTATTCTCATTTGCAGCTATATCTGACTGTGTGATCCATGCCAATTTCCACTTCGAAGTCCCTCATTGTGGAGACACACTATTAGGCTTGTATTTAACTTCTCACTAAATTCTGGACACTCCAGGAACACGGGAAGATTTACCTGTTTTTCCACTAGGCTATGCTATGGTGGAGAGCTCCTGTGGGGCTTCTCATTACCAGTGTTTCAGACAAAAAATTTTATATAGATCTCCTCCACTTTGGGAAATCCAAGAATCAAGTAAAACCTTCATTATCTCTCCTCTCTTGGAGCTTAAGCCTCTAAGGTGGGGAGGCAGGGCATAGAGCATTTCTTAGAGTTTTTTTCTAGTGTGTAGAATTTTCTTTAACTTTCTCTTCTTTTTTCTCTAAGCCATGGGATTTTTATGCTTTTTGAGCATCCTGAAAAAATTGATTTGTTTTTCTCTTATACCTATTGATTAAGAAAGGATCTTAGCTCTTGTCATTCAGGACACATTGGCTCCTATATAAACACACATAAATATTGTGTATTTTAACCAATTTTTACTTTCTGGGTTTTTAAATTAAGTGTTATTTTCCAAAAATTCTATCTTCTTTTTATTTTTTATTACTATGGCTATGTTCTTTTCATGAAAAGATATATCCACAATGAAATAAAAAAAACATTTTATAAGAAAATATATATAAAATAAATAATAAAAATAATAAATCTATAATTTTAAATAATATCCCCAGTTGAGGTGTTAGACATATGAGAAAGGCTATCTTGGACTTTCCAACTCCAGTCTAGCAACAGCCATAAGCAGCAGAAAATCGCCTCAGATGGGTTCAGACAACCTAAACAATGATGAACAATAATAAATTGCTCTTGTTCTATGTGACTTGTTACATAACAGTAGATAACTGATAAAGTAGTGAAGGCATTTATAATTTTTTATATGATTTGAACTCTTAGTAGAATCACGTTGGATTAATTAATAATCTTGCAAGCTAAAGACGTGTATAGGGAAGAATGAAGAGGTTGTTTAAGTCACCGAAGAATGTTAAAACCAATGAACTTAAATATTTAGCAACTTAAAAATCTATTAAAATATGGACAGAAAAGTTAATTCAATTATTCAGTATGATTTTCTCAAGTACTTTTAATAGGCATATCCAGATCGTCTCATATTGGTCTAAACTAGTGATCTCCAAACCTCCAAAATTTTTTTTCTTAAACAACACAACTGTGAGGGACAAAGTCTAAGGTGTCACAAAGATTCCAGCCTCTGGTGTTTGCACCTTTATATAATACAAGCTCCCTGAGTGCGGGTGGCATGTGTGACTTGCTTCTAACCAGTAAGATATGACAAAAGTGATGGCATAGCACATCTATCATTATATCAGATTGTAGCACCCTTCTTGTTAGAAACTAGCTGACTCCTCTAGCTGATTTCGAAGAAGTTTGTGTCCCCATTGGGTGGCCCATGTGGCAAGAAGAAGAAGGTGGTATTTAGGGCAGCCTCCAGTCAATAGCCAACAAAAAACTGGGGCCTCATTCATCTATGGTTTTTATTTTTTATTGCTATGGCTATATCCTTATTCTCAAGAAAGCAAATTCTGCCAGCAACCTGGGTGAACTTGGAAGTACATTCTTTTCCAGTCAAGCCTCAGATAAGAACAGAGCTTGACTGACATCTTGACTGCAGCCTTATGGGATCCTGAGCAGAGGACCCCAGATAAGCCATGTCCAAAACCCTGACCCTCAGAAACTGTGGGATGTGTAACAAGTGAGAACTGTGTGTTATATTAAGTCACTGAGTTTTTGTTAATTTGTTATACAGTAATAGATAACTAACACACCAAACATTAAACTTTTTCAAAATGAGTTCTAAATATTTATGGATTGATTACAATTTATAAACTATGTATGCTTTTATTAATAAACTATATATAAAAACACAAATTAAAATTATGAGAGAAAAAATAATTTTAAAATGTTTTTGTTTTCATAAACAGAAACACTTTGTTCATAATTAAATCCTTATGAATAATAGTTTTTAGTGAAAACTTGTAATTAAATGTTTTTTTTTAAAATTATGATGTAGAAAAATACAGCCAGTGATGCTTCTCTTCCATTTGTGAATTGGTGAATCTTTTTGAGATACGCATACATTTTTAGCTATGAGAGCTATTAAAACCCAGTATCTAAGTAAACTATACTTAGAAACTGACTTGCACATCCAAAATCACAAATTATCAAGCCAGTATTAAAAAAATAAGGAAATATATTTATCCACATTGCTATCATTGAGCATATAAATGCCATAATGAATTTCAGAGAAAGTAAATGCTTTACACAATTAATAATTAAAATTAAAAAGCACAATCATTTTAAAATATACATTTAATATAAGATTTATAATGTGTATACTATTGTTGATAATATATAGTATATGCCATTTACCCATAAGTAAATATCGGAATTACATTCTGTAATTTTTCTTAAACTCCTAAAGTACATATTATACCTCACAATCTACAAAAGGATGTTTTCTTTAGCTTTTTACACATATAAGCACAATCTCTTGGGACCCTCATCTTCCTTCAGTTTTAAGGATATGAATATGGGGCATTCTTTTTATTTTAATGTTTTTATTTATTTTTGAGAGAGAGAGAGAGAGAGAGAGAGAGAGAGACAGAGTGTGAGTAGGGGATGGGCAAAGAGAGAGGGAGACACAGAATCTGAAGCAGGCTCCAGGCTCTGAGCAGTCAGCACAGAGCCCGACGTGGGGCTCCAACTTGTGAACCATGAGATTGTGACATGGGCTGACATTGGACACTCAACTGGCTGAGCCACCCAAGCACCCCAAGGGGCATCCTTCATTTAACCCAAGCTTTTCTGTTGAGCTGTGCTCATTGCACATCAGGATCCTGGCAGGTTAAATTCTGTGGTTACTTCAGAGATGGGTATGATGAAGTTATTCTTGAATCTTGACATTGCCTAGCACTGCCAACTACTAGTGACAGCATGGCAACAGAATTGCCCTCAGAACTTAATTCTAACATTTATTTGGAAAGTGCTGCTAATGCACTGAATGCCACCCATATAACTGCATGACACTGCTTACAAACTCAGGTTTTTTGCTTATATAGCTTTATGGGAAGAAAAAAGCTGGCAAAGAGATCTATGTTTATCTAAATAACCTAACATATTATTCAGTGCATTTGTGTTATGGAGGATGGATGCAAATTCTAAAATTTCTTGTCCTCTTGGAGTGTCTACTTATAAGGTTTGAGTCAGTTATTCATGATAGCTCAGCAGAATGCAGATGCCTTTAAAAGAACATATTTTAGATTAAGCAACAACTACATTTTAAAAAATCAAAAAATGGTATGAAAACTCATACACTAAGATTTTTAGATGTAAAAGCAGCATTATCGCCAATGTTCCATTTCCAACGACTTTTTTCCATTTGGTTCACGATGCTTTTTAGTTTCTCCAAGATTTCCTTGGGGCTGTTGACAACCCTCAAGGATAAGCTCCATAATCGATTGGTGAGTTGCATACTTTACTTCAGGCTCCTAGTGTCTGAGAGCTCCTTTCTACAATTCTAGTTTTGCTTTAATTGATTTCCCTTGATTTCTTTCTCACTGATGGTCCAGTAAAGCAACACTGATTTCCATTCTTAATTATATGATCGAGTACAGTGAATGCTATATGAGATATTCTGAATTCCAGTTCATTCCAATTTGTTGAGAAGGCAACAAATTGATATCAAAGTATAGCTGTAGGTATAACATTAACAGTTCTGATTTTATAATAAAACAGCATTGGTATAACTAATTTTCAGTCTCTATTGTTTGGTCTCTCAAAATATATTTATCATCTTAGTTAAAAACGATTGCATGTTATCATGTCCACTCTATCTTATTCATTCCAAGAATGATAAAAGGCTATCTTTTCTTCATTTTTACTATCATAAGTCATATCCTTTTTTATGTGAACAGTCATACCAAACCAAGAAAAAAAGTTCAATTAAATACAGTGCACAGTAAACATTGTCACAGAACAAATGCCTTTAAATCATTTGCTTTTTAAGTGAAAAGCACTATATCTTTTGCTCATGGCAGGTATGGAGAAATGATTTATTAATAACAGAGCTTTGGGGTGCCTGGGTGGCTCAGTCGTTTAAGCGTTTGACTTCTGCTCAGGTCATGATCTCCCGGTTCGTGGATTCCAGCCCCACATCTGGCTCTGTGCTGACAGCTCAGAGCCTGGAGCCTGCTTTGGATTCTGTGTATCCCTCTCTCTCTCTCTGCCCCTCCCCCGCTCACATTCTGTCTCTTTCAAAAATAAATAAACATTAAAAAATTAAAAAAAATAACAGAGGTTCATAAAGCATCTGAGTCCATTGTTGACTATATCCAATTATTTCAAGTACTGACAGTATGACATGGTTACTAAAACTGTGGTTCCAGGATCAGACTATGTAAGTGTGGGTTTCAGATATAATGTGAGGCAATTTATTTAACTTCCTTGTGCCAGTTTCTTTTCCTCTCCAATGGTTCACAAAGGGCTGTTTTGAAGATTTAGTGAGATAATCCACAGAATGTAACTGGCATATAGAACCATACAGTAAATGATAGGTCTTAGTATTTTTGAAGTTGGTGTTATTAGAAAGCTCTTTCTTATAGCAAGTTGAAAACCATCCACCTGTGTTTTCCCAACTTTGTTCCTTCTTCAGCCTTCTGTAAGAACATATGTAATGGATTTCAAGGACATTCCAAAGAATGATATCTCCCCTCCTCTTGAATTCAAATCTATTTCCCTTTTGGTCCTGCAGTAGTATCTTTAATTTAACAATTGGAGCTGGTTTTCTAGGATATGGTATTGTCTTATGTTAAAGGTATATTCACCTCTGAGAACATAACACAATAAGTGATCATAAATCCTTAATATCCCACTGTTACTTCATCTGATGACTCTTTGCGAACAATAGGCCCCATGACAAGTTTGAGGCTTTAGTTCTAAAGGGCTGCCCTTCATTCAACTAAATGGAGTTCACCAGTGTTTAGTGTTCAGTCCGACCCACAGATTTCTGACCTACTGCACTTCTGATCTTGGCAGGATTCAAGATGGCAGAGCTGCACTGTCAGTATTATGTTCTTAATTCTTTTTTCCTCCAACAGGGTTCTCAAATCCAGTCATTATAAGAGTACGCATGACTCACTGCCAGACCTTCCTCCACTGTCATTTTCAGAACAAAACTGGGGGTTAGAGTTTACAATTGTTAGGCCAAACAATTTGGTTTTGTACTTGGGGATCTTTGAGATTTTAGTCTGCTTCTCCAAACTGCTCTATCATCTTTTTTGTTCCTTAAAGTCTCCACCAATGGCTGCCCTGTTTCTCTATCTGTACTCCAGCGGTCCCAACATACAGATGTGCTGCGATTCTCTGCTCATCTTTGAAAAGCATCATTCTTTCTAGAATTCCATTCTGTAAGTGTTTCCTGTGTCCACTGATTTTCACTAGATGCAGAAAGAAGTTTGATTTTTTAAAATTTTGTCCAGATTCTTCTTGTCCTTGTCTTTATTCATCTTAACTGGAAGCAGAAGTGGTTTTCTACCTTTTAGTCTATTTCATGTTGATGAGAAAGAAATTGTAAATCAGAATTGAAACCTCATGAAAGGACTATTGAGGCTCATTCATATCCGTCCTTAAACCAAGTTGCAAAAATGACTTGCAAACTCATTGCTATTTTCCTAAACATGAGAGAATCATTAGGAACTGAAAACAGTCTAAAAAATGGTCCCATGTTTTCTGATACAGGCATGTGAATCTTCATTGATGCTTTTAATAAGGTGGCAGTTAGGTGAATGTTTCGCATTGTGAATTAGCATAGCAAAATCTATGACTCCTTTTTGAATCTTTATAGTAACCCTCATCACCACTTGGTTATTTAGCAGTACAAATTTTACTGAGACAGTTTCTTGTAACTAAAATTTTAGTTTACATTCTGTGAGAAAACTCCTGTGATCCTGACTTAAAAAAATTTTTTTTGAGTTTATTTATTTTGAGAGAGAGAGAGAGAGATCGAGCAGGAGAGGGGCAGAGACAGAGGGACAAGAGCCCTCTGCCTATCAGTGCAGAGCCTGATGCAGAGCTTGAACTCAACAAACCATGAGATAATGACCTGAGCTGAAACTAAGAGTCAGACACTTAATGGACTCAGCCACCCAGATGCCCCTGTGATCCTGACTTTTGAGGAAGTTAATTAATAGTTGAATTATCTAAAATCCTCTGAGTACTGGTATTGACAGAAGTGTTTAACCACTACATTTTACACTTGAAATTAATACTATACACTGCATGTTAACTAACTGGAATTTAAATAAAACTTAAAAATAAATTCTTCTAGCAGAAACAATCTGCAGGTGGTTTGATAACCTTTGAAACACTGTAATCAGAAGCCGTCCTTCCTATTCTTTAACTCTACCTATCTGTAATTGGCACAGTAAATGTTTACGATTATTTTCACTGATGAAATGAAAAGTGCTCAGTATATGTGGAAATGCCTAGAATTATGGTACAGCCATTCTCATCCTTTCATGAGCAGGAAATAAGAATCTAGGGAGTCAAGTAGCTTAGACCTGATTGAATAGGTCTGTAAAATCATGGAGTACATGTGGTTGTCTGGAGGTTCCTGTCACTTGGCTCCATCAAGAAAGTTAGCTGGAGTTTGTCACTGTCACTAGAATATTATTGCATCTGACTAGTTTTGTTCATTTTTGATGGATTCATAAATAAAAATCTTTATACCAAGGAGTATTTTGCACCTTGTGTTTTTCCCTAGTGATAAGGAAGTGGCAGGGAAGGAGAGGCAGAATGTATATAAAGTGCTATAGTTAACATGGCAAAAGAATGTGTAGGATAAATGAAATAAAAGGAAGAGTGGTCATTTCTAAATGACTGCTAAAGCAGTCGTGAAGGACTTTATAGAGAAGCTGCTGCTTGAATTAAGCTTTAAATATGATTAAGTATTCATTGCGTGGCCCACAGGGAAGGAGCTGACTATGGCAACAGCACTGCAGAGTAAGGGCTCAGCATGTTATTTTCACCGAACTGGAAGTAACGTGATGTGACTGAAGAGTAGATTGTCTTCACATGAAACACCTTGAATATCTCACTAACAAGTTTGGCCTTTATTTTCAATCACTGCAGAGTGATGAAGAGATTTTAAGCAGCAGAATAACCTGATCACACTTATGCTTCAGGAAGATTATTCTGACAATGGCGGCCATTCCTGTTGGCAAAGACATCCACTAGAAGATTGTAGCAGAGACTCGTTGGTTAGTTGTTTACAAGGTCTATTTTCTTTTCCTCCTGAGCACACAACCAGATTGAATGAATATTCCAGGCTCTCTTAAAAGTGGGTAGAGCCATATGGTAGCTTCTGGCTAAAGGAAAGTGGATAACAGAAGTGATGTGTGGCACTTTGAGGCCTGGCACCCAAGACCCATCAACACTAGTCCTGCATATTCTTTACCTGTAGGAAGTGATATATGAAGATGCTGGTGACACTAAGTAGAAGTTGTCTGGGTGTCTAGGTCACTATTTGAAGAAGGGCTACCCAATGAAACTAAAATGGCTCTTTTGGGTATTTTTTGAGTAAAAAAAAATTTATTGTGTTAAGCTACCGAGGTTTTGAGGTGAATCTGTTGCAGCAGTTTCTTGCTTTCAAGTAACACAGAGATTATCACTATAGTTTGGTAAGGGATGACAAGATCCTGAAATAGTGAAGTGGACTTTTACTATAGAGGTTTAGACAGATAGAAGTAGCATTGGATATGATCGATTTACTGCAAAGTAAATGGAGAAATAGAGAATTTCAGCTTCTCAGCTTGGACAATTGGAAGACGGTAAGAGTAAAAATGGTAATGGTTATCAAGGATTCATAGGATAAGATATTTTGATAAGATAATTAGTATCAATTTGAACCTATTACTTTCATATATAACTGTCTGAAAAATTAGTTTGTTTATAATTTTCTTTTTTAAAGATTTTATTTTTAAGTAATCTCTGCACACAACATGGGGCTTGAATTTACAACCCCAAGACCAAGAGTTACATGCTCTGTCAATTGAGCCAGCCAGGCATTCCTGTTTACAATTTTTTATTCTTTTCTATCCTTTGTCATGCCTTAATGGGGGTACAGTATACTTCTCTACCCCCAATAATTTGGGGCTCAGCCATGTGATTTTCTTGGACCAATGAAATGGGAGTAGGAGCTTCAGTTTGCCAGTTCCAAGCAGAAGCCTTAAGAAACATTTCATATTTTCACTCTCCATGACTGTTTCTGCTTTCCTGCTCTCTACCATGAGGACACCATAAACTAGGATGTTTTTCTTCAGCCATCCTTTAATGGTTTCTTCAGCCATCCTCAACACAATCTGGAGCAGAGCCACCAGAGCTGACTCACAGATCCCACAAACAAAAAGTAAATGTTTGTGCTTATTAAGCCACATGAATTATGCAGTATTTATCACAGAAAAAAAATGGAGCAATTTGGATGAGATACTTGAAGTATGTAATAGGAAGCTGGGAATAATATCTGGAGAAGAATAAACTGGACATATAGATTTTGGAATTGCAGTGATTGACGTCATTAAGATCCATTACGTCATCCAGTAAGCCATAGAAGAGAAGAAGTCTGAAGATGGAAGGGAACCCTAAGAATAGCGGCAATAAAGGTGTGGGAACAGAATATACAGTAGAAAATGATAATGAACAGTCAGAAGTCTAAGAAAAGAACCAAGAAAAAGTAATGTAATAAAAATGAAGGGATGGCAGTACTTTAAAGAGTGTGTTAATGAGCAATATCAAACATCACAAAATGTGCAGGTTAAAGAATGTTGAAAATAAATCTTAGAATACAGCAATTAGAACACATTGCTAAGAGTCATCCTTTTTTTATAAGATTTCTAATGGACTTAATGCAATCTGTATCCTAAATTAATGTTTATTCTGTTAATGTTTGTTGAGTGAATTCCTTTGTTCTACTGCACTTAAACACATGTTAAAAAATGTATCGGGGACCTGGGTGGCTCAGTTGGGTAAGTGACTCTTGATTTTGGCTCAGGTCACGATCTCACAGTTTGTGAGTTCAAGCCTCACATCAGGCTCTGTGCTGGCAGTGTGGATCCTGCTTGGGATTCTCTCTCTCCAACCCCTCCCCCCCCCCCACTCTGCCCCTTATACATGCTCTCTCTCTCTCTCTCTCTCTCTTTCTCTCAAAATAAATAAATAAATAAGCATTAAAAACTTTTCAAAAAAAAAAAAAAAGAGGTATCAAACAAAAGCAATCCTGGCATTTATTCAGCATTTTATACAGTTAAGCTTCTATATTATGTGAATCCAGAATACAATTATTGCCTTAAAAATTACTGTTTTACTTTTAATAGTATAAAATGGTTTATTAAATGACATGGTAGATATTGAACTCAATTTTTTTAAGGAAAATTTAATGCTTAAAGGAGAAAATACATCTTTTTTTTCTCTTGCTTCAATTCCAAAGTGGCTCTAAATTGGTAGATTTCACTCACCTAGACAAATATTTAAGAAGACATTTAAAAATACCAACAAGTCTGATTAACAAAGTTAAAATGGTATATGTAATCTTTTTAATTTATTGATTTTAGAATCAATGAAACATAAGCTCATTCAGAGTGCTAAGGAAGAAGTGGGATATTGTATGTGAAATGTACTTGATTGATTGTCTTTTCAGAAATAGAGTTTAATGAGCTTTTATGAACCATACTATAGATGAAACATGTTTTCATTAAAAAACTTTCAGAATGACTGCTAGCTTCCTTAGGGAATTTCCTGGATAATAAAATACTAAACATGTTGTTTAACAATTTGCTACCTAAAACCCTCTGCAACGTGGAAGTTTTGCCATGTAGAAAAGCTTTCAGGATGCATAGTGGAAAACACTGTTGGTGTTTAATTTACTGAGCTAGAGAACACAAGAATAACTTTTATGTTTCAGAAAGATTTTGTGAACAATATCTCTACAAATATTTAAAATTATATTGCTATTCTGGTATTCCAAAATCCACTAAACATCTTTAAATACAGGCACAACAGTGTTATCTTTTATGGACTCAGTAATATAATAATTATGAAAAGAACATTTCTTTGGAAAACATAAGGGATAGCTGTGAAAGTTCCCCAAGCATATTCCTGAGGCACCTAGGAGATTATTTGGGTAGGCTGATGGTTTCAACCTAAATCATGAGAACCATTTCCCTTTGAGGGATATCAAAGCTAATTTAGCTGACTCTAATTCATTCAACTCGGGAAAGATGAAATAGTTCTGAATTGACCTGGAGAGAAGACTGTCGAGTACTAAGTTTCCCTATTGAAATCATTGCTTTGTGGATATTTTTTTCATTGGACATTGTAAGTTGAATCCTTCATTTGAACTAATGTCTTTTTTTGTCTTTGTACATACTGACCGATCCCCGTGCATATTGACTGTCAATAGGATGCAACTTCTAAGCATACCTGTGCATTTCTCCTACCAGCCTTACCATGAATCAATTGTGTTCACAATTAGACGGGCTTATGCCAGTGAAATTGCTATTGTAATGATATAATTTAGATATTACACAATATAGTAAAATATGAATTGGAAAAAGTTGTGGTATTCATTAAGTTTAATACCTTGGAAAACTTAATAAATGCATTCAACTTAGGTATATGCCAGACAACTCTAAAGTAATAAAAGGAAGATCATGAAAAATACAAAATCCAGAGGGATTCTGTACTTTGCCTGTAAAGGTCTTAGTGTTCTTTATGGTTTAGGAACCACAAACTAAAAATCTTTGATAATGCATTATAATTACGGTTTATGCAAGAAAGACAACTTGAAAGTCTGATCACAGATGTTTACTGCCAAAAAAGTCTTTGGCCTGACAATCTAAAGATTATTGCTAAAGGTAAATACATAGATGTTAAGTAAAAAAAAATTGGATATGTATATCTTTCTTTTGAGAATACCTGTTTTAAGTAACTTTCTATTAACTAGTCCACTTCATGTTTCTATCTCATTTTGAAGAAGGCTTTTGATGTTGCCCAAATCCACTGAAACCTTGCCAGCCTGACAAAGCTCTTACCTTAAGATTTTCGACTTAGTAATCGTTTGTCCCTTTGCTACTTGATGCCTCATTTGCACCAATTTCCCTAGTGATAATTTGTGCTAACATTACCATGCACAGGTGTACGCTCACATTAGGGCAGCTAAAACAGACTGAAGTCCTGATAAGGGTTGTGTCTCTGAAGATAAAACAGGGATGGAGGAAGATGAAAAGCTATCACTTGGCATACAACAGTGCTTAATAAATATTGGTTGAGATAAATGTCTTTAAATGTCCCAGTGGGTAGTGATTCCACTCATAATTTATTTTCCTTTGGACATACGATTGTTTCTATAACTTTTTTTTTCTACATCTTACATTGTTGTATGAAGTTTTTCATTTTTCCCCTCCTGTTAGAAATTAAACAAACATTGGAAAATTTCAAGCATTATATCTACATATAAATTGCCATAATGACTTATAGATCATTTATAAGTAAGTCTTGTAGTGATCTTATGATCTGAATCATAAAGCCAGGAAATGGGTATTCTACTTAAGAAGAGCCCTAGACAAAGCTGAAAGAATAGGTTCAAGTCACCAATATATCATTCTCCAACAGCCTGGCTTTAGGGAATTCATTTACTTCATCTCATGTAATGCATTTTGTAAGTTTTAACAAGCTAGAATGGCATAACATTATTGCAGATATTACATAGTTAGTTGCTTTGGCTAGGATAACTGTTTTGGTTTTTTTAAAAAAAACTTTATTGGATCCTCTTGAACTTAATGTTTAAATAACTTCATAATACCCTTATATAGAAGAAATACTTATATTTATTTTTTAATTACAGTTTACCTTGGACGAGAATGGAGTTCTTGTTCAGTTGTAGATTAGCACAGGGGCAATTGTTCTTTTTCAACTAGATCAGCCCAAATAAGAGTGCTTCTTCCCCAGAACTATTTTTAATAATTCAGAATTTCGTTATGAACTAGAATACTGGAGAGAGTCATGAGACTTGGTTTCTATTTCTGACACTATAACTAATCTGGTATTCTTTTGGGACAAGGCGTGTAGCTTCTGCTTTAGTTTTACCAGCTGTAAATTGATATAAAAATGGCTTCTAGGATAGAATATCTGCAAAGTTACTTTTATTAAGGAAAATATGATTTTAAAAAATATTATGAATAAGGAAAAGAAGGTACCCTCTATTTTAGGTAAATGGCTAGATGCGTGAACCTGATGTATTATAATTATATGCAAAAATATCTGTCAGTTATATATATGATCTACATTAATTATTAATTTCCATTTTCTTTCAAAGAAAATCCATGGAATAAACATTTTAATTCCTTTTAAAGATATTTTAAAACAACAGAACACAAAAAGGCATTATTATTATTATTTTTTAATAGAACATTTGCAAAGACCAAACTCCTTGAGGGACAGTGTAAGAATCACATGCTTGACCACATACTGTTTTCAGCAAAGCTTGGCTGATGGTTGTCTATGTCAGTTTCCAGCCTGAGGTTCCCTCAAAATTTAACATGCCTTCACTATTCTCGCTCCTGATGTCTTTTTCCTTGCTTATTTCTAGCATTAAAGTTACCATAAGGATGAGACTCTCCTGTGGAACGAAAACAGTTAGATCACTCTGGTAACCAAGATTTAGTAAATCAGATGTGCTGGTACTTTCCCTCAGTATTATTCACATTTAGACTCTTGCAATTGCTAATTCACTTTTTATTTTATTTTATTGATTTATTTTTTAAATGTTTATTTATTTTTGAGAGAGAGAGCACAAGTGGGGGAGGGACAGAGAGAGAGGGAGACACAGAATCTGAAGCAGGCTCCAGGCTCTGAACTGTCACCACAGAGCTTGACGCAGGGCCGAACCCATGAACTGTGAGATCATGACCCGAGCCAAGTCAGATGCTTATGCCACCCAGGCACCCCACTAATTTACTTTTAAAAGGAGACCGCATTCATAGTCCCCACAACTAAAGTGGCTAACATAAGCCTAAATAATTCCTGTAACATGTCTGTCATTTCCTATTTCTAACTTCTCAGAAAATACTACACTGTCAAACAGTCTGTTGGAAGTAACCCTGTGAGAGTTTCAGAAGTGTCTTTGCAGAGCAGAGCTGAGGCAGAGTGCTTTCTTTCTTTCCCCAGCCGTTGTTAGTTATCAAACTCTGGGAAACTGAAGTAGCCAAGGTTTACGTCAGAGATGAAAAGATTCTCAAATTAGCTCTGGGTCTCCAGAGGGCACCTAAAAAGACTTAGTGTGGTTAGTATATGTTTATTATTAGGTAGTCATCTCAAGTTTAGTACTGTATATTTTAAAAACCAGTTAGAAGGAATTATTTTTTTTTCTGAGAAGTTGAAATGGCGATGGGAATGAGGAAAAAAGATTACTAGGAGAGAGGAATGGAGGACAAAGAGTTTGTTGATGAAAATGAAATACACGTTAAGAGTTCTGAAGAAATAAAGAGAGTTTATTCTTCTTCAGCTTTCCTCAGACTACACTGCCTACTCTAAATGCCCATCCTTGTACAGCTTAAAAGTATTGACAATTCTTTACTCTGATGGAATCCCTAATGTTTGCATTCAATAGGTATCAAAATCCACAAGGATCACCTCTCTATCAATAGCAGGAATTGTGCTCTATGGAGTTTCTAATGAACCCAGAAAAGATATTAGGAATATTTTTTTTCCAAGTCGGTAAAAAAGAATCTTAAGAGTGAACTACAAGTATTTTGATTCAAATGTCAGCCACATGGACTTTCAATTACAGGTATATGTTCCCCTGCAAGTAGATTAGAATGGGCCAATAGAAGTCATGCTATTTACCTAGTTATTTAAATTGAGATAAACAATAGTAATAGACTATTTCAGGAAAGCTTATCTATAATACTGCAGTTTTTTAAAATTTGTTTGTTTGTTTGTTTGTTTGTTTGTTTAGAGCACAAGTGGGGAAGGGGCAGAGAGAAAGAGGGAGAGAGAGAGAATCTTAAGCAGACTCTACACCACCAGTGCAGAGCCTGATGTGAGGCTAGAAACCATGAACCATGAGCTGAAGTCCAATGCTTAACCAACTGAACCACACAGGTGTCCCATTTTTAAAAAATCATTCTTTTTTTTAAGTTTGTTTGTTTGTTTATTTACTTTGAGAGAGTGAGAAAGAGAGTGAGGGGAGGGGCAGAGAGAGAGGGAGAGAGAGAATCCCAAGCAGACTCCACACTGTTAACACAGAGCCTGATATGGGGCTGGAACTCACAAACAGCTAGGTCATGACCTGAGCCAAAACTAAAAGTGGGATGTTTAATTGACTGAGCCACTCAGGCACCCCTGTTAATCAGTTGTATATTGATTTTTCTGTCAGCTTAATTCCCAGGCACTCTGGTACTGAAATGTGAAGAAAGAGGAAAAGTTGCTTTCCTCTCCTACACTTCAAAGCATGACTATGATTTTATGCTACTCTCTTAAAAGTTCCTGTGCTTTTAAAAACTGAGTTATCTATCACAAGATATTTATTGGATTTCTGATACTTTAATGAAATAAGATCATGCATTTAAATTAGTTTGTCTTTCTGAAATATTATAATTGTAACTTGTAATAAATTCATGATTTTGAAGACCACCCCAGAAAATTGAAGTCCATTATGACAACAGGGATGAATTTGGAAGGCATTATGCTAAATTAAATAAGCCGGTTAAAGAAAAAGAAATACTGTGTGGTATCACTTACATGTGGAATAAAAAATGAAGTGAATTTTAAAAGTCAAACTCAAAGGAAGAGAGTAGAAAAGTGGTTGCCAAGAGAAATGGGATAGGGGAAATAGAAAGATGTTGGTCAAAGGGTACCAACTTTCAGCTGTAAGATGAATAAGGTCTGAGAATCTAAGGTAAAACACGGTTACTATAGTTGATACCACGGTAGGATATAGAATGAGATTTGCTAAGGGAGTAGAACTAAAATGTTCTCACCAAAAAACCAAACCAAACAAAAACGATAAATATGTGAAGTAATGGATGTGTTAATTAACCCAATGGGAGGTATCTTCTCACAGTGTATACATATATCAAGTTATCATGTTGCACAGTTTAAATATCTTATAATTTTATTCATCAGTTATAAACTCACTAAAACTAAAAAAAGAAAAAAACAGTATTAAAGATACATATTTTGTTCTAGAGTTGCTACTTATGTCATCTATTTAAAAAAAGAGCCATTTGTCAGTAAAATGATTGTGTTTGTTAGACAGTTATCTTCTATATTCTTTTGATAAAAGCACAAGACCTTGGATTTTTGTCTAAAAATAAAATTAAAACATCAAACAATTGCCTTTATTTACATGAGATCTCATATTTTTCTTTTTGGTTGCAAATATTTAATTTTTTGTTAGGCTCTAACAGACAGATGGGCAAATGAAAAGAAACTTCCAGTTCTGCTTAAGAGACCCTGCACCAATTTTCTTTCTCACAGAGATGGAGCCATAGTTCCTATCTCGTTTAAATCAGATTTCATATAGAAAGCCCTCCAAAATGGAAGAGCTCCAGGTAAGAAGTCGATGTCACAGGGAGGACCTGATTTATCACAGTGGCATTTAACAATCTCATAACTGCTGTCAAAGTCAATGAAAATGCTTTCTTTCTGTATTTCCTTCCTTCTTTCCTGCTCCCCACAATTCCCTTTAAGTTCTCCCTTATTTTAATTCTTTCTTTCTTTTTAAAATCTTTCTTTCTTCCCTTTCTACCCTTCTTCAGATAATGGCTTTTATGGCTCAAAGACTGACATACCACTTTACATCACCTATATGCTTTGGAACTGGAATTCGGGAATACAATTTATTTCCTTATACAGAAATCTAGGGAAAAATTAAACATGTCCTGGTGTCTCATGAAGAGGTGGTTTTCAAAGGAGCCTGGCCATGGAATGATTTGATTTTTTGTCAACATTTGTATTTTATTTGGGACTGCTGCAATTATTAGCAAGGTTCAGATGTGTACCACCCATTCACACTGAGTTTACTTTCAAGCTTAATTCAAGAACTCTGGAGTAGATTCACAGAAGATTTTGAAAAAATACCTAGTTTTGCTCTTTGGGACTGTGAGTACCATGTTAGACCCACCTCTGTTGGTGGGGAAGTACTCAACAATTCTAATACTGGTTTGAGGTTTTACTATTTTCTTATATACCAGAGATCTTGATTACCGAAATAAATTATACAACTCAGAATGATTATGTAGAGACTGAATTAAAACTTATATGGCCATAGCTATAATCCTTGGAACCAAAGGGTGAGATGAATTGAGAGCTATTTCAGGTTGCATGGCAGTTTCTTATATATCAGATGGAATAATCTTTCCTGGTATGAAAATTTAGTAAATTTTTACTAGATTTTGAGGCAGTATATTTGCAAATTAAGTGGCTTCTGACCACAAGGTAACCATATACATTGACCAAACTACTAACAAATTGTACTAACAGTGTTTAGTTAGTCCAAGAGCAACCATTCAAGGTATTTTAAATGGAAAGGAATTTAATATAAGGAATTGGATAGCTACAGAATCTTTGGAAAGAAAGGGGGAGTGGAAATCAGAGAAAGCTACCACCATTACTCAAGAGTTGAAGAAACTGCATAATTCACATGAAACCACTGCCTATGACCTCACCTGCCTGAAGCTCTGAAGGGAGGTTAATGCTTTCATATTATGTGTAGTTTTCTGAACTTGAAGGCTAGAAAAAGGAATCACAGGAAAATTGAGATAAGTTGTTTCCACATTTATTCCCTTGAGTTCAAGTTATAGCTGAACATCACAGAAAAGACTAAATTCAATCTTACTTTATCTACTCAAATGATGTATTCATTAATTAAAGAGATTGAGCTTAAGTGCCATCAATATAAACATGACAGCTATAAAATGCCCAACTTTAAGATATATCTAAAGGCAGTTCCTAGGGCCAATTTAGAAAATCAGCCTTCATCAGGGGACTACAAGAAGATTGTGCTTGAGGCTATAGTAGCCAAGACAGACAGCAGTACCTTCAAGCTGGAAGCAAAGCAATCTCTAGAATGGGGCTAAATCTTTGGAGTTGGGGTGGTTTGAATGGATGTCCCCACTTAGCCTGCTGCAAGATGCAGACAAACTATCCTAGCAGAAACAGAGGAAAGTTAAAACCTCCAAATGGTACTAAACAATTAGGAACTCATATGTCCATAACTCTCCTCAATCCCTTTAAGTCATTAATTAGTTTACTTCTTTAACAAATATTTACGGTGTCTACTATTTGCCAGCATGTGGTAGGTCATGGAGAGAATAGTGAGGAAGATGGAATAAAATCTTCTTGGTTGAGCTTATATTCTAGAAAGTCATTAGAAAAATTAGTTTGACATCTGCCTCTTCTCTTGTCTCTCTGATCTGCCCACATCTAGGTGAAGTTAGGAAAGCTTGAAGAAAACTGTGGCCATAGGTTGAAAGGACATGACATGCTCTCATTCTTAGGGACACAAAGCATCACATCGAGGCAATTAGGAGTCACAGTTATAAACAGGGAATTCTGCCCAATAGAACAGACATTTCTAAATATTGTTCCCATCTCTCTCTCTCTTTTTTTTTCATTTTTACAGCATTAACTTCATTTTATGGCATTTCATGACTTTTTTATGGCACTAAAGCTACAGAAGCTTTTTCAGCACATTAAAATACTCAAAAACAGCTCTCATAGACTATTGAATTTTTGGAGTTGGTTGTAACTTAGAATGCGTTCAGTTTAACCCTCAAATCATCTTTTTTCAGTAGAAATAAAAGCTATGACTACTGTAAGTCATTTTGTACCTGATGTCTTAACGCTGGAAAAATCGATAGTCATTAAAAGAGTGTCTGCTTCTACATGTCTGCTTTAAAATTTTTTTTTAATATTTATTTTTGAGAAAGAGAGACATAGCATGAACGGGGGAGGGGCAGAGTGAGAGGAAGACACAGAATCTGAAGCAGGCTGCAGACTCTGAGCTGTCAGCACAGAGCTGGACACTGGGCTCAAACTCAGGAACTGCAAGTTCATGACCTGAGCTGAAAAGTCCGACGCTTGACTGAGCCACCCAGGTGCCGCCTACATGTCTGCTTTATACATGGATGCTACAGTCACATTGCTTGAGAAGTCGTTTTTCTCAGACACTCTTTCTCTTCTTTTTTTTTTCTTCTATTTTTTTAGCTTAGCTTTATAAGTGGTCAGGAAGCTGTAATATTTTGAATCATTCAAACAGTATTAATGGGACACTTCATGTTTGGAAGGGGAAGCAGCACTAGGGAGACTGGAATGTTCTTCCCAGGAGATAAAGTCACATTATTTGGTAGAGTAGGTATGCTGAGTGAGTCAGACATTAGAGAACCAGACATTAGACCAGCCCAAGGGACTTGAATCTTTGCGGCTGTAAGTACCCTGTTGCCCTCCTTTTAAATTCAGCTGCTTGTTGATTTTCGGTGCTTAGAACAAAGTGAAAATTTGGACATGGAAAATTTGGCATTTTACAAAGAGTTCCGATATTATTTAAACTGACTTGTATATGAAAGTGAATTGGTTCATTTATGAGCCAGGTAGCAGGATGGGACCTGTGGTAGTACAAGTGTCAGGGTCCAGAGTGTGCACATACAGTGTGCAGAGGCACAAAGAAAAGACTGCTTCCCAGGTGTCAGCATTCATAGCATTCATGCACACACGTGCATACACACACACACACACACACACACACACACACACACACACACACCCTTTTCTGCCCAAGGGTGGTAGGAAGCATGAGAGTTCTCTACTCTTCAGGGCCATGGAGTTTGCCCAATATAGGCTGATGAATTGCAACTTTGTAGATATCAGAAAAAAGCTTATCTCAATAAAGACTGAACACAAATTTCTTACCAGTTTAGTAGGAAAGGGGATCCGAACTCATTAAAATTGATATAGAAAAAAAATTTTAAATGTGAGGTGTCCTATTTCTGAGCATGGTGGTAATTATCAATTCACAGCTAATATAGCTAATATGTATTAATTATAATAAAATTGTAGAATTGATGACAGAAATATCTAGATAGGCAGGATTAAAGAAAACTTTTCCTGTTATTTTACATGACAAGACAGGATTAAACAGATTACTTATATATTTCCTTTAAATTTAATCTTGAAATCACAATTACAGAAATAAAGATTTATTTAAAAATAGTGAGGGGTGCCTGGGTGGCTCAGTTGGTTAAACTTCTGACTCTTGGTTTCTGCTCACATCATGGTCTCATCCTCGTGAGACCGAGCTCTGTGGCGGGCTCCGGACTGGGCGTGGAGGCTGCTTAGGATTCTCTCTCTCTCTCTTTCTGCCCATCTCCTGCTCGCTCTCTCTCTCAAAAAAAAAATAGTCAAAATGATCAATCTTATTCTGTTTATTATTCATATCCAGATGCTGACATTTCACTTAAAAATAGACTTTTATAAAATAACTAATAAATGCATCAAGTAGAATTTTTGGTTTCCGTATTCTATTTTTTTTTTTTTGAGAGAGATAGCATGTGCGCTTGTGCAGCTGGAGGGGCAGAGAAAAAGATGAAATCTTAAGCAGGCTTCATGCTCAGTGCAGAGTCTGACACTGGGCTTGATCCCATGACCCTGAGATCATGATCCGAACTGAAATCACGAGTCTGATGCTCAACTGACTGAGCCACCCAGGCACCCCTCCATATTCTTTTAAAATACTAATGATGATGTTTACTCTTAAATAACTGAATGTCATGTGATTTTTACAAAGGGAAGAGTTTCAAAACTGAAAAAGTAAGAATAAGAGTGAAGGGAAATAAGACATAATAAAAATAAAAAAAGAACAAGATGGAAAGACAGAAATATGATTATATTATGATAAATTTAGGCAATTTTTAAAAAGCAATTGCTTTCAGTTTCTCAAGTCACAGTTTAGAACTTTATTCCTACATTTACCCAAATGAAATTAAATAGGAAATCTTTAGTGACTTTTAGCACTTAGTATATATTTGGTGTTCTCAACCCATCTTCTTTGCCTCTCCTTTCTAGCATGTGTATGTGTGTATACACATGTGGGCATACATAGGTGTGTACCTGTGTGTTTGTGTGTCTATTGGCAGAGAATGCTTCAATATCAATATGCATTTTTAAGCCTGTATTAAGATCTTCCCATTCCCCAGGTTGTCTATTCTTCGTGCCCATCACCACTAATAAAGACAACTGACTATCAGTTATTGGCTTAGCTGTCTCTCAATATCTAAGATCAATTATGAGTTCAGACAAGAGAAAAATCTTTTGTTCAACCTTCTGAGACTCACAGTAAAATTACTCTGGTTGCTGGTTATATGGTGATTGTCAGATAACTATAATACTGAATTTTCTTTTCTGCATCTTGGCCCAACTCTGGCTTTCTCCCCTAAGTGCCTGTTGCTTGGTCTTCGTTTAGTAGCCTGCCAAGTATATTTAGAGATAGCCTTCTGAGCACAGTTCACACATCCATGAAGCCAGCCCAGGCGGCATTCTTGATTTATGCCACCTCCATCTGCCTCTCTCCCAGTCCTCCACTTCTCAAAATGGCAACCTTACCCATCCAGTGGTTTAAACTAAAAACTTTTGTGTCATTCTTGAAATCTTTCATTTACTCATACTTAGGAGGCCTATAAATCTAGGGACAATCCCAGTTTACATTTGTGTCCCCAGCATAAATATTAAGAGCCTTCATTCATTTTCAAGGTATTCTGACTTGGATAAAAAAATTATATGTTCACCCAATCCAATTCCAGGGAATATTCTATACAGCACATCAAAAGTCCTATTAGCACTACCTTCAAAATGTATCCAATACTCATTCATTTCTTCCCTTTTCCAACATACCATTATAGTCCATGTATTATTCTTTCTTACTTGGATCATGGAAACAGCTTTCAGTCAGCTCTTCCTCCTCTTATAATTGCTTCATTAGAGTCTGTTCTCCACCCAGAAGCAAGCTTATATTAATCCCTTGCTACAACATTCCAGTAGCTTCTTATCTGAGAATAAATCTTACTATCTTGCTATGCCTTAAAAGAAAAGGCCAGAAGTGATCTTGCCTCTGTTTATCTTTCCATATTATGTGCTAGCCCTCTTCCTATCCAGTTTTTCCCCTGGCTGTAGTAGACATCTTGCTGTCTTATGAACACCTTGAACTCAACTCCCATCTTTGCAGTTTTTATCCTCTCTTCCTAGAGCTCTCTTCCCCTGGTCTTTGCAGGAGTACATCCCTGCCTTCATTCTGGTATTTCTCCACTCAAAGGTCAATTCATCTGAGAGACTTTCTTGGCCACTAGTTTTTAAGCAGCTGCCCTGATTCAGTTCAGGAAACAGAAATCACTATAGGTATTTCAGGCAGAAAGTACTTTACTCTGAAAATTAGGAGCTTACAAAATTATTGAAAGGAAAGAAAATCAGGGATTATCTCTGGACCCCTGGCTTTGGGTCATGCCACTATAGGGTTCAGGAAATGTCTGATGCCACTAGTACTTCCATGGCTGCTGCCACGGCCCCCTCACATCCAAGCAGATTAAGTAGTGGACTCTGGTGCCCAGCAGTGCCCATGTTCACATCTACTAAAGTCTGCCATCAGCTGCCACCAGTGTAGGAAAATGGCCTCTACCTCCCTGAATCTTCCACATCTTATGCAAGGGCATCCCTCTGGTAGAACCTAAACCGCACTTAGTGAGCTAGCTGAAGGGGAATGTGGGAAATGCGTTCTTTATTCTTCAAACCCAGTATAACTAGAGGACATAGAAGAGACGGGACTGGAGGCAGAGAGCCAAGAGACTCTATTTAGCACATGCTCCCCTGGGCCCTGTCACACTCTCTTCTTACCTCTGCTTTATTTTTCTCCAAATCACTTATCAGTACATAAAATATTTGTTTGCATGTTATTTTCTGTCTTTTCTAATAGAATCTAAAGTCCAAGACAGGGACTATAAAGATGGTTGTTGGCTCAGAGGATAGTGTTTGAGAAATATGTGCCAAATGTATAAATGAATAAAGAGATCAATCAGTATATATCTGCTTTAGATAGATAGCCATGCTCAAAATGGTATGAAAACAAATAGTGTGTTACATGTTGTATAGGAACTATTATCAGAAGATAATTACATTGGATGGAAAAAGGGGAAGCCATTAAAAGTTAAGTTAGTGGGGAACTTGGGTGGCTCAGTCAGTTAAGCATCCAACTCTTGATTTTGGCTCAGGTCATGATCTCTGGGTTCCTGAGATTGAGCCCTGAGTCGGGCTCTGTGCTGACAGTGCAGAGCCTGCTTGGGATTCTCTCTCCCTCTCTCTGCTCCTCCCCCACTCATGCGTGTGCACGCTGTCTCTCTCAAAATAAATAAACATTTAAAAAAAAGTTAAATTAGTAAACTGAGGACAAATTCAATTTTTAGTAGGCAAGATTTCGTGGGGAATAAAAACAATCAATTAATCATACCTATGTAATTATAATTGGAAATTATGTTTACCTCTCTAAAAGAAGAGAAATGAATGGCTGACCCTTGGAAGTATTAGTAACTTTCCATTACTTTTTCCACCTCTCACTGCTCTCTAGGGGAGTTTGATCTGGTGGGTGGGACTGGGAAAACTCTGCATATGCCTGGCCTAGCCTTTCTTCTCTCACTCCCGGGACCTGACCACTGTCAGGCCGAATGGTAGAAGCCAGCTGAGCCAAGCCCTAACTCTGCAGGGAGGAGCGTACAATTGTCTAAATGTTATGACTTTGCCTGAGCAGTTAAGTTCAATTCATGTGCAAAGAAATAGAAAATTATTTTGACTTAACTATGTTAAATAACAAAGCCTGGTTTTTTGAATACTTAGTTGTCTTCTGTCTGTCTATTGCAGCAGTTCCAAACTTATGTACACATTGGACTCACCCAAGAGCTTTCAAATATACTGCAGCTTGGGTCACCTCCAGAGATGCTGATTTAATTGTTTCATGGTGTAGGCTTGGAATTGGGATGTTTTTAAAGCTCCTAGGTGGTTCTAATAATCCACCAAGGTTGCCTTGCTTTATGGAAAGGCGTGTTAATTAGTATTTTCAAAACCCGAAAGAACAGATTGAAATTGGTATGTTTATTGCCTATCTTATATTATGTCCTGCAAAAAAAATTATGTTGAAGTCCTAACTCCTGGTACCTATGAAGATGACCTTGTTTGGAACTAAAGTATTTGCAGATGTAACTAAGGATGAGACCATTAGAGTGGGTAATCCAACATGACCTGTGTCTATAAAAGAAGAGGCACAGAGAGAGGATTGCCACGTGAAGACAGAAACAGATACTGGAGTTATACTGTCACAAGCCAAGGAATGCCTGGGGCTGCCGGAAGCTGAAAGAGGCAAAGAAGGACCTCCCCTAGTGCCTTTGCAGGATAATTTCTGGGTGGACTTGTAGCTTTCAGAACTGTGAGAAAATAGATTTCTGTTGTTTTAAACTACCCAGTTTGCAGTACTTTGCTACAGCAGGAGGCCCTAAGAAACTAATACAAATTATTTGAAATGTGTTTTTTTCAAAACACACTTCAAAGACTGGCACAAATTTAGAGATCTCATAATTCTAAGTACAGTCTTGAAGCAGGCTGTTGGATGTTGCTAAGCTCTTCATTAACCAAAAGGCTCTTGTCATCTAGAGTTTACTATAGTTATTCCTCTGAGGCTGCACTTGGAGAATCCCCTGGGCTCTTACTTAAAGATGTTATCATACAGTATCCGTTGCAAGAAAACTGGATACTTAAAAAAGGAGTCAATTAAAAATCCATACTCAAATATATACAAATTGCCTTTTCCCAGGTCTACAAAACTATTAGATTCCTAATAACAGCGACCCATATAAATCTCAGTCATTATCTTGTATTGACATATATACTCAGATGTCACTTCTAGAAAAACCAAATCTGCCTCTCCTAGAATTTATGTCTATCTAGGCACATGTTATATGTGTGCCCTCTTCCTACCTGCTAGATGACTGGACTAAAGGATCCATATGATCTAATGATATCTTCCTTAGATTAGCCTATGGAATATGTTGTAAGAGAAGTAGATAATCTGAATGTACCAAATTACCTCTTGAGATAATTTGAACTAAAGAAGCAGGGACAGAAGAGAGAGAAAAAGACCATAAAAAAGGCTCCATTTCTGAAGCTAGCTTCCATGATTCTAGTTATAGCTTGTATGTAACTTTTGATAGACTCTTTTAAGATAGTGTAAGCCTCTATTTGAAACCAAAGATCCAAATTAGGATACTGCATGTATGGCAAGTCATTTACTTAAATATTCAAGTTTATATATATGTAATCAGTGCACTTGAGGATTTCAGAAAGGTGATTAATTAGCTATGGTAAACCTTGGAGAATTTCTAAAGTCTGTTGCAATAGTCTCATGCCTAAATCAAAAATGGAAATGTGGGCTATGGATACAATTCAACTCACAGTGATAAGTGATTGGTTTATTCTATATTTTAAATTGTACATTTATATACAAAAAAATCTGGATTTCTGCCTTCTCTTAAAAAAGTAGGTCCGGACTTCAAGTTGTATTATAAAGCTGTAATCATCAAGACAGTATAGTACTGGCACAAAAACACTCAGATCAATGGAACAGAATAGAGAACCCAGAAATGAACCTACAAACATATGGCTAACTAATCTTTGACAAAGTGGGAAAGAATATCCAATAGAATAAAGACAGTCTCTTCAGCAAGTGGTGGTGGGAAAACTGGACAGCGACATGCAGAAGAGTGAACATGGACCACTTTCTTACACCAGACACAAAAATAAACTCAAAATGGATGAACGACCTAAATGTAAGACAGGAAGCCATCAAAATCCTTGAGGAGAAAGCAGGCAAAAACCTCTTTGACCTTGGCCATGGCAACTTCTTATTCAACATATCTCCGGAGGCAAAGGAAACTGAAGTAAAAATGAACTATTGGGACTTCATCAAAATAAAAACCTTCTGCACAGCGAAGGAAACAATCAGCAAATCTAAAAGGCAACTGATGGAATGGGAGGAGATATTTGCAAATGACATATCAGATAAAGGGTTAGTATCCAAAATCTATGAAGAACTTATTAAACTCAACACCCAAAAAAACAACTAATACAGTGAAGAAATGGGCAAAAAACATGAAAAGATTCTTCTCCAAAGAAGACATCCAGATGGCCAACCAACACATGAAAAAATGCTCCACATCACTCATCATCAGGGAAATACAAATCAAAACCACAATGAGATACCACCTCACACCTGTCAGAATGGCTAAAATGAACAACTCAGACAACAACAGATGTTGGTGAGGATGCAGAGAAAGAAGATCTCTTTTAAACTGCTGGTGGGAATGCAAACTATCGCAGCCACTCTGGAAAACAGTGTGGAGGTTCCTCAAAAAAACTAAAAATAGAACTACCCTATGACCCAGCAAGTGCACTACTAGGCATTTATCCATGAGATAGAGGTGTGCTGTTTTGAAGGGGCACATGCATCCCCATGTTTATAGCAGCACTATCAACAATAGCCAAAGTATGGAAAGAGCCAAAATGTCCATTGATGGATGAATGGATAAAGAAGATGTGCTATATATATATATATATATATATATATATATATATATATATATACACACACACACATATACATACAATGGAGTATTACTTGGCAATCAAAAAGAATGAAATCTTGCCATTTGCAACCACGTGAATGGAACTAGAGGGTATTATGCTAAGTGAAATTAGTCAGAAAAAGAGAATTATCATATGACTTCACTATATGAGGACTTTGACACAGAACAAATGAACACAAGGGAAGGGAAGCAAAAATAATATAAAAACAGGGAGGGGGACAAAACAGAAGAGACTCTTAAAGATGGAGAACAATACTACTTGTATTTCAGTTTGCTATGGTGTGTCTGAGTATCAGTTTCCCCTTACAATTGGTTTTTAACTATTTGTCTTATAATACTGAGGCTTGTGTTTGTGTGTATGTTAGGGGTGTGGATACAAATGTTCCCCCCCTAAAAACAAGACAGATATTTTTTTGTTGTTGGAGTTAAAAATATTTTTATATACTCAATATAATGACAGAGTATGTGTTATTTTTGCTTTACCCTTACTTTTCAATTACATTAAGATGTAATTTACAAAAGAATTAAGACAGTTTGAGAAGGATTCGTGTTAATACTTCTTTAAACGTCTGGTAGAATTCACCAGTGAAACTATCTGACCATGGACTTTTATTCTTTGGGAGATTTTTGTTTACTGATTCAATCTCCTTATTTGTTTTTGGTCTGTTTTGATTTTCTATTTTTTCATGGTTCAGTTTTGGTAGGTTGTACATTTCTAGAAATTCATCTCTTGTCTGAGGCAGTTGTCTAAAACAGTGTCTTCCAGGAGCTGAAGGACCCTAGTTGAGGGGCTGGAGCCAGTTCACAAGTCACAGAAGGGTCCATAACTGGGACTGAGGTCTATCTGCCTATCACCCTATGCATGAGTGGGTGAGGCCCCTCCTGGGCCCCTTGATGCATGTTACTGCATCCCAGATAGTGCCATATAGTTCCATATAGGCATTCTTGTCCATGAATGGATGCCAAATATTTGTTATTGAGGGGAAACAAAAACAAGGGACATCTCACATTGCCATGGTGCTGAAATCACCTCCTGGAGCTTTATTGAAATCATCCATCCTTTAAAGATTAGATAAAGCTTGACTGTTAACTTACCTGGTCCTTGTGACTTTCAATAGATACTCTATGATACTAGATTAATTCTAATTTCCTAATTATTTATTGTGTTCATTTTTAGCATTATCATTTATTAGGAAATAGACCATTTCCTCTAGATTTAAACATTTTTGGCATAGAGTGACATTCCTGAACTTGTATAATTTTATTCTCTTTCAACTTTTTTGGTAATAAGCTTATTATATTAATGAAATTTTACTACTTTATTATCTATTTATTTTCTTATTTATTAAATTTAGCTTGATAGCCATTCATAATTATTTACCTCTTTGATCTGAGTTGATCTCATTATCAAAGACATCAAAGGTACCCGTTTTTACTGGTATAGATTGTTCTATCTCTCAATAGTTGTGTCTCCTTTTCATTCCTCTTTATATAGTTTGTGAACTATCTTTTGACTTCTTTCCTGGTCTAAGGGTTACCTTTTTTTTTTAATTTATATATTAAAAAATTATTTAAATCCAAGTTAGTTAACATATACTGTAATAATGATTTCAGGAGTAGAATTTCATGATTCATCACTTCTGCTCTAAGGATTATCTTAGAAGCATATTTTTAAACTTCCTAGTAGTTAAAATAGTAATTTTAAAATTATTTATTTCTAATCCATCAAGATCCTGAGATAAGAATATGTCGTATCTCTCTATCAATCTATCAATCACTCTCTCTCTCTCTCTCTATCCATCCATCCATCCACCCATCCAACCGTCCATCCATACATCCATTTTTAGTTAAGGATTCTTTGTTTTCAGGTACATAATAAAATTGTGTACATATTGAATAAACTTATTTGTATGTCCATTCAATCAAGTCACTTAATGGGATTATTATATTTGCTTTTGTCTACCTTTAGTTTTTTTTATATTAAGTCTAAACAAGTCTCCTCATGTTTCATCAGTCTCTCTTTGTATTTGTAATCATTTTGCACTATGTATTTAGCAGACAAGTTTTAGTGGGTGTAGTTTTAGGACTACTGTAGTTTCATACATTGTGTCTTTTGTGGCTGGTTCTCCTGTTTTGTTTTTTCTTTCAGTATTATTTTTTATAGTTTAAATTGTATTCGATCTCATATAGACAACTCCTAGTTCCTTTTTGTGTGTGTTCATTTGCCTGATTCTTTTGGCCCATGAGTTTATTTTCAACCTCTCTCTAACACTTTGTCTTTAGAGTTTCTTGAAAACAGCATGTTGCTGGGATTTATTTTTAGTTGTCCATTTAAGCAGCATATTTTTGTTCAGTCTCATTTGTTTACCATGATGGTTGATATGCTTGTTTTTCTTCCAACTTACTTGTGCTTAGTTTTAATTTAAAATTTTGTTTTTCTATTTCCCTTTTCTTTTTTTTTTCAAATGTGACCAAGTTTCTATTTATTTCATTTTATTTCCTTGTTAATTTGGAAACCTAATTGTGTGGTTCAATTCTATAAATGCTTATAATTCCTTTTCCTTTCATCACAATCAAAATTATATTTTAATAATGTTATTTGGCAACAAGATAATGTGATTTTCATCCATGAAAATGCACCACTACTCCCTTACTTATCCCCCCTTTTGGTTTAAGATAATTAGAAATCCATTTAGAGAATCCCTCTCCTGTTTTGGAAGGACCTATTTGCTCTTATTTTAACATTTCTCAAATACCTTTAGCCACTTATACTTTATTTCATAAATATTACCACCTGAAATATTGTTTGCCATGAATATATTTTTTTTTGGTCTAATGAGTAAATGTATCTCAGGTGGATACATATCTATCAATCCTAATCTTTCAGAAATTGGTAGATGTGGGATGCCTTGTTGACTCAGTCTTGACCTTAGGGGCATGAATTTGAGCCCCAGGTTGCATGTGGAGCCTACTTAAAAAAAAAGAAATTGGTAGATACCATTTTACTATGTTCTAGTGTCCAGTGTTAGAGATGAGCAAGTAAGAATATTATTATTTGTAAGTAATTTTTTTTTGGCCTGGAGCTTTACAATTCTTTCTAAATTTTAGTGTTCAAGCATTTAACCATCTATGCAGAAGTCATCTTTTCCTAGCAGTTCAGGCTAGAATTGGGTTAGAAGTGCAATCTGTTTTCTTTCCTCATTTAAAAAAAAATTATTTAATTATTTTTTCTTCCTACATCTATTCCTTTTTATTTTCCTGGAAATTTTATTAATCACATGTTATGCTTCCTGGATCTTACATCCTAATCATTTGCCTTTTCCTTCATGATTTCTATCTCTTTATATTTTTGCACAATGCTTTGAAGGAAGATTTGAATTTAATGTTCTGAATTACTTATTCAGATCTCAAGAGTGACCACAATCTTCAAATTGTCTACTAAATCGTTTGGTTGGAAAATTGTGCTTTATTCTGAATTTCCAAACTACCTCTTTTGTGCTGAATCTCCATAAGTGTTCTTACTATTTTCATTCAAATTATTATCTGTCTTTCCAACAGCTTCAGTTTCCTGGGCATCTGTTCTGTTTCGTTTGATAATGTTCTCTGTGACTTCTGGGCCTCTTTACATAGGCTATTATATTTTTCTGTTGGCTTGTTGGGGTCAAATCTGGCTGATGGAGGACCCTAAGTGACAGCAGTTACACATAATGACATAGTGTCTTTCCCTTGGCTTGACAATGTAGAAGGTTTGCATCTGGAGGAAGTCTGCTTCCATCCTTGTCTCCCACACTCAAGAGTAGGGAGGACTCAGGCTTATTTGTCTCCTTTTTTGTTTTTAGTCTTAAAAATATCAGACATATAGATACTCCAAGAAATCCATTGTATTTCTATATGCAAAACTTTTCTTAGGATCCATTGCTTCCTGCTTTCTATTTCTTATCCAGGAGCTTCTGGTCCTGGTCTGAGAATGTAGCCTTGGCTACAGAAATGGTAGAAATGTTAGAAAGAGTTCTAACCATTTGTCTCTGTTACCCTTCCTACAAAATCCAACTTGCACTCACACCCAGCTTCCCATAGTCACTAGAACCTAGCCCAGAAGAAGCAAGCAGGTTGGAGCCAAAACTAAGAGAAAGGAGACCTAAGCACATGTCACTATGCTCAGAAGTCTCCTCCCTACACTCAGTCGTATCTGAAGCAATGTAGTGAGCATGTGTCAACAGCTAACTATACTACATATGTATGTAGTATATATTTATATTTGAAACATAGGAATAGGTAGAGTGAAAAACATTCTTCTTTCTTGGCTCAGAAGGAATAAAAACAATAGCTAATCCTCATATAGCAATTAATATATTTCAGACAGTACTCTAAGAGCTTTACCCATTTTTGCTGTGTCCTTAATAAAAACCCTATGAAGCAGACTCCATCACCATCTCCAGATTACAGATGAGGAAATAAAGGTTAAGTTTCAAGCCCAAGATTACACATGTGAGGGGGATATGGCAGGATTCAAATGCTGGAAATCTGACTTTGGAAACCACACTCTTAGCCACTACTCTACACTGCTGCCAAAGAGTGTGTCCTGGCAAGAGGAAAGGGAACAATTGATTGTAGTCATCTTTTGTAAAGTGATAGGTCTTCTTTGCTAAGCTTAATTGCGATTGAAAGAAAAATAAGAATGAAGTAAGATTTAATATTTCATGTAAAATATGATGGCAGAACCAGACCTTGGCAACATTGGAAATATTAGGAATTATTTATATTCAGTATTTTCCCAATTTCCTGAGATCCCACTTCATCATTCTGGGACATAGATGACAGGCTAGGCTAGCAGTTGGTAAATTATGGTCTACTGGCCGATTTGGTCCACTGACTATTTTTGTAAATGAAGTTTTATCAGAATACAGCCACACCCATTCACTTATTTGTGCGTGGCTGCTTTTGTACTCCAATGTCAGAGTTGAGTACTTGCAATAGAAAACAAATGGCCTGCAAAGCCTAAAATATTTATTGTCTGATCATTTACAGAACAAGTTTGCTGAAACTAGCTTTAGGTTAATGTATTCTTAAAAATTATTCTGTGAATTTCATGTTCCTAGCGTTACAACTCACTTATATGAGTCTTATTTCACAGAACTTTTATTCCGATGACAGAGCTAGCTACCTAAAACTGAATATATGTAAAGATATGATTATTGGTGTGGGTTTTTTTGGTTCCTTTTGAGATTCTTTTATAGATTCAGTTTTGGATGATTGTATATTTCTAGAAATGTATCCATTTCTTCTATGCTGTCCAGTTTCTTGGTATCTAATTATTTATAGTAGTATCTTATGATCCTTTGTATTTTTGTGGCGTTAGTTGTAACTTCTCTTTCATTTCTAGTTTTACTTATTTGAGCCTTCTCTCTCTTTTTCTTGGTGAGTCTTTAGGTTTGTCAATTTTGTTTATCCTTTCAAAGAGCCAGCTTTTAGCTTCATTAATCTTTTCTGTTGCTTTTAGTCTGTTATTTATTTCCACTATGATTTTAATTATTTCCTTCCTTCTATTAACTTGGGGAGTCATTTGTTGTTTTTTTCTAGATTCTTTTGGTATAAAGGTAGATTATTTATTTGAGATTTTTCTTGTTTCTTGAAGTAGGCCTAGATGAGTATGAACCTCCTTCTTAGAACTACTTTTGTATCTCTTCTTAGAACTACTTTTGTATCTTTTGTTGTATCTCAAAGATTTTGGTTTATGTATTTCCATTTGTCTCAAGGTATTTTTTAAATTTCCTCTTGGATTTCTTTGTTGGTCCAACGGTTTTTCAGTCTCATGTTGTTTAATCTCCACATATTTGTGTTTTTTTTTTCAGTTTTCTTTCTTTTTTTCAGATTTCTAGTTTCATACCATTGTGATAAGAAAAGATGCTTGGTATGATTTCGGTGTTTCTAAATTCATTATCTTGTTTTGAGGCTTAACGTGATTTATATTGGAGAATATTCTATGTACATATGAGAAAATGTGTATCTTGCTGCTTTTGGATAGAATAGTCTGTACATATCTATTAACTTCATTTGGTCTAATGTGTCATTTAAGGCTGATGTTTTCTTATTGATTTTCTCTCTGGATGATCGATCTGTTGATGTAATTGGGGGTATTAAAGTTCCGTGCTATTATTGTATTGCTGTCAATTTCTCCTTTTAGATCTGAAAATAGATGCTTTATGTATTTAAGAGCGTTTACCTTGTTGGGTGCATAAAAGTTTACAAATGTTATATTATCTCATTAGACTGACCCCTTTTTCATTATGTAATGCCCTTCTTTGTCTTTTACTATAGTCTTTGTTTTAAAATACTGTTTAATCTGATGTAATATAGCTACATGAGCTTTCTTTTTGTTTCCGTTGCGTAGAGTATCTTTCTATCCCTTCACTTTCACTCTGTTCATGTACTTTGACCTGAAATGAATCTCTTGTAGGCAACATATAGATGAATCTTGTGTTTTTATCTATTCAGAAACTCTATGTTTTTAGATTGGAGGATTTACTTCATTTACATTTAAAGTAATTATTGATAGGTATGTACTTATTGCCATTTTGTTCATTGTCTTCTGCTGTTTTTGCAATTCCTTTCTCTCCCTTTCCTCTTCTCTGCTCCCTTGCCTTATGATTTGATGACTTTCTTTAGTATTATGTTTATAATCCATTCTCATTATCTTTTGTGTACCTACTATAGGTTTTTGCTTTGTGGTTGCCTTGAGGTTCACATATAACAGTCTAATATATATATATATATACACACACACACACACACACACACACACATAATCTATTACAATCTATTTTAGGTTGATAGCAACTTAAATTGAATGCATTCTGAAACTTTTTTTTTTTAGTATTTATTTTATTTTTGAGAGTGAGAGACAGAGCATGAGTGGGAGAGGGGCAGAGAGAGAGGGAGACACAGAATCCAAAGCAGGCTGCAGGCTCCAGGCTCCAAGCTGTCAGCACAGAGCCCAATGCAGAGCTTGAACTCACAAACTGTGAGATCATGACCTCAGCAGAAGTTGGACGTTTAACTGACTGAGCCACCCAGGGGCCCCAAATTTGAATACATTCTAAAACCTCCAAATTTTTACTATTCCTCCACCACATTTGTGTTTCTGATGTTGTATGTTATTAATTAATTAATTAATTATTTTAGAGAGAATGTGCATGTGAGTGGAGGAGAGGGATAGAGGGAGATAGAGAAAGAAACTTAAGCAGGCTCCATGCTTGAACATGGAGAATCTTAAGCAGGCTCTGAAGCCTGATATGGGGATTGATCCCACAACCCTGAGATCATGACCTGATCCAAAATCAAGAGCCAGACACTCAACTGACTGAGCCACCCAGGCACCCCTATGTTGTATTTTAAATCTTTTTATTTTGCATATCCCTTAACTAATTATTGTAGTTATAATTAACTTACTACTTTTGTCTTTTAACCTTCATACTAGATTTATAAGTAATTAATTCACTATCTTTACTATATATTTGCCTTTGTCAGTGAGATTTTTACTTTTGTATGTTTTATTGTTACTAATTCCCTTTTCTTTTCTGCTTAAAGAAGTTCCTTTAACATTTCTTGTAATGTTGACTTAGTGGTGATGAACTCCTTTAGTTTTTGCTTGTCTGGAAACTTTAACTTTCCTTCCATTCTGAATGATAACCTTGCTGGGTAGAGTATTAAAAGATTTTCCTTCCAGCAATTTGAGTAATCATGACATTACTCTCTGGTCTCTGAAGTTTTTACTGAAAGATCAGTTGATAGTCTTATGGGGGTTCCCTTATGGGGATATGTAACAAGTTGTTTTTCTATTTCTGCTTTTAAAATTCTCTTTTTCTTTAACTTTTGACATTTTAATTATAATGTGTCTTGATTTGGATTTCTTTGAGTTCATCTTATTTGGAACTCTATGGGCTTCCTGGACCTGGATGTCTGTTTCTTTCTCCAGGTAAGGGAAGTTTTCAGCCATTATTTCCTCAAATACATTTTCTCCCTCTTTCTCTCTCTCTTCTCCTTCTGGTACTCCTATAATGTGAATTTTATTTCTCCTGATAATTGTCCTATAGGTCTCTTATGCTTTCTTCACTTAAACTTTTTTTTCCCTTTTGCGCCTCTGTTTGGATGAGTTTCACTGCCCTGTCTTCCAGGTCACTGATCCTTTCTTCTGCTACATCTAATCTGTTGAACCCCTTTAGTATATTTTTCAGTTCAGTTATTGTATTCTTCAGCTTTTTGGGTTTTTTTTTGTGTGTGTGTTTTCTTATATTCTCTTTGTGTGTGTTGAAGTTCTCAGTATGTTTATTCATCCTTCTCCCAAGTTTGGTGGGGATTTTTATAACCATTATTTTGAAGTCTTTAGCTGATAGATATTTATCCCCTTTTCATTAAGGTCTTTTTCTGAGTTTTTTTTTTTTTTTGTTCTTTCTTTTGGAACATATTCTATTTCCTCATTTTGCTTGACTCTTTATGTTTATTTCTGAGTATTATGTGAAACAGCTACCTCTACCAGTCTTGAAGGAGTAGACTTGTGTAGATGATTAAATGTATTATTTAACCTTGCCCTAGCTCTCAGTTGCCTTTGTGATTGTCTAAGCAGACTGATTTACTCTTGACAATTCTCAATTGTTTAGGGAGTATCAAGACCTTTCATTATTTCTAAGGAGTGATCTTAGTACCCAGTTTCAGGAAGCCAGATTCTCAAGCAGCAGTTTTTACCTACATAAACATGTACAGTGCTGTGGGACTACAGTTGTAGAGCCTACTCACCTCCAAACCAAGGATATCTGTTCCCTGGCAACATTTGTAAGATTTAGAGCTTCAGATAAGTGTATAAGCTCCTGAGATGTATCGAGCTGTGGTGAAACCAAAGGAGGGTGCAAAGACAATGTCTCCTTTCCTATGTTCCCTGAGAGCATCTCTGTGGCCTCTAGATGTATGGCACTTGAATTCTGTCTCTCAGCTCAAAGTTCTAGAACATGGAAATGGGCCTTTTTCACAGGCAGACTGAGTGTGAGTTTCAGTCTTCTGTCTGTGCCGTAATTTGCATGTGATAACTTGCTCTAAACTGTCTTTCTATTGTTGTAGTCCCATGGGGCCAGGACCCCTAGCCTCCCTGGCCACCTGAGCCAGGGAATCAAAAGGCATCTTCTGTGTGGACTGCACTCATGTGCCAGCTTTAACAAGGCTGTGGGAGAGTGTTGAAGGTGGGTCATGTCCACAGCTCTAGAAGCAGGGGAAGAACACTGGGGGCAGGGCATGCCAGTGGCCGCAAGACAGGGAAAGATTGCTGGGTGCACGCATGCTTGTGGCTTTACTGATATATAAATGTGCTGGAAAGTGAGCATGTCTGTGGCTTTAACAATGCTGGGGAAAGAATGCTGGGAATGGGGCATGCCAGAGACTTTAGCAATGTAGGAGAAGAGCAGTGAGTGTGGGGCACATCCAAAACATTAGCAAGGCTGTGTCCACACATATTAATCTGTGCTAGCAAGGTAGACACAGTACAAAAATTGCACTCATCAATGCCTCTGTCTCCAAAGAAAGTCCCAACTGGTCCTTGCCCCTCTGGCAGAAGCTTTAAAATTAGAAAATGTATATTCTTCACATATAATTCAGTCACCAGGGGTGGGGTTTTTGGTGAGACCAGGTCTCTGCCTCTCCTGTCCATCTTGATGTAGTCCTTTTATCCCTTTTTGTGGAGGGAGCTGATCAACTAGTTTTCTGTTCTTTTTCAGTGGGAATTATCCCATATGTAGCTGTCGATGTATTATGTGTAAGAGAAGGTGAGTTTAGTATCTTCCTATGCTGCTATCTTGGATTAGCCCCTCACTTTATAATTTCAGAGTCTGCAGCAAATTAGAAAAGATCTTTCTAGTACTCTTCTAATTACATTACCTATTCCACTTCTGGTCTTATTTATTATGCACATACTTTGTTTGCCTGTCTGATATTTTGCTCTCTGGCTGCTGGACCCTCAATTTCTACTAGATCATTGAAGTAAGTCTGGTTGTTGGAGGACTCTTGGCGGCAAAAGTCACACAAGTGATGGAAAATGGCATGGCCTTTGACTCTATGACCAGCAGTATAGAAGCCACTGGACTGCTGCTCTTTTGGTTCCAGAAGAAAGAGTTCATGGAATAGTTTTATTTATAATAAAACAAATATGTGGGACTGGAGGATAAATATTGCCTGGTAGAAAGGAGAAGAAAAAGCTCTTGTAGTAGTGACAGCTGGTCTATAACTATAAATATTTATATAAATTTTTGTGGTTTGCAAAGCACTTTCCAATGCTCATTTAATCTTTTCTACACCTTTGCTAATGTATTTGTATTTGTATTCCCACTTCACAAGCGAGATAACAGGCTCAGATTAAACAGCTCACAAGTGACAGAGGTAGAACAAATCTGTTTTTAGTTACTAAATATCATGCTGTACCAGTGTTTGTATTGTTTTTATTGGAAAAGGAGTAGAGAAGCACTGATGAAGAGGAGTAAAGGGACTCTTCAGGGTCAGGGCCAGGGAAGGGAAAAACAATTTTATTCCTTGCAAAAAAAGGTAATTTCCTTCACTGTAAGGAAAAGAAAATTAAAAGAATTTTCAGAAGTTTGTCCTTCATGTATCTGTTTATTCATTTAACAAATACTTATTGAGAACCTATTATATATGAGACGTTGGAACTGAAGACACATCACTGAACAAAAGATCTCTGTCCTCATGAAGTGTATATTTGGGGGAGATGGGCAAAAAAGAAAAACAAAATGTGTAGTACATCAATCAGCAATAAGAACTGAGGAGAAAAAAGCAGAGAAAGGAGATACAAAGTGTCAGTGTATTCATTTACAACTTTAGAAAGAGTAGTTAGGAAAGGGCTCACTGAGACAACTGAGAATTTATCTAATATACTAGTAGTATTATTTTGATTAACTTATCTAACATTATAGTTCATTTTTTCCATTTTTTGTGGGGAGGTATCTATTACCCATTCTATTATTACTGAAAGTAAATCAACTAATTCATTATTGAGTGCTTCTGACTAATTATGTCTACTAGTTAATCAATTCATGACTTTCTAATAGATTATTTTAGCAAGTGACAAACTTGGTAAAGCTTGACATACTGTATCAGATTAATTCAGCAATGTCCCAGGTAGACAAAATATTTTTTTATGATTTTCTGTATAAGGAGCTGGAATGTGAACAACTGTAGCTTCCAGTGGTGTTAGAATATTATCTTGGATAAAATGAATTACTATATTGTTTTGTTCTGTACAATGGTCTTTGTAATGCCAGAAATACAGAAATAATAGAAATACAAAAGTTAAATTTATTGCCTTCTGCTATACTAGAAAACAGTTAACACCCCATTTCTCTTTGTATAAGCAGTGAACACCCATATTTACCTTTTGGGGCATTCAGACAGTTTATAGCTAAAATATATCTTTTGTCCTCTTATGGGACTTTTGAAGCAACTTACAAAAAGAGGTAGATGTTCTTGATATTTGAAGGGGCTCACTAAATAGATAACAGGCCCTTTTTTCCTAGCATCTGAATTTGGAACCAAATGACGTAGGGGTCAAAAATACCAGCTTCATTACTGATAAACTGTGTGGAGAATATAGCAGGCAAGTGGTTTTGTTATTTTTGCTCCAAACCATTAAATGTATCCCCTCAAACAATAGGACTCTCTGCCCTGCTGAGCTTACCACATGGCTGACAGCAAATAAAAATTAACCTCTCTGAAGACAAGTAGGCCTCTTAGAGAAGGGCCAGATTCAAGGCCACCAAATAGAATACAGTATAGATGGTATTTCCATGGAGTTGTGAAAATAGAAATCCTGTCCTTAGTCAAACATTCTCCTGTCTTCCTTTGGGAAAGTGTGAGATTTCAGGCAAAGAGTGAATACCAGAACAAAGAGGCTGGTGTGTTACTTTAGTTCCTTCTATGTGGAAACATCAGTACAGGGAGGATTAGAATTCCTCCCTAAAAGTTTCATTTGATCTAGCAACATTTTCTCACATTACCATTAGTGGGGAGATACAAAAAGACTTATTATTTACTTCTGAAATTAATTTGATCTTAGTTTTACTGCCATTCACTCAATTCACGAAGATGTGCAAAGACACTTGTAAAAAGAATATATTCATATTACCCAGCAAATGTTGAGTGCCCAAAATGTGCCCAGTGCTGTAGGGTACTAGCTTCCAATGATACTACAGAATCAGAAAGAACCTCTATTTTCAAGAGAGTTATAATTCAGCAGCTTAGACAATAATAATAAACAAAAAACAATAGTCACACAACCCCAAATATTAGCTATTATTTAAAAAAAATTTTTTTTTCAACGTTTATTTATTTTTGGAACAGAGAGAGACAGAGCATGAATGGGGGAGGGGCAGAGAGAGAGGGAGACACAGAATCGGAAACAGGCTCCAGGCTCTGAGCCATCAGCCCAGAGCCTGACGCGGGGCTCAAACTCCCGGACCGCGAGATCGTGACCTGGCTGAAGTCGGATGCTTAACCAACTGCGCCACCCAGGCGCCCCAGCTATTATTGAGTGTAACAAGTTAAATGCACTATAGGAATCAAGGGCAGCATGGCATATTGTAGAAAGCCCTGACCTGGGAAGCAAGAGACCAGGATTCCTGTTTTAATAAAATTGAGATATTCTCAGCAGGTCTTACTTAATCTCTTTAGGTTCTAGCTTCCTATTCTATAAAATGAAGGGTTTGACTAGAACATCATCTAAATTAAAAATTCATTTTTTAAAATATAACAGTAGCAAAATAATTTTGAAATTCTAAAGTTACAATGAATTAAGTTTCACATCTTTTATTTTCCATATCAGCTACTGCAGGAGAAAAGTGAAAAGAAAATGCAAATTGGTAGAAATGTAATAAAGAAATACACTAATAAAGAAGACTAATCAAAGAAACTAAGGAGGAAATCCAATCATAAATATTCCAAAGGTCCAAATAGCATTTGTTAACAAAATGGTAAATAGAAGTTGTGTTTTTGGTGTCTCTGCACTTCAACTTAGGAAGGGAAATGCATCAATCACTCTGCAGAAGGGTGTACAAGACCCTTTCCTAGATATAACTTCATACAAACTAGGCTGGGAAGTGGAATCTGACACACAGAGTTTTTTTGGTTCGAGCCTGGAATGCTAATGCTTCAACAGATTGAAGTGTTGTCCTTACTGTGTGCACTGCAATGAGAAGCAATAGTGGGTCTTGGGTGGCTCAGTTGGTTAAGCCTCCAACTCTTGGTTTCGGCTTAGGTCATGATCTCACTGTCTCTCACTGTGAGGTTGAGCCCCATGTCTAGCTCTGCACTGAGCTTGGAGCTTGCTTAAGATTCTCTCTCCTTCTCTCTTTGCCCCTCCCACACTCATGCTCGCTCTCTCTCTCTCTCTCTCAAAAAAAAAAAAACAAAGAAGTGATAGAAAAGACAGAGACTCTTTGTTCTGATTTCCTACATTTTCTCTAGCACTGCTTTATATTTTATGGAATGAAGAAATAAAATTTGTTTTTTTTCTACTGCTGAAGAAAAATAAGGCAGTTTCTTGAAACAATTTTTAAAAAGGCTACATTTAGGTGATCTTGAGACTCACTGAGAAAGGGCTGCTATATCTGAACTTGCTATTACAGGCTAGAGGGGCCCTACAATACTCTCACTGATTTGGGGAGAAATGAATCCTTTATGGTTTTGCATAGCACCTTGCCAACATCTCTGAAACGAGCCTCAAATGGAGAACGTTGTATATGAGATGTGAGTATTTGAGGGAACCAAGGGGAGAAGCAGGCAGAAGTGCTCTCTAAACAAACTCAATGCCTTTTGTGTGTTTTTGTTGTAAATGTACTTGAAAATATTTTGCTATATTTTTGCAATAATTTTACAATATTTTTTTTTACTTCTCATGGAGCTCCTGTTTGGAGTCAAGAGGGCTAATGTTTCTGATTTAATTTTCTGTAAAATAGTAAGAAATAACCAATCAACCAAGCAACCAACCATGATTCAGACTTTCTAAGCACTTGAGGAGGGTCAATTTCTCAAGATTCCTTTATGCTTTCAGAGACCATTGGTGAGACAGTTTTCTCTCAACAGATTTCATCTTCTATGGAAGAAAAACTTTAGTTTTAATTTTCTGTTGCCATATATGTCTTAAGATGATATTTTGTTTAGGGAAACATTTTAATAATCCTTTTGGTATTAAAGACAAGGAAGTCAGGAAAACTAATTTCCTCTGCTTAATTGCTTAATAAGATAACAGAAATTTTGAGTTTTGAGTTTCTAGCTATTGCTGGACAATATGAAGGAGATGTGATGGGGTGAAAGTTGTGGGAGATAAGAACACAAAAGTTAAAAAATAAGCAAACAAATAGGCTTAGAATAAGGGCAGCTGTTGGGAAGTTCTCTATGGTGACTATAGTCAAATGCCATTAAGGCACCGATATCTAGTGATACATTAAAAATTGTTTTCTTTGGGGCACCTGGCTGGCTTGGTTGGTTAAACATCCTTGGGCTCAGGTCATGATCTCAGGGTTCATGAGTTCAAGTCCTATGCTGGGCTTTGTGCAGACAGCTCCTAGCCTATTTCCAATTCTCTGTCTTGGTCTCTCTCTGCCCCTCCCCTGTTCACTCTCTCTCAAAAATAAACATTAAAAAAGACTATCGATTCTTATTAAAAAGTTGTTTTCTTTTATGCACTCTGCTAGTGTTCCCCCATTCTGCCAAAGCCTTGAGTAGAAGTTGGTTGCACCAAAAAGAATTCCAATGGAGGTTTGAAAGAAGGAACAAGGGATGAGATACACTTACAGAACGATGAAAACAGGAAGAAAAGAAAGAAGCTGTAAGGGTTGGGATGGCAGGCAGGGATCAAAACATTCAGTAATAGTTGGAATTTAAATCTGGACAGAAAGATGATGAAAAGAACTATAGCACCTTCTTCCAAGAACTTCAGAAATAATCGGGACAGTGATAAACTGCCCAGAATACTTGGGATGAAGGAGAATTAAATTATTCTAAAAAGAAAAGGACTCAGGAAGTTGGAGGGCTTGGGGTCACTTGGGTAACACTTATCCTTTAGTGCCTATGGTGTACAGAATCTCTCAGGCTCTGGTGCCCAGTTCTCACTTTTGATATAGAGTCATTTGTTAAGCATAGATAAGCGAACACAATGCAAATTATTGTCTGGAGGATATACTTAAATAGATGCAATATATTCAAAATGACAACTTTGAGTAATGATTTTGCTTTTCTCGGACTTACATAAATCTTATCTTACACCCATTGAGTCACCAAACACTATTTCTAATAGCTCACAAATCGGGATTTGAATTTTATAGCTTGAAATAATTGTGTTTGTTGTTCCTGTGGGTGTGTGCAGGTGGGTGTACATGCATATATACCCAGTGTGAGTGCATGCACTTTAGCAAAGAAGAAGTTAAATTTGCCCACTGAACTAGAAAACGGAAGTTCTTCTCTCCCCCACCTAATGGATGGAATGTCAACCTGAAGCCAGGGATTGTTAATATGGCTAGATGAAACCATGTGTTGCTTTTGCATTATTCATGATAAATTCTGGGATTTCAGTGTTTGGCACTGCTGTCAGAAGAAAATGAAATACATAGATCAAAATGGGCATTAACTTTTTTTTTTTTGCATTGATATAGTTGATCCTTTTTCAATTTTTAAAAATCCTATTACTGAGCTATGTCTCTAACATGAGACTTCCTCAGAAATAATATTCTTTGGGGACGCTATTCCCTTTATGGACATATTTGATACTGGCTATTCCCAGAATGTGGTTTATGCTTCCTACTGCTGAGCCATCTCAAATGGCTTTGTTTTCAGAAATGCCATGTAAATGAGGTATATAAACAATACCAAATCTATCAGGTTGGGTATATTTTAATGTATCTTTGCCTAATACATTTAAACTGTATCACTCTTGTAATTAGTTTCAATAGTGGCTTTAATTTTAACTTACCTTTAAAAAAATTTATTATGTATCACTATTGTAATTAGTTTCAATAGTGGCTTTAATTTTAACTTACCTTTAAAAAAATTTATTATGTATCTTTCAATTTCTTATTGTTTTCAGACCTAAATATGTTAAGCTTCTCTTAAGCGACACTGATTACTTCAGTATTAATACAATAATATGTATTATATGTTATATCTACATACAATCTCTCTATATATATTATATGTAATATATCTATATATATTCTCTCCATGCTAGTGGATCAATTACATAAGTGTAGGATGTATTCAAAGTTATGAAGTCAATTGTGCAAAGAAATAATTCTTAGCAGAAAAGTAGAGGTCATAGAATCACTTGGTCATTGACATGAATGAAAGAGAAAGTTGTCATATATTTTATACTTTTTAAGAAAATTGGACATGGGGCACCAGTATGGCTTAGTCAGTTGAGCATCAGATTCTTGCGTTAGGCTCAGGTCATGATCCCAGGGTTGTGGGATTGAGCCCCATGTCAGGCTTTGCACTGAGCATGAAGCCTGCTTAAGATTCTCTCTCTCTCTCTCTCTCTCTTTCTCTGTCTCTCTCTCTTCTCCTCCTCTTCCTCCCCTGCTCTCAGGTGTGTGCTCTCTTTCTCAAAAAAAAAAAAAAAGTTAAAAAAAATTGGACATAAATGTCATTTTCTCATTGTCTTGGATTTTAGGATGGAAGTAAAATGATTCAGTGAAAAGAGCATGAATGTTGAAGTTCTGACCTCTGGGTCCAAATATTAGCTCTCTATTTTACTACCTAAATTACTTTAGACAATTTGTTAATCTTTTTTGAGCTTTAATTTCCTCTCTGCAATATGGAACAAATAATATTTAAATTATACACTTGTGAGAATTATGAATATAAATCTAAGATTATGAATAGAAAAGGATCTAGTACAATAAAGGCCTTCAGTACTTGTCATTCTTGGAGTGATTTCTTGTCTCAGTGGTTTCTAAGGCTCATCTCCATCCTTGCCTTGGCTCCAACTTGGCTACTCAACAGTTCCTCCTGGTGCATATTTTACCCAATATCTGCATACCCCAGTAGGTTCTTACCTTGGAGTGCAGGGATGAGGGCTTTATTGTTTACCTCTGGATATCTGGCCTTTAGCACAGTGTCTGATATGTTATATAATTAATAAAAAACAATAAACATTTGTTTATTGAATGAATATACCCAGTGAATTTTCTATTTTTTGCCTAAGCTGGTTGAGATTTTCTATATTTTCAAATTAAGGAGTTTTTGAAAATGTAGATATTAAATACTTAGAAGTGTGATATTTAAATGCTGAATCATAAAATGCAGAATTGACTGAGCTAAGGGAAGCAGAGAGATAGGGAGTTTCATCATGCCAGTCAGCTAAACTGGCAATCCTTGATATTTTATAGTGAAGCCGCTGTTTACACTATTTGGAGTTTCAGGAGACATTCTAGGAAAATGTTAGGATATTAGAATATGTTGGTTACTCTTGCCCCCTGAAGTGCTTTGAGAAAGACAAACTGTATTCCAAATTTAAATACCTATCTTAAAGTAGATTGGGGAACACAAGGCATGTATAGAAGTTTAATTAAGGGAATCTTGTTTTAGCCTATACCTAAGAAATCTGAGGCAACACGCTTCAGATGATCATTTGTCTCTCTTCATTTTATACTCTCTTAGTAGGCAATTTTATCCATATGTTTGGTGTCAATTAAAAGCTATATGCAAATAAATTCATGTTTTTAGCACTGATTTGCTCTCTGAGCTCCAGATCCATATGAGCAATAGAGTATTAACATTTTTTACTTGAACTTTCAGTGGTACTGAAAGCTGAACATGTCCCAAACTGAATTCCTGGTTCTTCTCACTTGGCTTTCACTTTCTTGTTCCGCAACCTGTTCCTATTTCAGAAAATTATGCCAATTTCCCTTCACTTTTATGCCACACATGATTGCAACCTTGCTTTCTCTCTCTCCTTCACTCTGTGTATTAATTTTCCTATTGCTAACATAACACATTACCAAATATTATTTTATTACTTCAGAGTTTTGTAGGAATGAAGTTTGCAACAGTGTGGCTTGATTGTCTTCTCAGAGTCTCACTGAGCTAAAAGCAAGGTATCAGCCAGTTCTTTGGTCTTCGTCTGGTTCTCAGGGTCCCCTTGTAGGGTTACATACCTTCTGTATGGTTCTTTCCGTCTTCAAGCCAGCGACGGCACCCAGCAAGCCTTTAGTATGCATTGAATCTCTCTGACTTCTTCTGCCACACTTCCCTTTTTGTCTTGTTCTACTTTTTTTTTTTTAAGTTTTTTTTTTTTTTTTTTTTAACGTTTATTTATTTTTGGGACAGAGAGAGACAGAGCATGAACGGGGGAGGGGCAGAGAGAGAGGGAGACACAGAATCGGAAACAGGCTCCAGGCTCCGAGCCATCAGCCCAGAGCCTGACGCGGGGCTCAAACTCACGGACCGCTAGATTGTGACCTGGCTGAAGTCGGACGCTTAACCGACTGCGCCACCCAGGAGCCCCAGTCTTGTTCTACTTTTAAGTACCCATGTGATTACACTGGGTAGCCCTGGATGATCTTGGATATTCTCTCTGTTTTAAGGTCAGCTGATTAAACATCTTAAGTACACCTGTAAAATTCTTTTTGCCATGCAAAGTAACATAACCACTGGAGTAGCACCAAGGGGTGGAGATCACATGAGACCTGATAAGTTTTTATTCTAAATATCTTTTAAATTTGTTTGCTTTGGTCGGGTTCTACTAACAACACCCTATTTCAAGTTGCTGTCATTTCTCACATGGACAAGGCAATTAATTACCTGCTAAATTGTCTTTTCTATGTGACCTTTGCCCCATTACATGTTTGTACTCTCATTTTTTATTTTTTAAATTTTTTAATGTTTATTTATTTATTTATTTTAAAATAATGTTTATTTATTTTAATGTTTATTTATTTATTTTTATAAACATTATTTAATGTTAATTTATTTTAATGTTAATTTATTTTTAATGTTTATTTATTTATTTTTATAATGTTTATTTTATTCTTAATGTTTATTTCTTTTAATGTTTATTTATTTATTATTTATTTCTGTGCTGAGCTGTCAGCACAGAGCCTGACGTGGGGCTCGAACTCACAGACTGCGAGATCATGACCTGAGCTGAAGTCTGTTGCTCAACCCGACTGAGCCACCCAGGCACCCCTCTACTCTCATTTTTATGTAAATGGATTCTTTGGTAAATTAATGGCCTTTACAATACACACAACATCTTTTTAAATAATTTATCCCAAGTGCAGTCTTTTTTAAATGCTTATTTATTTATTTTGAGAGAGAGTATGCACAAGCACCGGGGGAGGAGCAGAGAAAGGAGAGAGAGAATCTGAAGCAGGCTCCATGCTCAGTATGGAGTCTACCATGGGGTAGATCCTGTGAACGGTGAGATCATGACCTGAGCCTAAATCAAGTCAGATGCTCAACCGACTGAGCCACTCAGGCACCCCTAAAACTAGTCTTTTAATATTTATATTGGCATATCAGTGAAAAATGGCAGAGAAGACCATCTGAAAATTTCCTCTTCCATTAAAGCAATGAGAAAACCGGTCAGAATGGTTAGAATCAACATTCTCAGAATTCTGGAAATTAACCAAAAGCTTGCAGCAATCAAGGAGTGTTTATTCAATAAAAATGGCTGAATCTCAGTAAGAACAGTGAGATTTGTGGTGTCTTAACTTGCCACATCTCCACCCTCTTCTCCCAAGTTCTGTGATAGCTTTGAAAACCAACAGCCCACAATCACATTGAAAACCAGAAACCTGGCATCAACCTGAAGAGGCAGAACAGATTTGGAGCTCCTTCAAAATTTTATTCTCAAAGAATTGTCATTATTTGATCTGTCAGATAGTTGTATGGAAAACCCTTCTTTCAGAACAGTTTTTATTTGATCTTACAGTGTGAAAAGCCTCTTCCATGGGGACATTTGTTAAATTGTTAGAGACAAATTGTTTAATTTAATAGCCAGCTGAGGAGATAGATAACAGGGCAAACAATAGGCTCACCAAGAGCTTAAGAGGAAAAGTTCGGGAAGGAGATGTCCATTGCAAAGGAAAGTCTTTGACATACATCTGAGGATCTGAAGGCCTGGGGATCTACACTTGCATGTGTATAGCTGGTTGCATGTCCGGGGCTCTGCACATGCTCAGCAAAGACCTGAGAAGGCCCCAGGAACCCAACGTTTTTTGCCCCTGAGGCTCTGTGCAAGCAGAAAGTAAAGGCTAAGACAGTACTGTCAGGTGCTTGGCTTAATATTCAAGGTGTGTCCCAACACAGACGATCCCGTCCCCTCCCCCCCGCCGCCGTCAGTAGAGCTTAGGAAACATACTGGCCTCAGTAATTTGAAGAAATCTCTATCCAATCATGAGGTGACTACTAACCAGTGGCCAGTGGGCACACACTAAAAAGCACATAAACTTTGTAAAATTAGCTCACGAAAGTCACTAAGCAAGTAACAGCAACAATACAAATGGGTGGGGTGGGGGATAGACTCTGATTTCCATAGTTTATGTTATGTTATCTAAAATTCCAGTTTTCAACAAAAATGAAAAGAGGTGCAAAGAAAAAGAAAGTATAGCCTATATACACAAAGAATGCAATCCATAGAATCCGTAGAAATCAACCTCTGTCCCTAAGGAAGCTGAGACATTGGACTTACAGAAAAATTTATTTAGATCAGCTATTTTAAATATATTTAAAGAACGAATCTTTGTATTATTCTTTATTCATTCAATTTACATCCACTCATTTAATTAAATGTTTTCTTTCTTTTTATGTCCCTATACCCTGAATCAGATTCTCTGTGTCCTTGAGGCAAGGTCATTTGTGCTCCTTCTCATTTTTTTCACCCCACTCTGCCTGCCATTCTTCTGGGCTCGTCCCAGATACAATGCTGGATATCTTAGATACTCTTGGTTCTCTTATAGTGCCACTTGACTCTCTCCTTACCATATGCAACATATCCTTTAACAATATTTTTGCACTTTTCACTGTGCCTACAAGAGTGTGTCCCATAGTTACTGTACAACAAATGCTTTCAAACTCAAGTAAGATGTGGGTTATTTACTTTCTTCAAATTTTTGCCTTTCTGTTTTTATCACAATTTCAAAGTAGAAGCACAGGTAGGTGGGAGGTTAAGAGGAGATATTATTCATAGGGAAAAATTTTCTTCTCTCTCTCTGTGTCTCTGATGGTCCCCCAGTTGTTATTCTCATTCTCTTAGGAATACTGAAAAGTGAACTCCTGCTTTTATTTATTCCTTATATTCTCTTCTTATCTGGTGGAACAGTTGCATGCATGGCCCAGACTCATTGCTTCCACTTAGGATCTGCCAGCCGGCAATCACATTTGCTCTTCACTATTACTGCTTCTGCAATGTGCTAACTCTATTGGAGCAAGTGTTCTTCTACTAGAGATTTCCAGTTGTCCAGCTGTGCCATCTATGAATTCTTGGACAAGACCAACATGGGGAAGAGTTAGTAAGTGGACCTTGGCCTTGTCTCTCCAATCTAGCTTCTTTGATATCAAACACATGTTTTTTTCTTTTTCCTTTTTCTTGTTTTAAAATTTATATCCAAGTTAGTTAGCATATAGTGCAACAGTGATTTCAGGAGTAGATTCCTTAATGCCCCTTACCCATTTAGCCCATTGCCCTCCAACAACCTCTCCAGTAACCCTCTGTTCTCCATATTAAAGTCTCTTATGTTTTGTCCCCCTCTCTGTTTTTATATTATTTTCAGTTCCCTTCCCTTGTGTTCATTTGTTCTGCGTCTTAAAGTCCTCGTATGAGTGAAGTCATATGATATTTGTCTTTCTCTGACTAATTTCGCTTAGCATAATACACTCTAGTTCCATCCACATAGTTGCAAATGGCAAGATTTCATTCTTTTTGATTGCCGAGTAATACTCTAGTGTGTGTGTGTGTGTGTGTGTGTGTGTGTGTGTGTGTGTGTGTATACCACCTCTTCTTCTTTATCCATCCATCCATCAATGGACATTTGGGCTCTTACCATACTTTGGCTGTTGTTGATAGTGCTGCTATAAACATGGGGGGTGCATGTGCCCCTTCGAAACAGCACACCTGTATCCCATGGATAAATGCCTAGTAGTGCAATTGCTGGGTCGTAGGGTAGTTCTGTTTTTAATTTTTTGAGGAACTTCTACATTGTTTTCCAGAGTGGCTGTACCAGCTTGCATTCCCACCAATAATGCAACAGAGATCCTCTTTCTCTGCATCCTTGCCAACATTTGTTGTTGCCTGAGTTGTTAATGTGAGCCATTCTGACAGGTGTGAGGTGGTCTCTCATTGTGGCTTTGATTTGCATTTCCCTGATGATGAGTGATGTGGAGCATTTTTTCATGTGTTGGTTGGCCATCTGGATGTCTTCTTTGGAGAAATGTCTATTCATGTCTTTTGCCCATTTCTTCACTGGATTATTTGTTTTTTGGGTGTTGAGTTTAATAAGTTCTTTATAGATTTTTGGATACTAACCCTTTATCTGATATGCCATTTGCAAATATCTTCTCCTATTCTGTCGGTTGCCTTTTAGTTTTGCTGATTGTTTCCTTCACTGTACAGAGGATTTTATGATTTTTATGATGAGTTCCCAGTAGTTCATTTTTGCTTTTGTTTTCCTTGTCTCCAGAGACGTGTTGAGTAAGAAGTTGCTGTGGCCAAGATCAAAGAGGTTTTTGCCTGCTTTCTCCTTGAGGATTTTGATGGGTTCCTGTTTTACATTCAGGTCTTTCATCTGTTTTGAGTTTATTTTTGTGTCTGGTGTATGAAAGGGGTCCAGGTTCATTTTTCTGCATGTCGCTGTCCAGTTTTCCCAGCACCACTTGCTGAAGAGACTGTCTTTATTCTATTGGATATTCTTTCTAGCTTTGTCTAAGATTAGTTGGCCATACGTTTGTGGGTTCATTTCTGGGTTCACTATTCTGTTCATTGATCTATGTGTCTGTTCTTGTGCCAGTACCATACTGTCTTGATGATTACAACTTTGTAATTTTTCATCTTTTCTCCCTCAGAGAGTCTCCCTTAAAATTTCTTGCAGGGCTGGTTTAGTGGTCACAAACTCCTTTAATTTTTGTTTGTTGGGGAAACTTTTTATCTCTTCTTCTATTTTGAATGACAGCCTTGCTGGATAAAGAATTCTTGGATGCATATTTTTCTGATTCAGTACATTGAATATATCCTGCCACTCCTTCTGACTGCCAAGTTTCTGTGGATAGGTCTGCTGCAAACCTGATCTGTCTTCCCTTGTAGGTTAAGGACTTTTTTCCCTTGCTGCTTTCATGATTTGTTCCTCGCCTGAGTATTTTGTGAATTTGACTATTATAAGCCTTGTTAGTGGTTGGTTTTTGTTGAATCTAATGGGAGTCCTCTGTGCTTCCTGGATTTTGATGTATGTGTCTTTCCCAAGGTTAGGAAAGTTTTCTGCTATGATTTGCTCACATAACCCTTCTACCCCTTTTTCTCTCTGTCTTCTGGGACCCCTATGATTCTGATGTTGTTCCTTTTTAATGATTTCTCTAATTCTTAAATTGTGCTCTGTTGCCTTAGTCTGCCTCTTCTTTTCTGCTTCATTATTCTCCATACATTTGTCCTCTATATCGCTGATTTTCAGCTCTGTCTCATCCATCCTTGCCGCTGTGGCATTCATCTGTGATTGCAGCTCAGTTATAGCATTTTTTATTTCATCCTGACTAGTTTTTTCTTCTTTTATCTCTGCAGAAAGGGATTCTAATCTATTTTCGAATCCAGCTAGTATTCTTATTATTGTGATTCTAAATTCTGGTTCAGAAATTTTGCTCGTATCTGTGTTGGTTAAGTCCCTGGCTGTCGTTTCCTCCTGCTCTTTCTTGGGGAAATTCCTTTGTTTTGTCATTTTGAAGGGAGAAAAGAATTAATGAGGTAAAAAATTTAAAAAATTTAAATAAAAAAATAAAATTAAAAAAATTAAAAATAACACTTTCACACACACACACATATCAAATAATTGATGCTAGATCCTAGGTGTGTTTGGGTCTGGGTGTTAAAAGGGCTTGATAGATTAGAGAAAAAAATGGGAAAGAAAAAAAGGAAATCATTTGAAAATTTGAAAAAATGAATACACTGAAATAGAATAAAATGAAATTATGGAAGTAAAACAGAATTTGAAAAAAAATTACACAAAAGTAAAGAATATAGTAGCAAAAAAAACTAAAGAAATATATTTTTAATAAAAATTGAACATAAAAATAAATTTTTTCTCTTTCTGTATTCAAGAAAAAGAAATGAAAAAGAGAAAAAAAAGAAAATTGAATAGATGGACCAGGGAACAGACTGAAATATGATTGAAATTACTTCATTTTCCCCTGGAAGTCAAACTATGAAGTGCTTTATAATCTGTAAACTAAGGAGGCAGAGATATATGTAGTCCTGAAGAGCGAGGTTGGCCTAGTTGGGCGGGTCTTAGTGTAACGGCTGTGTTCTCCGTTAGATGGCGTTGCATAGCTTACTGGGGTGGATTGTGGCTCTTGTTGTGGCACTCATAGGTGTATTATGTGCATATGTGGGAGCTGTGTATCTTGTGCATCTGACCCTTTGGCCATAGTTATTTTGGGTATGGACACTTGGCCTAAGGGGGCAAATAACTTTCTATATTTGCAAATAAGGATTGCAAAAAGGATTTGGAGATATTGGATCCTGTGACATTGATGGCATAAGCAACAGAAACTGGAATAGAAGGAGAGGGAGAGACAGAAGAAGAGACAGAGAGAGGATTGGGAGCAAAGAAAAATGAAGCATATTGGGAGAAAGAGGTTGAAATTCAGTATAATGAAGACTTCCTGAGTAGTCCCAGTTCCATTTCTATGCCAAAGCCTTGTTTCAGCTCTTTCCTCAGACGTAAAATACTTGGAATCCTTCCAGTAAATCCTAGTTTTCCCATTAGTTACTTGCAACAATGAATACCAACATTCACCGTTTCACTCATTTGTTTCACAAACATTTATGAAGCTCTCATGTATGTTAAGTATTTTGCTCTTGCTTGGGACACAGATACTTGCCTTCATAGGCACGAGCACTATGAAAAGAAAATAACGGTCTCTTTGGGAATGATGTGTGGGAGACATTAGTTCATAGAATTCAGAAAGCATGGTCTATATTTGTGGTTAATCAGAAATTGAAGAAGAAGCAATACTCCTGTTTTCTTAGGTATTATCCAATTAGTGGATGATTATTTTGATGTTGTGGTTTGGCATATAAGGGAAAAGGGCATGTCTAATTTGTATTCTAGAGGCAACAATGAAGAGGATGACTTGGAGCAATCAATCACTAACAACATGCTCCACTTTTCAAGAGATATTGAACATCACCAAACAGCAGGTGCTAATTAAAAAAGAGAAAAGGAGGGAGGGTTCCAACAGCCTATAGGAGTAAAGGCTCATGTAAGAAAATTGTGCAGGACAAGACTAGAAAATAGAAAACTTTCTGCATAGGTTTTAAGGGGCATGAATTTTATTCTTTAAGCCATGCAAAACTGTATAAATAACTATAGAGTAAAAATGCCTATGGCCAGTTAGGTCAGGATTTCTTATGCAATTCAAGCTTTAGCTTTTTGCTTAGAATTTTCACATTTTTCTGTTGGTCCCAGTAATGAGACCAATAACTTGTACTTACTATTCTGTGTTTTCCAGTCATGTTCCCTAGGGACCAATTTCAAAAAAGGAAGGAGAGCAGATAATGACAGGATCCAGCTGCTTAATCAATAGAGTGGTGGCCTTCAAGGCATTGTCTTTGTCAACCTTAAGGAAGCTAATACACAGGCTCTGAAATAGTTCTAATTAGATTCTAGTCTTCAAAGTGCACTGTGTTATTTATCAATTCTCAGCAGTCATTCCTTACTGTTTAAAATGGCATAAAAGTTATAAGTTCTTTAAAGTAAAACCTAGAAGGGGAGGAATTTACACAAAATTAAGGAGGAGTGGGAGGGCTAGACCAACTTACATTTGTAAACTAAAAGAAAAATGAAAGAACAGCAGGAATGAATCAATAACCAGAAATAGGTCAAGTGATGTAAATCTCAACAACACTGAAGAATAGAAAATCCCTGGATGATTCTCCAAATGTGTGAATTCTTGGTTTGGATCAACTCAAACTTCTAAACTACAAATATGAATTGGTCATTTTCTGTCTTAGATCATGTTGACTTATTCAACACTTTCAGAAAAAGTTAAAATGCTAGTTTTACACTTTGGACTTTTTTTAAGTTTATTTATTTATTTTGAGAGAGAGAGAAAGCATGTGCACACATGTGCGTGTGTGTGAGCAGCGAAGGGGCAGAGAAAGAAGAAGAGAGAGAATCCCAAGAACTCTCTGTGCTGTCAGCATGGAATCCTATGTGGGGCTTAATCTCACGAACCATGATTTCAAGACCTGAGCCAAAATCAAGAGTCATATGCTTAATCTGACTGAGCCATCCAGGCACCTTTACCATGGGCATTTTTGTTATTGTGTAGTCACTTTTTTTGAAATTTTGCTGATAACTCCATGCACACTTTGTCAGCTAAATACATACACACCTCCTCTTACTTTCAATAAGTTGGCCATATTTTCTGAGGAAAAACATTTTTATACATTTGAAAATTGAGTCATAGAATTCATTTTGACCAAGTGCATGAAGGTAGGAGCTCAGTCAATTCAATCAGGCATCATCAAGGAGAATGTGTAACATGGTGCTCTCCAGTGGGAGTTAAGACAGAACAAGTGACCCCATTTAGTGTTATCTGTAATACTTCTATAAATTGAGCTTGAGAATATTTTTGAAAACCATCTCTTAGTCTTAGTCTTAGTCTATTATGGGCCACCTTGGTTGTCAGGGCATCTGAAAGCTCTTAGCAACAATGACAACATCTGTGGCAATAGCAGCAACCTGAGTCACATAGTTTAGGAATTTCTCTTAACATCTGATATCCAAATAGAGGTGTCAACTTGGAAATTATGTTTGAGTCTAGAGCTTTCAGATAACATATTAACTTAAAATACAAATTTTGAAATCAGGAGGATATAGATAGCATCTAAAACCTTGGGAATTGATACAGTTACTGAGGGAGCAATTAGACTAAGAGCAGAAGAGGTATGTGACCAATTTCTGAACATTCTAATATTTGGAAATTGTGTAGGAGAAGAGTCAATAATTAAGAATTTTTAAAACGCTTTAAGTGAGGTTGAGTAAATCATACAAAAGTGTGCTGTGTTGGAAGATGGGATAGAATTAAGGAATAGTCACCTATGTCTAGTGCTGCAGAGGTACAAAAGGTTGAGAAAATAAAACATCTATTGAAAATGGTAAACAGAGGTCATTATTGATTTCAAGATAAGGAAAGGGATAAGCTCCGGATTGTAGTCTGTTGGAAAAATGAGTGTGAGGTGAAAGAACTTAGCCTTTATGGTCAAGGGAGAGGATAAATATGGATGTAGAAAAAGAGATGAGGTATTTATTTGCTTGTTTGTCTTGATTTGTTTTCAGATTGGATAAGCATGATTGAATTTATGGAAATAACTTAGTAGAAAGGGAGAGAGTTATGAAGGTGAGGAAAGGTAAAGAAATGTTTAGTAAACATAAAGAGGACAAAGATAAGAGCATCAGCTGATGAATTTTAGATACTTCTATTTTAAAGATACAAATCATATTGACAATGTTAGACTTCTTATGAGTGCTGTCCTCCTGAAAAACAATAATCAGGTTAAAAACTCCCCCATTCTTTTGTGTTTCAAAAGACGGCTTACTTCAAGAAACCACCCTTCCGCATATGATTTAATTACTAATGATGTCCCTCTTGTTTATAATAAAGCCGAAGACACTTCAAATTCCCATTTTTTTGCCACACAGAAGATTTGCTAAATTGTTTGTCCCCTTTGATCAATTGAAATAAATTTCTTATTAATTGACATGACCAAATTTGCCTCTCTACTTCTTCCAGATCTCTGACCTTTGACTTACTCTCAACCTGATCTAGCATACAGTTTCTCCTTAGTGGCCCCTCCTGAGGATCAGCTGACCATAAGGGAAGACATTTTCTGATCAAGTGTCCCATTACAATTATGCCACCCCTTCACTCACACTCAATTTTTTCTCACCTTGTCTCTTGCATTTATAGAAGAAAATTCCTTTCTGTCTTACCTCTAAGACTCTTGCAGGTCTCATGGTTTGAGTGTTCTTCCTATTACTAGAAGACCACCCTTCATTTATTTCAATAATCCTTTTGAATAAAGTCTCTCCTTAATTAAGTCAGATTAGGTTTTTATTTGACAGTGCAAGAGATGAATAGGGATACAGAAGGATTATAGATTATTGTATGGACATAATTATATTCCTGTCTGACAATTTTTATTTTCTTAAGGAGGTAAAGATCAATTAAGCTTCAGAAGGCATGAGTGGATGTTGGTAGTATGAGAAGAGAGGGTACCATGTGAAATTACACACTTTTGAGAATGAAAACTGAGTTCACTAAGGAAAAATGTAGTAGGATTACAGGGTAAATATGAGTTGCCTACTTGTAATTTGTGATTATAGATTTACTTAAGTCAACCACCAAGTTGGCATAATTTTCCCTATTCATGTTTAGCTTCTTGGGTGCCATTAGGAATGCAGATAATATTAGGATTCAAAATTGAAAAAAAAAGCATATTAGGATGCTATTCACATTAATGAGTTTACAGGAATACTGTCATGAAGATAAGATATTCTCTGCACTGGTCTCTGTTCAGGCTGTTCTATATAAATATGTGTAGATATAAATTTATAAATATTTGTCTCCAAATAGGTTTTATCTTATCTACTGATGATAAATAGATGAACAATATTCATATAAGCTGCATATTTTTTTTTACTCTGTTTATAAGAAACTTCATTAATAAAATGTTTCAAAAACCTTCCTGATCCCAAAGTTTATGATTTGTCTTTTGTTTCTTTGGCCATTACCAGATAATAGCTTTATTTTGCTTCAAACCTTAGTTTAATGAAAGAGTACTTTATTTTGGCTTCCTTTTAAAGTAAATCTTTCTTTTACATTCTGCTAGTCCTTTAATAATAAATGGCAATAATTTAAAACAAAAAATTCAAACTAATCTCTTGGAATCCTTTTTGCTTTTGAAAAGAACTGGAAGTCTCATTAGCATGGTTATATCAAGAGTCACAATTATAGATGACTGTTGGAATCTTATTCATTTAACAGTAATTGTATTCTAAGTATAATGGCTTCCAGACAAATCTTTAGGAGGAGATAAAAACTCAGTTTAAGATAAAACTAGTCAGCTTTCATCTAGATTTGGATTAAAGGGTAAAGAGGCCAAAAGGAATAGGTTGTTACCAACCTAAACAAATAGCCAAATCAAACTGGTATAAGATCAAGAAAAAATACTGGAGTGCCTGAGTAGCTCAGTTGGTTAAGCTTCTCTGACTTTTGGTTTCTGCTCAGGTCATTATCTCATGGCTCATGAGTTTGAGCCCTGCATTGGGCTCAACAACTGGCAGCGCAGAGCCTGTTTGGGATACGCCATCGCCCCCTTCTTGCCCTTCCCCCACTCAAGCTGTCTCTGTCTCTCTCAAAATAAATAAATAAAAACTAAAAAAAAAAGAAAGAATAAAAATACAAACTTAATGAAAATGAAAATGTATTTTAGACTTCTCTATTATTTTTAAATTAAGTATAATTAATATAATTGTAAGAATCTAAAGAAATCCATGGATGATAGCTCAGTAAGAAATAAAACAATCTTATTTGATGTTCACAAATAAGCCCCAGATACGATGTAATTTATACTACTTTTAACTGTTTTTTGTTGACAAAAATAAATAAGGAGGGAAAAGGAATACTTTTTGGGGGTTAAATTTTGATTAGTTCTCAATTACAACCAGAATAAATAACCTCAGTAAGTTAGAAATAAAATCTTTCATATAAATTTTAAGGCATTGTAAAGTATTGATATAATTTAAAATTGTTTCATAGTAAAAACAGTATTTTCAAAGTCAACTAAAATATAGATGAAACCTGTAAATAACTATTCCAACATGAATTAAATATCTTTAAAATATCAGATATTGAAAAACTTAGACTAAAAATGAAAAGAGCAAAAGTGTAAACACAACTAAAAAAAAGAAAAAAGAAAACAATTTTGGAAGTGAATACCAAAATACAAGGTGACAAAAATAAAATTAATTGACTTAAGTACAGTATGGGTCATTGAAGACAGAATTAAGATAGCCAAGAACCAAAACAAAATAAAGGAAAAGATAAAACCACTAGTGATAAAGCAATATATGTAGAAGATTTTCAAAGAACTAAAACATCTACAATTTGAGTCCCTCAGGAAGCAAAAAAAAACCCTGATATTGTAAGCTATAATTCAAGAACAGTTTCTAGAAATAAAATAAGATGTAAATCTACATATTATAAAGACCTATCATGCACCTGCAAAAGTTGACCTGGAAGGTCAAGTTTGAGATGTAGACCAGTGAACTTTTGGACTTCAAGTATACATATATATGTGTATAAATAAATGAATAAATAAATAAATAATATATTATTTATATATAATAATATAATATAATTATAATATAATATATATTATATATAAATACATAATATATATTATTATATAATAACATATAATTTATTATTTATTTATGTATGTATTTATGTATGTATGTATTTATTTATATAAAAGGTTCTCCAGGGGGCACCTGGGTGGCTCAGTCGGTTGAGCATCTGACTTCGGCTCAGGTCACGATCTCGCGGTCCGTGAGTTCGAGCCCCACGTTGGGCTCTGGGCTGATGGCTCAGAGCCTGGAGCCTACTTCCGATTATGCGTCTCCCTCTCTCTCTGCCCCTCCCCCGTTCATGCTCTGTCTCTCTCTGTCTCAAAAATAAATAAATGTTAAAAAAAATTTTTTTTAAAATAAAAAAGAAAAGGTTCTCCGGGTATCTAAGAAAAGATTTCTTCCAGAGGAAAGGAAGAAAGGTGATTTGGCTCAGACTTCCCATTAGCATACAAAGCAAGACAACAGTAAAGCAACACTTTCTAGAAATCCAAAAATAGTGTGAGATTTTAAATCTTGTCAAGATCTCTTTGATGTTTCTAGACTATAGAAAAAAACTATGGTAACTTGTGAACATGTAAACAAAATTTAAGGATTATATTTATAAGCCCATTCTGAGGAATCTGTTAAAGCACAAACTTCATCAACCCGAAAAAGGATGGAGAAAATTGGCTATGGAGAACTGAATATATTTAATAATTGATCTAAGACTAATGCAGAGGTTGGGATACAGGTGGAAAAATAGTATATAAATGTTACAAACTATGACAAAGTGGAAATTAAACCACTAAAACATTAGAAGATGAAACAAGAAAGAAATGTGAGAGTAGAATACACCCTTAATTGGTGTACAGATAATAGTTGGCAGTAAAAGGATAGAAGTCTAAGCAAGGAAAAAAGAAGTCTATGAATGCAATATAAAGTAATTTGGATAAATGATACCCCTAGAGTAAAGCTATGAACTTTCATAGGATTGGCTAGGCTGAACTACATTTACCAGTTATTCAATAAAACACTAATTTTGGTGTTACTGTGAAGGGAATTTGCATATGTGATTTAAATTGACTTTGAGAGGGGGCGCCTGGGTGGCTCAGTCGGTTGAGTGTCTGACTTCAGCTCAGGTCATGATCTCACAGTTCATGGGTTTGAGCCCTGCATTGGGCTTTGTGCTGACAGCTCGGAGCCTGGAGCCTGCTTCGGATTCTGTGTCCCCCTCTCTCTCTGCTCCTGCCCCTACTTGTGCTTTCTCTCTTTCTCTCTCTCTCTCTCTCTCTCTCTCTCTCTCTCTCTCTCTCAAAAATGAATAAGCATTAAAACAAATTAAAAAAAAATTGACTTTAAGGTAATAGAAAGGGAGATTCTGCTGGATGGACCTTGTCAATCAGACGAGTCCTTTAAAAACCAAATTAGGTCTTCCCTGAGCTCAAGAGACTTCACACAGCTCATGCCCTAGAAATTCCTGTGTGCCAGCCTAATTATGATTCTTCTGACTGTTTTCCCTATACACTTTGGACTTTCTTACCCAAACCTCATAAGTGCATGGTCAATGCCTTGTAATACATCTATCTATCTATCTATCTATCTATCTATCTATCTATCTATCACCTGTCATCTATCTTTCCACCTATCTATCCATTTCTAGCTATGTGTATTTATACAAGTATGCAAGGATATATACACACATATATCCTTCTCTGGTTGAATCCTGACAAATACAATTACAAATCTAATGGCATATTTTTTAAAAAGATACATCACAAGTAACTAGTTTATTCCAGGAATATAAGAAAGATTCAGTATTTAATTACACTATTACAATATTAATCACTGTGTTAAGAGGCCCGAGGAGAAAAATCATATGATGATCTCCATAGATGCTGAAAAACAAAATTCATTCCCTATTCCTGACAGTAACACTGAATATATAAGAACTGATGGACAACTCCTTTGCATAACATGCCTCAATCTCAATGTTAATACAATGAGAAAAAAAACTAAAGACACATCTAAAGTCAAGAACAAGAAAGGAATGTCTACTTTCTCCATTACTCTTTGCCATTATATTGGAGGTATTGGTCAATGCAAAATGATAAGAGACAACACTTAATGTGTTTGGTAATTGGAACAGAAGAGGCAAAAGTACATACATTTGTACATAACATCATACTATAACTGAAAACTCAGTGGGATCAATGTTAAAGCTTATACAAACAATAAACTAATGCAGAAAGGGAGCAAGATATGAAATTAATATACAAAATTTAATAGTCTTCATATGTGTTAATAATAACCAGTTAAAATATATAATGGAAGAGCAGGTTGCATTTACAATAACAAAAGGATGAACTACTTAGGAATAAATTTAGCAGTGGCAAAATATGCCCAAGGAATAATTTAAAACACACATAAGAGACATAAAAATATATTTGAAAAGTGGAAAGACAATCATATATAAATATATGTGTGTGTGTACAGATAGACACACACATATATATTCATATATAGATATATATGGACACATATATTGCCAACAAGTTATTTTTTTTCCTGGATTTAGGAAAGTTTATTCTAAAGTCCATATGGAAAGAAGACAACCAGATGGCCAACAGACACATGAAATGATGCTCAACGTTGCTCCTCATCAGGGAAATACAAATAAAAGCCACACTGAGATACCACCTCACACTGGTCAGAGTGGCTAAAATGAACAAATCAGGAAACTACAGATGCTGATGAGGATGTGGAGCAACAGGAACCCTCTTGCACTGTTGATGGGGATCTCAACTGGTGCAGCCTCTCTGGAGAACAGTGTGGAAGTTCCTCAAAAAATTAAAAATAGAACTACTCTATGACCCAGCAATAGCACTGCTAGGACTTGACCCAAGGGATACAGGAGTGCGGATGCACAGGGGCACTTGTACCCCAGTGTTTATAGCAACACTCTCAACAATAGCCAAATTATGGAAAGAGCCTAAATGTCCATCAACTGCTGAATGGATAAAGAAGATGTGGTTTATATATACAATGGAATACTACTTGGCAATGAGAAAGAATAAAATCGTGCCATTTGCAGCAGTGTGGATGGAACTGGAGGTTATTGTGCTAAGTGAAATAAGCCAGTCAGAGAAAGACAGATACCATATGTTTTCACTCATATGTGGATCTTGAGAAACTTAACAGAAGACCATGGGGGAAGGGAAGGGTGAAAAAAAATAGTTACAAACAGAGAGGAAGGGAGGAAAACCATGAGAAGACTCTTTTTTTTTTTTTTATATATGAAATTTATTGTCAAATTGGTTTCCATACAACACCCAGTGCTCATCCCAAAAGGTGCCCTCCTCAATACCCATCACCCACCCTCTCCTCCCTCCCACCCCCCATCAACCCTTAGTTTGTTCTCAGTTCTCAACAGTCTCTTATGCTTTGGCTCTCTCCCACTCTAACCTCTTTTTTTTTTTTTTTCCTTCCCCTCCCCCATGGGTTCCTGTTAAGTTTCTCAGGATCCACATAAGAGTGAAACCATATGGTATCTGTCTTTCTCTGTACGGCTTATTTCACTTAGCATCGCCAGTCAGAGTGGCCAAAATGAACAAATCAGGAGACTATAGATGCTGGAGAGGATGTGGAGAAACGGGAACCCTCTTGCACTGTTGGTGGGAATGCAAATTGGTGCAGCCGCTCTGGAGAAGACTCTTAAAAACAGAACAACCTGAGAGTTGATGGGGGATGGGGGAAGGGGAAAGTGGGATATGGACATTGAGGAGGGCACTTGTTGGGATGAGCACTGGGGTGTTGTATGTAAGCCAATTTGGCAATAAACTATATTAAAAAATAAATAAAACAAAGTCCATATGGAAAATCAAACATGAAAGAATAGGTAAAAGGCAGTTATTAAAACACAATAAAAACTTATATTATTAAAATAGTGTTAAATGGACACAGACAGGCAGGTTAACAGAACAGAATAGAAAAACAGAAATCTATCCAAGTGCTCATGGAAATTTAGTTTATATGATTAAGCAAGTACTTCAAATCCCTCAGGAACATAGACTTTTAAATAGATGGTATTAATACAACTATTAGCCTTTGGAGAAAAAGTGAAAATTGGATCTATAACTCACAGTATATACCAAAATAAACTAACAACATAAATATGAGGAGTGCCTTTCAAACTATGACTCAAAATATAAAGGTAATAAAGGAAAGAGTTGATAAATTCAGATATATAAAGAAAAGCACTCATTGATGACAACAATAACAAAGCAAAACAAAACCATAGGCAAAATAAAAAGCAAATCACAAAATGGGAAAAGTATTTGCAATTTACACCTTATATACATATAGAGGGCTAATCTCTTTAATATATTAAAACTCAAGAAAAGACTATAAACCCAATTAACAAATGGACAAAAACCATAAACAAAACAGAGCATGGAAAAGATACACATGCACCCCATAAATATATAACAGGGACCTCAGCTTCAGTCAGAAAAAATATACAAATTAAAACTACACAGATATATTGTTTTTATATATAATATTGGCAAACAAAAATGGCTTGTCTACCTACTTTGAGGACAAGTTGTGGTCAAACAGGCTCTCTCATGTTTTACTGGTGCTAACGCAAAACAAGTAACCAACAACACCACACACACATATTTTACTCTTTTTTTTTGTAGTTTCAAGTTTTTATTTAAATTCCAGTTAGCTCACAGATTGTGTAATATTAGTTTGAGGAGTAGAATTTAGTGATTCATCACCTACATACAACACCTGGTGCTACTCATAAGTGGCCTCCTTAATCCTTGTCACTCATTTAGCCAATCCCCCCACCCATCTCCCTCCATTAACCCTCAGTTTGTTTTCTATAGAGTCTGTTTCATGGTTTGCTTCTCTTCTTTCCCCCTTACATTCATTTTTTTCATTTCTTAAATTCCTCATATGAGTGAAATCACATGGTATTTGTCTTTCTCTGACTGACTTATTTCACTTAGCATGATATACTCTAGCTACATTCATGTTGTTACAAATGGCAAGATTTCATTGTCTTTTTTATGGCTGAGTAATATTCCATTGTATATACATATACCACATCTTCTTTATCCATTCATCAGCCGATGGACATTTGGGCTCTTTCCATAATTGGACTATTGTTGATAATGCTGCTATAAATACTGGGGTGCATCTACCCTTAAAATCAGTATTTTTGTCCTTTGGGTAAATACCTAGTAGTGCAATTGCTGGGTCATAGGTTGGTTCTTTTTTAAATTTTTTGAGGAACTTCATTCTGTTTTCCAGAGTAGTTTCAGCAATTTGCATTCCCACCAACAGTGTAAGAGAGTTCCCCTTTCTCAATATACCCAGGAATGTCTGTTGTTTCCCATGTTGTTAATTTTAGCCATTCTGACATGTGTGAGGTGACAGCTCATTGTAGTTTTTATTTGTATTTCCCTGATGATGAGTGATGTTGAGCATCTTTTCATGTGTCTGTTAGCCATCTTCATGTAATCTTTGGTAAAATGTCTATTCATGTCCTCTGCCTACTTCTTCACTGGGTTATTTGTTTTTTTGGGTGTTGAGTTTGATAAGTTCTTTATAGATTTTGGATACTAACCCTTTTTCAGATATGTCACTTGCAAATATCTTCTCTCATTCTGCAGCTTGCCTTTTAGTTTTGTTGATTGTTTCCTTTGCTGTTCAGAAGCTTTTATATCTTGATGATGTCCCAAAAGTTCATTTTTTCTTTTGTTTCCCTTGCCTCCAGAGATGATCGTAGTAGGAAATTGCTACCGTGTGTTTCAGAGAGGTTGCTGCCTGTTTCTTGTCTAGGATTTTCATGGTTTCAAGTCCTGATATTTAGGTCTTCCATCCATTTTGAATTTATTTTTGTGTATGGTATAAGAAAATGTTCCAGTTTCATTCTTTTGCATGTCGCTTTCCAGTTTTCCCAATACCATTTATTGAAGAGACTGTCTTTTCTCCATTGGATGTTCTTTTCTGCTCTGTCAAAGATTAGTTGAACCATATAGTTGTGGGTCCATTTCTGGGTTTTTATTCTATTCCTTTGATCTATGTGTCTGTTTTTGTGCCAGTACCATAATATCTTGATCACTACAGCTTTGTAATATTAGTTGAGGTCTGGAATTGGGATGCCTCCAGCTTTGCTTTTCTTTTTCAAGATTTCTTTGGCTATTTGGGATCTTTTGTGGTTCCCTACAAACTTTAGGATTGTTTATTCTTGCCCCGGGAAAAATGCTGGTGGTATTTTGATAGGGATTGAATTAAATGTGTGGGTTGCTTTGGGTAGTATGGACATTTTAACAATATTTGTTCTTTCAGTCCATGAACATGGAATGTTTTTCCATTTCCCTGTGTCATCTTTAATTTCATTCACCAGTGTTCTATACTTTACAGAATATAGATCTTTTACCTCTTTGGTTAGGTTTCTTCCTAGGTTTTTGGCACAATTATAAATGGGATCAATTCCTTGATTTCTCCTTCTACTGCTTCATTACTGGTGTATAGATATGCAACAGATTTCTGTATGTTCATTTTGTATCCTACAACTTTACTGGCTTCGTGTATCAGTTCTAGCAATTTTTGGGGGGAGTCTTTAGAGTTTACTACATAGAGTATCACATCATCTGCAAATAGGAAAGTTTGCCTTCTTTCTTACCAATTTGAATGCCTTTTATTTCTTTTTTTTTTTGTCTGATTAGTGACGCTAGAACTTCTAGTACTATGTTAAATAACAGTGGTGAGAGTGGACACGCCTGTCTTGTTTGTGATGGTAGAGGAAAAGCTTTCAGTTTTTCCCCATTGAGGATCATATTAGCTACTGGTCTTTTGTATATGGCATTTATTATGTTAAGGTGTGTTCCCTCTATCCCTGCTTTGTTGAGGGTTTTTATCAAGAACAGATGCTGTACTTTGTCACATAATGTATCTGCATCTATTGTGAATATTATATGGTTCTTATCCTTTCTTTTTAAGATTTTTAATTTTTGTTTATTAGAGACAGAGAGAGAGAGAGAGAGAGAGAGAGAGAGAGAGAGAGAGAGAGATGGAGAGCATGTGAGGGAGGGTGGAAGGGTAGAGGGAGAGAGACAGAGAATCTTAAGCAGCTCCAAAGAGGGGCTTGATCTTACAAGGCTGAGATCATGACCTGAACTGAAATCAAGAGTTGGACACTTAGCCAACTGAGCCACCTTGGCTCCCTGGTTCTTGTCTCTTTTATTAATGTGGTATATCATGTTACTTGATTTGAGATTATTGAACTACACTTAAAACCCAGGAATAAATCCCACTTGATTGTGGCAAATGTTTCTTTTAGTGTACTTTTGGATTCTATTTGCTAGAATCTTGTTGAGAATTTTTGTATCTATGTTCATCAGGGATATTGGCCTGTACTTCTCTGTTTTAGTGGGGTCTTTGTCTATTTTGGAATCAAAGTAATGCTGGCCTCATAGGATGAGTTGAAAACTTTACCTTTCATTTCTACTTTTTGGAACAGTTTGAGAAGAATAGGTACTAATTCTTTAAATTTTGGGTAGAATTCCCTTGGGAAGTCATCTGGCACTGGACTTTTGTTTCTTGGAACATTTTTGATTACTGATTCAATTTCTTTGCTGGTTATGAGTCTGTTCCACTTTTCTGTTTATTCTTGTTTCAGTTTTGGTAGTTTATATATTTCTAGGAATTTTTCCAGTTCTTCCAGATTGCCCAATTTGTTGACATGTAAATTTTCATAATATTGTCTTATAACTGTTTGTATTTCTCTGGTGTTGGTTGTGATCTCTCTTCTCTCATTTGTGATTTAATTTGTTTGGGTCCTTTCCCTTTTCTTTTTCATAAGTCTGGTTACGGGTTTATCAGTTTTATTATTTTTTTCAAAGAACCAGCTCCTGGTTTCATTAATTTTTTTTACTGTTTTTGTTTGTTTGTTTGTTTCTATATCATTGGTTTCTGCTCTAATCTTTATTATTTCCTTTCTTCTGCTGGCTTTGTCTTCATTTGTTGTTCTTTTTCTAGTTCCTTTAGGTTCAGGGTTAAGTTGCATATTTGAAAAATCTCTTGCTTCTTGAGGAAGACCTGAATTGCTATATACTTCCCTCTTATGACCGCTTTTGCTGCATCCCAAAGGTTTTGAACTGTTACGTTTTCATTTTCATTTGTTTTCATATTTTTTTTACTTCTTTAATTTTCTGGTTGCTCTATTCATTCTTTAGTAGGATGTTATTTAACTTCCCTGTATTTATGGTCTTTCCAATTTTTTTTTGTGGTTAACTTCAAGTTTTATAGGACTGTGGTTGGAAAATATTCATGGTATGATCGCAATGTTCTTGTACTTGTTGAGGTCCAATTTGTGACCTACTATGTGATCTATTCTGGAAAATGTCTCATGTGCACTCAAAAAGATTGTGTATTCTGCTGCTTAGCATGAAATGTTCTGAATATACCTGATAAGTCCATCTGCTCTAGTGTGTCATTCAAAGCTATTGTTTCCTTGTTGATTTTCTGCTCAGATGTTGTGTCCACTGATGTAAGTGGAGTGTTAATGTCTTCTACTATTATTGTATTATTATCAATGAGTTCCTTTATATTTATTATTGTTTTATATATTTGGGTGCTCCCAAATGGTCATAAATATTTACAACTGTTAGATTTTATTTTTGGAAAGACCCCTTTGTTATGATATAGTGTCCTTCTTTATCTCTTGTTATGGTCTTTGGTTTAAAAATCTAGTTTGATGGAAATATGGCTACTCCAACTTTCTTTTGATGTCCATTGGCATGAAAAATATTTTACCATCCCCTCACTTTCAATCTGTGTTTTTAAGTCTAAAATGAGTCTCTTGTAGACAGCATATAGATGGATCTGGTTTCTTTATTCATTCTGATACCCTATGTCTTTTGATTGGAGCTACATTCAGAGTGATTATTGATAAATATGAATTTAGTGTCATTCTATTACCTGTAAAGTCAGTGTTTCTAGAGATTTTCTCTGTTTCTTTCTAGTCTTTGTCATGTTTGGTCTTTCTTTCCCACTCAGTGAGTTCCCTTTAGTATTTCTTGCAGGGCTCACTTGGTGGTCAGGATCTCTTAGTTTTTGTTTTCCTGGGAAACTCTTTATCTCTTTCTATTCTGAATGATAGCCTTCCTGGATAGAGTTCATGGCTGCATATTTTCCCATTGAGCACATTGAATATATCATGCCACTCCCTTCTGGCCTGCCAAATTTCTGTGGAGAGATCTGCTGCTAACCTTATTTGTCTTCTCTTGGAAATTAGTGACTTCTTTTATCTCGCTGCTTTTAGGATTTTTTATCTATACTTTCCAAATTTAAGTATAATATGTCTTGATGTTGGCTTGCTTTTGTTGATTTTGGTGGGAGTTCTCTGTGCCTCTGGAGTTGTATGATTGTTTCTTTTCCAAGATTAGGGAAGTTTTCAGCTATAATTTCCTCAAATAAACTTCCTCCTCCCTTTTCTCTCTCTTCTTCATCTGGGACTTCCATGGTATGGATATTATTATGCTTTATGGAGTAACCGAATTCCTTAAGTCTACATTAATGATCTCTTATTTTTCTTTCCCTCTTCTTTTCAGGTTCATTATTTTCCATAATTTTATCTTCAGTAGTACTTATTCATTCCTCTGCTTCTTCCATCTATATGGTCATTGTATCCAATCAGTTTCAAATCTCAGTTAGTGAATTTTTCATTTTGGCCCGAGTAGTTTGTAGGTGTTTTAATTTTCTGTGGTAAAGAACTTCTTGATGTCTTCTATGCTTTTCTGAGACCCAATTGGTATCATTATGATCATTGCCTTTCTGAATCAGGCATTTTACTTATATATGTTTTGATTAGATACCTGGCCACGACCTTTTCTTCTTCTTATTTTGGGATTAATTCCTTCATCTTGTCATTTTGTCTAGGTTGCTGTCTTCTGTGTGTTAGGAAAGCCTGTTATGTTTCCTGTTCCTGAGACTAATGGCTTTAGGAATAAGAGGTTATATAATGTCCTGGGCCTGGTGCTTCAGGAAGTGAACCTCTTTCTAATAGAGGTTAGTCCTCTGCAGTGTTCCTCCTCACCTGCAGTGGGGAGTGTTTGGACCTTGGCCAGAATGTGGTGAGTTTCAACTAGGTGTGCTCTGGTTTGCTTGTTAAAAAAGACCTGATGTTACTTCTGCTGGAACTGAAACTGCAGAATTCTATGGTCAGTAGACATGGTGCATGCAGGGGTTTGTGCTGCTCTTCTGGGAAAGGAGTACACTGTGCTGGTTCAGGCACACTTGCCTGAGAAATGTAGCACCAGCAAAGCAGAGGGAGATGGGGCTTGGTGTAAGTGGTTTAGGCATCACTGTTGTTTTTGTGCTGTTCACTAAAATAAGTTTAGTTTGAGAGGCAAGGGAGGGAAATGGCGCCCCCTCACTTCCAAGAGAGGGGAGTTTGTTCTTGTTGCTGTCAGGGAACCCCTCTAGAGGAGCAAATAATTTCCCATGTGCCATAGGTATTTTTCAGATCACTGTTTATACACTGTCTGTGTCTGGGTTTCTTGCTTGCCTGGACCAGCATAGTGTACTTTGGGCTCTATCTTAGCAAAGCTGGCTGAGTTTTAAAACTCTCAACTTTAGGGACCTGGTGTGGTGGAGACCTACACTGGTCTTCTTGAGGGAGGTCTCAACATGCTGGGATTGATGCAGGTTTGACACAAAAGGACAGTTGCACTAGAGTGCAGGAGCTTGGGTTTTGGAGCAAACCACACTAACAGCCAGTGTCCAGGTTAGCCACCCTCAACAAGTATCTCTGTTCTGTGCTGAGGGGCAAGGGAGGGAAATGATACCTCCTGGCTCCTTTGTTCCTCGAGAGGCAATGCCACCTCTCTCAGATGCACTCTAAGAAGGAGGAAACATCTCCCCCATTGCATCTCTAGTGATCCACAGATCGTGCTGTCTTCCCCTAGGTTATCTGCTTGTCTTCTCAACAGGAGCACTGCAGTGTCCTCAGGGCTTTATACCAGGCATGCCAGGGACCTCTAAACTTCCAGATTCTGAGCCCCACTAGTTGCAAATATGAAAATCAGTCCCTCTTGTTTTCCCTGTCACTGGCTTTGGGGAAGTATATTCCGCGTGTGATCCCTGTATGCTCCACTCTCTTTCATCTCTTTCATGACCAAGTCTTCCTCCCCTCTACAGCGCCTGTGATCTGTTTCTCACCAAAGCATGTCTCAGCACCTGCTGTGTTCCATTATGTGGGCCTCTTCTTTTCCTCTAGTTGTGCAGTTTGTTCTGTCAATCCTCAGATCACTTTCTTGTGTATTCAACATGATTTGATGCAGGACGCCTGGATGGCTCAGTTGGTTAAGCATCTGACTTTGGCTCAGGTCATGATCTTGTGGTTCTTGCGTTTGAGCCCCGTATTGGGCTCTGTAGTGATAGCTGGGAGACCGGAGGCTGCTTCGGATTCTGTCTCCCTTTCTCTCTGACCCACCCCTGCTCATGCTCTCCCCCTCTCTCAAAACTAAATAAACATTAAAAAAATTTAAATTATCAAAATGATTTGATGTTTATCTAGCTATGTTCAAAGGACAAGGCAAGCCAGTGGTCTTCCTACTACTCTGCCATTTTAACTCCTTTTTTTATTTAGTTTTTGACCACAAAAATCACACTTCTCTGCATCTAATGTGAAGATATGCCTTCACAAATACAAAGTAACATATGAACAAAGCTATTTATTGCAGCATTATTGTAATAATAAATTATTAACGTCACAAATAACCATCAATAGGAGATTGGTTCAATGGACTATGGTACAATCTCACAATGGCATTCTGTGCAGCTGTGAAAAAAGGAAAAAAAAACCTATGATCTGATATGTAGTGATTTTTATGTCATATTGTCAAGTGAAAAGAATGCAAGGAGCAGAATGTATAATTTATGCAACTAACTTTGGTAATAAAGAAAGGAAAATAAGAATACCTATCTATCTACCTATCTACTTATCATCTATGTAATTTAAAATGGCTCATTTCTCAAAATGAAACACAGGAAGGATAAACCAGAATCTAAACCAGGACTTACAAGGAAAAATGTTACCTACAAGAGGTTGATAGGAAGGAGTGGAGGGGATAAACCTGAATTCTCTTTAGTTCTGCTCTAATAAGATATATGCATTCTAAAATCTCACTGTATTACACAAAACTGCATAATAAAATCCACAGGGCTTGTGGGAAATATGGGGTTAGAGGCACAACACTCAAAAACTTCATCAATGACATATTTTTTACAAAAGATCAATGACATATTTTTACACATTTTTACAATGACAAATTTTTTACAATTAAGATGTCGGCACAGTTATACATGTGCTAGATGTTTAAGAAATACATAAATATAATAAACATAGAATTCTACATGAAACAGAACTAAAGTTTTCTTGTGGAATTGAGCATCACAAAGCTTGCAGCTTGTGTATTATTGTGAAGTGGAAGAAAGAGTTTTCAAGGAAAGTTGTAACACCAGATGTGGATGTGTGTGGCTCATAACATGCTGTGACCTAAGGTAGCTGGTGGATGTTTCAGGTTTGCATATGCTTTTGCTCATTGTTATTCAACCTGTTTCAACTGGAGATGATACTCTGCATGAGCAAAGACCAAATTTGCATTATCCTCAAATATGTAAATAGTACTGGAATAAATTAGTATTTTCTAAAACAAGCATAAGCAATTTTCACTCTTGAATATTACATATTAAAATATAAGATAATATTAAAAAGGATGAAAGGCACTCCTAAAATATAATACAAAGCAACAAATGCATATGTGTATCACATTGATAGCATAACCATGTGGAGAAAAGCGTAATATCAGGCAACATTTGGAAGAAACTGCTCTGATTGCACATTATTTTTCTACAAAAAATATCTTAAACATTACTTATGAGATACTTATGGATTAATTGTTAGTATAAATGCTGGTAATAAAATTTGAGACTGTTTTGTGTGTATTATAGAATACAGAAGATCAATTGATATATTGATATTATTAGGAACTAGAATTTTACACTGTAGTGAAAGGAACATATGAATTTAAAGGGATGTAAGAGAGAAAACCCTTTCTGATTTTGATTTTGCATTGGAAATAATAATAAAATCTCATGTGTGCTAAACCATATATTTCATAATTATAATTATTATTCTTTTCACAAAAAGGGCCTAAAAGAATACCTTAGTGGCATTTAGCACACCAGTTGCCTAGATTTTGGTTTCTAAAGTAAAATTCCTCATGAAAAAAGGAGGAGGGCTTCTTAGAGACATGGCTGAATCCTGGCCTGAGACAGGAAATTACACAGTGAGACTGAGTTATCATGTACCAGAAAAAAGTTGGTATAAAAAAATGACACAAGACCCATCTGGAAGGGGCCCCCTCTTGCCAAATTTGATCATTTGAGCACCAGAAAAGAATAATGATAGTAACTGTCATGCACTGAACCACAAAGAAAAATTCTTTCTTAACACACAATAAATCATAAAGGCTAATATTCATAAATGAGCTTATTAAACCTAAGGGTTTGTGTATATCAGGAGACACCATAATGGAGTGAAACAACAAGCCTTAGTGGATGCTATTTGCTTTATGTACAACTGACAAATATATATATTAATGGGATAAAGAAAACAACCCAACAGTAAACTTAGTAAGAGTTATGCATAAGTAGTTCAGAGATGAGGAAACACAAATGGCCCATAAATGGATGAGAAGACTTAATATCATTACTAGATATTGAAGTGAAAATTAAAGCCTTATGAACTTGATATCTTCTATTGACCTATCTACTGGCAAAATGGGAGTCTGACAGTGGAAAGTGTTTTTGAGGATATGGAGCAATGTTTACCTGCTGCTCATGGGAGTTCAAATGCATGCAGTTCCTTTGGAAAACCTACATTGCCTGTTGAAATTGATGACACATTCCCTTGACTCAACAAGATTCCTGATGCACAAGATTGCTCATGGCAACATTGTTCATTGAAAAAAAATGGAAAAGGCCAATAGTCTATCCATACTAGAATATATCAATATTTTTTTGTGTTCATAAAATGGAGTATAGAGTACAGTAAAATGAAATAACTAGATCTACAGGATCATCATATTAGAATTCTGTTAAGGGACTAGTGAGTGGAAGAAGCAAGAAAAATACATAAAATTGAATCTGCTTAAATGAAGCTTAAGAATAGACATCAAACAGTACATGATTTTGAGGTTGCATATATAGGTAGTAAAAGATGATAGAACTATATTGAAAAACCAAGAAAATTGTAAACACAAAGTCAAGGTAGTTATTTCTGGAGAGACACAGGGAAATTGAACTGGGCAGGGCCTGACAGGAGACTTCAGAGGTCATGGTGTTTTATATATACATAATATATATATAATATATATAATATATAATATATTATATATGTAATATATATATTTTTCCTATCATGATTTCCATCATTTTATAATTTTTGTATGTTAAATTCCCTTTATTCTGTGCTAGGCTGTATCTATCTATCTATCTATCTATCTATCTATCTATCTATCTATATCTATATATATATATCTCATATATATAATATATATTAATTATATATAATTAATATATAATATATATTAGTACAATATATAATATATTAATATACATTATATATTATATATATATTTTCTAGGCTGGATAGTGAATATATATCTGCTTCTTGTAGACCAAGTTGAAAGTATGAAATTTAATTTTTATTTTACTGGAGGAAAAGCCATTGTAATGATTTGCAATTAAGATAATAGAACAGCAAACAAAAAGTTGTGGTTGATCTGGATTGACTGTCTGTATTGGTCACTTTACTTTCCATTTTCAATATGTTTTACTGTTTGTAATTAAAAAAAAAATAAGCCCCACAAATAATTGTTTATTAATTTCTTGACCTTGATACTGTTTTTTTTTTAAATATTTTTAAGTAATCTCCCCACCCAAAGTGGGGCTTGAATTTATAACCCTTAGATCAAGAGTTGCACCCTCAACCAACTGAGCCAGCCAGGCACCCTGATCTTGATACTTTTTGATACAGAAATACCATGTCAATTTTCCTAAATATTAATATTATTTCTAGTTATAATCAGAAATACTGACAACTAAGATGGTGAGCCAGTTCTAGAACTTAGAAAATCTTGTGAATACTTAAAGAAAAATGTGGTAGTTTTATTACTTAAAAGTAAATTACTGAAGAAAGATTTGAACACAATGTGTTGCCATTTACTTGTCAGGAGATAACACTTGTCATACATGTATCTTTTTAATTTTTTAAAGTTTAATTAAAGTATAATTGATACACAAAAAATTGCACACACTTAGTGTGTGGTGGGTTTGGACATACGCATACACTCATGATACCATCATCACAATCAAGGCACTAAATATGTCTACCACTTCCAAAAATTTCCTTGTGTTCGTGTGTGTGTGTGTGTGTGTGTGTGTGTGTGTGTTTAGATTCCTTGTCACCATGGTTCGTAGTCCTACTGGATATAACCACCACTTGTTGTTGAGTATCCCCATTGTTGGTACTCTACTAGCTGGCTTGTTTCTTGGTAATGCAAAATGTATGTCTGCTTGAGCTGCCATCCATTATACCTGATCAACTCATTCCCCAGGTATCTGTACCATGCCAGTGGGTATAACTACATATTAAATTTTACTAAATGATTCTTTGGATAATTTATCTATTATTAAATTCACTGTTAATTTTTAGTCACATATGAACTAAATAACTTAATTCTTTCAAGGGACTGGGCAATGGATATTTTCTATCAGAAACAAGACTTAACACTCTTTTCTTTCCTTCTTGTCTCAGCCTTGCCTTTCTTTCTCATTGTTTGGGAACCTAAATCTACTAGGATGCCAGAACCTCCTTGGAATCCTCTATAAGCCAAGCACATAGGTTTCAAGTAAATTCCTTTATTATTCTTTGGTTCCCCAAGGAATGTTTCCATCTCTATGAACAGTGCATCACCAAACATCTCCAGTCTTACCTTCACATCTACATTTCAGCCACACAGCTGCTGTTGGTTTCCCTATGCCCAGCTCCCCATTAGCTCTGGGTCTTTCACATACATCCAGCCTCTTCTTTTCCTAGGACATTCTTCCCATTATTTTTCATCTGGTTAACTTCCACTCATTCCCATGTCTCAAATTTAAACTTCTCTTCTAACTAGACAATTTCCCTGACACTCCACCCTCACCTGGGATACATATCCTTCTTACGTACTCTCATATTACACTGAAATTTTCCTTTCATTATGTCGATCATTTTATAATTTTTGCATGTTAAATTCCCTTTATTCTGTGCTAGGCTGTACATTTTGCACTAGAAATAAGTATGTCTGTATTAATCTGCATCAAATGCCTAATACAAAGCATAGTACACAGCGCAATAAATTTCACTGAAAGGAGAGAGAATAAGAGGGACAGGTGGATAAAAGAATAGATGGATGAGTGATCTGAACATACCTCAGTTACTCATCATACACATAAAGTAATACTAGAGAAATTGACCCTGCTCCCAATGGCTGGCCTGCTTTTCTTCTTAAATTCCAAACCTTTTTGTTCATGTGGATGATTGTTTTCTTCCTCTTTTTATAAGACTGGTTCATTCTTTTACTTCAAGACTTAGGTAAAATAGGGTCTCCACACAAAGTATTTTTTATTACCACCTATTTAATGCGATCCCCCTTTAATCATACATTTTAACTTTTTTCATAGCATTTATTACAATTCATAATAAGCTTCCTTGTTCATTATGTGTGTATAGGTTATCCACTCTCTTGGCACATGAGCTACATGAAAGATAGGACTTTGACTATCTTATTTAGTACTAAATTGTTATCCCTAGAAGAGTGTCTGGAACATATTCTCTCTTTCTCTCTCTCTCTCTCAATGAATGAATACCTAAAATATTTTTATATTTTTAACATATGAATTTTTTCCTTATGTTTATACAGTAGTTATAAACCAAATATTATAATCCATTAAGTTGCATTTCTTAGTAACAAGGAATAAATATATACATATATATTTAAAAATATGTTTATACTAAAATTTTAAATGTATTCTTTTAAAAATATGTCAATAATGTTAATGTGTTGTCAAATATGCTCTTACATTGGTCTCCAATTCAACTATATATCTAAGGCTTTTAATGGTTCAACCTAGTAACATCTTGCAACACTTCCAATTCTGAAATTCTGTAATAGAATAGTATTTAGAAATATTTAGAAGAAGACAGCAGAATTAAAACAATAGCACAGTTTCGAAGGGGCACATGCACCCCAATGTTTATAGCAGCACTATCAACAATAGCTAAAGTATGGAAAGAGCCCAAATGTCTATCGACTGATAAATGGATAAAGAAGATGTATATATATACAATGGGATATTACTCGGCTATCAAAAAGAATGTGGATTTGCAACAATGTGGATGGAACTAGAGCATATTATGCTAATCAAAATAAATTAGAGAAAGACAAGTATTACATGACCTCACTCATATGTGGAATTTAAGATAAAAACAGATGAACATAAGGGAAGGGAAGGAAAAATAATATAAAGACAGACAGGGAGACAAACCATAAGAGACTCTTAAATACAGAGAACAAACTGAGGGTTGATGGAGGGGTGTTGGGTGTGGGGATGGGCTAAATGGACAAGGTGCATTAAGGAGGGCACTTGTTGGGTTGAGCACTGGGTGTTATAGGTAAGTGATGAAGCATTAAATTCTATTCCTGAAATCATTACTATACTATATGTTAACTAACTTGGATTAGTTAGTTAACTAAAAAAATAGTACAATAAAAAAATTATAACTATGTGCAGTGATATATGTTACCCAAACTTATGGTGGCAATCATTTCTCTCTCTCTCTCTCCATATTTATAGATCTATTTATCTATCTATCTATCTATCTATATAAAATATTGAAAAAATATATCTCAATATATGTATCAAATTATGTCACACACCTGAAGCATTATGTTATATGTCAATTATATTTCAATTAAAATAATATAATAAAGCAATAGTAACCAAAAGGGGATTAAAAGTCTTGTAGATTGAAATTTAGATAGGAAACTGCCAAAAAATGTGAAGAAAATGTTTGCTTACTATGCTGAAAGGAATTATTTTTGTAAGCTTTAGTTAATCTTGAATAAAAATAATCAGATATTTTCCATAGTATTATAAAAAATAAAAGACTGAATTCCCTTTGATGACCTTGACCTCTATGGGATAAAAAAGAAAATTAAATTCTATTCAGTACTCATTTAGTACTTTGTAAACCATTTGTGGTTTGCTTTATACTATGAGTTACAGAAAGCTCTCCTGTAAACTTTTATAAATAAGGAAGTTTATTAGCTCATATAGCAAGAGTAAGAGATAAGCATTCTCAGAGTATTTAGTATAGGGGCTCAGTTTCTTTACAGCTTTTTATTGGTCACCTTCCTGGCATTGGTTTGTTTTGGGAGTTGGCCCTTATATTTCCAAGATAGTTGCCACCGATTTAGATACTTCAGGGCAAAAAAGGATAGTATTCCCTACCAGGCAGCACTAGTTAGCATCAAGAACAGCTGTTGGTAGAAACCTTCAAATGTATTTCCCAGTTTACTTAGTTGGTCAGAATTGTATCACATGGAATTATTATTGTTGTTTTGACCTATGATTATCTATTGGAACATAATTAAACCTGTTTTATTGCTTTATCCAACAAATATTTTTCCTTTCTGATATTTAGTTTTTGCTTATTTGGGATATTTTGATTACTATACCTCACATCTGAGACATACATATTTATAATTTCATTCTTAACCAAATACATACTTTTTTGGAGTTGTCTTTCTCTCCCATCTTCTTTTAAATGCATGGTGGCCTGGCACAAAAACAGACACATAGACCAATGGAATAGAATAGAAACCCCAGAACTAGACCCACAAACGTATGGCCAACTCATCTTTGACAAAGCAGGAAAGAACATCCAATGGAAAAAAGACAGTCTCTTTAACAAATGGTGCTGGGAGAACTGGACAGCAACATGCAGAAGGTTGAAACTAGACCACTTTCTCACACCATTCACAAAAATAAACTCAAAATGGATAAAGGACCTGAATGTGAGACAGGAAACCATCAAAACCTTAGAGGAGAAAGCAGGAAAAGACCTCTCTGACCTCAGCCGTAGCAATCTCTTACTCGACACATCCCCAAAGGCAAGGGAATTAAATTTTTTTTTTTCAACGTTTATTTATTTTTGGGACAGAGAGAGACAGAGCATGAACGGGGGAGGGGCAGAGAGAGAGGGAGACACAGAATTTTAAACAGGCTCCAGGCTCCGAGCCATCAGCCCAGAGCCCGACGCGGGGCTCGAACTCACGGACCGCGAGATCGTGACCTGGGTGAAGTCGGACGCTTAACCGACTGCGCCACCCAGGCGCCCCAAGGCAAGGGAATTAAAAGCAAAAGTGAATTACTGGGACCTTATGAAGATAAAAAGCTTCTGCACAGCAAAGGAAACAACCAACAAAACTAAAAGGCAACCAACGGAATGGGAAAAGATATTTGCAAATGACATATCGGACAAAGGGCTAGTATCCAAAATCTATAAAGAGCTCACCAAACTCCACACCCGAAAAGCAAATAACCCAGTGAAGAAATGGGCAGAAAACATGAATAGACACTTCTCTAAAGAAGACATCCGGATGGCCAACAGGCACATGAAAAGATGTTCAGCATCGCTCCTTATCAGGGAAATACAAATCAAAACCACACTCAGGTATCACCTCACGCCAGTCAGAGTGGCCAAAATGAACAAATCAGGAGACTATAGATGCTGGCGAGGATGTGGAGAAACGGGAACCCTCTTGCACTGTTGGTGGGAATGCAAATTGGTGCAGCCGCTCTGGAAAGCAGTGTGGAGGTTCTTCAGAAAATTAAAAATAGACCTTCCCTATGACCCAGCAATAGCACTGCTAGGAATTTATCCAAGGGACACAGGAGTACTGATGCATAGGGGCACTTGTACCCCAATGTTCATAGCAGCACTCTCAACAATAGCCAAATTATGGAAAGAGCCTAAATGTCCATCAACTGATGAATGGATAAAGAAATTGTGGTTTATATACACAATGGAATACTACGTGGCAATGAGAAAAAATGAAATATGGCCTTTTGTAGCAACGTGGATGGAACTGGAGAGTGTGATGCTAAGTGAAATAAGCCATACAGAGAAAGACAGATACCATATGGTTTCACTCTTATGTGGATCCTGAGAAACTTAACAGGAACCCTTGGGGGAGGGGAAGGAAAAAAAAAAAAAAAAAAGAGGTTAGAGTGGGAGAGAGCCAAAGCATAAAAGACTGTTGAGAACTGAGAACAAACTAAGGGTTGATGGGGGGTGGGAGGGAGGAGAGGGTGGGTGATGGGTATTGAGGAGGGCACCTTTTGGGATGAGCACTGGGTGTTGTATGGAAACCAATTTGACAATAAATTTCATATATAAATAAAAAAAAAATAAATGCATGGTGGCCATCTCAAGACCACATGATTCTACCCTATTTGGCACAGATGATTAAACCAAGTGTAGACATATAAAACAATGGAAATCTGTGCATGTTATTTTTTTTGCCAACCAATTTGTTTCCATTTCAAAAATGTGAGCTATGAGACACAAAACTTGAATGAGTCTGGTGATTTGGAGCATAAGTTTGTTTGGAGCTGGGTCCAATACTGACACAGAGGCAAGCCACAGCCACATGACAGTCAAATTTATAGGAAATCAGAAAGGAGCCCTTTAAAAAAATGCTAGCCTATAAATTTTAAAATAGAACAGATGGACAGAGAAAAGTACATATGACCAAGTGAGAAAAAGAGAGAGAGAAAAAGAGAGAAATTTGCACACTGACTTTTGCAATTTCAGTGGCACACTTAGTTGCATTTCTTATGGTAGATTCCATGAAATGCCCCTGTATCCTGATAACTAGCACCCTTTCCTCAGAACCTCTTTCAATTTTCTGCTCATTGAAACCAAATAATCTCTGACCTTGAAATTGGTCTCCCTGTCTTTCGCCTTCAAATCCTTCAGTAACCAGTACCAAGCTAAGGTTCTCTATGTGTGAATTCAGCATTTCCTATGCACATTATATGGTTTCCTTCATCCTCAGAGATTAGAGCCAGACAATGGTAGCAATGGACAGGACTTTCCTTTCACTTACTTTACTCCTCTTGTTTTGCAAAAAAGGAAAGAGACCCATAGGACTGAAGTGATACAATGTCAGTGAAAGATGACAATGACATAGGTAGAACATTTAAATCTATATTCCCAGCCTAGAGTTGTTTACTCTACCAACCATATGATTATCTCATGTATATTGGATTTTTTCTGAAAAGCTAGTGTGTAGTACAGTCCCTTTGTTACAGTCCTTTGGCCATCAGCAGCAGCCATTGTGCATGTGGATCCCATATCCACTGTTTGTGATGCTGTGCCTTTGTCCAAGTCAGCTCAGTGAGTTGGAATCTCCCTGAGAGCTGCCATCCTATTTGTGATGCTGCTAGTCACTTCCAAGCTGACGCTTTGCTATAGATTGTGCTTCTCTTAAAACACTCCCTTTGTTGTTCTATTCTGTTAGCTTCATGTGTGGCTGATTGCTTTACTTCAGCACACTGCACGGCTTCTGTTTGGTACGTGCTGCTATCATTTCTGTCTCTCACATGACCAGACTAGAAAAAAATGAAGCATCTCAGTTGAACTGATCTTATTTTTTATTTCCTACATGATCAGTTAGCAGTGTTAAACTTTGTCACTTAAGATCTTCTATTGAGATTTAAATTTAGTAAATAGTGAGCAAAATGTCTAAATAGCTTTACTGTAACGTCATCTATATTTGAAAAGAAATATAGCACCAGTTGGAAATAGGTTCTGAGTTGTAATGAACATCCAGAGACCAGAGCATCCTGCCATCAATGCCCCATCCCATCTCACTCTCCGATGGAATGGGGCCATGTTGGGTCAGATAAAGTTGGATTCTGAGCCAAGGTTTGGCTTACAGTGGGTCTGTATGTTCTGTATATTCACTTGATGGTCGTTTCTAATGTCCCTGAATGTATAATTATGCCGCCTCCACATTGAGCATTTGACCCATATAGTAAAGGGACATTTTAGGAGAAAGGTTGAGCACAAACCACTGAAACAGCCTTGCACGTTGTGCCCCTGAGAAATGTGTACCGACCCTAAGTACTAAGGAGCTAAAGGATGTAGTAGTGGTGCTCCCCATCATGTCTTCAGTTAAGTCACCAAACTGGCCCTTAAAATAACCCCAGATGAATCCTGAGGATGACTTCCGACTACCACAGACTCAACTGAATAGCAGCCTGATTGCAGCTGCTATCTCAGACGTGGTGCCGTTCTGGAGTAGATTAATCTGGCTTCCACTACTGCTACGCTGATTTGGCAAGTATGTTATTTTGTACTCAGATCAGATAAAACAGATCAGAAACAATTTGCATTCACATGAAATGTACAAAATTAGGCATTTACAGTTTTCCTTCAGGGTACTGTTCACTTACTTTCTCTCTGTCAGAACATAGTTTTAAGATATCTGGATCACCTGAACATCCCACAGAACATCACATTGATTTTCTACATTGATAATTTTGTGATAATTAAGCTGATGAGCAAGAAGTGGCTAGCAAACTAGGGGCCTTGGTAAGACATGCACATTCCAGAGAATGAGATAAGCCAACCCCACAAAGATTTGGGGGAGTAGCCCAACACATCAGTAGAATCATTAGCAGTCCAGTGCTCAGAGACTGCAAGGACATTTTCTCTAAATTAAAGGACAAATTACTGCATTTTGTATCTCCTACCACAAAGAAAGAAGCACAATGCCTGGTAGAACTCTTTGGGTTTAAGAGAGAGCATGTTCCATACCTGGGTGACATGGAAAGCTACCACTTTTGAGTCAGTCCCAGGAAAGGAAAGAGCTCTGCAGCAGATCCAAGCTTCATTTGGGTAATCCTTCCACTTGAGCCATATGGACCTTGTGATATCAGGAGTATCAGTTGTGATAAAATATGCCATATAGCACCTCCAGTGGGAGAATTGCAACACAGACATATGGGTTTCTGGAGCAAGACTGTGCCAAGATGCAGTGGAGAATTATACACCTTTGAGAAATAATTCCTGGCATGATAATGGACCTCGATAGAAGTAAAGTGTCTGGCAAAGGGTATCATACATCTGAAACTTTCTGTCTAGTTTTGTCAAACCCTCTAAGTCATAAAGACAGATGAATCCAGCAGCAATTTATTGTAAGGTAGAAGTGGTATATCCAAAAACGAGCATGAGCCAGACAAGAGAGCACAAGCAAGCTATATCAGAAAGTGAACTAGACCCACATGTTATCTGCCTCTGTTGTATCAGTGCCCTCCACTCAGCTCACACCTATTGTCACATGAGCTTGCAGAAGATAAAAGCTCACATTTGGTTTACAAATGAATCTAATTAATATGCTCATGAAAGCTGAAAATGGTTGCCTTACTCAGGAAAGGCCTCGAAAAACAGTGGGAAGTGAAAAACAAAATCCTCAGAATGGGCAGAGCTTCAGTGATAGACCTGGCCATCCACATCATGTACACAGAGTTTGGGATGTACAGAGCTCTAGACAGTGCTAAATGCTTTGTTTATACAGGGGCTCCAAAGGAGAAAGATTGGAAAATTTTGGATTAGAAGGTTTGATGTACAGGCAAAGGGATGGAGATATGGGGGTAAAGGTAAAAAAGTGTGAATGACTTAGCATCACATAGTAGTACTCACAGGAAAGTATTAAGTAGTAAGATTTGGCCAGGCAGTTTTAGCCAGTCTGTGCCATCGGTCACATCAGCACTGGTATGATGGGCACATGAATTTAATTAATTCAGTGGTCACAGTGGAAGTGATGAAGGCTAAACCTAGGTCCAACAGCATAAGATTCCACTTACCGAGGCTCACTTAGCTGCTGCTGCAACTAACTGTCCAAATAGACAGCAAGAGAGATCAATGCTTGCACCCTAAGTAGAACTATTTATCAAGGAGGCCAACCAGCCATCTGTTGGTGAGTTGAATAAATCAGGTTCCTTTCAACCTGGAAAGAACAAAGACTTGCTTTAATAAAAATAAATACATATCATGGGGGAGATTTTGCATTCTTATTCTTATTCATGACCTCATCAGTACAACTATCCAAGAGTGGATGTAGTGTTTAGTTCCCCGGTATGGGATCCCACACAGTACTGGTCAGATCAGAAGACCTTCTGTATAGCAAAGGAAGTGTGGGTGTAGGTCCATGACTATGTGACCCAATGGTTATATCACATATGCAGAAGCTGAAGCTGTTGGCTTGAAAGAGCATTAGAAAGTACAACCAATCAGGCTATAAGCAGTATTCTATGTCGAGCAGGCTTCAACCTCCAAGATTCAGTATACACATTGCATCAACAACTTTATACAGTATCATGTAGGAAGAGTACTTACATCTGAGAACCGAGGAATAGAGACAGGAGAATCTCCACTAATTATTCTTCATGACCCTCTGGGGGTTTTATGTCTCCCATTCCTGCAACTCTAGCCTCTTCATGGCTGGAAATCCTAATCCCCAAAGGGTGCAAAGTCTTGCTCAGGGAAAACAATGAGAATCCTATTAAGCTACAAGCTATGGTTGACACTTGGGCACTCAGGCTCTTTGTGCCCAGAGACCAGCAGAAAAGGAGTCATACTCTTGACAGGAATAATTGACAGCAATCACCAAGAGGTGGTAGGGTTTCTGTCACACAGTGGGAGCAGGGAAGAATGTGTGTGACACCTGGTGATCCACTTGGGTATCTACTGCTACTCGTCCAACTGTACTGATAAATTAAAAAGGCCAGCAACCACAACATGAAAAATTTATGGTAACCAAGGGTTCATGGTCTTCAGGGATGGTCCAGATTATCATACCACCAAACAAGGCAACAAGACCAGCAGTGGTGGTCTGAGGAAGAGGGGAATCCATAATGGATAGCTGAGGAAGAAGATGATGAGTATCAGATGGGGTCCCAAGACCAACTACAATAGTAGGGACTGTAGTTTATACTACTAACCTTCTTCTGTGCTTCCCTTAAAAAAAGAGGCTCTCCGGAATCCCGGGCTAACTTCTGCCTCAAATGTCTTTGAGGAAGCCAATACAATCAGTTCAAGGGATGGACTATTGTGAAGACGTGTAGGTACCACTTCTGAGAGCCCACTTAAAAGAAAGATTTTTTTTTCCCCAACACATAAGGTGTGTTAGTCCTTCCAAGTTTGCCTCAGAGAGCTGTGATAATCCAAGAAAGAGCATAATCTTCTTGGGGTGGCCCACCCCCCCAGTGACAGATCATGAAAGTGTTATAAAGGCCTGGCCATTTCCCTTACTGTAAGATATCAGCTCATTATAAGTGACACATACTTCAGAATCCCCTTTGGGGTTAGCTGGGGCTTTGTTTCACCAGCACCTGTTTGACTTCTCTCTCTCCCCCGTGCTATTTCCTCCATAACCACCAGGACCATGGAGGCCTTTATAATAGGGTTTCCATTCCCAATGTCTATTTTTCACATTTCTAGTGATATTCCAGTAGAACTTCCTTTTTATAATAGTCATTTCATATGCAAAAGCCTCAAATTGCCACTGAGTGAAAGCCAACTCTCAGAATTTGAGTCCTTCTTTCTTAGGACAAAATTTAAGATACAATCTGTGGCTTTCTACTTAATAGAAAACAAAAATAATAAAATAAAATAACACCTTCTTTGGAAAAAAATTGACCATTCCAAATGATGGAAAATTCCATTATTTTTCCTCTTGAACTCAAGTTATTATTTTTAAAATCAATCAATCAATAAATACAGCTTGCCTCTGGTAAGGAATTTGATTCCCCGGGGAAATATATTTCACTTGTAGTAAATTCAAAAAATTATACAAAGGTAACTAGGGTGTAATTACTGTCCTGGGAAATTATAATTCCTAGTTACTTACAATCTCTTTATTATATTTCTGTGTGGCAATGTTGAATGTGCTACTCTTGCATACCTCCTAGAGTTTTTATGAGAGACAAATTTAAGGTAAGTAGATTGCCATTTCAAGTTAGCTTTTGGTTCTCTTTTCTTTTAAACTGGTCTTGTAATGACAATAGCATTTCTCAAATGGCTGCAGTTAAGTCTTTACGTTTGTTGTTTTTCTTTTCCCTGCAATCATGATAAAGCATCAATATATTTTATATATAAATTAAGTAGTTTCCATAGAATTCTAAATTGATTGATGATTAATTTATTCTTTTTCAACACAATTTACTAGATTCCCACTGGTTGTCAGACCCTTGGCCAAATGTTAGGGATACAGTTGAACAAGATATGGTAATTCCCTTAAGGAAATTATTGCCTAAGAAAACATAGTGTGAATGGTTTCTTAAATGGGCTTTATTCTTTTGCTAAAATCGTTTTGAATTGTTTGTCAGGGTTATGGGCTGAATTGTGCCTCCCCAAAATGCATATGTTGAAGCTTTAATTCCTAATGTGACTGTGTTTGGACATAGAGCATTTAAAGAGGCAATTAAAGTTAAGTAAGCTCATAAGGCTGGGGCCCTAATCCAGTGGTACTGGTGTTCTTATGAGAGGAAGAAACACCAGTAACACATGCACACAGAGAAAAGGCTATGTGAGGACACGGAGAGAAGGTGGCCATCCATAAGCTAAGGAAAGAGGCCTCAGGAGAAACCAAACTTGCCATGCCTTGAACTTGGTCTTCCAGCCTCCAGAACTGTGAGAAAAATTAATTTATGCTTAAGTGACCCAGTCTGTGGGTTTTGTTAGGAAAACCCTAGTCGACTAATACAGTCAGATATTCCTTCTTGGCAAATTGACTGAGAATTTGCTCTGGTAAAGTGTGATGATACGTGAACACTCTACCGCTAAGAACATCCTCATTTTACAGCATTGAAACTAAAATCCCAGTCCCCCCAAAATATTTTACTGAAATATTCCTTTTCTCCATCACTTTCTTCTCCAGGGCAGGTCACAGAGCAGCAGCTGGGAAGGGAAACAGGGATGATCTTTCTTCTATTCCTCCTCTACTTGAGCTCATGCCCTTCTTCCTCCTCTTGTTCTGATTCTTCTTTTCTCAAAAAATTATTTTAATGTTTATTTATTTTTGAGAGAGAGACAGAGCATGAGTGGGGGAGGGGCAGAGAGAAGGGGAGACAAAGAATCTGAAGCAGGCTCCAGGCTCTGAGCTCTCAGCACCAAGACCATCACGGGGCTCAAAGTTACGAACAGTGAGATCATGACCTGAGCCGAAGTCAGATGCTTAACTGACTGAGCCACACAGGCACCCCTGTTATGATTCTTCTGACTCACTCATCTTGGGTTGGGGCCAGACAAGGGGAGGTGTATGAAGGACAAGTGTTGCGTGTTCCTTTCTATGACACCCCACAGTTGAGGCCCTCTTTTCTTGTGCTATAGACAGGAGCACTGCTGGGCTCTTCAGAGAAACTGAGAAACTGCCCTGGGAAACTTTCCATCTCCCTTGTCGCAGACATTGATTGTGTGCTTTCAGTCTTACTCTGTTAAATTCTCTCATTCCTCTTCAAGCAGGCATGCCTCTTGGACAGGGTTCTTTCAAGAGGACCTGGTCCTTGCAATTCTGTGTAGTATCACTTGACGCAGGCAAACACATATATACTAGACCCTTCCATCTGTGAATACATGGGCCCCTCTGCTCCCTCTGCCATCATCCCTCCTCTCCCTCGTGGGCAACCCCAGCTGGCAACTACTCTCGGAACTTACCAGGTCAGGTGCAACCATTGCGCTTTCTCCTCAGATCTGCCTCCAATCGCTTGGAAAATATTCCAGGTTCTTTCTGCCAAGAACCCTCATGCAGTACCAATAGCAGCACTGAACAGGCCTCCTTGTCTCTGCTGCTCATCAAGCTTCACCTGAAGACTGAGATGCTGGCCAGCTCCTCAGTACACAGAACAACTATCTCTACAAGTGATTCTCTTGCTATTTCCCATACCTTATATGATTTGAAGCAGTAAAGGTGAAGCACTTTCCTCTTCTCCATAAGAAAAGGAAGGAATCAACACCACAGTGTTTCTACTCACATGAATTTCTTTCAAAGAGTCTCTGGAATGAACCTGTAACCTTCTCTGATATAAGCTGGAGATTTCAGGTGGGGACCATTAGTGTAGGAACCATTTTGGCTGTCTCTTGGGAAGACCTGCATGGATACATCCAGCATCTTGTGTCAGAATGTGAATGTCCTTAGCCCCTTCCACCACATTGTCTTCAACTTGTATCTCTAAGCTAAAATGACACAATGAAAAGTCCCATCTCATATCCCGCTACAATACAATTTAAAAAACCATCATATATTATTCTAACATAAAATATAGTTATTGTTCCTTTATAAGTATAATAATTGAACTTTGTAGACAACTTGGAAAAAAGAAATGATGAAGGGAAGTAAAACATATACTGGATTTATGATTATTTCTATGAACCAAAACCTTTATTTAGAAAAATCAGTGGTTAGAAGTTATCAGGGAAATTTTATACACTTTTCCTTCATGATATAGAACTGTAAATACTTTTAAAGTAGGTGTCTCTTAAACTTTGTATTATTATTTTCTTTGCCTCACATCTCAAGAGGTCTCTTATCCTTCTTAGGACAATTGCTTTCCTCTCTTTTCCCTCAGTTCATTTTTAATATGGAACTCAGTATCCCCAAAGCCCTCCTTGTTCCTTCAGGAGGCAGTCACACTTTCAGTTGTGTCTTAAAAGTACCACGTGGGGCGCCTGGGTGGCTCAGTCGGTTGAGCGTCCGACTTCGGCTCAGGTCCTGATCTGGCACTCCGTGAGTTCCAGCCCCGCATCGGGCTCTGTGCTGACAGCTCAGAGCCTGGAGCCTGTTTCAGATTCTGTGTCTCCCTCTCTCTCTGACCCTCCCCCATTCATGCTCTGTCTCTCTCTGTCTCAAAAAATAAATAAACGTTAAAAAAAAAATCTTAAAAAAAAAAAAAAAGTACCACGTAATCACTATGTGGAGAAACCAAATGGTCAAATTATGTTGTGGACAGACTCTCACATTTTTTTTTTTTTTTTTTTTTTTTTTTTCTGACAACAAAGGCCTCTATTGTATAGACCCTGAGTCTCATTCTGGTAACTTAACTGAACCATTTCTTTGACTTCTGACTTCTGCCTTTATCCTGAAAATGATCCTCATGCAAAAAAAGACAAAAAGCAAAACAAACAACAGAAAACTCCTTAAAAAAATCCTACGTTGTCTTAAGGAGAAGGCATAGTCCCTGTGCAGATATATTCTCATGAATTTGGCAGAATATAGAGGAGAGAGGCGAGCTATAGAGGCAAACTGTTAATTCCTAGTTATAGAAACTTTGGCAAATATGCTAACCGTCAGATCCCCCTCACTTCTTTGACATGAAAATGGGGGAAGGTAACGTCTACCTCTCTGGTATTGTGAGAATTAAATCAGAAAATAAATAAAGATCCTAGATCATAGTATGTAATTCATAAACATCTGGTTATTTACTAAAACCCCCAATAAAAATTGGGCTGTTCCTCACCTTATAAGCAGATACAAAGAAGGTGTAACAAATGTGTCTACTTCCTAGTGTCCATTTCTGATTTCTTCTTCCAGACTAGCCATTCCCTAGTTTCCTGTGCTTTGGCCCAGTCCAGGAAGGAAATTTCTTGGCGTTTCAGCAACCCAGCTGAGAACTTCAGATCTGCTCCTGAGGCAGTAGGGGTAGATTTGTAAAAGTAGTAAGTATGGAGCCAGAGGCCCTAGAGAAGGAAGTGATTTCTATGATATTTCACCTGTGAGTACAACATAGAGGGTACATGAGCATTCAACAATTACATATGTACAATGTATGATTAGTATTAGACACTAGCTTTGTAGTCTCAGTAAATAAATTGACCTCTCTGGGTCTGTCTCTGCACCTATTAAAAAAGGATAGTGAACTTGATGATCTTAAAATTATTTTCTACTATAATATTTTATCATTACCTTAAAGGCTACTTCAAGAATACCTATTTTGATTTATAACTATAAGCAAGTGAATGTAATTAGTGGTTTATTCAGATTATACAGGATTGCCTAGGTATTTTCTATTTTAAAAGATACAAGTGGGGATGTACAGTTTAAATTTTTCACTCATTTGATAGTAGTTATTACTATTGAATTTTTTATGCCTTAGTATAGAGTATATAAGTAAAAAGCTTCAAATACATGTGTCCACAATAATTCAGTAATTAAAATTCAGTAAACACTTCTCCTGAATCTTTATATCTTATCATCCTTAAAAAAAGTCTAAAATACAACAGAATATTAGGCAGAAATTATTTCTAGTTTATCATTTTAGAAATGTGTTTATGATTTACTAGTTTATACGGGGAAAATTTTGCCAAAAAAAATAAGAATGCAAGGATGGCAGTGTGGGTATCTCTTCGAGATTCATATTTCAATTCTTTTGGATAAAGACCCAGAAATGGGATTGCTGGATCCTATGGTAGGCCTGCTTTCAATTCCTTGAGGAACTTCCATATTATTTTTCACAGTAGTTACACCATTCTATATTCCCACCAGCAGTGTGTAAGGATTCCTTTTGCTCCACATCCTTGCTAACATTTATCTTTTTCCCCTCCCAGCTTTATTGGGAAATAATAGACCTACATCATGTTTAAGTTTAAGGCACATAGTATGATGGTTTGACTTATATATATTATGAAATGATTATCACAATATGTTCGGCTAACATCCATCTTCTCATATAGATACAATAAATAATAAAGAAAAAGGAAAAACATTTTCCCCTTGTGATGAGAACCTTAGGATTTACTTTTTTAACAACTTTCCTATACATCAACAGCAGTGTTAGCTGTAGTCATCATATTGGACATTACATCCCATTATATCCCTAGTACTCATTTCTCTTATAACTGGAGGTTTGTACTTTTGACCCTTCAATCCCCTGTTCCCCACTCTCCACTTTGTTGTACCTTGTGCTAATCTCCAGCAAGGGCTTCATCTCCTATTTTGTTTCTTTACCTTCATCTGTACATACCTTTTCCACATTCATCACTTTCATGGTGATAATGTTGGCCTTTTGCCCAGTTTTCAAAATCTCTGGTAATGTTTTGAACATTTTATTCTTCTTTGTATCTCAAGAAAGCTAGATCTCATAGGTTTTCAATTAATACTTGATGAAATGAGTAGGAATCAATTAATACAACACTACATAAATCAGGGTGTTTAGTGTTTGTAGCTCAATATTCTCCTTCTGTTTGTATAGTCACCAGCAACTAACTGATGGACTAGCTATGAGATGCATCTGTGTAAACTAGGCCTGAGAAGCAAGTACTTTGCTTGTTCACTTTTTTATATATCGTTATAAATTGGGCATAAAGAAAGGAGATTCCTTAAATCTTTTGCATTTCAGTATAGTCTTGCTCTACTCAGTAACACAACAAAAGTTAAACATAGTTATAATATCCCATTCGAAGAGGAGTTAAGTATTCAGATTTGAAATACGACATAATACAGTAGGGGTGAGATGAGGTGACCAATAAAATGTGTTATTAATAATAAAACTCCCCAAATAATCTAGAACATAGAGATTTATTTGTTTAGACTCCAAAGACTATTGAAATGAAGAGCATTGAAAAATTTACTTCACTAATTCCAATTCCTTAAACTAACTTTTGACATAGCAAAGGGATCTATTTCTTCTCGATATTTAGGTCATGAAATAACTATGAAGCCAGATAGTATGTTGGTTTTGTTAAGACAGATGGCAGAAGAGGAGGTTATCTGAGCAGACTTTTCATAAAGAAATTAAAATTTAATTCTCTGCTGAGGGATTATTACTGTATGGTGGAAAAGTATTTTTTTTTCCTATTTATTCTTGGGTTTTTGTTCATATACAGATCCAGAAGTATGAACAAACACAGCTGTTCACCACATTAACCAGAGACCTATTAGAATAAGGAGCCATTTTCATGCCAAATGTTATATTGGCAGAATGAGAAGTGGTGTGATTAACTGAGTTCCTTGAGCTGGATTAGAGATCGTTTGGATTGTGTGACAAGTTCTACTGGCAACACAGTTTTCATGGAATGCTGTGAGAAATTAATTCCAACAGATACAGTGAGTTAAGGTCTAACAAAATTATTTCAAAGACAAACAATTTTTTGTTTTGGTCAACAGAACCAGATGATGGAGGCAGAGCAGAAAAACTTTTTAAATCAGGAGAAAATAAGAAAGCTTAATTGGGTTAAAAATTACTTCTTTAAGATCTTTTTTCCTTGTCTTTTATTTTTTTTTACAGCTACCCATCAGTTTAGCTTTATTTTTAGTTTTTAGTTACTAGAAAATTTTAAATATTATTAGTGATTTGGGTGTAAGATGTACTTGGTTACAATTATAGGGATGTACTGTTTTTGAAATACTAGCAATTTAGGCTGTGTGGCAATAACATATCACTATGAACTACAGTATCCTGAGAAATTTCAGGAAGACATGAAAGGGAAATTTTTAATTTCCTTATCAATTGAAACACAAAATTAAACACACTCTACTCCATTTCTAATGGAGTATTGTAGAGCACTTTCTTCTTGAGGATTTAAAACCCTCATTTCTGTATCTGGCCATGAAGCTATTCCTTCTGTCCTCAAAATATGGGAGAAGTAGTATTAAGAATGCTCCTGGGGCACCTGGCTGGCTCAGCTGGAAGAACACAAAACTCTTGATCTCTGGGTTGTGAGTTTGAGACTCACACTGGGTGTGGAGATTACTTAAATAAGTAAATAAATTTTAAAAATATTAAAAAAATTAAAAAAGGAGAATGTTCCTCATATGAACATTTTTTCAATTGGATAGGTTTTCAAATTTTAATGTCACTGCAGTGTAATTATTTGAAGCATAGTAGCTGGTATAAAGGAGGTAATTTGCATCTATTATCTATATCTATCACTTTATATATTATACAATATATACTTACACAATAATCTATAAAGAGGGTATTTTTAATGTATATATATTTTGAATATATACTGTTAATATATATTGTTTCAAATATATATTTTTAATATATACTTATACAAACAATAAAGAAAGCATCTTTTTTTTTAATTTTAAAATTTAAAAATTTTTTTTTAGAGAGGGAGAGAGAGAGTGTGAGTGGAGGAGAGGGGCAGGGGGAGAGAAAGAGAGAATACCAAGCAGGTTCCACGCTCAGTGTGGAGCCAGATGCAGGGTTTGATACCACGGCCTTGGGATCATGACCTGAGCTGAAATCAATTGTCAGATGCTCAACCAAGTGAGCCACCCAGGCACCCCAAGAGAGCATCCTTGTGAGAATGCATTGAAGTTGGGCAGTTATTTCAATGTCCTTTCTCTTTTTTTTTTTTATTACTGTGGAATTTTCAAAATAAGTGAATCTCATAATAAAGATAAATTGTGTCAGTTTGCTAAGCATATGTATTTCTAAGGCCATGTGGATTTAAAGGTTTTTTTTTTAATCTTAAATTCTCTCAATCTTTTGATCATTCTGAATCATCACTCAGATATTAATTTATAACCCTTTAACTTAAAAACAAATTAAGGAAGACCAAAATTCATGTTATCTTGCAGCTGTTTTCAAGGAAAACTTTCAGGGAAACATTGTACTCAAATACAAAAAGCAATAAAAATGATCAACATGATGTAGTGTTTAGTATGGATGAGGAAGTATGCCCCATGAAAATGATCTTACATACTCTTCATAACTCTTTGAGGTAGGCACTTCTTATTCTACATTGAGGAAATTGAATCTTAGGGACTCAAAATAGCCAGTCATTCACTGAGGATTTAAACCTAGGTTTGTTCAGCTCCATGGATTGTGCTCAATCACTCAGATACGACCTCAGAAATGAAAGGTGCAGTCCTTTAAAGGAAATCCTTTAAGGAAAATCCTTAAGATTTTTCATCTGCCACAGCCAAAATTAATTTTTTCAATTCACAGCTTTCAAAGTTACAATTCTTTAACTTTTTACCTTCCTTATTTGGTTCAGGATGTGATTTCAAACTTATTTGTTGCATATTTTAAAATAAGAGTATATAACATACTGAAAGGAGAAAAGAAAAATGTATTTATTTTAAATTATCCATGAATTTTTCCTCTTTCCTCTGGTTCTATTTCCATCTCTGTCATGGGAAAATGATTCAGGCTCTCTTAGCCTTGGTGTTGACAGTCATAATGTGGAATCCTGGGAAATAAATATCTATATTTCTCTCTAACTCTACAATGTTTTTTGTAGCAGTGTACTATTGTTATTGAAAAATTGAACAGGAGATTAATATGTAAACAGTATATTTAGGTTGATATAGCTATATTTGTGTATATATTATATATATATAGTTTCTTGACTGTGGGGAATCATATGGCTGAGATTTGTAAAAACATGTTATTTGCAGTTTTCCTCTTAGAGCCAAAGATAATTCTTGGGTGCACTGAAAGCTGTATAAAGAATTTCAAGGCCCTGAGTTCAGATAAAATTAATGGCTGTACTTTAGTACCTAGCAAAGTTTATTACCAATAACTAATGTTTAGGTCAAACTCATGGAATTTGAAAGTTTTAGGTTTAAACTCTTGGTTCTGCCTCTTACTAGCTGTGTGACTTTCCGTAAGTTATCAAACTTCTCTAATCCATTACTCATCTGTAAAACTGTATAACAATATTTGCTGCAGGAGTGTGTTTTTTTTTAATATAAATGTTTATTTATTGGTTTTGAGAGAGAAAGAGAGCATGAGTGGGGTAGGAGAATAGAGAGGGGGAGAGAGAGAATCCCAAGCAGGCTCTGAGCTCAGCGAGGAGCCTAACACAGGGCTTGATCTCACCACCCTGAGATCATGACCTGGAGATGATGACCTGAGCTGAAATCAGCAGCCTGAGGCTCAACCTGCTGTGCCACCCAGGTGCCCTGATGTAGTGTGTTTTAATCATTAAATGAGATAATACAAGAAAATCACTTGACACTGTCCCTATATATTGTGAGTGCTCACTGCAAAATTTCTCTTGCAGTTACACACATTAACTGCTTTATCTTTTGTCTGTCTCTCCTTACTCTTATTATTCATACACCCTGTAAACCTTCCTGCCTTTAAAAATAAGCTCCCTCTACGGACACCTGGATGGCTCAGTCGGTTAAGTGTCAGACTTCAGCTCAGGTCATGATTTCATGGCTTCCCATTCTATGTATACCTCTCTCTCTGCCCTTCTTCCATTTGTGCTCTCTCTGTCTCAAAAAAAAAGCAAACATTAAAAAAATTTAAAAATAAGCTCCCTCTGGCCCCTACCTTTACCTCTGATGCTGGCAGGCTGGGTCCCAGGACCCAGAGGAGTCCCCACAGGACCAGCCAAGAGGTCCCTGGCTGCATGCATGATAGAAATCAAATACAAACTAGCAGGAAGTGAAAACGGACTCTACTGCAGGCATATGGAGAGTGCAGGTACAGGCAGAGTGTCTGGGAGACTTGGAAAGGAAAGGAGGGGCTGTCATCTTTGTTTGGGGTCTAAGGTTTTTCTCATTTTTCTCGAAGACATGTGTTCTTTCAGGCATCTAGGAACCGGTTAGAACAAAGATGAGGGCCCAGGTGTTACTCCTTTGAGCTATGGGGTCTTGGCATCGAGATGTCTATCACTGGTGGTCTGGAATATGCATATCACCTTAGATGTTATCTAAGATGTTATCTTAGATGTTATCACATATCCTTCCTTAGATGTTATCTATTCTAAAGAAATCATGAACTCCCTGTCCTGAACAAGGAGCACATACACTATCTGCATTCTGACACATGTGTAAAGTGAGGGATGCAGGTCCTAGCAAGAATAGAAGCAGGAAAAGGAGCAAAAGGCAGGTTTTTATGGAGTCCTTCAACTTTCCTCTCACATCTTACACCCCTTTCCATCCCTTATTCTGCAGTCTCTTACAGTAACGCTCATCATCAGTGTTGCTTAAAACACTGTTTCCTCTTTTTTTTTTTTTTTTAATTCTCTTTAACAGACGTTTTGATCAGGATTTCACCCTCATTTCTCTTCTGAAACACTCATGCTAAGGTTACTAATGACTTATTTGACGAAAACAAGGACCAATTTTGAGTCTTCATTTTGCTTGGCTTACAAGCCATAATTAACAAAATGTATTATTTTCTTCTATGAAAATTCTTTTTTACTTGGTTTTTCTCCTACCTCACCAGCAGCTCCTTTCAGTCACCTTTCTGAATGTTGTATTTGGTCCTCTATCTACCTTGTGGTCTTGTGACTTCAGGAGAATTAATATGCTGACTTCTTCCATATTGTCATCTCATTTCCTGACCTTTCTCTCTGTTGCTGTTTTCTGTCATCCCTTTTTCTATTCCTGTGTGTGTGTGTATTTATCTGTTTTCTCTGACATCACGTGTCTAGCTTTTTAGCATATCTTGTTGTTTGTACTTCAAATGTATTTTCAGAACTTGCCCACTTCTCACCACTTCAGATGCTACCAAGACATTGTCTCTTATGGGACTCCTGAAATAGCTCTCTGCTTGTGTTCCCTGTTAATGGTCAAGGCAATGAAAGAATGAATAATAAGTAGCCTCTATCATTGCTATGCTTTTATATAATAACATCTAATCCTAAAGATGGGTACAGTTGCCACTATATTGTGAAAACCCATCCTCTGCACTTCTTGTGGAGTTCTTCCTAGTTGGAAATGACATTGATTTATTCATTGAATCAACAAATCCTTATCGAGTGCTTACTATTATTCAGTAGTATCTCTACTAGGGAATGAAAAGCTGAATAATTCACATTCACTCTTCTCTGGGAGATTGTCCACTAGTAGACGGTATGGGGATGGTTTGAGTACCCACAAAACATGAGACAAGAGTGCTTCTGATTTTTTTTTTTTTTTTGAGTGTCAATGAATGTGACTAAGACCAAAAGCTGCTGTGTAAGAAACACTGCACCTTGGATTATACAATATAACCTTTCAACACTGGTAATTCCACTTCAAGTCTTCAACAACATGGAGGAATACTGAAATAGTACGAACATTGTCAGCTTAGATACGGGAGCGCAATGTTGGATAGGATATTTGTTCGTTTTGTATTGGGTCATCTCCTGCAAGCAGAACACAGTCCCTAGGCTGTGGAACAAAGCCTCAATCCAAAATCAGACCATTTGCACAGAGAGTTGGTCATCAGCAGACAATGTTGGCAGTCAGTCAGGGACGGACTGCTAGTTCAATATCTTGCCCCTGAGGCAAATTGATATTAACAGGAAGTAATACTTTTGGAGGCAGCAATTTCAAGCTCTGCAGGCAATGCCATGTTTCTTTTTAAGTGTTATTTATTTTCTGGAATGTAATTCAGAGGAAATTATTGTGCCATTTTAGATGCCACAACTTTGGTTTTCTTCATTTATAAGCACTTCACTTTTTATTGTATGAGGACTTCTCATTTTGTTAGTCTGTTCTTCGAGGTGTTCTGATGTGATATTTGGTGGTGGTGGTTTCTACTGCTGTGCACTCATAATTAGGATCATAAACAGCAGGTGAGGTAGAGCTTTGTGAACTGTCAGATTGGGTATGTTAAGAAAGTGGCAATTATTTCATTGAACACAAGCAATTTGTCTCTGTACCCTAGACATGACTCATTTTTTTCCCATTCCTGAGATGTTACATTGTTAAGTGTGTTCAAAACAAATTTTATATTGGAAAACTGATTGACAGCTTAAGATATGTAATCTATTAAAACATTTTTTTACTGTTTATTTTATTTTATTTTATGTTATTTTTTTTTATTTTTGAGACAGAGACAGAGCATGAATAGGGGAGCGGCAGAGAGAGAGAAGGAGACACAGAATCTGAAACAGACTCCAGGCTCTGAGCTGTCAGCACAGAGCCAGACGCGGGGCCTGAACCCATGAACTGTGAGATCATGACCTGAGCCGAAGTCAGACGCTTAACCGACTGAGCCACCCAGGCACCCCTAAAGATATGTAATCTAAAAGTTAATAGTATATTTAGTCACACGTCAACTCAATTATTTTAACTTCTGAGGATAGTGTAGTGGACACCTAATGGTTTTCTGCTCATTCTCTATTCTCTTAGTTCGTAAATTTATTGCCATTGTCATTTCAATCATGTGATTCTATGTATCTGTGCATACAGTGATTAGTTCTAGAAGGCAGACCTGACCTAGGTTGACTCCATTATGATATTCTACTCCATGACTACTATTATTTGCCCAAAGATGGGCAATTTATCCAATTTAACACTTCCTGTGGATTTTTAGAATTAACACTAGACAACAAGCGTATCAGTTCTTTTTCAGAAGTGAAGATTAGAAATATTAATAAGGTCTTTGGTATTCTTGCTTTTAAGTCAGTAGAAGAAACAAGATTGATTGAATAAAGTGGATGCATGCAGAGAACCAAGGGCAAGAAGTGGAGGGTGTGGATCTTGGCAATTTTCAAGTCTTTTGATCCCATTATCCCATTTACCACTGCCCTTGACAAAAGTTGGTTATATGAGCCAGTAAATCCTTTGTATGAAACTGAGTTAGTTCAGGTGGATTTCTGTCATTGTTATTAAACTACATCTGATAAGTATGGCAAAGATAATTCTTTCTTGTATTTGCATTCTTTCTCTACAAGCAAAGTGACATAATCCTGTGCTCCTCAGTGTTGACCCCAAATACCTTTTATTCATTTTTTTGAAAACTTGTCACATGATTTTCCTATTTTAAATAGATCAAATAATAACCTCTTCATCTAGCCTGAATTGTGCCAAATTAATAATACTCTAAACATGTGGGTAAATAAAATCAGACACTTTAGATGTCAGGCACATTTTCATTGGTGAATTTAAGAAAATAACTTTAAGTAGAGGTGGAAACGTGATCTATCTAAATGCTCAATGTTCTACAGAAGTTATTAATTAGCCTGAAACCATTTATAAATGAAGTGATTGTTAACAACAATAAAAGAAGGCTACCATAAAACAATTTTTTAGGTAGTACATCTGTGCAATGCTGTCATTAGTACTAGATATCTGATATCATTTGTTTTGCTAATATGCACGTAGAACTAAAGAGAGGTGCTTTTCTAAATCTGAACTTTGTTTAAATACTATTGAAATATTCATCTCCATCAAAGATAAATATAGCCAGCGTTCCTCAAACAGAACCTATATATATAGAGGGAGCCCTTGTCAACCTGTCACCCATATGCATCGTCTTAAACCATACTTAATCTCCAAATAAAGATAATAACAAGGCCATAATTTCACCTAACATGATACAATTATCACACGTACAACTGAAAATGCACTAATCATCCCAGAAGAGGAGGTCAGGTCCTTGAATCATATTTGCTCTTCCTTTTTTTGAAAAGAAAATATTTAAAAATTTTTAATGTTTATTTATTTTTGAGAGAGAGAGAGAGAGAGAGAGAGAGAGAGAGACAGAGCATGAGCAGGGAGGGGCAGAGAGAGAGGGAGACTTAGAATTTGAAGCAGGTTCCAGGCTCTGAGCTGTCAGCACAGAGACTAATGGGGGCTTGAACTCATGGACCGGGAGATCTAAGACAAAGTCAGATGCTTGACTGTCTGAGCAACCCAGGTGCCCCTATTTACTCTTTTTCTTAATAGCCTGAAACTTAAGTGCTATGATGCAGATTGACAAAACTTATACACTATAATATAAAGTCAGTACATCTGATGTTACATGATAATGAATAAGAAAGGAAATAAAACATAATTTATGCACACACACATATCTTCATAACAAAATAAGGAGGAAAAGCTCGTAAAAATTACAGTGCTCGTTTTTGTAAATGGTCATGTGGTCATAGTTGGTATTTATAACTACCTTCTACTACCCATGTTGTATTCCCTTTACCTTCAGCAAACTTATTAATGGTTGTGATTCTTTACTTGGTGGCACGACCCATGCCTTCATTCCTGAAGGGTCTGGGCCATTAATAGTCAGGCTTGGATTGAGTTGTAGTTTTCCATTGACCTCGATCACAGGGCATGATAATACTAGGAGACATTCTAAGAAATCATCTCTATTCCAGACATATTCTTCCTTATATCATTGTAGAGATATACTCCAACTTCCCCTTGATAGTCATAATCATTTACCCCAGCCAGCACAGCAAATCACTTCTTTGTCTGGTAATTCAGAGGTATGAGGAGTCAAAAGTGGCCAGATGGCAGTTTTAATTTCCAGTCCAATGGAATCAGTATTGTCTCTCCTGGAGAAGAACTTCTCTCTATGGAACTAAGACCTCTAGATCAGGAGGGTTGTGAGAACAGGAAGCAAAAACTTTGCTGTGGATCACTAGGAGTGACAGTGAATTGTGTCACTCCCATTTTCACCCCTTGATTTCTGGACCCATGAATCCTGACTATGGGGAAAAAATATCACCATACACTGTATGTTAATTCAGAACTTATACAACCTTCAAGATAACCTATGCCCAGCTCTACAAGGTATCACCACCTAGCTGGCACTGTAAATGAGTTTTCAAAAGGCTATTCCACTATTTTATCAAGTTGGCTGTTTCAGAATGGTGGGGAACCTAGTAAGACAAATGAACTCCATGAGTATTGGCACACATTGCTACACTTCTTTTGCTGTGAAGCAGTGTTGTGTAGAATACCATGACAATGAATAAGGCATTGTGAAAGTCCATGGATGGCAGTTTTTCCCCAGCTATATTGAGGTATAATTGACATATAACATTGTGTAAGTTTAAGATATACATGTGATAATTTGGTATATGCATTATTGCAAAATGATTACCATAGTAAGATTAGTTAACACATCCATCACCTCACAACTTTTAAGATTTATTCTCTTAGCAATATTTGAGTACACAATACAGTATTGTTAACTATAGTCACCATGATGTACATTAGATCCCTGAAACTTATTCATCTTACACAGGTTTTTCCTCCACTATCCAAAAGTGGAATGTTCCTTTTGTAAGCCAAAATGGCATGAAGTGAAGAAGCAATTATCATTAATTTATATGGAAAAAGTTTTGAGCATTTTGAGAACTTCCCCAAATAATCTCTCTTGGAGTTTCCTGACACCTTAGGATGGAATCCATATCTTGCTAGCGGATGAACAAAATAAATAGAGATAAAGCACAGATGTTTACATATATGGTTTAAAACTATGGTAGCTTGATGCTGAGATGCTAAGTGTAGTTCCCAGGAAAGAAGCTTGTGGCCCCACTCTCACTGCTCACGGTGCACAGTGCCTCTGTATCAGCTTGCTGAAAAGAAACACTGAACACTATTTTCACTTTTTACCTTTTTTCTTTTTTTGTAAAACCAAAATTTTAAGATTTCTTTCAGTCAGTGAAAATGGGTGTTAATGTAGGTCTTTTGTAAAAGCAAAGTGGTATAATGTGAACTTTTGAAAAGGAGGGATACCTGTACCTGGAAGTTTTTACCCTTTGACCACCTTCACCCATTCTCCTCTCCACTGCACACCTAGCAACCACCAATATACTCATTGTTTCTGTGAATTCTTTTCTTTTAAGATTCCACATGTAAATGAGATAATACGATATTCATCTTTGTCTGTCTGACTTATTTCACTTAGCATAATGCCTTCAGCATCCATTCATACTGTCACAAATGGTAGGGTTTTCTTCTTTTATGATTGAATAAAAGAATACATATATATACATTGTGTACATTGTAATATATATACATTGTATATATACATATCTCACATTTTCTTTATTAATACATAGATGGGCATTTAGGTTGTTTCCATGTATAGTTATTATAAATGATGCTAGGTGTATAGATATCTCTTAAAGATAGTGATTTAATTACCTTCAGATATATACCCAGGAGTGTGATTGCTGGATCATATGGTAGTTTTATTTTTAAGTTTTGAGGAATCTCTATACTGTTTTCCACAGTGGTTGCACCAACTTACATTCCCATCAATAGTGCATGAGAGTTCCCCTTTCCTCTACCTCTCACCAGCATTTGTCATATCTTGTCTTTTTGATACTAGTCATTCTGACAGTTGTGAGGTGATATCTCATTATGTGTGATTTGCATTTTCCTGATGATTAATGATATTGAGCACCTTTTCATGTATCTGTTGGCCATATGTATGTCTTGGGAAAAATATCTTTTCAGATCTTCTAAAAATTATTATTACTATTTTTTTTGCTATTAAATTGTATAAATTCTTTATATATTTTGGATATTAATTCCTTATCAGAAATATGATTTGCAAATATTTTCTCCCATTTGGTAGCTTACATTTTCATTCTGCTTATGGTTTTCCTTGCTGTGCAGAAACAGTGGCAGCTTTTTGGGTCACTCAGTAAATGGGCCAGAGTAATGCACCCAAATGAAGAATGTATTACCTCCAAAATCCAAAGTGGTCCAGTAGGCATTGTGCCTCCTTTTTGGTTGTAGGAGGATCCAGATGCAAAAACTTATATTTTACCCTAAAACAGATATATTTTGACATGCACTACACCGCTGGACCCCTAGCAATTTCTCTAAGGTAGTAGTAACAGGAATGTTTGTTGGACATATTTTCTATCTTCTGATGTTAGTATATCTTACCAATAAGATTAAAGTAGTTGCTACTTTTTGCTCACTGCGTCCAGTCAACATAATGTTATCAATGCAATGGACCAGTGAGACATCTTGTGGAAAGGGAAAACCATCAAGATCCCTACAAAGTAAATTTTGACATAGGGCTAGAGAGTAGACATATTCTTAACATAGGACAGTGAAGGTGTATTACTGGCCTTGCCAGCTGAAATCAAACTGCTTCTTATGGTCTTTATTGACATATGGAGGAAAAAGCATTTGCCAGATCTATAGCTACATGCCAGGTACCAGGAGATGTGTTAATTTGCTCAAGAAATGAAACCACATCTGCTATTGAAGTCAACACCTGGTTAAGTCTGTGACAATCTATTGTCATTCTCTGAGATCCATCTGCCTTCTGCAGAGGCCAAATTGGTGAGCTGAATGGGGATGTGATAGGATTCTCTACCCCTGTGTCCTTCAAGCCCATGATGGTAGCGATAATCTTTGTGATCCCTTCAGGAATGTGGTATTGCATTTAGTTTACTATTTTATTAAGTAGAGGCAGTTCTAATGGCTTTCACTTGGCCTTTGGCACCAATAGTTCTCATTACGCAGTTTAGGGAGTGAAAGTGTAGAGTCTATCTATTCCAAATTATGCATTCCAGAAATAGGGAAATAACCACAGATGTGTTCAGGAACTTACTGGGCCCACTGTTAGGATGGACCAGAGTTAAAATCCCATTAATTACCTGGCCTCCATAAGCCCCTATTATGATTATTGGGTCTCAGTGACATTTGGGGTCTCTTGTAATTATTGTCATTCAGAACCAGTGTTCAGTAGTTCTCTAAGTATCTGATTATTTCCTTTTCCCCAGTGCACAATTACCCTTCTAAAAACATTGTAGGTCCCTCTGGAGAAGGCTCGGTTAAAAATTAACAGTATAAATTCAGTAGTGTACTGGGGTCCTTCTTCAAGGGGAATAGCCTTCCTTCATTCAAGGGATTCTGGGTCTGTAAACTTGCTTAAGTCTGGGAATTTATTGAAGGGTCATGACTAACTGTATTTATGATTCAGGTTATACTTGTTCACTTGACCTAGAACCTTTCTGTTTACACGGTTCAAATAAGACTTTTGTATTCTTTTTATTTCATTTCCAGAATCACCATGATCAATTAGCCAATGCTGTAAGTCTGTTCAAATCAGACTACTCTGATTGCTGCTTTGATTCTCCTGTCCAGTTGAGTAACCATGCCTACCTTACCTTTGGTAGCTGAGTATCACCACTTGGCCCCTGTCACACTGGGAGTCAATTACTCCTGCTACATTTAAGTGTCCCAAATCAGCGACTGTAGTTCCCACTATAAGATCTGTCCTACAGAGAAACCAAGCAAGGAGCTCTGTGAGGATGCCAGGTCTCCTCTCACAAATTAATGTCTCACAGTGAAAGTTATGTGTTCTGGACCCTCCCACTGTGGGTGAATAGGTCTTCAATGACAAATCCACTCTAACATGTCAATCTCTCTAAACCTTTCAATATCTTCCTCTACATTAAACAGAGGCAGGTCCACCATTTCCAGTTCACCTTTTGGTTCATGGTTTAGATGGCTTAGCCAACTAACCAAACAAATTGTTAGACACCCCCTCTCTTTTTTTACTGCATAAGTTGTAACATTAAATGCAGAATCTCTGTTTTGTGAACCCATATCAATAAATTTGGCCTAATCCAACTTTATGTTCTTTTCACTATTATCCTACATCCTTAGTATCCATTCGCATATTTCCCAGATTTCTGTCCCTATAAATTAAAAAATTCAAGTAGTTTCCCTTGGAGGGTAGCATATCTAATCAAGGATCACACTTTGTACCTTACCTTTAGGGGCCTGGTGAGACTTGAGTCTAATCACATGTATGGAAGTAAAGAGAGGCAATGGGCATGGATCCTGAGGAGAATCATTGTCTTCTCTGGCAAATGGCTTAGGGGAGTTCTTTACCATTTCGTTAGGCAATGCAGAATTAATCTCCTCAGAAGGAGGTGGAGAGGCTACGACAGGGTGTGGAAAGGCCTCTTCCACTGACAAAGAAGATTCATCAGAATTTAGGTGCCCAAAGGCTCAAGCTTCATTAGGATCTTCCCACAATTCCCATCCCAATTTATAGAATCTCATTTTTTCCCTAGTCGATGCCTTTCCTTTAACAGTAGACATCTTGTTAACTTGGGAGTTTATCCTGCTTTGTTATTCAGCCAGTCACAAGATGAGACTTGGTGTTTGATTTTCAGCAATGTCAGACCAGCAGCTCTTGTGTCTCCTTTGAGGTACACATAGAAGTGTCTATGTCATTTATGTAGCACTTGGGCTAATAATTCAAATTCCTGAGCTCATCCTTTTCTTTCACCAGTTTGTCCAGTGATGTCAATCTCATTGTATTTGTTAGTTTTCCAAAATTGTTTGGTAGTATCATATGCATATTCCCCCAGTGCTCTCTTTACTATTAGGAATATAATCAATATCATCTTCAAATATAATCAGATTAGAAGACAAATTCCAGAAACCTCAGACCTAATGCAGAAAACTCATCCATAAAATTCTGTTACTCTACAATCACTTTCAGTACCAAAATCTGTGTCAGGGTACTCTATAGAGAGGACAAAACTATATAATATGTATATTATAGGCTTGTGATTATGGAGACTGAGAGACCTTCAATCTACTCTCTACAGATTGGAGACCCAGGAAAACCAGTGGTGTAGTTCTAATCCAAGTTCACTAGGCTGGTAACTAGGAGAACTGATGATGTAAGTTTCAGTGCAAGTCCAAAGGCTAGGAATGCTGATGGTATAATTCTCAGTCCAAGAGCAGGAGAATACTGATGTCTAAGCTCATGCTGTCAGATGAAAAAAGAATTCTCCCTTTCTCCTCTTTTTCATTCTATTCAGACTCTAAACAGATTGGATGATAGCCATTCACACTGGGGTGGATAACGTGTTTTGCTCAGTCTACCAATTCAAATGCTAATCTCTTCTGGAAACACCTGCACAGATGCAAACAGAATGTTTAACCAGCTATCTGTGTCTTCCATGATGCAGTCAAGTTGATGCATAAAATTAACCATCACAGTAAATGTCAATGAACTCTTCTAAAAGGATGTTTTAATTGCTTCTATATCACTATAGGGTGATGATCCCATCTGAAATAATAAGTTTTTTTTAACGTTTATTCATTTTTGAGAGACAGAACAGAACGTGAGGTAGGGAGGGGCAGAAGGAGAGGGAGACAGAATCCAAAGCAGGCTCCAGTCTCTGAGCTGTCAGCATAGAGCCCAATGCAGGGCTCGGACACACTGACCACCAGATCATAACCTGAGCCAAAGTCGGATGCCCAACCGAATGAGCCACTCAGGCGCCCCCATCCCCCATCTGAAATAATAAAGTAATTTTAACCCCCTCTCTTTTTTGGAGCTTTCCTGGAGCAGCTATAGTTTTATACTTTGTATCATAGAAACTTTGGGACACAATTTATTTTTTCTTACTTGACCATAGATTATTTAGGGCAGAATCCATGTTAGTATTTCTACATGTTAGGAAATAAGTTCTGGTGTATAATAGATGTTCAGTAAATGAAGAAATCTTGCTATATTTACACAATAGATTTGGCAACTGAAAGCCTATTCTGATTTAATCAGATGGTTCAGATGGAAAATAAGATCATTTTAGAATTGTGTCTACCACAGAGTAGGACTGTGTGTGTGTATGTGTGTGTGCTGGAGAGAAGAGCAGATATTGGGCTATGCCAACACAAAACAGTAACAGGAACACAATAACAATAACAATGAAATGAATTAATTTTTTTCTATTCTTTATTAAGTTCTCTCTTTAGTGTGGCTTAGTAATCAAGTACACTGGGATTAATGGTTCTATGTGAGTTCGCCCTTTTACAGTAATCACTTAGGGAAACAGTTAATAAACAAAATATTTTGGAACTGTTTTTGGAATTAATACCTTCCAAATTTGTACCATTATTGTAAAAGACTTAATTCATAATTTTTTAGAAGAGAACTGATTTTAGGAAAAATGTAAAAAGTAGATATTATTATTTATGTTTTCAAAAAAAAAAGATTAGTATTAGCCAAAGGCTGATAAAACTCTCAAGCTAGACAATACCATTTTGGGTAAAAAGAAATAAAGTATGGCTAAACACAACTTAGATTTCTTTATATGGCTTGCAAAATGTTCGAAAGAAATGAAAATGAGATTTCAAACGTGTTGTGGTTAAGGGAAGTCACTGGAATTTGTGCTTTCAATTTGTATATTTTAAACATTTATTGGAAATCTTCATTTTGAATTATTTATTTAGCTTTGTACCTCACCTACTTTCAAGTAGGATTTGAAACACTGAATTTATGTATACTTATTTGTAATATTTAAATATATCAGAGCAAAATATTTATGTTCTACTGAATTTTACTTTAATTTTCTTCTCTTGTGTTGTAACAAAAAGATTTCTTTTCATAAAAATATATTCTACAATTAGTAGACTTAGAATTAGTCTTCTAAAATCTCTCCTCTGATGACAATTTTTTTCCCTCATTGAGATAGTCCCAGATTGCTTATTTAGTCAACTCAAAATTGTTTTGCTTCTTAATATCATGCAAGTACCCTCTCAGAAATATTTTCAGAACTCCGTGAGGGAGGACCACAATTTCCTAGGGCAATTTATGATATAAAGGGACATGAAAGCGGCAAGCTCTCCACATCAAGGACATGTTGCTTGTTTTCTCAGGGAATGATAAGATTAATGGTATTTCCTGATTTTATTCTAAAAGTCAAAAATACTGCTGCTGTGTCTGGAAAATATCTGCTTTTCAAGAAAATTTTACTGCTTTGTTTTTTGCTCAAATAATGAGCTAAACTATTTGAAGGAGAACAGTACATACAGAAAATAGAAGGACTTTACATTTCTTTAGAAAACCACGTAGAAAATTTTGAACTAAATTTATGTTGGAAAAAAAGGGTTGTAGATAATATTTATAATTTAAGTTCACTTAATTTAAACACATAGGTGTAGTTATCATCTTGTATCATTCCATCAGTTGTGACCGGAAAGAGTAGTGTGTCCCCTCATCCTGTGGTATGCCTCTAGAATAGGATTTGGCTACATTTCAGTCCCCAGAAATGGATAATTGGAAGAGATTTGTAGAAAGCTTTAGGTATACTATTTTGATTATAAAAAACAGTGCAGTTTACAAGCATACCTCATTTTACTGTGCTTCACTTTATTGGATTTATAGTGTGCTTTTTACCAATAGAAAGTTTAAGACTTCACTCTTAAAGGAGGAAGTAACTGCAGATGTGGTGGGAATAGCAAGAGAACTAGAATTAGAAGTGGAGCCTGAAGATGAGACTGGATTGCTGGAGTCTTGTGATCAAACTTGAACAGATGAGGAGTTGCTTCTTATGGATGAACAAAGAAAATGGTCTCCTGAGATGGAATCTACTCCAAGTGAAGATGCTGTGAAAATTGTTGAGATTTAGGGTTCTAGAGGACTGAGAGTATTTAGAATATTTGGATTTAGAGTATTCCATAAACTTAGTTGATAAAGCAATAGCAGAGTTTGAGAGGATTGACTCCAGTTTTGAAAGACGTTCTCTGTGCATAAGATGCTATTAAACAGCATGACATGCTGCAGAGGAATTGTTCAAGAAAGGAACATTTTTTTTCATTAGCTTTCCATTTTCCAGATATATTCAATGCTTAATTTCTTGTGTATTCATAAAGCAATTATTAGTGCATGGGAGTGCCCATACATATACATACATATCCCCTCTTTCTCTTTTTTCTACTAATCTATACCTTTACTTACTCTCCAGTTAAATCTCTTTCTTTGAGAACTTTCTATGTGAAAAGACTGCTATTTGCTGATGATATAGTTGTAAGCAAAAAAGGATTTAACTTTTATTCTTATAATATTAAATTTTGCAGGCAAGTAGAGGTGAGATGGATGCATAAGAAAGAGAAGACTTCTAAAATGGTACTGTAAGGAACTTGGTGAACTTGGTCCCCATGGAAACAATGAAAAAAAAAAAAGAAAAATGGTAAAACAACTAAAATTAACTATTCCATAACTCTGAAAGTTATCCTAACCATGGAACAAACTAAAAATCATTTATCCATGAGAAACTTCTGAACCTTTGTAAGATAGCAGGGCCTATAGTGTTTTGACTTTGAGTTATTCCCATCATCCCTCCATCTGTAGTTCAGTGGCATGGAAGCTTAGGAAAAGCCAGCCGTCTTCCATTCGAAGGTAGTACACTGATCTCATTTAGAATTCTGTTAAAAACACTATCCCCAGGGCATAGTCAATATTTTGTCTGTACCCGCAGCTTCTTGGAAAATATCCATTCCTGAGGTGTTGTGGCTATTTTATTTGACTCAGAGCTCAGAATAGTGCAAAAAATTCTATCCCCAGGGCATTGCAGTCTGAAACTAATAGCAGTCTATTGCCAACATCAAAGCCTAGGCTGTTATCTTAGCTGGGAAAAGAAGAGCTTGGTTAAAACTTTAAGGTCCGGTCCTGGAGAACTAAATGACCTTAGGTAACTTTGAAAAGCTTCAACATATTCCTGGGATCAAGAAAGTTGCACTCATACAGGACTTTGTTTTTGCCCAGGAAAGACCTGGAAAAGGAAAAGGTCCCAGTCATTCACCTCTGTCTGAATTTAAGGCCCCATGTAAGCAGGAAGTGAAATTGTAAGCTGCTTAAAATTTGAAGGCATGCCTTTTCGCACAAATTCCCTTGGCAAAGAGTAGTAGACATACAGGCAAGCATTTAAGGAATTCTGACTTATCATTGCTTGACTACTAAATTATATTGATCTTGGGCTGAACCCTAGGATAAAGGCTTAAAACTAAAAATAAGAACTTAAAAAATGATAGCTGGGAACTCAGTGGCAACATACAGCAGGGAAAAGAGAATCTACAGAATTAGTCAAGAAAAGTCCTTAAAAGATTAGAAATAACAAGAAAAACAATAGCAACAGTAACAGCAGCACCAACAAACCTTGGAGGGTAAGGAAGGAATCTGATAACAGAGTTGTTACAATGTAATATCTACAATGACCAGTTTTCAACCAAAAATTTCAACCAAAGAAAAACTGTGTTACATATATAGGAAAAAAAGTAGAGTACAGAAAATGTCATTGATGAGGCCCCAGGTGTTATATTAATAGGCTTAAATGTAGCTGTTTTAAGTATGTTCAAGGGACTAAAGGACACCAGGATTAAAGAATTAAAGAAAATGATAACAATTATGTCTCACCAAATATACAATATCAACAAAGAGATAAATATAATAAAAAAGGAATCAAATGTAAACTCTGGAGCTGACAGTACCATAATTAAAATAAAAGGTTCACTAGAGGGGTGCCTGGGTGGCTCAGTCGGTTAAGCGTCCGACTTCAGCTCAGGTCATGATCTCGTAGTTCACGAGTTCGAGCCCCGCGTCGGGCTCTGTGCTGACAGCTCAGAGCCTGGAGCCTGTTTCCGATTCTGTGTCTCCCTCTCTCTCTGACCCTCCCCCCATTCATGCTCTGTCTCTCTCTGTCTCAAAAATAAGTTAACGTTAAAAAAATTTTTTTAAATATTCACTAGAGAACATTAACAGAAGACTTAATCTCATGGAAAAGAATTATTGAACTTTAAGATATGTCCATAAAGATTTTCCAGTCTGAGGAACAGGAAAAAATTGAAGAAAAATGAAGAGAACGTTAGAGTTTATGGAATACCAGCAACTATACCAACGTACACGTAATGGGAGTTCCGGAAGAAAAGGAGAGAGAGAAAGAGACATAAAAATTATTCAAAGAAATAATGGTTCCAAATGCCCGAAGGTGATGAAAAACATTAACCTACATATTAAAGAAGTTCAACGAACTTCAAGTAAACTCCGAGAGATCCACACCTATCCATGTCATTGTTCAATTGGCAAAAATCAAAGAAAAGAAAATCTTAAAAGCTTCAAAAGAAAAATGACATATCACATGCAAAGAATCCTCAGTGAGATCAACAGGTGGATTTTCATGGATGCCTTAAGGCAGAGGGATGGAAACTTTAAAGTAGTGAAAGGAAAAACCTACTAACCAAGAATTCTGTATTCAGCAAAACTCTCCTTCAAAATGAAGGAGAAATTAAGACATTGCCAGATAAACAAAAACTGAGAGAAAGCATTGCTAGAAGACCTGCCCTATAAGAAATACCAAAGGCAGCTCTTCAGGCTAAAATAAAGGGGCACTAAATGATAACTTGAATCCACATGAAGAAAGGAAGGACAGTGGTCAAGATAGCTACACAGATAAATACAAATGACAGTAAAAATGTATTCTTGTTTGTTACTCTTCTCTATGATTTAAAAGCCAATTCATAAAGCAATAATTATCAAACTATGTTAGTGGCTTATAATGTATGAAGATATAATCGCATAAAGTCTGAAGGTGGGAGCAGAGGTATATTGGAAAAAAGTTTTTGTATAATATTGAAATTAAGTTAGTATCAACCTGAAATAGATGATTTTTATATTGAGATGTTAATTGCAATCCCCAGGTAACCACTAAGAAAATAAGATAGGGAGCTGCATATTTGATGTCAGCCATTTTTCAAAAAGTCACCCATCATGTAAAGGAGAGACCACACTCTAGATCACAGAAAAAGGACTGGATGTTTGAAGTTACAAGAAAGCAGTTTAACTCCATTACAAAAAAAAAAAAAAAATTTAATTATTAGAATTGTTTGTCAATGAAATGGGATGGCTAAGAAAAAAAAAATGAGATTGATATCAGCATAAATTTAGTTTTAAGAGAGGCTGAATGATTTAGTATGTTAAAAAGAAAAACACAAGCCCAAAAGGGAGTAACTTATGCTAGGCCTTGCCACCAAACTGGGGCTTAATGCCTAAGCTAATTACACTTTCAACTTCCTCCAGAAATGTAGTCTTCATCCATCTGTCAGGAATTTTCTAGGGGCTCCTGGGTGGCTCAGTCAGTAAGCATCTGACTTTGGCTTAAGGTCATGATTTTGTGGTTTGTGAGTTTGAGCCCCATGTTGGGCTCTATGCTGACAGCTCGGAGCCTGGAGGCTGTGTCTCCCTCTCTCTCTGCCCCTCCCCTGCTCATACTCTGTCTTTCTCTGTCTCTCAAAAATAAGTAAATGTTGAAAAAAAATTTAAAAAGAAACAAAAACAAAATAATTTTCTGGTCAGCACCAGGGAGGTAATCTGTCACATAGGCCTCTCTGTCCCCTGAATGAAGATGAAATGAACCACCTAATAAGACCTTTTGTCCCCAGTGAAAGGTAACCTCACCAAAAATGATGCTTTTTCTCTGTTAATATCTTTGTTGACCTGCTTTAAAAACCTTTCCCTTCCTGGGGCTCCCAGGTGGCTCAGTTGGTTAAACTTCTGACTTCAGCTCAGGTCATGATCTCACCGTTCATGAGTTCGAGCCCTTTGTCTGGTTCTGTGCTGACAGCTCAGAGCCTCGAGATTCTCTGTCTCCCTCTCTCTCTCTGCCCTTCCTCTGCTCTCTCTCTCTACCTCTCTCTCTCAAAAATAAACATTAAAAACAAACACTCAAAAAAAAAAAAAACTCTTTCCCTCTCTGTAGTCTTTTGGGACTGCCCTCCACTTGCTAGATGGAATGCTGCTTGGATTTATGAATTGATTAATAAAGCCAATTTGACCTTTAAAATGCACTTGTTCGAATTTTTATTATTATTATTATTTATTTTTATTTTTTTTTTCTCAACGTTTTTATTTACTTTTGGGACAGAGAGAGACAGAGCATGAATGGGGAAGGGGCAGAGAGAGAGGGAGACACAGAATCGGAAACAGGCTCCAGGCTCCGAGCCATCAGCCCAGAGCCTGACGCGGGGCTCGAACTCACGGACCGCGAGATCGTGACCTGGCTGAAGTCGGACACTTAACCGACTGCGCCACCCAGGCGCCCCTCGAATTTTTATTATTTAAAAAGTATTATGTAGATGTGGAAATGAGACTTCTAATGACAATTTTTTTTATTCTTATGATTTAATGAAGATCAAACAGAATGTTTGTCAGTAGAACCTCATTAAGACAGTTTTGACATTCAAAATAAAATAGAAAAAAAACCCGACAAATATTAAAACCATTTTTACTTAGACACTTTTCTAAAGAAGACATCCAGATGGCCAACAGACACGTGAAAAGATGCTCAACGTCACTCCTCATCAGGGAAATACAAATGAAAACCACACTGAGATACCACCTCACACAGGTCAGAGTGGCTAAAATGAACAAATAAGGAGACTATAGATGCTGGCGAGGATGTGGAGAAACAGGAACCCTCTTGTATTGTTGGCGGGAATGCAAACTGGTGCAGCCACTCTGGAAAACAGTGTGGAAGTTCCTCAAAATTAAAAATAGAACTACTCTATGACCCAGCAATAGCACTACTAGGAATTGACCCAAGGGATACAGGAGTGCTAATGCATAGGGGCACATGTACCCCAATGTTTATAGCAGCACTCTCAACAATAGCCAAACTCTTATGGAAAGAGCCTGTTTATCAACTCATGAATGGATAAGGAGGATGTGCCTTATATATACAATGGAATACTACTTGGCAATGAGAAAGAATGAAATCTGGCCATTTGCAGCAACATGGGTGGAACTGGAGGGTATTATGTTAAGTGAAATAAGTCCGGCAGAGAAAGACAGATACCATATGTTTACACTCATATGTGGATCCTAAGAAACTTAACAGAAGACCAAGGGGGAAGAGAAGGGGAAAAAAAAAAGTTACAGACAGGGAGAGAGGCAAACCATAAGAGACTCTTAAACACTGAGAACAAACTGGGGGTTGATGGGGGGTGGGGGGAGACGGAAAAGTGAGTGATGGGCATTGAGGAGGGCACCTGTTGGGATGATCACTGGGTGTTGTATGGAAACCAATTTGACAATAAATTATATTTAATAAAAAATAAAATAAAAGCAAAAAGAAATTTTAAAAAATCCATTTTTACTTACCTTTCTTCAATATTTGGTATATAAATTTATTCTAGCCTTCTTATCCTTTACACAGGATTTAAGTTAATTTAATTGTTTTATCTCCTCTGATCATGTTAATTTGCAATAGTTTATATAAGACAACCACACAGATATCGTTTTAGGCTTCTGTTCAGCACAATGTTGGGGAATTTCTGGGGCTTTACCTCATCTTGGTTCCTTTGTTTTCTGGATTGTAGGCATTCTTCTTTCTTATTTTATCCCCTATTTTGATGGAACATTTCCTTTTGAGCTTCCTGAGAAAGGTTGAATGATAAGTGTTTTTGTTGTTGCTGAGATTTTTCATGTCTGAAAATGTCTTTGTTCTATTATTACTTTAAATTAATAATTTGCCTTAGTATAGAGTCCTAATTTGGAAATAATCTTTCCTTAGATTTTGAAGAAACCTTTCCATTGTCTCCCAGCTTTTGTTGCTGTTCTTAACAAATCTAATGCTACTAATAATTTTACTTTTGTTCTAAAAACCTAAATTTTCCTTTTTGAAGATAGTCAAGATCTCTTTGCCCTAGTGTTCTTGAAAGTCACAATGATGTTTATTGGTTGGGTTCTATTTTCATCCATTTGCAGAACCATTAGTGGATCCTTCCTATCTAGACACTGAAGTAGTACTGAAAATGTTTCTTGCATTATTTCATTGTTGATTTCTCCATTTTTGCTGTTACCTTAATTTGAAATGAATATGATGCATTTTTGGCACTGCCTTCTATTTTTTAAAAACTTTCTTTTATAATTTTCTTGTCTTTGTCTTTTTAATACATTTCTGAGAGATTTCCTCAACTTTATTTTCTAAGGATTTTGTTGAATGTTTATTTTTTTTTCTTTTTGGCTATCAAATTTCTGAGAGCTAGCACTATTTTCTTATTCTCTAAATGCTTATTCTTTTGTTTCAAGTCACATCTTTTTCTTGTTTAGTGGTTAAAATAACGTCTCATTTCCTTAAAGATAATACATTTTCATGTATGTATTTGAAATTTTTCTCTTCCTTTTTAGTTTCTTCTTTTCCAATTACTTATTTTCATTTTGTTCCTTATATTTTATGTGATAGGTTTTCTTCAAATATCTGTCAATATTTAATATTTTGCTTATATTTAAGAGTGAGACAGTTAAAAGCTGATTGGAAGTCCTGTGTGTACAATGAGTCTTTATCAAAAGGTAATCAGGTTGGATAATTCATTGACTGTCCTTGAATTTAATTATCTTTAGATGGTGCTATCAAGGCCTGGTCAGATTCTTATCTCTGATTTTCTGTGGGAGCTGGTACAACCCTGGTGACCAAAGCTCTGTGTATCTAGTGTGATAATAAGCATGAGGCTCATTGTGTTCCCTTGGCAACCTTTCTGTATTTTTATATTCAACTATGGCTGAAAGTTTATAGTATTGGTATCCTCTGTTTTAATCTTGCTAGAAGATGACTCTTCAGACTTCTGCCTCAGTATGGGGTGGAAGAATTTATTAGACATACAGAGTAGGAAAAATATTTAAGAATTAAAATGTTTCTCAAGTCTTTAACTCGGTTCTTGTGTTCTTCGTTGTCTCATTCCAGTGGTATCTAGTGCTAAGTCCCTTGAGAGTTCCATGGTACCATAGGTTAATCTCAGTTTTTCCACACTACTGGCTTACAAGATAGTTACCACCAAAATTGTATTTTGTTTTCCTGCCATTAAAAATGTTATTGATGTTGTCTCATTTTGTATTCAATTTGTGTATTTGTGGGTTTATGATTTCTTTTAAAAATCCATTTTTAATAATTTTGTGGATGGTGGGAAGGAGTAAAAGCTACGATGGGCATTCAATCCACCAGTTTTTAATCAAAAGCCAAGGGATGGTTTTGTTTTTCTTTAGAATTGTAACTAATGTGGATAAGCTAAAGCTTATAATAATTGGATTAGAGAAGAAGACTATGAAATGAATAAATTGCTTGTTTCAACTGAGGTTTTTAAAAAACTTATCATTATAAATAATCTTATAATCAAGTAGAATGTAACTAACACTTTATTTTTTGCTTACTATATGGCAGGCACCATTCAAGAAACTTATAACATTAGCTTAATTTTCACCAAAGTTTTTTCATGGTATATGCTACTGTAATCTTTCTCTCTCTCTTTTTTCAAATGAAGACATTTAATTCCTTTTTCTTTATGACTGTTTCTTATTGTTTATGTTTAATAGATCTATAATAAAGAATCTTGTAAATGAAGTATTGTAACTAAGGTAATGTTAACAACAAACAGACAAAATATATACAATGGCTTCAACACAATAAATGTTTATTTCTTGCTCATATAAAGTCTATGACAAAGGCTGCTGAATCTCAAGTAGCTCTCTTCCAAGTAGTAATTCATGGCTCAGGCTCCTTTCATTTTATGCCTTGCTGTGTTCAAACTGTACTTTCAAGGTTCCTATGCTTACTACATCAAGTTGGAGGAATGGGTTAAAGACAGTGGAGAAGGTGCAGCTCCTCCTTAAGTATCTTAGTCACTGATATGACACACTCTTCATCTGCTCCTATGCTATTGTTGAGACATTTTGACATGGCCAGACCTAATTTTGAGGAATTTTGAAAAATGTAGCCTTGCTCTGTGCCAGAAAGAAGATATATGTGTGTTGAACTGCTCACCAGATTTACCCTCCAGTGTCCATACATCTCTTCTTCTACATAGAGCTAGGAAATGGCAGCACCAGTTTTAATCCGTGTCTGTGGATCCAATGTCCATGCCGATCCATTGGTAACACCAAGCTACATTCTCTGGTATGGAAAAATCACACTGGCTTTTACTGTCAGACTCTTGGTTTCAGCTCAGGTCATGATCTCTCAGTTTCTGAGATCTAGGCCTGCTTGGGATTGTCTCTTTCCCTCTCTTTCTGATCCCCAACCCCCCACTCATGTGCTCACTAACGCTCTCTCTTTCAAAATATAAAACTTAAAAAAAAATGGTTCTGTCTTTGAAAGGTTTTCATCAGGTAGTATAGCAACTGTCCACTTTTGTTGGCATTTCCCTTAATCCCTCCTCTCACCATTTATAGGTGTTTTCTGGATATTCCCCTTAGAAATGTTTTGCTTATACTTACCCTCTTTTTCATTCTGATTGTCACTACTTCTGATAGTATGATGTAGTATTTAAGAAACTGAACTTTGGGTTAGAGATGAATTCAAATCTTGGCTCAGCCAAATATCAACAGTGTGTCCCTAGGAAATGATCTGGCATTTCTGAACTTTAGTTCTCTCTTCTGTAAAATGGGGATAATATTAAACTTGTATGGTTGCTGAGACCAAATAGAATTATATGTGCAAAATAATTATGCCCTATTTGTAAATCATTGTTATGTTAGCCTTCAAAAAGTGCCTTCTGATCAAAGCACTCTCCTGAATGGGAACTCCATTGTCTATGGAATAAAGTCAAAATGTATTTGCCCAAAATTAAAATAAATGTTTTCTTTGGATAGAAATTACATTTCATCCTTCTTTATTTCCAAATATTACCTTATGCTTCGTAAAATCAAATGTTATTCTCCTGTCTTTCCTTTACTATTCTCTCCTAAATGCTTCACTTCTGACTCCACTTGAAGGTATACAAAAATCTTCAAGACCCACCTTCGATTCTATCTTCCCCAACACTACATTTTTGGCCAGCTCAGTGTGCACTCTCCTTTGCATCTTGTAAAATTCACATATTGCTTATTTATGTGTCTTCTTTTTACTATAAAATTAATTTTAGTCTTTCAATGCCTGGCATTATATACTTCATATAGTAAATATAATTTAATATTTTTTATTTTCCTAGATAATTTAACTTTATGATTTGTTAGATAAATAAACAAATACATTTACAAAACAAATATACCATGATAAATGTCTTTATTGGCCTATATGTTTGCTTCATAAGCTTAATTACTCAAGGAAAATAAAACCTTAATTCATCTAAAATATATGCAGTCTTGAAGCTCTTGGTTTAACCCCAGAATATCTAGAATCAGTTTTCTATTACATGGACCGTCAGAATCACAGAGTCTCAGAGCCAGACAATGATTCCCTTTGGGAGAATCAGTCACCAAGAAGTTACTCAGCTTCTACTTGATCATTTTTATTTTGGAGGAAATCCTAAGGGAAAGCAGGCTGTTCAACTTATAAGTCAATACAATTATCAGAGAATTTGACTTTTTTTACTAAAATATTTTTTATTACTTTCCCTCACTGATCTTCCTTTATTTAATATCTGTCTTATGTGAGGTATTACAATACTGCTCCATATAAAATATTCTGTTTAGAGGGACGCCTGGGTGGCTCAGTCAGTTAAGTACCTGACTCTTGAGTTAGGCTCAGGTCATGATCTCGTAGTTTGTCAGGCTCTGTACTAATGGTACGGAGATTGCTTGAGATTCTCTCCCTTTCTCTCTGCCCCTCTACTTTCTCTCTCTCTGCCCCTCTACTTTCTCTCTCCCCCTCTCTCTCTCTCTCTCCCTCTCTCAAAATAAGTAAATAAACTTAAAAAAAAAATATCCTGTGCAGTCAGGTGATCACATCAACGTATGTGAAACTTCACTTTCCTATCTGCACTGTTGGTGTGCCATTTGTAAATCTGTCAGGATTTTACTGACAAAGAAGAGTGGTAGCAAGCATAATGAAATTTGAGTAATTGTGCTTTGGGTTAAGTCCGCATAACATGGGTGAAATAGAATTGTCTTATCCCTTGATGATTGTTGTTCTTAGTTTGAATATAAATAAAAATTATTTCCAATGTTGTCTTTCCACACCATATTTCATTCTCAGCTATGCTTTTTTATGTCCTCATTTTTGTTTCTGTTCCCTTCTTTCCATCTGCTGCTTATGACCCTTTCTTTCTGAATTCTTCCTGATAAAAGCATATTATTTCCATATTTTTCTTCTTCATCTGAGTCATTTGCTAGTCTTGGCAGAATTTTTGCTTGGAAGTTTTTTAAAATTATCTGCCTGCATTATGAGTTTTGTCTGTGGAATCTTATTGAACTTTGCTATAAACTTCTTTTTGGCATCAAATGCTAAATACTTTATTTACATTATCAATTATTTTATTAAAAGCGATAAATGTAAAACTAAAGTATACAATAATATATGAAGTAAAATATAAGTCTCTCTCCCATCCTGGTCTCTCAGTTTCCCTACTTAGAGGCAAACATGTTTCCTGCATATCCTTCTAGAGTTTTTAAATTCATGAACCATCATACATAGGTATGTCCTTCAAATAACAACAAAGGTTGCATTTCACACATTTTCTACCACTCCTTGCTTTTATTTATTTTCTTAATATTTTTTAGTGTTTATTTATTTTGAGGGGGGAGAGATAAAATGGAGAGAGAAAGAATCCTAAGCAGTCTCTGCACTGGCAGCTCAGAGCCCAATGTGGGGCTCAAACCCACACTCCATGAGGTCATGACCTGAGCTGAAATCAATAGTTGGATGCTCAACCAACTAAGCCACCCAGGCACCCCACTTTGCTTTTACTTTTACTTTTTTTGAAATGGGTTTTTTGAGGTAAAATTGATATATAACATTATATGAGTTTCATGTGTGCAACATTATAACATATCTGTATGCATTACAAAGTGACCACCAACAAAAGTATAGATATCTTCCATCACCATACAATTGACCCCCTTAACTTATTTTGCCCACTCCCCAACCTCCTGCTCCTTGAGTAACATCAGTCTGTTCTCTGTATGTGTAAGTTTGTTTTTGTTTTGTATTATTTGTTCATTTGTTTGGTGTTTTTAGATTCCACATATAAGTGAAATCATACAATATTTGTCTTTCTCTGACTTATTTTACTCAGCATAATTTCTTCAGGATCCATTCATGCTTTCTTCACCAATGGGAAGATTTCATTCTTCTTTATGGCTGAGTAGGATCCCATTGTACATATATATATACCACATCCTCTTTATCCATTCTTCTATTGATGGACACTTAGGTTGTTTCCATATCTTGACTATTGTAAATAATGCTGTAATAAACATAGGAGTGCATACATATATTTTCAAATTAGTGTTTTTGGATTATTTGGATAAATACCCAAAAGTGGAATAGTTGGACCATGTGGTAGATCTATTCTTAACTTTTTGAGGAATCTCCATAGAGATTTCTGTAGTGGCTGCACCAGTTTGCATTCCCACCAACAATGTATGGAGGTTCCTTTTTCTTTTTTTTAAATTTTTTTTTCAACGTTTTTTATTTATTTTTGGGACAGAGAGAGACAGAGCATGAACGGGGGAGGGGCAGAGAGAGAGGGAGACACAGAATCGGAAACAGGCTCCAGGCTCCGAGCCATCAGCCCAGAGCCTGACGCCGGGCTCGAACTCACAAACTGTGTGATCGTGACCTGGCTGAAGTCAGATGCTTAACCGACTGCACCACCCAGGCGCCCCAGGTTCCTTTTTCTTTACATCCTCTTCAACACTTGTTATTTCTTGTCTTTTTGAAAATAGCCATTTTAAAAGGTGTAAAGTGATATCTCAGTGTGTTTTTTTTAACTATTCATTTTTTTAATGTTTATTTATTTTGAGAGAGAGAGACAGGCAGACAGACAGACACAGAGTGAGCGGGGCAGGAGAAGAGAGAAAGGCAGACACAGAATCTGAAGCAGGTTCCAAGCTCTGAGCTGTCAGCACAGAGCCCCCACGCAGGGCTCCAAATCACAGACTGAGATCATGACCTGAGCTGAAGTTGGACCCTTAACCGACTGAGCCACCCAGGTGCTTCTCATTGTGGTTTTGATATGCATTTTCCCAGTAACTAGTGGGATTGAGCATCTTTTCATGTGTGTGCTGGCCATCTGTGTGTCTTTGGAAAAATGTTTATTCAGATCCTCCACCCATTTTTTTAGTCAAGTTGTTTGCTTTTTATTGTTGTGTGAGCTCTATATATTTCAGATATTGGCCCTTTATCATGTACAGTATTTGCAAATATCTTCTCCCATTCACTAGGTTGCCTTGTTCTGATTATCATTTCCTGTTCCTTCAGTTTTCAGGTCTTTTCAGTGTAAATTTGTTATGTCTGAGCGGTTGAGTTCAGGGTTTTCTTGCGCCACCATATTGAACCCCTCTCTGTTATAATTTTTTAGAACCTATCTTCATAAAAGTTTTAAACACATGTTATTATTAAGATCGTGTGTTATATATAATACAGGTTGCAAAAAATAGACCAATTTTGACTCGGAAAATTTTTCCTATTTGTTACTTTATTATGTATAAGAGCCCACTGGCTGAAGGAGCAATGTGCACCTCTCATGGCAATTCTGTGTGTTGGTGTTGTTTTTAGACCACGTACAACAGGAACGGTTCTTTTTTTATGTACCTATGCACGTAAGCCAGTTTGAACTTCTCATTTACATAATTAACCTTTACTATTGGTTAGGCACAGAAACATTTGTTGTTTCTAAAGAGTCCTTGCCTGGACTGCCTATTTGAGAAAAAGAGCAAATCCATTTTCGTGTATGCGTACTCGTAAGAATCATACCACTATTGCTCCTTGAGAATTTAATTCCCTTCATATGGAAGATGTAGCAAATGTAAATGATTCCATCATTCTGCACTGAGGGGAATGCAAGATCACAAAAGGCAATATGTGAGACATAAAAAAATCACCTATGTAATGACTTGTCATATTATTGCACCAAAAAATAAAGTTAAAGGTGTTCATGTGTTTTCCAAATAATGAAAATGAAGTATACTGTGTTCAAATGTAAGTTGTATATCTCAAGTGCTTGGTAATAACCAGCAGAAACTTCAAAAAAAAAGGATAGTTTTAGGACAAATTTCCCATATATGTGTATATGTATGTTATATATGTATATATATATATATATGTATATATATGTATACATACATATGTACACACACACACATATAAATATACACACACACACACATATATATCTACCTGTTTTTAAAGTTTATTTATTTATTTTGCGAGAGGGAGAGAGGTAGGAGGGACAGAGAGAGAGGGAGAGAGAGACAATCCAAATAGGCTCTATACTGTCAATGCAGAGCCTGAGACAGGCCTCAAACTCATGAACCATGAGGTAATGACCTGAGTCAAAATCCAGAGTCAGACACTTAACTGACTGAGCCACCCAGGCTCCCCTATCATATCCGTCTTATTAACTACATTATTTAGGTTTTCTATATAATTGCATACATTTTGTCCATTTCATACTTCAAGGACTGAGAAATTTGAACTAATTCTCCTGTCTAGAGTATCTCTTCTTAATATTAATTACAGTTTCATGAACTGCAGCCATTACATCCTCATCAGAAACTGTTTCTGTCAGTATTGTTAGCTGACCTTCTGGTTTGTATAACATTTTGAAACAAATACATGTGATCTAATGTTATAATTATGACTTCAGCTTTCTTTTCACTGCTAAGTACCTACGTTATGGTTGCTTATCATTGAAAAAACTGCTTATGGATATCTTTGCCACAGGTGTATCTCACAGCACTATGTGGGCTTTTGTGTGATTTGATAATAGTATTTTTAGTAGATGAATTATGTTCATTTACATTTATAGTAATGGCAGGAATTTTGGTCTTAGTTCTGAAATATTATTTTGTTATGTTATCTATGATTATAGTCTTTTGTTTATCTCTTGATACTACAGGTTCTTCTCCAGGTACTTCTTACTACAGTTTAAACATGTATCTTTCTCCCTCCATGTTCAAGTTCCATTTCACTGCTCATTTGCTTGCTCTGCTTTCTCTTGATTGCAGTGACACCTAATGTCAGAATCAGAGAGTATCTTTAGCTCAAACCCTCCCATGCTTCTCAACTGACTGGGATCTTCAGGTTATAACCTCACTTTCTCAGAAGACAGAATTCTTTAGAATAACTTGTTGGGCCATGAAAAACATGACCTAAATGGAGTTAAATTCGTTTAAAATAAAAATGGAATTAGAACTTGAAGCTATCTGAATCACACATTTTCAAAACTGTTTCTTGAGAGATGTCTCCCATTTACAAAATTGTATATTTTTGAAAATATCTGATACATTACATCAGTGTATCCTATTGTTAAAGAATTTTCTTACTCAGTTTCTGAGTTAGTTGGCTCATTTGAATAATAGTTATAGTAATAAATAAGGGAACATATTTTTTGGGGAATTCATCAAACATCTTTTTTTTTAAATATTCATTTATTTATGTCTTCCAGAAAAGAGGGCAACTTGACATTGTACTTGCTATCTTATCTCCAGTAACTGGGAGAGAGCCTGGTGCAGAGCTGGACCCAGATATGTAGGAAGGTACTCTTTACTTTCTGTCACTTTTCATGTTCTCTCTCATTTAGTCTGCACAAGAACTCTATAAGATGAACATGATCATTTGCTCTGTTTACATTAGTAACTAACTAGTCTGTTATAGCTTTTTTTTTAAAGTCTTACTATTGGATCTCCATTTGTGTTTTTGTTTGTTTTGAGTATGTGGATCTAAGATTTACAACTGGATTCTAAACTGCACATTTTCCTAGTGTTTCTATTTATTCTTTTATTTCAATAGTATCTTTGGATTGTTATCTGTTTTCTTTAGATTACACTTACTTCTAATAAGAACAGTGATTAAAGTTAGTATTTATCACCCACCTTTCTGTTAATTCAGAAATTAATTCTGAATATGTAGTTCTGTTAATTAATTCAGTTAATTCTTTGATTTTAGTCAACAAATACAGTAGTCCCCACTTATCTGTGGTTTCCCTTTCCATGGTTGCAGTTAACTCGGGATCAACTGCATTCAGGAAGCAGAAGATCCTCCTCCTGATCTGTGGTCAAAAGGTCAATAGTAGTCTTGGGCTATATCACATTGCCTATGTCATTCACCTCACTTCATATCACAAGTAGAATGGTGGGTACAGTATAATAAGATATTTTGAGAGAGACCGGATTCACTTAACTTTTATTACAGTATATTATTTTAATTGTTCTATCTTATTATTAGTTATTATCATTAATGTCTTATTGAGCCTAATTTATAAATTGAACTTTATCTTAGGTATGTATGTGTGTATAAGAAGAAACAGTATGTGTAAGAGTGTGTACTACCTCTGGCTTCGGGCATCCATTGAAGGTCTTGGAACACAGCTCTCACAGATATGGGGATTACCATAATATTTTCTTTTGTTCTTTTTATCTTTTTGTAATTGTGTTTACACTTGTAATGACTTATTTAACATTTTAAATCATATCCATTAAATTCCAAATACTACAAACAAGACAATCAACTGATTTCCTCTACCTATCAATTTTAGTTAAATGTACACTTCCTATACATTAAAGCAACGTAATATTTACATTCTCTTTTGTCACTCTAATCCTCCCATTTAAAAAATTCCTAATTTGACAATAAATACATTAAAAATTGATTACTATTTTTTCCCCTTAAATTTCCTCTTTTGTCTGTTGGCTGTTCACAACTCTTCCTTTAAGAGTTTTCCCCAGAGGGGTTCATGGGAATAATAACTGGGTTTTTGGCCATATATAAGAACTGGTCTCTTTATTCATACACTTTGTTCATACGTTGTTGGAAAATCTTTCAGTTGTTGCATCACTGCAATATTTGTGTTGAATATTGCTGAGAGGTAGCTGAAACCAGTGAAGACTGTTCTTGAATGCCAACATGCTTCTTTATTTTTAAGATATGATAACTTTGTAGAATAAATCTGTCTTTACTTTTCTAGATCATTTTTCTTTGGGATAATAACTACAGAAGCAAAAGAAACCAAAAGAGACCGGTTGATTCAGTTTTGTACAAATACATTTGAAAACCTAGATGACATTGATACAAGCCAGATAGTTTACCCAAATTGACTTCCACAGAGAAGGAAAACTTCTAGATTCATTTTTTTTTTAAATTTTTTTTTCCCAACGTTTATTTATTTTTGGGACAGAGAGAGACAGAGCATGAACAGGGGAGGGGCAGAGAGAGAGGGAGACACAGAATCGGAAACAGGCTCCAGGCTCTGAGCCCTCAGCCCAGAACCTGACGCGGGGCTTGAACTCACAGACCGCGAGATCGTGACCTGGCTGAAGTCGGACGCTTAACCGACTGCGCCACCCAGGCGCCCCTCATTTTTATGTATTTAGACTCAGGTCATCTTTTTATGTATTTAGACTCAAGTCATCTTTTTTTTTTTTTAACGTTTTATTTATTTTTGAGACAGAGACAGAGCATGAGCAGGGGAGGGGCAGAGAGAGAGGGAGACACAGAATCCATTACAGGTCCAGGCTCTGAGCTGTCAGCACAGAGGCTGATGCAGGGCTCGAACCCACAAACGATGAGATTATGACCTGAGTCGAAGTTGGATGCTTAACCAACTGAGCCATCCAGGAACCCCTAGATTCAGGTCATCTTGTAGAAGACCTTGCCCTGTGGATTCACATGACAGGTGTGTGGCACAGATAAGTGGGGATTGATTCAAGCCATTGACTTGAGAAAAATGCAAGTGAACAGGCAGCCGGGAGGGTATGGTTCAACAGAGAAAGCCTCCATGAAAGGACCCCTGAGAATGGAAGCAGAGTCCATATTTGAATATAAGACATGCTCATGGCCTCACTGCCAGGCTTCAACAGTCAAGGGAGAACTTTGCTCTCCTCTATTGTCTCCACGTTCCTTCCTTTCCATCTTCTCCCCCAACTTCAACCCAAGATAAGCCAACAGAAACATGAATGTGGGAATGGAGTAGGCCAGTAAGATGGGAAATTATTAAAGAATCCAACCAATCTACGAGTCTTTACGTCTTGGCAAATTTCAGAGCCACAATAAGGTTAGAACTAGGGAGGGGAGAAAGTTTCAAATTGAATTATAAATTGAAGAGTTGACATTAGCTCAATGGAACTTTTTAAAATGTGATACTGAGCTCAGTTTTTAATACCATAAATTTCCTGGAAAGATTATGGAATCTGTCAAGATTTCCCTTAGAACTAGGAACAATGATCGTTTTTTGTTTTTGTTTATTTAATGAATGCAAACTAAAGCTTTGTATAAAACATATTATCTTTCTCAGGTGTGTCTATGAAAGGAAAGGCTGAGCTTTGCTTTATCTATGTAATTAAGCTCCATATCACAAAGCCAAATGCTGTAGATCTGAGGGGGAAATAAATTGCCTATAACCAGAAGGTAGTAGTTCTTTAGCAGCAGTACTAAAAATCAGCAAAATCAATCTTATTAGGACATGTGATATCTCCATAATAGCTCCAAGCAAGAATTATGATCTAGTTAGAGATTTTCTTATAAATGTTTTAATAAATAAATGTCAATTTTTGGATTCATGTTTGTGCTGGGCAGTGTGAGGGTGTAGCAAAACATATTTAAATGTTCTGGGTCCTGCTCTTACACCCCAGGGTTCATTTCCAGGATCCAAATATCTGAATGATGATGTTTCTTCAGCTTGGGATAGTCTAGGAAACTTCTGACATGATTCTGCACACCTTAGGTGCCAAGCATGAGTACATTTTCTTTTTTTTTTTTTTTTTAATTTTTTTTTTTTTTTAACGTTTATTTATTTTTTTTGGGACAGAGAGAGACAGAGCATGAACGGGGGAGGGGCAGAGAGAGAGGGAGACACAGAATCAGAAACAGGCTCCAGGCTCTGAGCCATCAGCCCAGAGCCCGACGCGGGGCTCGAACTCACGGACCGCGAGATCGTGACCTGGCTGAAGTCGGACGCTTAACCGACTGCGCCACCCAGGCGCCCCATGAGTACATTTTCTATAACAGACTTGCACATCTTTTGAATAACAAGGCCAGCTGATTAAATTAGGCAGAGACAAGGATAAAGTTCTAGACGGTGATACTCCCTCTTGCCTGGTGATAAGGGGTAGGAAAAAGAGAAGACCTGAAGCTCTTTTGTTTATAAATAACAATCAACCTTATTTAAAAAAAAAATGGGTGGGACTGACCCCTCCCCTTAGGGCAGTTACCCTATTGCAAATTTGCTTTCCCTTCTAGGCTGACTTTGTCTTTATCTGATTTCACATGTGTGGACATTTTATGAAAAACAAAACAAAAACCAATATAACTTATAATAGTGCTGCAGCAGCTCCTGAAACAGACCAGAATCTCGCTGATGCATCAGAAGCAGTTTTAGTGGGAGACTAGGGCTTCCCTTGGATGGACATCTAAGAACTTAAGAACACTTGATTTATTGACATGAGATCTCACAAATGTCACCTCAAATCAAAGGACTTACTGGCAGAGGTGTACCATTGTGTGCATGCCCACAGGATCCAAAGATTCCAGCATATCCCACATCATTTAGAAGCAGCTGACCTGAAGAATTGTAGGAGGTGATTTACACATGAAAGATAGCTATGAAAGCAGGGTGATAACATTGATAGATATGGTTTGTTTTGGAAACCGATGTCTTCTAGAATTTTACTTTCCTATGTTCTTCAATTGTATTTAATGTCATTTAAAATTTCTAATCTCAGAAATTCTCTGAGATTTTATTCTCTCTATTGGCAGTTTTTCTTACCATGTATTGTTCCCCGCCTAACATAACCTCTGAGATTAGTTCAGCCTTTTTTTCTTAAATGTTTATCTTCTGGCCAGCTGTTAGGAATAAATTAGAATGCAGTCTGTTAGCATGGCAAGAATAGAAAAGGTCTGAGGCATTTTGAAGAATAAATAGTAGGTCTTAAACTGTTGAGATATGGAGAACTAAAGTGTATAAATTAAGGATGACTTTTAGTTTGCAACCTATAAAATCAAAATGACCAGAAACCAAAAAGATTAAAAGTACATATAGATTTTAGAAACCAAAAGAATATGCCTTGAGTTTTTTTACAGCAACTTTGGAATTTTCATTTTGGAATATTCCTCTATCTAAAGAATTATTATGAAAGCTAAATTCTTGATAAAAAAAACAATTTGTTTTCATTCATCTTCAAAGTCACATTATTCAATAATGCCACAGAAACTAATTAATTTATATACAGACACTCCAGGCAAATAAGATTGGCAGTCTCTGAACTCTTTTCCCATCCTCCTAGGCAAGGGGGTGGGGGTTCTCTGTAACTGCTATGCCAATTATAATTCAATTGTCCTGTCTTGCCAAACACTGAGTGCTGATAACCCTGCTCCAGGTAGGGGTGCTATTATTAAAGATTTCACCATGAAAGTGAAATGTATCAGAAGGGACAGAAGTCATCTGTGAGGACCTGCAGGCAATGCTAATTGCAAAGCAGACTAATGTATGCAAACTTCATTACAGATACTCCAGGCATCTGTTGTACTTCCAGGATAGCATAGAAACTCTCTAATAAACAAAGCTCTTGGAGAGAGTATAGACTTCTGATTATTCTAAAAGGCTGCATTTAACCATCAACAAAGATGACAGCCTTTTTCACAAAATTAAACGGGTTTCTGTCTCATGCTCTTCCTGCATCAGGAGGAAGGTGTCTGATGAATTAATTTTTCTTGCCATGGTTTTTTGGAGGAAGTGAGCACCATGGCATCGGATGACACTGGTTGAACACTCATCTGTTTCTTCTGTGGAAGGAGTGTTTGACTGGGAAGTCAAGATGAGTTCATATCCTGGCTTCAATATTTACCAGCCTGATGATTGTGGCCACATGCAGTTCTGTTCTCTGAATTTCAATGTCTTCATTTGTGAAGTAGAGACTTTTATTGTCTGTACCATCTCTCTTATGGTTATAATGTGGGGAGAATCAAATAAAATTACATATGCAAGAGAGTTTTGCAAGTCACAATTGCTACACATGTATTAGATATTTCATTTTTACTTGATAAACTTTCCAGTCCTCAGGTTTTAAATAGTAGATATGACTTGGGGTTAGAGGATGCAGGGGGTCAGATATTCAATTAAATGCAGTTATATTAACCATATTTTTATGTGAATAAAGGAGGGAAAAAAAGAAAATAGAATAATTCAATCTTGTTGCTATCCTTTTGAACAAAAGTGGGTTGTCGTTTGCTTCTAGCATGGGATGTCATTTGGGAGCCGAACAGCCTAGTAAGTATGATGCAGTTTGAGTCTGAAGCGGGGGCAGAGCATTGTTCTTGGGTGGTGTGTGGGAAGCAAGTTGGGTCATTTGGGTGGTTCATCCACCTGATTAGATGCAGACCTGATATTAGGAAAGAGAGCCATGGTCTTTACTGGGAAATCTTAAATGGAAGAGAAAAGGACTGAGTTGTTTGTTTTTTTTTTAATTTTTTTATGTTTATTTATTATTGAGAGACAGAGCTTGAGCATGGGAGGGGCAGAGAGAGGGGGAGACACAATCTGAAGGAGGCTCCAGGCTCCGAGCTGTCAGCACAGAGCCTGACGCAGGGCTTGAACTCACAAACCGTGAGATCATGACCTGAGCCGAAGTTGGTCGCTTAACCAACTGAGCCACCCAGGTGCCCCAAGACTGAGTTTTTTTTTTTTTTAAAAATGGGACCAAGGTAAAGAATACAGTAAACAAATGTAAGCAGAAATATTGATGGAGCTGTAAACCAAGCATGAAAGTTGGAGAAACTTGAGAACATTTAGTAAAGTGATTCAAGGAACTGGTAAAGTAAGTTTGATCAGACAACCTCAAGATGTCATAGAAGAGGACCACCTAAAGTGAGCTGTTCTGTTCTACTGGGTATTGATATGTCTGAGTTTCTCAAAAACAGAGTCTGAATCAAAAGCTGTGTTCCAGTAGTCTATTTAGGAATGTGCTCCCGGACTGTAGTTTCGAGGAATAGGGAAGTAAACAGAGAGAAAAAAATCATATAAAAATGTACAATTAAGTTGTTTATCCTTTTATCCTAAAAGATGATTAGTGTTTGATTCAGTATGATCCTCCTTCTAAGAAGACTTGTGAAATGTATGTGTGGACTGTCCTCCTGTAGGAAAAAAAGAAGACACTTTTATCCATTATCTCCTGTCTTTCATCAGTCAAGGGTCACCAAGGACTGCAACTCCGTCATATATCAAAGCAGAGAAGGTGCCCACATGGTTTGACAAATCCTGAGGGCAGGAAGCAGCAACTAATGAAACAGACCCCAGTCTGGATATATCAAGTTGAATTTGTTTGAAGTAAATGGAAGCTTGTGTGGACTGGTCACCACAGGTATGGGACTGAGATGAGACAAAGTGACATTTCATGGTACAGAAGGGAAACTATCAGAATAAAGACACAACAATTAAAAAAATACATTAAAAATTTTATTTTAAGCATAAGCCAAGATGGAGCTATTACCACAAATTCTAATTAAAATGTAAATGTCACATATACACTCTTGCATTTTTATTAGATGAGTAGAGTTGTTATTTTCTGATTTTATGAAGAGTACAGAAATCACAAGGAGTGATAGGCCAATTGAATGGATAAAAGATTCAAATCTAAACTAGTGGGAATTGAATCTTCTTCGATTTAATTTGAATCTGTATTTTGGGAGAAGAGAAGGAAAGTTCTCTTTCTGAAATATCAAATTAATAATTTCATATAGTGTGTTGTATTTTTTCCACCTGTTGGAGTATATATGCAGTTTTCTAAAAATAGAACTTTTTACATTCTTTGGGCAATGTTCCTTATTTTGCATATCTTGAAGTCAGAATGGTAGGGATGAATTAACTCATGAATAAAATGATGATTAAACAATTATGAGGTTTAAATCACTTAGGAAAAACCATAAGATTCTAACATGACGCTGAATGCTTCATTTAGCAATCAAGATGAATACATTAGCGTTTTCTAAATTTTGCGTACTGCATATACACTCACTCGTATTAAAGGCCTCAAGGATCTTATCACTAAACTCTTCTTCTGTTAAATTGCTACTTCTGCTACTTGCCTTTCATATGTCACTATCAACCAATTTTCCTTCTTTTACTAAAGCTCAGGTTGTATTTCTCATCATAAAGGTGCCACATGGTAATGATGTCTCGCTGTTGATTTCTTTGCACCATTTATTCTGCTCTCCTTTTCCAAAAATGTGTGTGTGTGTGTGTGTGTGTGTGTGTGTGTGCGCGCGCAAATTTACTTATCTGTGTTCTAAACTCTAACTTCCTAAACCCACACATACTATATTCTTACTGCATAGGATTCTTCCAGTTCTTCTCTTATTGATTCCTTATCATTCACCAAGACATTTCTATTTTAAATAGGTCATGACATTTTTAGAAATTATGAGTATTTAATGTGAAAATGTTTATTATTAGAAATTCCACAGTTTTTGCTCAAGTTGTACCTTCCTCCATAAATTACTCTTTTAAGAGAGTAAAATGGTAATCTGTTTTTATGAAAGTGTTGGTTTACCTTGTCCACAGGGGAGGTGAAAAGAAGTAAATAAAGCAGAGTAGCAAGCTGTATTATTGTTACAAAAATATGTAATTCCAACATTGAAAATATTAAGTAATGATACTGTGACCTCAGAAAGAATTATTTTCCTTCTAAAGAAGATGATATCCACTACTTGCCTTCTGTGCCTAACACAGAGGATGTTAATAATATTTATCATTTAGTAGGTGCTGTGATCATTGCACACATCCTCTAACCCAACACAGCCCTGTAAGTAAGTACATTAATGGCACAAATGAGAAAACTCAAGAGATTATTGGATTTATTCAGGGTTATGCCATTTAATTCTATCCCATTTAGAATGAAATCAAACTCCTTATGTGTCCTTATTGATTTTACCCTTACATATTTAACAAATGTGCTCTTTTTTGTCTACATGTGTCACATATTAGGAAAAAATATTGCAGAAATTATTATATAAATTTAACCCATAAATAAAAATCTAGCCATGAAGAAAGTTCCAGAGCCAGACGGCTTCATCCATAAATTCTATAAAACATTTACAGAGAGGTAATATCAATTTTACCCAAGCACTTTCAGACATTAGATTAGCGAGGAAAAAATCATTTTTTCAGCTCATTCTTGGAAATCCAGTGATTTCACTCCTAGTTACCTATTCCATGGTAATGTATTCATATAAACACCAAAAAGCATAAAAAGAACATTCCCAAGAGCCTAAAGCTGAAAGGAAAATTCAAGATCTCATTAAAAATAGAATAGATAATAGAATAAAAATATTTTATTCTAAAAATAGAATAAAAATGGAATAGATAAATTATAGGACATTCTTACGGTAAAATACAATAATGAGAATAAAACAAACTGCAATTACATGCATTACCATCTACTAACGAGACAAAAATAATGTTGAGTGGTAAATGCCAGCCAAACATCGTTTGACTCCATATATGCAAAGTTCAAAAACAGGCAAAAATGACACATACATACACACACACACACACACACACACACACACACACCCATTTTTAAAAAACCTTGTATTGGGGCGCCTGGGTGGCTCAGTCGGTTGGGCGTCCAACTTCAGCTCAGGTCATGATCTCGCGGTCCGTGAGTTCGAGCCCCATGTCGGGCTCTGTGCTGACAGCTCAGAGCTGGAGCCTGTTTCAGATTCTGTGTCTCCCTCTCTATCTGACCTTCCCCCATTCATGCTCTGTCTCTCTCTGTCTCAAAAATGAATAAACATTTAAAAAAAAAAAAAACCCTTGTATTAAAAGCATACACCATTCCAAGATTGAATAGCTAAACATTTTCCAAAACTGATAAAAACAAAATCAAGCTACATATTCGAGTGGTGCTATGAACCCGTATAGGATCAATAAAATATATTTTCTATATCCTGCCACAAAGCTTCTAAAACCCTTGTAATATTCTAAGTGATAAGAGCCCTAAGAGCATCTTGTTCTAATATTTGGGCTTTGACCCTGGTTCCTGACACAGAGCTCCTAAATCCCTTGAAATTTCCTGGGTGATAGGAATGTATTTTGTTTTCATGAGGCAACTCTTGATCCCAGAAGGCTCCAGGATGCCTTCTGCATAGGGGCTGGTCACCAGAAACACCAAGCTATGAATAGAAGCTTGGAAGTTTCAGCCCCACCCCCATTCTCCAAGAAGAATAAAAGGCTAGAAATGGAGTTAATGATTTACCATGCCGATGTGATGAAGCCTCCATAAAAATCCCAATAGTATGGGGATTTAGAAATCTTCCAGGTCAGTGAACATATTCCTGTAGTGGGAGGGTGGCACACCCTAATTCCATGGGGACAAAACCTCCTGAATTCAAGTTCTTTCCAGACCTTGCCCTATGTATCTCTTTATCTGACTAGTCATGTGTATCCTTTATCATATCCTTTATTACACAATAAACTGGTAAATATAAGTGTTCCACTGAGTTCTATGAGCTATTCTAGCAAATAAATCCAAGAGGAGGGGCATGGGAACCAAAGTTAGATAGAAGTTGTGGACAACCTAGGGACCTGCTACCTGCAGTTGGCAACTGCAGCGGGAGGCAGTTACAGGCAGACTGAACCTCTAACCTGTCATGTCTGTACAAAATCCAGTTAGTGTGAGAATTGAATTGAGTTGTAGGACACCCAGCAAGTGTCACAGAGATTTGCTTGGTGTGGGAAAAAGCTCCACATGTCTGGTGTCAGAGTGTTGTGAGTGTAGTAGTGTGAGGGTGAAGGAGAAACAGGAAGAATGTGTCTTTCCTACTCATCACAATGAAAATTAAATCTATTATTACATTAGAGTTGATGAAGATTTCTTGAAATGTTTACATTCTTCACTACTTTGAAATTATGGGATGTCTTTAATGTAGTATCAAGAAGCTCATATAAACATTAAAACTATAAACTATAGTTTCACTATAAACATTAAAAAATATTTTACATTTTTGTATTTAATATATTTTTTATACTCTATGTACTTTATTTAATACATTTTAAAATATTACTATGAAATGAGTTCTGTAGACTTCACCAGGCATTCACAGGGTATATCACTTAAAGGTCAGGCAGGGTAAAAACCACCCAATGATTTGAACAGTGAGAGTTTAATGTAGATAAATAATTATGAACACTAATTAAAATATTAGAGCAGTGAAGGATTGGCTAGTAGGGAGTAAATAAAATTCTAAAAAAAAATAGTAATCATCAACTACTAATTCTAGGGCTGAGAAAGTGTCCCAAAGAAGTAAATCTCAGCAACCCTCCTGCCCTTCATCCCCAGCCCAGTGTTGATATTATTGGAAAGTACATAGTTGATGCTCACAGGAAGATGAAATTCTCAGAAACTACAAAGTTATACAAGGGCACTCTGGGGGAGGCTGTCTATTGGAAGATGATGTGTAGGCTACTGACATTCCACTGTGAAGTCACTGGAGGGGTACTAGGTGGAGCCATTCATGAGCAATATCAAGCCAGTAGTACTCTGCCCAAAATTGTCCAAGGGGGTGATGGGAAAGTGTTCACGGGAAGTGCTGAGCCAGTGATACTCAGGTGAGTGCCAAGGAATACATTCATGAAGGGTGATGGTCACTGGGCATGCAGGTGCTGGCCACTACAGAAGCTGCATATGCTACAGGATCTAGAAAAGCTGCATGTGCTCCTGCAGGAAACTGACTAGAGGAGCCCCCCGTCCAGGACAAGAAACTTCTTGCTTCTGTGTTTTCTCCAGTAGTCTCTACTGACAAATCTTAATATTTTGCCACCTAGTAAAAGAGAAATATTTACAGTGTGTAGCTCTATTATTACAGAGCATGAATTGAAGATTGGATATGAAGCTGAGAGGCGGTAACTATTAACTGGCACAAAGGGACTCATGACCCCCAAAGGTTAAATATCCTAGTACAGGCATGGAAATAGGTTTATTATTTTTCCTGATTATTTGAAAATTTTGTTAAATTCAGGTAAGGAATGTTTTTTCCTATTGTATTTGTATTTGATTTTGTATTTTGATTTGTATTTGATTCATGTGTTGGTGGGCCCTCTGGATGTCTTCTTTGGAGAAATGTCTATTCATGTCTTTTGCCCATTTCTTCACTGTATTAGTTGTTTTTTGGGTGTTGAGTTTGATCAGTTCTCTATATGTTTTGGATACTAACCCTTTATCTGATATGTCATTTGCAAATATCTTCTGCCATTTGTCGGTTGCTTTTTAATTTTGCTGATTGTTTCCTTCGCTGTGCAGAAGCTTTTTATTTTGATGAGGTCTCAATAGTTCATTTTTGCTTTTGTTTCCCTTGCCTCTGGAGACGTGTTGAGTATGAAGTTGCTGTGGCCAAGATCAAAGAGGTTTTTGCCTGCTTTCTCCTCGAGGATTTTGATGGTTTCCTGTTTTACACTGAGGTCTTTCATCCATTATGAGTTTATTTTTGTGTATGGTGTATGAAAGTGGTCCAGGTTCATACTTCTGCATGTCACTGTCCAGATTTCCCAGCATCACTTGCTGAAGAGACTGTCTTTATTCCACTGGATATTCTTTCCTGCTTTGTCAAAGATTAGTTGGACATATGTTTGTGGGTCCATTTCTGGGTTCTCTATTCTGTTCCATTGATCTGAGTGTCTGTTGCCAGTACCATACTGTCTTGATGATTACAGCTCTGTAGTACAGCTTGAAGTCTGGGATTGTGAGGCCTCCTGCTTTGGTTTTCTTTTTCAAGATTGCTTTGGCTATTCGGGGTCTTTTCTGGTTCCATACAAATTGTAGGATTGTTTGTTCTAGCTCTGTGAAGAATGCTGGTGTTATTCTGATACAGATTTCATTGAATATGTAGATTTTTTGGGTAGTATTGACATTTTAACAATATTTGTTCTTCCTATCCAGGAGCATGGAATCTTTTTCCATTCTTTTGTGTCTTCTTCAATTTCTTTCAGAAGCTTTCTCTAGTTTTTAGTGTATATATTTTTCACTTCTTTGGTTAGATTTATATCTAGGTACTTTATGGTTTCTGGTGAAATTGTAAATGGGATCGATTTCTTGATTTCTCTTTCTGTTACTTCATTGTTGGTGCATAGGAATGCAACTGATTTCTGTGTGTTGATTTTATATCCTGCAACTTTGTTGAATTCATGAATCAGTTCTAGCAGTTTTTTGGTGGAATCTTTTGAGTTTTCCATATACAGTATCTTGTCATCTGCAAAGAGTGAAAGTTTGACCTCCTCCTGGCCTATTTGGATGCCTTTTATTTCTTTGTGTTGTCTGATTGCAGAGGCTAAGACTTCCAATATTATGTTGAAGAACAGTGGTGAGAGTGGACATCCCTGTCTTGTTCCTGACCTTAGGGGGAAAGCTCTCAGTTTTTCCCCACTGAGGATGATATTAGCGTTGAGTTTTTCATACATAGCTTTTATGATCTCGAGATATGCTCCTTCTATCCCTACTTTCTTGAGGGTTTTTATCAAGAAAGGATGCTGTATTTTGTCAAATGCTTTCTCTACATCTATTGAGAGGATCATACGGTTCTTGTCCTTTTTTTCATTGATGTGATGAATAACATTAATTGTTTTGCGGATATTGAACCAGCCCTGCATCCCGGGTATAAATCCCACTTGGTCGTGGTGAATAATTTTTCTAATGTATTGTTGGAGCTGGTTGGTTAATATCTTGTTGAGGATTTTTGCATCCATGTTCATCACGGAAATCGGTCAAAATTCCCCTCCTATTTAGTGGGGTCTCTGCCTGGTTTGGAATCAAGGTAATGCTGGCTTCATAGAAAGAGTTTGGAAGTTTTCCTTCCATTTCTATTTTTTGGAACAGCTTCAAGAGATTAGGTGTTCTCTCTTCCTTAAATGTTTGGTGGAATTCCCCTGGAAAGCCATCTAGCCCTGGACTCTTTTTTTTTTTTTTTTTTTTTTGGCAGATTTTTGATTACTAATTTGATTTCCTTACTGGTTATGGGTCTGTTCAAATTTTCTATTTCTTCCTGTTTCAGTTTTGGTAGTGTATATGTTTCTAGGAGTTTGTCCATTTCTTCCAGATTGCCCAGTTTATTGGCATAGAATTGCTCATCCTATTCTCTTATTATTGTTTTTATTTCTGCTGTGTTGGTTGTGATCTCTCCTCTTTCATTCTGGATTTTATTTGTTGGGGTCCTTTCCTTTTTCTTTTTGACCAAACTGGCTAGTGGTTTATCAATTTTGTTATTTCTTTCAGAGGACCAATTTCTGGTTTCATTGATCTGTTCTACTGTTTTTTTGGTTTCGATAGCATTAATTTCTGCTCTAATCTTTGTTATTTCCTGTCTTCTACTGGTTTTGGGTTTTATTTGCTGTTCTTTTTCCAGCTCCTTAAGGCATAAGGTTAGGTTGTGTATCTGAGATCTTTCTTCCTTCTTTAGGAAGGCCTGGATTGCTATATACTTTCCTCTTATGACCCCCTTGCTGAGTCCCAGAGGTTTTGGATTGTGGTGTTATCATTTTAAGTGACTCCCATATACTTTTTAATTTCTTCCTTAACTGCTTGGTTAGACCATTCACTCTTTAGTAGGATGTTCTTCAGTCTCCAAGTATTTGTTACCTTTCCAAATTTTTTTCTTGTGGTTGATTTCGAGTTTCATAGTGTTGTGGTCTGAAAATATGCACGGTATGATCTCAGTCTTTTTCTACTTACTTAGGGCTGATTTGTGTCCCAGTATATGGTCTATTCTGGAGAACGTTCCATGTGCACTGGAGAAGAATGTATATTCTGCTGCTTTAGGATGAAATGTTCTGAATGTATCTGTGAAGTCCATCTGGTCTAGTGTGTCATTCAAAGCCATTGTTTCCTTGTTGATTTTGTGATTAGATGATCTGTCCATTGTTGTGAGTGGGGTGTTGAAGTCTCCTACTATTACGGTATTTCTATTGATGAGTTTTTTTATGTTTGTGATTAATTATTTTGTATATTTGGGTGCTCTCACATTTGGCACTTAAATCTTTACAATTGGTAGGTCTTCTTGGTGGATCGACCCCTTGATTATGATATAATGCCCTTCTGCATCTCTTGATACAGTCTTTATTTTAAAGTCTAGATTGTGTGATATAAGGATGGCTATTCTGGCTTTCTTTTGTTGACCATTAACATGATAGATGGTTCTCCATCCCCTTATTTTCAATCTGAAGGTGTCTTTAGGTCTAAAGTGGGTCTCTAGTAAACAGCATATAGATGGATCTTGTTTTCTTATCCATTCTGTTACCCTATGTCTTTTGATTGGAGCATTGAATCCAGAAGATATGAATTTATTGCCATTATGTTGCTTGTAGTGTTGGAGTTTCTGGTGGTGTTCTGTGGTGCTTTGTAATCTTTGCTGCTTTTGGTATGTGTTTGTTTGTTTGTTTGTTTATTTATTTATTTATTTATTTATTTATTTATTTATTTATGTATTTGTGTATGTATGTATGTATGTATGTATGTATGTATTTATTTATTTATTTATTTATGTATTTATTTATTATATTTTCATCTTTTCTCCCTTCAGAGAGTCCCCCTTTGGTCCTTTCTAATCTTTGTTGCTCTTGGTATTTATTTATTTATGTATTTATGTATTTATGTGGTTTTTTTTCCCTCTTTTCTCCCCTGAGAGAGTCACCCTTAAAATTTCTTGCAGGGCTGGTTTAGTGGTCACAAACTCCTTTCATTTTTGTTTGTCTGGATAACTTTTGATCTCTCCTTCTATTTTGAATGACAGCCTTGCTGGATAAAGAATTCTTGGCTGCATATTTTTCTGATTCAGCACACTGAGTATATCCTGCCACTCCTTTCTGGCTTGCCACGTTTCTGTGGATAGGTGTTCTGCAAACCTGATCTGTCTTCCCTTGTAGGTTAGGGACATTTTTTTCCCTTGCTGCTTTAATGATTCTCTCCTTGCCTGAATATTTTATGAATTTGACTATGATATGCCTTGTTCATGGTCAGTTGATGGTCAGCACAGGGGGGTCCTCTGTTCTTCCTGGATTTTGATGTCTGTGTCTTTCCCCAGGTTAAGGAAAGTTTTCCGCTATGATTTGCTCACATAACCCTTCTACCCCTATTTCTCTCTCTTCCTCTTCTCGGAACCCTGTGATTCTGATGTCGTTCCTTTTTAATGAGTCACTGATTTCTCTAATTCTTAAATCGTGCTCTTTTGCCTTCATTTCCCTCTTTTTTTCTGCTTTTTATTCTCTATGTTTGTCCTCTGTATCACTGGTTCTCTGTCTGCCTCACCCATCCTTCCTGCTGCTGCATCCATCCATTTGCATCTCAGTTATGGCATTTTAAATTCCATTCTGGCTATTTTTTACTACATTTATCTCTGCACAAAGGGATTCTAACCTATTTTCAACCCCAGCTAGTATTCTTATCATGATTCTAAATTCTGGTTCAGACATTTTGCTTGTATCTGTGTTGGTTAAATCCCTGACTGTCATTTTTGTGCTCTTTCTTTGGGGTGAATTCCTTCTTTTTGTCATTTTGAAGGGAGAAGAGGAATTAATGAGGTAGAAAAATTAAAATTAAAAAAATATTAAGATTAAAAAATATTAAAATTAGAAAATTAAAAACACATGCACAAAAATCAAAAAAATGATGCTATATCCTAGGTATGATTTTGTCTGGGTGTTGAAATTGTTTTGACAGATTAGAGAAAAAGAAGGAGGGCGTAAGAAAAAAAAAAATAAATCATCTGAGAAGTTGAAAAAGTGAATACACTGAAGTAGACTAAAATGAGATGATGAAAGTAGAATATAATTTGAAAAAATGCACAGAAAGGTAAATAATATATTTGAAAAAATGAAAGAAAAATATTTTTAATAAAGATTAAAAATAAAAATGATTTTTTTCATTTTCTATATTCAAGAAAAAGGAAAGAAACGAAAAATTAAAAGAGAAAAAAGAGAAAAGAAAAAAAAAGGAAGTCATTTGAAAATTTGAAAAAGGGAATACACTGTAGTAGACTAAAATAAAATGATAGAAGTAAAATATAATTTGAAAAAATTTACATAAAAGCAAAAATATAGTAAAAAAATTAAAGAAAAATATTTTTAATAGAAATTGAAAGTAAAAGTGAAGTTTTTCTCTTTCTGCATTCAAGAAAAAGAAAGGAAATGAAAAAGAGAAAAAAGAAAAAGAAAAAAACAAGGAGAGTTTTTGAAAATTGGAAAAGGTGAATGCACTGTAAGTAGACTAAAATAAAATGATTGAAATAAATAGAATTTGAAAAAATTTACACAAAGTAAAAAATATAGTAATAAAAATTAAAGAAAAATATTTTTAATAAAAATTGAAAATAAAAATGAAGTTTTTCTCTTTCTGTTTAATAAAAAGTGTAAAAGAGAAAAAATAAAGAAAATTGAATAGGTGGACCTGCTAACAGATTGAAGTAGGACTGAAATTACTTAGTTTTCTCCTAGAAGTCAGTCTGTGTAGTGCTCTATAGACCATAAATTAAGCTGGCTGTGAGACTTGTGTTCTTCAAAAGTGAACTTGGCCCAGTTGGGCGGGGCTCAGTGTAACAGCTATGCTTTCCACTAGATGGCACTGCTAACCTACTGAGATGGAGTGTTGTGGCATTCATAAGTGTGTAGGCACATGCGTGGGAGCGGTGAAAATGTCGCCACCCAGCTACCGAATCTGTTCTCCTGGATCAGCAATCGCGCACCTGTCCTCTGTCTTCAACTTTCATCCACTCCCTGCTTTTTCACTCTCTGTGGCCAGGCCCCAGGTAGTACCTCTCTCCAGAGTTTTGTCTCAGATGTGGCTGTTTTCCCAGCCCCTTATTTCTGAAGGATTGTGGCTTTGACCCATTCCGCCCCTCTGCGGGAGGGTCTCACCAAGCAATGGCCAAATGAGCAATGGCCAAATGTCAGCCGCACCCAGGAACATTTGCTGGACCCTGCTGCTGCTGGTGCCCTGAGACTGCGGCCAGGTGCGAGCCCACCCCCAAAAAATTTCTCGCAATAGTGTAGCAGCGTCATTTCAGGGATTATGGAAAATCGTAACACATATCTGGCACTAGGCTTTAGCCTTAACGGCCTTGTTCCAGCACCAGCGAATGTGGCTGTTTTCTGGGGTCTGCTGGGACCAGGTGCTTCAACAGTCTCTACCAAATGTCCTTCCAGCAGTGGAACCGTTTTTCCCCGTGTGGCCCAAGATCCTCCCGGACCCCACTCTGTTCCTGGGGATTCACCCTTCCCACCAGAGCACTGCCAGGTATCGAGCAGTGGAGTTGCAGCCTTTGCGCTCCCCATGTTTATAGTCTTAATGGAATTTAAACCCTCTCCTTTCTCTTTTCTCCCTTTTTAGTTTAGTCCCTGTGGCTGTTTCCAATTTTCTACTTTGTCTCCAGCTGCTTTGGGGGACGGTTGCTTTTCCCATGTTCTTCTCCCCCTTCTCCCAGTCTCTGTCCTCTCTCCGCCTGCAAAAGTGGCTCCTTGCCCGCCACCGGCTTTTCTCTCCCCAATTTCCCTTCTCCATGCCACATACCTGCTGAATTCTGTGGTTCAGGTGGTGCAGATTGTTGTGTTAATCCTCCAGTCAGTTTTCTAGATGTGTAGGATGGTTTAGTGTTGGTCTGGCTGTATTTCATGGATGCAAGACACACAGAAAACTTGATGCTGTTCCACCATCTTGGCTCCTCCTGGAATTTATTTTTGTATTATGCATTTTGGTTTAATATCCTGTGGTTAGCAAACATATCTTGTATTATTTTTAAGCCTCTTAAATTGCTTGAGTTTTATTTTATTGTTGGAATATAGTATAACTCAGTGACTGCTATATGTGCATTTAGAAATAATGTGTTGTGTGGTTTTTTTTAACATGTAAATTAGGTCAAAGTGGTTGACAGTGTTGTTCAGATATTCCATATCCTTACTGATTTTTTGACATTGGGCTGTTTCCCCCTGTCTGTGCAGTGGCCTGAAAACTGTCCCCTGACAGCAAATTGGGGGCAATTGTAGATCTCAATTGCTTTCTTCTCCTTTTCTTAGAAGAAACAGTCTTATGCAGCCTATTTGCAAATGTCTGAAAACATGTTTTGATATATTTGTCCATTTCACATTATTTAACCTGAGCTTGTGAATCTAACCATTGTTACTCCATTATGGCTCAAATTTGAAGAAACTCTATCTTATTTCTATTTTTTACTTTTCTTGTGAAATTTTCTCATATATTATTGATGTTTCACCAAGTCAGCTTTTTCATTTGCATTACTGCATTTTAATTTTTCCTTTATTGACCTTTTCATATAATCTTTTCATGTAATCCCTATGTCCCTATAAGATTTTCTGATCTCCTTCCTTGGACTTTATACTTTGTCCTTATTTTTCAAAAGGGTCCTTTGTCTCTTCTATTAAACCCTTTCCAGGACTATGCTTTTTCTTCTGAATCTTCAGGATAATTTACCTCATCTTTTTTTCTTCATAATATTTTTAATTTAAAAAATTAGATTTATTTTTTAAGGAAATTTTAGGTTTACAGAAAAATTGAGTAGCAAATACAGAGTTCACATGTACCTCTCAAACCTACAGTTTTCCCTTTTATTAACATTTTGTATTCATATGCTATGTTACCATTGATGAGCTAATATTGATTCAATATTGCTAACCAAAATACAGAGTTTACATCAGCGCTTGCTGTGTGAATGAGGCAGTAACATATGGAACCTATGTAAAAAGATGAATCTATAAGACAGATAAATTACACCTTTTCTGAGAAGAAAAAATGTGATAATGATGAATTGTTTGTTTGTTAAATGATGCAAGGGAGGGAGTGAAATGATTGAGACTAATAGCTGCAATTTCACTGGGAAGTGATAGATAAGGTACTCTGGTGGGAAACACATGAAGTAGGGGAAGCATATTTTGAAGTAAAAGTATACATAAAATAAATAGTAAATGTCTATTTTCATTTCTAAATACTTTGTGAATAATTTTTTTTCTCTCATTGCTCACTTAAGTAAAATTGCATTTACAAAACTCTACGGACACACACAACTGAGGCAGAAAATTGAAACAGTGCATCATTGAGAACTACTAGTGTCTTAACCCTCTGGGGGTGGTTCTAACTGTGAGTAATCCTGGATCTAATTCTCAGGTGCCTAGGGGAGTCTTCAAAGGTTAGGTGAGTGCCGAATTTCATTCACAGTAAGAAGGAGGAATGTTTGAAAAATGGTTTGACTCTTTGGAGGTCTCTGCAGGGTTCAATTTTCTTGGTTTGCTCTACAACAAATGGAAAAAATAGTTTATGACATATTCAGTCTGAGATTCTAGGGAAGACATGATCATTTTACATTTCATTTTTCTCAAATATATGTGACAGTCAACCTGTGAATTCTACAATTGATGAAAATATGCATGTATACATTTTTATAATATTTTACAATTCACTTATAATACTACTCATAGTCAGTATAAGTCTTTTTTAAAACAAATGCTAAATTAATCATGAGTTGCATGTCAGATATTCTAAACTGGCATTCTTCATTTTATCACAAATGAGAATTTTATAAATTATTCCTTCAGTATAACTTTATTGACTTGGAAAGTAGTCAAACTACTTTCATATTAACACTGAGGGAAAAAAAAATCTACCTAATTAAATGCTCAGAAATTTTTATTTCTTTCATGTTATATTGATTAAACATATAAAATCATATCTTTTCAAAGGGCCATATTTCATTCTTTCTCATTGCCATGTAGTACTCCATTGAGTGTATAAACCATAATTTCTTTATCCATTCATCAGTTGATGGACATTTAGGCTCTTTCCATAATATGGCTATTGTTGAGAGTGCTGCTATAAACATTGGGCTACAAGTGGCCCTATGCATCAGTACTCCTGTGTCCCTTGTAGCAACGTGGATGGAATTGGAGAGTGTTATGCTAAGTGAAATAAGCCATACAGAGAAAGACAGATACCATATGGTTTCACTCTTATGTGGATCCTGAGAAACTTAACAGAAACCCATGGGGGAGGGGAAGGAAAAAAAAAAGAGGTTAGAGTGGGAGAGAGCCAAAGCATAAGAGACTCTTAAAAACTGAGAACAAACTGAGGGTTGATAGGGGGTGGGAGGGAGGGGAGGGTGGGTGATGGGTAGTGAGGAGGGCACCTTTTGGGATGAGCACTGGGTGTTGTATAGAAACCAATTTGACAATAAATTTCATATATTGAAAAAAAAATAAATAAAGTTGCAACCTTTTTAAAATTGAAAAAAAATCATATCTTTTCAAAATAATTAGAATTGTAATACAAATTAAAGTAGTTACTCTTCTCAAATACGAAGATTATCAGTATTTCTTAAGTTTATATACTTTTCTTATGATTCTCAGGAATTCTCTGGTCTGCTTGTTTTAATTTCATTCAGAATTTCCATGCCCAATATGTGGTTTTATAATAATTTTAATTTCTCCTAGCATTTATTAATATTATTTTTAAATATCTTATATAGAAAGTTCCATAAAAGCATTTATTGGACATGTTGTCAAGGGAAAAATTCAGAGAAAACAACAAAAAGGTATGCAGTAGCCAAGGTTTGGAAAGTTTAAGATGTATGTAACACAAAGATTGGTATTTAAATCAATATGCTAAAAAGATTAGTTTTCATAAATCAGTAATAAGCTTTAATGGTTCCATTAGACATGGAGGAGATGTGATGGGGATAAAAGTAGAAAAGGGACAAGAGTCAAAGGACCTTTGTAAGATGTTGGACTCCCCAGTTCAGTTTCATTAGCCAGTAATCAGTAACAGACCTAGATATATGGCTTTTTTCCATTAAAATCAGCCAGTAATTCCTTTCTTCCAAGGCAATGTTCACAATTAGGAGAGTTTTGGCAATGACTGGAGACATTCTAGGTGGTCACAACTAGGAGTAAGGGAGTGTTAGTAGCACCCAGTGAGCAGAAGCTACAATGATACTAAACATCTTACAATGACCAGGACAAGTCATCATACGAAGAAGCATCTAGACCAAAATGTCAGCAGTGCCAAGATTGAGAAACACAGCTCTAGGGCAAAATGGGAATATTTCTTCTTCTAATTTCTATCCCTCATGCTGTCTTTCAGAAATCCCCTCCCCACCCCCTTGAGTCTACCCTTGGTGTTCATTTTAGTTTGGTTTGCTTGTAAACAAATGTCATGGATCAATATGATGATGGACTTTGAAGAGAGTGACAACTATATAATCACAACACACTCCCTTGTTTTTGAAGGTAATTTTTAATATCTTTATTGGAAAAATATATTTTCAAAGTGTAATATTTCCAACATTTGAAATGTGTGACATTTATTTCTGCCTCATGACATATTTTGGATTAATAATATATTTTCTCTGCTGATAGTTTTCAATTAATTTTTGGGTTTGAGGTGAATTTTTTCTCTTTAAAACTTGGTTCAGGATAGATAATTTGTTAATTGCTAATTTTCCACCAATGTCTCTGGAAAAAAGCATTTTGACCCTAAAATTTCTGGCATCCATATTCTAGGACAAATGATAGCAACCCCTTCCTGCTTAAAAAAAGCTATAAAGTATGAATTAAACCACCAAAGTGTCATTAGTGCTAAGATGATTTATCAGGTTCTGTTAAGAGCATTCTTAAAGTAAGGGAAGAGAGAGGGATGTGTTTTGGGGATTTGTTTATTTCTGAGCCATGACACAGGATTCTTAGAATAAAATCTTGTCTTTAGATCCAGTGTATGTATGTGTGTGTGCATACATACACACAAGTATATATAGCACAAGTAACCACAAAGCCCATGAAGTACACCAGCTCATTTATGAGAGATAGCTGATATTCCTGGGACTAGATTGGATTATTATACCAGCTTTAACACTAGCTGTTGGACTCATTTCTTACTTGAAGTAGGGATTAGCTTTATAATTGACTTAACCTATATTTGTAGTATTGGCTTGAAATCAAATTAAACTTTATAGTTATACTACTGTCAATTTTGACCTTATTTCTATACTAGATTTTTTTTAAAGAAATTACAGTCACAACTATGTGTGTCAACTATCTACCATCTTGAAATTGAGTTAAAAGCTGTGTAGCATAGTCAGCAAGTGACTGGAATTCTCTGCCAGACAAATCAACGTTTGATTTTCTGCCCCACAACTTAATAGTTGGGTAACCTTAGGAAAGTGTTCTTACTTTCCAGGCTTGGCATATCATAGCAGTCAATGATATTTATAGCTGATCATGTTTTGTATGCTTTTCCCAGAACTAAAGTATTTATATAATTAAACATAAGTGGCTCAAACAATTTATATTTTCAGATTTTTCTCTCTGACACTTTCCTCTTTCTTTTTTCCCTGCTTCCCTCCCCTCCAAACACAAGGTAACATAGTAAAGTTTTTATACACATATGAGTATTACATTTGGACCTAGTAATAGTTTTATGAAGATTAAATAAGACAGTGTATGTAAAGTGCTACATTCTTTGTCTTGGACATATCAATAGCTCAATGATTTTTATTCGTTATTCTTTCCAAAGGACAAATATATCATACTGAAATGATTTTTTATATAATTTATGGGAAACAATTCACTTAAAGAATAGCAAACATAAGGGCACCTAGGTAGCTCAGTCAGTTAAGCATCTGCCTCTTGATTTTGGCTCAGGTCATGATCTCAGGGTAGTGAGATAGAGCCCCTCATTGGGCTCCATGCGGGTGTGGAGCCTGCGTAAGATTCCCTTTCTCCCTCTGCACCCCACCCCACCGCTCATGCGTGATCTCCCTCTCTCTCTCTAAAAAAAATAGCAACCATATATTTTTAGTAGTAGTAATCTTCATTTCTTTAAGGCTTGTATGTGATTTTTAAAAATTATATCACAGAATCTTAGATTTTAAGGCATCTTTGGTGTCCGTTAGTCTCTAGATTGGGGGGGGGGCGGTGAGAGCTAAAGATTTTTCAGAATATGCCAAAATTGTCTTTGAAGCAACCTCTGTTTATGATTGATCAAAGGATCTACTTCCCTTTCACTGAGAAGCCAAGAGAGATTGTCTCCCTTGAGATGTGTTTAGAGGAAAAAAAAAAGGAAACATCAGTTTGGACTTTCTGAGTTCAAATGAAATAATATAATACAGTGAGAAGCATATTCATTTCCACATTTGTTCCAACTTTTAAATGAATAATAACTTGCTTAGAGAAGGTTTTTTAATATCTCAATCATTTGCAAGAAAGAAGCTGTCCTTTATTTGCTCCCTTTCAATTTGATGTGTGTTTTCCCTTCAATTTAAAATAGATTTAAATAAGTTGACTAACCAGTAGAAGCAATGCTGACTGACAGAAAGACTGCCTACTCCATAGACTGAGTAATCATAATTTTGAGTTTTAGTGGATAATGAAAATTAAGGGAAATCCGGACTGGTTTCAGGACAAATTAAAGCGTGTCTTAGTTGATAGTTTCTAATTTGCAACCTAAATGTTTCTTCGTGATTTCTATCTTCCCAAATGTAAATACACTCATCTATTTTTATATATAAAATGGTTATAATAAGTTATATAATGAAAAATTTCCTTATTGTTGCAGTTAATCATTTACACACAGTCTTGCAGAAATAGGAACTTAAAACCAATGCTTTATTGTTCTACATGCTTGTGTCTTGTAGCTTGCAGAAGTAAAATGATCTAGAAATGTCATTTTAACTGCTGTCTTAGTAATCTTTATAATAATTTATAAATTAGTGTGCAAATGTTTGATGTTGGGAAATGGGGAATAGGTACGCAGACCAACCTTCCTTCAGAAGCAAGACATTTATTTTATATACATCTCATAAGTTTGATCTGGCACCATGAGAGTCAGACCTTGGGAATAGTGATGAGCTGATCTTTGTGAATGTAATTAGGTGAAAGATTTTGATATGAGAAAAGCATCCTAGATTATCTGGGTATAATCCAATGACAAGACCTGAATCCAATGACAAGACCATATGAGAGACACATGGAGGAAAGACATAGAAAAGAAGAAGCAATGGGATGACAGAGGTAGAAGTGAAAATGATGTGGCCACAACCTACAGAATGCCTAGAGTTGCCAGAAGCTGGAATATGTAAGAACAGAATGCCCCCTCAAATCTCTGGAAGGAATATGGCCCTGCTGCCACCTTGATTTCAGACTTCTGGCTTCCAGAACTGTAGCAGAATAAGTCTCTGTTTTTTTGTTATTTGTTTTCAATGTTCATTTATTTATTTTGAGAGAGAGGGAAAGAACACAGATGTGTGAGCAGGGGAGAGGGCAGAGAGACAGACAGGGAGAGAGAGAATTACAAGCAGGTTCTGCACTGTTAGCTTAGAGCCCCAGTTGGGGCTTGATCTCATGAACTGTGAGATCATGACTTGAGCTGAAATCAAGAGTCAGATGCTTAACTGACTAAGCCACGAAGGTTCCCCAAGTCTCTGTTGTTTTAAGCCACTAAGTTTGTGGCAATTTGTTACAGCAGCAACTAAACAAAACTGAATAGCTTGTATTATTAACCTCATGAGCGGATTAGTAAATGCTTTAGATGACAGAGTTTGCCATGAGGTAGTGAAGCTCACTGATTCTGTGTTTGGACATCCTATTGATGTAAATAGTTTGTTTATACCTTCCTTCTGCTTACTGCAGTGGATTCCTTTAACAATTCTCCCTGTCACAAAGAAGCATGATCTGTGGGGTTGCTCAAAAACATAGAGAAGCTCTTCAAATGGATTAGAAATGTGTTAGAGTTGCTGGTATGTGAGCAACAAAAGAGAGCTGTTTCCTTCACAGCAGCCATATTTCTGAGGAGCCAGTACTGGGTTTTTGTACCCCCTTTTGTTTCCTTATATTATTGCCACATTAGAAATCCTTCGTAGGGAATTAAAACTTCCTTAGTCAGGTGCCAAGATGGATGGCGTGCACCAGTTTGTCAATTCTTTTCCTTGGTTCCTAACACCATATAGTGGCAAAGGATGAATGCAAACGTTGTTTTCTCCCTCGACAAACAAACATTTTTCTCATTAGTCTCCCTCTTGCTGGCAACTCACACCCTCTTTCCCTGTGCCTCCATTTACTTAAAGCAGAATTGGATCAGATTCACTTCCAATGTTGCGATTTTCTCTCTCATTTGCTACACACCTGCTTATCTTGTTCTCATACCAGAAAGAACCATAACATGCATGTAAGGTTTCACGTGTTTTTAAATTTAACATTATGTATAGACTCAGCAAGTTGTGCTGACATTTTAATGACATCATAAAGTAATTTATATTATATCTAAGACAGCATGCTACTTTTGGAATATTTTCTTAGTTTGCCTGTCATCTTAGAGATGTAGCAATTAATCAAGTAGTGTTTATGATGTTTAGAAGATTGAATAAGAAAATTGCTTTCAACTTTCAATGACTTGGCATAATGTGACTTATGTTACCATCAATGGGTTTATCACTGAACTAAACTGATTACACTTCCTAATATACACTTCACATTTCCTATCCTCCAGCCATATTGCAAATCGGTGGGCACCACAGTGTATACTGTATCCTTATTGATTTAAGCCTAGAATCTGTGACCTTTAGACAGATGCTTTGCCAGATGACTGAAACTAGTTTAGGCTCTGCCAAATGGTTGCTATTTTTTTTTCTTTTTTTTGAAATGAGGTTTCTCAAGAAATGCATCTACGAAGGGAAAGAAAGCTGCTGTAACTTCTTGAGGCAAGTTGGCAAAACAGCAGTTGATCTATATTTTGTTCACACACATGGTAAAATTGCTACCTTGTCTTTGTTTTCCCTTTTCATGCAAATAAATACATCCAATGTTGGTTGACTGTACAATACATGTAAAGGGAAAGAAAGCTGAATAGTTAACTCATCCAATGTAAGTATTACCAGAGTATGAGCTTTCATATCGTAAAGATCTTGGTTTAAATCCCGGATGTGCCACTTAGTAGTTTTGTGTTCTCAATCCAGGTTACTTAAATTTTGAAGCCTATCTGTAAAATAGGGGATAATTCTATTGATGTTATGCTATTAGATTATATAGAAGTTAAGTGGTTAATAACCTATAAATATAGTGCTCTGTACATTTCCTGTAAGTGCTCAATTAGTGCTGGCTGGTGGTGTTGAGTTTGATAATCCAGACAGAAGGCTTTCATAAGTCATAACAGGATATTTTAGCTTTTGAATGTATATACATTATAAAACTGAAAGTAATAGTACCTTAAAGGACTTAACTGATGATAGCTAAGGTAACAGAGACTCAGAGTGATTAAAAGTCATGCTTAGCATCACACGCCTGATTAGAGGCAATGTTGAGACTAGAATCAAGTTTGCCAGCTTCTTGGAAAATGTATTCTCCTAAAAACTGTGTGGGTTTATCCTAAATGCCCTCTTTTTATCCAGGTTTGCCAAATTTAGCGAATAAAAAGACAGTGTGCTCAGCTAAATTTGAATTTCATATAGATATCAAATGATTTTTTAGTTTGCATATGCTCCATGCAATATTTAGGACATACTTAAATATAAAAATATGCAGTAATCAATAACACTAAATACTATGCAATACTAAATAATACTAACATATATAATACTAAATGAATTAAAATTACAATCTTTACAGCATATTTGTACTAAAAATGATATATCATCTGTCTGAAGTTCAAATTGAACAGAGCATCCTGTATTTCCTCTGGCAATCTGATTTTCATCACTGGTGTTTTATAAACGATTTTAAGTTTTTTGCTCATTTTGTCTATTCTTGGCAGCCCTAGATCACTTTTCAGCCATCTAAATAATTTACAAAGCAGATGTGTACAAAGCACAGCCATAAATTGATGTGGTAGATTTTCATGAACCCTAAATGAAAGCCGGTCTCATACTTCTCTTCTATGGCCTCGTTCTCACCACCAAAGAGTCATTCCTTCTTCTTGATATGTGTTCGATGGTCAGAATCTTAACTGTTTGTAGTAGGTTGTACAAGGTTGTCTCATAAGTATAGATATATTTGGACTTTATTATCTAAGTGGTTGTGTATGGAAAAATCCAGGTTAGGAAAAGACTACTGGTTAGCTCACAAGACGTAAGTCCAAATGATCCCTTTTCATTTGGACCTCACTGTTTTCCTGGAACTCACTTCAATGTACCATTCTCCCCACCAAACTCGACTATGGAAAGCCGGAAGTGGGTACAGCTGATCGATCATGAACTACAACAGGTGGGAGCAGTGTGCTGCCAAAAAGCTTGCCCCATATCCTTCTAGGATGCTTGTAACTCTAGCGTGTCATCATTCTCTGGCTCTGAATGCCTCCTGTAATCACAGGCCACCGCAGGAGAGAGCCCTTGGGAATGTATTGCCCCATCAACTGATGTAGACCCTGATAGTGTGGCTCACATTGCTTCTAAGACTCATCAAATAGTGCCTGAACTTCCCTTTATTCTGAAGGCTTAATTCAAGGACTCTTCGAACAAATTGCTTTCTTGTATTAAATGAGAATTGTTACCCACTCGGGGAGAAGGAGCTGGGTAGGGAGCCATTAGTATAAAGGTTCACACAGCTGTGGTAATAGAGTTGTTTGTCTCAGATTTTCCACAGCGCTTTTCATTTGTTTCACATGGTCACGGAGCTTATAACAAGTGAAGAGAAAAATGCACTCAGAATTGTTCTTTTCATTCAAGAAACGATTAGTTTATTCACACGTTATCATAAGTCATTCCTTTGCCTTAGCATCTGAGCAAATGCATTGTAAGTTGTGAAATTGCATCTTATTGGACCTGTGAACTCTTTGATAATCCTACATTATCTCATGCAACAACAGTAAACTCCACAAGGCAGCTGTTATTCAGCTGAATTCCAGAAATTCTGATTTCCTATGATTGTTTTGGACAAAATGTTTATGATTTAAGGTGAAATAGCATAAACATCATATTGAGAAGCAATGTGGGTATAGACAAAGGTAATGTAGATTCTGTGTCTAGATGCCTGGATTCTAGTTGTAGGATTCTATATACACCACAAACTAATTGTATTTACTTGATCAAGTCTCTTTAATGTATTTAGGTTTTAGTTTTCTTCACTTATAAATAGGGATTGTAGGCTAATTATTATTATGGTAGTCTCAGAGAATATGGGGGAATCATTCTTCATTCTTTTCTTTCTTGCTTTCTATCACAGGTTGCATAAAATCTGTCAGCAAATTATGTTGCATATTATTTTTTAAAATGTTTACTTTTGAGAGAGAGAGAAGTGGGGGAAGGGGCAGAGAGAGGGGGACAGAGGATCTGAAGCAGGCTCTGAGCTGACAGCAGAGACGCCCATGTGGGGCTCGAATGCATGAACTGCAAGATCATGACCTGAGCCAAAGGTGGATGCTTAACCGACTGAGCCACCCAGGCGTCTGTTGCTTATTATTAAAATATATTGTGATTTTTTTTTACCACCTTCACTGCTGTCATTTTGACAGAAGTGCCCTCTCCTCATGCCTGAATTGTTGCATTTGACTCTTCACTGGTGTCCCTTTTTACATTCTTACCTACACCCTGCCTTGGAGTGTTGGGTGGGGGGGATGGGCTAAATGGGTGATGGGCATTAAGGAGGGTACTTGTTGGATTGAGCACCAAGTGTCATATGTAAGTGAAGAATCACTAAATTCTACTTCTTAAAGCATTATTACACTTTTTGTTAACTAACTTGGATTTAAATAAAATTAAAGGAAGTAAATTAAAAAGTAAAGTAAAATAAAAATTCTAAGAGCAAAGGCCACTTTGTTCTCCTACTAAAAATTAAACAAATAGATAAATAAAATTTGAAAAATAATTCTTTAAAAACATGAATCAGATCGTGTCCCTCCCATGCTCAAGAATCTCCAGTAGTTTCCCATCTCATTCTAAGTAAAAGTCAAGGTCCTTATAATGGCATAGCAACAAAACTTTGCTTGTGTTGGTCCTCTTTTGGTTTCTGGCCTTCGCTCCCTTCAATGTGCTCTTTCACATCTTTCTCAGCGTCCCAACCATTCTTCAACCTTGGGCCTTACCACTTGCCTCTCCTCTGCCTGAGATGTTCTCCTTTACAGAATCCCTGACTGACTCTCTCCCCTTTTTGAAATCTCTGCTCAATTCTCATCTTCCTCGTGAGGCCACTTCTAAATATCCTCTTAAACAGTCCAACTCTCCACCCCCTACACTCCTCATTCCCTTGTCTGATTTATTTTCTCCATGACATTTATCACCTTCCCTCCCACAATATGATTATCTAATTGTTTTTTTTAAATTATCTCTCTCCTCATACTAGAGTTGAGTCTTCATGAAGCAGTGTTTTTTTTTTGTTTGTTTGTTTGTTTGTTTTGTTCTGTATTGCTCACTATGCATTCCCAAAGACTAGGAGAGTGCTTGACACATTGTAGGTGAAGAATAAATACATATCGAGGGAAACAGTGATGGGATAAATTAACATGCAAATAATGAACAGAATGCACATGAAACTTTATATTTAGTCATGTTTAAATCTCTCAGTAATGCTAGTGAGAAGATACTATTATTAGATCTATTTTGGAGTTAATAAGGAAACAAGAAGTTTAAGTTCACAAATTTACTTTAAGAATATAGCTGTCAAGCTTCAAAGCCCATGTTTATTATCCTTCTATTATACTATCTTCACCAAGATGATATATAATAAAGCAGTTTGCAAAGGATAAAGCACTGTCATAAATGTGTAGTAATATATAATAACAAGTAGAAGGATTCGTGTGTGTGTGTATGTATGTGCACACACTCTAAGGAATAAAAAATAAAGTAAGATAATTTATTTTGTCTTTTAACTTTGGTCCATATTCAAAATTGGACATGTGTCCATATAAGTACGTCATATATACATATTTACCCCTTATGTAATTTTCTACTATTCATGCTGTGGAACCTTTTAACTACTATTTCTGGCTCTTTGGTAGCATTTCTCAACTTTAGATGCAAGAGGAGAGTAAACAAGGATAGTTTGGTTAAAGTTCTTACACTGAGTCATCTTCTTTGTAATAAAATCTACATAATATATACTGAACATACATTTTTCAAGGGAACTATATACATTTTTCCTTCATATATTACCTAAAGGCTCTAAGTTTGGAGTAGATATAGATTAGAGCAAGAGAGATGTTTTAGAAGGCACTATATATATTTCAATATTCTAAACTTAACTCAGTCATTTACTGCTTTCATGATTTATGCTTAACTGCATTTGAACTGTAATACTGGCTAATTAATATTTTTCTTTAAATAGGCTCAGTATTTCTAGTTAAATTCATAAATACCTAAGCAACAAAATGGTCATTTTTTTGGTAATATGCCTTAAATTAATAAAAATTAAAATTTTTACAAAGTTTATCCATATACCAATGGAAATAACCAAGCTTTCCACACATGAGGTATGCATTTTATATGTTTGCCTCATTTTCGAAAATAATGACAGAATAGAATTGAATTTACCTTTGAGGAGACATTGGAAAGATCCATACAATTGAGGTGCCTACATGGTTGGTGCTTGTGTATACCACACAGTCTCAGGTAGAAGCGAAAAGATAAGTATTTGGGGTAAATGTCAAAATGGTTGAATAGTAAAAAACAATATTCTGGTGAGGCAAAAGGTTTCTTTTAAAACTTGAGTTTCTGATATCTCATCTCTTTTGGTAGTACCGACATTTCTTTTGGTAGTACCGACATTTTAACAATATTTGTTCTTCCTATCCAGGAGTGTGGAATCTTTTTCCATTCTTTTGTGTCTTCTTCAATTTCTTTCACAAGCTTTCTATAGTTTTCAGTGTATATATTTTTTACCTCTTCAGTTATATATATTCCTAGGTATTTTATGGGTTTTGGTGAAATTGTAAATGGGATTAATTCCTTGATTTCTCTTTCTGTTGCCTCATTGTTGGTGCATAGGAATGCAACCGATTTCTGTGCGTTGATTTTATATCCTGCAACTTTGTTGAATTCATGAATCAGTTCTAGCAATTTTTTGGTGGAATCTTTTGGGTTTTCCATATAGAGTATCCTGTCATCTGCAAAGAATGAAAGATTGACCTCCTCCTGGCCGATTTGCATGCCTTTTATTTCTTAGTGTTGTCTGATTGCAGAGGCTAAGACTTCCAATATTGTGTGGAAGAACAGTGGCAAGAGTGGATATCCCTGTCTTGTTCCTGACCTTAGGGGGAAGCTCTCAGTTTTTCCCCACTGAGGATGATATTAGTGTTGGGTTTTTCATACATGGGTTTTATGATCTCGAGGTATGCTCCTTCTATCCCTACTTTCTTGTGGGTTTTTATCAAGAAAAGATGCTGTATTTTGTCAGATTCTTTCTCTGCATCTATTGAGAGGATCATATGGTTCTTGTCCTTTTTTTTTATTGTTGTGATGAATCACGTTAATTGTTTTGCAGATATTGAACCAGCCCTACATCCCAGGTATAAATCCCACGTGGACGTGGTGAATGATTTTTCTTTTTTCTTTTTTAATTTATTTTAATGTTTTTACTTATTTTTGAGACAGAGAGAGACAGAGCATGAGCAGGGGAGGGGCAGAGAGAGACGAGACACAGAATCTGAAGCAGCGTCCAGGTTCTGCACTGTCAGCACTGAGCCCGACATGGGGCTTGAACTCAAAAACTGTGAGATCATGACCTGAGCTGAAGTCAGACGCTTAACTGACTGAGCCACCCAAGTGCCCCTGTAGAATAATTTTTCTAATGTATTGTTGGAATACATTAGCTAACATCTTGTTGAGGATTTTTGCATCCATGTTCATCAGGGAAATTGTGCTATAGTTCTCCTTTTAGTGGGGTCTCTGTCTAGTTTTCGAATCAAGGTAGTGCTGGCTTCATAGAAAGAGTTTGGAAGTTTTCCTTCCATTTCTATTTTTTGGAACAGCTTCAAGAGAATAGGTGTTCACTCTTCCTTAAATGTTTGGTAGAATTCCCCTGGAAAGCCATCTGGCCCTAGACTCTTGTTTTTTGTCAGATTTTGATTACTAATTTGATATCCTTACTGGTTATGGGTCTGTTCAAATTTTCTATTTCTTCCTGTTTCAGTTTTGGTAGTGTATATGTTTCTAGGAGTTTGTCCATTTCTTCCAGATTGCCCAGTTTATTGGCATAGAATTGCTCATCCTATTCTCTTATTATTGTTTTTATTTCTGCTGTGTTGGTTGTGATCTCTCCTCTTTCATTCTGGATTTTATTTGTTTGGGTCCTTTCCTTTTTCTTTTTGACCAAACTGGCTAGTGGTTTATCAATTTTGTTATTTCTTTCAGAGGACCAATTTCTGGTTTCATTGATCTGTTCTACTGTTTTTTTGGTTTCGATAGCATTAATTTCTGCTCTAATCTTTGTTATTTCCTGTCTTCTACTGGTTTTGGGTTTTATTTGCTGTTCTTTTTCCAGCTCCTTAAGGCATAAGGTTAGGTTGTGTATCTGAGATCTTTCTTCCTTCTTTAGGAAGGCCTGGATTGTTATATACTTTCCTCTTATGACCGCCTTTGCTGAGTCCCAGAGGTTTTGGATTGTGGTGTTATCATTTTCATTGACTCCCATATACTTTTTAATTTCCTCTTTAACTGCTTGGTTAGACCATTCACTCTTTAGTAGGATGTTTTTCCGTCTCCAAGTTTTTGTTACCTTTCCAAATTTTTTCTTGTGGTTGATTTCGAGTTTCATAGCATTGTGGTCTGAAAATATGCATGGTATGATCTTGATCTGTTTGTATTTACTTAGGGCTGATTTGTGTCCCAGTATATGGTCTATTCTGGAGAACGTTCCATGTGCACTGGAGAAGAATGTATATTCTGCTGCTTTAGGATGAAATATTCTGAATATATCTGTGAAGTCCATCTGGTCCAGTGTGTCATTCAAAGCCATTGTTTCCTTGTTGATTTTGTGATTAGATGATCTGTCCATTGCTGTGAGTGGGGTGTTGAAGTCTTCTTCTATTATGGTATTACTATTGATGAGCTTCTTTATGTTTGTGATTAACTGATTTATATATTTGGGTGCTCTCACATTTGGTGCATAAATGTTTATAATTGTTAGGTCTTTTTGGTGGATAGACCCCTTCTGTATCTCTTGATACAGTCTTTATTTTAAAGTCTAGATTGTGTGATATAAGGATGGCTACTCTGGCTTTCTTATGTTGACCATTAGTCTGATAGATGGTTCTCCATCCCCTTATTTTAAATCTGAAGGTGTCTTTAGGTCTAAAGTGGGTCTCTTGTAAACAGCATATAGATGGATCTTGTTTTCTTATCTATTCTGTTACCCTATGTCTTTTGATTGGGGCATTAAGTCCATTGACGTTTAGAGTGAGTACTGAAAGATATGAATTTATTGCCATTATGATTCTTCTAGTGTTGGAATTTCTGGTGGTGTTCTCTGGTTCTTTCTAATCTTTGTTGCTTTTGGTATGTATGTATGTATGTATGTATTTACCTATTTATATTTTCATTTTCATCTTTTCTCCCCTTGGAGAGTCCCCATTTGGTCCTTTCTCATCTTTGTTGCTTTTGGTATTTATTTATTTATTTATTTATTTATTTATTTATTTATTTATCTTTTCTCCCCTGAGAGAGTCCCCCTTAAAATTTCTTGCCGGGCTGGCTTAGTGGTCACAAACTCCTTTAGTTTTTGTTTGTCTGGGAAACTTTTTATCTCTCTTTCTATTTTGAATGACAGCCTTGCTGGATAAAGAATTCTTGGCTGCATATTTTTATGATTCAGCACACTGAATATATCCCACCACTCTCTGGCCTGCCATGTTTCTGTGGATAGTTCTGCTGCAAACCTGATCTGTCTTCCCTTGTAGGTTAGGGACTTTTTTCCCCTTGCTGCTTTCATGATTCTCTCCTTGCCTGAGTATTTTTGAATATGACTATGATATGCCTTGTTGATGGTCAGTTTTTGTTGAATCTAATGGGAGTCCTCTGTGCTTCCTGGATTTTGATGTCTTTGTCTTTCCCCAGGTTAGGAAAGTTTTCTGCTATGATTTGCTCATATAACCCTTCTACCCCTATTTCTTTCTCTTCCTTTTCTGGGACCCCTATGATTCTGATGTTGTTCCTTTTAAATGAGTCCCTGATTTCTCTAATTCTTAAATTGTTTCTTTTGCCCTCATCTCCCTCTTTTTTTCTGCTTCATTATTCTCCATACATTTGTCCTCTATATCGCTGATTCTGTTCTGCCTCATCCATCCTTGCCACCGTGGCATCCATCTGTGATTGAAGCTCAGTTATAGCATTTTTTATTTCCTCCTGAGTAGTTTTTACTTCTTTTATCTCTGCAGAAATGGCTTCTAGTTTATTTTTTACTCTAGCTAGTATTGTTATTATTGTAATTCTAAATTCTTGTTCAGATATCTTGCTTGTATCTGTGTTGGTTAAATTCCTGGCTGTCATTTCTTCATGCTTTTTCTTTTAGGATAAATTCCTTCATTTCATCATTTTGAAGGGAGAAAAGGAATTAATGAAGTAGAAAAATTAAAATGAAAAAATATTAAACTTAAAAAATATTAAAGTAAAAAATTAAAAACCGACACACACAAAAATTGAATAAATGATGTTAGATCCTACGTGTGTTTTTGTCTGGGTGTTAGAAAGTGGTTTGCTAGATTAGAGAAAAAAGGGGGAAGAAAAAAAGTAAATCGTTTGGGAATTTGAAAAAATGAATACAATGAAGTAGAATAAAATGAAATGATGGAAATAAAATAGAATTTGAAAAAATTTACACAAAAGTAAAGAATATAGTAGAAAAAAGTTAAAGAAATATATTTTTATTAAAAATTAAAAATAAAAAATGATTTTTCCTCTTTATTCAAGAAAAGGAAAAGGAATGAAAAAGAGAATAGAAGAAAAAGAAAAAAAGGAAATCATTTGAAAATTTGAGAAAGTGTATACACTGATGTAGACTAATATAAAATGATGGAAGTAAAATAGAATTTGAAAAATTTACACAAAAGTAAAAACTATACTAAAAAAATGAAAGGAAAATATTTTTAATGAAAATTGAAAATAAAAATGATTTTTTTCTCTTTCTGTATTCAAGAGGTAAAAAAGAGAAAAAAAAGGAAATTGAATACATGGACATGCTCAGAGATTGAAATACGACTGAAATTACTTCGTTTGCCCCTGGAAATCAGACTTTGAAGCGCTTTATAGTCCATAAACTAGCCGGTGGTGAGAGTTGTGTTCTTGAGGAGAGAGTTTGGCCCAGTTGGGCCAGGCTAGTATAATGACTCCGTTCTCCACTAGATGGCGCTGCTAGCCTACCGTGGTGGATTCTTGTAGGGCTTGTAGGTGAGTATGCGGATGCGTGGGAGCAGTGAAAATGGCGTCACCCAGCTACCCAGTCTCTAGTATTGGAAATCTATATTCCCCGATCAACAACTGTGCACCTGTCCTCTATCTTCAGCTTTTGTCTACTCCCTGACTTTTCACTGTCCGTGACCGAGCTCCAGGCAGTACCTATATCCCGAGTCTTGTCTCAGATGCAAATGTTTTCTCTGGCCCCCCCTTCTGAAGTACTGTGACCTTGACCTGTTCAGCCCCTCTGCGGGAGGGTCTCACCAAGCAATAGCCGAATGTCGGCTGCACCCAGGAACGCTTGCTGGACTGTGCTGCTGTCAGTGCCCCGAGACTGTGGCCAGTTTCTAGGCCACCCCAGAAAAAGTTTGCAAGATAGTGTAGTAGCAGCTTTTCAGGGATTGTGGAAAATCAAAACATACATCTGGCACCAGGCTTCACCCTTAACGACCTTGTTCCCACACCAGAGAATGTGGCCATTTTCTGGGGTCTGCTGGGACCAGGTGGCTTCAGCAGTCTCTACCAAATGTCTTTCCAGCAGTGGAAGCACTTTTCCCCATGTGGCCGAACTTCCTGGATCCCACTCTATTCCTGGGGATTCACCCCTCCCTCCAGAGCACTGCCAGTTAGCGAGCTGTGGAGTTGCAGACTCAATGTGCTCCCCCTGTTCACAGTATGAATGGAATTTAAACCCTCTCCTTTCTCCTTTCTCCCTTTTTAGTTTAGTCCCTGTGGCTGTTTCCAATTTTCCACTTTCTCTCCAGCTGCTTTTGGGGAGGGGTGCTTTTCCCATATACTCCCCCCACCCTGTCTCTGTCCTCTCTCCGCCCACAAAAGCACCTCCCTACCCACAGCTTCTCACTCCCCAGGTTCACCTCTTCATGCTGCGTACCTGCTGAATTCTGTGGTTCAGATTGTGCAGATTATTGTGGTAACCCTCAGATCAGTTTTCTAGGTGTGCAGGATGGTTTAGTGTTGGTCTGGCTGTATTTCATGAATGCCAGACACACAAAAAACTTCCATGTGGTTCCGTCATCTTGGCTCCCTTCCGTATCTCTTTATCCATTTATCAGTAATGTGGATGAAACTGGAAGATATTATGCTGAGTGAAATAAATCAGTCAGAGAAGGACAGATATCATATGTTTTCACTCCTATGTGGATCTTGAGAAACTTAACAGAAGACCATGGGGGAAGGGAAGGGAAATAAATAGTTACAAACAGAAAGGAAGGGAGGCAAACCATAAGAGACTCTTAAATACAGAAAATAAACTGAGTGTGGATGGGGGCGGTAAGAGGGGAAAATGGGTGATGGGCATTGTGAAGGGCACTTGGGATGAGCACTGGGTGCTGTACATAAGCAATGAATCACGGGAATCTACCCTAAAAACCAAGAGCACATTTTACACACTGTATGGTAGCCAATTTGACAATAAATTATATTAAAAACAAAACAAAACAAAACAAAAAAAACTATTGTTACATCTGGAAAAAAAAAGAGATAAATACTGGTTTGCTCTTTTTGGCATATAGTTGGAGAAGTTGTTCAGATGAACTCTTACATAAAAATAAACAAAAAATGTGTATAAGACACTATAGGAGAAAAGTTTCAAAGAGCTCCTTAGAAAGAGTGACAGAGTGACACTGAAGTCTACCTGTGTGTGACTGCAAAGGAAAAAAAAATACTAAATGTAACCACAAGACAGCTCTCTCTTGGATTCTCAGCTTAAATTATATGGTTCAAAAATTCTGAAGTAATGAATGCACTTTGAAGTGGTTTGAAAATGTTAATGAGTTTCTGTGGCAATCTCTGGGTGTGAGGTTGTGAATCAGGAGAGATATATAGGGACCTACTGGCAATGTTTTATATCTTGAGTTGGGGGGGGTTGTTTTCTTTAAAACATTCATTTAAAGTATACATGTATTTTTAAATATATATATATATATATATATATATACACACACACACATATACATATACATATATATATATGAATGTATGGATGCTATATATCATAATGAAAAATGTGTTCTGGATTATTTTCTTTGTTAGTGAAAGATATACGTTGGATATTTTCTTTTGGAGATCTTTGAAAGGAAGTGGCATCCATGAAAAGAGGTTTCAGTAAAGCTGAATAGGTGAATATAGTCAGTATGTCAATAACTGAGAATAATGATCTTGCTTTTATAGGAGAGGTGTGTCTGATCACATAATGTAAAGGTTTAAAAGAAAGGCATATTAGGAGCCTCGTAGTCAAGAGTTAGGGTAAACAATGGAGAATTGGGAATATAGATTTTTTTAAAAAAAATTTAATGTTTATTTTTGAGAGAGAGAGACACACACAGAGTGTGAGCAGGTGAGGGGCAGAGACAGGGGGAGACACAGAATCTGAAGCAGGCTCCAGGCTCTGAGCTGTTGCACAGAGCCCGATGCGGGGCTCTAAGATGATGACCTGAGCTGAAGTCGGATGCTTAACCAACTGAGCCACCCAGGCACCCCCATTTTTTTCAAATGCAGGAGAAAGAGTTTTATGAAGAGTAACTACTGGGGATTGCATGATTGTAGGCAGTTCGAGGATTAGACAGTAGAATCACTAAGGTTTGGCATTGCTGTAGCCTTCATCAATCTTCCCTCAAAGCCTTCCATAATACAACTAAAATCTAAATAAATAAAATATTTTCTAAGCCATTGTCACCACTACTTCCCAATAGATTGCCAACCTGATGACTATCTTATTTAGAAATCCTGAAGCTGCTCCAGGAGTTGAGAAATATTCCAAGGAACTTATTATCGAGGGTCAAAGAGGGGAAAGGATAAAGATGAAAGGTAGGTACCAAGATTGTGATTTATTGTGCTACTGGGTTTGCCTTTCCTTGAACTCCTTAATGCACTTTTCTGCTAGGTAAAATTTGTTCTTGTTATAGTATAACAAAATTATGAAGGGATGCTTATTCATGGACAATGGTGTTAACTATATTTTTACACAAATGAGCATCTATACAATATGTATTAATTGAAATTTAAACAGGAAAATTAAGTTAGTTAAATCAAAATAGGGCTGAAATGGGAATTTAGAAAAAATGAGCCTGTGGTCCTGACCTTGATATTAATTAGCTATGGCTTTATAATTATATTCTATAGAATTAGTATCTTCTGTGAAATCTGGAAGCTGATCTGGATCCATGAATTAGCTTTTAAATCTAGAGGGTTCTGCTTGTCTTTGTTTTACATTTTGAAACTTCAGAGAGCCTGTCCCACTGGTGGTTTTGTGAAAACGGTGTTGCAGAGTGTATCTGACAGCATTCTAGGTCCCCAAAACCCACTTCAAATAGAACAGATCTACTTTCATTTGTTTATGGTTCTGGAAAGATTTCAACTGAGCAAAAGTTTCAGAACGTAAGAAAGCAATAGACTAGTTCATCTCAAGGATCTCTTTATGAAATTCTAAGAAACGTTTTCAAGTTTTATTTTTTTAATTTTTAATTTTTTTAAAGTTTATTTATTTTGAGACAGAGAGAGCATGTGTGTGCTTGTGCAAAAGTGGGAGAGGGGCAGAGAGAGGGAGACAGAGTATCCCAAGCAGGCTCCATGCTGTCAACGCAGAGCAGCTCCTGGGGCTCGACCTAATGAACCATGCGATCATGACCTCAGCCAAAATGAAGAGTCCAATGCTTAATGAACTGAGTCACCCAGGCACCCCAAAAAATTTTTAATTTTTAAAGTGGAAGAGTATCAGTGACTCTCTAAGAATATTCTTCTTGTTTAGGATGGAACTCAAATAATTAGGTATTAGTTTAAAATGTCTAAGTGTGCTTTTATTTTTTATATGGAAAGCTGTAAGTTCAATCACATGTGTATTTATGTTTATTATTTCTTCTATACTTGCAATAAATACAACAGATGGTTTTTGAATATGAACTCTATATAAAATACCTCTATAGACTTTCATTAACATTGTTTTGGAATCCTGAGAAACATTCTGACAGTTTTCTCAAGTAAAATATGCAGTAAACTGCTTCTCATAGTGACAGTGAGCTCTAGAGAAATTACTTAACAAATTAGACTTCATAGTTTATTAAGTATATGTCATTTTAGGAGGAAAGTTGTTTATATTCCATGTTCTCTTATTTGCTTTCCCAAATTTATAGCAGTGATTATTTTTATACTTTGAAATATATGAAAGAACTTAATTTGCTGAGAAAAAATAGAACTGCAGGATGTATCTTCTCACTAGGAAGGAATGAAATGAAAGTCAGGAAGTAGAAAATGAAGTTGACACTAACAACAAAATAAAGGTGAAGAATTGTTTTTTGTAGGGTTTATACATCTTAATGGGGGGGAACCTTATATATAAGCCAAAGCAAAAGAATAGTCTAAGTTCTGAAAACCTGTTAAAATGTATTCATATTTTTCAAATTTTCTAAAGATTTTCCTATGTATCTAGCTACCTACACACATGCATGCACGCACACACACAATATACAAAGACCTCTGTACACAGGTGCACATTGGTAGGCACTCTTGCACACATTATTCTATGCAAAGGCACACAGAGAGCTATGTCTTCACAGGATGAAAGGAAAGAGAAGGACCATATTATGCTGTAACCAGAAAGCAGCAATGACGACTGTAGCTTTGAGACATGATTCATAGGTACAATATGCAGGTACTTGTTTGGAAGGAACAGCCCAACCTATGAGGAACATCAAAAGCTGGAAAAGAGGGAGCTGAGTTGTCCTTTTTGAAAATGAGTGCCTTTTGACCTGATAGCATCTTAATCTTGCTGAGCCCCACTCTGAAGTTTAGTTGCTTGAAGCCAGGATAATGTGAGCTGAGCAGGGTAAGTGGGGCTTCAGTATAGATCTGGATATGACTCACTCTAGTTCCTGGGATTGTGCGTAAAGAGCTCGGAAATTTCTTTGTTTGGGTCCCACTGCTCCTGGCACAGATACTTTATAGTTCTTTAATGGTACTTGAAGTGACCTTTTTGTGTTCCCTGTATTTACCATGACTTTTTACCATTTCTTATTGAAAATGCTTTCATTATTTTTACTGTTGGACATTTTAGTTTATAGATTCCTCATCAGATGTGGCAGAAAGTTTAGACAAAATGCAATTATTTAGCCTTAAATTTCTATTTTCCTCTAAATGTCTTAAAAATTTCTTTATTGCAAACAAATATCTAAACCCAGGGCTGTTATTAGAATCATTTTGGTGAGGTAAAATTTTCACAGGTATATGTATGTATATACCTATGTATATATGTATGTATCTACATACATATATATACATACATATATATCTACATACATATATATATCTACATACATGTATCTACATACATATATATGTATATATATGTGTGTGTGTGTGTGTGTGTGTATATATATATATATATATATATATATATATATATATATATAACTGGCAGTACTATCCAAAGAGAGGGAGTTGTTTTTTCCACTAAATATATTAGGAAACAATATTTTCATGCTATACATGCAAAGGGATGAAAAGGGGACACAATAAAATTTCTTTTAAAAATGGCCAAACTGTTAACTAAATTTCTTTAAAAAATAATTTTAGGTAAAATTAGTCATGGGAATTAGAGAAAAGCAAGAACATTAATATACTGAGGGATACACTGAATGTGACTGAGAAAACTGGAACTGATTTTAATTTTACATATTTTCATTAGATGTCTGTAGTATCTGTGAGCCTGTCTGCAAAGACAATTATCTATTCAATAGTTGTGCAGAGAACGGTGATCTAGTCCTGCATTTCTGACAACTAATGAGACCAAGCTTCATTTCATCCGTTGAAATCAACCTTGATGGTTTTCTTTTTCTTTGTATCTTTTTGTTTTGTTTTGTTTTGCTTTATTTGTTTTGTTTTGTTTTCTGGATTATCCAAGACTTCCATGGCAGGTTCTAATTAAAGAAAATTTAAAATCATCCTCAAGAATATTTTATATTGATACTCTAGTACTTGTTGTTCTTACTTTAAATTTTAAGACTTGTCTCTAAATTTTTCTTGACAATGTGATGGACAGATAGAGATAATTATGAATAACAGGTTTTTGTTTTTAATCCTGGTTAATTCAACTGAGGAAGCTTTAGGGAATCCTGCTTTTAGATTTTGCTTCATTCAGATTGAGAAATAAATGCTTTATGGGAAACTATAAAGCAATAATTGAACAACATCTGGACTATTTTTTAATTTCCTTTCCTTTCCTTCCTTCCTTCCTTCCTTCCTTCCTTCCTTCCTTCCTTCCTTCCTTCCTTCCCTCCTACCAGCCCTTTTTCCTTATTTCCTTCCTTCTGTCCTTCCTCCCTCCCTTCCTTCCTTTCTCTTTCTTTTGTATAAATCATATAGACATTTCATGATTTCAAGCACTTCATGTAGAGATTTTATTGCTTTTCAACTTTTAAACATCCAGAAGTTTACAGAAGCAATAGAATAACATTTAGAAAAGTATTTTAAAACATGCTTGCTATTCTGGTGCATCCATTAGCGAAACCAATCAACTGAATTATAAAACACTGTTTGAGAAGCAGCCTTACATGCTAAAAACAGTGAAGGCTTTGGAAACAACTCATTGATAGATTTATCCTGGATATTCCCATTAGAGGTTGAGTGACCCTGGGCAAGTCACTTACTCTCTCTTTCAGTTTCTTTACTATAAAATTGGGATTAGAAACAATAGATTTTCAGCACTCGGGTACATGAGGCAGGTTAGCAGAAGGAAAGAGACGATACACTCACAAAGTTAGCCAAAGGTAGTTTAACGACAGGACTATTTCAAGAACTTTGGGCCAGGCAATCAGTAAGGGATGGTGAAGCACCAAGAGTGTAGCAGCAGCATTAAGCCTAAAAGGGCCAGGGGCAGAAGGGCCTACCAAAGTGGACTTTGGTAGAGTAATAGATTCTGCTAGACCATGATGAGGTAAAGAGGAAGCAGGGGAACAGTTAGTCTGCCCTATACTCTCCTACTATGCTCTAATCTTGTCTTGTGCCTTCTATTGGCCAAAGGCAACAGGCAGCTAGCAGACAAAAGTACCCAAATGACACAGTTCATGGTGTCCTGGAGCTCACCGTACACCAGAAAAAGGCAGACGGTGTCCCTAAGGGTGATGCACATTGAGAATAGGCATCACACTCACTGGCATGTATTAACTATCCACTCTACCACAGGAAGAGCAAAATATCTACTAACTCCTGTATCTTGGCTGCAGTGTAAAACAGTCTTCAAATCTTTAATAAATCTCATACATGTACACTGGACTTTTATGGTATTTTTTCCCTCAGTGAAAATCAAGATAAGGGACACCATGTCGTATTTGAGTTAATGCCAGGGCAGAGATTAAAAATGGAAAAAAAACCCTGCAAGACTCAGAACAGAAAATAACATATCAGCAGAGTCAAGAAGTCAGAGCCAGAGAAGAACTTGATGACACAAGACCCGTAGGGATTTAAAGTTTTGGAAGAATATTGTTTGCATTTTATGCAAAAAAAAAAAAAAAAAAGAAAAAAGAAAAAAAGAAAAAGAAAAGAAAAAACAGTTTGTTGAGGAAACCTCATCCAGGTCATTAGAAGCAAGTATAACATAATTGATACCTGGATTGAAAACAAATGATAGCTATCATAAGTATATATTTGGGAGCATTAAATTATTCTACAGTTTTGTGAAAGAATGAAAAAGTAAATGCTATGTCAGCATCTGTAGTGACCCACAGTCCCTGTCATCTGTCATTGCCTTGCAGAGTTAGCACGAATAGAGAACAGAATTGATTAAAATCCTATCTTACGGCAAATGGTCAGAGGACGTCAAAATCTATCTTGTAAAGCAATAGCAGAATTCTAGGTCGGGGAGAAGGAAAGGGCAAACTGGACCAACAGCAAAATAGAGTAACCTGAGATGATGAATCAAGTCTGAGATCCAAACTTACAGGGTAGTAGAAGCAGGAAGGAGAATGGGAAGCATATATCCTAGGGTAAGTTGCATTAGGTGACCAGCATTCTGTTACAGGCAAGGTACTATTGATAACTGTGAAGTATCTGAAATTTCACCTCACTTGGAAACTAAGAAGGTAGAAAGCAAGAGTTTTCTGGATGCTGGAAGAAGACATGAGGCTTCTGGGTCAAATACAATGGGTTTTATTATTCATGATCCAGCCAGCAGCATGAGAATCAGCATTATTTGTGTCAGTTTTCTTTGACCTTGAGTTTCATGGGATAATGTGAATGGGCTCAGAGGATGTCTGCATTGTAGTGGTGTTGAACTTGAGGAACACAAATCTCATATTATGGGCAGAAGTATGCTCAGCCTTTGCTACCGAGGGAGATACTCTATCTTCCAAGGGCATTCACCAAACACCCATGAAAAGACTATTCACAACAAAGGAGTTAATGCCTCACTAACAAGACATGCAGAAATGCAAGAGATCTGCATCCCAGAAATTTCCATGGTCTGTAGTCAAGCACAGATTTGTGAGACCAGCAGTGAGTGGCATAGTAATTGGATATCAGTGTGTGTAAGTCATCACCCCTATCATAAACCTGGCACAGGTAGACATTACTATCAACACAAGATATGGGAGACAATTTTCTATAATTTTCTATTTGTCTCATAGCATTTAATTATTATGTTTATAGATGCAAAATGAAAGAATAGACTAAAAGACACCTAGCAGTTGGGAATGAATGATTGATTTATTACCAGTTGAATACTTCTGTCTATAAGGGAGGAAGAAATACCCAGGAGGCATTCTGGGGAAAGTTATGATGTCTGTACCTCTAAGAATTTGGGCTCAAATCCCAAGACAGTGACAACTGTGCTGGATTCAGATGGTGCCTTTACTTTACTCCAGATGGTGCCCTGCTTTCCGAAGGCCACTGCTCCATTCTAAATTAGTGCCAACTCAAGTCCTGTTCTATCACACCAGACCTTCAGAGTGAGGCACTCAGAAGTTGAAGGAATCCAAGGGTAATCAAGAATAAACCCTAAAATGAACGAACAGAGCCCTGAGAAGATGATGACTGATGTACACAACAGCCTGTATTTCAAGAGTTACCAATTGTCAGGCTGTTCATTGGGATTTGACATCCCCTTTGGTTCTTACAATGATTATAAAAATTATATGCATTTTCACAAGAGATTTCACCTAAATAATCAAATTATTGACTTAAAAAAAAAAAAAACTCCAGTCTACTTGGCCCATGTGTTTACATGTGCACACTTGGGGTTGCTCACTCAGGTAAATCTGGTGATCATCTCTCTTGATGATAGCAGCCATCACTCTATATTGTCCTCTAAATGTTAAGGCTTAAGGTCAGTTAGCGGTTTTCACACACTTAGGCTTTTTCCTTATAGCTACACAGCACAGTAGAAATTTCTTCTCTAATTTAGTGTACCAATCTAGTCCCTCTATGCATCTGAGTTTACAAACTCTGCTTTAACCTGTTTTCTCTTGACTTTGAAAGGTAGTCGCTGGTCCTACAATTAGTAGTAGCTTTTTCTCTGACCTACGTGCTTAGGATTGGGTCAAACCTTGACCTCATGTGAGAGAATAAAATGAGCCCCTACAGGCTTCCATCTTACTGTGATAGAACTTAGGTTCTGCATTGGTTATAGACAAGGCACACTTGGATCTGTGGTTCTGTTGAAAAAGCTAACATTTATAATGACAATATTTTTGGATTTTCATCATTTTGCAAGAGATAAGTACATTTCTCACAAAAAAGAAATACTTTCTCTGGCTCAGATTCACTGTTTAACTATTGAATGAAAATCTTAAGAATCCTTATGACATTATTGATGCTTTTTTGTCTTATCTTTCCATGTTTTTCCACACTTTTGATGTAATAACAGTCATGGTTCTATTAGTAACATTCTGCTGTGTCCATAGAGTGAGTGGGAAGCTTGGGATGGGGCCTAGACTAGCTTCACTAGCTGTCCACCCACATCACATCTGTCCTTGGACCTGAGCCTGTGAGCCAATGTGAAGCATATTATACCAATGCTGTTACCCTTAGTTCATGAAATGCATGTCCACATCAACATGCCTTGTTATAACCTCCCACTGACGTGTTGGTGGTATCCAGCTGATTATAAGTCTTTGCTACAGAATTTAAATTTAAACTAGAAAATAATACAATAATTATAAAATGAAGTCAACAGTATTTACATCACAGTAGTTGCTTGTCAAGATGAGACAAAGAAAGCTGTATTTTTATGACTACATTATGCCAGTATGGTGAAGCTTAAAATAATCCATAGATATAATGACATGTCAAGATAATAAGGGGCATGTGGCCCTGTTGTAAATTAAAACTCTAATTTCAAAATCAAATAATATATATATTTTTTATCCAGGTTTAACAAACTAAATTTTAAGAGCTAAAGCTTGTGTGGGGTGGATGGGGGGGTGATGGTAGGAGAGTCAGAACTAACACTCAAGACCAGAAGGTGGCAGCAGTGAGCTAGGATTAATGAGTTTATTGAGGCACCTCTCCTCTAGAAAGGGTAGTGTCTCCCCTCCCCTCAAAAAAGGGAAGGGGATAGTGGCTCAGCCAGGAGGGAGTGATTGGGCCAGAGCAAAAAGTCTAGGCCTTTAACCATGATTTGGAAAACATCAAAGCCCTGAAAATCAGGGGCTTCTGTGTTCTAAACTAAAAGTATGAAGACTCATGAAGAGGTGGTAATTTTGGATTGTAGGTCCCGGGGCCAGATGTCAGGTGGAAGGTGACACACTAAATCCTATGTTAATACGGCATATGATTGGTAGCTGACTTTTAAGTCCCATATTAGGGCTCTTGGCTATTAAATGCCTGGAGTCCTCTCTATGTTGGATCTTCAGAGGGTGGGTCTATGATTGATATTTAATAAACAATTTAAAATAATCTTTCCTGGGGCGCCTGGGTGGTGCAGTCGGTTAAGCGTCCGACTTCAGCCAGGTCAAGATCTCACGGTCCGTGAGTTCGAGCCCCTCGTCGGGCTCTGGGCTGATGGCTCAGAGCCTGGAGCCTGTTTCCGATTCTGTGTCTCCCTCTCTCTGCCCCTCCCCCGTTCATGCTCTGTCTCTCTCTGTCCCAAAAATAAATAAACGTTGAAAAAAAAAATTAAAAAAAAAAATAAAATAATCTTTCCTTAAAATTAATAGATCAAAAGATGTTAAATATAAAGATGTCCAAGGTAAAAATTTGTTAACATCTTATTGATTTGTACAGAGAGAATGCTATCAGAAACAATATGCAGCATTTAGGGGAAGAAAAACAAAGAACTACTGGTAATATTTTTCTATAGAGTACAAGCATAGGAGAACAAAGTTTATATAATGGCAAAAAAATCTCTTTGCTATGCCCCAACATGACAAATATTATATTGTCCTAAAAAACAACTGAATATATGTCCTGGTACTGGAAAAGTGTTTCTGAAGTTGAAAATTAAAATAGAAGTAATTTCTATATAACGGAGCCTGTATTACAAACATGAGAAAATATTAATTGTACAATAAAAATAATTTAAGAAACATCCCAAAAATACAAGTTGTCTAAAGAAAATATTTCAACAGGAATGCAAACATTTGAATGTTGCAGAGATTTACCTTAGAAAATAAATTTTGGGAGCACCTGGGAGGCTAAGTGGGTTAAGCGTCTGACTCTTGATTTTAGCTCAGGTCATGATCACATGGATTCATGAGATCGAGCCTCATATCAGGTTCTGTGCTATCAGATTGAGATTCTCTCTGTCTCTTTCCGCCCCTCTCCCATCTCAAAAAATAAATAAATAAACATTAAAAAAAAAGAAAAAAGAAATTGTTTATTAAGTAACTCATTTATTTTTGTTTCTTTTATATTATTTAGTGCAATTCTTTGTCCATAGCAGGTAGTAAGTATATGCTTGACCTTTAGCTGTTTTAAAACCAAACACAAATGGAAACCAGATTTGAAAATTCCCACAATACAATAATGTAATTTGGTTTATTCTGTAAAACAACTGATGTTAACTTGATCTAGGTCACTTCTTGCTTATGCCTCTGAAAATCATAAACAGAACTTTAATTGCTCTCCAAAACTGATATGAGGTAACCACTAACCAATTCCCTTTCATTAAAAAAACAATTGTAATATTGTAACCGATCACTGTGAAGAATAAGCAGTCACTGCTTCCATACTATATGAGCTGCTTTATAGCACTATTATCTCGGAGCCTCATTCCGTGTTTTGGTTTGAGTGCTCCTGGACTGCAAAGTGTCTTTTTGGTGCGTGCACAATAAGCTTTTACTAGTTACTACCTCAATAATTTATTGGTTTCACGTCATTTTTTTCCTGAACTTTTGACACCCATTATTTTTTATAAATTTGACAATTATTGGCACTATCACAGCATTTCTCTGGATTATCTACCCTTAATGAGGAAGTAAAAGAATTGGGTTCAGTGAATTTTAATTGGGTACAGTTATATAGTAAGAATTCTACTGGCACTTTGAAATGCATTGTGATTTAATCTTTTTTTCTGAAGTAGATATTATTGTTCTTTGGTTTTACAAATGAAGATACAGATTCACTGAAGTTAAGCAATTTACCTTAATCACATAGTAAGTGCAGATTTAGAATTAGAACATATTTTTTGGTTTCAAAACCCACACTCTTTCTAGCCCATTTTAATTAGGAAGAGCAAAATGCCTACCTATGTGCATTTTCACTTCTGCACCCCTGGTAGAAATCACTAACAGATCTTGACACATTTTCCACTAATCCAGACTTGTTCCAAGGATTCTGTTCCATACAACGATTTAAACTGAAACTTCCAGTTCACTAGCTATGTCATTCCAATTAAAATTCTCGGTCAGTTCTGCCTGACTACATTTTGTCTCCTTTTCTTTAGCACATGGTACATATTAGGTCTTATCATTAAACCTACAATCAAGTAACAGATGAAGAAATGACAAAATATGGTATTTATCTCCTAGAATTATCATGGAAAAAGGACGCGAATAAAAATGTCCCCGAAAGATAAAAACAAGTTCTACTTTATGAATTTGTTGTATATATAAACATATTAAAAATTATCTCAAAAAGTGGCAGAAAAATTGTCATGGACAAAATTGTCTTTGTTTAAGAAAACCTGTTTATAACTTGCCCAGGATAGAGGGTGAGGCCTTGATTGTGTGGATTTACAGAAGATAAATAAACCAAAAAAGAGAATTAAACTGCTCAACTTTGGAAAAAGAGAGACCCCATCAAGAGAAATAGATCTAAGAGAACATTTTTGAGAAGTTTACATTCTCGATGCTCTTTCACACCCAGCAAAAATCTGCTGAAATTTTTGCATGAGAGTTCTATGCCCTGTATTTCTGGATTCTATTGACAGCAGAGCCTGAAACATGGCCATCGGAACAGGTAGTTTATTTGAAAGTGATTCCAGGAGGCAGAAGTAAAAAAGAGAGTGAGACAAGGAAGGGAAAGGGCTGATAAAAGTGCATTATAAGCTTGGTACCACTGTGAGTGGATGGCATTTACTTCCCATAAGGACCTTCTGAGGAAACATACAGTACATACTTCATAGTTTTTTCACCAAAGACCAGGAAGCTAGGGCAATTGCCCACCAGGTCATTTTTCCCTTAGGGTGAGGGCTGTCCTCAGGAACACAATCCCCTGCAATTCTGGGTATGCTCGTTATGTCTAGATGCTCTGGTGGTTGTCCTCACCATTGAGAAAGCCCTTAGGCTGTAAAGCAGACTCCATGTGACCCAGAGGTAGGAAGCTGGCAATGTGCATGCAACAAACTAGGACAGCTGTGCTAAGATCTGATGGACTGAAGGGATAAGGAGAGAGCACTACAAGGTCTGCTTTATGTTACAATTTCACATTTCACTCTTACACTAACTTGCATGGGATTTTATTCATTGAAAACATAAACTCTTCAATAGGAGACCCACCCCAATAAAACCTTGGTTGTCTATGATTATTTTCAATTTTCAATTAATACCTTTCCATGATAATTTGCATTTTTGTGCTTTTTAAGCATGTAACCAGGAAGTCATATATCTTTGAAGAAAAAGATGAGCTAATATTTAATATGCTCATCTCTTCACTTTAAGAATAAATCATCTTGAGGGGTGCCTGGGTGGCTTCGTTGGCTGAGCGTCCAACTCTTGATTTCAGCTCAGGTCATGATCTCATGGTTCCTGAGTTTGAGCCCCACATCAGGCTCTGCGCTGACAGCGAGGAGCCTGCTTGGGATCCTCCCTCTACCTCTCTCTCTGTCCCTCCCCTGTTCTCTCTCTCTCTCAAAATAAATAAACTTTTCAAAAAAAGAAGAAATCATCTTGATATTTTACATTTAAAGAGTTATCAGAGATAAGGACAATGAATAGAATTTGTTCAATGTGGAAAATATTCTGATGTTAGGGAAATAATCAGAGGGAAATACTCTGAATTAGCAAGAAGACTGAAGTTATATCTGTACCATTTTTAACTCAAAAACATTGATAGGCAGAGCTTCTTGGTGATTCTCATTTTAAAAATAAGAGTTTGAATTAACATAGCTAGTGATATGCAAAGTCACTTCAAAAGAGTTGAAAGCTGTTTAAGTTAGCTACCAAAAGTCTCTTATATTGAAATATTAATATTTATAAATTCTTTATGATATTTAATATTTTAAGAAGGGATACACATACAGATTAATGGATTTGAACAGCAAAATATTGTTTTACTTTTCTTTCTGACTTGGTGAAGAGACCCAGCAGTAGTGGAAGTCATGAATTATGTGAGCTAACTGGATTTTTCCTAGAACCTTGTATTGCTTTTTGACAATTCATTTTATAACATCACCATCATATATTTCCAATTTGAATTATAAGGGCTTTTCTTGCAGCATACATATTATGGGAATTTTTCCAATTCAGTTCAATACTTTAGTGTTAGCTTCTCATTTTAAATCATTAGTAACTCTATATCTCTGCTTTTAAGACATCAATATTACTTCAATAATGTTAGACTGTAAATAAGTTGATAATAATAATCCTTGCCTTGGTATCTATTTCTGTTTCCAAAGTGTTATGTTTTCTTTCTTTTTTTTTAAATGTTTATTTATTTTTGAGAGAGAGAGAGAGAGAGAGGAGGGGTGGGGGCAGAGAGAAGGAGACACAGAATCAACTGACTGAGCCACACAGGTGCCCCAAAATGTTGTTTTCTAGGTTCAATTAATTATCACAACATATTTTTGGGCTACACAAAGTTGTAATGATTTGGTTAATCAAATTAATGTGTCTCTGTGTGTAACATATTTCATAGTGTTTATAGCATTTTTCATTACTTTGAAATCCTAGGTCAATTCAAAATTTAATTTGTAAAGAATTTAAAGGGTAAATAGAAAAAAACAAAATATTTAGATTTTTAAAAGTCAGCATAGAGGTTCCTGGGTGGCTGAGTTGGTTAGGCATCTGACTTCAGCTCAGATCATGATCTCGCAGTTAGTGAGTTCGAGCCCCACATCAGGCTCTGTGCTGACAGCTCAGAGCCTGGAGCCTGCCTTAGATTCTGTGTCTCCCTCTCTCCCTGCCCCTCTCCTGCTTGCACTCTGTCTCTCAAAAATAAATAATAAACGTTTAAAAAAATTTTTAAAGTCAGCATAAAAGTCCACAAAAATAATTATACATTAAAATTAAAGACAAGAAGAAAAGATAAGAAGGTTAAAGACAAGATCAGGTGAGGGAAAAATCTAAGGGAATTACTAGAAGAGCATATGGAAAAAAATGATCAAGCAGTAAAAGAGCTAATATTATATTTGTGCCCACAAGAAAATACATTTTATTTTGTCAATAAAAATAAATAATAAAAGTGAAAGCAACTATATTTTTATTTCAATTATATTTGAGTTATTCAATAACCAATAATTTATATATATACAAAATGGAGCACTGTTTTCTAACATTGCATTGCTTTAAAACAGTATATGAATATTTTCCCTATTTGGAGGGGATGTATGGGATGGGCTGACTAAATTACAGAGTATATGATTCATATGAAATGCAATTGGGGGAAGTCTGGTTAACATCACATAATATAAAAATAGCAAGGTGATATGTGGACATGAGAGTTATTCAAACCAGACTACATAAAATAATACTAGTAGGTAAGAGAGGGCTTAAATATTCATCCCCCAGAGCAGCTAAATCTGTGATGATGGGTCATCAGATTTAGAATATTTGTTTGAGATGGACTGGCACAATGTAATGTGTATGAAGTTTAAATAACTTGAAAATAAGTAGCAATGTAACAGTCCCAGGTAATAATTGATTAACAGAAACATGGCCTATGTGCTAGATGCTCCAGAAAGAGAATACAAAGAGTAATTTTGAATATGATCCCTTAAGAGTTTATGAATGCAGATGCTTTAAACTGGGGTTGTTGGTTGACAACTGTACTAATTCTCATATGTGGCAACTCAGTCGAGTGTGTCTCCAGCTTTGGTAGTCGCAGGTCTGTGCTTACTGAATAATGGTTAATATGTATATTTTTAGGCTTGGGGTAAATCAACTCTTTTATTTTAGGTATCAGTTCATGGTAAGAAAAGATGATGTGGAGCGTACAGAGAAAGGTACTGAAAGGTACAGGAGTTGCTAGTATGTAAGGCTGTCATATTTGCAGGCCATCGTGGGAGAAACATAATGGTGTTTTGAAGGTTGATGTCAGTACCAACCATGATTTATTTCAGAAGGGCAAATTCAATTTGCATTGCCTCAGAAGTCTAAGAGGGTTATGTGTGGAAATTATGACTCTCTCTTATATAGAAAAATACAAGTAGATAAGAAAGAAAAATAAAAATGAATATTAAAAGCACATGATAGTCTATTTAAATATCATACAGGATATTATTTACCTAAAATTGTGAGTGCTGAAATGGTTAAATGGGTCAAATAGGTTAAGAAAATGATTCTTTTATTGTATAGAAAAATGTAGTTACATAAGAAGGCATTTAATAAGAATATTTGCATATGCAATTTTATTTTATTTTAAATGTTTATTTTGGGAGAGAGAAAGAAAGAGAAGGGGAGAGGAAGAGAGAGAGGGGAGGAGGGAAGGAGAGAGAGAGAGAGAGAGAGAGAGAGAGAGAGAGAGAGAATCCCAAGCAGGCTCCACATTGTCAGTGCAGAGCCTGACACGGGGCTGGATCCCATGAGCCATAAGATGATGACTGAAGCTGAAATCAAGAGTGGGTTGTTTAACCAACTGAGCAACCCAGGTGCCCTTGTGGTTTCATTAAAAAAAAAATTAATGTTTTATTTATTTTTGAGACAGAGAGAGACAGAGCACGAGCAGGGGAGGGGCAGAGAGAGAGGGAGACACAGAATCCGAAACAGGCTCCAGGCTCCCAGCTGTCAGCACAGAGCCCGACGCGGGGCTCGAACTCACAAGACTGTGAGACCATGACCTGAGCCGAAGTGGGACGCTTAACTGACTGAGCCACCCAGGCACCCCAACCTTGTGGTTTCATTTTAAAAACAGCCAATGGAATGAAGTTTATTTTCTCCTCCAAATATCTTTTTAAAATTTATTTATTTTTATTTTGGAGAGAGAGAGAGAGAGAGAGAGAGGGAGTAGGGGAGGGGCAGAGAGAGTGGGAGAGAGAGAATCCCAAGCAGGCTCCACACTGTCAGCATGGAGCCCAATGAGGAGCTCAAACTCACAAACTGTGAGATCATGACCTGAGTTAAAACCAAGAGTCAGAGACCCAACTAACTGAACCACCCAGGTGCCCCAAATAAAGATAGCTCTGTATTTTTTTTTAATGTTTATTTATTTTTAAGAAAGAGAGATAGAGCATGAGCAGGGGAGGGATAGAGAGAGGAGACACAGACTCTGAAGCAGGCTCCTGGCTCTGAGCTATCAGCCCACAGCCCAATGCAGGGCTCGAACTCATGAATTATGAGATCATGACCTGAGCCAAGGTCAGAGGCTCCAACACAACCGACTGAGCTACCCAGGCACACCCCCCTCCAAATATTTTTAAAGGTGATGTTGGCCTACAGCATAGGGTGTGCACAGAGCTGGGGGGAATCACTATCTAAAGATTGTAAATGTGGACAAACAAGGTGATGCAGAAAGATAGGTAAACATTGGGAGGGATGGATAAAATATATATTTTAGATTTTGTTTGATTTTAAGAGGCTTTGAAGGATTCAAGAGGATATACATAATAAAAGAAGACACTCTTTTTTTTGAAGTTTATTTAGTGTGTGTGTGTGTGTGTGTGTGTGTGTGTGTGTGAGAGAGAGAGAGAGAGAGAGAGAGAGAGAGAGAGAGAGAGGAGAGAGAGTGCAAGTGGGGAGAGGGCAGAGAGAGAGGGAGACCCAGGATTCCAAAGCAGGCTCAGTACTGACAGCAGAGAGCCCAATGCTGGGCTTGAACTCAAGAACCAAACCATGAGATCATGACCTGAGCCAAAGTGGAAGCTTAACCAGCTGAGCCACCCAGGTGCCCCAGAAAACACGTTTAGTAAAGATCTTGTCTTTATACTTTGAAAATATTGTTTGTTCAGATATAAAACTTTGTGCCAACTTGGGAATGTATTCACTTATATCTTTTATATGAAATACTGCATTACATTCTTAGTGGTTTCTCTTACGTTGTCAGGGTCATTAGAAGCATGCCCCCAAAATGCCAACACTGATAACAATAAGTATCATTTGCTTATTTTGTCTAGATCCTGTTTTGATTTTTTCCTTTTCTTTTATATCATTTGGCCCATAGGGAAACATACAAAACATTCTGAGGCCTAAAGAGGTTAAATGATTGCTTTGAAAATGCTCAGCTAGTAAATTCTGGTTGAAGAGTACAGACTTGGGGAGCCTGGCTGGTTCAGTTGGTGGATCATGTGAGTCTTGATCTCATGAGGGTTGTGAGTTCGAGGCCCACATTGGGCATAGAGATTATTAAAAAAAAAAAAAAGAGTAGAAACCTATGTTGGACATACTTTCATGCTCTAATTTCTATATTATACTGCTTTGAGTTTGGACATATTATTGAAACCTCTCTTAATGTCCCTCAATATAATTAAAAATAAAATTATAAAAAATTTTACAGAAATAGATATTATTGATCAAATACTTGTGAATACTGTGGATTTGGTTCAAAACAACCACAATAAAGTAAATATCACAATAAATGAATTTTTCGTTTTCCTAGTGCATATAAAAGTTATGTTTACACTATAGTCTATTGAGTATGCAATTGCATTATGTCTAAAAAATGTACATACCTTAATTAAAAAAATACTCTGTTGTTAAAAAATGCTAACCATCATCTGAGCTTTCAGTGAGTTATAATCTTTTTGATGGTGGAGGGCCTTGCCTTGATGTTAATAGCTGCTGACTAATGGGATGGTGGTTGCTGAAGGTTGGGGTGGCTGTGGCAATTCCTTTTTTTTTTTTTCTTGTTTGAGTATAGTTGACACATGTTACATAAGTTTCAGGTGTACAACCTGGTGATTTGACAGGTTGACGTATTATGCTATGTTCCCAACAGTGTAGCTACCATCTGTCCCATTATGTCGCTATTACAGTATCATTGACTGTGTTCCTTATGCTCTGCTTTTGATTCTCATGACTTATTCATTCCATAACTAGGAGCCTGTATCTCTCACTCCCCTTCACCTATTTTTGTTCACTCCAAAAGCCCTCCTCTCTGGTAACCATCAGTTTGTTTTTGGTATTTATAGGGCAGGGTCCTAAAATTAGACAACAATGAAGTGTGCTACATCAATTGACTATTCATTTCACCAACAATTTCTCTGTAGCATGGCAATGCTGTTTCATTGCATTTTACCCACAGTAGAGTTTCTTTCAAAATTGAAGCAAGTCCTCTTAAACCCTGCCACTGGTTTATCAAATTTATGGAATATTCTAAATCCTTTGTTGTTGCTTCAACAATCTTTGCAGTGTCCTCACCAGGAATAGATTCCATCTCAAGAAACCAGTTTCTTTGCTCAGCCATAAGAATCTAATCCTCATTCTTCCAGTTTGATCATGAGATTCCAGGAATTCAGTCACATCTTCAGGCTCCACTTCTAATTCTAGTTCTCTTGCTATTTCCACCACATTTCCAGTTACTTCCTCCACTAAAGTCCTGAATCCCTCAAAGTCATCCATACGGGCTGAAATTAACTTCTTCCAAACTCCTATTAATGTTGATATTTTGACCTCGTCCTATGAGCCATGAATATTCTTAATGGCATCTAGAATAGTGAATTTTTTCCTGAAGGTTTTCAATTAACTTTGCCCAGAATCACTATGTATGGCAGCAATGCATTACAAAATATATTTCTTAAATGAGAAGACTTGAAAGTCAAAACCACTCCTTGATCTATGGACTACAGAATGGCTGCTATGCTAGCAGGCATGAAAAAAACCTTAATCTCATTGTCAATCTCCATCAGAGCTCTTGGATGACCAGGTTCACTGTCAATGAGCAGTCATATTTTGAAAGGAATCTTTTTTTCTGCACCATAGTCTCAAAACAGGCTTACAGTATTCAGTAAATCATACTGTAAACAGATGTGCTATCATCTAGACTTTGTTGTTCCATTTTTAGAGTACAAGCAGAGTAGATTTAGCATAATTCTTAAAAGCCCTAGAATATTTGGACCGGTCAATAGATTGGCTTCAACTTAAAGTCATCAGCTGCATTAACTCCTAACAAGAGTCATGTTGTCCTCTAAAGCTTTCAAGCCAGGCATTCACTTTGCTCTAGCTAGGTTAAATCCTAGACGACATCTTCCAATAGAAGGTTGTTTTGTATCTTCTGGATAACTTGCTGCCACTTCTACATCAGCACCTGCTGCTTCACCTTATGCCCTTCTGTTATTGAGATGGCTTCTTTCCTTAAACCCCATGAACCAACCTTTGCCAGCTTTCAGCTTCTCTTATGCAGCTTCTTCACCTCTCTCTGCCTTCATAGAATTGAAGAGAGTTAGAGCCTTACTCTGGATTAGGTTTTAGCCTAAAGGAATATTGTGGATAGTTTGTTCTTCTGTCCAGACCACTAACACTTTCTCCATATCAACAATGAGGACATTTCACTTTCTTACCATTCATGTGTTCCCTGGAGTAGTACTTATAATTTCCTTCAAGAACTTTTCCTTTGCATTCTCATCTTGGCTAACTGGTGCAAGAGACATGGCTTTTAGCTTATCTCAGCTTTCTTTTTTTTAAGTTCTTTTAAAGTTTATTTATTTGTTTTGAAATTGAGAGAGAGAGAGAGCAAGAGAGAGTAGGAGACAGGCAGAGGGAGAGGGAGAAAGAGAATCCCAAGCAAGCTCCACACTGTCAGCACAGAACCTGACCTGGGGCTCGAACTCACAAACTGTGAGATCATGACCTGAGCCAATGTCAAGAGTCAGACGCTTAACCAGCTCAGCCACCCAAGTGCCCCCATCTCAGTTCTCACAGTTCTCAGCATGCCTTCCTCACTAAGCTTAACATTTCTAGGCTTTGTATTAAAGTGAGAGATGTGACTTTTCCTTTAACTTGAACACTCAGAGGCCATTGTGCAATTCTTAGCTGGCCCAATTTCAGTATTGCTGTGTCTCAGGGAATAAGAAGACCGAAGGGAAGGGAGAGAGATGGGGGACGATGTTCAGTAGAGCAGTCAGAACACACACATTTGTAGACCATGTTTGCCGTGTTAAATGGGCGTGGTTGGTGGCACACCAAAACAATTACAAAAGCAATATCAAAGATCACTGATCGCAAATCAACATAATAAATGAAAAAGTTAGAAATACTGTAAGAATTACCAAAAGGTAACACTGAGACACAAAGTGAGCAAATGCTATTGGGAAAATGGCGCCAATGGATTTGCTGAGTTCAGGGTTGCCAAAAACCTTTAATTTGTAACAAGCATAATTGTGAAGCACAATAAAATGAGGTATGCCTATATTGTGTCAGCTCCTTATATATTTTTTACTTCATATAGCTCTGTGAGATATGAAAAATGTTCCCCAAAGGGCAAAGAATCCGGCAAGGGTATTGTGGTAGCCTGATTGTCAGCAGCTCGAACATGGAAGAGTTAGGAAAGCATCAAGGTTAAAGTGTGTATGTGGTTCAACCAAAAACATTTATCTGTTCACTAGAAAGGTGAGAGAGGATGATCATGCTAAGAGTATAATATTATATTGCATTGGGATTGCTTTTGTACAATTTCCACAATTACTCCTCAGTTAGGAAGATTGTCTATGGGAGACCATAATATTTCTTAAGTATTGTGATAAAATAAAACACATATATTAAATATGGAGAACAAACAGAGGGTTACAAGAGGGGTTGTGGGAGGGGGGATGGGCTAAATGGGTAAGGGTCATTAAAGAATCTACTCCTGAAATCATTGTTGCATTGTATGCTAACTAATTTGGATGTAAATTAAAAAAACAATAAATAAAACACATACAAAGCACAAAACCTTTCAACTACTAGCCTTTGAAGTACCACTTTCTATATTCTAAAAATTGTCAGCTTTCACATGCTTTTTAAATATATAATTTGAATATTCACAATTTTGACATCAGACATCTGTGGAAATTTGTGAGGGGCAAGTTGATTTGTTTTTTATGGGTAGGCTTAGCTTTACACATTTTTATATTAATTACATGTTTCTATAGGGAAAGGACTGAATCAAAGAAATTCCTATTTAAAGTTCAATTTCCAGTTAGCTAAGGCATATTTGAGTATAACCTAACAATCTATGGCAAAAGCTTGTTTCAATTCTTCCATGTTTTATAGATGAATAAATCACTATCAGCTATTGTTTTCAGATAAAAATTCCAAACAGCTAATTTTTACGGTTTCACTTAATTACCTGACATTAAACAAAGGTAGAAACCCTCTTCTTGATGCAATCAGGGGTAGAGGTTGCAAATGAGTAAATGAAAACACATATTTAAACCAGAGTATCATTTAAAGATGTGTAAGATTTTGGTATTTTAATTTAAATAAAAAAGAGCAGATATATTTACCAACATTTTGATTTCTGCCTGAGGTCTTTTATTTGAATATGAATCTGTTGATTGAATATTGACTTATCTTTCCTGCACTACCCACACCTCAAGTGCATCTCATTTGGTTTACATTGAAGTGGACACTATACTTAAAGAGGCCCATAAGGCAATCTAAGTAAAGCATTTTTCTAGATTTTTTTCCCCTCCTCTAGTCTTAAAATCATCTTTCTCACATAAGTCAATAGTATTTTATTTTGTTTTTAAATATTTATTTATTTTTGAAAAAGAGAGCGAGAGAGGCAGAGAGAGACTGAGGCAGAGACAGAGGATCTGAAGAGGGGTCCGTCCTTACAGCAGAGAGCCTGATGTGGGATTGAGCCCACAAGCTGTGAGATGTGAGATCCCTATCTGAGCTGAAGTTGGACGCTCAACCAACTGAGCCACCCAGTTGTCCCAAGTCAGTAGTATTTTAAAACCAAATTACTTTTTAAAAGATATTTTGTAAGTTTATTTTTGAGAGAAAGGGAGGGGGGAGAGGGGAGGGGCAGAGAGAGAGACGCACACACAGAATCTGAATCAGGCTCCAGGTTGTGAGCTGTCAGCACAGAGACGGATTAGGGGCTCGAACCCACAGTCAGGTCATGACCTGAGCCAAAGTCAGATGCTTAACCAACTGAGCCACTCAGGTGCCCCAAAACCAAATTACTTTTTATCCATTTTTTGGAAATAATTTCACTTGGTTTTCATAGAAACGATAGCTCACTTTTTGTACAGACATTTAACTTGTTTAAGTCATATTTATTTGGCTTGCTTAATAAATTAATACATAAAATAAGAAAATTAGTACAAAAAATGTGTGAAGGAGACAAGTGAGCATTGGCAGGCCTACCACTTGACAGGTAGTTGAGCCTAAGAGAACTGAGGAGAGCCTGTCAGCCACACCCTTTCAAGCAGGAGGTTTTCCCAAGGGAATGGGGAGTATCTAGTATCTATTGATCTGGACAGTTACCTGGAAGAGAGTGGGTTAGGGAGGTTTTGGTGCAAAAGTCCATGGTATTAGATGAGATCCTGTGTGTGGAGATGATTCAGAAATGCCTATACTTTAAATGCCTGGATTATTGCAGTAGTCTTCAAGCTGGCCTCCCCATTTCTCTTCTGGTGCAACGTCAGTCTTGTCCACTCAGCAGCCTGTTAAAGCGAAAGTCAGATCATGCCTCTCTTCTCACTCAAACCTTCTAGTGGTTTCTGTCTCACTCAGCAAAAAAGCTAAAGTCCTTAAACCAACCTATGCCATTTGACATGACTTGTTTCTTTTCACCTCTCTGGCATCACCTCCTGTTGTTCAGTCTGCTCTGGCTCCCCTCACCTACTTGTCCTCATGTGTGCAGACAAGATCCTGCCCCAAGACCTTAGTTCTGGCTGTACTCTATTAGAAATGCCCTTCCTCAGGCAGCCACAGAGCTCACAGAGCACATACCTGCATTTCTTTCAGGGTTTTAGTAAAATGCCAGCTTGTCAATGAAAACTCTCCTGGATACTCTACCTAAAACTATACCCCCTTCCAGTCCCCAAATTATTCCCAGCTCTTCCCTATTCCATTTTACTTTTCAGCATTTAATGCTATCTAACAAGCTACATACTTTATTGCATTTTTTGCTCCTTGTCTGTCTTTGGTCCATTACAGAGGTATAAATCACTATTCAATTTTTCAATTATGATGGCTTTCTGATAAAAACTCAAAACCAATGGATTTTTATTATTTTACTTAATTACCTGGCCTTATACATATTTGTATATTTGTTAACTGCTTTTTCCTGACATCTAGAATAATGCCTGGGACATAGACCATCTACAGTAATATTTGAAGAGTGAATGAACAAATGAATTTAATGTTAATTTATTAGTCATTCCCATAAGATGTAGAAAGCATATAAATTAAATTGTAATAAAAACAAACATAATGGACATTTGTGCTCTTTAGATAGATTCTGGAAGCCAGAATAAAAGATATTCATTAGAAATACTTCTATTACTATACTTCAACTAGGCATTTCTCTCTATTAATCTCTGTCTTCTCAAAGAGTGTCTTTCTTTTATCCTGACCAAAAGGAAAAATTGTTCCCTCTATGTTGTGAGAAAAGAATGACCTTGGAGCAGGCATAGGTACCAATTTTGCAATTAATATGTTGAGTGTGGCTCAGGGAGCCTCTTGTCTACTTCAAGACTTTCAGTCATTCTGTGAAATGAACAAACACAGTGGATTAAATGATCCCAGTTTTCACAGTTTTTGATTCTCTACTGAAACAAGTAGAGTGATTTGCAGCAAGATGGCAGCATGGTGGTTCAGCAGGTAAGTAATGCTATATGACTTACTTTTTAAAAAGATCCGTCTGGCTGCTCTGAAAAGATTAGGCTTCAGGAAACTAGAGTGGAAGCAGATAAACGGTTAAGAGGCTACTGCCCTTGTCCAGGTGAATGGTGATGGTAGCTGGGATCAACAGACAGAGACGGAGCTTAAGGACATCATCAGCCTTAAGCAATATGCTGACACAGAGCTGACAAAACTTGCCAGTGAACTACATGTGAGGTATGAGGAAAAGAAATATTTATGGTCTGAGAGCAATTGCCATTTACTGAGAGGATAATAACAGTAATCATGATAATGTTCATAATCACATAAATAGACCAATGGAACATAAAGTATGAGGGGCAAAAACATGCTGCAGTTTCAGTTGCTAGCATGATGACATTCCAGGCAAGGTCAGAAAACATATTATGGAAGAGAGGTCATCTGAGATGGATTTGAGGATGCAGAAGGCACATATTACAAAGTTGCAAGTAAATGGAGAGGAATAGGAAGGATAGTGTTCCAAGGAGAAATCAGAGCACTAGTAAAATTTTGGGGTCAGGGGCTCATGTTCCTGTATTAGTGTATTCAGGCTGCCATCACAAAATATCACAGACTGAATGGCTTAAACAACAGAAGTTTGTTTCGTGCAATCCTGGAGGCAATTCTCCTGACTTGTAGGTGACCACCTTCTCATTACATCCTCATTTGACCTCTTTGAGCATGCGTGGGAAGAGAGAGAGGTCTCTGGTGTCTCTCCCTCTTTTTTTAATGTTTTATTTATTTTTGAGAGACAGCATATGTGCCAGCAGGGGAAGGGCGGAGAGAGGGGGACAGAAGATCTGAAGCAGGCTGTGTGCTGACAGCAGAGAGCTCTATGCAGGACTTGGACTCATGAACTCTGAGATCATGATCTGAGCTGAAGTCCAATGTTTAACCGACTGAGCCACCCAGGCACCCCTCTTCCTCTTTTATAAGGAAAACAGTTCTACTGGATTGGCACTTATCCTTATGATCTCACTTAACCTTAATCACCTTGTTAAAGGCCCTATCTCCAACCTAGTCACACAGGGGTTAGTACTTTAACATATGGATTTTGACTGGGGCACACAATGCAATCCATAGCAGTTCCCATCACACTTTGTGGGATACAGTTTCTATAGATTCAAGCTTATTTGATGTTTCTCATTCACAATGTTTGACAAGATAGAGTTCAGGGGCTCAGGGCTATCACACTACAAATCCAGTGAATACTGTTCTCATTGCATTACCATGACAGCGATACCCCTAGAACTGTGGGGTTTACAGACTGCCTGAGTCTTTGCTGTTGCCTTGCAGGAGAGGGGTCAGACCATACCACAGTAACTGCAATACTTCTGACAATAACTAGAATGCTTCTAACAGGTTGTGCAAATAGTTCATTGACACATTCAGCTCAACTTAACTAAAGGAAATGAATCCGTGTGACCTAGGACTGCTTTATACATAAGATATTATTAAGTGTAGCTACCACCACAGAGATTTCATACTGAAGCATAAAAATACACAGTATCCATTTCTGGTCTCAGCTCCATAAGTTGGTGGCTAAAATCTCAAGGTTCTCACGTTTTTCACTCTTTATTTTTCCCAAGGTAGTCCTGCTGAAATACCACATCTAGTCTGTCAACCCCTTTGAGTCACATGTAGGCAATCAGCCTAAGGGGGCTTTTTTTCCAGTTGTAATAAACCCATGCACTTTGCTGTGTGTCACAAGTCTCCTATCTTTGTCCCACGTGGCTAGATGTCTTTTACATAAAGCCATGCTAAATTACACCATGGAAAACATTCTGCCAGCCCACTCAGGTTATTCAGTATTTATTCTCTCAAATAAACAAGAATTAAAAATCAGAACATAACAAGACAAACATAAAAAGTCCATCTAGCGTATCAAAAAACCCAGGAAGCTTGGCAATTAAACCAGGAAGCTTGGCAATCAACCCAGGAAGCTTGGCAATCATGAACTGGTTCATTCTGACCTTTGGAATGAGCATCCTGGAGTTGGCTCCAGACTGGTCATATAAACCAGCACAACTCACGTTAAGCAAAGCAAAGCAAAGATACAGCTAGTTAAGAAGAGAAAAAGCAGTGGCTTCCTTCAAAGGCCCAAAGCAATCTATAGCACAGTCCACAACACAATCCGTAGCGTGTACAAAACAAATAACAACAATGACAAACATGGTTAAAACAGCAACAAAGAATGACTTGCTCTTCTTGCAAAAATTCTACTCGAGTTCCTTCCCTCATAGGTTAAAACCTATTTTATAAACTTAAACTCTTTTGAATCTCACCTTCCTTTCTTTCTTTCTTTCTTTCCTTCTTTCTTTCTTTCTTTCTCTCTTTCTTTCTTGCTTTTTTTTTAAAATAATATTCCATATTAGTTTTATTGCTCACCTTTTGTACCATATTTAAGATTTACTTTCTATAATTTTTCCTCATTTTTAAAACTGTTATATGGTATAGAAATAATATAATGTATGAATGCGCATACATAGTTGAAATGCCAATAATGAAAAGTGACTTAGCCAACACTGAGATAGAGCATAGAAGGCCTTTGAATACCCCTGCTGCACACATCTCCTTCCACCTGTGAAGAAAGACCTTGCATACCCTGAATCACGTGCTGATCATTCCTCATATTTTTACATCTATGTATTTATTTTATTTTTTAATTTATTTTTTAGTATATAACTTTTTTAATGTTTATTTTTGGAGAGAGAGAGAATAATCTGGGAAGGGGTGGAGAGAGAGAGAGAGAGAGAGAATAATCTGGGAAGGGGCGGAGAGAGAGAGAGGGAGAGATAAATCCCAAGCAGTCTCCACCCTATCAGCGCAGAGCCTAACGTGAAGCTCGAATTCACAAACTGAGAGATCATGACCTGAGCTGAAACCAAGAATCAGACATCTAACTGATTGAGCCACCCAGGTTCCCCTATGTATTTATTTTAAATAATATTGTTTAGTTTGCATAGTGTATTTTTGAATATTACCTATATACTGTACTTGTTTGTTCAATATATTGTTTAGTTGGGAAAATTTATTTAAAATGGGAATTGTACTATGTATACTTCTGAGTCTGTCTTCTTTGGCTTAATATTATATTCTTAATTATTGTTTAATTTACATCCAAGTTAGTTAGTATATGGTGCAACAATGACTTCAGGAGTAGATTCCTTAATGCCCCTTACCCATTTAGACCATCCCTTCCCACAACCCCTCAGCAACCCTCTGTTTGGCTCAATATTATATTCTTGAGATTCATCCATGTTGATGTATGTAGCTTTCAATAACTTTAACTAATGTATGATGTCATTGTATTATTCTACTTCATGTTTTTCTTCAGATTTCTTTAGCAATGGTGGCTGTAGGTAAGACTGGACCAGACTTTGAAGATGAAACTGGTTTGATCTTGGTACATTTCCATTTGACCTGAACTGTTGGTATACCACAGAGTATGTGAAGATCAAATAACATATAGTTTAATAACATATTTTAAAGGCACTTAATTCCATTCCTGTTGGGCCCATAGAGCCCACAATCTTATACCACAAGATAAGATTTCACCAGATGATAAGGAATGGGTCCACTTCCTAGTGTTGCAAAAGCAGTGTCTCCTGCCCTGAAACACAATGGCAGTAGTAGTGGTCATCATAGGGAGAGGACAACCATGGTCAATGAGGAAGAGCTCTCACTGTCAGCAAAAGCTATGGCTAGACGCCATGACAAGAAGAAAAGTGGCAGAATTAGTGCTGACTTCTGGGTTTCTATTACCAGAACTTAGAAAAATTCATAGCAGTGACTGGTAGTAATGCTGAAGAAAGTTGTGAGGTTGTATTTAGGATACCCACACACTTTTATTTGCTATCCACTAGCCTATTCTCAAGCTATAAACAAGGAAAAATGGAGAAACAACGCAAAGTATTCTGAACTTAATCTTCCACCTGTACCAGGCCTCAAGATGGCTGACATTTTGAGAAAGTCTGCAATGCTGACATACTGAAGGGAGGAAAGCCCCAATTTAGAATATAAGTACTCATCCCAAAGTTTCCTCCATAGACATCTAGATGAAAAAGAAAAGGTCTTGGAGCTTTCAGTAATACAAACCAGGCCTCAAGCAAATCAATTCTATTTGATATCATTGAACAGCTCATATTAAATCTGAAGTAAGATAAATTTTTTATCAGTAAAGTCCATTGAAATCCTACTTCTGCTCATTTCCATAGCTTTCTGAATCACATCCTAAATTCAATTTCATATTCACATTAGTGTTAACCCAAAATATGGGTGTTAACCACTAACATTGAAAATAATTGCTACATCTGGCAACAATCCCCAAATCTTTGTCTATACCTTTCTACAAATTTAGAGAACACAATAAATAACACAATGGCAATTCTTAAGCATTTCTAAGTAAATTCAACTGCAAACAGGTTTCAAGACTTCTAAATGAAACTTTGCAGAGATGAAAAGCCTCATACCTACACTATCTTGTATTCTGTGATGGTATACACATTTAACACAGAGAATAAAAAGAAATATCTACTGCATTCTAAAAAAATTCTAAATAATAATCAATTTACTAATAAAAATTTACCTGCAACAAAACTGAATTAAAAAATTGTTTGAATCTCTGAAATGACAAGTATACAATACTTCCAATTAACTTTCTCAAATTTGCATGTATTAAATTAAATGCAATGGTCTAATTAAATAACAATGGTCTCTGTAATCCTTCACCCTTTTTGTCAAAAGGACTATTTATTCAAAATTATGCAAAAGTTACTTCCTTAGTTGCCTAGGGAACTGCAAGATCCAATTGCAATTTCTAACTAAAATTAAAAGAAAACCCTTATCCTGTTTTACTTTGTGGTGTGTGTTGGAGGGATTAAAGTCACTCTGATTAGGGTGCCTTTAGCAGGTTTTTTAAATTATCAAAGAAAGACGACAGTATATGTGAGCTATCTAGAACTCTATATGAATCAAATTCTGTTCAGAGACAAAATTCATTTTTTATCATTTCACCAACACAGGTAAGATTTTAAGCATAAATCAGCTCCCAAGACATTCTTTTTTTGCAGAATTTTTCTTCCAGCATTTCATGTTAAAGATGTAGCATTCCTCTTCTTCTTTGCCAGAAACTCAACCATACAGTGCATTTCCCTGAGTCATAAAAATTTGTGGCAAGATATATGCATGCCCCCTGGACATCTGATGAAAGACGTATTGAAAAGAATGCACCTAATAAGCTCATCTACACAGTCTTTGCTGGCATCTTTTTTCTGGGTGCCCTGCTTGGCCCACAGACACTGTGAATGGCTTTAGTACATGGGGAACTTCAATCTCCATTTCTCACTCCCTGACTTAAACCCCATCCGTAATGCTTTGTGTGGGGACCTCACTTCTCAGGATGCTGCAGTAGGTCCCTGTGGGTTCATTTCCCACCTTGGTTCCTACTCAGTAGTTTTCATGGAATTGTAACTTTTAATTAGATAAAAAGATAAAAGGCACTAGAGTTGCAGGAGAAGCATTCTAGTTGCTTTAAAAATCACCACTCTTGCATTGGAAAGATTCTAAACCATGTGTTTTTAAAGATAAAGTAAACTGCGTGGGAGGGTGGGGAAGAATAGGGAGAAAAATATTTTTAAATCTATTGTGGGAGGATGTTTTCACAAATCCTTGCCTGTATACACCACAATGGGGTATTGCTATGATTTGGGTCAAATTTGACCCTTCTTATATTTCTCCAAGATCCTAGTAATATTTGCTTATCACTCCACACTTGTGGTATGAATTTTTTAAAGATCGTTTTTAGTGTTTCCATGGTCTTTTGTGTGTTTTTTAATGTTTATTTATTTATTTTGAGGGAGAGAGAAAGTGCAAGCAGGAAAGGGACAGAGAGAGAGGAGAGAGAAAATCTCAAGCAGACTCTGCACTGTCAGCTCAGAGCCTAATGTGAGGCTCAGTGTCATGGAAGCGTGAGATCATAACCTGAGGCGAAATCAAGAGTCCAGTCAGATGCTTAACTGACTGAGCCACCCAGGCACCCCTCCATGATCTTTTGACAGGAAGACTGAATGAAACACCTTGGGAGCTACTAACTAGAGTCACAAGCTTGGGCTTTTCCCCCTTTGCTCCACCCATTATATAATGATGCCTACCCTACACCACCCAACAATAAGAGGCTGCATGGAGAGATAGGCCAACCAACAGCAAGTAGCAAGACCCAGACATGTGAGTGAGGGGGCCAGCCCCGTCATTGGGCCTAGGTAAGATCAGTAGATCTTTTCAGTTGATCCAGAGAATCATGACCAAAAAAATGTTTAAGCCCCTTGAGTTTTGTAGTTGTTCTTTATGCAGCAATTTATAACTGAAGTATAGCACTAAATGCTAGCTGAAATTATCCTTTGTCCCCACATATAAACACCTGGAAAGCAGAGACATTGGATTGCTTGCTACTGAAATGCCAGTTCCTAGATAATAGTCTGGCATGTAATATATATTCTATTAATATCTGATAAATAAACAAATATAAGTCTAATATTGGTTCCACAATGAAAATGCTAAAAAGGAAGCAGTTCTTGGGGTTGAGTGGTCTAAATTTCAACCTGCTTTGATATCCACTAGACAAATATATGGCCTGGGGAAGAACAAATGATTTTCTAAGTTTTTGAGTTATAGTCTATGAAATGAGAGGTATTGATGCCTATCTCAAGGGCTGATTGTATTAAATGAGATAACATCTAGAAGCATCCAATGTATTGTTATCACATCATTTGTTTTAATAAATAATAATAGTGGTGATGATAAAGCCATAAACAGAGAAGTAAACTGGTGATATAATTTAATAATTCATAATATATCTGTAAATGAAGGGTAAGCCTTATTTGAAAGGACTCCACATTATACAATGTAAAAAACATAGGGCTGTCCCTCACGAATACGGATCACATTACCATCTCACAATTTTAAGGCGTCACTGGATGGCTTTCCCAATAATACCACTGTGGTCATTGTCTCATCTGCTAATTTCCATGGAAAGTTGCATGCATTTGGGAAAATGACTGACCATGGAGCATAGCAAACCTACCTGACCCACAGGAAGGCAGTCCCATGAGCTTGGAATTATTAGCACAATTCTCTACCCCACAGTGACAATGAAGTATGGACATTATAGAAAAAAAACGTGTTTTGAAAATATGTGATTTAAGGGTGTGTTTATCTGTTAATACCTACCTCATAGTACCCAATAGTATTTTGTAGACTTAGAGATTAAGTGACATAAGACATACAAAGCACTTAAAGCTTGGCACATAGGGAACATTCTCATTATTTTCAGTGACTTCTCTAATATTGAAGTATTATGGCATGAGACTAATAAGCCTCAAACAAAATTAAGGAAAGTCCCATTGGCAATAGCTAGAGTTAATTAGATACTGAGTATTTAATGGTGCTAATTTTCAGGAAAGTTATTTTGATGGCTTTGAGTAGTTCTAAATAGTATTTGTGTTCACTTTCCAGTCACTTTTCTTTTCAGAAAGTAAAGAAAAGCCTTTTGGCTTCCTGTTGTTCTGACATTTTCATGTCCAAAATACCTGCTGTGTAACGTCCTGTAGAACACATTCAGCTTTGACATATTTTGTGAAGCATTAGCTATAAATGCAATTTTAGCATACTGTGCATAGAGGAATGTTTTTTTTTTTTCAGGATTTCATTTAAGGAGTCAAATTATGAAATCTTTTTTTAATAGCTAGTTAAAAATATCCACTACGTGGGGGAAGTCTAACACTCATTGTACATACTTAAACAGGGAAATAGTGAAGAAATGCTTCCATTGTCCTTTTTTACTTTTAGCCTTTCATTTCACTTAAAACACTTGTTTTGGGCAAAGTAAAGCTCTGTTTGAATGTGACAACTTACAACAGTTCCTTAGAAATAGTCTGTATTATTATTTATTAAAATAAACTGCCAGAACTTCTACTGATTTTGTATTAAATATGCATTTTAAACAAGCTATAGGTGTACATTTCTTCCTTCAGCTCTCTGGTGTTTCAGGAGTTTCCTGAGAAAACGTCTGTGTGTCAAAAGCTGTCTGTTAAGAGAACTGTCCATCAACACTGTGATTGACATTTTTTTTCTTTCCTTACTCTCTGCAACATAACTAGTAAGTTAAATAGAAAATGACTTTGATTTTTAATTTTTTAAAATCTTCTACAAATTATACCCATAATAAATATACCATAAGTTTTGGGAGCATGCATAATTTTTATTATTCGCCAATACTTCCACCTGCTAATTTATTCAGCAACAACAGGAAGCACCTGCTAAGTGCTAAGTGTTAAGTATGCAATGTTGAGCGAAGCAGTTTCTACTGTCATGGAATATAGACCCTAGTATAGAAAACACATCAACAACAACAACAACAAAAACAAATGTGTCACTTTCTAGGATATATTACACTCTTTGTTTTAAAAATATCTTTATTTTGAAAAATTACGCACACATATAAAATGAAACAATGAGCACAACCTGATAAAGTGGAACAAAACAAACATCTGTGTATATACTATGAAGGGTACCACGTCTTTCTATATAACTGTTTTTAATTACAATCTCCTCCTTTTTCCTCAAAAGTTACCACTACCCTAACATTTATTTATTTATTTTTGTTTAAGTTTTTATTTTAATTCATTAGTTAACATGAAGTGTTATATTGGTTTCAGATGTACAATATGGTAATTCAATTGTTCCATACATCTCCTGGTGCTCATCATGACAAGTGCCCTCCTTAATCCCCTTCACGTATTTCACCCATCCCCCCCACCTCCCCTCTGGTAACCATCGGATTGTTCTCTTTAATTAAGAGTCTTATTTGCTTTGTCTCTGTCTCTCTTATTTTTTACCCTTTGCTTGTTTGTTTTGTTTCTTAATTTCTACATATGAGTGAAATCATATAGTATTTGTCTTTCTCTGACTGGCTTATTTTGCTTAATATTATACCCTCTAGTTCCATCCATGTCATGCAACTGGCAAGATTTCATTTTTTTTTTATGGCTGAGTAATATTCCATTGTGGTGTGTGTGTGTGTGTGTGTGTGTGTGTGTGTGTGTGTGTGTGTACCCACCCACTTCTTCTTTATTCATTCATCAATCAAGGGACACTTGGGCTTCTTCCATGTCTTGGCTATTATAAGCAATGCTATGATAAACATAGGGGCATATGTATCCCTTTGAATTAATGTTCTTGTATTCTTTGTGTAAATACCCAGTAGTGCAGTTGCTTGATGTTAGGATAGTTCTATTTTTACCTTTTTGAGGAAACAGCACGTTGTTTTCTACAGGGGCTGCACCAGTTTGTAGTCCCACCAACAGTGTAAGAATGTTCCGTTTTCTCCACATCCTTGCCAATAACTGTTGTTTCTTGTATTGTTGATTTTAGTCATTCTGACAGGTGTGAGGTGATATCTCATTGTAGTTTTGATTTGCATTTTCCTGATGATAAGTGATGATGAGCATCTTTTCATGTGTCTATTGGCCATGTGAATGTCTTCTTTGGAGAAATGTCTGTTTATGTTTTCTGCCTATTTTTAAATTGGATTATTTGTTCTGGGTGTTGAGTTTTATAAGGTCTTTATATATTGTGGATACTAACCCTTTATCTGATATGTCATTTGTAATTATCTTATCCTATTCTATAGATTGCCTTTTGGTTTTGTTGATTGTTTCCTTCCCTGTGCAGAGGCTTTTTATTTTGATACAGTCCCAATGATTAATTTTTGCTCTTGTTTCCCTTCCCTCAGGAGACATATCTAGGAAGAAGTTGCTACAGCCATGGTCAAAGAGGTTATTTCTCGTGTTCTCCTCTAGAATTTTCATGGTTTCAAGTCTCAAATTTAGGTCTTTATTTCATTTTGAATTTATTTTTGTATATGGTGTAAGAAAGTCGTCCAGTTTCATTCTTCTGCATGTTGCTCTCCAGTTTTCCTAACGCCATTTGTTGAAGAGACTATTCTTTTTCCAATGGGTAACCTGCTTGGTTGAAGGTTAATTGACCATATACTTGTAGGTTTATTTCTGGGTTTTTAAATTCTGTTCTATTGATCTATGTATTTATTTTTGTGCAGTACCATACTGTTTTAATCACTACAGCTTTGTAATATAACTTGAAACCTGGAATTGTGACTTCAGCTTTACTTTTCTTTTTCAAAATTGCTTTGGTTATTTGGGGTCTTTTGTGGTTCCATACAAATTTTAGGATTGTTTTTTTCTAGCTCTGTGAAAAATGCTGTTGGTATTTTTATAGAGATTGCATTAAATGTATAGATTGCTTTGGGTAGTATAGACATTTTAACAATATTTATTCTTCCAATCCATGAACATGGAATATCTTTCCATTTCTTTGTGTCATATTGAATTTCTTTCACCAGTGTTATAGTTTTCAGAGTAAGGGTCTCTCACCTCTTTGGTTAGGTTTCTTCCTAGGTATTTTATTATTTTGGGTGCAGTTGTAAATGGGACTGTTTTCATAATTTCTCACTCTGCTATTTCATTGTTAGTATATAGAAATGTAACAGATTTCTATACCTTGATTTTTTTATCCTATAACTTTTCTGAATTTATCAGTTCTAATAGTGTTTTGGTGGAGTCTTTAGTTTTCTATCTAGAGTATCACATCATCTGCAAATAGGGAGCATTTTACTTCTTCCTTACTGATTTGGATTCCTTTAATTTCTTTTTGTTGTCTGATTGCTGTGGCTAGGACTTTCAGTAGTATGTTGAATAAAAGTGGTGAAAGTGGACATTTTTGTCTTGTTCCAGAATGTAGGGGAAAAGCTCTCAGTTTTTCCCCATTGAGGGTGTTAGCTGTGGGATTTTCATACATGGCCTTTATTATGTTGGCATATGTTTCCACCAAACCTATTTTGTTAAGAGTTTTTATCATGGATGGAAGTTGTACTTTGTCCAATGCTTTTTCTGCATCTTTGATTCTGTGTCATAACTGAAATGATCATTTGGTTCTTATCCTTTCTCTTATTGATGTAATGTATCACATTGATTGACTTGCAAATGTTGGAGCACCATTGAACTCTGGAATAAATCCCATTTGATGGTGGTAAATGATTTTTTAAATGTATTACTGAATTTGGTTTTCTACTATTTTATTGAGAATTTTTGCATCTACATTCATCAGGGATATTGGCCTGTAGTTCTCTTTTTCAGGGATGCCTTTTTCTGGTTTTGGTATCAGGGTAATGCTGGCCTCATAGAATGAATTTTGAAGTTTTATCAACATTACTGATTTTTTCAAAGAACCAGCTTCTGGTTTCATTGATCTTTTCTATTGGTTATTATTAGTTTATGTATCATTTATTTCTGCTCTAATCTTTATTAATTCCTTCCTTGTATCCATTTTAGGTTTTGTTTGTTGTTCTTTGCAGAGCTCCTTTAGGTGCAAGGTTAGGTTGTCTTTTTAAGATTTTTCTTGCTTCTTTAGGAAAGCCTGTATTGCTATTATTTCCTTCTTGTGACTGCTTTTGCTGCATCCCAGAGGTTTTGGACCATTTTCATTTTCAATTGTTTCCATGTACTTTTTAATTTCTTCTTTCATTTATTTGTTGACACATCCATTGTTCAGTAGCATATTATTTAACCTCCATGTATATATTTGTGTCTTTCCAGATATTTTCTTGTGGTTGACTTCTAGTTTCATAGTGTTATGGTCAGATAATATGCATCATTTTGATCTTCTTGAATTTGTTGAGGTTTGTTTTGTGTGCTAATATGTGATCTATTCTGGAGAGTGTTCCATGTGTATTTGAAAAGAATGTGTTCTGCTGTTTTAGGATGGAATGTTTTCCATATATCAGATGGATTTAACAGATATACCCTAACATTTATTGTTAATAATTTCCTTGCCTTTCTTTGTCCTTTTGCCAATTAGGTTTACCTACCTAAAATTTCTAGCTTTGTTGTGCCATTTTTTTTCTTGAAATATACATAAAGTAGAAAAATATAGTAAGTATTTTTTTCCTGTAGCTTTATTTATTTCACATTATGTTTCTAAGGTTCATCCATGTGGCTGCATATAGCTGCAATTCCTTCATTTCCATGGCTTGCTATTATGTAAATGTGCCATACTGCATTTGTCCATTCTGTAATGGCCATTTTTGAGACTAATAGTTTCTGGCTATTATGAAAGATTCTGACATAAACATTCACTTTCTGACTTCTACCTTTCAGGTTTTCCTACACTGGACTCTGAGGTACACCACTTGGTGCAGTGTTTGGTTTATCTGTGAACTGACACCACTTTGCACAAAACTTAAGAGATGTAGTAGCCCCATGAAATGCCTGTTGAGTAAGAACCAACAAAGTTATTGAATAAATTAATGGAATATTTGTGGTGGGAGACTAGAATTTGGCAGAAAATTGAACCTAAAACAAGCCAAGGGTAATTTCCCTCACAAATAGGAAGGGAAATAAATTTTAATGGCAAGCTTTCAAAGGTCAATCTACTCTGTGCCACTCTATGAATATGCCCTTTCTATTCCAAACCCTAGGGACACAATAAACTTCTTACTTATATACTGAGAGAAAAGACGAGAAAGATCACTAGCATTTGAAAATGAGAGCATATTAGAGATGTGAGCTCTTTACAAGGAGAATGCTGACCATAAGACCGCACTGATGAACAGCTTCTACCATCTGTATTCAAGCTTACATCTCACTGGTCTTTATATTAGCCTCTTTATTAAGCTCTTCATTATACATCCAATAATTTATTTTTAAATTTCAAAATTATAAAAGAATATAGGTAATTAAAAATATTTTTCTGTCAAATATTTTTCTGTCAATTAAATATTCACAGGCATTCCTATTATTTTTAAGTATTCATGATTTAGAACTAGCCTAAGGCTGACAAAAATCTTTTGGAAAGAAGGCAGCATTTATCCCTTTACCCTCAAATTCCCAAAGGGTTTGAGATGTTTTGCAAGCATGATACACACAATGGAATGCTAAAATGAAAACAGAAATATAAGAAAGTTAACTTAGAAGAAAATCTGAGAAGATCCAGTTACGGGTTTTGAATAATTTATTACCTCCAGGTAATTCCTAAGGTACAAGGGAACATTTTGCGTTATCTGGAACAAATTACATGCTAGGAAATGGAGAGTTGCCAAAGAAAAATGTCAAAGTTGGCAAAAACAGAATCTGTTACTACAGTCCACTTAAGTACTGTTTCAGAGTACTAATGAGGAAGGAGGGAGAAAAAGAAGGCTCTCTACAAGCCTAACACTCAAGAAGGAGGACGATGACTTAAGCTCCACACTGTTTTAAAATAAAATAATACTAGGGGCGCCTGGGTGGCGCAGTCGGTTAAGCGTCCGACTTCAGCCAGGTCACGATCTCGCGGTCCGTGAGTTCGAGCCCCGCGTCGGGCTCTGGGCTGATGGCTCAGAACCTGGAGCCTGTTTCCGATTCTGTGTCTCCCTCTCTCTCTGCCCCTCCCCTGTTCATGCTCTGTCTCTCTCTGTCCCAAAAATAAATAAACGTTGAAAAAAAAATAAAATAAAATAATACTAAATGATTATAATTTCCACAACTAGGGTATCACAATATTCTGAAATGAAATGAATGTCATTTCAATTGGGAGATCCTCAGTCCCGATCCCAAAGGATATTTTAGTACCATTAATGTGCTCATAGAAATAAATATAAGGGCATGAGTGAAGAAAGGTCCCAAGCATGGCAAAACAGTGAAGCAAAATGCCAAAATACCATATTTTTAAATTTATATTTCAATTCACTTTTCTTGTCAGAAAAAACATGCTTTGACTCTTAAAATCCCCATAAATCTTAGTCTATGAAGTTTAAAATATTGCTTTATCCATATTTACTTCCTTTTTGTGTTTGTGAGAACACTTAAATTATAAACTCTTAGCAAATATGAAGTATACAATATAGTATTATTAACTAGAGTAAAAAATGTGTTAATTAACTCATTACAATGTATACACGTATCAAATCATCTCATTGGTACACTTTAAGTATATTGCAATTTTTCTGTCAATTATACCTTAGTAAAGCTGAAAAAAAAGTAGCTCTACTTTAAGCAAAAGGACCACCTTTAATCATTGGATGCGGCATTTCAGGGAAAGTACTAGACTTTTCTTCCTGAGCATACCACGTTCATCTGTTACATAAGGGCAGCAGTCATCCTGACTCAACAACCCTGTAGATGGGTCAATGAACTAGCAGAAAAGATGAATGACTCTGTTCGTAGGGAAGAATTTATGTGTGCCTTTCATTAGGAAAACTTATGTATAGCACACACACCTGTCTTACCTCTTAAAAAGAAATAGATGAGCTATTGCATGAAATGAAATGGGCCTTGCTCTCTTCTTCATTAATCCAGATTTAATAACAAACATTGAAGCCTGATCATTTTTTTTAAAATTTGGATACCATTGATTACCATAAGTGTTCTATAGAATGGCACAAATTAAAAATCAAATGTGTACATATACCAGAAACTTGAGTTGAAAAACCAAAGATTGCTCTAAGTGCATTAGTGAGGGTAAACAACCATCAGCAGTGACTGTGAGAGAAAGGAAAACAGGAAAGAAAGAATAAAGGTATTCCAAGATAGTCTTTAAAGACAAACCCAAGCACTTCATGGGAAGTTTCCTGATTGAGCAGTTGGTGAATCTGAGTTTAATCAGTAATTTGGACTTATATTAGTTGCTTAGTCTCTTTTCATTTTGTATTTCCTTTTCTCTTACATGAAGAGATAATGCACCATTGAGGAACACAAATTACTGTCATAATAATAGAGACCAGCTCTGTACATTAATTTTCTAAGGCGATTCAAAACACCGTTTTTAGGTTTTTAGGACCAGATTTGTGTTTGGCAGAAAAGAACACTAGGATTACTTGCTGATGTCTGCCTTGGCTATGGCAAAGAGATGATGTTGTATGACTGCCATGCATTTTCCTGACGAGATAACTTCCAGGATTCTTTATTCTATGTGTTCTAAGTTTTTTTTTTTTTTTATTTTTTAAAAAAAAAATTTTTTTTTTCAACGTTTTTTTATTTATTTTTGGGACAGAGAGAGACAGAGCATGAACGGGGGAGGGGCAGAGAGAGAGGGAGACACAGAATCGGAAACAGGCTCCAGGCTCTGAGCCATCAGCCCAGAGCCTGACGCGGGGCTCGAACTCACGGACCGCGAGATCGTGACCTGGCTGAAGTCGGACGCTTAACCGACTGCGCCACCCAGGCGCCCCTGTGTTCTAAGTTTTACCTTAGCTCTTTTGTAATTTATTCTCTCTTGGTGTTTCTTTTTTACCCAGTGACTTTCATTGCTTTATTAAAAAATTTTTTTGGATGTGAGATTAGCAGTGGAAAGTCTGGATCCTCCTTCATGAAAAATTAACATTGTCACTAAGTATTGGCTTGGCACAGTGTCCCTGTAGTGGTGCCACTAATCTCCTATGCTCAATTAATCACCAAGACAGCAAGAGGCTTAGCTCTTATTAAAGTCCTTAAGAACTTTATTCAACAACCGCCTGCCAGTCCTTTCTATGAAATATACAGAAATTCGCAAAATGGAAAACAATGTGGTTTAATCATTTTTAGTGTGATGAAAATAATGGAAATTTATGACCCACTTATAGTAGAATGGAATAAAAGCGCTGAAAGAGACTACAATCAAGCATGGTAAACAAGGCCATGAGATAAAATGACGGTCAGTGTTAACTAACGTCCAACTAATGTCCAGCACCCACTTTACACTTGTGCTTGACCACAAGATGTCATTCTTGTTGGGAAATAGGAATCATTTGTATCAGCCTCTTGTGGCATGGAGGGGGAAAAACCTCCAACCAAACACAGCAACTCTAGCATTGTTTCTGGTCATGGCACAAACTGGTTTTTGTTTTTTGTTTTTTAATTAAAAGATTGTTCAAAAACAATTTACAGTGTTTATCTTCTATTTCTTTAGGTGACACTTCTGTTATGTTTCTTCCTTTTCACTTACTGCCAGGGTAAGAGCGTACTCATTTACTTCCTCTAAATTCAACCTTTCACTTTTGATGTTTCACCCATAATCTTAATTGTGCCTGTCTCCTTTACCATGTTTCAAATCATTCAATATTTATATTAGCTGTAAATATAAGTGGATTTTCTTCTAACTTCCACATCCATTGTAGCTTAATTAAGAAGTAGCTACCCTCTCTCTCTCTCTCTGTCGCTCTCTCTCTCTCCCCCTCCCCACCACCCCTTTCTCTTTCTCACCAACTGGGTTGAATCTCAGTTCCACTATTTACTTGCTTTATGACTTTAGACAATTTACTTACTGCTCTGGGCTTACATGTCCTCATCTGTTAAGTGAGTAAGACAGTAATATTTATAAGGTTGTTATGAAGATTAAGTATGTTAATATTTCTAAAGAACTCGGAACAGTTTGTGAGATACAGTGTTATATAAACGTTCACTAAATAAAAGTTAAATAACAGCCTAACTACCTCTGTGTGGAGGACAGTTTGGTGTTTGTCTCAGTAAAACCAAGTCTCATATTATCTGAGAAAGCCACTTCTACCCCTTTTTGTCTCTGCGTTAGAGACTAGCACCTAGTCTTGATTCACTGATACTTTGGTATCTGCATTAAAGTCTTTTACTTTCAAGTCCAGCCATCATTCTGGACTATAAAATCCAGAGATGACCAATTCGTCACAATGGCTTCTTAGTTCTTCTCAAGTACAGTAATCTTAAAGTCTAGTAGCCATACCCCAAGAGGACTGCTGTGTAAGGGTGGAAAGATGTGCAGCTTGTGAACTGCACAAAAGCACCAACAAGTGGGTGATCAAGGCCTTAAATCCACATGGGCTGAAGTGATGAAGAAATTCTGCTCTGCTAGCAGGGCTCTGACCCCATGACTCTACCACCCAGTACCTTTCTATCACTCAAATCTAGTAGTCTTTTCAGCTCAATAGTCTTGAATTCCCACTGTCCTAATGTAACATACTATGCTTCCAGATTATTCACTTATTAAAACTATTATCTCCATTATCTGAGATCATGGAGAATGCAAGCTTATCAACCCTTCTTATTTCTCCCTATCAGAACCTTCTTTGCATTACTTCCTTTCTAATACAAATTAGATTCCATGAATTAATGCCTATACCTAAATTTCCCAGGCTCTCTTACCAGAAATACCTCAACTGTGGATGAATAAAACTGTCCACCTTATCCATGTATGCACCCAAATAGCTAAGCAACACTGGACATTTTTATACATTAGGGCACACTAGGAACCATAAATTGATGGTCTTTAATCTCAGGATTGCATTTAATATTATTTCATAGTCAACTAATATCTATAATTAATTGTCACTTTAATTAATTGTCACTTCTGTATGTACTATAACAAGTTTCCTCCAATATTTTTCAAACTGCAAGCCTGGGAAATATCTTCACCTCCTAATTTCAGTGAGAAAGAAAAATTTTAGAGAGAAATTACCTCATTTTTTCACAACAAATTATAAATAGTCCTTATTCTTCCTTTCTCTATTCTTCTATCACAAGGATGGCATTATATTTCTTTCCAGGTAAAATCTAGAAGCACTTCTCCTTACCACATGGGTACCAGAACAGTCTCAGTTTATATCCCAGAAACTTAGGTTATTGATGATCTTTCCATGACCCACTCTCATTGTCCATATCTTCAGTCTCTTTATTATTACTAGAACATTCCTATATGTATGTAAACTTTTTGCCTATGCCACTTTCATTCTGACTACTTGCCTTTCACAGGTGACTTCTTAAGAGAGTTTTATGTACTTTCTGTACTCTCTGCTGGGTCACCTCCCATTAATGACTCAAACACAACCATTGGATTTTTGCTTAAATGGCCTTGAGGTAAAAAATTATCTTCATACTATTAAGTCTAGTGGGTATATTTTCAATTCTCTTCTGTGTTAATGCTTTCTGGATTCTCCTTTCAATCTTCATGTTCATTTCCTAAGTGTTTATTAAATGGTGAAGCTTCTCATAACTCTGTCTTGAATGTCTTTTCATTCAATACTCTCTCTAGCAGATGATGACGGTGATGATGATGATGATGATGATGATGATAATTTAACATTTATTAAACATTTAGTTTTTGCCAGGCGCTATTCTATGAACATAATATATATTTTTAAATAATGAAGCACTCTTAATACTTCCATAAAGTATCCACTATCATATTTCCCATTTCTAAAATGATAATACTAAGACATAGAGAAGTTAATAAACTTTCTCAAGATACTTCAGCTGATGTATATTAGGATCAATATTAAAATCTAGTAAGGACTAGCCAGTTTGATGCCAGAATTAATTGTCTTAATCACTCTCTTAAACATGTAGTGTAGAGACTTATATATCAGCTATTTGCCTGACTTTAGCTATAACTAAATATCTTTTCTTTTTCTTTCTTCCTTCCTTCCTTTCCTTCTTTCTTTTCCTTTCTTTTCTTTTCTTTTCTTTTCTTTTTTTTTTAGAAAGAGAGCATCTCAAATAAGGGAGGGGCAGAGGGAGAAAGAGAGAATCCCAAGCAGGCTCCATGCTCAGCACAAATCCCAATGCGGGGCTTGATCTTATTTCCATGAGATCATGGCCTGAGCTGAAGTCAAGAGTCAGGTGCTTAACAGACTGAGCCACCCAGGCATCCCTAAATATGGATGATTCTTATGTCTACATCTTTGACCTAGACACATATATTAAGCTGTTTTGAATATCACATGACCATCTCAAAGAAACATCCAAACCTTAATTCACTGTCTCCACCCACACCCACTCAATAGATATATTCTCTACCCTTTCTACTCTATACAGGGCACCATCATTTACCTAAAAGCTCAAGTTAAATCTTAAAAATTATTCCCATCTTCTTTCTGTCCTTCGCTTTCTACTATCCAATAAATTAGCAAGACCTGATAATTTTATGTTCTGTGTATTAACCAAGAGCATCCCATCGATTCCATTCCCACTGCTACATTCCCAAGCCAGTTTGCCTCCATGTCTTACTCCAACTACCATAGCAGCCTCCTAATTGAGATTTCAAAGTCTCTAACCATAGTTTTTTCTGACAAGCCAGAATGATGTTTTTAAAGTGGAAGTATAGTCGTGATATTGACTTTTAACATCCTCGAATAAATCCTATTCCTGTCAGAGTAATGCCAAAATGCTTAATATGGCCCCAAAGGCTCATCTCTCCAGCTTCACCTAGAACTACATTCTTGCTCTGCTCTCTCTTCCAGCCATACTCCTTTGATATGTAAGTTTTTCACAGTGGCTTTTTCCTCAGCCTGGAGTTTTCCTTCTCCCTCTATCCAGCTAATATTATTTGTATTTATATTTAATCTTAATCTCTCTTCTCTGGATATTTTTCTTTTGATTCTGACTTTGTTGGGCTCTTCTTGATATGTTCATGTAACACATTTCCTAATGCTTAACTTAGTTATGCATGTTTTAAAAGTGCATTTTTCCCTAAATATATGGTAAATTCTATGATAACCATGGTTTGTTAATGACTATGTCTCTAGCACTTTTAGCACAGTAAATAACAGAAAGTGAGCAACTGCCAAATAATTATTGTTTTGCTAAGTGAGGAGTGACTTCTTTATAGGGAAGTTGCTTTAGATATTAATACAGCCACTTGCATGAAGTGTCTAGGCTACCTGAATTTAATGATAGCTGATAACCTACATTGCCTTATACTTTTAAATTCTCATCAAATGTTATGCATTCCGGATTTGATGTACACACACACTATATGTGCACACACACATAGGTGAGGAATGGGAAAGGCAGGAAAACTAATTATTTTAGTTTTTCATGATTGGGAAAAAGAGTGGTACTTCTTATATATATTAAAAGTAAAGATTCCACATTTCTAATGTTTATGCTTCTCTTCTACAGAGCAATGAGCAGGATGAGTAGTGCTGTCTTTTTTGGTATTTTTCACTTTTTTTTTTAACTTTTCATTTTCCCATTTGAGTTGTGGTACATTCTAGTCTCTCATTTTATTCCTCACATGTAACCATTTCTGGACTCTAATGTACTACATGGCTTAATCCATTCTTCAGGTGATAAAACATCAAAAAATGTATATAAATAGACAAAAATAATGCCTACTTACATGTCAGTTGGAAATAGCAGCTAGTCATATGTAGCAAATAAAGGCAAATTACAGACTTTGAAATTTGTCTTGTTGAGATATATTCGGTCGAAGTATAGTCTAGAATGTTTAATGAATATCTTAGATACAATAAAAACTATGTATTTATATATTGTTAAATAGCCAAATTTAACTAAATTTGAAGATGTAATTGGCTTAATTAAATTATTCATGAATGGGGCAGCACCGCATTAGTTAGTATAAAGAGGCACTGCCAGGAGTTGTACAAAATGGAAAATTTTTATAGAAGGAGGGTGGGGACAAGAAAGCTATTAGCAAAAGAAAAGGATTGTTCCAAGTGAGGACACTTTCTAGGAGGAAAAAACAAGGTGTCTTATCATGCAGATTGCCTCATCTTTCTTTGCTAGTGGGGTTGGAGAAGACGCAGGTGGCCAACTCATTGGCTGTATTGAGAAATTCCTGACTGACTGGCTAAGACTACAGTTTTAAGGGAAGTTAAAACTGCAATTTGATTATGTATTAACCACCACTTTGGAAATTCTGTCTAAGTGACACCATTTTGAGCCTGCAGCTTTTTTCTTTTTAACAATATAAAAATTGGTATGGTATGGTCCACACAATGTTACCTAACTGAAAAGAGTTCATTTGCCTGCGTGAAACAGAAAGCCAAACATGGTAACAGTGGTCATTTGCAGAGGGAAAGATATATTGCAAAAGGCCCAAGCAAGGAGACAAAAGGTGGGCTCAAATCTGTCTCCCCTGACTGAGGTTAGAACAAGTTTTTATAATCATAAGGTTGAGATTGCACACACATTGAAGAAAAAGGCAGGGAAGATTTTGTCTATTCATGAGGACAGAGAGAGGACGTGCATTGAGCAAACATGCATGTAACATACATCCCATGTTCATTTTGAGATGGAGACTTAACATTAAAATGAGGCAAAACTTGGCCCCTGACCTCAGGAAGTCACCTGTAGGACAAGGAGAGGGACTGGCTCTGAGATTGGTATTAACTGGATGGGGTCTTGGGCTCCTTATCTTGGGTAATGAATGAAAGGCTTGTTGATAGGCTGGACCCACGTCAGTGACCATATGTGTCAGTAAAAGCTTCTGTGAAGACAGCCAGTGGATTTATTAGTGGGATGTGAAAAGAAATAATAGCAGATGAGAAAAAAACATACATCTAAAAAACAAGCTTTAAATTTCTTCTTGGTCTCAACCTCCTTAATTCAACAAGAGAATACTTTTACCATTAAGATGTAACCCACTAAGTCATTATAACGGAATCATGAGGAAATGCCAGTACTGGGACACATTTGTTTTATAATTCTAACCCTTAAAGAGGAACACTGCATATCAGAGTCAATTTTGGACATGTTGACTCTCAGAGGAACACTTCAAATCTGTGGAATAACTGGCATAGAGATTTTATATATTCTTGAAAGCACTCTATATACTTGATTGGGGGGAGAGATGGGGAAAATGGCTAATACAATTTGGACTGAAATCAGTAAACAGACTCTTAAGCCTGGAAGAAGTCCTTGAGGTCTTCATCGCCAAGCTTTTCATAATGTAAGTGAGGATGCAGAAATTGAGAGAAGTTTCCTTGATCAAGATGTGTTTCTGGCAAGCAGCAGATTTGATTAGGATCCCTGTCTTATTGACTTATAAACTGCTTCCTTTTTTTTCTATTAAACATTTTACTGGGCTAGATTTTAGCAAGGAAAGAAGACACATTAATGCCATATTTACACACACAGACTGCTGAACTATGTATTGTATTAATTGAGCAAAATACATTGATCAGTTTCTAACTAAAAGCTTTTTTAAAAGTGATGTGTTTTATACAATATAATGTGAATAGTTATTAAGGTCATCGAGACACTAAACAACTAAAAAATGGGAAATGTAATAGTGAGAAAAATGCTGTAAAATAAAAAAAAAATACAGAAGGACATTGTAATGGTATATTTGGGGAAAATTGACAGGTGATAGTGATAAAACTTGAATATTTAAATAGGAAGTAGAAAGGAAACTCATTATTTATAATTCATTTTTAGAATGATTCTTTGAGGAGGTGAGATGCCAGAAAATATTTGAATCAAAGGAGGCAGAATTCTTGGCAAATGGGAAGTGCATTACAAATAGTGCCAAACATCTTCTGTTTGCCCTTCCAGGTCAAACTTTCTAAACTTTCCCAAATTGTCCCCTGGCCTGAAAGACAGACTTATATTGATTACATCAGTGAGATTCCAGTTTTTCTGGCTCTGGCTTCTAATTGAGCTAATGAGCCAGAGGTCCAAAGGAGAGAGGAGCATGAGCTCAGGCTGTTCATTTTTCTAGGTTCTTTGGCTGGTTGCATCCTTCGGCAGAAGGCTCCCCCTAGGGCTGCTGTCCAACATAACCTTTTCTCTTTCCGAGTTCAAACAATCCTCCTCCTCTTCCCTAGTGCCTACGATGTTGACATCCCAGATGCTAGCAGTGAGCAGTGCTGCATTTCTGCACAATTCTTTTTGTTCTCTCTCTACTCTAGCCTTTGTAATTATGTTCTTTTAAATACCTCCCTTTGATAGATCTCAATTTTTATTATTCCATTTGTTTACTGTTAGACCCCTGACTGAACAGCAACCACTCCTAGAAGTAGCCCCAAGACAAAGGTCTTTAAAATGGGATTCTGGAATTTCATTTGTCCTGTATTTAAAGAGTACATGATAACTCCCTTTGCAGGTAAAAAAGACAAAAGTAATTCAGAGTATTTGAAAAAAAGCACAATTATTGAAGTTATCATCAGAGGGATGTGAAATAAAGTGCGTGCAGAGAACAATATCTCGGGAGAACAAGTGACTATGTCACTTGATTATATGGAGTGCAGAAAACGGTTAACCAAACAGACCAGAGATTGCTTTCCTTAATAGGGCCCGCTTGCAACGTTGGCTCTTGGCTGGATGTGGGAACTTGGACTTGAGGAGTGTTCTGTTTCCAGAACTGCTAAGAGTAGCTCACTGTGCCCACACTACTTGTGCAATGTGTTTTTTTCTCTGTCTTTATTGAGGTATAATTGACAAATAAAAATTGTATATATTTAAGGTGGACAACTTGATGTTTTGATGTACCAAATAATGTGTTTTACATTGAACACCAGCTTTTCTTTAGGAGTCTGGAATTTTGGTACGTGTTAGACAATGAGTGCCTACTTGAATTGCCCTCAGTAAAATTCCTAGGAACTGAGTCTCTAATGAGCTCTTCAGATCAATGTTTTGTCACAACCAGTTGCTGGAAAAATTAAGCAGATCCTATGTGACTCCACTGGTGAAGGGCTCTTGGGAGCTGGTGCCGAATGTCCTTTCCACTCCACCAAATGTGCCTTTCCCTTTGCTGATTTTGCTTTGTATCCTTGGTTGTAAATGAGCCAGAGCATTAATATAACTATATGAGAGTCTTTCAATCCTTCTCATAAATCACTGGCCCAAAGGGTGGTTTGGGGGTTTCTCATACATACAGTAACAAAAAAGCTTATAGTAATTGTTGAATCACCCAGTTACTTTTTAACACCTTAGAGAACATATATAGAAAAAGAAAGACACATTGGAAACTATGACTATAAAGTTAAGAACACACATGGAGAGCCAAAGGTCTCCAAAGCAATTTTGAAATCTTTTATTTCTAATAGTTACAGGGTGCATACAGCTGAGAATCAAATTCAGAATTGCGAGGGTCTCAAAGTAGCAGCGTGAGTTATACAGTCTATCCTAACAAATTTCTTACACTAAAGTAATGACATTGATGGAAAAATGGTGGGGCCCAAAGACATGGGCTGGAGACCTTCGGGTAAACAATGTTGAAGCTGAGTCAGTATCCAAATTTCCCTTACGTGTTCATGCTATTGTTATTAAGCTATTCCTCTATCTGCAGGGTATTTGTCCATTCCTGCATTAAAGTTTTCCTGAGTCACTGGCTTCCCAAGCTGATACCAATTCTCACAGGACTCACTTTCCTTTCTTTTTCTAGAGGGCTATACTTGAGTTTGATCCTGACATGGTCTACAGTGAACAAAGGGTATAACACAGGGTCCAGGAGGAGATAACCTATATATCACAAGACCTCCCCAGTCTTTGTCTGCAGGATCCCAAGAGGCATGTGTGCCTGAAGGCTGTATGATATGAAGGGGCAAGTAATGGAAGTCTCAGCTCAGAATATTGACAACAGTGAACCAAATTAGGATTCAGAATTTAATGTATTGACGTGAGTCCAGGAGTGATAATAAAAATATGCCAGAATAGTAGACTCAACTCAACAATGGCCTACACTTAATGCAACCAGCATGCTAGCATACTGTACAGGAAGGAAACTGAAAACAGGGAATTGAGAATTTTGGAATAGATATAATATGTGAAGGTTAGTCCTAAGACCAATCATACTATTATTTCCATGATCCCAGAACGTATAGCTGGAGTGGATATTTTTAGTAACTGATAGAATACTAAAATTATCTGATTAAAAAAGTAAAGGCTATTACAGTACAAACAAAAGCCCCTAGACCTTTACCATCAGAGAGGGTGTACCAAAAGTGATAACACATTCTTGAAATAACGACAGAGATTAAGGACACTATCAAAGACTATAGATGCAGGGATGGTGATTCCTAACATATACTTAATATATCTGTTTGGCCAGCAATAAAAACAAGGGGTGCCTGGGTAGCCCAGGCGGTTAAGCATCTGATTTTGACTCAGGTCATGGTTCGTGGGTCAGGCTCTGTGCTGAGAGCTCAGAGCCTAGAGCCTGCTTTGGATTCTGTGTCTCCCTCTCTCTCTCTGCCCCTCCCCTGCTTGTGTGCGCACACGTGCTCTCTCTCTTTCTCTCTTAAAAAGAAATAAACATTAAAAAACAAAACAAAAACAAAAACCCTAGATGCATCATGGAGAACTTCATTAGGTTGTCATTAAATAAACCAAGTAATGATGCAACTTACAGTCACAGTTCCTGATGTGTTATTTTAGTGGCATAATTCAACACAATCTCTTGTTCCCGATATTTGGCTATTTACTTGTTGGGTGTGCTCTTCTCTAGCATAAGTCAGCAAAATCAGAAATAATCTATATATATATACATAACACTGACAATATTCATATTTCATATTCCTGCCTTGCTCCCTTGCCTATTCTTTGGCTTTTATTAAATAGCTTAGAGGAACCTTGATCAAGGTGATATTTCAACATTGAAATACAATGCAACCTGGCTTTAAGCAACCAGGATCTAGCGATCAGGAAGTAGCAAGGACCTTCTATGCCTTAGTAAGACCTATGTACCATAAGGTTGAAAATAATGTCTGGAAAATTTCAGACACCTGTGATCCATCAGTGAGGTTTGTGGGGGGGTCTGTAACCTGGCACTTGTCAGATCATCTCTCCTAAAGGTAGAGATGAGAAGATGCACCTTAATGTCCTATCATGAAGGAAAATGGCACAGTGGTTGGGGAGACTTTTGGGTCTCAGAAGCAGTATAAAACATGTTTGGACTGCAATTCCAATCTTTTTATGAGGTGACCTGTAAGGGCACAGATTTGAGTGAATGCCAAAGCAGGAAGGAAAGCTGAAATAACTCCAGTCTGTAGTACATGCTCCCCCGATCTTCAGGCTTTCTGACCAAGCAGAATGGAAGACAAGAATGGACGCTAAGGCACAGAGGTCATGACCTCTGCCAGATAGCTTTCTTCCACATCCGCTCTTTGCCATTCTCCACCAGGGCTCTCTTCCAGGAGCCAGGCCTGTGTTGATTTTATTAGCAAGCTCCTGTGCAGTCTGGCTTTTGTTTGAAGTGAACAGAAGGAGGGAGGGAGATGAGATGAGGAGGTTTATTTCTCAGTTTCCTTCCCTGACAGTTTACCTTGGCCTGGTGGTGTTCTCTACTGAAGGTCACTGGCTCTTTCAAGGCTCCACCCACCTCCCTTCCCTCCTCTTCCCCTTCTTCTTAGTGTGTAGGGGTGATGACAGCTCTGCTATTGTCAGTCTCTGTTTCCTATTTTTTGTGCTTCCTTTACATCTACTTATGTTTTGGTAATTAGTTTGTTTGCAAATATACACTGTCCAAAAGACCCCAATTTTAGTGGACTATCTCCTTCCTGTTAGGATCCTAACTGAATGAAAGCAAAGCAGCTCTCCCCCTACCCAAAGACCTAAAAAAAGTGTGCTGTTCATCCCGTTGGGGAACTGAAGAAAAGAGCTTGAAACTGGTGGAGGCAGAAGTCTTTTGAATAGAAAACAATGAAGAAATTGCGATGATTTGCATATGTCTACATGGAAGAATAAAAGTAGATGGTGAATAGTGTCACCCTTATTGAAAGTGCAAGGAACCCTCCATAAAAGCACCTGAAAGGAATTCAAGATAAATCTGGTTTAAGAAGAATGTGCTGCTGGGGCACCTGGGGGGCTCAGGTCGTTAAGTGTCTGACTTCGGCTCTGGTCATGATCTCGCAGTTTTTGAGTTCGAGCCCCACTTTGAGCTCTGTGCTGACAGCTCAGAGCCTGGAGCCTGGTTTGGATTCTGTCTCCCTCTCTCCCTGCCCCTCCCCCACTCGCACTCTGTCTCTCCTCTCTCTCTCTCTCTCTCTCTCTCTCAAAAATAAAAAAAATAAATAAAAAAAAAAGAATGTGCTGCTCTTATATCATCTTCACAATCATCATGATTATAGACAGCATCAGTAGCATCCTAAATATTAACATCATAATAACATATAATAACAATAATAACACCGTTCTTATACTACAAATGTATAACTAGCAGCCACAGTATTTATGTATCTCAGGAAGTGATGCCCAGTTTGGGACAAAGCCACGATTCCAAGGTTAGTGAGGGAAAACTGATTCTGGAGGTATAAAGAAACAGTAAAGGGGATTTGACAGAAAATTAGCTTATATGATGTAGAATTCTCAGATGACAACAATGATGTTGAAAGCTAATAAAAAGAGTATTCGTTCAGCCAAATGTTTATTGACTTATTTTATAAATTCTGAGGCAGTACAAGTGAGCAGACAGGGCCTCATTTTCTAACTACTTTTATTAGTGACAGTATGAACACCTTGTGAATAGGATTGTTATTGTTCTTTTATTTATTCTTGGTTATTCAATAAAGTCAAATGCCAATTTTGACAATCATCTGAAGGCCCCCTTTTCCAATCTCTATTTGATTATTATGATGTATTTTGCATTGATGGGGCACATCAATTAAAGACAGAAGAAGAAGAAAAAAAGATGCTTCTATTTATGAAGCTAAGACAGTTTAGCATGAAAAGATTAAAACTGGGATTCAAAATAGAATTACAGTGGAGTCTGGGTGGCTCAGTCGGTTAAGCGTCTGACTTCAGCCCAGGTCATGATCTCACAGTTCGTGGGTTTGAGCCCCGCGTTGGGCTCTGTGCTGACAGCTTAGAGCCTGGAGCCTGCTTCAGATTCTATGTCTCCCTCTTTCTCTGCCCCTCCCCAGCTCATGCTCTCACTCTGTCTCTGTCAAAAAAATAAAATAAACTTAAAATTAAAAAAAATTAGAATTACATTTTTAGTTTTCTAAAGTTTTTATTTCTCCATAGTTCTGGTCTAACTGTGTAATTAGGATCCAGGCTTATAATAGTTGGAATTAAAGTGTCTATTCCTTTGGAATTGAGCAATACTTTATGTCAATTATTCTCCTGGTGGAAACCCCCAAATTCCCTTCCTTTGTTATATACTGTGTACACGCAGTATATAATACTGGCACCTGATAGAATTTTTATTCTGAAATTAATAAGATTATACAAATATTATTCTTAGATTGAAAATTTAATGCTAAATAAACACATTTAGTTTTGAACTTACAGGATTTTCTGTATTTTTCAGCTGATGATGAAGGCAAACATCTTAAGGCACAATGTCAGCCTTATCAGTTGGGCCTGGTTTCCATGTTCCTTTTTTATTTTATTTTATTATTTTATTCTATTTATTTATTTTTTTAAATATAATTTATTATCAAATTGGTTTCTGTACAACACCCAGTGCTCATCCCAACAAGTGCCCTCCTCCATATTCCTTTTAAAATATTATTGGGGCACCTGGGTGGCTCAGTTGGTTGAGTGTCCTACTCTTGATTTTGGTTCAGGTCATGAGATTGAGCCCCAGGGTCATGAGATTGAGCCCCACAGCAGGCGCCACACTAAGTGTGGAGCCTGCTTGAAATTCTCTTTCTCTGTCCCTCCGCCTCTCTGCCCCACTTGTGTGTGCTCTCTCTGAAATAAAATGAAAAAAAATTTTTAAAAACTTAATAAAAATATTATTTATGAGATAAAAAAGTTAAAAATAGGGACTGATCATGTCTGTCCTTTTTCTTTCCCTCTACTAATAGATTAATAAAATATAACATAAATGTAAATATATAAATATAAAATATAATATAAACCTACAACAGAGAGAATAAAAAAGAAGCCATTAGAAAATGTGTTCCATAAAAATAAAGAAATAAATTCAGAAAGGAAAAATATGAATAATCAGGGAATAGTGTATCCAACACAAGGGAAGTATTCTCCAACACAAGAGAATTTATAGGATTACTGATGTGTGGCAGGAAAGAGAGGAATAGTGTAGACTAGAACAGTAGGGGTGAGGCCTTAAAGAAGGAGATCTCCATGAAAAAACATACAGGTATTGTGTATGTATATAAGTGAAATATTTAATGTTTGATTTTTGTTTCTGGAGTATGGGTAATCACATTTCTGTAAGAATACCGATTAAATAACTAATAAACTCACCCAAAGAAGAATAATTATTCCTAATACGTATTAACTAATTACATAAGAGTTTTCTTTGGGGGGGGGTACAAATATTAAACCAATTTTTGAAAAATAGAAAGAATTATAACATCATTATTAATATGGCATAACCTAGTATTAATGGTAAGAAGGACTAACAGTCAAAGACATTTTTTGTAAACTATGCATAAATCTTTTAAATCAACTTCATTATTTTCCCATAAGGATCTGCATGAAAACCTTCCTAACATCAAAGAGGAGCATGTCTACAGATAGTTTTCTTTGCCAATTGCTTAATGCTGATGCCAATTCTAGTAATTAGCAGTGTACAGAAATAGGATACAAAAAAAGGGAACAATGGCAACGGTAGAACCTGAAGGCAGAAAATTGAGTTTCCTTCTCCCAAGAAGACCTAACAGTTAGAAGGTGAAAACTTTTAAATTAAAAAAATTAAAAAAAAATTTTTTTTTTAAATTTTTTAATGTTTTATTTAAGACAGACAGAGACAGAGCATGAGTGGGGTGGGGCAGAGAGGGAGGGAGACCCAGAATCAGAAGCAGGCTCCAGGCTCTGAGCTGTCAGCACAGAGCCCGATGCGGGGCTTGAACTCACGAACTGTAAGATCATGACCTGGGCTGAAGTCAGACGCTCAACCGACCGAGCCACCCAGGCGCCCCCCCAAAATTTTTTTAATTTAATGTTTATTTATTTTGGGACAGAGAGAGATAGAGTACGAGCAGGGGAGAGGCAGAGAGAGAGGGAAATGCAGAATCTGAAGCACGCTCCAGGCTCTAAGCTGTCAGCACAGAGCCTGATGCAGGGCTAGGACTCACGAGCCTGTGAGATCATGACCTGAGCCTAAGTCGGATGCTCAACCGACTGAGCCACCCAGGTGCCCCAGAAGATGAAAACTTTTAAAATAACACCTGTGTTCTTGAAAATTCATTCATTTCTTCTATCACCATTTGTCCAATGGCCATGGAAAAACCAGATCCCCACTCTGCCTGAGTCAGCCACTAACTGTGGGAGCAAGTGAGTTATACCAAAGCTCCAAAATCCAGAAGAGAGTGACAATGTTGAACTTCATCTAGGCCCTATACATCCAGAAAACAGCAGAGATTAAGAAATCCCCCTACTTTTGTGTTCTCCAGGAAAGATTTATGCAAAGAACCATACTTCTCTTAAGTGACCTAGATGAGACTTGGGGATGGCCCTCTTGTTTACCTAGGACAAGGCTGAACACATGCTACAAATTCTCTTGCTGTGTCTCACCATTGAATAGCTGAACTGTTTGTACCTACTGACCAATATCGACAAAATGCCTATTAACTTGACTTTACCAAATTTTAGACAGGTTTCTCTCTTCCCAGGGACCCAAACTGTGACCCACCCTTATGTTAGGCAAGCAATGGGAACTTAAGCAGATATTGTAATGTGAAACAACCTTCCTCACTCCCAAAGATCCCTCCCAAGAATTGACTGACAGCAAAGAAAACACTGCCTGCTCAACTAACCAGTTGTCCCACGTGCTCATCCCACTCCCACACCTGGTCTTTTCTATCCTTGTCTGCTCTTCTCTATAAAAGAATGTCCTTTTCTGCCTGATTGTGGAAGAACTTATAGGACTTATGATTGGAGCATTCTCCTTGTTGCTACAGTCACATGTTCCTTTTCCAATAGTCTTGTCAAATAAAGCCTCTCCTTTAGGTCTGAATTTGTTTTTTGGTTTGACCAGGGAATCTCCACATGTGGAGCCTCTTGGGGAAATGAAGGCTTCCTCTGACCCTCTTTTTGTTCATTTTTGGTGTGCCATCTACATTCGACTTTGTTAATTTCAGGGCCTATCTACTGTAATTATGCCAAGTGCCAAATTTGCTTGATAAAATTGTGGATGAAAATGTTAGCAGTTTGTCTTTTTAAATTTTTTCAAATATTATTATTAAATATCAAGGACTTCATTAAGTATTTATCCTATAAAACTCTACCACAATACCGTAGAGTAGGTATTATTACTTAGACCCATTTTACAAATAAGAGAATTTAAACTGAATGAGGGTTAAGTAACTTGCCCGAGCCACTCAGCTACTATATAGCAGACCTATCATTTCAACCTAAGTTTGTTTAACACCAGATTTCACTTAATTTATGTAACTTTTAGGCACACCCACATTTGTATATATTATATTCAGTTTTAACTGGTCACCTAGAAGATTGGAGTGAAGATTAACCAAGCATTCTACATCTTAATTGATATAATTTTAGTATTTTAGTAATCTTTAAATATTTAGCATAGAAATCACCCTTATAATTAGTTAAGTGATGGACTGAACTTTAGTTATTAACCTTAAAGTAATAGATATGAATATGATCACTTGTAGAGGAAGTATAGAATTAAACACTAATATTTAAGATGTAGTCAGAGAAAGAGAAAGTTAAGAAAGTGTGTTTGAAAACCAGATGAAAGTGTAATCACCAAAGCTAAAGGGAAGTAGAATTTCAAGGATTAAATGGTGGACTATTAAATGCAGGAAGATAACATACAAAAGGACTGTACAATGTTTGCATTTGGAAGTTAGCTCTCATTAATAACTCTGGCAAAGGAAGTTTAAGTGAAAGAGTAAAAGCAAAACTTAGTGGTATAAAAGGGTAAGGAAGTACAAACATAGAATATAAACTAAATAAACTATTGCTCATAGAAACATGACGATAGCGGCACCCGGTTGGCTCAGTGGGTAGAGTGTGTGACTCTTGATCTCAGGGTCATGATTTCAAGCTCCACGTTGTGTGTAGAGATTGCTTGAATAAATAAATAAGTAAACTTAAGAAAAAAAAAGAAACATGGCTAGAAGACACATTGGTAGATACATATATTGGACTGAATGTAGGGATATGTGGGTATAAGACAAGTTTACTTTTTAATACCCATATTAAAATGTAAGCATATTTGTATACAGAGTTTAAGAAACAAATGTAGAGGAAATGGTGGGGATAATATACTGGGAAGAGAAGTAATTTATGGAGTCAGTTCATGAGTGCATATGCAGAGTGATTGGCTCTTAAGGGAGAAAAAATCAGAAAGAAAGAGAAAATGATGAAGTCCAATTAGAATGATTTTAGGAGAAAGATGTGGGATTTCATATCTAATGGACTACATTTTCTCACAGAAATCAGAAAAATGGTGATATGCTGAGAGATGGAGATCATACATAGCTATATTGGTGAAGATTTTCCAGAAGTATTGGGCAGAGGTGGAGAACACACTAAGATTTTGTAGATACCGGCTGGGCACTAAATTTTTGCTAGAACTGAAGATTGTGAGTTATTTGTCACACTTTTATGTTACAGCATTTAGCTTCTAAAAAGGTATTTTTTGCTTCATGGATAACTAATTTTTCCATCACTTTCAATGGCAGTGGATATTTAATTTGAAAATAAATTCTTAGTTCATCTCACTTTATTTTAAAAACTGGAAGTGAAATCTATTTGAAATGTTAAACTTATTTAAATGCATGAAATTTTACATCCATATTTATGTAAATTATAAAACTCTTGTGTCTCTAGATTTGATAGGAATTTTAGCTGAATGAGACTGTGTTTTCATTTTGATGGTTGTTCTGGAACAGGCATCTAGCTATGCATTTTGATAGGATGTTTCAAAGTCCAAATTGACACGTACTAAAAAATTTTGTAGTCAATAAATCTCTATGAGCTTTTTACTTTTTTTCTGAGCCAAAGTTATAAGAATGTTAGCCCTTGTCTCCAAAGTTATCATAAGATGCTTCAAAGTCTTTTTTAACCCTCCACTCTCTGAACAGAAATCAAGTTGAAAAAAACTACATGAAATTGCCTTTACTACACTATAGAGATATTATTTGGTTGTTTTCTCTGAAAATATCAAGGAACCATTAACACTGTGCCATCCAGTCAAGTTTTATTTCAGATAGGCAATAATAGCTCCTTTTGAAATGAAAATGCTTAATTTTTGTAAGGATTATTTAACTCAAATTGCCTCAGGGAATTATTAGATTTTAAATGTTTATTTTATTTGTGAGGGAGGGGCAGAGAGAGAGAGAGAGAGAGAGAGGATCCCAAGCAGGCTCCCTTCTGTCAGTGCAGAGCCCTATACAGCGCTTGATCTCACAAAGAGATCATGACCTGAGCTGAAATCAAGAATCAGACACTTAACCAACTGAGCCACCCACGCACCCTGAGAATTATTAGATTTTAAAAGCAATCTTCAGGGATATTAAAATATAACACACTATTTATCAACTGTCAGGTTCACAGAGTTTACATTATCTAATATAATTTCAAGTGTACTGTGTTGTTTCTAATATTAAAGTTTTAAGATAAGTATATCCTAAGGTAATTGACTTTAGGAATTATCCAGCTCATAGGTATAGATATACTGCTGGCATATTAAAAGGATTTGTACTAAAATTCTAGAATACTAAGTTTTGATTTATTTACCCCGATGTATTTAAACTATCTTATGACTAAATCTTATATGCGTGTTAAATCCGAAGAACAAGTTAAAATCTTATGTGTTCTGCATTTAGTTTCACTTAGCATTAGATGAAGTGCAAATAATAAACAGATAAACTATGGAGAGATATTCACAATATAAACTGTTTTGGGGATTATCTTCCAAATAATGGCTTTGCCTTTATTAAAATTTGTTAACTGGACCATGTAAGGTATTTTGTACACGGGCTATCGGTGTTCGTGAAATAATAAACATGAGTATGTTTTACTTATGCCTTAGAGTGTCTTGTGCCAGATGATGGTATTTTGGGTGGAAAAAGCATGCCAATATCTTTTGCTAGGCTGCCATGATGCATTAGGGGGTCATGGATTGAACATAGCTATACAGTCCTTTGTGGGGAAGCATGAAGGACAAAGAAGTTCCAAGTCAGTGCTGTCTTAGCAGTGACTGACAGAGGAACTGGACTTTGGCCATTTGCTAAGTAGCCATCACTGAAGCACTGAACTAGCCATTTTCTGGTATTGTGGAATGGGGAGTGGGACATGGGGGAGGTAGGTTTGGAACCCACCACTGTTTTATGTTATTTTGTCTAATCACTATAGTCTTAATAGTTGTGTTACTTTATAAGACCCTGTGGGTCGATTTTCGGTAATTTGAATATCTCACCAGTTGGTTAACAGGGATGAGATAAGCTCTTTCTACTGTTTATTGTTTCATTTCTTCTGGAGTTTGACAAGGACTTTAGATAAGATGTTCCAAGGAAACTAAAGCCTTGGCACCTATAAGCCAGTTCAAAAATAGGGGCCACAAAGGAAGCTCAAAGTGTCTTCAGTCACTAGTTTTAGTACATAAGAATTCTCACATAACATGGTGCTTGATTGTAGACACTTAGCACATAGAAAGTCTTCCAGTTGTCGTATGTGGTCCGCACACGTTATGCCAGGAATTCATCACTACATGAAACCAAAATGTGTGCCTTGCAACGGAAGAGTTCCTCACCTTCCAGTTTTACCTACCTAAATGTGGGAATCATTTCAAAATAGAGGTTTTATTTTATTTTATGTTTTAAATATTTATTTACTTATTTTGAGAGAGAGAGAGTGCGTGTGCATGTGAGAGAGCTTGCGCAAGTTGGGGAGGGGCAGAGAAAAAGAGAATCCCAAGCAGGCTTTACACTGTTAGCATAGAGCCTGACATGAGGCTCAATCCCATGACCTTGAGATCATGACCTGAGCCGAAATCAAGAGTCAGATACTCAACTGACTGAACCATCCAGGCGCCCCTCAAAATAGCAATTTTAAATCAGAAAGTTTATTGATGACAAATAAGACTATGTTTAGTATGGTAAATTTTAGTAATGTATGGGTCAATGTATGTAAGAATAGACCTTTGTTAATTTATATATCACTAAGTGTATATAACTTCACTGATAATTTTATCTTAATATATCCTCTAAAAATTTTTTTTTTCTCTTCAGGAGATAACGACTTTGGCTTTAACTTCAGAGAGTTCCATGACTCATTTTGAACGCTGACATCCTAAAGAGTCCCCAGAGATGTCACTATGTCTATGTCAGAAATAGTAAAAATAAAAACAAAATCTATGATACCACTACATTTTATCAATGATATATATGATATGCCCACTTTATACATGTATTATTACTTATTTAAATTGTTAATGTTTTAATGCTTTTACAAATAAGAGACTTAGATGCTTGGTCGAAAATATCATTTTTGACCTTTGGGAACAATTTCAATAATATGGCCAATTTCATCCTCCCAGCTCTTTCAGATAAGCACAGATGACCTTATAAATAACCATCACAAGTGCCCCTATGCATCAGTACTCTTGTATCCCTTGGGTAAATTCCTAGCAGTGCTACTTCTGGGTCATAGGGTAGGTCTATTTTTAATGTTTTGAGGAACCTCCACACTGTTTTCCAGAGTGGCTGCACCAGTTTGCATTCCCACCAACAGTGCAAGAGGGTTCCTGTTTCTTCACATCCTCTCCAGCATCTGTAGTCTCCTGATTTGTTCATTTTGGCCACTATGACTGGCGTGAGGTGATATCTGGATAAAGAAATTGTGGTTTATATACACAATGGAGTACTATGTGGCAATGAGAAAGAATGAAATATGGCCCTTTGTAGCAACGTGGAAGGAACTGGAGAGTGTTATGCTAAGTGAAATAAGCCATACAGAGAAAGACAGATACAACATGTTTTCACTCATATGTGGATCCTGAGAAACTTAACAGGAACCCATAGGGGAGGGGAAGGGGAAAAAAAAAAAAGAGAGGTTAGAGTGGGAGAGAGCCAAAGCATAAGAGACTCTTAAAAAATGAGAACAAACTGAGGGCTGATGTGGGTGGGAGGGAGGGGAGAGTGGGTGATGGGTATTGAAGAGGGCATCTTTTGGGATGAGCACTGGGTGTTGTATGGAAACCAATTTGACAATAAATTTCATATATTTAAAAAAAATAAATAACCATCACAGTCAAATTTCACATAGGAGAGCCTGCAAACAGAGTACAGGTATCCTGTGTTTTTTGGAGGATCACGTTATGCCGCTCACTCTGATGAAACAACAACATTAGTATCTGTTTTCGCTAACTGAAGGAAATCCAAAGAGGATTTTCATTTTTACAAAAAAGAGCGAAAAGTGAAAATAGTGTTCAGTGTATATTTTGCAGCAAGTAGTTATAGAGGCAGCACACATCCCAAGCAGCAGGAGAGAGAGAGAGAGAAGGAAAGAGAGAGGAGGGGGGAGAGAGAACACAACTATATTACATAAGAAGATGAAATAATTCCTTCTATTGACACATTGACATAGTACCATAGAGATTCCATCCTAAATGCTTGTGCCTTATAAAATGGACTAGGTTTACACTAACTTTCAACTCACTTTCGGTGTGTTCCCATAAATAATGTCAGCTGTTTAAGCATTTAGTCAGAAAAAATTAGACAAAAGATTTTGAAAGGAAATATGATATGACTCATTGGACAGTCAGAGAAGATGAGTAAGACAGCCAGTTCATTATGGTGCCATTTTAGATAACTCAAGGAACAGTGTATTTTTAAACAATGGTGACAATGCTGACGGATCCCAAATTAAAAGTCTGCAAACCTAATAAATATAATGACATGTGATGTTTACATGATATACACAGCTAGTTTTAAAAGTAGTGTTAGAGGATGATGTCTAGTCACACTATAGTTGCATAAGGAGATTTGCCCCTAAATCTAATGAATACTTTTATTGATAGTTAACTCCTTTTTTTCTTTTTCTCTGATGAGTTTAGCATACTGAATCAAAGGACATCTAGATTATAGGAAGCCATAGTATCAAACTGTATTAACTTATTTATTCTTTAAAGAACCTTTATTGAATAAGTATTAGGCCTCTGTCACTGTGCTTTGAGCTAGAGTTATTAACTAATAATGAGTAAGGGGCCTAATCTCAAGTAAATAGGTAACTCCAATGTAACATGTCGGTAATATGGTAGAGGGTATATACCCTCTATATACAGTCCTGCGGAAGAAGAAGTGAGTGGCACCTAACACACTTCCTTGGGTAATTAGCATTTATGGGGAAAGATGAAGGATAAGTTAGAGGGAGCCAGGTAAAGAGGAGGATGTGTCTATACACGTACTTCCCTCAGCATCATGGCTGAGTAAGTGTTCTGAATAAGCTTCCATTGTAGGACAACAGGACTGTGGTTGGGATATACCCTTTGTATCAGAGATTTAGAAATATGGGGAAAATAATGGAATTGGGTGGTTATTACTCTGCTCAGACGATGTATAAAAAGGTAAATAAAAGCCGAGAATGAAGGTCAGTTAAAAGCCAAGTGTAAAAGTCAAAGGCCTCCTTGGTAGTTTATATAGGGGCATTCATCCCCTGCAGCAGAAGAGTAGAGAAAGCTCCAAAGAAGGTTAAACTCTCATCCAAGCTAGATCTGCCATGTGAAGGTCAGCACCCTGTTTGTGAAAGAATGGGATGCTGATAAATGTGTTGATGAGTTGAAACTCTTGAATCTAGTTTTCTCTGAACTCTGTGAGCCTGCAGAAATAACCCATTCTTCTGCTCTAAAGGCTGGGGCTCTGCCACTGCTTGACGATGATACAGATGTCTCTCACCTACAAAATAACATGCATGCCATCCAGATCTGACACACACGGTCAACACTTGGGTTAGGTCACAATGTAATCCAGCTGGGGATCTGCTCCAACTGCTGAAAGAAGAAAGGGACTCTAGCCTTAAGGAAAGGCTGGGTGTAGGCAACATGTACTGGTGGGAGCTGTGAGGGTAAGTACAGGACTGACTTTTGAGGGCACTGGATGAAGAGAGATTAAATTCTAAGTAATGGCAGCTTCATGAGGATCCTCTTCAGAGGTGGGATTTAATATCCCAGCAAGGACCCTGGAAAACTATGTAAACACACTGCTGAGATATCCTATACAAGCATGGAAAAATCATGATATATATTAAGTAAGGTAATGCCAGTTTTGGAGTGACACTCCAAATTGAAATTGGGATTAAAAGCAAACAGAGGTAGGCATGTTGGCATGAATATATTATGAATGCATAGGTTATGTAAGGTGGGAGTATCCCAAAAAGTTATGTTTCACTATACATCCTGGAGGACATAAAACTTTCCAAAAAAATGACAAGTTGGCACTGAGAGGGCCACCAAGCATCACTAAGTTCAGTTGCTGGCTCTGCTTTCTAGGTCAGGGCTGACAAAAGAAGATTCCTTTCAAAGTCTGGGCTTATACATAGTAAAGAGGTGGATACTATCCACCCCCAAAAAGAGGCCTGGTAACAGCATTTAACTGTGGAGGCAGTTACTGCAATGAGAGACAAGTGACATCAAAAAGACAGCCAAGGATATTTGACCTGCAAAGAATTATGGAGACATAAGGGTGGTTAATGGTATTTGGCATCCCTCAAGCAACATGTTCATCTGTACAATCAGAATTAGGGAAGAATCATCATGTTGTTGAGAACAATCTCTAACTTAAAAAAATTCCTTTGTCTTGTTTCTGGATCCGGGTTCTTTTCTTTTTTCTTTTTCTTTTTTTCTTTTCCTTTCCCTTTCCTTTCCTTTCCTTCCCTTCCCTTCCCTTCCCTTCCCTTCCCTTCCCTTCCCTTCCCTTCCCTTCCCTTCCCTTCCCTTCCCTTTCCTTTCTTTTCTTTCCTTTCCTTTCTTATTTTTAAAGTTTTTTAAAATTTATTTTGAGAGACAAAAAATAAATACAAATAAATAAATAATAAAATAAAATAAAATAAAATAAAATATTTTCTTCCTGGTAATGGACTGTCCCTATTTGACCTTGAAAAAACTAAGGACATTACTAAAAGAGCATAAATATAATTTGATAATATTAGAGCATGACAATGCGCTCTTCCCAAGCTGTCTAACCAATATTGGCTAGCACGGCAGGTAAGTGTTGGTCTGATTTGGATTTTTTTCATTCAGAATACTGGTTCTGTTTTTACTTGAGTGGCATACATATTGCAACATAGTCTGAATTACTTCCTGACAGCGCTTATGGTAGGAGAAATATCTTAATCTCTTACAGTTACTCCAAGTATGTCTCAATAACAATATAATTTAAAATCTCTGTGTATCTTTATTTGTATTATCCTGCTTATTTTCGTTATCACTAGTAGACTTAGATGCTGCAAAAATTCATTCAAAGGATAAAAAGCAAACAGCCATGATGCTTTTCTAATAGGAATGCTCTGACATGCTCTATGCTAAGTGCTTGTGGCTGTGTAAACACTTTACACAATTTCATCTGAGGCTTTGATAATATAACTTTAATATCTGGGTTCTCCTAGAAGCAGAGCCTAATACAAAGATTTACATGGGAAGAGATCAAAGGGAGCTGAAATGAGGGAAGCAAGAGTGAAAGAGAAACAGGAAAGGCCATTAAGAGGGCGCGTAATTGATTTGGCCATCCCGGTCCGCAAGCGGTATTGCAATCACAGTCCAGCATAATTGCTTCCAGTCTCCACTTGGCTCAGCTTGTATCTTATTCTTCACACATGTTGCCGCTTCCCTGTGCTGTGCTTTCCCCCCTTCCATTCCCTAGTTGGCTAACTCCTGTACCTCTCCATAATCTCAGTGTTTCAGTATGAATGCTGTTTCCCAGAGAGGAGTTCTCGAACTTCCTCATAACTCCTTCTACCCACTACTGACACCTTCCTGGCAACTATTCTTTTCCTTTGTAGTACTTGTCACACTTGTAATTGCTTGGTAATTATTGGTTTCATGTTTATCTTTCTTAATATGTGGCAAGTTGCCAAAGGCAGGCACCATGTTTGTTTCATGTGCCACAATGAGCACAGTTCTTGGTACGTATCAGCGCTCAGTATAGTTCTGTGGGAGTTTTTAAGTGATAGAATGGATGAATGACAGAACGTATCATTTTGTAATCTATTGTTTGTGAGTTGGGCTGACATACCTAAATACAAATGGATGTGACTATAAAAGATGAGCCTGTTAAATGTAGTTCTTTGTAAGATGCAGTCTTATTACCTTATAGCCATGCTAGATAGATATCTATAGATATCTATACAAATAGTATCTATAGTGAGATGGTTCTACACCCCTCATCAAATTTGACACATATTTTCCATTGTCTTTATTTTATTTCTCGTGACATGCCTATCTATGGAAGTGTATCTAGTAAACTACAAAAATAAATTTCCATTGTGGTACTAATCTCATTGAATATAAGATGCTCTGTTAACTAGTTTTAGTGATGTCTATTTCCATAGACTGCCACATTTTTTTAATTTCAAATTTCTAGAATAATATGTTCCTGCAAAAAAAGTTAAATAAACTTTTATTTTTCCCATGTAGGTAAGAGCTACAGGCAAATATTCCAAAGGTATTGAGGTCCACCCAATATATCTGTTAGGAGTGATTTACCTGTGTGATTCTATCAGCAATCAATGTGTCTATTAGTATAAACTGGCATCTCCTTAATTCTGCCTTGTTAATAAGATATGATGTGCTTAAAATGAATAAAAATGACTGCAATTCAAGACCTTTTATATTTAATAATATAACATTTATCTTATATTTAACAAGACCAACCGTGAATGCCTTTTTAGTGAGCAACAATGAAGCAGTAAATGTATATTTCTTATAATTGTATATAGTATCTTAGACTAGTTCCAGAGAGACTTCCAATTCTGTTGAGCATTAAGGATCTACAGAGATTTCTTACATATTCTAATTTTCTGGGCCTAATAATGCTAGATTTCTGATTCAGTATGAATGGAACAGATCTTAAGACTCTGTATTTTAAAACAATTTGAAAAAAAGTTTTGATTATCTGTCAGAATTGTGGTCCTTGGCTTAATACTTACACATTCAATTCGACCATATAATATATTCATGCTAGCAATATTTTCATAAAAATACAGAGAAGAAAGATACGCCAGAATGGTTATTATGAATAATTATCATCACATAAACACTTCATTTGTTTTAGTGAAAGAGCTAATACTCTCCAGACCTGATTATATTTGTGGACAAAATATTGGAAATTTGGTTTCTAGTTACACAATTAGCTTTTTCTCTATTTACATAATGATTGCTTTTCTAGGGCCTTCACTTCTAGTTGAGGAACAGTGAAAGATTGTGTCACCTTCAACTGTCAAATTTTAAATATAGCTTACATCCTTTATACTCAGTTAAGTTATTTTAATAATATGTTTTTCCTAAAAAATCATAATATTGGCACATTATAAGAGCTGCCTGCTCGGTAGGTGCATATTTTATTTCAGAAATATATATTGTGAAATTTTTAGAAAATAAATGTGCTTGAAATTATATGAATAGCACAACATATTTATTTGCAATGCTATTGTGTATTCTTTCTGGGCCTTTTCCCCTGTTGATTTTTAGGAAACCTTCCAATCTGTACCAAGTGCAGCTAACTAATGAGAGAAATCTTTGAGAAAGTAGGAAAACGAATCCAGAGAGGATTATTTTATAATGACTTTCAACCTGTAAATGCTTTTCATAATTTATGATTGTATCCAATTATTCTCTAGTTAAATTTAGTATATGTCAATATGGTAGGGAACTTTTATTCCAGGACTATGTAGAGAAACCTTGGTGCTTGTCTATTATTCTGGGTGATTGTTAACATAAGCAAGGGATGGTGATGGATGGGCTCATAGGAGCCACTAAACAAGAGCCCTAGGAGTCTTCTGTTTCCCAGGTCCTACCTGACCAGGATCTTGCCTGACATGCCCCCATCCCCCATCTTTCCTGTTGCATCTGGCACTCAAACTTCTGGCCACACTGAACTCCCTTTGACTTTTCTAGGAAACCTGATCTCCTGCCACCAAACCTTTGAACAACTTGTTACCTCTACCTGGGGTACCCTACCTGGCTAATTCCTTTTTAACCTTCAGGTCTCATTATAGAGGAATGGGGATGGTTTTATAGGCAGGTGACCTGGACTTTAAAATTTTTTTTTTTTTCAACATTTATTTATTTTTGGGACAGAGAGAGACAGAGCATGAACGGGGGAGGGGCAGAGAGAGAGGGAGACACAGAATCGGAAACAGGCTCCAGGCTCTAAGCCATCAGCCCAGAGCCCAACGCGGGGCTCGAACTCACGGACCGTGAGATCGTGACCTGGCTGAAGTCGGACGCTTAACCGACTGCGCCACCCAGGCGCCCCAACCTGGACTTTAAAAGGGCTTCATGCTTGATTTAATGCTATTGCTATCTTGAATTTCTATATCATTTTTGAAAAGGGACCTTGTATTTGCATTTATACTAGACCATGAAAATTATGTAGCTAGTCCTACGGCATTTTATTTTGGTAAAATGTCCCAGGTCCCAATTTCCTTTGATTGACTGTATTTGTACACTCTTCCTCTAATTAGGCTTTAAGTTCCATAAAGACAGTAACCATTTGGTAGGCTTTGACTTTCCCTTTCCTAACAGTCCTCCGTTCTCATTTGGGAATCCATTTTGTTTAGATGGAACTAACATCTCTCTTGGGCCAGAAGTGTAGCATGTGATTTAGGCTAGTCCAATTGGGTTGGCTGATCCTTGTGACTCAGGGTTAGGCATGTGACCAAGCTGGTCCAATCAGAGCGTACCTCTGGGTATTTGCTGGAACTGCTGTGACAAGGATGCTGCTTCTTTTCTGCTGGACATTAACAAGAAGCTCGTAGCCTTCCAGCTGTCCTGGAACCATAAGAGGATCCAGGCTTAAGATGAGACTGACACCACTGAAGGAAGTGAGAAGAAACAGAGATGACATAGGTGTTCGATCAAGCCTCACCTGAGGTTCTCCTCTGATTTTTCAGTTATGTGAGCCAATCAATTACCATTGTTGCCCAAGCCACCTTGAGTCAGATTTTCTTTTTTTGCATCCAGATGTTTCCTATCTGATGTTGTATTTATCTTGCTTATTATAGTATTCCTGATAACTGCCACGACCTGGCATAAAATAGATCCTCAGTAAATATAGAATGGAATAAAAAAATATATACAAGCAAGTTAAATGTCTGCCTCTTGATTTTGGCTCAGGTCATGATCTCATGGTTCCAGAGATCCAGCCCTGTCCCCACTACGCTGACAGTGAAGAGCCTGCTTGAGATTCTATCTCTCCCCCTCTCTCTGCTCCTCCGCTGCTCTCTCTCTGTCTCAAAATAAATAAATAAACATTTAAAAAGTATATATGCAAGGGATGTGAAGACAGACTTAGTGCATTTCCTAATATGAACACAGAAGCACATTGTCCCACAAGGCTGGTCTGACATTAGAAGTAGACAAATAATACGGTTCTTATGTGGTCTGATTTCTGGAGACGCGAGGAAAGTCATTTTCCTTTTTCTTCCTTTTGCCTTTCCAGACTTAATGTACTATAGATATTGACTATACAGATACTCAATGTCAGTGGGTTCCAATTGTAACTCAGCCATTAACTAGGTGTGGAAAGAATCTCCAACAAATTATTTAATCTCTCTGTGCCTTTGTTTCCTCCTATGTTAATCATATTTGAAATGTGAATATCAATAATTCCTACCTCATAGAAGTGTTAGCAGGTTGGCACGAATTAGCACAATTAATACATGTATTTAGAATAACGCAGGTCACAGGAAGAGCTCAGTAAGGCTCTATTGCTATTTTTCTCTCCTAAACCTTTGCTACTTATTGAATAATCCTTGGTTTAAATTTCCCATCTGTTTAAATGCAGATGAACCAATGTACAGTTTGGCTTGCCAAAATTTATCAGTCATTTACATCTTAATGCGAATACATAAAACGTTTCCTGGGAGTAGTTGTTGAGGAGGGGTGAAAATAGAGAATGGATACATTGGGAAACTGTCCGAAAGATCAATTCATGGATATCAGCAAAGAAGAAACACAGATCACAGACGTCAAAGGAAACCGGAAGCCCATATAACATGTGTGCATTGGGCCAACATGTTGTAAGAGGTAATAATACAGTTCCATGGGTCACTGCACTTATGTGTCAATGGCAAGAGAGAGCAGTGCTGGTGTCCCCAGTCTCCTGAGCACTGGATAGCTTTCTCCAAGTTGTCAGTTTCTACAATGTTTCCATGCTCTGAGAAAACTTAGTTACAGCTGTGTTGAACCAGGAAAGAGCGGTGCATAGACCATTGCTTTCTCTCTTATTAAGCTAGTGGACTAAAAGCAAAGATATTTGGTTTTAGAGAGCCAATGTTTTCCCACCAACTCTCGCTGCAAATTTGAGTCTTAGAGTAAAAGAAAGTTAGTAGATACATAAGATTTAATCAATAGTGTTTTTTTTTAATATACAGAATTTGCCCTAGCACAAATCTTCTTATATTTTCACAAGTTAAGTTTATAATCTCATAAAGATTTAGTCGAAGTCCAAGATATTAAAACTGATATATAAGAATTATTTTATTTCTTGATAAAGTTGTCATTTAGCTACTTAATTGATTTGAGGAAGTCCACATTTTTACAAAGACAATGCTCAGGATTTGACAGTTTTCTTATATAGCTAGTTTTTTAATCCATAGAATATTTATCAGCTGACTTATTTTAAAATCCACAACACTTATCAGTTACTTGGAAATACAAACTTACCCATGGTTTTCAACTGGTTTGAACAGTAATATTATTTTGTGAAGTTTGGAAGCAAGACAATAAATAGTCCCTTTTACTTTCTTTCTCCAATTTTTAAAAATTTTTAAAAAATGTTTATTTATTTTTGAGAGATAGAGACAGAGCATGAGCAGGGAAGGGGCAGAGAGAGAGGGAGACACAGAATCTGAAGCAGGCTCCAGGCTCTGAGCTGTCAGCACAGAGTGCGACGTGGGGCTTGAACCCATGAGATCATGACCTGAGCCGAAGTCAGACGCTTAACTGACTGAGTCACCCAGGCACCCCTCTTTCTCCAATTTTTAATACAACTGGGGGATAAACATAGGTATCACACAGATAGATATTAAATATCCACGTTATAACTAAAAAAAAGAAAAAAAAAACTGGCCTAGAGAACATGTCTTCAATTTGTGGTTCAGATGAGTTTTTCTTTCAAATTAAACTTCCTGCCCTCTGTTGAGGGACAGCTCTCCACATCTCTCTCTTATTTCTCCATATCTTTTGAACAAGAGGCATTGGCAGCTTTGTTCACTTTGTTCTGGATTATTATTTTTTTTCCAATTATGTTAGTATAGCAAGTGGCTTTGGAAGATATATATATATATATATATATATATATATATATATATCCACATACACAAACAATAAAATACTACTTGGCAATGAGAAAGAATGAAATCATGCCATTTGCAGCAGTGTGGATGGAACTGGAGGGTATTATGCTAAATGAAATAAGTCAGTCAGAGAAAGACAGATACCATATGTTTTCACTCATATGTGGATCTTGAGAAACTTAACAGAAGACCATGGGACAGGGGAAGGGGAAAAAAAAGTTATAAACAGAGAGGGAGGGAGGCAAACCATAAGAGCCTCTTAAATACAAAGAACAAACTGAGGGTTGGTGGGAGGTGGGGGAGAGGGGGAAGTGGGTGATGGGCATTGAGGGGGCCACTTGTTGGGATGAGCGCTGGGTGTTGTATGGAAACCAATTTGACAATAAAGTATATTAAAAAAAATAAAAAAAAGAGGGAAGCTTTGTTTCCTGGCTAAGATGAGGAAGATAATGTCTCCTGTGGGACAAATGTTGGTCATATGTACTAGGACCTCCTTATAAGTTTGGGGGTGTCCTTAGCTGTAACAGAAACCCCTTTGGTGTGCAGTTTCTCCTTGGGCTGCTCTGCCTCCCATCCATGGGATTTAGGGGTGTGAGGGGAAGGAGAACTGATGTGAACATGTGGTTGATGCCACCTGCTAGGATGTCTGTGGTTTTGCAACTTCTGCCAGCAGCACCTATGAAACTATGGCAGATAACTTGTTAGACTGCACAGTTCCTGATGTGGTCGTTTCGGAGGGAAAAAAATAAAAAGTAAAAAGGTCTGCATATATGCAAGATTCTTGTGTGGCATTTGGATGAAATTTTCCTTCGTTGTTTCTCTCTGAATCTTTGTATTTTTGCTTTGAAGAGTGTCATATTTCATATTTCACTGATTTTACCATAAAACACCCATCAGGGTATCTGTGAGAAAAAAATTAAGAAAAAAATGCATAAAAATTTATGTTTCAAGATATGATCTTGCCACATCAAGTGTGACTTATATATATTTTTTGTACAAAATCATACACCTGTATGTCTTCCTACTTAGATCCCCTCCAGGGGGAAGAGCATATTTCTGTTGGACAAAAAACTCATACATCGTTTCAGATTCTTTCCATTACCTTTCTTGTCCTTTCTCTTTGATGACACCAATCCCTTGGGGAATCTTGTAGAAATTGTGGATTTCCAATGCCAGGTTTGTATAAAACATCAATTTGGAAGTTGTGGAATTTGGCTTCTGGAATGGCTAGCAAGATGAAGCGAATGAGATTCAGCTACTCATGGAGTGAATCTTGACCAAAGAGAAATGTGACACATCAGAGCAAAAAGGTGTCTTTCCTTTTCTCCTTCCAAGGTATAGATAGTTTTGCAATCTTTCTAACAAAGTTCCTTGGATTGAATGCATACAAGTGCTGAGTCACCCATAGTACATTGATAAAGCAGTTGATAAACCAATGTAGTAACACATCACTTCTCTTTGATCTGTACTTTTTCTGGCCTGATTTCTTTTTCTCCTCATCTTCACTGCCTTGGTCTTATAATTCCCAAATAATGTATTAACATTATAACACATTCTTAGGCACATTTTTCTAGAGAACTCTAAAATACCAAATGTGTTCTCCAACCTAAGTGAAACTACAAGCACATTTAGGCTCTTATAAGACAAAATCCAAACATGTGAGCATCATAGAGCTCCTTCTCATGCCTAAGTGCATTAATATCCACTATCTATGTTCTGGTGTCTTATGGAAGGACCCTTAGGGGAAGGCAAAACCAAAATTTCACCAGAACATATAGTATTCTTAAATGGCCACAACAAGATATCATAATTTAAAATTTCAAAGTAAGAAAAGGTATACAAAAAAATATATTCATATGGAGTAGTCATGATTTCGAGGAAAGATTCATTAGGAGAGAGGAGTTTGTGTTAGAAATTGACTTGGCTTGCTCCTTAGCTTCTCTGCAGTTTGGGGTGTTTATTTTCAGCATCGGTCTAGGAAAATTTATTTCAAACAAACATATTGGTATACTTTGGGAGAAAATTGGCAAGACAGAGGGAGGTTCTTCCAAAAATAATAACAACCCAATATGCTATACTTTTCTATTTCACTGAAACGCGAGCAGCCAGAAAAAGATATTTGCTCATCTGTAATCTCATGCTAGGTAACTTTAGAGTGAGTTAACATGAAACTTTTATGATGCCATCTGGACAGTGGTGTAAATATGTTCAGTGGAGGCAGCAGCAAAGGTCAACAGATTATATGTAGAAATATATATGTAGAAATATGTAGAATATGTAGAAATGTAGAATATGTAGAAATATGTATGTAGAAATATGTAGAATATATGTAAAATATATATGTAGAAATATGTAGAATATGTAGAAATATGTAGAAAAACTACATATTTCAGTGATTTTACCAAAAAACAGATGCAATGTTTCCATTGGCTTCAGAATAGAGATTAAATTCCTTAACCTAGTGTTAATTAGTGTTGTCTCTTTACAATCTGATGGCCCCCATGTCTCTAGTGCCCTCTCATACCACACCCCTTATTCCTACCAAGTTCTTTCCCCTCCATAGTCCAGTCAAGTTCGCCTTACTTCTTAGGAGATGCAAGCTGATATATTTAGGGGTCAAATGTCATAAGGGGTGTAGGAAAGTACATTCAAAATGGCATGATACAGTCATTTACTGCTTAACTCTGAAGTAATAAGAACCATGGAGTTCAGAGGAAAAAACTCATAAACAACAATTAAACCCACTTTGATTCGAATTCTGTATCTAGCACTTTGTGCTCTGAAGGTATCACAAACTTTCTGAAACAACTGTCTTAATGGTGAAGTAGAAGAATAACACCCACTTCTCAAGTGGTTGTGACATCAAGTGAAAACTGTATGTGAAATTACTTTGTAAAAGGCAAAGCGTTATCTGATGTTAGTTCCTTATTGTCTTTTTTTCTTATTATCATCATTACCATCATTGACAACCTGTTCCCATTAAGCTTAGCTAAAACAAAGTCAGTCAAAGATCTAGGGTGAAAGACACGGTGTGAATAAATATGAGAAGTGTTTGTGTGTCCTTCTATGTTAGAATGCAGAAATAATGTATAAATTAATCACCTCCTTGCGGCTTGTGAATCATACTCAGTCACTTGAAATATCCCATTTTTTTAAGTTTATCTATTTATTTTGATAGAGACAGAGAGAGCATGAGCATGAGCCTGATAGAGACAGGGAGAGAGGGAGAATCCCAAGCAGACTCTGTGAAGTCAATGAGCAAAGCCCTACAATGCAGGGCTTTGAGCTCAGGAAACCATGAGATCTTGACCTGAGCAGAAATCAAGAGTCAGACACTTAACTGACGGAGCCACCCAGGCTCCCATTTTTTTTTTGCTCTGATATTGATTAATGATTCTATGTGTGTATGATGAATAATAATTTAGATCATAACTGAAGCATGATGGCTATTCCCAAAATTTAATAGCATTAGGAAACACTGACAATTGTTTCCAACTATAAAACAAGAGCTTATCTTAATAAGTGAAACAATCCATACTTTAAAAATAAAAGGCAAAGAAGAATGAACAAAAGTAACTTTGTATGATCACTTCTAAAGCTCTTTTCAAAAGTTTGTAAAAGGTCAGCATGGTCTTTATAAAAACAACAACAACAACAACAACAACAACACCCAAAAAACAAAAACAAGCACTAGCTTCATGAATTTAGAATGTAATCTGATGAGGACCAACATGACATTTTCTAAAGAAACCAGGGACTGTAGTTTGTTATTGACTGGAATGGCAGATGGACTGTAGACTGAACAATAGGTAATTTTGGTTTACAATGTCAACTGCAAGTCAAGTGTGGCCCTATAAATATTATTCCTAGATGAGTCATTTTTATAACTTTCACAAGTGTCCTGATTGACAAAGTAGGGAATAATTCTGTCAAACTCTCAGATGATGAAGAGTTATGAGGGATCATGTATCCCAGGGAGAAAATTATTAAAATGATCTGAAACTAAATGAAAGACTAGGGAGCAAGGTCCTCTGTTATCTGGTTTTCTCTCCCTTCCTTAAAGCCATGTGGGGATGGAAGAGTCAGGGAACATCTAGGCAGAAATACATGTTTTAAGAAGGCTAGTGTGGCACTACCTATCTCTTGTTAACTTAAGGATTATTTTCTCCCCACCATTAAAGACCTAGATATTTCCTTCTAGCACTTTATTTTAGTTAAATTTTATAACTTTTTATTTTATTTTAGTTCAGCAACATTTCAGTAAAAAGGGCAGTACAGATACAAATCCAATTACTATTATATTAGGGTAAGAAAGACAAATGTGTAACAAAGAAATACAAGACAGTGGGATACATACACAGATTTTAAAGGCTAAGGAACCAACTCTTTTATCAGGTAGAGCTGGAGTTAAGGGAAAGAATCATTAAGAGGGATTTGTGTGTTTTTGGAATAAAGAAAGTTTATCCAGCTGATTTGGTGAAGGTATTGGTACTTTCTAAGCAAAGAAACTAAATGGGCACAAATGAAGGGTTGTATCCAAATCAGGAGCCCAATGTGGCTCTTAGTAACTGTATCTAAAGGAAAGAAGCAGGAAATGAGGCTGCAGAGGAATCCCAGAGGCAGAATACAAGAATAACTCATTGAGGTAGGAAAGAAACATAGTGTATAAATAGGTAGTATCATCTTCAGTATTAAAAGCAAAAACATACAAGATTATAAAAGTTGATTATTGTCCTGTATAATAAGTTATTTGAAATTATCTGAATATCAGACAATCAAGGTTTTCTTCAGATTTTTTTATATACTAATCTATGTCTTTTTATTTTAAGCTCCTCTATATCCATTCATACTATATTTGGTCTTTGTATTACTTTTAACGATATCCAAAACATTGGTTGTATTATAAATACTCCAGAAACAAAAAGGAGGGAAAGTCTATAGATACTCTAGAAACAAAAAGGAGGGAAAGTCTATAAATAGAAGTAATCAATGGACATGTTTGGTCCAATGATTTTTGTGTGTAATTCACACCCAAATAATGTTTTGGACTTTAAGAGAAATGTAAAGTGCTGAATTTATCACAGACTGGTATTTATTGAGTAGCATGGTCATGTAGAAGTCTGTGTAATTGATGTAGCTTTCTAAAGAACTTTTTTTTTTTAATGTTTATACAGTGGCTAATATACCAGCAAATTCAAACTTAAGAAAGACTTGCATAATAATGTACTTTTTTTTTCTAGAACTAGACTGATTCTGTATGGAATTGGAAGCTATTTTCTGGGAGACATCTAAGTGTAGAATTAATAGCTGTCTCTGCTATCTTCCTTGCAAGGAAAAAAAAATGAGATTGAAAGTTTCATAAAGTGCACTGGTCAAATGCTTGATGATAGCTTGAGTCATGCTTTTTATGACAAGGAATTTTCAGAGTAAAGCATTATCAAAAAAAAAAATTGTTACACAAATAAGACACCTCCTGTGAATTTACTTTTTTGAAATTTCTATTTATTGCCACAGTCTAATAATTTTAAGAGATATGTACATGTAAGGGAAAGTAATCATAAAGAGTACTTTTTAAAAGCAAAATTTTAAAGTAGGAATAAATGAAAGTTTCATACATTTAGATTACATTAATACATATTTTATATTGAGAAAAGGTGACTTTTTTATTTAAAATTTTTTTTAAATGTTTATTTATTTTTGAGATAGAGAGAGACACAGAATGTGAACAGGGGAGGGGCAGAGAGAGAGGCAGACACAGGCTCCAGGCTCCAAGCTGTCAGCACAGAACCCGATGTGGGGCTTCAACTCATGAACGGTGAGATCATGACCTGAGCCAAAGTCAAACGCCTAACCGACTGAGCCACCCAGGCACCACGCAAAAAAGGTGATTTTTACAATGACATATGTAAATGTGCATCATCAGCACACAATCTGTACCTTTATAAAATACTTTCATATACCTCCTTGAATGGTGGCTAAAGTGTGTATAAACACATCAAAGGAAAAATAAGAAATAAAATTAAATAGTAAAAAATCCTTATATTCACTGATTCTAGTTTTGATTACTCAAGATTGGCTTCAAAAGAATTTGTGTTTTTGAGTGCATCTGAAGAGATTAGCAAAAATATTATAAATGTAAACATGGCCCCATAGACTATAGTCTGTATAACAGATTGTTTAGAATTTCCATTTTATCACCATCTCTTTAATTCTATTTTCCTTCGATTCTTCTAGGACTATGTTTTTTAAACATGTAACTTTATAGAATTTAAGTTATTCCTCTTTAAGTTACAATTGGAAGAAAAACATGAAGTGATTCAAAATTGTTAAGAATTTTCTAAAATACATCTTTCTAGACTTAGGATGGGTTTATGTCCCAATGTCCACATTGCAAGTTGAAAATATCAAAAGTTGAAGATGCATTTATTTATTTATTTACAAAAAAAAAAGTTTCCTTATTTTGAGAGAAAGAGTGCGCACTAGTGGGAGAGGGCCAGAGAGAGAGAATCCCAAGTAGGTTCCCTACTGTCAGGGTAGAGCCTGATGTACAGCTCGAACTCACAAACCATAAGATCATGACCTGAACTGAAATCAGATGCTTAACCAACTAAACCACCCAGGCAACCTTGAAGATGCATTTAGTACACCTAACCTACTGAACATCATAGTTTAGCCTAGCCTGGCTTAAACATGCTTAGAACAGTAACACTAGCCTATGATAGGAGTAAAATCATCTCACACAAAGCCTGTTAGATAATAAGGTGTTCAATATCATGTAATTGATTACATACTGTAGTGGAAGTGAAAAACAGAAAGGCTGTGTGGGTACAGAATGGTTGTAAGTGTATCAGTTGTTTACCCTTGCGATTGTGTGGCTGACTTGGAATTGACTCTGCCCAGCATCATGACAGAGTATTGTACCGAGTGGTGCTAGCCTGAGAAAATATCCAAATTCAAAATTAAAGTATAGGTTCTATTGAATACATATAATTTTTACACCATCACAAAGCAAAAATATAGTAAGTTGCATCATCATAGGTTGGGGACTGTTTGCAGTATGAAATATGTATTTGTTTATTTATTTATTTAGGTTTTAATTAATTAATTTATTTCGAGAAAGAGAGAGAGAGCATGCACAAGTGGGGTAGGGGCAGAGAGAGAGGGAGAGAGAGAATCCCAAGCTAACAGTACAGAGCCCAATGCGGGGCTTGATCTCAAGAACGGTGAGATCATGACCTGAGTGGATATCAAGTCAGATGCTTAATGGACTGAGCCACCCAGGTGCCTCTGTACTATGAAATATTTCATACAAAATATAATTAAGACAAAATTTCAATTAAATGTGCTTGTAATTATGAAAATGAAATAAAATTATTTGGTCTCTTTCTAAATACCTACAACCAAGTGCCATTGATTGGTTAGTACAGCAATTAATTGTCTTGATTTTTACATCTTCAGTACCTTACTTTAAACTCATCCAACTCATAGCATATGTAAATGGCAATTGAGGAAATATATGTTATTTAGATGATAGACTAGAAAGAGGCTATTTTTCTATATTTCCCCAAATTAAGCAAAGCTCATTTGAGTGATTTTTTAAAAATATATGCTAAACAGAGTGTAACTGAAATAATTACATTAAGTTTACCCTCTAAATTCTCTGAATCTTCCACATAGGGCTCAACAATGAGGTCTGAGTTTCAATAGAAAACAGATGAGGGGCGCCTGGGTGGTGCAGTCGGTTAAGCGTCTGACTTCAGCCAGGTCACGATCTCGCGGTCCGTGAGTTCGAGCCCCGCGTCAGGCTCTGGGCTGATGGCTTGGAGCCTGTTTCCGATTCTGTGTCTCCCTCTCTCTCTGCCCCTCCCCCGTTCATGCTCTGTCTCTCTCTGTCCCAAAAATAAACGTTGGAAAAAAAAAAAAAAACAGATGAATTTGATGAGATTGATTAGAGCTTATAAATTATTTGAGATAAATAATATTGAATAATAAAAGTCACCATTAATCACATTAAGCCATCAGTCTTCATGATAACACATTTAGTGCATCTGATATCTAATAGTCTGCTAGTATTATAAATCACTTAGGATCAAATGTGCAGACAAAAGTGAAATGTAAAGCTAAATGCAAATTTTAACAGTTTTACTACTTATTTCAAATTTCCTGATCATTTTTATAAAGGGGTTTTTATCTTGTAAGACATTCATTGTCCTCTCTTGACTCCTGAAAAGTTATAGTTTCAGAGAGAATTACTTTACAGTTCAGGGTGTTTTTAACACTCCAGTGGAAGCACAAGGCTGTAGATAGTCCAAAGACATTTAGCCATCTGGCGTGGAAAGAGAACTCTTATTTCCTTTTAGGTAATTGCTTTGAAACCAAATCTAACTTAATGTTTCTTAACTTTTAAAAGTAAGCTAACAACCTAGGGATCATTTTACCAAATTGATGGTGAGTGTGGGCACAATGGAAAGTTTTGAATGATTCCCATGATAATTCATCATACAATCCAGAGAATGGGTTTGGTATAGTTAAATTGTTCAATGAAGGAGTTAGAATATACATCGCTAACTAAAGAATTCTGAGAAGAACCCGCTTAATGTTATTTGAGACCAACGGTAAAGGAAACCTAACATAACTTTCACTTCCTTCTATCTGGATGGGAACAGGAGTGTTAAAAAATATAGTGCCTCCTACTTCTTTGGGGTACTTGACTTATCAATTAATCATTCTTTTTTGTGTCTACTCTCCTTCATCACCACCATTTTTTCTCTTTAGCATATAATGGTGATTAAATCCTTCTAATCTTTACTCCACACTTTCACTATCAATGTCCCTTTATGTTTTCTTTCATATATTCCCTTCATTGAAAATTAAGCTCCAGGGCACCTGCGTGGCTTAGTCAGTTAAGTGTCTGACTCCTGGTTTCAGTTCAAGTCATGATCTCACAGTTCATGGGATTAAGCCCTGCATCGGGCTCTGCACTGACAACGTGGAGCCTGCTTGGGATTCTCTTTCTCTCTCTCTCTCTTCACTGCCACCCCTCAAAATAAACAAATAAACTAAAAAAAAAAAAAAGAAAGAAAGAAAGAAAAGAAAAAAAAGAAAGTTAAACTGCTAGAAAAATTAGTGTAGGTTCAATTCTTCCATGTTCTTACCTTCAATTCATTCTTGAAACCACTAATTTCTTATTTTGACTGCTGTTATTTCAGAAAACTCTTTTTTTCACCCAATAAGCTACTAGTTCTCTAACACACACACACACACACACACACACACACACACACACACACACTTTTCCTAAAGCTATAAAGTCTTTGTTGAACAGGCCGATCCTAGCCTTATTCTCCTTGCGCTCATTATCCATATGCCTCCATTACCCTAACCTTTTCTATTCCTCTAACCTACCATAGCTCATAATTATATATTTTAACATGTTATTTTTCCTTTGACTAAACATAGCACTCCCATTTTCTCATGCAGCTAATTTCTACATTTCCTTCAAAACCTCTTCTCAGGGGCACTGGGTGGCTCAGGTGGTTAAGCGTCCAACTTCAGCTCAGGTCATGATCTTGCTGTTTGTGGGTTCGAGTCCCACATCAGGCTCTGTGTTGACAGCTCGGAGTCTGGAGTCTGCTTCAGATTCTGTGTCTCCCTCTCTCTGTCCCTACCCTGCTCAAGCTATCTCTCTCTCTCTCTTGCTTTCTTTCTCTCTCTCACAAAAATAAATAAACATTAAAAAAATTAAAAAAAATCCTCTTCCCATTTAAAAATCCAATGTGATTTAGATGGCACCTATATGGCCCTATATTCTTGTATGCAGATATATCATAGAATTCAATGACAGTATCTTAGCTGTTAATTACTTTTCTATTTAAATAGGTTCAGAAATCATGTTTTATTTGACTTTATGTTTTCAGAGCCTAGCACAAACCTTGGAATATAGTAGGTAGCAAATAAATGGGTCTTTTATCCCTTTGTCTAAAGAATAGATCTAATGGTGGCAAATAGAAAAGCTTCTTGCTTAGGAATCTGAAAAGTTCAAAGTGTTATTTACTGAAATAAGGGAAAGGAAAATTGTTTGGAAAAAAATATAATGAATGTGGTTTGAGCTATGCTTGAGGTGCCAGAGGGATGTCCAGTTATGTGTTCAGCAGGTGGGTAACCTAGAGAAATTATGTCTGAGGAGAAGAAAGGAAGACGGAGGATGGTATTATGGGAAAAATATGATACAATCATGAGAAGAAAAAAGTCTCAAATGGTGAAAATAAACCTAAAATATCTAGTATCTTAGAACCCAAGTAGACAAAGCTATATTCAGGGGAAAAAATAGGAGTTACCTGAAAAGATAGTAGTATAATAATAGGCTTAAACACTCCACTAGATTTTTCCTTGTTGTCTTTCTGAAACTGGCTGAAATGACCAAAAGGAACAAGTTATATAATATTTTACTGCATGTGAGGCCTAGCTTTGAGACTATTTAAAGGTATATTTGTGTCTCCTCATTCTTTGGTTTGTTTCCCTTACATCTGTTTGCATTTGTAATGGAGTGGAGGGAGGTGGGCTGACAGTTTGAAGCCTCACTATGCCTCCATAAATTAGACAAATATTTATTCAGCCTGCACTGTTTGAGTACTTCCTATGTTCAAGGCACTATACTGAGAGCAGGGAGTGTAGTGCTTAGTGTGAAAGACATGATCCCTGCTGTTAAGGTATTGAAGAGGAAGGTTGAGAAAGCAAATACATAAACAGATTAATAGCACTTCTGGGACATGTTAATTTCTTGAGCTTATAAAATTGATACAGTCCTTAGCTTCACAAGACAGCTTTAATAAGCTTTTTCTCCCCTTACCTTCACAAGACAGCTTTAATAAGCTTTCTTGTTTTAAAATAGGAATAAAGATATATCTGAGAAGGAACTTACCATTAAAATGAAATGAATCTGATCCAGCATAGTTTCCTTTCACCAGGACTGGAAGGAAGTGCTGACCTCGGAACTCATCCCAACCCACCAACCCAACGCTATGGAAGGGATTTGGAGTAAAACGACAGACCGTGTGTGGGTTGATACCACCAGAAAGCTGCAACACTTGGGGCCAGGCAGTTTTGCCCATTATGGGACACACATGGTTACACATAAAAAAGAAAAAGGAAACTCACCTCATGGAAACATCTTTGCATCATAGACTCAACAGATCTTCACCATGAGGTCGAACTGAGTACACTTATATTTAGCAAAAAACCCACTATAGAGAAAGGTTTCTTGATCTAGAATGCTGGATGTGGCGACAGTAAAAGTTACATTGACAGCAGGTCTCTAGAGTGTTTCTTGGCAGCTTAGTGATTAAGGCAACTTAGGTTAACAATATGTGTCATGAATGTGTATGTGTGTGTATGTGAGTGTGTGGGGGGAGAGAGAAAGAGAGAGAGAAGAGGAAGAGGGAGAGAGAGATATTAACAGGGGCCAATCCATTAATTATGGAGCTTGGATTAAAGAGCTCAGCATGTATAAAAACAAGAGTGTAGGAATTATGCTTTCTAAAGATTAAATGAAAACAATAAATAAAATCTGTGTAGTTACAAAATGCAAATATACTTTTATATTTGAGAAAGAGCAAGTGAATACATAGCATCACTGAGCAATGAATGTTTTGGTTAGTAATTAACCTGTTGCCAAATAATTTATTGTTTGAATAAAGTTTGAGTGAAAATGAAAACTTTCCGTAATTTAAGGTGAAGAGTAATATAGACTATATGACAGAACGTGAGTTTAAGTCCTCAAGCAGAGAGGTACTGAGTTAGGATAAAGTTATAACAATTTAAAAAAAGTTTATAACAATAAACAATTGTGCACTTCCTTAAGAAACCTCAACATAATGTGGGAAGAAAAACCTTGGAACATAAAGTCATCTATTTTAGTAAAATAATAGAGGTAATTCTGGATTTTAATGCAACTTCAATTCATTCATCATCACAAAATGAGGAAGTCTTGAAGTGCTACTTACCTTGAGGGAAAAAAACCAGTTTTAATACTAAAGTGTAATACCAATCATTTAGTAGAAATTGCAAGTAATTTCTGCAGTATATGTAAAATTCTGAGCAAATTGAAATAGGGCATCAGGATTCAAAACACAGCTGTCTTCCAGAGAATGGTAGAGTATTTTGAGAATTAAGAAGAAATCTGGCAAATCATACACAGCTCACCTAACTGTAAGGAATATATGCTGGAATAGTGGGTAGAACTTAAATGATGTTGGATCCAATATCCAGTTGGATGCTGGAAGCCCCCTTGTGCACCACAACTGATAATAATCTGTAGCCAGAATTACAAAGATGTAGGAAAATTCTAGTATCATCAGACATGGGTGGTATTGCCATTCAGAAGTCTGTCAAGAGATGTGGCCATAGAAATGGTGGAGATCAATATTCCTGGAGACACTTCCATACTGGTTTTACAGGAAAAAAATACATGCAGACTTGCTAAATTAAAAACAAAACAAAGCCTTTAGCTTATATGCCTTTCCGCTAATGTAGCCAGCTATTTCTCAATCAGAGGAGTCATTTGGAAATCAGAATTGAACCCTAATGTGAAGAGAAAGGATCCTTTCAAACTTACTGAAGCGGCATACTATACATGGCAGTACTGTGGTGTCAGAATATTGTGCAGAGACTCACAACAGAAATGCACACAGTTCTAGCTTTTACTGCCTCCATCAGGCAACTGTGACTAAGTATAAAATTACATTTTGTGATGTCATAGTTATATTATAAGTTCTTAAGCAAAATGTTGTCCAGATAAACATGGAGAAGACCCATCTAAACTTCCTTCACATTATTTTGGCAAAAATCGAAGACCAGGTTATAGTTATCTTGATTTATAATTACCCAACAGGAAAAAAATTGCTTATGAAACGTTTTGCAATAATAGAAGCATGCAAATATAGCATGTAAAAATAATTTAAAATGAGTATATTTTAAGAAGCAACTTCCCAATGGAATAAGTGAAAATAGTAAACAATTACTTTGCATTCTTAAGAAAATACTTCCATATATATATACACACAGTAGAATAGCAGCAATAACAAAAACAATACAAAACAATAACAAAAACATAAGTCAGCTGAGGAGTGGTCACAGAAAAAAAACAAGAAAAAACCAGAACACCCAACTGTAGAATTTACAGTAAAAGTAATATCACCTCTGTGGGGAAAAAAAATGAGGGTTGCATAGTCAAAGTCCAAAAATAAAATTTAATTTCAGAGAAGAGGGAAAAAGAGACAAGGAAGAAACTGGGGAGATACTGACAGCTATGGAGGACAGGCGACAGATCTAATGAAGAGATTTCCTGGAAAAAGAAAACTCAGCAAATTGAATGGAGATTTCTGCTTATTATAGATATAAATAGATGATAGAGAAATGATAGAGACTGATCTAGATCTATAAGGCAAAAATACGTATATAATGCATATGCATGTATCTGTCTACTGACCTATGTATCTAAAATTAAGGGGCGCCTGGGTGGCTCAGTCGGTTGTGTCCGACTCTTGATTCCTACTCAGGTCATAACATCAGGTTGGTGAGATGGATTGGGCTCCATGTTTTTAGTGCAAGATTCTCTCTCTTCCTCTCTTTCTGCCCCTCCCCCACTCTTTCTCGCTCTCCTTCTCAAAAAAAAAAAAACAGCTTAAAATTCAGAAGGACTGGTATAAAAACATTCAAAAAACAAATGACTGAATTTGTTTTAGAATTGAATACAATTGTTAAATTACATGTAGAGCAGGATAAATGCAATAAACACACACCTAAATAGACTATGGTGAATTTGTAGCATGAATGAGAAAGTGAAAAATTAAAATCTTACAAAGAGAAAAGATTTTCTAAAGAGGAAAAGCAATAATACTGACTGAAAAATTTTCATAAGTAGCAATAAATGCCAGAAGGCCATTGAGTAATATTTTCTGCCTTTGAAGGTCCCATTACTGTCAGTCTAGTACTCTCTTCCCAGAATAAAACAAAAGTTATCAAGATTGATGAAATCAAGTAATTTCAGACATTAAAGGACTAATAGAATATGCCACTGATAGTAATTGTTTGAAAGACAAACTGTAGCCTAAAAGAAGTATGATATAGGAGTTGTAAACAGGGTCAGATAAGTTATAAAATATATTGATCTTTATTCAACTATAAAAATAATGCTTTTTTGTTTAAAATTAGAATGAAAAATCAATGCATAAGTTAAAACTTTGGGGGCAAAATTAAATAATTAGGAAAACACGAATATAAATAAATATAAAATGATTTTAAAAACTGATAGAGAACTTAATTTTTTAAATTTAGGATCTGATTTTTTGAAGAATATTAATATAAGCCTCAATATCTCTATTTGAGGGAGGAAATAAAATACAAGAGGCACGCACTGTTATTCGGAATTCTTTTTTAAAAGTTTATTTTATGTATGTATGTATGTATTTATATTCTCAAGTTACTTAGCATACAGTGTAGTCTTGGCTTCAGGAGTAGAACCCAATGATTCATCTCTTACATATGATATCCAGTGCTTATCCTGAAAAGTGCCCTCCTTAATGCTCATCACCCATTTAAAAGACCCCCCCCCCCAACCCCCATCCCTCTTCAGGTCCATCCACATAGTTGCAAATCCCAACATTTCATTCTTTTCATCACTGAGTAGTTTTCCATTACGTGTGTGTGTGTGTGTGTGTGTGTGTGTGTGTATGCGTATCACATCTTCTTAATCTATTCATCAGTTGATGGGCATTTGGGCTCTTTCTATAATTTATATTGATGATAGTGCTGCTGTAAACATTGGGGTGCATGTGCCCCTTCGAATCAGCATTTTTGTGTATGTTGATTTTTAAAATGCTCAGGGATTAAAGATGACCATGTGTTTGACAATCTGGAGGTGACACTATTACCTTTGAAAGTGCACTGTGAATGGAGGGTGGGATGAGATGAAAGACGCAGCAGGAGCTTCCTCTAAGATTGAGTAGTGAGAGAGAAAAGTTAACTTGTTTCACTTGGATTCCATTTTGACTGGCCTCCCATAAAAGATTTGACTTTCTGAAAAACTCCATAGAAACTAGCCACAGACCAGAAAATCAGTTTTAGAATATCAGTTCTAGTCAACAGTAATGTTTGGATGCAACATCTATGCTACTTGGATGGAGTCTCGCGCCTCCCCAAACGTAAGCACAAATTGGAAAATGTTCGCACTGCCTCACCCTGCCACCAAGCGGCAACTGGAAACCTCAGACAGTGGCTCCTGATTGGCCTGATAGTGAGGCTGTTCTTCGCACCAAACATGAAACCTGAGATGGTGCAACAGGGCTAAATCAGACCCTTTTCCCATGTCATATTTTTTTGTGCCCTGTGCTCAATTTCACCAGGAAAAGAGGTGGTATTTCCTTAGTTGTGCACTTTGGAAGTCCAATAGCCAGGGGCAAGGGGTATCGTGCCCAAAGTCTGATAGCCAACCCTGCTTGCCATATCTCTGTGCACTGCCATCGAGTGCTCCGCGCATCCTACTGCTTCTGCCTCTACATTTTTCTCAGTTAATACTATTGCTACAGGAATTTCATATAAAAAATTAGAACATGCTGCTACAAACAAGGAGTTATCAAATCAGAGGGAACAGTTTAGTACTTTTAGATAGGTTCTCGTTCAAAATTTCTCTGCCCGGCATTCCCTCCACTCCTCTCCCTATGTCGACATTTTTTTAATATAATATTTCGACAACATATAAGTCAAATATAGGATGGTTTTCATGACTGAAAAGTTGAATGACATTGTTTTAAATAACATTAAGATTTATTTTTGGGGTGCCTGGGTAGCTTGGTCGGTTGGGCGTCGGACTTCAGCTCAGGTCATGATCTCACGGTCCGTGAGTTCGAGCCCAGCGTCGGGCTCTGTGCTGACAGCTCAGAGCCTGGAGCCTGTTTCGGATTCTGTGTCTCCCTCTCTCTCTGCCCCTCCCCCGTTCATGCTCTGTCTCTCTCTGTCTCAAAAATGAATAAACGTTAAAAAAAATTAAAAAAAAAGATTTATTTTTAACTTTTATAAGAGAGATCCAGAAACAGGTAGCCAAGGGACAGTATGGCAGTTCCATAGGCCACCAAGATCCTAAGCTCTTTCTCTTTCAGTTGTACCATCCCTGCTTAGCATGTTTTTCTCTATACCCAACATAGGCTCATTAGTGCAGGCCATCACACAAGCTCTATTTTATTTTATTTTATTTTATTTTATTTTATTTTATTTTATTTCATTTTATTTTATTTTATTCTATATATTTTAATTTATTTTTTAAAAATTTTAATTTATTTTAATTTTTTTTTTTATTTTTAGAGAGAGTGAGGGGGAGAGAGGGGCAGAGGGAGAGAGAAAGAATCTTAAGCAAGATCCATGCTCAGCATGGAGTTTGATGCAGGGCTTGATCCCACAACCCTGGGACCATGATCTGAGCTGAAATAGAGAGTCATACTCTCAACCAAGGGTTTGAACCACTCAGGCACCCCCATGACACAAGCTCTTATCATCATGTTCAAGGTCAGAAGGAGGAAAAGAAGGGCAGCTGAGTTAGTTCCCTTAAAGAAGTTTTCTGGAAAGCTCACCAAACTATTTCTGTTCTTATTACATCAGCCACCTTTCTTATAAGGCATGCTAGGAAATGTTGTTTTTATCTAGGATCATTAATGACCCAGATAGAGGAGTTGTGTAAAATGACCCTAATAGAGGAGTTGTGTATAAGGGAATAGGGATGATCTTTATGCAACTAGCACCATCAACAAAGTTTTGCTATAGTGCTTCACTTTTAAAACACTGGTATTACTTTCTTACACGATACACAAACATAAACTTAAAATGGATAAAAGATAGAAATGTAAGACAGAAAGCCATCAAAATCCTCGAGGAGAAAGCAGGCAAAAACCTCTTTGACCTCAGCCACAGCAACTTCTTACTTGATGTGTCTCCAGAGGTAAGGGAAACAAGAGTAAAAATGAACTATTTGGACCCCATCAAGATAAAAACTTCTGCACAGCAAAGGAAACAGTCAGCAAAACTAAAAGGCAACTGACAGAATGGGAGAAGATATTCATAAATGACATATCAAATAGAAGGTAGTATCTAAAATCTATAAAGAACTTATAAAACTCAACATCCAAAAAACAAATAATCCAGTGAAGAAATGGGCAGAAGACATGAATAGACACTTTTCCAAAGAAGGTATCTAGATGGCTAATAGACACATGATGCTCAACATGAAAAGATGAAAAGATGCTCAATGTCATTCATCATCAGGGAAATACATATCAAAACTACAATGAGATAGCACCTCACACCTGTCAGAATGTCTAAAATTAACAACTCAGGCAACAACAGATGTTGGTGAAGATGTGGAGAAAAAGGATCTCTTTTACACTGCTGGTGGGAATGCAAACTGGTGCAGCCACTCTGGAAAACAGTATGGAAGTTCCTCAAAATGTTAAAAATAGAACTACCCTACACTCAGCGATTGCACTACCAATAATTTATCCTATTTATCCATATAGGAGTGCTGTTTTGAAGGGGCACATGCACCCTAATATTTATAGTAGCACTATTGACAATAGCCAAAGTATGGAAAGAGCCCAAATGCCCATTGACTGATGAATGGGTACATATATTTCATCAGTCATGAAAAAGAATGAAATCTTGCCATTTGCAACAATGTGGATGGAACTAGAGTGTATTATGATAAGCAAAATAAGTCATTCAGAGAAAGACAAGTATCATATGATTTCACTCATATGTGGAATTTAAGAAACAAAACAGATGAACATAGGGGAAGGGAAGGAAAAATAAGATAAAAACTGAGAGTGAGGCAAACCATAAGCAACTCTTAAAGAGAGAGAAACTGAGGGTTGCTGGTAGGGGGTTGGGTGGGGAGTTGGGCTAAATGGGCGAAAAGCATTAAGGAGGGATCCCACTTGTTGGGATGAGCACTGAGTGTTATATGTAAGTGATGAATCACTATATTGTATTCCTGATATCATTATTACACTATATGTTAACTAAATTGGATTTAAATTAAAAAAATAATAAATAAAACTGGTATTCAATTGATTTAAAGTATATTATTTAAAATAAAAGGTGACAGACAATTAAAATACTTATTTAATTACATTGAGATAAAAGGGAATGAGAGAATGGTTATAAGTCAACATATGTTATTATGCCAAGTCAATAAGCAACTATTGATAAGTCAATTTTGACCACTGACAATAAATTGATTTTATATGTATAAAATTGAAATGTCAAGATGTAGCATTATAAGCAAATTACTTCTTGACTTGAAATAAACCAAAAGAATTAAAAGTGTACTTAGTTAAATTCGGGAAACATCACTGACTCTGGGGAGGAAGTCTAGGTTTGGGGAAACATTGGACAGGGGTCTATTGGTTTTCTTTTCTTTTCTTTTTTCTTTTCTTTTCTTTTCTTTTCTTTTCTTTTCTTTTCTTTTCTTTTCTTTTCTTTTCTTTTCTGTACTCTTTATAAGTCCTATTTCATAGGTTTATAGGTACTCTGTTTAGTGTTTAATAGTGTGCTATTTTTTTTTTACTTGTATATTGGGGTTTATTTTACATTCTTTTATTTTCAACATGTTCAGTTATTACTTTGCCAAAATTCATATTGTAAAGTCACATAATCCTGTCTCAAAGCATGTGTACTTTATACTTCTCAGACAGTCATTTAAAGTACTATATTAGAACTGATAAGAAAAGAAAAAAATCATTATTTGTTTCTGGTCTTAAAAAGACTAAAATTTAGTGTGGAAGCTAAGACATGCATGGAAGTACACATAATACAAAGTAGACATGGAAAAGTACTCAAAAAATTATAACAGGAATTTAGGAGAGGAAGAAATTCTTTATCACTGAATACATCATAAAAGGGAGAAGGATTTATTCTTCATAATAACCATTTCACAACAGTTTCTCTTTTCATTGGTTTTACATGCTTCCTCAGGTTACAATCAGAAATTTGGGCAGTGATTTTACAAACTTAAGATGCATATTAGGGGCGCCTGGATGGCTCAAGTCGGTTGAGCCTCGGACTTCGGCTCAGGTTATGATCTTGTGGTTTATGGGTTGGAGCCCGCGATGGGTTCTGTGCTGATAGCTCAGCGCCTGGAACCTGCTTTGGATTCTGTGTCTCCCTCTCTCTCTGTCTCACACTCTGTCTCTCTCTCTCTCTCTCTCTCTCTCTCCAAAATAAATAAACATAAAAAATAAAGATGCATATTAGAATGGTAGTTTGGAAAGCAATAGAAACTAACTTATCTGGAGCTAAGATATTTGGTCATCAGGCACCCAGCTACAAAACAAGAGCAGAAGTATTAACTAGAACATCACAAGATACATGCTGGAGAGACCACTGCATCTGGAGACAGAAGTCCCACCAGGCGGTAAGCTATATGAATTACGCGAGTGCCAGAACAAGCAAGTTTTCCATGGAAGCACTGATACATTCAATGCAATAACTGATATTCACGCTAAAACTCTTAATACAAAAACACTTTAAAAGTCAGTTTCGTTTACCAAAAACATAAATATTTATTTTTTCTTTAAAACTCTGTTTACTTCTATTAAAAGATAAACTGGAGCATATTAAATATTTAACTGCTTATTTGAACAAAAAAGGATTCCAATTAGGCAGAGCCAAATACTAAGTGGTTTGAAGGGATCCTCTCAGAGGCTTTTATAGCGAAAGGTTGAAGCCAAGGAAGGAAATTACTGATTGGCTACAACTTAAAGCCTACTCGGTTGTGATTGGTTGTTACTAGGCGTCAGTTCCCTAACCTTGAGGCGTTTTGCTTTGCTTACTCAATCAAGTTCCAATTTCAAAGACAAGGTGAAGGACAGCTGCTTGAGGCCCTCTCTTCAGTCTTTACGGAATCTGTCCGCTTACGGCCTTGGCCGTATTAGTTCTTTCTCTGAGGAAAATTAAGAGATGGAGGGTCTTTTCATTTGGTCTCTATCATCAAGTTCCCAGATGCTTTGAGTACTTTCACCTACATCTACTGACCAAAGTGAGTGGAACGTTTTCTTTTCTTTCTCTTGTTTGTTCTTTTGACGTAGGCTGGCATAAACTTTCATCACGAACGTAAGACTTTCCTGTTTAATTGGAGTGGAGGATATGGCTTTGGAAAGCTAGCTGTTGGCTGCCTTGATGTTTCTTTAAAAAAGTCTGTGGTGATTAATTCAACACTTCGTGTGCTGTGGAAGGAAATAGCCCAGGAAGTGGGGCTTTAGAAATGCAAAGAATGCTAGTGCTCTTTAAGGAAATTACTGAATAAGTATGCTCTATGAAGTAGAATATGTTCTTTGCGAGCCTGAGTGTGAAAACAGAATAGTTTCCATTTTATTTGTGATTCCTGTGCTTGGCTTCCATTTCAACTACCCCAGTTAATGTTCTTAGCAATTTCCTGTGTGGCAAATGGTTTTATCTCAAAGATTACATAGGAACTAAGAGAATAGAAAGAGGCAGTGTGCTTGAAGGAATGTTTAAACTACCTCTCCTCCCTACCATAGGTACCGTACCTCTGTGCTACAGTTGTAAAATAAAATGGATACAGGGCGAAGAGAGGAGAATGTTATCTTAATTTAGGTTTTTGGCCCTTTGCTCTCTATAAGGGGACCACTGAGAGTAGACCTCTCTTGAGCAGTTGGTCAGAAGAAGGTTCCCCCTGTGGGATTCTAGGTAGAAGTTGGGTGTGAAGCTATTTTCTTTTGTTTTGGATTCCTCAAGGTATTTTTCTCAAATTGGAATAGGCCTTATGTTACGATCTGATAAATAGTCACCTCATTCATTAATTTCAGTTGTCGAGTTATCCCCTTAGGTAGAAGTGTCACTCCTATCAATAATTTTTGGCATATTCTCTATTATCTTTTATGCTCTCTGGGCCCCTGCTTAGACAGATGAAATATTTCCTGGCCACTGTCTTGGCTTCTAAGTCCTGCGTAATATTTTAGCTAAAACTATTCCTCCTCCTCCTCTTCTCCTCCTTCTTCTTCTTCTTCCTCTTCCTCCTCCCCCTCCTCCTTCTTCTTCTTGCTAATAGTTTTTTATCATAACCTAACACAGCTTTTACATCTTTAACTTAAAATTTTTTTTTAATGTTTATTTATTTTTGACACAGAGAGAGAGAGAGACAGAGCATGAGTGGGGGAGGGGTAGAGAGAGAGAGAGGAAGACACAGAATTGGAAGCAGGCTCCAGGCTCTGAGCTGTCAGCGAACTCAGAGACCGCGAGATCATGACCTGAGCCGAAGTTGGAGGCCCAACCAACTGAGCCACCCAGGCGCCCCTTACATCTTTCACTTTTGATGGAGATATGGTATAATCACATAGTTTTGGATAGAATAAGGAAGAGAATGTTAGAGGGCCTTGAAGTTTCTCCAAAACCATCTCTATTAGAGTGTATTTTTAGGGAATTAGCTTATGTGCCAAATATCTTGTTTCTTGGAATTAGTCTGGACATGTTTATTTGTTTGTTTGTATGAACAGAATTCCAAGTAGGTTATGTGGAGCCTGGGCAAAATTTTCAGATTGGCATTGCCCTTTAGGTAGTTTTTTAAGATAGTTTTCTTTTTTTCTGGGTTTGAGATACTCCTTCTGTTCTTTTCATAAAAAATATTCTTTAGATGGAAAAACAAATTTCCTTCTGAAAAAATAAGCTTCTTTGAGAGCTTTTGGAGCCAAGAGAATGAAATATTATAAAATGTGATCAAAACTGGTAAGAGTAAAATGGTCTTTTAAAGTGATTATTTTTATTATTTTTATGGTTGTTATTTTCCTTACAGTATCTTATGTTGAAGGGTGCCTGGGTGGCTCAGGTTATGATCTCACTGGTTCGTGAATTCCAGCCCCAAGTTGGGCTGACAGTGAGGAGTCTGCTTGGGATTCTCTGTCTCCCTCTCTTTCTCTGCCCCTCCCCGCTCATGCCCCGCCCCCCCACCCCAATCTCTCTTTCTTTCTCTATCTCTCCTTAAAAGTAAATAAATATTTAAGGAAAAAAAAAACCAGTGGCTTACATTGAGGTCATGAAACTCAGCAACTAGTAGTCTATATTAGCCACCTGAAAGTGATATAAAACTGGAAAGATGATAAAATGCACACAGTCTTAAGTCATGTTGGGAAAACACAATTCAAATTTTAATACAGCCAGCCTTGCATCATGTTTTATTTATGATAAATATATACATACATACATCACTTTCCCTCTCAGGAAACCACTGTATTTAGTAACATTAACCTCTGTCAGGGTGGAGTTGTACAGGTGGTACCACACATATTTCACTCACTGGCAAGTGATTGATTTTAAAGATATTATGAAAAATTCTTACTTACATTTGCAAAAGTCTACCCCAAAGTGGCCTTACTCCAGAGTGATGGAGAAAAAAAAATTCAGAGGCCTCTCTCACAGGTCTCTGTAGAGTTAGTGAAGGGTCTTTGTGGAGCTGAAAACATAATAGCAGCTAAAAATTAGAATAGGCAGGGGATATGTGGTACCTGTGCAACTTATGGGATTTAATCAGAAACGAATGCCAGGAATACCAAGGCAGCATTTACTTTGATAGAAAACATAAGACACATTATCTTTGGGAAAGTTTCTAAAATATCAGTGTCTTGTTATACTAATTCTTAATTGTTGTATTGACTCTTGCTCAATGAACATATCTGAGGATAATTCTGTTTGGAAATAAAAATTAATTTTTTTCCATGATGGAACTACTATGTTTTCCCTTCCTATTGTCGATTTGATGTCAGCCTCAATAATTCAGTGTCTGCTCTGTGGGTGTGTGTTTAGTTTTGGTTTGACAGATTTGTTTACTCAGGTTCTTAATGGCTATGGTATGCAAAATTGGGTGTGAATAGGTATTAAACCTCTCTGCACAAGTTCTGAAAGTACAAGCAATAAAATGTTTTCTAGAATAAAACATTCACGTAAGGTATGAAGAAGGCAATAAATACATTGTCCATATGGTATAAGTCCATATGTTTCAAGTTTCACAATTTATATTTAACATACTGGTCTTTATAAAGGGAAGCCACTGGAAGAGTACAGAACCTCAAGGTAAAAGCAAATGTTATCCAGGGGCGCCTGAGTGGCTCAGTCTGTTAAGCCTCCGACTTCGGCTCAGGTCATGATTTCATGGCTGGTGGGTTCGAGCCCCACGCTGGGCTCTGTGGTGACAGCTCAGAGCCTGGAGCCTGCTTCAGATTCTGTGTCTCCCTCTCTCTCTGCCCCTCCCCTGCTCATGCTCTGTCTCTCTCGCTCTCAAAAATAAATAAACATTTAAAAAAAACCAAATGTTATTCAGACATAATGTGCATAACACTTTAAAGATAATGGATATTGCTTTGTACTAGGAATGGCAGAAAGGTTTTATAACCTCCAAATTAGGAAGTATATTAATTTTTTTTACTTTCTCTGGTCATTCAGTGCTTCTGTGGTATGATCACATGGTTTATACATGATATTTGGTATTTACTTTTTTTGGACATGACTGCTTCTGAGAGAAATGTTGGGGTAGGGGTGCCTGGGTGGTGCAATCCATTAAGTGTCTGACTCTTGATCTTGGTTCAGGTCATAATCTCACAGTTTTTGAGCTTGAGGCCCTCATCAGGCTCTGCGCTGATGGCACAGAGCCTGCTTGGGATTCTGTCTCTCCTTCTCTCTACATTTCCCCCACTTATATGTGTTCTCTCTCCCTTTCTCTCTCTCTCAAAATAAGTATATAAATTTTAAAAACATTAAAAAGAAATGTTGCAGTATTCATTTTTATCTACCTTGAAAATACAGACTTATCAGAGTCTTTTAAAGAACTTTCACCTGTAAATAACTGAATATTATAAGATTGTTAATTATAGCTATACAGAAAGTTTCCAGAAGAATTCCAGCAAAGTCACAAAGCTGAAAACATTTTTTTTTTAGAGTGAGCACATCCTTATATTTGTCACAGAAAGAAACAGCCATCATCATGGCTTATCTATCTCTCTTTTAATTATTTTATTTTTGAAAACTAAAAATGCACACATAAAAATATGATCAAATGTCATGATAGTCTAGTTAGTGTGTGCATGTGTGTGTGTGCGTGCACATATACCTGCATACTCCAAAAGATTTTTACAGAATATATATAGCTGCTTTATTTAAAGTTTACTTATTTATTTGAGAGACAGAGAGAGAGGGAGAGTGCACAGGCATGAACAGGAGAAGGGAGAGAGAATCCCACTTAGGGCTTGACCTCACAAACTGTGAGATCATTACCTGAGCCCAAATCAAGAGTCGGATTCTTAGCCAACTGAGCCACCCAGGCACCCCATAGCAGCTTTATTTATATTAGCTTCAAACTGAAAACAGTTGAATTAGTGCCCTTTAATAGGTGTCCCTTACTTAATAAGAGAATAAATAAACAAATTGGGAAGAACTTTTATATTGGAATACTACTCAGCAATAAAAAGGAACAAATTATAGATAAAAACATGATTCAATACACAAAGAGTGAAAATATCTTTCACACACAAACATACCTTATATATGATTCTATTTACATGAGGTCCTAGAATTGGCAACATTTTTTCTAAGGTGAGAAAAAAACAGTGCTTGTCTCTGGGGTCTGTGGATACAGAATGGATGGAAAAGTGAAGGAAGTTTGGGGTCTAGACACTGGGGGTTTATATCTTGAGAGTTTTGGCAGATTACATATCTGTGCACTTGTTAAAACTCAGTGAATGTTCACCCAAAGCTTCTGCAGTTCATTATATAGAAGTTTAAACCATAAAGAAAATTTGCAAACAAATGCGAAATTCTAGTAAATGATATGTAAGATGAGGTATTTAGGAAAAGTCTCCTGTTGCCTGAAATTTACTTTGAACATACCAAAAAAATAATATTGATGGATGGATGAATGGAGGGATGGATCAATATGTTATAAAGCAAACATAGTAAAATGCTTACATACAGAAACTAGATGATAGTATATTGATACTCACTGAAAAATTCTTTAAGTTTTTCCTGTTTGAAAATTTTCACAATTAAATACTGGAAAAACCTTATCTTTTTTGTTTGTTTTTACTTTACTATAGCACTGAACAAAATAGCTGGTACTTAGTGCTCAATTAAGTATTTGAAGGAAAGAAATAATAAATTGATATATAAATTAAAAATAGAAATTATGGGGTGCCTGGGTGGCTCAGTTGTTAAGCATCTGACTTTGGCTGAGGTCATGATCTCATGGTTCATGAGCTCGAGCCCCTGCTTCAGGGGCATGAGCCCCACCTCTGGTAAGCATGAGCCCTGCTTTGGGTAAGCCCCACTTCTCTCTCTCTTTCTCTGTCCCTCTCTCACTTGTGCCCTCTCTTTCTCTCTCTCTCTCAAAAAAAAAAAAAAAAAAAAAAAAAAAAAAAAAAAAAAAAAAAAAAAGGATTGGAATTATGAATATGAAGCCCCAGTAAAATATCCAGTTCTCAGGGCCATTTTTATGATGTTTTACTAATCACCCCCATGACCCTAACTAAAACCTGACCCTACTCTTCACTCTTTCCTGGACAAATGGTGCTACCTCAGCATTGCCAAACAGCTGAGATAATTCCAAGAGGATCAGGTTCTTTCTCAACCACAGAGGATGAATAGGTCTTTTAGATGGCCTCTGTTCCAAGGATGAGGGAGAGAGGAGGCGGATGGGGGAGTAACAGAAAGAGGTGATTGTTTTGATCACAATATTTTCAGAAAGTCTGTAATCTGAGATGGATGCAGTAATTTGAGGTTTTTATTGTTCTTTTAACACTTAATATTCCTTAGTTAATGGCTGGTCTTTCAAATTTGTCTCTTCTCCCATCTTCAGTCCAATATGGAGCATGGATTTAAGAAGGAGAGGGGTAGCTTATGAAGTCTCAAGGTGGTAGGGGATAGGCAGGATTATATGACTGTGGTATCCCATTTTTGTGTAGGAAAAGCTGATCTGGGCAGCTCCTTGAATTGCACACTCTGATATAAAATTTGTCTCTCCTGAATGTCCTGCTTGCTGAAATGTATGCCTGGGGTAAATTGTGGTTTTTTCTCCTACTTGGTCATCTTTCCATCTTCCTTTGACTAGGTATGTTATTGATTTCCTAGGGCAGCCAAAACAAATCGCCACAAGCCTGATAGCTTAAAACAAGAATTTGTTCTCTTATAGATCAGGAGGCTGGAAAGTTAGAACTCAAGGTGCTGGCAGGTAAGTTTTTTAGAGGCTCTGAGGCAGAAACTGTCCCATGCCTCTCTTTCCTAGCTTCTGGTGGTGGCCAGTAATTCTTGCATTTCTTGGTTTTGTAGATGCATCACTGTAGTATGCTCCTGTCTTCACATGGGTCTCTCCTCTATATGTCTTTTTGTCTCTTCACGGGACCTTCTTATAGAGACCCAGTCATTGGATTTAGACACCACCTTAATCTATTATCTAATCTTAACTATCTTAATCTTAACTAATTACATGTGCAAACATCCAATTTCCAAATAAGATCACATTCTAAAGTTCAGAGTGGATACATGTTTGAAGGACACTATCCAGCCCACTACAAGACCTTAGTGTGATTCTTGCAAGCTTTATTTAATCCCTGATATCTGATTTTAGTTCTCAGACCTGGCATAGGCAACTCACCTTGTAGCCCTCAGCCTCAGGCCACTTTTTCCTGTGAAAGTAACCACTTTGACATACTCCTCAAATAGATTTCAGCTGATATTCATGTCCCTCTTCATTAGAAATGCAGGATATTCTTTTCTTTATTCTATAAATTGTGAATACTAAAATGCTGTTAGTGCAGGGACCATGCTTTGAAAACCATTGTTTTAAATTCTTTTTTTTAACGTTTATTTATTTTTGAGACAGAGAGAGACAGAGCATGAACGGGGGAGGGTCAGAGAGAAAGGGAGACACAGAATCTGAAACAGGCTCTAGGCTCTGAGCGGTCAGCACAGAGCCCAACGCGGAACTCGAACTCACGGACTGTGAGATCATGACCTGAGCCAAAGTTGGACGCCCAACAGACTGAGCCACCCAGGTGCCCCAAAACCATTGTTTTAGACTTAGCTAGTATCGTTTGTCACCTTGGATGTTGATCTGAAAAGATCTGGACATACATCTGGACACATTTCCCCATACCCTCTCTAAGAGAGAAGGTGAGCATTTTAAGTTTTCTAGCTTTTCTGCATAAGATCCTTTTCATCTTAGCATAATAAACTTCATTGGCTAACAGTTGTCAGAGGAAGTGATATGCTAACTATTCTAGGGGAGAAACTCTATGGACTAGTGGCCTGGACTGGCTGCTGATATGTAAAAATGGGAGCTAAATAAATTTACAGAATTCTTCTAGAGAAATCCTGGCACTTCTCAATTTATTACTATTTTTAGTTTAGAAGCTGAATTGTAAGTGTTTTTTTCTTTGCTTTCTAGTTATCTTAACCAACTGAATTTCTACACTGTTCAAAGATAAACTGAAGTACATTAAAATTTTGAAGAGTTTATTTGAAAACATTTATTTGAATATGGTGATGCCAACTTGAAAATGGTTAGGAGCTCTCTACCAGCAGGATATAAAGGATATGCCTTTTTTTAATGTTTATTTATTTTTAAGAGAGAGAGAGAGAGAGATTGAGAGAGAGAGAGAGGGAGAACGCATGAGCATGAGCAGGGGAAATGCAGAGGATCTGAAGCAAGCTCCACCCTGACAGCAAAGAACCCCATGTGGGGCTCGAACCCACACAGTATAAGATCAGGTCCTGAGCTGAATTCGGCCACTCAACCGAATGAGCCACCCAGGTGCCCCTAAAGGAGAGGTTTTTGTAGAGCAGACATTGAAGCAAAGCAAGGGGATTATTTGATTGGCTATAGCTTAAGTGATTGCCCTATTTGGGAAAGACTTGTTGGCTGTTTGTGATTGCTTGTTCTTAAGTTTTGATATCTTAACCTTGAGGCATTTACCAGAATTGACCCTGCTTAAGTTTTGGTTTCCTTACCTAAGCTGCCAGGGTATTAGAGCCACCTCAATCTAACGGCCTCCTTGTTTAATTACTTTTACAGCACCTACCCACAGCCCAGGGGCAATTGGAAACCTGAGGCCAACCAGTTCTTGTACATGAAAATGCAGAAAGAAGGGGCGCCTGGGTGGCTCAGTTGGTTAAACATCCTACCCTTGATTTTGGCTCAGGTCATGATCTTATAGTTCCTGGGATCCATCCCTGTATTGGGGTCTGTGCTGATAGTACGGAACCTGCTTGAGATTCTTTTTCTCTGCCCCTCCCCTGTGTGTGCACATATGCACTCATGCACTATCTCTTTCAAAATAAATAAATAAACATTAAAAAAACAAAATGCAGAAAGAAAAATGAAGTAATAAAAAGAAAATACCATACCCATCACAAATATTCACATTTTCAGTTTTTAGATAAATATTTATTAATTACCAACAACACTCTAGGAAATATGTGTGCAATATTTCACATATATTGATTATTTCAATAATGTACAACAGATGGATGTATCCTACCATTCTACCGCACGTTGTGTTTCGCTATTCCTGAGTTGTCATAGCATTTTTCTTGCATTTTTCTCATTTGCAGTTCATAACTTCAGAATTATAGTGCTTATTTTTAGCTGCAAGTATTGAGGCTCAGAGAGGCTTAAGGTCATAAAATTATTACAGGGAGAAATCAGAAAAATCTCACCTTTTATGAAAACTAATTTAGTGTTCTTTACATCTATCCCTAGAGAAAGGTTATGTAATTCTGCTTTTAAAAATAGTATTATCTTAGGCATCTCATAGAATTTCTTAGCCTGAGGTTTGTAATGTGTATGCCAAACAAAAAAGTAGAGGAAGAAGTTTGTTTGTCTTTCTGCTCCAGAGGGTTATTAGAAGAATTAAGTAACAATTACTCGAAGGATTTTATAAAAATTAAAATGAAATAAAGTTATATTTGTGTTAGGTTTACAGGTGCATAACATGGTATTTTCTGCAGGGTGCTAGGTGACTACTCCAATATTCATGTATTCCTTATTTCTTAATAATAAAATCTTATTTTTTAGCTGTTTAGAAAATAAATGCAGAAATACTAATAGAATTAGAATGTCAGCAGTTTGTAAATACAAAATAGTAAACCTAGGCAATAATCTTCAATACCTTTATGTTGAAGACTGCCAGAAAAATGTATATTGGAAGAAAGAGGCTGACAACATCTGAATTCTTTCCAAGAATTGAACTTGAATTTTTTCTATCTAAAAGTGTACAGAAAATGTGGAACATAGAAAACAGGTACCTTAGCATTTTTTTTTTTTTTTGCAATTCTCAAAATCTAAAATATGGGAAATTCTACAAAATAAAAGTTTTTCTTTCTTTTTAAGAGAAGTAGAACCTTCAGATTAAAACAGACTTAATTAGCATGTTATTCACATGCAAAATATGGGTCTTGTTTTGATTACGAATTGAACAAATCAAGTGTAAAAATATAAAATCAGGGAAATGTGAATAGTGATCAAATATTTGATAATGTTAGGTGATTATTGCTAAATTTTACTTTAGTTGCGATAGTGCGTTATGTTTATATTTAAAGAAAATATATATTTTTACCTTTTAGAGACATGTACTGAAGCATTTACAGATTAATAGATATGATGTGTGTGCTTGCTTTAAAATAATCTTTAGGTGGGGAGAAAGTAGTTGGGTATACGTAGATTAAATTTTAATGGACCATAAATTATTTGTTGTTTAAGTTCAGTAATGGATACATAGGGGTTCACTATTTCTTTCCTTATTATATGTTTTAAATTTTTCTTAATGAAAATTAAAACTCAAAAAAAGAAAGAAAAACTAAAAATATCTTTGACTTTTTTAGGCCCACTTTCAAATAATTAATGGGTCGGATAATTTTAACTAAGTGAAAAGGAAAATATTAATATAAAAACATGTGAGATTTTATTTTATTAAGGAAATGTGGTAGCCATGTATGTTTACAATAAATAAATAGAAAGACCAAAATTTAATGAACTAAAATTCCAATTGAATTAGTTAGGAAAATAAGAAAAGAACAAACTCAAATGATGTGGAAAATGAGAGGAAATGCAAAAAACTAAAGAAATGGAAAACAATGATGCAATGGATATAAAGAGTATGTAAATATAAGCTCTCAGTAGATAATTACAGTTTCTTGGCAAATTAGAATAAAAGGGCATTTCTTTAATTTGCTAAAGTGATTCTACCAAAAACCTACAGCTAGCATTAATCTTAATATGAAAACATCATAAGTGATCCCTTTAAAATCTGGAACTAAGTGAGCATACTTAATATCGCTGTTTCCAGACAGTATTGATCTGGAAGGTCATAGCTATGTCCGTAATCAAGAAAAGCAAAAAAATAAATATTTGAAAGGAAGTGACTATACTCTCATTATTTGCAGATAATATACTTAGTTACAAAGAAAACCCAAAATTATACAGAGAAAAAAAATACTTGAATTAATAACAGATTTTAGAAAGACTTCTAGATAAAAAATCAATATGGAAGAAATGTGCTGACTGAAATTCATTTGCTTCTAACCGTGGGGTTGACAGGTTTGTGTAGTGACCCAAAAATCAAAGTGAAGTTTCCTAGCTTTCCTCAATCTGTATGAGGTCAGACATTGAAGCTGAACTTCACTGACGTTGCGCAGCTCCTAACATCTTAATCTTTAAGACAGAAGGTGTCAACATTGACTGCCTGTTAGAATCGTATGGGGAGCTCTCAAGACTTCTGATGCCTAGGTTTCACCTCCCAAAATTCCGATTTAATTGGTCTGTGTTACTCTCAATTGATTCTATCACGCAGTTAAATTGAGATCTGCTTTGGGGCGCCTGGGTGGCGCAGTCGGTTAAGCGTCCGACTTCAGCCAGGTCACGATCTCGCGGTCTGTGAGTTCGAGCCCCGCGTCGGGCTCTGGGCTGATGGCTCAGAGCCTGGAGCCTGTTTCCATTCTGTGTCTCCCTCTCTCTCTGCCCCTCCCCCGTTCATGCTCTGTCTCTCTCTGTCCCAAAAATAAATAAACGTTGAAAAAAAAAAAAATTAAAATTGAGATCTGCTTTAAGAAGTGGGAAAGTAGGGGCGCCTGGATGGCTCAGTCGGTTAAACCTCCAACTTCGTCTCAGGTCATGATCTTATGGTCCGTGAGTTTGAGCCCCACGTTGGTCTCCGTGCTGACAGCTACAGAGCCTGGAGCCTGCTTCGGATTCTGTGTCTCCCTCTCTTTCTGCCCCTCCTCTGCTCACACTCTGTCTCTGTCTCTCTCTCAAAAATAAACATCAAAAAAAAAAAAAAAAAAAAGTGGGAAAGTAAACAATTTCAGTACCGCTCCTCTAACCCTAGACTTCTGCCTAAGATTCTTGACTTGTAATGCCCACGTTCATATTGTACTCATGTGCAGCGTCTCCATTACGTGAGTGGTACAAGACTTCAGCTTAGTTTGGTGCATATTTGAACTAAGTTTTCAAGCTTATTTGTTCCTTAGTGAAGCATTTTCCCCAAATCCCCCATGATTAGGGTTATTTACTAAAAATACATATTTCTAGGCCGATTTCCAGAATCTGAAGGATGGAGGGGTTTGGGAAGATGCATTTTGAATGAGAGCCCCAAATTATTCTTATAATCAAGTAAGTTAAAGAAAAATGCTGCATAAATGAAGCCATTAACACTGTTAAATTTTAGTTATACTTTATCATCTTATTTCTCTATTTTACTGATAAGAAAAGCTTTGTTTTCTATTAGAAAACATACTTACCTTTATTTACTTCAAAAGGCACATAAGGACATAGAGGTTCCTTATCCTGGTGACATACTCCAAAGAGAGGACAGTCTTGAGCTCGTTGCAGATTTTGCTTGTCGAGGCCAAAGAAAGACATGACATCACCATCAGGCTTTGGATAAACAATGGCTTTAAATCAAAAGTTTTGTAAAGATTACTATGTTCAAGCAAAATGCCCAGGAAATAGTTTATTTAAATGGCTTCTTCTATAAACAATATTCCAGTATGAATTATAACCTTAGCGATAGGAAGTATCAGACAATGGTGACCTACTTTAAACCTTTTATTTTAAGAAATTCTGAAGTGGGGCGCCTGGGTGGCGCAGTCGGTTAAGCGTCCGACTTCAGCCAGGTCACGATCTCGCGGTCAGTGAGTTCGAGCCCCGCGTCAGGCTCTGGGCTGATGGCTCGGAGCCTGGAGCCTGTTTCCGATTCTGTGTCTCCCTCTCTCTCTGCCCCTCGCCCGTTCATGCTCTGTCTCTCTCTGTCCCAAAAATAAATAAAAACGTTGAAAAAAAATTAAAAAAAAAAAATTCTGAAGTTAGCTGGTTTTAACTACAGAAGAAAAACAACAACAACAACAACAGCTAATTGCTGTTAGAGCAAGCGATCATTGTGACTCCTGATGGAGATTTCAATTACATTAAACTGTTTTCAATCTGCACAGTTGATAGGGAGTTATTAGAGTAATATTGTGCAGTTCACCAATATATATGCAACTATATGTAAGCACATATTTCAGAGCGTTGGGTTTGAATGAGAATGCTTCACTCTAATTGGATTTTGTAATACCTTATATGCTAGAGAAATGTCTACATGAATGTTTTAACTAACATGTAAATCTCATATTGTGTGAAAACACCTGACAACAATTTTTAAAGCACCAGATGTACTTGAACTTAAAAATGTAATAAGTTTTGGCTATAAGAAATTATAGTAGTATGGGCATACATAGGTCTTGAATAGTACAATATTTCTGGCCTTTGAAATAAGTCATATATATATATATATATATATATCATAAAAAAGATGCTTTGAATAGGGTAAAAATATCACCCAAAATGTTCAAGATTAACATTGCTTTTACAGAGCTAAATATTTCTTTATTAGGTAATGTGAGAACCATTCATTCTGATAAAATGGTTCTTTAGCGTACAATCTAAAATAAGTCTAATTCTTTCATGCATTAAACTCTTAATGACCTTAGGAATTAAATGCATTGGGCAGGAGGGAATGTAGGTGGGAAGACTTATTTTTTTCTTCTAAGTAAAATATATTGTAAAGATATGGAAATGTTTGCATTGAGAAGGAAAGCTGGTGAAAAGCAGATAAAAAGGGCCAGCCAGCTGTCCAAGGCCAGATACTCCCCTTGCATGCTTTTGGGCATCTTGCTTGCTTCCTGCATCAGTCAGCAGCCAGGAACCAGAAGCTTGATTATACTAGTCCTGCCCAATCTGGAAGCACATATGTATAAAAGACCAGTAAAACCTGAGCCAGATGCTCAGCCTTTGGAGGTGACTCCACCAGCCTGGCTTCAGTGCAAAATAAACCATCTTTTCTGATTCCTCGTGTGCGTGCTGCTTGTCCCTTCCTGGGCACCGAGTATTTGCTGTAACAGCATAGCTCTGTTAATAAAACTGTCTCCTTCAAATAAATGGCTATAAATTAATCAGAGCCAAAGACATATTTTTTCCAACCTTTTAAATAAGAGTTTTTTAATATTGGAAAAGAAGTTGGTGCACTGAAACAAACAAAAAATATGAAGCCAAGAGAGATAGAGAACTGTATTGATTTTTATCTTTGATGGCAATGCTTTTAGAGTTTTTATTAGTATAATCGACTTACTGATTTAAAAAAAATTTTTTTTTACATTTATTTACTTTGGAGAGATAGAGCACAAGTGGGGAGGGGCAGAGAGAGAAGGAGACAGAATGCAAAGCAGGCTCCAGGCTCTGAGCTGTCAGCACAGAGCCTGATGCAGGGCTTGAACTCACAAACTACGAGATCCTGATCTGAGCCGAAGTCAAACGCTTAACCGACTGAGCCACCCAGGTGCCCCTCAACTTACTGATTTTTCAAGGTAAAATGAAATGTAAATATTTGTCTTGATAAGTTGGGATATTTCTCCAATTATCTTTCCTATAAAATTCATAATTTTAGTGTGTATATATGCATAAATGTTTGTGTATACATAGGACTATGTATAATATATGTGGACATGTATGTATTTAGAAGGCTGAAGCTCAAGTTTACAAAGTATATATTTGGAAAAATCAAAAACAAGAAACTTCTCAATGACTATTTACCCCTAAATTTATATTGATTTACTTTGTGTAGAGTATTCCATCCATTCACATTATGAACTTGCTATACTAATTAAAATAAATTTCTATCTATCTACACACACATATTTATTGGAATGCACATGTGTCACTACTGGTTTTAGGAAAGAAATATGGCAGTACAATTAGAAAAATCAAATAAGTTTCAAAGATGCTTTTATTAGCAAAGGTATCTTTAAATTAGGTGATTTGAAAGATACATTTACATTTTAGAATAGGAGGAGACAATTTATTGTATCACAGGAGATGTAATGCGCTACTGACTTCAGTTTGTATCTTACCCTACAATTTTAAATACATAGATAATGTTAATTTGTGGAATAAGAATGGAGGAGCAAAGAATGACTGCAAAGTCTTACACTTCATGTAATAGTTACTGGTTGTTTATCATGAGAATGAGATAGAAATGTGGGCAAAATACAAAGTAGATAGTCAAATAAAGGCTAGTTGCACTGGTCCAATTTGAAATCCCAGACTTAGCTAACTTCTTATTTCCAAATCCTGTGTATGTTTGTTGAAAGAAGAACCCTGTGGAACTCCGTAGCTAGATCCATTCAAACCTCTTGCCCCAAGTAAACAGGAAAAAAGGAAGAAAAATAAATACACCCTTCTACTGGTAGCTAGGTTACCATTTATGGATTAAGAATGGCATTTGTTCCTGGAAAGAAGAAATTAATTGATAGGAAAATTGCCAGATATAAGGAATACTAGTACGTAAAGGCCAGAAATCTGTGTCAGAGTAAACAGATGGGGACTGTGTTACAATGCAGAAAAAAAATGTGAGGGAGAAATGCAAAAAAAAAAAAAAAAAAAAAAAAAGAGAGAGAGAGAGAAGCAATGATGGTATATTTGACATGATAACAGATGCAAAACAGAGAGTGGTTAAGACAAGATGTACTCGTTTATTAAAAGAAGATAAAGTAAAATCAACAATGTATGCATTTCAAGGAATAAATACTTATTCTGACTTTAAAGGAACAAATTCAGACTATGAAGTTCTTTGGATATATATATCATTTTAGTGAGATCATTATGAATTACTAAAATGATTTTGACACCATGGGCTGATGAGTTTATTTGGATGACAAGTATTGCATTTGAGAATACATGTGTTTATTAGTTATTGTGCTATTGATGTAGTGGTCAAAGATTATTAATCCTTCTAAAGCGCAAGAAGGCGCCAAGATAACAGAATAGCTTGAAGTACTTGGCACAAGAAGGGTAGGATCTGAGTATGTTGATATTACAGGATAACCAGTGAACATCAGAGCATTTGCTTCTGTAATCTTTATATCAGGGATAGTCTTAAATATAGGAATTTAAAGGCAATATTTTCTTTGTATAAATCCAGCAAAATAAATCTTCACGGGTGCCCTGAACTAGTGCATAGGATCTTTTTATTGTTTGGCAAATTATCTGATTTCAATTACCAAATTGTATTGTTTTGCCTTTATACCCAGCACATACTGTTTATTCTATCAGAAGCATTCATGGATGTGCTTTTTTGCAATCACTGTTATTCCTAAATTTCAGAAACTTTTTTAGTTTTTTACTGAGAGAGAGAGAGAGAGAGAGAGAGAGAGCAAGTAGGGGAGGAGCAGAGAGAGAGGATGAGAGATAATCCCAAGTAGGCTTCATGCTGTCAGCCCAGAGCCTGATGTGGGGCTTGATCCCATGAACCTTGAGATCATGACCTGAACTAAAATCAAGAATCGGATGTTTAATTGACTGAGCCACCCAGGTACCCCAGAAACTTTTTTTAAAAATATATTCTAACCATTATACTAAAAATATTAACTGATATTGTTCTTTTAGAATTTTGCATTCAAGAAGCTATGATGCTATAATTAAAGCAATGAAAAGAACAGTAAATAACTGAGAATGCAAGAGCAGTACAAACCTTAAGGATCCTGTCACAGTAACATCCTTACATGAAAAAAATGAACTAATGCTGAAGGGAAAAATACTTTCCTCAATTTAAAAAAGTCTTCAATGTTATATTTAATGTTAAAATGGACAACCGGAAACATGTTGGTCCACTGGTTTGAAATAAGGGTGGCGATAAAAAAGGTCCACTTCTATTTTGTTTTTCTTTCAATTACAAGAGAATTTATCTTCAAACTTGGAAAAATATTACAAAGAATGCAAAGAGCAGACTGCTTTCTGAAAGGTGAAGAGCCATTAAGAAAGAGCACATTTGCTTTTAAAAATTAATTTTCCTTTGAGGCTTGTTCAATTTATATTACACAGTACTGGAATAATTTACACATACTGCTCAGTAACTCTTAAGCATCCCTGAGAAATCATGAAAAGGAAAACAGGTTCTCAAATATAGAGGATTCATTACCTTAATTTTTTAATCTTTTTAAAAAATGTTTATTTTTGAGAGAGAGAGACAGAGAGTGGGGGAGGAACAGAGAGAGAGAGAAAGAGAGAGAGAATCTGAAGCAGGCTCCAGGCTCTGAGCTGTCAGCACAGAGCCCGATGAGGGGCTCAAACCCTCAAACTGTGAGATCATGACCTGAGCCAAAGTTGGATGCTTAACTGACTGAGCCACCTAGGCACCCCATCCATTATCTTAATTTAAAAATTTTTTTTTTCAACGTTTATTTATTTTTGGGACAGAGAGAGACAGAGCATGAACGGGGGAGGGTCAGAGAGAGAGGGAGACACAGAATCGGAAACAGGCTCCAGGCTCTGAGCCATCAGCCCAGAGCCTGACGCGGGGCTCGAACTCACGGACCGCGAGATCGTGACCTGGCTGAAGTCGGACGCTTAACCGACTGCGCCACCCAGGCGCCCCATTATCTTAATTTTTAAATAACATTATGAATTGGATTTTCTAAAGTGACAGACAAATGAACTTGCTATAAAAATTTCCCTTTATTATAAAAATTCTTCTAGTTTGGATTATGCAGTGTGTTCTGTTTATGCATTCTCTTCAGAATATTTTTCCTGTATTCCAGGCACACCACAATATTTTTATTTCAATAGAATTTTGTCATGCTTATTCTGTAAGGTACTTATTAAGGTATAACTTGCACAGAAAAAAATATATATAAATAAATTGTATAATGATAAATTTAAAAAATTCCTCTTCGTCATGGTAAGCACAACTAGAATAATAAACACAATTATCATCTCTGTAAAACCACCTTTTTTCAGTTTCTTTTCTCCCCTAAGAGTCACCATTATGGCAACTTCTTTTATTTTTTAAATTTTTTTAAATATTTATTTATTTTTGAGACAGAGGGAGACAGAGCGTGAGCAGGGGAGGGGCAGAGAGAGAGGGAGACACAGAATCTGAAACAGGCTCCAGTCTGTGAGCTGTCAGCACAGAGCCCAATGCGGGGCTCAAACCCACGAACCTGAGATCATGACCTGAGCTGAAGTCAGACGCTTAACCGACTGAGCCACCCAGGTGCCCCAGAAACTTCTAAAATCAAAGAGTAGTTTCAGGTATTTTTGAACTTTGTATATATGCAGTATTGTCTTTTTTGTGCCTAGCATTTATTATTTCAACATTTCAGTTATGAGGTGCCTCCATATTTGTGTAGATATTGATATAGATATTTGTAGTTTAAAATTTGTTCTTGCTGTATCACATTCTAATATGTGAATATATCACCATTTATATATCCATTCTCAGTTGTTGGACATTTGGGAAGCTTACATTTTGGCACTATTATGTGTAGTTCTGCTATAAAAATTCTAATCTACCACTATGTATCTGCTGAATGTGTTATATGCATTTCAGGTGGCTATACACCTAGAAATGGAATTACTGGGTAATAAAGTATATGTGTTACACTTTATTAGATATTGCCAAACAAATTGCAAAGTAGTTGTACTCTCACTAGTGGTATATGAGAGTTTAAATAGTTCTAATCCTTTATAGCACTTTGTTATGTAAAATTATATATATATATATATATATATATATACATATATATATATTAGACATTTTTTTGAAGGATGGTCGTATGTAGTGGCATTTCACTGTGTTTTTGTTTTTTATTTCTCTGAAGTCTAATGAAAGTGAACAACTTTTCATTGTTTATTGTCCATTTGGATATATATTATTATAAGGATCTATTGTCCTATCTCTACTGGATTTTCTCCTTTTTTCTATTGATTCATATAAGTTCTTTATATATTTTGTATTGAAACCATGGAAAAATTTAGGACAAGTTATCTATAATATTGAATCTTTTAATTTATGAACATTGTATAATCCCTCTATGTGTTTAGATTATTTAAATTTTCTCAGCAGTGCTTTGCAGTTTCCACTGTAGAAGTCTTGGATATTTTCATTAGTTTTATGCCTGTGCATTTGATGTTTTTGATGCTATTGAAATGATAGTTTTATGAATATCATGTTGTATTTGTTACTGGAACATAGGAATTCTTCCTACATATTTACCTTGTATGCTAACCTTGTATCCCGAGATTTTGCTTAATTTTATTTAGTGTTCTAATAGTTTTCCCACAAATTTCTTTGGATTTTTAAAGGATACAAAATCACGTGCAGACAATGACAGTTTTGTTACTTCTTTACCTATCTTATGCTATTTCCATTTTTTACCTCCTTAAATGTATTAAAAATTCCAGTACAATATTATATCTAGTTGATTAAGATAGTATCCTTAACTTGTTCTCAAATCAAGGGGAAATTTTTATATTTCAAAATTAGGGATGATGTTTACTGTAGGCTTTTTGTAGTCATTTCCGTTTTTAGTTTGCTAAGAATTTTTTTTAATGAATGCAAATTGAATTTTATCTAATCTTTTCTGAATACCTAGATGTGAGCATTTCCTTTTTTTTTTTTTTTTTGTTAATGTGCTAAATTAGATTGACTTAACAGGTTTACTGAAATTTATTTCATACACAAAGGCAGTTAATTGGTCTTCAATATACTTACAGAGTAGTTCAATTATTACCACAAATTTACATTTCCATCACCACATAAAGAAACCCTGTATGCATTAGCAGTCATTCCCCATTTTCCTTCCCCACACAACCCTGCATGCCCTAGGCCTACGCCACCATTACAATCATTTCTGTCTGTACAGATTTGCCTATTTTTGGCCTTTCATATAAATAGGATCATAGAATATGTGTTGTTTGTGACTAGATTTTTTCCTTTAGCTAAATGGTTTTAAGGCTGATCCATGTTGTAGCATGTATCAGTTCTTCTTCTTCTTCTTCTTCTTCTTCTTCTTCTTCTTCTTCTTCTTCTTCTTCTTCTTCTTCTGGTTTATTTGTTTTGAGAGAGACAGAGACAGCATGAGTAGGGGAGGGGGAGAGAGAGAGACAGAGTCCCAAGCAGGCTCTGCACCATCAACATACAGCCAGATGTGGGGTTCAAACCAATGAAACTGTGATCATGACCTGAGCCCAAACTAAGATTTGGACGCTTAACCAACTGAGCTACCCAGGTGCCCCAATACTTAATTTAAAAAAAAGTTTATTTGTTGGGGTTCCTGGGTGGCTCAGTCGGTTGAGCTTGCGACTTCGGCTTAGGTCATGATCTCGTGGTCTGTGAGTTTGAGCCCTGCATGTGGCTCTGTGCTGGCAGCTCAGAGCCTGGAGTCTGCTTCAGATTCAGTGTCTCCCTCTCTCTCTCTCTGTGCCTCCCCCACTCACACTCTGTCTCTGTCTCTGTCTCTGTCTCTCTCAAAAATAAATAAACATTAAAAAAAAGTTTGTTTATTTAGAGAGCAAAGGCAGGGGAAGGGCAGAGAGAGAAGGAAGGAGAGAGAGAATCTCAAGCAGGCTCCACATTGTCAGCAAGGAGCTGGATGCAGGGCTCTATCCAATGAACCATGAGATCATGACCTGAGCTGATACCAAGAGTCAGATGCTTAACTCACCGAACCACCCAGATGCCCCAAGTACTTCATTTTTAATGCCAATAATACCCCAACTTCATGGATATATCGCTTTGTTTATCCATGAGCTGATGGACATTTGGCTTTTTTCCACTTTTTGAATATTATGAAACGGTGTTAGGAATACTTGTGTACAAGTCTTTGTGTGAAAGTGTATTTTCATTCCTTTTGGGTATATATCTAGGAATTGGTTGGTCTTATGGTAACTGTACGTTTAACATTTTGGGAATTGCCAAACTGTTCTCCAGGGTGACTGCATCATGTTAAATTCCTCCAATGAATGGATAAGGGTTATGGAGTCTCCACATCCTTGCCAGAGCTTGATATTATCTGTCATTTTTGTTATAGTCATCCTAGTAGGTATTCTGGCAGATAGAAGTGGCATCTCACTATGGTTTTGATTTGTATTTCCCTCCTGATTAATGATGCTGGGCTTCTTTTCATGTGCTTATTGTGATTTTTATACCATCTTTGGATAAATATCAATTGGATAATTTATCCAGTTTTTTAATTGGGTTTTATCTTTTTTGTTGTTGTTAATAGGGTTCTTTGTTTACTCTGGATATAATCCTTTATAATATATGTGACTTGGAAGTATTTTCTGCCATTCTATGGACTGTATTTTTAGTTTCTTTAAGGTATCCTTTGACATACAAAATTTTTAATTTGGTAAAACCCAATTTGTTTCTTTTTCCTTTGGTTTCTTGTGGGTTTTGTGTCATATCTAGGAAGGCTTTGCCTAACCTTAGTATGTGAAGATCTACTCCTGCCATATTGTCTCTGCTAAAGAATGTTCCACTTGTACTTTCATTTCTTTGCTCAAATTTATACCTAATTTCTGTCAGCCTAAATACAAAAAAACTAGTTCAAAAAGCAAAACATTTATTTGGCAATAATAACTTGCAAGCACAGGTTTAGGTAGAAACCCCAATAGTGTCCCAACTACAGGAGATAGATGGTTTTTTATGGAAAAAAAAAAAGAAGATTAGGTAAAATTTTTAAGAAGAGTTCATTGGGGGTGACTTCATTAATTGGTCAGGTTAAGCAATCATTAGACAAAAAGTTTTACTGATATCAATATTTTCATATAGTATTTTTCTTATTCTTGCTGACATCTTGAAATATTGGTGGTTTGGCTCAGTTCAAAATTTAGAAAACTGGACATGCAAGGCAGTTCCTTTAAAATGGCTGCCCCAGCTCTGTTTTTAAAATGGCTCTCCTTGGGTGCCTGAGTGGTTGTTGGTTTAGTGTCCAACGCTTGATTTCAGCTCAGGTTATAATCTCATGGTTCTTGAGTTCCAGCCCCATGTAGGGCTATGCACTGGGGGCGCTGAGAGCACAGAGCCTACTTGGGATTCTGTCTCCCTGTCTGCCCCTCCCCTACTTGAGCTCTCTTTCTCTCAAAATAAATAAATAAACTAAAAAAAATGGCTCTCATTATGTCATTTTTGATATTCCTTATTTGTTTTGGTATTGTTGTAAATGGAACTTTATTAATTTCATTTTCAGATTGTTCCTTGCTAATGCATAAGATTATAATTGATATTTGTGTATTTGATCTTGCATCCTGTAACTTTGCTGAACTCATTTATTAGCCCTAATAATTTTTTGTGAATGTAATTTTCTATGTATAATGTTATGTCTCTGCAAATAAAGATAGTTTTACTTCTTCCTTACAAACACATGAAGCAAAGGAAAAATTCTTCTCTGTCCTCAAGGTCTTCCAGCTGGATTAAGAATTAAATATACATGAGACATAGCAGGAGAAAAGATCCAAAGTTTCATCATGTGAGCATGGAGGCCCAATTATGAAATTGAGACCTAAAGAAATGACCAAGGCAGGAAGGTTTTATACTTTTTAGGTAGAGATAATAAATCTGTGAGGAATTGACAGGACAAGGAAAGCTTAATTTTGGGAGCTTCAATTAGTTAGGAATTCTAAATAGAATTCAGGCTGTGGTAATAAATTAGTAAAAAGTAACATGGATTGTTCATACAGCCTTCCTGGCTCTAAACTTCCCATCTGTGGTGATAAGGGTATCTCTTTACCCTCTGGTACAGGGGAGTACCTTTCACAGGAGAGAATTTATTTCCTGCTTTCAGAGGGGCAGAGGAGAGTTTGAGTTACTTCTTGTACAGGCTGTCTCTTAACTAACCTCTGTTTAAACTGATCACTATTCCAAAGTAGCACATTTTGGGGCAGCCAGCCCTTGGCCCCTGCATATACATCCTTTTCATTTATTTTCTTGTCTAATTGTCCTGACTAGAACCTCCATAAAATTTTTCTTGGAAGGGAAGAATGGACATTCTTGTTCTGTTCCTGTTGTTAGGGGATAATCATTTGTTCACCATTAAGTAAGATGTTAGCTGTGGGTTTTCTATACATGCCCTTTATCAGGTTGAGGAAGTTTTCTTCTCTTTGTAGTTTGTTATGCATTTTTATCATGAAAGGTTGTAGGATTTTGTCAAATGCTGTTTTCCACCATCTATTGAGATCATCATATGTATTTTTCTTTTAGTATAATAGTTAATAATAGTATGTTACATTAATTGATTACTGTATGTTGAAGTACTGTTGCATTCCTGGGATAAATCTGACTTGGTAATGGTGTATAATCCTTATATGCTGCTGGGTTCAATTTGCTAGTAATTTTCAGGATTTGTGCATCTTTATTTATAAGAGATATTGGTCTGTGTGTGTGTGTGTGTGTGTGTGTGTGTGTGTAGCTCTCTGTCTAGCTTTGGCACCAGGATCATGTAACCTTATAATAGAATAAGTTAGGAAGTATTTCTTCTCCACTTCCAGTCCTGGGAGTGATTGAGAATAATTGGTGTTAATTCTCTTATTTGTGACTGTGTTTGGGATCTCCCAGAGGATAATCCAGTATATGCGTGATTTCCTTCAAAGGAATTGCTCCTTATGTAACTGTACATTTAGTGCATCTGTAGGAGGAGTTTAGGAGCCTCCCATGTCACCATCTTTATAGCCATCCTGTTTAGATGTTGATATTGTAATTCTCATGATATTGAGGATTGGGTTTTGTTGTGTTCCTTTAAATAATGTTGGATGTTGTTTTGGAAGGCAATTACATTATTTCTTATAATCAATATAATTTTTAAAGCCTTTTAAAAGGAACACTTTAGGTTTGGTTTAGATTAATATTTATTCTAAATAAAATTTAGTCCTACTAATACGGGATGATGACCTTTTTATGATTTATACTGTATGCTGCAGGTGTTTAGTGAAGACTCTTCATCCAGCTCTGTAGAATTTGAAGGATCCAAACCTGTTTGGGTTCCAAGAATTATTCATTTTACAGCTTCCCCTATAGTCTTTTTCAGTCTCATGGATTTTCATTGTGTACATAATATAAACATTCAGCAAAATACTCATGCGCCTTCTCTTCAGATTTCTTTTAGGTTCCTTTCTCTTCAGATTTCTACCATGAAAATTTCACCCTCCTGAATATTCCTAAACTCTAACCTGTCTCCTCAAATCAGTGTGAACCCCCATGTTGTGCTTGGAATCCCATGTGTACTTCATAGCGCATACTGCCACTGGGCAGAAGACCAAACTAACTATAATGTTCATCTTATTTGTTTATTTTCTTTGAAGGATGTCAGTATCACTCTACCTGTTGTCCAGTGTCCAAAAACAGTTTCACATATTGTGTCCTATTTCCAATTTTTTTTATGGCAGGAGAGTAAGTCTGGTTACAGTTGATTCTTCATGACCAGAAACCAATGTTTTATCAAATACACTTTTCTTCTAGGAATAAATAAATGATTCATTATCATATACAAAGAGAAATGAATAACAAGGATATTAAAAAATTATTGTTTTGAATAAATGTGAGTTTAGATTGAGAATTAGGGATGAATCAGTATGAATATAGAGGGCAAACGAGAGAAGTAGACTAAATCCAAGTTTCTATAAGAAAATCTTTGGAAAATAGGGTTTATATCGGTGGGTTACTTTTAAACACAAAGAAGAAGGATTTTAGAGTTGAGGTATGTATAAGGAATTAAGGACTTCATACTGTGATGGGAAATATAGAAATGAACTGTCCTGAAACTTGAGGGGATTTGAGGTATGCATCTATGCTTAGGTTCAAAAAGTGTTTTGTGAAGGTTGTATGGCTTTCGGAGGATAAAGGATTTTTATCCAATTAATTTTACAATTCCATGACAGTGAAGATAGGGGTCATCCACTTGAAGTCCTAGAAACTGCTCAAACTGTTTAATGAACTGTAGTGAAGAAAAGTGTACTAGTTTCATAAGTTTCTTATCTCAAGGAATTTCAAAAAATTAAAACATACTTTTTGCATTTTCCAAGATAGCAAACTGAAAGCAACTTAAAGACTTATGCTTATTGTCACCTATTTACTAGCTAATTAAGTTAAATAATAAGAGCAAAGTTAACATATATACTACCTAAAAATGCCAAGAATATATTTTTCAACCTATATAATAAATACATATTTTCTATTCAATTGCTAATTTATCAAATGTTTATTTTTTTAAATGTTCTAAGAAGTATTCCAGATATTCAGAATATGGAAATGAATAAGGAAAATCAAAGATTTATCTTCAGTAAGCTTATGTTCTAGTGGAAGATGTAATAGAAAAATTTAAAAATTAATAAATTATTTCAGGTTGCAATAAGACCTATAAAACAAACAGGGTAATGTGATAGAACATTACTAAGATATAGGGAACAGCTCCTATAGCCAATTTTGTTAGAGAAGACTTCTGTGAGGATTTGATATTTGAACTGTAGCTAAAGGAAATAGCCAAGATCTGAGGAAAGAATATCCAAGTAAAGATAGGAACAACTGTAAAAGTCCAGGGATGGAACCAAGCAGATGTATTTCTGAGTTCAGAGGCTAGAAATAAGGCTCTTCTAGCTGGTGTATAGTGTTGGAGGAGAAAGTGATTAGAGAAGAGAATAAAGGGACAGGCAGAAAAGGTAGGTGTGTGCAAGTAATATAAACAAATCGTGAATGACTTGACAGTAAACACTGGAAGAAATCTCTGACTGATAATAGCTCTTAAAGAACTGTGTTGGGAATTTTGAAGCTGATTCAAGGATTTCCAGAAAAGAATGTCATGGTCACTTAGAAATATTTGTACGCAGCTGGTGTGTGTTATTGATTGCATATAGAGATCACATAAAGATAAAACTTGCATATATATATATATACACATACACACACATATAAATACACATATTTATATATATATATGCTTATATATATATACTTTATATGTGTGTATATATATACACATATTTGTCAGTATCAAATGAGTTATATCATATGGATATGATATAACACTTTAGGAGCACATATATACATATATACATATGTTTATATACACATACATATTTGTCAGTATCCAATAATTTGTATCATATGTAATCCGTGGTTACATTATGATGTGTCTATTATACAGACTTTAGAGTCAGACAGACCTAACTTTGAAACTGGAATCTGTTAATTAAAAGCTGAATGGTGGAACTAGCATACTCTGTTTTGAGTGTTAATGTCCTGATCTATAAAAAGGAGGCAGTAATAACTCATTTGCAAATTTATTTTAAGAATATTAAATAATGTTTGTAAATATGTAGTAATACTTAGGATCAAAAATAGTCACTAGTGTCATTTTAATTTTTTAATTTTGTTTATTTTTTATTTTAAAATTTTTAATAATTTACATCCAAATTGGTTAGCATATAGTGCAACAATGATTTCAGGAGTGGATTCCTTAGTGTCCCTTATCCATTTAGCCTATCCCCCCTCCCACAACCCCTCCAGTAACCCTCAGTTTGTTTTCCGTATTTATGAGTCTCTTCTGTTTGTGCCCCTCACTGTTTTATTCTTATTTTTGTTTCCCTTCCCTTATGTTCATCTGTTTTGTCTCTTAAAGTTCTCATATGAGTGAAGTCATACGATTTTTATCTTTGACTGACTAATTTCACTTAGCATAATACCCTCCAGTTCCAACCATGTAGTTGCAAATGGCAAGATTTCATGCATTTTGATTGTCGTATAATACTCCATTGTATATATACCACCTGTTCTTTATCCATTCATCCATCGATGGACATTTGGGCTCTTTCCATACTTTGGCTATTGTTGATAGTGTTGCTATAAACATTGGGGCGAATGTGTCCATTTGAAACAGACACCTGTATCCCTTGGAGTAGTGCAATTGCTGGGTCATAGGGTAGTTCTATTTTTAGTTTTTTGAGGAACCTCCATACTGTTTTCCAGAGTGGCTGCACCAGCTTGCATTCCCACCAGCAATGCAATAGAGATCCTCTTTCTCTGCATCCTCACCAACATCTGTTGTTGCCTGAGTTGTTAATGCAAGCCATTCTGACAGGTGTAAGGTGGTATCTCATGGTGGTTTTGATTTGTATTTCCCTGATGATGAGTGATGTTGAGCATTTTTTCATGTGTCAGTTGGCCATCTGGATGTCTTCTTTGGAGAAGTGTCTATTCATGTCTTTTGCCCATTTCTTCACAGGATTATTTGTTTTTTGGATGTTGAGTTTGATAAGTTCTTTGTAGATTTTGGATACTAACGCTTTATCTGATAGGTCGTTTAAAAATATCTTCTGCCATTCTGTCGGTTGCTTTTTAGTTTTGCTGATTGTTTCCTTCGCTGTGCAGAAGCTTTTTATTTTCATGAGGTCCCAGTGTGTCATTCAAAGCCATTGTTTCCTTGTTGATTTTGTGATTAGAGGATCTGTCCATTGCTGTGAGTGGGGTGTTGAAGTCTTCTACTATTATGGTATTACTATCGATGAGTTTCTTTATGTTTGTGATTAACTGATTTATATATTTGGGTGCTCTCACATTTGGCACATAAATGTCTACAATTGTTAGGTCTTCTTGGTCTATAGACCCGTTGATTATGGTATAATGCCCTTCTGCATCTCTTGATACAGTCTTTATTTTAAAGTCTAGATTGTGGGTTATAGGTATGGCTACTCTGGCTTTCTTTTGTTGACCATTAGTCTGATAGATGGTTTTCCATCCCCTTATTTTCAATCTGTAAGTATCTTTAGGTCTAAAGTGGGTCTCTTGTAAACAGCGTATCAATGGATCTTATTTTCTTATCCATTCTGTTACCCTGTGTCTTTTGATTGGAGCATTGAGTCCACTGACATTTAGAGTGAGTTCTGAAATATATGAATTTATTTCCATTATGTTGCTTGTAGTGTTGGAGTTTCTGGTGGTGTTCTCTGGTCCTTTCTAATCTTTGTTGCTTTTGGTGTTTGTTTGTTTGTTTGTTTGTTTGTTTGTTTATTTATTTATATTTTCATCCTTTCTCCCTTCAGAGTCAGCCTTTGGTCTCTTCTAATCTTTGTTGCTTTTGGCGTTTATGTATGTATGTATGTATGTATGTATGTATGTATGTATGTATGTCTGTATGTGTTTTTTTTCATCTTTTCTCCCCTCAGAGAGTCCTCCTGAAAATTTCTTGCAGGACTGGTTTAGTGGTCACAAACTCCTTTAATTTTTGTTTGTCTGGGAAACTTTGATCTCATCTTCTATTTTGAATGACAACCATGCTGGATAAAGAATTCTTGGCTGCATATTTTTATGATTCAGCACACTGAATATATCCTGCCACTCCTTTCTGGCCTGCCAAGTTTCCGTGGATAGGTGTGCTGCAAACCTGATCTGTCTTTTGTAGGTTAGGGACTTTTTTCCCCTTGCTGCTTTCATGATTCTCTCCTTGCCTGAGTATTTTGTGAATTTGACTATGATATGCCTTGCTGATGGTCAGTTTTTGTTGAATCTAATGGAAGTCCTCTGTGCTTCCTGGATTTTGATGTCTGTGTCCTTCCCCAGGTTAGGAATGTTTTACGCTATGATTTGCTGACATAACCCTTGTACCCCTATTTCTCTCTCTTCCTCTTCTGAGACCCCTATGATTCTGATGTTGTCCCCTTTTAATGAGTTACTGATTTTTCTAATTCTTAAATCATGCTCTTTTGCCTTCATCTCCCACTTTTTTCTGCTTTATTATTCTCTATAAGTTTGTCCTCTATATCGCTGATTCTCTGTTCTGCCTCATCCATCATTGCCACCGCGGTGTCCATTTATGATTGCAGCTCAGTTATAGCATTTTTTATTTCATCCTGCCTAGTTTTTGCTTCTTTTATCTCGGCAGAAAGGGCTTATAGTCTATTTTTGAATGCAGCTAGTATTCTTATCGTGATTCTAAATTCTTGTTCAGTCATCTTGCTTGAATCTGTATTGGTTAAATTCCTGGCTTTTGTTTCTTCATGCTCTTTCTTTTAGGGTGAATTCCTTCATTTCATCATTTTGAAGGGAGAAAAGGACTCAATGAGGTAGGAAATTTAAACTGAAAAAGATTAAACTTAAAAAATATTAAAATTAAAAAATTAAAAACACACACACAAAATTGAATAAATGATGCTAGATCCTAGGAGTGTTTTGGTCTGGGTGTTGCAGGTGGTTTGAAGTGAAAAAAGAGGGGAGAAGCAAAAAGGAAATCGTTTGAGAATTAAAAAAAAATGAATACACTGAAGTATACTAAAATTAAATGATGGAAGTAAAATAGAACTTAAAAAAAAATTAAAAAAAAATTTTTTAAGTTTATTTATTATTCTTGAGCTATAGAGAGACAGAGCATGAGCAGGGGAGGGGAAGAGAGAGAGGAGGAGACACAGAATCTGAAGCAGGCTCTAGGCTCTGAGCTCTCAGCACAGAACCCAATGCGGGGCTCAAACTCATGAACCACGAGACCATGACCTCAGCTGAAGCTAGACGCTTAAATGACTGAGCCACCCAGGTGCCCCAGAATTTGAAAAAATTTACACAAATGTAAAGAATATAGTAAAAACAATTAAATAAAAATATTTTTAATAAGATTTGGAAATAAAAATGAATTTTTTCTCTCTCTGTATTCAAGAAAAAGAAAAGAAGTAAAAAGAGAGAGAAAAAAAGGAAGGAGAATTGAATAGATGGACCTACTAACAGATTGAAATAGGACTGAAATTACTTCGTTTTCCCTTAGAAGTCAGACTATGAAGCGCTTTATAGTCATAAACTAGCAGGTGGTGGAGTTGTGTTCTTGAAGAGCCAGGTTGGTCCAGTTGGGCAGGGCTCAGTGAATCGGCTCCGTTCTCCACCTGATGGCGCTGCTAGCCTACTTGGGCAGATTGTTGTGATGCTCATAGGCATGTATGCACATGCATAGGAGTGGTAAAATGGCGTCACCCAGCTACCCAGCCTCTAGTATCGGAACTCTATTCTCCACGATCATCAATTGCGCACCTGTCCTCTGTCTTCAGTTTTCGTCCACTACCGTTCACTGTCCGTGTCTAAGCCCCAGACAGAACCTCTCTCCTGAGTTTTGTCTCAGATGCAACTGTTTTCCCCGGCCCCTTACTTCTGAAGGACTGCGGCTTTGACCCGTTCTGCCCCTCTGTGGGAGGGTCTCATCAAGCAATGGCTGAATGTCGGCTGCACCCAGGAACCCTTCCTGGACCGTGCTGCTGCCAGTGCCCTGAGACTGCAGCCAGGTGCCAGCCCACCCCAGAAAAAGTTCACAAGATAGTGTAGGAGCAGATTTTCAGGGATTAGGGAAAATCACAATACACATCTGGCACCAGGCTTCACCCTTAATGACCTTGTTCCACCACCAGTGAATGTAGACATTTTCTGGGGTCTGCTGGGACCCAGTGGTTTCAACAGTCTCTACCAAATGCCCTTCCATCAGTGGAACCACTTTTCCCCATGTGGCCTGAGAACCTCCCAGACCCCACTCTGTTCCTGTGGATTTGCCCTTCCCACCAGAGCACCACCAGGTGTTGAACAGTGGAGTTGCAGCCTTTGTGCTTCCCTTGTTTACAGTCTTAATGGAATTTAAACCATCTTGTCTCTCCTTTGCCCCTTTTTAGTTTAGTCCCTGTGGCTGTTTCCAATTTTCCACTTTCTCTCCAGCTGCTTTTGGGGAGGGGTGCTTTTCCCATGTTCTTCCCACCATCTCCCTCCTCTTTCTGCCCGCAAAAGCAGGTCCCTGCCTGCCGGGGCTTTTCTCTCCCCATGTTCACCTCTCCACACCATGTACCTGATAAATTCTGTGGTTGAGGTTATGCAGATTGTTGTGTAAATCCTCAAATCAGTTTTCTAGGTGTGCAGGATGGTTTAGTGTTGGTCTGGCTGTATTTCATGGACGTGAGACACACAAAAACTTCCATGCTGTTCCTCCATCTTGGCTGCCTCCCTCACTAGTGTCATTTTAAAGTTATGTAGGAGAATTCAATGTGTGTGTGTGTGTGTGTGTGTGTGTGTGTGTGTGTGTGTGTGTATGTGTATAAAATTAATGATATGATCTAAGTTTGTTCTGGGGAATGAAAATTTTGGAAACAAAGTAAATAATCTTTATTCTCCTGAATAATCCACCTTACTGTGATTGGTTTTACATATATAACGCATAACGTTCCTGATGATTTTTATATTAAGTAGCAAAGGAGCAAACTATATGCAATTTGTTATACTCAAGAGGCAAAGTCATTTTTTTAAAGCTAGTTTTAAATGATATGTTTTTAGTTTTTTCATCTTTCATCTTGAGAGGACATACTAAATGATGTGTCAGGTTTAATAAGAGACTTTAAATTTCCTTTTGAAAATATATATACTTTTCCAATCTATTTGTTATGATTTTTAATGAAATGACATTTATAGACATAAATTCGTTGTTAATAAGTACTGGAAATGGCATAAAGTCTTAATCGTCATTTTAAAAATAAATACATTGAGAAAGCAGAATTGTCCAAATTGATTGTTTTAAATAAATCATCTGCCAATTATTTTTTTTTATGTTTATTTATTTCTGAGAGAGGTAAACAGAGTGTGAGCAGAGGAGGGACAGAGAGAGAGTGAGACACAGAATCTGAAACAGGCTCCAGGTTCTGAGCTATCAGCATAGAGCCTGATGCAGGGGCTTGAACCCACAAACCATGAGAACATGACCTGAGCTGAAGTTGGATGCCCAACTGCCTGAGCCACTCAGGTGTCCCTGCCAATTATTATATTTAAGTTATTTGCTGTTTTGCAGGTGGAAATCACAGGTTTCTTTTCCATCTCAAGTTATTCTAATAAGTAAATTGTTTCAATATTTTCTTCTTGAGTAATTGGCAAGGTTTATGAAGTGTAGGAGTTTTCAGATATCACCATGTGGGTGTATTAAGATTGGATACAATTTCAAGCTTCTTCACGGATTTTAAAAAGTTTGATTTATCTTTGCCTGCTAAATTATGTATTACTTTGTAATATGAATTTCAATGCTTTTAAATTAGGTAAAGTATCCTTAACTGCTCTTGAATTAAGCCTGCAAAGAAGCATAAACTCAAGAATCATAAATTTATTCTTTTATTTATTTTAAAAGTTTACTTATTTTGATTTTGAGAGAGAGAGAGATAGAGAGAGAATGCATGCACATGAGAGAGAGGGAAGGGCAGAGAGCGAGGGAGAAAGAGAATCCTAAGTAAGCTCTAGGCTGTCAGTGCAGAGCCCAATGTGGAGCTTGGTCCCACAGACCATCAGATAATGACCTGAACTCAAATCAAGATTTGGACGCTTAACTGACTGAGCCACCAGGTGCCTCATAAATTTCTAAGAACCCAAAGTTGAAGTATATTTATCCTAGGTAGTATCTCTTGAGAAGAGAAACTATCACTTTATCATAAGATCATACTTCTTCTTGTCAGCATCCTAAAATACTTAATATAAATAAAGCCTGACTTAAAGAGTTGTAAATGCCCACCTACTCTGTGAAATTAACAAATAAGCTGGAAATGTTGAAGGGTTATTTTAACAAATGAACTGAGGTGTCCTACAAACTGTTCTTCTTGGGAAAAGAAATGCATTTTGTGGCATCAGCACATTGCTTTCTACTTCCAACCTAAGTGCCTTTTTTTTCATAGTGATCCTGACAAAGATAATACCATCGATCAAGTTAACTATCTTGACGAAGCAAAAAACCAGTGTTCTCATACTTTACTTTTTAAAACATATTTTATTTTAGGCTTTAGAACATATTTTAAATAATAGTTGACTTACGGTATTTGTCTAGTAAGTCTAGTGTCTGTGTTTTCTCAGGATAAGTTTCTACTGATATCTTTTTACCTATGTATGGGCCATCCTTTCTTGTTTCTTTGGATGCCTCATGATTATTGTCATTGTTGAAAACCGTACACTTTAAACAATAGAATGAAGTAACTCTGGAAATCAGATTCTACTGTCTCCCAGGATCTGTTGTTACTGTTGCTTAGTATAGTTGTTGTAGTTTGTTTTTGACTTTTCTGAATGAATTCTGTATGGTCCCTATTCTTTGTCATGCTTGGCCACTGAATCCTCAGTTAGCCAAGTAGTCAGCAAATGATAGAATAGAGATTTCCTTAAATGCCTGGAATCAATAAATCTCCCAATATTTTCCAAGGGACTCTGTATATATTGGAGCATGTCTTTAATGTTTATCTAGGTAGTTTAAAACTTTGCTTAAACTTCATTTTCTGCTTACACAGAGCCTCAAGATCAAATAGAAGTGAAATCTTAGGGCCTTCCCAAATCTTTCCTGTAAATGTGTACATCTCTGCATTTGTGTGACTTTGTAGATTGCCAAGAATATGTTGGAACATTTCAAAGTTCTTGTGAACATCTTATTCCTCACCTTTTGGCTTAGACTGTTTCTCCTAACTACTACGCATTGCCTCAATCAGTCATGACATTAAAAGAGTTGCCAGTAAATATTTTCATCAAATGCCAATTTAGGAGCAGCTTTTAGCACCAGGCAAGCTCTGATCAGATCTCATAAAAACAAGCCTATTGAGTACCTCTGCCAACAAACCATGAGACATGTAAAATGTCTTTGTGAATTAGGTTCATTTTCTCTTCATTTTTTGGGAATCTGTGATGTTATTGTCAATACTACCATTGAGATAGGAAACAAGGATGCATCTATAGTAAATTAAAATGCCATAAGGTCACATTCTTACCAATATTCTGCCATCGTTTTTGCATAAATGTTTTCCAGGTTGCTGTGAACTTTTGATTCATTTCTTAACTTCTGAAAAAAATCTGTTCTGACAATTTTTGTGTTTTTTTCCCACTGATGTTATGAGAGGCAAATTTTCAGAGATTCTTACTACATTATTTTTGCTGATGTCACCCAGTCATGACATCTTAGTGCAGCCATCATGAAGAGGGAAGGGGCAAAGAAGGGGAGTGGATAACTCCAAGGATATTTCTGGCATGTTGGATACAATGCTTTTCCTTCTATATCATTGGTCAAAGTAGCTATAAGGCAGTCCAGGAAACATTTATTCATAGTGGCTATATACCCTGCTAAAAATCAGGGCCCATTGTTGAGCAACCAGAAGAGAATGGTTATTATGTAAAAAAAACAAAAAACAAAAAACAAAACTGGAGCTACAGTATTTTCTTTTTTTTTTTTTTAACATTTATTTATTTTTGAGACAGAGACAGAGCATGAACGGGGGAGGGTCAGAGAGAGGGAGACACAGAATCCGAAACAGGCTCCAGGCTCTGAGCTGTCAGCACAGAGCCCGACGCGGGGCTCGAACTCATGGACCATGAGATCATGACCTGAGCCGAAGTTGGCCGCTTAACCGACTGAGCCACCCAGGTGCCCCCAGCTATGGTATTTTCTTACACACAACACATTTCCTATTGCCCAAGTGAAGCTCCTAATTCTATTCTCATATCATCCTCATATCCTTTTTTTTTTTTTTTTTTTCCTGTGAGGGGACTCTAAGTCAGGAATGACCTATGGTGTCATCCGACCTCATCATTCTGTTCTGTTAATGTATCCCTTTTAACCAGCCCATTGTTGAAGATTTCTGTGTGGTAAACTGTCCTGTCCTGTCCATCTGGCTCAGATATGGCTTCTTATAGCATAGAAATGTAAAAAAAAAATAAATAAATTGAAAAATGAAGATAAAAAGAAATTCATCAATGTTTTACTTGTAGCTATAATCAAACACTGCTTGGCAAGAATTGCACAGATTATCTGACTTCTCATGGGAGTAAGTTGTTTGTTTAGACTAGCTAAAAGACACTGGGATTGCCTCTGTATTTTCTCTCATAGAATTTTGCCAAAAACAGTAAAATGGAGGCAGAAACAGCAAACGATCAGAAAACACCAATAATAAAGTTTTTTTTTTTTCCTGACCATCTTCCCTGTCACTACACAGCTGATTATCATGTTGTTCTCCCACCAAGTGATATCTGGATTAATATTTTTATCTCTGCAAAACAGGGCACCAGGGTTTTATCCTTTAATACCTGAGTTCTTGAAATCTATCTCCACTGTGATCTGGATGTGAGGAATCCATAGACAACTTTTGGCTCCAAAACAGAATTGTTCTTTCCCACCTGCACCAGCATGATTTATGGACTAATTTTCCTCTTGACATAAACAACACTAATTATGAGACACTGGGCTTCCTGCTTCAGCTGCCCTGGGGTAAAACATGTTCATTTCTATACTTGTCACCTGAAATGAGAGTCTCTACTTCAAGGGCTTTATTGTTGCCTTCCAAAATCTCTAGTGGGTGTGTCTGTTGGCTGAAACTTTTGTCAGTGTATCAAACCATATGTGTTAGGCTGTTTGGATAATGTAGTAATTGCTTCTCCAGACTTTATCATGCAGTAAAGTTTGTTATTGGAGGTTAAAATGATATTTAGGGACTTTTTTTTAAAATTTAACTTTATTTTTTATTTTTTAAAATTTACATCCAAATTAGTATATAGTGAAGCAATGATTTCCATAGATTCCTTAATGCCCCTTACCCATTTAGCCCATCCTCCATCCCACAACCCCTCCAGCAACCCTCAGTTTGTTCCCCATATTTATGAGTCTCTTTTGTTTTGTCCCCCTCCCTGTTTTTACATTATTTTTGTTTCCCTTCCCTTATGTTCATCTGTTTTGTCTCTTAAAGTCCTCATATGAGTGAAGTCATATGATTTTTGTCTTTCTCTGACTAATTTCACTTAGCATAGAACCTTCCAGCTCCATCCACGTAGTTGCAAATGGCAAGATTTCATTCTTTTTGATTGCCAAGTAATACTCCATTGTATATGTATACCACCTTTTCTTTATTCATTCATCCATCGATGGACATTTGGGCTCTTTCCATACTTTGGCTATTGTTGATAGTGCTGCTATAAACATGGGGGTGCATGTGTCCCTTTGAAACAGCACACCTGTATCCCTTGGATAAATGCCTAGTAGTGCAATTGCTGGGTCATAGGGTAGTTCTATTTTTAGTTTTGTGAGGAACCTCCATACTGTATTCCAGAGTGGCTGCACCAGCTTGCATTGCCACCAACAATGCAAAAGAGACCCTCTTCTCCGCCCCCTCACCAACATCTGTTGTTGCCTGAGTTGTTAATGTTAGCCATTCTGACAGGTATAAGGTGGTATCTCATTATGGTTTTGATTTGCATTTCCCTGATGATGAGTGATGTGGAGGCTTTTTTCATGTGTCGGTTGGCCATCTGGATGTCTTCTTTGGAGAAGTGTCTATTCATGTCTTTTGCCCATTTCTTCACTGGATTATTTGTTTTTTGGGTGTTGAGTTTGATCAGTTCTTTATAGATTTTGGATACTAACCCTTTATCTGATATGTCATTTGCAAATATCTTCTCCCATTCCATCAGTTGCCTTTCAGTTTTGTTGATTGTTTCCTTCGCTGTGCAGAAGCTTTTTGTTTTGATGAGGTCCCAGTAGTTCATTTTTGCTTTTGTTTCCCTTGCCTCCAGAGACGTGTTGAGTAAGAAGTTGCTGTGGCCAAGAACAAAGAGGTTTTTGCTTTCTTTCTCCTCGAGGATTTTGATGGTTTTCCATCTTACATTGAGGTCTTTCATCCATTTTGAGTTTATTTCTGTGTCTGGTGTAAGAAAGTGGTCCAGGTTCATTCCTGGTGTCCAGTTTTTCCACTCACTCGCTGTCCAGTTTTTCTAGCACCACTTCCTGAAGAGACCGTCTTTATTCCATTGGATATTCTTTCCTGCTTTGTCAAAGATTAGTTGCCCACACGTCTGTGGGTCCATTTCTGAGTTCTTTATTCTATTCCATTGATCTGAGTGTCTGTTTTTGTGCCAGTACCAAACTGTCTTGATGATTTCAGCTTTGTAGTATAACTTGAAGTCTGAGATTGTGATACCTCCTGCTTTCGTTTTCTTTTTCAAGATTGCTTTGGCTATTTGGAGTCTCTTCTGGTTCCATACAAACTTTAGGATTATTTGTTATAGCTCTGTGAAGAGTGCTGGTGTTACTTTGATAGGGATGCATTGAATATGTAGATTGCTTGGGGTAGTATCAACATTTTAACAATATTTGTTCTTCCTATCCAGGAGCATGGAATCTTTTTCCTTTCTTTTGTGTCTTCTTCACTTTCTTTCATAAGCTTTCTATAGTACTCAGTGCATAGATTTTTCACCTCTTTGGTTAGATTTATTCCTAGGTTTGTATGGCTTTTGGTGCAACTGTGAATGGGATCGATTCCTTGATTTCTCTTTCTGTCGCTTCATTGTTGTTGTATAGGAATGCAACCGATTTCTGTGCATTGATTTTATATACTGCAACTTTGCTGAATTCATGAATCGGTTGTAGCAGTTTTTTGACGAATCTTTTGGGTTTTCCATATAGAGTATCATGTCATCTGCAAAGAGTGAAAGTTTGACCTCCTCCTGGCCGATTTGGATACCTTTTTATTTCTTTGTGTTGTCTGATTCCAGATGCTAAGACTTCCAATACTATGTTGAATAACAGTGGGGAGAATGGACATCCCTGTCTTGTTCCTGACCTTAGGGGGAAAGCTCTCAGTTTCTCCCATCAAGGATGATATTAGTGTTGGGTCGCTAGTATATGGCTTTTATCATCTCGAGGTATGCTCCTTCTATCCCTACTTTCTTGAGGGTTTTTATCAAGAAAGGATGCTGTATTTCGTCCAAGCTTTCTCTGCATCTATTGAGAGGATCATATGGTTCTTGTCCTTTCTTTTATTGATGTGATGAATCACGTTAATTGTTTTGTGGATATTGAACCAGCCCTGCATCCCAGGTATAAATCCCACTTGGTCGTGGTGAATAATTTTTTTCATGTATTGTTGGATCTGGTTGGCTAATATCTTGTTGAGGATTTTTGCATCCATGTTCATCAGGGAAATTGGTCTACAGTTCTCCTTTTTAGTGGGATCTCTGTCTGGTTTTGGAATCAAGGTAATGCTGGCTTCATAGAAAGATTTTGGAAGTTTTCCTTCCATTTCTATTTTTTGGAACAGCTTCAAGAGAATAGGTGTTCACTCTTCCTTAAATGATTGGTAGAATTCCCCTGGAAAACCATCTTGAACTCTTGTTTTTTGTCAGATTTTTGATTACTAATTAAATTTCCTAACTGGTTATGGGTCTGTTCAAATTTTCTATTTCTTCCTGTTTCAGTTTTGGTATTGTATATGTTTCTAGGGATTTGTCCATTTCTTCCAGATTGCCCATTTGAGTGGCATATAATTGATCATACTATTCTCTTATTACTGTTTTTATTTCTGCTGTGTTGGTTGTGATTCCTCCTCTTTCATTCTTGGTTTTATTTATTTGGGTCCTTTCCTTTTTCTTTTTGATCAAACTAGCTAGTGGTTTATCAATTTTGTTAATTCTTTCAAAGACCCAGCTTCTGGTTTCATTGATCTGTTCTACTGGGTTTTTTTTTTGTTTTTTTTTTGTTTTGGTTTTGATAACATGAATTTCTGCTCTAATCTTTATTATTTCCTGTTTTCTTCTGGTGTTGGGTTTTATTTGCTGTTGTTTTTCCAGCTCCTTAAGGCATAAAGTTAGGTTGTGTATCTGAGATCTTTCTTCCTTCTTTAGGAAAGCCTGGATTGCTGTATACTTTCCTCTGATGACCGCCTTTGCTGTCCCAGAGGTTTTGGATTGTGGTGTTATCATTTTCATTGACTCCCATATACTTTTTAATTTCCTCTTTAACTGCTTGGTTAGCCCATTCACTCTTCAGTAGGATGTTCTTCAGTCTCCGAGTATTTGTTACCTTTCCAAATATTTTTGTGGTTGATTTTGAGTTTCATAGCATTGTGGTCTGAAATTATGCACGGTATGATCTCGATCTGTTTGTACTTGCTTAGGGCTGATTTATGTCCCAGTATATGGTCTATTCTGGAGAATGTTCCATGTGCACTGGAGAAGAATGTATATTCTGCTGCTTTAGGATGAAATGTTCTGAGTATGTCTGTTAAGTCTATCTTTTCCAGTGTGTCATTCAAAGCCATTGTTTCCTTGTTGATTTTGTGATTAGAGGATCTGTCCATTGCTGTGAGTGGGGTGTTGAAGTCTCCTACTATTATGGTATTACTATCGATGAGTTTCTTTATGTTTGTGATTAACTGATTTATATATTTGTGTGCTCTCACATTTGGCGCATAAATGTCTACAATTGTTAGGTCTTCTTGGTCTATAGACCCGTTGATTATGGTATAATGCCCTTCTGCATCTCTTGATACAGTCTTTATTTTAAAGTCTAGATTGTGGGTTATAGGTATGGCTACTCTGGCTTTCTTTTGTTGACCATTAGTCTGATAGATGGTTTTCCATCCCCTTATTTTCAATCTGTAGGTATCTTTAGGTCTAAAGTGGGTCTCTTGTAACAGCATATAGATGGGTCTTGTTTTCTTATCCATTCTGTTACCCTGTGTCTTTTGATTGGAGCACTGAATCCATTGACGTTTAGAGTGAGTACTGAAAGATATGAATTTATTACCATTATGATGCTTGTAGAGTTGGAGTTTCTGGTGGTGTTCTCTGGTCCTTTCTGATCTTTTGTTGCTTTTGATGTATATATATATATATATATATATATATATATATATCAAACATATATATATGTATATGTATATATACACACACACACATTCATGTTTTCTCCCCTCAGAGAGTCCCTCTTAAAATTTCTTGCAGGGATTGTGTAGTGGTCACAAACTCCTTTAATTTTTGTTTGTCTGGGAAACTTTGATCTCTCCTTCTGTTTTGAATGACAGCCTTGCTGGATAATGAATTCTTGGCTGCATATTTTTATGATTCAGCACACTGAATATATCCTGCCACTCCTTTATGGCCTGCCATGTTTCTGTGGATAGGTGTGCTGCATACCTGATCTGTCTTCCATTGTAGGTTAGGAACTTTTTTCCCCTTGCTGCTTTCATGATTCTCTCCTTGCCTGAGTATTTTGTGAATTTGACTATGATATGCCTTACTGATGGTCAGTTTTTGTTGAATCTAATGGAAGGCCTCTCTGCTTCCTGGATTTTGATGTCTGTGTCTTTCCCCATGTTGTGAACATTTTCTGCTATGATTTCCTCACATAACCCTTCTACCACTATTTCTTTCTCTTCCTCTTCTGGGACCCCTATGATTCTGATGTTTTTCCCTTTTTAATGGGTCACTGATTTCTCTAATTCTTAAATCATGATCTTTTGCCTCAATCTCTCTCTTTTTTTTCTGCTTCATTATTCTCTATAAGTTTGTCCTCTATATTGCTGATTCTCTGTTCTGCCTCGTCCATCCTTGCCGCTGCTGCATCCATCTGTGATTGCAGCTCAGTTATAGCATTTTTAATTTCATTCTGGCTATTTTTTACTTCTTTTATCTCTGCACAAAGGGATTCTAACCTATTTTCGACTCCAGCTAGTATTCTTATTATTGTGATTCTAAATTCTGGTTCAGACATCTTGCTTGTGTCCATGTTGGATAAATCCCTGGCTGTCATTTCTTCGTGGTCTTTCTTTCCTTCGTTTTATCATTTTGAAGGGAGAAAAGGAATTAATGAGGTAGAAAAATTGAAATTAAAAAAATTAAAATTAAGAAAATATTAAAATTAAAAATTAAAACCACACACACACACACACACACACACACACACACAATTGAATAAATGATGCAAGATCCTAGGTGTGTTTTGGTCTGGGTGTAGAAAGTGGTTTGACAGATTAGAGAAACAAACAAAAAAAAAGGGGGGGAGAGAAAAAAAAGCAAATCGTTTGAGAATTTGAAAAAATGAATACACTAAAGTAGACTAAAATACACAAAAGTAGAGAATATACTAGAAAAAAATTGTAGAAAAATATTTTTAATAAAAATTAAAAAGAAATATGAATTTTTCATCTGTATTTAAGAAAAAAGAAACTAAAAGGAGAAAAAAGATTAAAAAAATAAAAAATTGAAACATTATATAAAAGCAAAAAACATAATAATAAAAAGTAAATAAAAATATTTTTAAAAGAAATTGAAAGTAAAAATGAAGTTTTTGTCTTTCTGTATTCAAGAAAAAGAAAAGAAATGAAAAAAAGAAAAAGAAAGAAAAAAAGGAAATTGTTTGAAAATTTGAAAAGGTGAGTATACTGAAGTAGACTACAATATAATGATGGAAGTAAAGTAGAATTTGAAAACATTTACACAAAAGTAAAAAATATAGTAATTAAAATTAAAGACATATTTTTAATAAAAATTGAAAATAAAAATGAGTTTTTTCTCTTTCTGTATTCAAGAAAAAGAAAAGAATTGTAGAAGAGAAAAAGGAAAAAGAGAGAAAGAAAAACCAATTGAATAGGTGAACCTGTTAACAGATTGAAGTAGGACTGAAATTGCTTCGTTTCCACTAGAGGTCAGTCCATGTAGCTCTTTATAGTTCGTAAATTAAGTTGGCAGTGAGGTTTCTTTTTTTTTTTTTTAACGTTTTTATACAGAGCATGAACAGGGGAGGGTCAGAGAGAGAGGGAGACACAGAATCTGAAACAGGTTCCAGGCTCTGAGCTAATCAGCACAGAGCCCGGCACGGGACTCGAAATCATGGACCACGAGATCATGACCTGAGCTGAAGTCGGATGCTTAATTGACCAAGCCACCCAGGTGCCCCAACATTTGTGTTCTTGAAGAGCGAAGTTGGCCCAGTTGTGCAGGGCTCCGTGTAACAGCTCCGCCCTCCCCTAGATGGCGCTGCTAGCCTACTGGGGTGAATTGTTGCGGTGCTCATCAGTGCGCATGCACATGAGCGGGAGCGGTGAAAATTGGGGCCACCCAGTCTGTTCTCCCCGATAGCAATCACACACAGGTCCTCCGTCTTCAGCTGTCATCCACTCCCCGCTTTTCCATTCTCCATGACCAGGCCCCAGGTAGTACTTCTCTCCCAAGTTTTGTCTCAGATGTGGCTGTTTTCCCCAGCCCTTTACTTCTGAAGGACTGTGGCTTTGACCCGCTCCGCCCCTCTGTGGGAGGGTCTCACTGAGCAATGGCCGAGTGTTGGCTGCACCCAGGAATGCCTGCTGGACCCTGCTGTTGCCGGTGCCCCGAGACTGCGGCCAGGTGACAGCCCGCCCCCCCCAAAAAATCATGAGACAGTGTAGCCTCAGCGTTTCAGGATCTTGTAAAATTGCAACACACATCTGGCACCAGGCTTCACCCTTAACGACCTTGCCCCAGCACCAGCGAATATGTCTGCCTTCCGGAGTCTGCTGGGACCAGGTGGCTTCAACAGTCTCTACCAAGTGTCCTTCCAGCAGTGGAACCGCTTTTCCCCGTGTGGCCCGAGAACCTCCTGGACCCCACTCTTTTCCTGGGGATTCACCCTTCCCACCAGAGCACCGTCAGGTATAGAGCTGCTGAGTTGCAGCCTTTACACTCCCCTTGTTTACAGTCTTAATGGAATTTAAACCCTCTCCTTTCTCCTTTCTCCCTTTTTAGTTTAGTCCTTGCGGCTGTTTCAAATTTTCTACCCTCTCTCCAGCTGCTTTTTGGGAGTGGTGCTTTTCCCGTATGCTCCCCCCTCCCCAGTCTCTGCCTTCTCTCTGCCCACAAAAGGGGTTTCCTACCTTTCGGGGCTTCTTGCTCCCCAAGATCAGCTCTTCGTGTCGCAAAGCTGCTGAATTCTGTGGTTCAGGTTGTGCAGATTGTTGTGTGAATCCTCAGATCAGTTTTCTAGGTGTGCAGGATGGTTTAGTGTTGGTCTGGCTCTATTTCATGGACACGAGACACAAAAAGCTTCCATGCTCTTCCACCATCTTGGCTCCTCCCCCTTGAGTGACTTGAGTTTTAATATCTGCCCCAAATCCAAGGCAGCGAAGTCATGGTACAAAATATATTAATACTGTATCTATTGACAGCTACAGCTATAGTGTATGTTGTGGGACAGAGGAAGACAGAGAATAGAAAATGACAAGGGTATCTTGCTTTGAAATAGAAGGGGCGCCTGGGTGGGTCAGTCAATTAAGCATCTGACTTTGGCTCAGGCCATGATTTTGTGGTCTGTGAGTTTGATCCCCGTGCCAGTCTTTATGCTGACGGCCCAGAGCCAAGAGCCTGCTTTGGATTCTGTGTCTCCCTCTCTCTCTGCTCCTCCCACCCTCATGCACTGTCTGTCTCTATCTCTCAAAAATAAACACTAAAAAAAAAAAAAAAAGAATTAGAAGAGAGAGTGGGGAGTTATACTAATTAGGTAGATCAAATTACCCACTGCAAAAAAAGTAATTTGCTTTCATTTGTTCTTTCTCTCCCCATTCTTCTCTTTCTTTTTCTCTCCCTTTCTCTCTCTCTTTTTTTAATTTTTATTCCCCTATCTTTATTCTTTTAGGTTATCTTTCTTCTAATAACAATGCATCTTATTTATGTTATTAATAACAATACGTGTTATTCTATGTTCCATATCACAGAACTTTTATGGAATTCTGTGAGATATTTAAAGAAGAGTTAATACCTATTCTTTTCAAACTGTTCCAAAAAATAAAAATGGAAGGAAAGCTTCTAAACTCATTCTATGAAGCCAGTATTACCTTGATTTCAAAACCAGACAGAGACCCCACTAAAAATGAGAACTACAGGCTAATATCCCTGTAGTATTGCTGTATTCCAAGATACCAGTAATTCAAATTCAACAGTACATTAAAAGAATTATTGACCATGAGCAAGTGGGATTTATTCCTGGGCTGCTGGGCTGGTTCAATATTCACAAATCAATCAAAGTGATACACCACATTAATAAAAGAAAGGATAAGAACCATATGATCCTCTTATTGTAGAGTTCTGTGATAAAGTTTCAAATTGATTCATTTAAAAATCATATGAAAAACAAGATAAATCATTTTTAGATAGTTACTGAGTAATACTAAATCAATGGTGGGATTAAGTCTAATAACTGTTAATCTGCTTGTTTTTGATGTTTTACATTACACTAAACTGTTTATGACTCCCTTAGGTAATAGTTACCCACTGGCACCTCATATAATACTGGCTTATGGGCAGGCTGTTATCTTGAAAATTTATGACATCCATCCTCTTCCTTTCTTTATTTCCTTTTATTGTTCTTTATGTTAAATTCTAAAAATTAGAAAAGGGAAAAATTTTTTAAGTTGACACAACTTTTTAAAAAAAAATTAATGTTTATTTTTGAGACAGAGAGAGAGAGAGAGAGAGAGAGGGAGAAGGGAAGGGGCAGAGAAAGAGGGAGATGCAGAATCTGAAGCAGACTCCAGGCTCTGAGCTGTCAGCACAGAGCGCGATGCAGGGCTTGAACTCACTAGCAGTGAGATGATGACCTGAATCGAAGTTGGATGCTTAACTTCATGGTTGAGCCACTCAGGCATCCCAAACAATTTTGTTTTTAATTTTCTGAAACATACCTGAGAAAATCATCGAAGAGCTGAGGCTCTTCATCTAAGGAAATCATTATAATCTTTAGTACATACTCTCTAATACTAAGTCAGTGTGGCTTATTCTGACCAGTCAAACATATGTCAAGCATATGTTAGCTTCTAGAACACTTTAAAAAATTAAATTTCATGAAATGAAGACTAATTACACACTTTAATACTTTAACAAGTATTTAAAAAAGAGACTGCCTGGAATTCATTATTCATTTTAATTTAAAACATATTTTTTACCCTTTGTCCTAAAGGCATTGTCTTCTCTGGCAAATTTCTTAGAGACATGTCACTTGGCAAACATAAAGTAGCTCTAAAAAATCCTTTATTTTGTGAATTTATTTTCCTTTCAAATTCTTTTACTACTTTTTGTTCACTGACACAAAAGATTGAACAATGACATGAAATAATATATTGCTCCCTGGAGAATTACTCATTATCTGTTAGACATTCATCAAGTGTTATTAAGTATTTAAAAATGCAAAAAGCATAGCTCATTAGTGACAAAAGCTTTCATATAATTAGTAGAATGAATATAATAAGTTGAAAAAATCTGTCTCCACGAAGAGAACGTCTTTGGGAAAATGTAAAAGACTGAAAGAAATATAAGTACCTTATTTATTCTCCCAACTATACTGTTTTGAATGGAGTATTGGTTAAAATAAGTCCCAATTGGATTGTATCAGAATACTGATGTATCTAAGTGTCATCTTCTAGACACTGACAGTCTTACTCGTACAGAAAGTGTGTATGTGTGGGGGGAAATACTGGTATTTGAAGTGAATATTCTTTAGTTACAAGCTTAAATTATAATAAGAATAATATCCTTAGGTTTGTGTTCTAGGCCAGAATGAGAAAATAAGGCAATAAAAGTACCTGATGATAATGAAAAGAATGAAGGGGAGAAAAGACTTATCTTATTTTAAAGATGTTCTTAAAGATGGAATTGGGTATTTCATTTTCTTTTCTTTTTCTTTTTTTTTTTTTTCAGGATAGCCCTTGTGGTATCCCATGTTAGTTTTTCTTTTGGTGCTGTGACATTTCACAATAACGTGCCTTGGTTAGGTTTACTTAGGGGTATATTTTCCTTGAGGTGCTCAAAATTGCATGAGGATATTCTATTTTCTTTTGACTTTTTCTTTATAAATCAGTAGTCCCAATCAAAGAAAGAAACAATTTATACTGTTTTAGGTTGCTTGGAACAATGATTTATTCTATCTAAACACATTTTGGGGGAAGCCAAGATTTGAATAGAGATAAAATGTCAGGTTAAAACCCTGCTTTATTTCTTACTGGCTGCGTGATATTTGTCAAATTGCCAATATCATTGAGACTGTGATTGTTCAGTTTAAACAAGGATCATGATGTCTATATTTTAAGGTTGTTTTGATGGTTAAAGGTGATAGCATAGAGGAGAGTGTCTACAAAAACAAATGAAGTACAATATGTTCATAAAGAAGATAGTTTCCTCTTTCACTTCATTTGTGTGGCTCTTGATTTTTCATTTCACTTAATACCATAGATAAATATTTCAGAGTTGAGTAATGATCCCTTTTTAAGAAATGGAAGGAGTTTGATAGGCACAGACTTACTAAGTAGTTTTATTTAATGAAAAATGCCCTGTAATTGTGAATTATTACTGCAAAAGAAACATTCATCTATATTATTGACTTAGCAATAGTAAACCTTCATCTGGAGATGTCTGCTATCATTCATAGCTGTAAATGAGCTGATTATATATACATGTTTTGTTATCTCAATTGCTGTTGTAACCCCCACTTCAAGAATTATGAGCATTTTATATATGAGCATCCAGGACTATAATGCATTTTGTAATATGAGGAGAACTGCTTGTGTCTCCTTCCTTAATACCATTCTATAGATTTATAGTCCCTCTGCCTGACAGATATCCTCTTCATATCCTTTTTTTTTTTTTGAGAGAGAGAGAGATAGCAAGAGCATGGGGGAGCATGGAGAAGGGGCAGAGGGAGAGGGAAAGAATCTCAAGCAGACTTCATGCCTGACATGGGGCTCAATCTCACCACAGTGAGATAATGACCTGAGCTGAAATCAAGGGTTGGATACTTAATTGACTGGGCCACCCAGGTACTCCTCTCTTCATATCCTTTTGATTTAGCTGTTGATTATTAGGACTTAGAAAACTACTTTTATTTAAGCTGTACCTCTGTGTACCTTATTAATTAGGTGGTGCTTAACTTTACAGAAACCCATATTTTGTAACTGACAAAATATTATTTGCGTTATCATTGATGTTACAATACAAAATAAGATTTAGACCCTAATCTGGCCTTCTTTATCCTCCCTACTCATAGGTCTTTAGACCCTAATTCTACCATTGGGAAATTAGTTTGAGAAACAGTATTTTTGACCAATGATTTGCAATATGTTGAGAAGCATGGGTTTAATTGTGCTTACTTGAAATAAGGTTGAACACATGACCTACTAGTGTGTCCCATTCTTAGGGTGACTTGTGTTGCCTGGTTTGTATAGAAGAGCTAGTCAAATTAATTTGTATGAACAATTTGTAATTTGAATCAAGTGGTGATGTCACTTATACTTGGAGGAGGAGCACTCTAAGGCTTTGAGACCTTATCTAGGCTCAGTAAGTATGATTTCATCCATGTGAAACAATGACCATCATGGATGAAAAAGGAAGAATTACTCCATATTTCCTAACCTTCTCTAGGGTAGTATGACTTCTAGATGCACTAAGTTTATTCATGTAGACTATCCGTAATACTGTGATGCAGTTGTGACACTAAGTGGACATTACTGTCTACCTTACTGTAGACTTTGCACTTGCATGGACTATTTTCACCTTAGACACCAGCTATAGGTTACAGGGTTCCCAGGCCATCCACAGTTTTAAACAACTGGCTCCAAATTAAGTATTCCCACTACCTTCTCAGATTTGATAATTCACTAGTATTACTCATAGAACTCAAGGAAGCACTCTACTTATGATTGTACTTTTATTACAAAAGATTCAAGTGAAGACCAGCCAAAAGAAAGGACTCACTGGACAAAGTCAGGGAGGATCCTGATTATAGAGCTTCTGTGTTCTCTCTCTGTGGAGTCAGGAGATAGTTGCCTCCCGGCACATTGATGTGTTCAACTAGGAAGATCACCTGAGCCTCAATACCTAGAACGTTTTTGAAATTTTATTACATAGTCATAATTGATTGAATCATTAGCTGTGTCATCGAGTTCAATCTTCAGCCTTCCCTTTCCTCCATGGAAGTCAAGCTGATGTCACCTCAACATTCTAATCTCATGATTGGTCTTTCTGGCATGGCCAGCACCCATCCTGACACTATGTAAGGGCCTAACATGAGTCATATCATTAGCTTACACTAAAAAGGGGCCTACCCCCTTTTTAAATAAATAACAAATGTACTCTTATTACTGAGAAAATTCCAGTGGTTTAGAAGCTCTGTCCAAGGAACCTGAGACAAAGACTAGACACATTGTTTATTGTATAATACTAGCACTTAGTTGCAAGCTGGTATGGCTATGGATAATAGAATCAGAATTAAACACAGTATAAAAAGATCAAAGTAAGAGCCAGATGAAATTTAGTTAATTATAGGATACAAAAAGAATATGCATGGACTTTGAAGTCAGACCTGAATTTGAATTTTTATTCTAATATATACTTTGTGGTCATGAAATTATCACTTATTCTATATAACTATTAGTTTACTCGTTTATAAAATAAATAATACTAATATCCATTTATAAATATTGCTCTAGAAAATATAGTACATCCATGTCAAGGTACCTATTTAAATACTGTGATGATTAATTTTTTAAAAGCTCTTGCTTATTCTTTTTAAATTTTAAATTTTTTTGAAAGAGAGACAGAGAGAGAAAAAGAGAAAGCCAGCAGGGGAGAGGGGCGGAGGGAGAGCGAGAGAATCTTAAGCAGGCTCCACACTCAGCACTGAGCCTGACATGGGGCTCAATCCCACAACCCTGGGATCATAACCTGAGCTGAAATCAAGAGTCAGACACTCAACCAACTAAGCCACCAAAGTGCCCCAATGATGATTAATTTCAATGTCAACTTCGCTGGGCCATAAGGTATCCACATATTTGGGTAAAAATTATTCTGAATGTTTTTGTGAAGGTGTTTTGGATGAGATTGACAGTGAAATTTCTGAGTTTTGAGTAAAGCAAACTGCCTTTCTCAATGGGTGTGAGCCTCATCTAATCAGTTCAGGGCCTGAATAGAACAAAAAGACTGGCTTCTCCCAAGCAAGAGAGGATTCTCCAGCAGACTGCCTTCAGACTTCATTTTCAACATTGACTCTTCCTAGTCCTACAGGAGACAGCTTTTATACTCAAACTGGAACATTGGCTCTCTGGGTTTTCAGCCTGCCTGACCAGATTCTGGACTTGTAAACCTCTAAAATCATGTGAGCCCAATTCATTCACATACACACACACACACACACACACACACACACACACACACACACACACTCTCCTTTTGGTTCTGATTTTCCAGAGAACCTGACTAATATAAATACACCTTTTAAAATTATTATTTATTCACAATCACTGTTAATCCCAAGGTATTCCATATGAAACTTACTTCTCATCCATAGGTCATTAGATCATTGATCTTTGGATAAATGTATAGCTGAAAAGATGTCTATTTATGAATATTCCAGCATTCTAGAAGTTTTGTCATCTGATATTACAGTGATAAGCTGGGAAAATCAAATTACCTACTTAGAATGTTTGGTAGATATTTTAGATTCTGTGAAAAGATAAATCATTAAGCAATCTGATTAGAAGAAAGAAAAGATTGAATAACTTCACAAGCAAGACTGATGATAAGAAAGGAAATTATAATTCTGACATAGGAGTCAGGACTTGAATCCAAGCATTGTGGCTTCAAAAGTCAAGTTAAAAGTAGAGGATTAGACTTTCAGTTTTGGCTCGGACTTTTAAAAAGCTTGGAAGGGGCGAAGTTGTCACACCCATCCTATCTAGACAAGGTAATTCTGAAAGAAGTCTGGGGGCTTTATGCAATAAAGGCCTACAGTCCAAGAGGAAAACTTTATCAGTGTGTGGGTACAGAGCCTTGGGTAAAGGACATTCTTCTCTTTGCAGGCCCTCTGTCCTTCCAGTCTTACCTAAAGTGAGTGAGCACTTCATAGACCAGAGACATAAGGCCACCAAAAGTCTGTTTATTTTTTCTTAAGTCTTTTTAAAGTTTATTTATTTATTTTGAGAGAGACAGGGACAGCATGAGCAGGGGAAAGGTGGAAAGAGAGGGAGAGAGGGAATTGAAGCAGTCTCTGTGTTGTTAGCACAGAGCCCTGTGTGGGACTTGAACTCATGAAACTATGAGATCATGACCTGAACTGAAACCGAGAGTCAGATGCTTAATTGATTGAGCCACCAGGCACCCCACCAAAAGACTGTTTTAATAGAAATCTAATATTTCTAATCATCACATCCTACTATCATACCAACAGGATTCCAGTATAATAATAGTGGGCCATGGATGAAAAGCTGCAAGACATATACTGTCTCTGACTAGGAGTACTCAGGGAAGCCAAAATCAACAGAGGAGAATAAACCAAAGACATCAGAGAAATATGAAATCCCTGTACCTGTAACTATGGCAAATATTAAACAAAGAGAAACTCCTAGGCAGACTAATAAAATCCTCACACTAGTGACCATTTAACCTCAGTTTTCTGTTATCTGATACATGGCCAGCTTTTTTTTTTCAATATATGAAATTTATTGTCAAATTTGTTTCCATACAACACCCAGTACTCATCCCAAAAGGTGCCCTCCTCAATACCCATCACCCACCCCCCATCAACCCTCAGTTTGTTCTCAGTTTTTAAGAGTCTCTTATGCTTTGGCTCTCTCCCACTCTAACCTCTTTTTTTTTTTTTTTTTTTTTTTTTCCTTCCCCTCCTCCATGGGTTTCTGTTAGGTTTCTCAGGATCCACATAAGAGTGAAACCATATGGTATCTGTCTTTCTCTGTATGGCTTATTTCACTTAGCATCACACTCTCCAGTTCCATCCACGTTGCTACAAAGTGCCATATTTTGTTCTTTCTCATTGCCATGTAGTACTCCATTGTGTATATAAACCACAATTTCTTTATCCATTCATCAGTTGATGGACATTTAGGCTCTTTCCATAATTTGGCTATTGTTGAGAGTGCTGCTATAAACATTGGGGTACAAGTGCCCCTATGCATCAGTACTCCTGTATTCCTTGGGTAAATTCCTAGCAGTGCTATTGCTGGGTCATAGGGTAGGTCTATTTTTAATTTTTTGAGGAACCTCCACACTGTTTTCCAGAGTGGCTGCACCAATTTGCTTTCCCACCAACAGTGCAAGAGGGTTCCCGTTTCTCCACATTCTCTCCAGCATCTATAGTCTCCTGATTTGTTCATTTTGGCCACTCTGACTGGCCTGAGGTGATATCTGAGTGTGGTTTTGATTTGTTTTTCCCTGATGAGGAGAGACGTTGAGCATCTTTTCATGTGCCTGTTGGCCATCCGGATGTCTTCTTTAGAGAAGTGTCTATTCATGTTTTCTGCCCATTTCTTCACTGGGTTATTTGTTTTTCGGGTGTGGAGTTTGGTGAGCTCTTTATAGATTTTGGATACTAACCCTTTGTCTGATATGTCATTTGCAAATATCTTTTCCCATTCCGTTGGTTGCCTTTTAGTTTTGTTGGTTGTTTCCTTTGCTGTGCAGAAGCTTTTTATCTTCATAAGGTCCCAGTAATTAATTTTTGCTTTTAATTCCCTTGCCTTTGGGGATGTGTTGAGTAAGAGATTGCTACGGCTGAGGTCAGAGAGGTCTTTCCCTGCTTTCTCCTCTAGGGTTTTGATGGTTTCCTGTCTCACATTCAGGTCCTTTATCCATTTTGAGTTTATTTTTGTGAATGGTGTGAGAAAGTGGTCTAGTTTCAACCTTCTGCATGTTGCTGTCCAGTTCTCCCAGCACCATTTGTTAAAGAGACTGTCTTTTTTCCATTGGATGTTCTTTCCTGCTTTGTCAAAGATGAGTTGGCCATACACTTGTGGGTCTAGTTCTGGGGTTTCTATTCTATTCCATTGGTCTATGTGTCTGTTTTTGTGCCAATACCATGCTGTCTTGATGATTACAGCTTTGTAGTAGAGGCTAAAGTCTGGGATTGTGATGCATGGCCAGCTTTCAATAAAAATTTGCAATGATTGTCCGAAGCATAAAATATAATACTACATTGTTAAGACCCAAAGCAAGCATCAGAGCCAGACGCAAATATGAAACAGATATTAGAATGAATAGATGGATAATTTAAAATAACTATGATTCATATGTTAAGGACTCCAATGGAGGACTTAGATAAGAAAAAAAAAAACAGATGGGTACTGTAGCAGAGAGATGGAAATTCTGAGTCGAAAAGAAATGCTGTATCAAATTATATATGATATTGAAAAACAATGTTTTTGATAACATATTGAAACAGAAATGAAGAAAGCATTTTTTAAGCAAGTTTATTTATTTTGAGAGAGAGAGAGAGAGAGAGAGCAGACGTGCACGTGCATGAGTGGGGGAGGGGGGAAGCAGAAAGAGAGGGAGAAAGAGAGAATCCCAAGAAGGCTCCACACTGTCATGTAGAGCCCAAGGTGGGACTTGATCCCATGAACTGTGAGATGATGACCTGAGCTGAAATCAAGAGTCAGATGCTTAACTGACTGAGCTACCCAGATGCCCCTATATTCATTTTATCTGCAAAAAAAGGCTCCACTGCTCTCTTAAATTTCAATGAGATATTTGATATGGAAATGTTTGTGATCTCATGATACAGAAAAAAGTATTGTTATCTCTAACATGTTTTTTATTTTGTTTATTACTTATTTATTTATTTATGTTTATTTTTGAGAGAGAGAGAGAGAGAGTGAGTGAGAGAGAGTGAGCAGTGGAGGGGCAGAGAGAGGGAGACACAGAATCCAAAGCAGGCTCCAGGCTCTGAGCTGTTAGCACAGAACCCCATTGGGGCTTAAACCCACAAACCGTGAGATCAAGTGAGTTGAAGTCAGAAACTTAGCTGACTGAGCCACCTGGGCACCTCTCTAACATGTTTCTTAAAAGTTTGCTTTCTATAGAAGTCTAAAACTCAACTCTTAAGTTTATAAATTGGAATGTACTTAAAACCAAATTACATTTTTTGCCACCCTTTTTTTGGGTGTTAAGTTATGAATTTTTTCTTACAAATATGCATATTTGAAATCACAAGTCCAGTCACAGAAATCCACCAACATTTTAATTTTTTATATCTAGTTATTTTGATAATGGTCCTTAATTCTGGTGAGAAGATAAATTGCAAAATTCTTATGGAGAATGAAAATAGTACATTGAAATTGCATTTCTCAATGTAAGTGACTTAAATTAATTTGACATATAGCCCTACTTCTACATAAACGTCTTTAAACAGATTTTCAAAATTACAACTGACTTATCCTATTGTTTTCCATCTCCACCACTGTTGGTAGAAATATTTGCCCCACTTCTTAGAAATTTAGTTTTTGAAGTTTGGGAGGAAGGTCCTTTATCTACTTCTTTGTGGCTACATAATTTTAAGTAGGTTATTATCATCTTTGTAGAATTATATTAACTATCACTATAAATAGCTACATGTTTCAACTAGCATCCTCCTTGATAGTAGCTTATTCAACTAATTATGTGGAATTTTAAAGAGTTTCTTATTGTTATTAAGATTTCTTGTGTTTCTTAAAGGTCTTTGTTTCTTTAACAGAGCAGACTCTTTTTGCCTTAGCTTTTATGACTTGGTTAAAATGATACTTGAAAGTGATAATTCTTTCTAGATATAATTTTCTTCTAATTTAACTGTTTTATACTATCTCACAGGAAAGGCAGCTGACCCAATAAATAAGGTAATTTGTAAATGTCTGGGAGAACATTGTTGGGTCACATTTTCCAAAATCATAATTAAATCTAAATTAATAAATCTTGATTATCTGCAAGTATGTTAACAGTGATTAATTCTCAGCAAGGACCTGGGGTACTCATCCTCCTTTGGAGAGACCACAGAATAGGTAGTCAGTGATTAGAATGTTCATGCATCCTCTTTAGAGGAATTTGAGAGCAAAATCAGGAGCCTAGCCCACTCCCCAAATCAGTTCCAAGTCCCCAACAACCCATGGTGGGTGAGCTGAGTCTGATCTCACTTGAAAGTACAAGTTAGAAAGTCTATGTCCCTTGGGCAGTCTTAAGTATTGTTAATTTGCCAAGCCATATTTCTGATACCAGATTATCAAGATAACTAAAATTCCTGTAGTTTTCTGATCAGGGAAAAAGGAGAATGTTTTATGCTGGTTTGCAAATACTTTCTAGTACTATGTGTAGCCCAAAAGTTAGAAGAAATCATCAACTTTATGCTGAAAATTTATCCAGATTTTATTTTATGAATAAGCATGGTTTGTAGGAAAACCAAACTTAAAAATAAGAAGCCATAAACTAAATTTATGTTCAGCTAAAGGATTTTCCATTTGATCCATGCTAATCTCATTCAGGCTTGGGAGTTTTAAAATCATAAATAACATGTATATGTAGCTTCTGTAAATTTGTATTGTAATGAAATTTTGTAAGGTCTAGTCTTACTTAAGCCAATATGTAATTAGAAAATCCACTGCACAATAGTATTTTTTTAATTAAAAATTTTTTTTATTTATTTTTGAAAGAGAGACAGAGTGTGAGCAGGGGAGGAGTAGAGAGAGAGAGGGAAACACAGAATCCAAAGCAGGCTCCAGGCCCTGAACTGTCAGCACAGAGCCTGTTGCAGGGCTGGAACTCATGAACCGTGAAATCATGACCTGAGCCGAAGTTGGACACTCAACCGACTGAGCCACCCAGGCGCACCCCCCCCCCCCACTTTTTAAAATCTTTATTACCACTGCACAACGGTAGTATTTTGTTGTGAAAAATATCTGCTTTTACAATAGCTAATTATAACAAACTGTTATTAAGACAGAAGAAGCATTGAAAAAGTATAAGTCCAGCCAGAGAATAATCTTGACTAATCCCTTGAATCTCATTAAATGCCAGTCCATTGACATCAGTATGTGCGTTCAAAATAAAGTGATTTTTATGAACAGACTTACCTCATCATGAAATATATCTGATCCAGAACAGCACTTCTTAAACTGTGTTAAGAGCCTTTTTTTTTCCTTTGCTAACCCATTGTAGACCAATACATTTGTAAAATACAGAAAAAAATACTAGAAATACTAGAAAAATATGTCATGATCATGTCAACTTGCTATTAATGTTTCTAGACATCAAGTAGTATGGTGGTTTGAAAAACTCTGTGAAGGGCTGGATAGTAAAAAGTTTAGGCTTTTGGGCCATATGATTTCTGCCATATGATAACTACTGATTCTTCCATTGTAGTTCCAAAGTAGTCAGAGACAACATGTAAGTGAATGAGCATGACTATATTCCAATAGAATTTTATTTACCCAAAGGGGCAGCTGATTCATGAATTTTAGTGTGTAGACACCTGTTTTAAATGCTTACCCTCAGTTTTATACTTAATTCATTGTGGGTTAGGACCAGTTTGCAAACAGGCAGTGATCTGTGGACCTCACACAGAATGATGTTGACCTAGAAGAAACTGAAGAGCACAGCCACCCATTAGGAAGAATTTTGATGTCCCAAAATAAAGTTCACAGGTTTCTAAAATTCCCCTGTAATGGACCAGATAACCGTAGTACTGTCCTAAATTCTTGAAGTTTCAAATATGGATACATATTTGAATCTTCTATAGTGAGAGAGCCCTCTTCATATGTACTCTGTATAGGAGATCTATTCTAGCAAAGCTCTGATTACTTCTCTCTCTCTCTCTCTCTTTCTCATTCCCTCCAATAATCTGGATATGAAGAGTGCCATGGCCTTTGTCCTGACCAGCCTGTATTTGCCTGTTAGTGGGGTTGTGTGTGGCACTATGAAAACTAGTCTAGAATCAGCTACCAAATAATACCTGAATACCTTTATCCATGTTATGTAACAATTTGGTTCTGAGTCACAGTATGTACATTGTTTTTTGGTCTTTGCTTCTAATATCAAACTGGAAAATAAACCCAGATTTTCATTACATAAATGTCCTGGACACCATATAACTTTTTTCCTTTTTAACTTTTTACTACTTTCTCTTTAACAAAGTTCCTCTAAAAAGATGTTGAAGGTGTTAATAATATATAATGTCCAATTTTAGACAATTTTCCCCTTGTGATCTAGTAATTGTGAAAAAAAATGAAACTGTCTAATCAATCTCATTTAATGATGGATAACTATTGATATATTTATGTGGTGAGTTAATCACTAACACAACATTCTTGAAATACACAAAATGCCAACAATGATAGATCTTAAGAGACTCATTTATCAAATTTACAATATGGTTTTGGATATTATGTGAAGTATTTTTAAGGTGCGTGAAGGGAAAGGACAGTGAACTTGTAAATAACTTGAGAAAACAATGGAGAATGATACTATGAATTTTGTGGCTCAAGATCACCTAAAATGGATTTTTTTCTTTCTTATCTCTAGGATGAAATTCTAAAATAAGATCACCAGTGAACCAGGCTTTCCTTTCATCATCTTATACTGCTTGGTTACACTCATATTTAAGAAAATAGATATAAATAGGTGAACATGTTTCAGTTCACATGGGAAAATATGTATAGAGATTTGGAACCAATAAATGTCTTATTCAGAAACTGTGTAAATCATACAATTTCTTTTCAATGTTGAAATTTGCTTTAGGTAACACTAATCCAGCCCTTGGATAAACTTGCCTTAATTTCTCCAGGTGGGTGGGGTGGGGGGTGGGGGGGAAGAAACCATGAGGGTAAGGACTGTCAGATGTCGAAGTCTAATGGATGTTTATAGCATAGGCCATCACTTTGGGTCTCAGTATGAAGAGTGTCCTGATGAAGAGATGAAAACAGAATAATGTATCATTCCTGGAAGAGCAGTGTTAGTGACTACTCAAAGATTGGGTAGGTGTCAGGGTGAGGAAGAGTGATATGAGGGCTAGAATGAAAACATGTCACACAGAATTGAATTAATTTAAGATAATGCTATATATACATACTATCCAGCAAGAAAATATGCATCCTGGTGTGTGATACATATACTCCAGAAACACAATGTTTAAAATTTTTTTGATTAGTTTATTTGTTTTTTCAGAGAGAGAGAGAGAGCGAGCACAGGGGAGGGGCAGAGAGAGAGAAAGACAGAGAGAGAGAGATAATCCCAAGAAGGCTCCACGCTGTCAGCGTAAAGCCTGATACAGGGCTTGAACTCATAAACCATGAGATCATGACGTGAGCCAAAGTCAAGAGTTGGATGCTTACCTGACTGAGCCACCCAGGTGCCCCAGAAGCACACCATTTTTAATAACGAGCTTAAAACTGCTTGGAAACTACCAAAACTATTTTCTTCAGAACTCTCACAATAGTATGGATGAAAGTAGTCTAATTTTTCAAAGAATATCTGTCAGGAGACAGAATTGAGGTTTTTTTTTTTTTATCCTTAGAGGTTAATCTTTTCTTTGCTCCTGAAGAATAATGGAAAGTACACCTCAAATGATGTAGAAAATGATTTGGTAACACTTGGTGCTAATTAAGTTCTAAAAATATTTCATTTAACACATGCAACTTAACTGCTGCATTTATTATTGAATAAATACCAGTCATACTATTACATAGATTTTTAAGAGTGAAATTGTGTAGATCATACAACCTTTAAGAGCTTATTCTGCTAATAATAACCATAATTAGTATTTAGGTGGCTTTAAGAGTTTATAAATATGGCCACTTTATGTTATAATCTATTTTATTTCTTATTTTTCCAGAAAATTTTCATCCTTTGGTATCACTAAGACTAAAATAATACTGTCTAATGATAGTCATCTCTGGAAGTAGTTTTTATTTATTTATTTATTTTATTTTATTTTTTATTTTTAAAAACTTTTTTTTCAACGTTTATTTATTTTTGGGACAGAGAGAGACAGAGCATGAACGGAGGAGGGGCAGAGAGAGAGGGAGACACAGAATCGGAAACAGGCTCCAGGCTCTGAGCCATCAGCCCAGAGCCTGACGTGGGGCTCGAACTCACGGACCGCGAGATCGTGACCTGGCTGAAGTCGGATGCTCAACCGACTGCGCCACCCAGGCGCCCCTGGAAGTAGTTTTTAAAGATCATAAAAGTTAATGGTAGAAATACACTCCATTATGTTTTTTTCTTCCTATGGCAAAATAAGTACAGTAATGATGTTGGATAAATAAAATTACTAACATATCTCCTACCACTATACTAAAATGACATTACACTGAGAGGCAATGTTTCTAAAACTAATAATATTTTTCAGATAACATAACTCAGATCATCATTTATAATCATGATAGGCATAAACATCTACAAAAAATAAGGATATTGTCTTAAAATGTCCATTACAGTCCACATAATTAAAATAGATTCATTCTGATAATATCCATTCAGCCTTTTTTCCCCCAGTGCTTTATTGTCAATTAAAATAAATATTTTCTCCTAATTAATTGAGCCAAATTCTTTTACTCTTTATTATAAGTTATATACAAAGTGCTTCAGAGAACAGGAGGATGGTTATAAGTGTATATGCTCTAAAAGGTTTGTTGCATATGAAATCATTTTTACTTTAGGATGGAACAAAAAAATTGATATTTTTCTTTCTCCTTTCTGTCTTTTGAAATTAAGTTTATTCTAGGAGTCACGTGAGCTGAAGAGTGTGCTTTACGATTTTTCCTTAGGGACACGAGGAAAAGGACATGGGGACTTAATAGTGATTCTGATTTTATTTTATCTGAGACAATGATTATTTGCAAAGGATATAAAGTAATAAAATCCAATTCAGGGAAGCTTTGTCTTGGCTGTGACGGCTGAAGAATCATCTGTGGCTAAACATACTTTCTGAGGTCATGATCAGTTTTACGGGTATTCAGGAAACCTGGCGGAGTTTAGGTAAGATATGGTCTTAGTGGTTAATGCATTGAATTAATCATGGGTTGTTTTTTTTTTTTCATTTTCTGTAATTTATGATGCTTTGACTTTTTGACTTCTTGGGGTTCTTCCTGGCCAGTCTGGGAGAGACTGTGACTCCCAGGGTTTGCTAATTCCTAGAGATGGTAAACAATTTGCCTGCTAGCATTACTTATGTATGCAAACCAACCAATTCAAAGCTTATATACCCAACCACCTTCTTTATCTAACTTTCACACAGCAAGCCGATATTTCTCATGCCTTAAATCACTCTAGGGCCAGATACTGGGCAACTTGAGACCACTCCTGTAGCCCATATCCTGTCAAAAGCATTCAAAGTATCCCGTTCTAAACTTGTTCAAACTTGCCAACCCTGCCTAACCCACTCTTTCCTGCAGAAACCACAATAAAGACTCTGGGCTTTACTTTCTCCATCACTTCTTCTGCCTCTTGACAGTCCCTGCTGTTTCCCTCTACGACACTGACCTGTGTGGCATGCTCCTGTTTCTTGAGGATTGTAGCTGATAAGCTCTTCTTTCAAAGGCTGTTCTGTTTGTCACCTTACTATACATGATTAAAACAAATCCTGAGTATATTTTAATACATGTACCAATTCATTGTTCTCTAGATAAGGTATTTGTTTTATGTAAGATGGTCAGAATGGAGATGTTGCTACTTGGACTCTTTGCTATCTTTTACAATTACCCTAGGACTAGAATACCTAGGCTATTTATTTACAATCCCAACAGCAAATAATGAATTAAAAAATGAGAGCTTCTTTAACTGTAGAACATGAAAAGATATCTTAGAAATTGCCACATAAATTTAAAGAAGTGCATCACTTCTTTAAACTTGGGGATCATATATTTATTTCATATTACTTTTTGATAGTTAAAATTTGAAGGAATATCTGGCAAACATTAAAGCAATAAAGTTCAGGGCTATTTATCTTTGCCAAGAACATAGATTTTGCTAATTAGAGACTGTACTAACTACTATTAAAATTTAGCAAGCACAGTTGATTGCTGGGAAATAATTCTTGCCAATTCATATAACATCTCTGAAGTCTGCCTTTTTTGAAATTTTTATTTTTTTTAAGTAGGCTCTGTGCCCAGCATGGAGCCCAACATGCAGCTTGAACTCACGACCCTGAGATCGAAACCTGAGCTGAGATCAGGAGGCAGATGCTTAACTGACTGAGCCACCTAGGTGCCCCCAAATCTGCCTTTTTATATGTTTCTAATCTATAGTGAATCAATAAAAGTTGATTTTGCCATGAAATCGGCATTTTTCAAGATGTGGAAGTAAAAGTAAAAATCACACAAATTGCATGTTACTAAGTGAATGAAGCTAATCTGAAAGGGCTGCAATACTTTGTTTACAACCTTAAGACATTCTGGAGAAGGCAAAATTGTGGAGACTTTAAAACAGTAAGTGGTTGCCAGGGGTTGGGAGAGAGGCACGAATAGATGGAGTACAGAGGATTTTTAGGGCCATAAAAATATTCTTCATGGTTATATTGGTGGATATATGTCATTACACGTTTGTCTAAAATGTGCAGCATCAAGAGTGAACTCTAGGGGAGCCTGGGTGGCTCAGTCAGTTTAGCATCTGACTCTTGATTTCAGCTCAGGTCCTGATTTCATGGTTCATGAGTTCAAGCCTTGTGTAGGGCTCTGTGCTCACAGCGCAGAGCCTGCTTGGGATTCTCTCTCTCCCGTTCTCTCAGCACCTCAATATTGTGCATATGCTCTCTCTCTCAAAATAAATAATTTAAAAACAAAGAACAAACACAAAAGAGTGAATTCTAATGTAAGCTATGACTTTGGGGTAATTATGATGTATCTGTGTGGATTTACCAGTTGTAACAAATATACCACTCTAGTAGGAAACATTGATAACAGGGGAGGCTATGTATGGGGGCAGGTGGTACACTGGAATTTCTCCACTTTCCTCTCAATTTTGCTATGAACTTAAAACTCTAAAAAAAGTATTGAAAAGAAAGGCGTGTGATTTAAGCACATTAAAGCTATTTAGCTTAAGATACTGAAGGAGGTGTGTGTGTGTGTGTGTGTGTGTGTGTGTGTGTGTGTGTCTGTCTGTCTTTATGTTTGTATGTGTTTCTTTGTACTGGGACATTTCACACAACAAAGAATTGGATAATCCTAGTTCTAGCTAATGTAGGAAACAAACTACTCTTAAAATCTCCACAACAAATTCATGGACTTCACTTCTAGATCCATGCTGCTCTAATTGTGGTTTCAGGATTAGCTACAGCCTTACCACTTGGGAGCTAGTTGGAAATGCAAGATGTCAGGCACACTGAATCTGAATCTATGTTTTAATAAGATCCTCTGGTGACTGTATGCACATTAAAGTTTGAGAACTGCTGCCCTAGATAACAGCCTTTTACATGATTCAATTAAATTTTGGAGTCTTTGTTTTTCAGTTGGATGATGAAACATAAATGAAATGGCAATAGACAGTTCTTTAGGCCAGAGTCTAGCAAAGCAATGATTTATATCCAACAAAGGTATTTAAACTAATAGTTCATTAATGTAATTTTTTTCTTTTATACAATAGATTGCTCTTGTGCATAACTATTATGTTAATACATAGAAACAATTGGAATTGGGACTGGCTAGAGTCCGTAGGAATGAGGCAGAGAAATAAAAGTGAAACTTACGGCAACATAGAGTATGCATATTGTTATGCATAGTCTTGCCTATGTCTTAATGGGTTTGGAAAATCATACATATTAATTAAATTTAACCTATTTTTCATTGATTGTCAAATGAAACAATATTTTGGTATTAAGTTGTGCTTCTAGCATTCATCATAGTAGATGTGAGTATATTTTCAGCCTGAGACTCTATTTTGAGATCATTGCAAGTGCAGATGAGAGTCTTAAAAATGAAAAGAATCGTAATGTTGGGTAATGAGTAAGGAAGAGAGGACAAAGACTTGCACGATATTTCTTCAGAAGGTCTCAAGGACTCCAGAATGGAGAAGATTGGCTTAAACTGTGGTTAAAAGAGAACTCCAGAGCATTGAACAATTTTCTTAATTTCTGTAGTGAAAGAAAAGGTATTAAATGCTGGAGAACGTGTTCTAATATTTTTATAACTTGAGATTTTTAAAATTTTTAAATGTTTTTATTTATTTTTGAGAGAGAGAGCAAGACAGAGTGTGAGCAGGGGAGGGACAGAGAGAGAGGGAGACACAGACTCCAAAGCAGGCTCCAGGCCCCAGGCTTCAAGCTGTCAGCATAGAGCCCAACATGGGGCTCGAACTCACAAGCCGTGAGATCCTGACCTGAGCTGAAGTCAGACACCTAACCGACTGAGCCACCCAGGTGCCCTGATAGCTTGAGATTTTTATATTACAGAAATAGCTTTTTAATTTGTACCATCCCATCTACTTTACCAGTATCTAATTTTAAGTGGTTTGGTGAAAGACAGGATCCTGAGAGAGATTTTGAGAGCTACTTTTTCTTGATTGTTTCAAGACAGGCAGTTTTTTCATTTCTAGAAAAGTTAGCTTGTGTGTCTTATCAAAAAAGCTAGAAGCCATAATGATATTATTTTAAAGAGATTTGATAAGAAAATCAATTTTATAATTACCTATATCATTATGCTTCCCATGCTCTTTATTCCTGTGTGTAGATCATTATTTTCATCTGATACCATTTTTCTTCTGCCTGAAGGATCTTTCTTCACATTTCTCGTAGTACAGGCCTGCTGTTGATGAACTTTTCCAGCTTTTGCATGTCTGAAAAACCTTTAACCTTCAGTTTTGAAAGATTTTCTCTGGATAGTGAATTCTAAGTTGACAGTTTGAGAGTTTTATTTACTTTTTCCTTTTAGTACTTTATAAGATATTGTTCCACTAGGAATTGCTCTCATCTTTAGCTTTTTTCTTTTGTAAAAGAAACACCCCTGGATGCTTTTAAGCTATTTATTCTATCACTGTTTTTAAGCAATTTGATTAAACTGTGTATTGGTGTAATTTTTTTTCAGATTTATATGCTTGGGGATAGTTGAACATCTTGGATCTGTGGGTTTACAGTTTTCATAAATTTTGGACAAATTTTGGTGATTATTTATTGAAATAATTGGCCTTTGTTTGCTTTCCTGTAGGATTTGAATAAACATATTTGGCTAAACAGTTCACAGATGCTCTGCTTCTCTCTCTCTCTCTCTCTCTCTCTCTCTCTCTCTCTCTGTGTGTGTGTGTGTGTGTGTGTTTCTCTCTGTATTTCATTTTGGATAATATCAATTACTGTCTTTAAGCTCACTAACTTTCTTTCCCTGCGGGATCTATTTTACTTATTCTATCCATTGTATTTTTTGTCTCAGATATGGTAATTTTTCTTATCTAGTTCTCTTTGGATGTTTAAATATCTTCCATTTCTGTCTTTATGTTTAACATAGCTTCTTGAAAACTAATAACATTTTAATTTTTTGTCTACTAATTTTATTATCTATGTCATTTATAGAAAAGTTTGGTCAACTAATTTTTTTCAGCATGGGTGGTATTTTTCTGATCTTTACATACTTGATAATTTTCTTATTAGATTTCAGACACTGTGAAATTTATCTTACTTGGTGCTGCATATTTTTGCAGTTTTAAAAATATTCTTAGGCTTTGTTCTAGGAGGTGATTGAGTTATTTGGAAAAAAGTTTGGTCCCTTTTTCATCTCATTTTTATTTTCTGTTAAGTAGAACCTGAGCAGCACTTAGTCTATGATTAATCTTTTGTACTGCTGAGACAATATCCTTCTAGTAGTCTAACTGATGTTCCTCAATTATGCGGTTTTTCGATCTGGCCTATGTGAACTTTGGCCACTATTTTCCTTAATATAGTGATGTGTCTTTTTTTCCAGACTTTAGGGAGTTATCTCACACATACATGCTGAAAAATCCTCAGTAAAACACTCAAGACGGACCTTCTCATATCTCTGAAGTTGTCTCTATCTATGTACATCTCTTGTCTCCAATACCATGCTTACAAACTCTAACTTACTTAGTCTTCCTGGACCTACAGATCAGTCTCTTTAATACAGAGAGACCATCTGACTCTGCCTTGGTTTCTTTTTCTTGTTCTGCAGGTTGAATACTCTATTCAGGCAGAAAGCTGTGGCCATGATAGGAATTACCTTGTTTGTTTTCCAATTCTCAGGGATTGCTGCCTTCCACGCCCTGATACCCAATATCTTTAGAGTTCAGGTAGGAGAGTAAATCTGATCCTTGTTAATCTATTTTGTACCAAAGAAGAAATTCTTGGACTATTAGTTTAAATCAGTGTTCTTTAGTCCTTTTTACTGTAATACGAACAGAAAATCTGCATTTTATAATATTTCTAATTCTGAGGAATAGTGAGTTGATATTTAATTAAAATATTGTTTTTATGGAAGGTAAATAGTTTTTGACTTTATCCATGGATCCTTCTATAAAAGATTTTTGTCACTTTTTCCCCAACCCTAAACATGGTAATTCTTCTCCCATTAGATCCTTAGATCCTCTAATCCTGACTACATTAAGACCACATTGAGATACACACACACACCTACTTCTAACTTGCCCCCAAAACTATAGTATCCCAATTTGTAATGAGAAACAATATAAGGCAAGGGATTACATTAGAGAATTTCTAATTTTCCTCCTTTGGAAGTACTCTTTACCAAACTGAAAAGTATCTTATAACACCAAAATATATAAGTACATAAACAAAGACTTATAACTAAGCTATAACTAACTTATAACTAGCTAATTAGATGGTAGATATAGCAAACATTGGTATTTCCCAAAATATTCAACACAAGTCAACCTATAAAATCAAATCAGTCACACCATCTACCATTCTTCATTCTTCATTCTTCATTTCTTTCATTTATTATATAAACCTATGGTCACATCCTACTGCATACCCATGTTTTTTCTCTCTGGTATCAAAACCAGCTTTTAGGATCTTTCTGATATACTGATACTGTTTGGGGGCAGAGTTTTACATACTTTATCAAAGGAACTAAACCCATCTACTTTAAACCAAAATTGTCTAATTAACCAGAAGATTATGGAAATGTGAGATATAATGGTAAGTTTAATTGTACCCTAAAGCTACCCTATATGCCCTCAAGGTGAAAGGAAAGATAAATATAGAATAAATAACTGATGAAGAATCCTTTCCCCCACCTAAGTGGTGGAGTCTCCAACAGAGTCTGGCTTAAGGTTGGAGTTAAGGAACTGTAGGTATTGTTTTGTGAAAGAAGATTCAAAATAAAATTAACATTGTTAAGGGACTCCTTCAAAATGGAGTAGGAAGGACATTGAGAAAGCAGGGCCCATGAACTTAGGATTTTTGTGAATTGTGACTTGTCAATTGCAACTCCACTACCTCCTAGAATACATCCTTCTACTTTGGATTGAATTAGAGATAAGGTAATACCTGCTAGCTAAATAGCCAATTGTATATTATAGAGTGAGTTTGAACTCTTCCAACACCAATCATAAATCTTTTAAAAAAAATATGTATCTTATGGTTTTTGGTGCAATTGCAAATGGGATTGATTCCTTGATTTCTCTTTCTGCTGCTACATTATTGGTGTATAGAACTACAACCGATTTCTGTATGTTGATTTTATATCCTGTGACTTTGCTGAATTCATGTATTAGTTCTAGCAGTGTTTTGGTGAAGTCTTTTGGATTTTCCACGTAGAGTATCATGTCATCTGTGGAGAGTGAAAGTTTGACTTCTTCCTTGCCAATTTGTGTGCCTTTTATTTCTTTTTGTTGTCTGATTGCCGAGGCTAGGACTTCCAATGCTATATTAAACAACAGTGATAAGAGTGGACATCCCTGTCGTGTTCCTGACTATAGAAGGAAAGCTCTCAGTTTTTCCCTATTGAGGATATTAGCTGTGGTTCTTTCATATTTGGCTTTTATGATGTTGAGGTATATTTCTTCTATCCCTATTTTCTTGAGGGTTTTTATCATGAAAGATGCTGTGTTTTGTTAAATGCTTTTTCTGCATCTATTGAAAGGATCGTAGGTTTATTATCCCTTCTTTTTTAATGTGGTGTATCAAATTGATTGATTTGCAAATATCGAACCAGCCCTGCTCTTAAATACAAAGAACGAACTGATGGTTGCTGGAGGGGAGGTGGGTGGAGAGGATTGGCTAAATTGGTGATGGGCATTAAGGAAGGCACTTGGGATGAGCACTGGGTGTTATATGTAAGTGATGAATCATGGGGTTCTCCTGAAGCCAACACTACACTGTATATTAAATAACTTGAATGAAAAAAAATTAAAAATAAAATAAAACAAACAAACAAACAAAAAACACAAAACAAGTTATGTAACCTTGGGGCTTTGCCTTCATACACCTTCATTGGAGCACACTGGCAATTTTGGTCAACTCTGTGTGTTTAAAACTGCAGTTCCTAAGAACTCAAATAAATATTTTGGTTGCTTTACAGCCTCTTCTTAATCAATGATTTTATAAAACTGACAAAATCAAGCAACTGGATTCTTACCTAATTTTTTTCCTGGCTACCAACTTCTTTAATTCCAGTCAAGATGCCTTAACCCTTTCTTGTAGTGAGAAGTAGTCTGACATGGGATATTACTCTAAATAACTTGGTATCTTCATAAAAGTTTGTTATATAAAATAAAAAATACCAATGTTGTACATGTTTTGTTAACCATTTTTAAACTGTTTAGAGAAATAATTCTGAAAACAGTTTTATTCATGCTAGGTAGGAACAAAGGCCAAAATGATCTTTAATCAGATAAATATATTCCATTGTGGCAAATAATCAATATCATCTAAGGTGTGCTTTCTTTGGGGATATTTTGTACATATGTGCTGTTAAAGAACTACTAAATATTTTTGATAAAATAAAGGATTAGGTCATGGAACTATTTGGAATATGTGACACTATAAAAGATTTTTTATATTGTTAGTGAATAAACTCTAGAAAACATGAATTCATTAAATACATTTTATTCAGAGAGAATTTCAAAAATTATTTTATAGGCTCTCTTGTGTATCAATATATCAGCAATTATATAAACTGCTAGATGAGACACCAATAATCTTCAAGTTATGCTATCTACAAACATACTTTTGCTATATAACATTTTTCCTGAAAATTAAAACCATTTGTTTTGATAGCCAACTTACTCTCATTGAACACATTATTTGCTCGCTATAGCTAAGTAAAAAATAATTTGGAACTGTTTAAATATCAGACGGTCTCAAAGGTAACATATTATTGGAGAGTACTGCTATTGATTAAATTATACCAGATTGTTAGATACTACATCAGTCCAGCTGAATGTGCCAGGTTGTAAAGATTAGGCGTGTTTATTAACAATGTGACAGGCCTCCAATGAAGCCTGTGGAAAGTTTCACTTAAAAATGGCCATTTGGGAAAGAGGTGCATTTTATTAAAGAGGTAACCAGCTTATTAACATTGACTTAAATTTCTGGCAAATAATTGCCAGAATACATTTTGTAATAGCATTCTTTATTTTCCATACGATTGCATATAGGACTCCATCTGGTCGTGCATCTGGTCATAGGTACAAGCTCATTTCCTGCTTCTCATGACACTTCCACTCTGTTCTGGCCACATTGGCACCCTCACTGTTAGTCAAACATTCCAAGCCCACTTCTATCACAGTGTCGTTACAATCACTGTTCCCTCAACTTGGAGCACTCTTCCTCCACATGTATGCGTGGCTCCTTCCTTTGGTTTTATTTGAATGTCTACTCAAATATCATCCTTTTAGTTCTGCCTTCCCTGACTACCTTATTTAATTAGCACCTCTCCCCCGTCTCACTTATTTGTGAGCCTTTGACCTCCTTAATTTTTCTTTTTACCTTACACAATATATTTCATATCCATTTAATTATTTCCTCTTACTGGAATGTGAGCTTCAGTAGATCAGGGATTTTGTTTTATCCACTGCTGAAACCTCAAATTCTATTATAGCCCTGACTGTTATAAGAAGATTATTCCAGGGGCGCCTGGGTGGCTCAGTCAGTTAAGTGTCTGATGCTTGTGGCTCAGGTCATGATCCCAATGTTCTGGGAGCCTCACATTGGGCTCTGTGCTGACAGCTGGAGCCTGCTTAGGATTCTTTCTCACTCTCTTTCTGCCCCTCCCCTGCTCTCTCTCTCTCTCAGAATAAATAAATACACTTAAAAATTATTCTATATTTCTTAAATGCATGAATGACTATTCCATATTTGTTTAATGCATGAATGAATGAATGTTAAAACAAATAACTGTTACCCATTATATGTCAAGTTTTAAAGTGAAAAGTAGGTATACAAAAGCCGATTAATTTCGAGAAGTCTGGGAACCCAGGCACATACATAATTCATTACAATGGGTTTAACTAGAAGATTTGAAATATTAACAAGCTGGTTAATATCAATGCCTAAGAATTGTTATAATAGTACCCATTTTTTTGGGTGGAAGTCCCTAGACTTCATGGTACTTCCTCTGTCTTTAACCTGTTATCTGGCTCTGACACTTCAGTCACCTCAGCAGTGTCTCTCTTCACACATTGATTCTAGGTTCAATCATTCTCTTCCCCTCAAAACCCACGACCACCACCATCATGACCACCAATAAAATACAATAAAAGAAACAATAAAATTGGGATATATAAAAAGAAAAAACTTCTGATAACATTTGGAATTTAACAGGTAATTCTTGAAAACCTCAACTGAAGGCTAATATTTGATTATAGAATTGTAGGTACAAGGGATTGGGGGGAAAGCCTAAGCAAAGGCCAGTCCTGGTTTTCATATCAGCTCTACCTAGCCTAAAGATACTTTTATGAAACTAGTTTATTTTTAACTATTACATTCATAAATATAGGCACACCTTCCTTCAGATAGCCTACATCTATCCATCTTTCTTTGGTTAAATCCTAGGTTAGTCCAGATTTTCTGAGAAATAGACAGGAAGAGGTAATTAAACTCTCAAAAGACTGTATTAGGTGAAATGTCTCTCTGAGAAACTAGAATAAACTAATCAAGGCTGGGAAAGCAATCAGACTGAGATGCCAAACTGACCCTAAGTGAAAGAGAGAGAAAGAGAAAGTTGGGTAGAAGCATTTCATACTTCCTTGGAAAGGTTCCCAGAGTCTTTGAGGAATCTTTAAGACAAAATTGGCAGGAGCCTGCATTGGTATTTCTAGTACGTCTGTTTATTGATTAGATGGTTTGTGGAGGGCATAGCATGGATTTTGGAGCACAGAAGCTGGAGGTCTCAATTATCATGCTCCCTGTAGTTTGAAGTCTATAAGGTGTATGTCATGATCACAGATGTTCTTCCTCCGTGAAATTTCTATTTCTGCCTCTGCTTTTGGACTCTGCAGTTCTTTAAAGAAGGGTCAAGTCTTGTTCATCTTAGTGCCCATAGAACCTAGCCCATGCTAGATTAAATGTTTTATAAATGAATAATTTATATCTATGATCACCAAGACACTGTCTCATCCTTTGTTTTTCATTGTATCCCAAAGAGCATTAGTATAAATGTAAGTGTTAGTATGAATGAAACTCACACAATGGCAATGTAGTGTTGTAGTTGAGAACATAATATCTGAAGTCAGAGGTATTGAGTCCCCTTGCTCCTAATGAGTGACCCTGGGCAAATCTCTTAATCCAAATAATCTTTCATTTTCCATCTTTCTGTCTTCAGAACTGGGTTAATGGTGGTTATATAATTAAATGCTATGTGTGGGAAATAAAAGTTAATTAATCTTCACATCAACAGCAAAATACATCTATTCTCATTATTTAGTTTAATATCTTAATGAAGAGATTCATAAAAGAAGGGAAATGAATACAACAGCTATGATGAGGGATATGCATCTCTTAATGAGAAACCACTAAGAAAATCATAGTGATTGAATTGATGTGGGTAAAACCATACATACGGGTTTAGTTGGAGACATTGTTTTAAATATCATGAACCTATCCTACACATTAGTAAACAAATACTTGTAAGAGCTAATCCCCCATCTTTGCTTTAGAAGATGAGGCCACCAGATCTATATGCCACTTTTCCCCTACCAAGCCTTGTAGGATGTTGATCCCTTCTTTGCTGGGTTCCTTTTTTGAACCTTCTACCCCTTTCTGCTGCCTTCCAGAACTGGCTTCAATTCAGTATCAACTCATGTTATAAGATCCTGTTGCCTTGTACCTTAAATAGTCCTGAAACACAAACTAGCTGACATATCCTCTTTAATGATGCTGCCTTACAGATTTCAGTTTCACATTTTATCCATCAAGTACTGTTTTATATCTACATTTAATGTCACCACATTTCATATTAATTATGGCTCTGTGGAGTACATAGTATTATATTTATTATATATTGATTGATGTTATGAATATTCTGTTAGTTTCATTAGCTTATATATGGTTTTCCAGTAAAACAAATAAGCAAATACAAAGGATTATAAAATCACTAAAAAAATTCCTATAATGCCTTATAACCAAATCTTTCTAATTTCTAATAGGTATACTACTAAGGTTATTCCTTTTTTTTCAAGTGAATATTAATTTACTGTTATAACTTGTACATAGTATTTATTAAAGCAATCTGGCACATCATGTTAAGTGAACATTTATTTTTCAAGTATCTTTTAATTATTATCATGACAGAAAATATTACAAGGGCAATGGGACAGTAGCACCATGACTTTTGAAGAAGTGCAGTGTGAACATAAAGCACTGGGTAGTATAAATATTCTTATGATTTTTGTAACTTTCCATTTTAAGTTTGCAAAGAAAAATTAACGGAAAAGTTTGTAGTCATCAAAATTTTCTTCTTGTGAAATGATACATAGCAAATTCACTATTCTTTCTTCAAAATTTATTCTTCAAAAGTTGTTAATATGGTTCTAATGCCTTAATTTGTTTCAGCCCAAGCTACAAATAGGGTAAAGTAGATTTTTATTTTTTTAGTACCATCAATGTTTTACTTCTTTACAAAGTATCATATCATACCATATTAGGATAGAGTGACCCAGACAACAGCCAGTCTCATAAATGTCCATGTCTAATGTCTGAGTACAATGTGAAGACCCAATTTAATCTATTTTAATTACATTTAGACATTTAACATTTTTTACTGGGGAAGTAAGAATATATAAGTACATAAAAATTCTAGATTGAAAGGTGCTGTAATAGTGTTTCACCTATAAAGTAATATAAACAAGAAATTAGATGTTCAGTGTGATTTATTTTCAACCAAGAAAGAGGTGAATCAGAGATTCTAGGATTGAAATAGCCCAGCCAAGGACTAGTAAAAATGAGAGAAAATTTCAGATATCAAAATATATGTATAAGCTATAGATCAAAAAGGAGCATCAAGGAGCAAGCGAACAGCACAAGAAGCTGAGGGTCATTTCAGGACGAAAAGCAAAAGTCAGTTAATCAGTGAGGAGAAAAAAACCAAAATGATGCTTTGAAGACATAAATTTAAGTTGAAACCAAGACAAAATTCAGGAGCCTCTTTTGCACTCCATATTACTGGGCTTTTTTCCTCAGTATATTTTGATAAAGCTATTTATCTCAGTTTAAACAGAAATCTTGAACTCATTACAGATCATACAGAAAGTTATGTTGATGTTGCTGGTTTACATTTTAAGATAAAATGCAAAAGGCTAAAATTCTAGTGTTACACTGTGGATAAGTTTGCTGATGTTTAAGGGAAGATGGACATTGAATGATGAGTCACAGACAAAGGAACAAAAGCAAAATCTCAGGACTGAGACAATGTTGATGAAGACAGATCCTTTCACTAAAAAGCTCAGAACAAACAACAGCCTCAATAATATTCAAGAGGTTCTATTTACTTTAAGATGATTTATTTTCTTCAGTTCTGATAGGTAAATACATTCATAAATTATTAAATTCTGAAGGAATCAAAGAGTAATAAGCATTTGAAAAAAGTCTTCCTCACAACACTTCTTACCCCAAGTCCACAGTTCTACTCTTCAAAGGCAATTAAAATCAGCTTGTGGCATCTCACTACACATATGCAATGATGTAGACTCTCATTTGGACAGATTTGTGTATTTCTCTTCTTTGAAAGCTTTTTGGATCAGAAGAATCTGGACAAGATATTGTTTCAGAAAGAGGCTTAGCCTTCAGTGTAACTATTTATTTTCTTGTCATTCAGACTCAACTGTACCTCATAATGATATGGATTTCATTCATAAAAGTGATGATGGAGGGGCTCCTGGGTGGCTCAGTTGGTTAAGCATCCGACTTCGGCTCAGGTCATGTTCTCACAGTTCATGAATTCCAGTTCTGCGTCGGGCACTATGCTGACAGCTTCCGGAACCTGGAGCCTGCTTCAGATTCTGTGTCTCCCACTCTCTCTGCCCCTCCCCCGCTCACACTCTGTCTCTCTCTGTGTCTCAAAAATAAATAAATGTTAAAAGTGATGATGGAAAGATGGTGCCTTAAGAAAATGTCACTCTGTATTTATTGTCCACCCACCCCCAATCCCTCCAAACCTAGTCTCTAGCAGTCAACTATGATCCTTCTTCACCATTATTTTAGGAAATGCTTCTGCTTCTCTCTTGTGTTGGAGCTTCTTTTTTTAGGTGCCATGTACACCCATTCCTTTATTTATGCTCTTGGTTTAATATATATCTTCCAGTTGTGTTTTGTTGAAAGATACATGGGTGGTTTATTTTGTCCATTTGTTTTTTAATCTTAGTCTGTCTATACATTTATTTATTCTGTAATTTTGTGTAATTAGTAGTTTTACTGGGTTAGGAGACATTCTTTTCTTTACAAGTGTTAAGACATTTGAGCTTCAAGTTTTTCTGTAAAGAAATTGACAATAATTATAATTTCATGACTTTTTTTTCTTAAACTGTTTATAAATTCTTTTTAAATTACTCTTTAGAAATTCTCTCTTCATAATTTCATAAGATTTTCTCTTTGGCCAGAATCTGAAATTTCATGATGATACATATCATTGTATGTGTAATTTTATCCATTGTGTTGGGTAATTAACAAGACAGTTCAATTTGGAAATTCATAACTTTCAGTCTTGGAGTTTTTATTTTTAATTACGTCGTTGATGATTTTGTCTACTCTATTTTATTCTTCTGTTTCTAGAACTTAGTTTTTTTAAGGCTAGATCTCTGGTAGATCCTCTAATTCATATCATAGGATATAACAAATTCATATCTATATGAATAATTCATATCATATATAGATAGAGGATATATAGCTGATAGAGAAAGATGTCCCTAGGAGCAGAGAGGAGATTTTTGTCTCCCATAAGAGAAAAGACACTTTCTCTGTAGTAATAGATGAGAAATAGAAGAGAATAGATACTGATTATAATGATTAACCTCAAAAATTTAAATTCTTTAAGAAATGAGGAAAATACAGGAAAATGTTGAAAGATAGGAGAAAAGTAATGAGTGGATTGAGAGATCACAGAGGGATAATTCTGTACAATAATGGAAATACTGAAAAGAAAAGTATCGTAAAAAGTTGTTGGTGGGGATTAGGATTTCTGATTTAGCGATGTGGTTGTTGGGAAAATCTCTGGTCAGTCTTAGAATGTGATAGAGGAAAAGGTTAAAGTGGGGCAGAGGGCAAAGGACAATGGAACTTATGCCAAAGTAAAGAAAAGCCAGGATGTTGATAAATTTTGAAATAATCAGGATGAAAATAAATATTATGGGATTGAATGCTAAAAACCAGGTATGTGCATCTTTATAAATTTGGTAAATAGGAAGTCCATTTTTTTTTCACAACAAGTTAAGGAAGAGAATGCTCTGAGTGTCAAAGAAGCAGATTTTACTTTTAAATATAAGTGGAAGGGGAAAATGGTCTGGACACGAAGACATGGGTTCTATAACTTGGTTCTAAGGTACATAAGGCAAGAGGTAAAATACCTTCATCTTTGAAAGGGTACAGAAAAATTGGTCATTTTAGAGTCCAGTTAAGGCCATAGACTGTGTATCAACAGAAGAATTTATAAGTTTTTAGAAAGTGAACTCATCATGAAGCAGAAATATTAGCAGACACATTGGAAAAAGATTGTTGGGAGAGGTGAGGAGTGAAGGATTGTGTTAAAAGAAAAAGCTAGCCTTTATAGAGCATGGTGGAGTTGATACGTTGTTGTCCTTATTCCCTCTTTCGGGAGACTGGGAGCCTGTTTATTTGGTGATTATAGGCAGATTAAATGATTTAATATTTCTTGCAAGAAACATCAATAAATCTGTCCACCTGATCTATAAAAGCATACTACAGATCACCTCTGAAGCTACATTTATCATTGTAGATGTCCATAAACATTTAAATGGTTTTTAATTAATATGCCTTTTTCATCAAAGTGGCTTTTTCTGTACTCTCTCTATATAATATATCCTTTGTAGTTGTTCTGGGAAGGAGCCCAGAAAGAATTCTTTTCTGCTTGAACTGTACTTCAAATAGCAATCATATTTCATGAATTGTGCAACATGACTTGATAACACAATAGCTCAATAACGACTTGATTGCTACTGTAAAAATCCTAATTTTAAGGCTTTAGGAGGCTAAATAATTTGTCCAAGCTCATGCCCCCGCCCCAGGAAATGATAGAGCTGGGGTTTGAATCTGGACAGTCTGATTCTCCCTTTAACACATAGCATGCCATTAATGTGGAACTTGATTTTAAATTTATTCCTGATGCTAAAACCAAAGAAGGAGAGAAATGGATTATTGAACTCTGATTCCTGTGTTGGGGGAAAATAAATTCGGTATCAGTTATTTTGATCTATAAGTAGTTGTTCATTATGGCAAGTAGTAGACACTATGGGTCCAGCACGTAGCTGACTTGGGCTTCTCAGTTACACTGCCTTGTCACTTATTAGAGGTGTGATGGTGGATTACTTTTTTAACCTTTTGTGTGAAGGTTACATTATTTAATATATGTAAAACACTTAGGACAGTACTTGGTGCAAAATAAATAGTCACATGTCAGCCATTATTACTGGATACTGCTTAGAATATTTAAGAACGTGAGAACAAGCATGAAACTTCATACCCTGCGAGTGAAAAAATATATTGGATTTCACATCTAGAAAGATTCTTTCTCTTAAGTTGTAAAAGACTAACATTTTTCATTTAAAGTTTGTATAATCTGAAACCTATGAAGTTGAAATCCTTAAAAATGCAGTTCCTTTAGTAGAAAGAAAGGAAACACACCGGCAATCTGTTGTACATACAATTGGAAGCACTTCTAGGTGGTAAAACAGTGTCATCTAGTGAAAGCTTTAGGTGAGAAAATTCCCTGAGCTACATTAACACACTTAAGCAGTTCTATTTACAAGATTCAAATTCCTAGAATTAAAAAAAAGAAAAAAAAAGCCATTGTCGCTCAAGTGATGTGTGACTGGATGTATATCTTAGACAAAATCAGCATAGTAAAAAAGACACGAAGATTCAGGAAGTCAAGACGCACCTTACATAGTACTGTAAATGACATATTATGTAGTCATCACAAGTTTGAAAATCCCATATTTAAGGGTTAATTCCTCTGTATTTGGGTTATGTGGAGATTGGGATTGTTATTGGTATGATGATGATGATGATGATGATTAACTGTTTTATTTTGTCTTTGATTTCCCTCTTAAGATACACACAACTCCTGGGAAAGCTAAATAATGAATCTGCTTTTAGTTTAAGTTCACTTGGTTAAGTGTTGACTGGCAGCTATTTGAAAGCATGCCATTATTGGAGTGCTACAAAATAGAGGAGATTGTGGGCAGAAGTGATACCCACTTTGGGTGTGTGGGCAGGTTTTACAGAAGGATGCTGAAAGGTAAAAGGGGGCTATTAGAGCTTGACTTTTCGTCTTCAGGTATGTGCTAAGTAGTGAGGTTGCCTCCATCATCATGGATATGCCTTTTAGAACCTGCTTTTGATTTTTGGCAATATTCCCTGAGATATTTTTCCCTCTGGAATTGTCAATACTTCTTCCACAAAGTACTTTGAAACAAAATGACACAATAGAGAATTCCTCGGAAATTTGGAAACTACTAGGGTAGCATTTCATATTGTGTTTAGAAATCCACTAGAAAGTGAACTAGTGATAAGTGAGCACACAAAGAGCTCATCATTGGTACTCAGTATAATGGTGACAGGAAGAAACAAGCAGTTTCTTTTTGTCAGAATCGTATTTCTACCATATGCTGACAATTAGATTGCCTCCCTTTTGTGTTGAATTTTCGAAAGGCTCCCACATTCTTGGAGGTAATTAGCATTTTTTACAGTTATTATTGCTAAATTATCTTTTATATGAGGTGACTCAGTTTGCATTATGAGCTCTCTTAGTCTAGACTAGAATTTCAAACATTCATTAAATATCAGGGCATTATTATAACTGAATAAGATGAGCCCAAACATTTAAAAATCCTTGATTCTAAAAGTAAATAAAATGATCACTAAAGCTCAAAATAGTACATCCGTTAATGAATAATTCAATTGAGTTTATTAATAAAGTTGCTTAATGGTATGCTATGTAGACCTAATATAATCTAGTTTTAAATGAGTATAAGAATTGCATATTAAAGATTTATTAAGGTTATTGACCTTCTAATCTGGATCTTTAAATAAAATTGGATGTAGTAAATTCTCATTCTTAGTTGGAAACCCTTAGGTGGTTTTAATTTTTTAATAAAACTTGAATACATTACTTTTGAATTTAGAATTAATTAACAGCATTAGTTATTCATGAACATTTGGCTATAATTTGTAATTTCAGTGCAATTAAATTTTCTCTCGACAATGACATATTTTCTTCTCCATAATAATTTAATTTTTTCATGATTACAGTATCAGTTTAAAAAAAAAACAAACTCCCAAGGGGAGCATTATCACCATAATCTGTTTAAGAGATTTCCACTGTCTTTTACACTTGTTTACATGTGTCACCATGATAAGCCCAAGACCCTCAGGCCCTCGTTTTCATCAGGACACCCTACTTGCAGCTTTATGCATCCTGCAGCCCAACCCCATTTTATACCTCTGACTAATGCTTTCATTGTGCACTTTGGAACTCAAGCCCTTCATCAACATATTCCCTTTATCACTCACATCTTCTCTGAAAGTTCTGCTCACTTTTTTTTTAGAATGGTTCTGCTCTGGAGGGCAGGACTGCCTTTGAAGGTCAGTCACATGACTCTGCCACTGCACATTCCATTAGATCTAGAAGTCTGGTAGGTGTCTTCTGGCTTCACTTTGATAATTCCAGTCTTTTTCCAATCCTTCTCTTTAAAATACCCCTGTCTTTGAAGATTTGGGCTTAGAACTTTGCTTGAGGCTTTTAATATCCACCAAGTGATTTAATATATTGGTTATTTAGTTTCTTCCTTTGGTGGTACCTTCTGAGTGCCTCAGCTACCTATACCTATGGTTATACCTATAAATATGATCATTACCACTACCTTTACTTCCTCAATAATGCAGCCTTCAAGTTAGTTACTCTCCATCTACCAATATCCTCCTATTTCTCCAGCTCATAACTTCTATTGACTGAAGTCCCCACAGTTATTTACCCATCTCAGTCCTCCAGTTCATAGATTCTATCACTCTTCTATTGTATCTCCACTTTCTCATGTCCTCAGTTTCTCTCATTCTTGAGATTGGATGCTGCTGGCCATATGTAGTATCACTCTGGTTCATAAACCCTTACATGAACTCATAGTACTCATGACTTATTCCCTCTTTGTCATATTAACCTGAAAGAACCTCAGTTATGTTTTTTACCTATATTCACCCAGCATGCCTGCCAAACAATCTTATCACAATTGTGTAAGCATAATATTCTTCTATATGATTCTATTTCTTCTCTTTTTTCAGGCATCCAGTATTTGATTCTGATTCAGCTGTTGATATTCCCGCCTTTTTCACTCATAAACATAAAAGAATCAAACCAAACTAAACACACACACACACACACACACACACACACAGAGAGAGAGAGAGAGAGAGAGAGAGAGAGAGAGAGAGAGAGAGAACAGATTGATTTTTTCCAGAAGTGGGGGTTGGAGTTGAGGGAATTAGATGAATATAGTCAAAAGGTACAAACTTCCACTTATAAGATAAATAAGTTCTGGAGATGCAAGGTATAGCATAGTGACTATAACTGATAATACTGTATTGTATGTTTGAAAGTTGCTCAGACAGTAGATCTTAAACATTCTCATCACAAGAAAACAAGTTATATGAGGTGATGGATGTTAAACTTACTGCAATAATTATTTCACCTATGTACGTATATCAAATCCTTATGTTGTGTATTTTACAATAATGTTATAGGTCAATTATATCTTAATAAAACTGGAAAAAATAGTAGAGAACATCTATAGGTTCTCAGCACCAAATAAGAGCAGCTATTTCTTTTCTTTATCTTATATAAGCTAGACATCTCTATATTCTAATGAAATCACACCTTTCCTATCCAAACTCGTCACTCAAATTTTCCACTAAATCATTCTTTTTAGCATTAAATTATTATGTGATACATCTCAATTTAGAATTAAAAAAAAACCCTACCTTTCTGTTCAGCTATACTCTATGTTTCTTTGTTTCACCTTTCAGAAAACTTCACAAAAAAAGTTGCCAATATTTGCTTTCAATTTCTGTTCTCCAACTTGTTACTATTTCGGTCTATGCAGTTTTCATTCCTACTCCATTTCAACAACTCTTGTCTAGGTTGCCTTTTTGTCATTCCTGTACCATAGGCTACAGTTGATAACTCCCTTCAATTTATTCATTTGACTTTCAGGACCAACTTTCTCCTGTTTAAATTGATTTTTTTCTCTAATATTTTCTTTTCCTATTCCTGACTTGCATACTGTCTATTACCCAGCCCATGCTCCATTCTATCCTTTATCTAGTCAGTAGATGATCTAATTCTTCTTTAGGGGCTTTGGATACTGACAATATCCAACATATGTCCTCACTCTAGCCCTCTTTCATCTGCCAATTTGACTTTTCCATGTGGATATCTTACAGGCACTTCAACTTTAAAGTAACTAAAACTCATTTTCCAACTCCTAATCTTTCTTTACAGATTAATTATATACCAGGAAATTATAGTTTACTTTTCTGGTTGCTCAAGCCCTAAGCCTTAGAATTATTGTCTTTGACTCTCATGATCCACATGAATTTATGAAAATATCATATTTGATTCACACTTCAAGTCCTAAGATGAATTCACCCAGTTCTCAGAACTTTCACTGACTTTCCTAATCTAATTTTCCTTCCATTTTGAATTGGTTTCTTATTACTGCTATAACAAATACCATAAACTTATCAGCTTGAAACAATACCATTTTACTATCTTATAGTTCTTCAGTTCAGAAGTCCTAAAATCAAAGTGCCAGAAGGGCTGTATTCCTTCTATAGGCTCTAAGGGAGAATCCCTCTCCAGGTTCTAGAGGCTACCTGTACACCTTGGCTTATGGAATTCTCCTTCCGTCTTCAAAGTCAGCATCATGGCATCTTCATCCTTTTCTCTCTGGCTTCTGCTTCCATTGTCACATATTTTCTTGTTGTAACATTTCTGCCTCCCTCTTATAAAGACATTTATGATTATATTAAAGCCTCCTGGATAATTCAACACATTCTGTGCATGCCAAGATCCTTGGCTTATTCTCTTTGCATACTCTCTTTGTCCTGTAAGGTAACATATTCACAGGATATTAAGGAGATTAAAACATTGCCCTCTTGGGGGAGGGGCATTATTCTACTACCACGGTCTTTGATCCATAATACTGCAGAGTTCCAAGCTGGCCCCTTGACTCCACTCTTTTCTTTATTTCTTATACCAAAAGTCAGATTGATTCCTTTAAAACCTGTCAAAACCTGATTTTTAATGGCTAGGAAGACAATATTTAAAGATATGAGCTCTCTTTAAACTAGTCAAGTGGAACTCAGTGCAGTTCCACTTGAGTCCCTCAATTTTTTCATAGAAGTTGAAGAGCTGATTATACAACTAATATAGAGGTGTAAGGATCAATGAATATGTAATGTAATTTTGGAGAAAAAGAATAAGAATGAGTAATCCTACCTTAATGGACTTCAAGGTTTTACTATAAAAGAGTAGTAATTAAGATATTAGGGCCTGGTTTGTGGAGTAGATAGGTAGACTAAGCACAAAAGAAAGTTTATAAAGACACTCACACATATATAGAAATTTGATGTGGTATTGTAGATCAGAGGAAAAATGGTGAACTTAATATTTGTTTCTTGGATGTTGGTTATGCATAATGAATAGTTAAACTCCTTTAAACCATGCACAAAGATTTCCATCAATTTAGAAGTAAATAGAAAAGAAGTATCTCATGAACTTGAACAGAGATGTTCTCTTAAACATGGCAAATACACACAAACCTGCAAACTGTGACAGGAAATATTGATACATTTACCCACATTAAAATTAAATAATTGTGCTCATTAGAGGAATTCATAAAAAATGGAAACACAAGCCAGAAATATGAAGAAGAAACTTGCAACATACTTAATCAATAAAGAAGTAGGATCTTCAATGTATAATTCTATGCACACATAAGGAAAAAGCAAACACTCCTACAGAAAAAAATGGTCAAATTATATAAATAGGCTTTCTATAAGAGGGAGTATAAATAACAAATCAGTGTATGAAAATATGCCTATTCTAATTAATAATCATAAATATACAATAAAACCACAATATATACCAATTCAAACCCATTTTATAGGGAAAATTAAATTTTAATTTAATTCATTTTAATAAAATAAATTTAATAAATAAAAAGTTTTATTTATTAAAAAATAAAAGTATTGGGATGCCTGGGTGGCTCAATAGGTTAAGCATCTGAATTCGACTCAGGTCATGACCTCATGGTCCGTGAGTTGCAGCCCCGTGTAGCGCTCTGTGCTGACAGCTCAGAGCCTAGAGCCTGCTTCTGATTTTGTGTCTCCCTCTCTCTCTGCCCCTCTCCTGCTCACACTCTGTCTCTCTCTCAAAAATGAGTAAGCATTAAAAAAATAAAAGTATTGGTGACAATGTGAAGTAAGGAGGTCTCTTCCATACTGCTTGTGAGGGTATAAGTTGATAGAAATAATTTGGAAAAGAGATTGTCCTAAAGCAGTGAAGTGAAGATGCACATATGACACACTATGAATCAACAATTCCAACCCACCTCTCCTACATTAGAGAAGGGCTTGGCAGACTATGTTCCTCCTAAATCCACCTGCCTCTTTGTAAATAAAATTTTATTAAGACATAGCCATGTCCTGGGGCACCTGGGTGGCGCAGTCGGTTAAGCGTCCAACTTCAACCAGGTCACGATCTCACGGTCCGTGAGTTCGAGCCCCGCGTCGGGCTCTGGGCTGATGGCTCAGAGCCTGGAGCCTGTTTCCGATTCTGTGTCTCCCTCTCTCTGCCCCTCGCCCGTTCATGCTCTGTCTCTCTCTGTCCCAAAAATAAATAAACGTTGAAAAAAAAATTAAAAAAAAAGACATAGCCATGTCCATTCATTTGCCTATTATTTAGGGTTGCTTTTGTAGGACCATGGTATAACTGACTAGTTGTGGCAGAGATCATATACCCTCAAAGCCTAAAACAATTACTGTCTGGCACTTTGTAGGAAGTTTTCCAACTTTGTTCTATACGAACTACTGAATATATGCTCCAAGAGATGTGAACTGGAATATTCATAGGTGCATTGTTATAAATAATACAAAATTGGAAACAACTCTAGTATAAACCAGAAGAGTGCATACATAATTTTATATTCTAAAGATGATACAAAACAAAGCACAGAAAATGAGTATCCTCATGCATTCCTCCATAGGTATGAATCCCGGACAATGTTGACTGACCAAAGCAAGTTACAGAAGAATACATAACAGTATGACTCTATTTATGTGAAGGTTAACAGACATGTCAAACTAACCCATATATTGTCTCAGGATATCTAATTATGCTGCAAATCTTCAAAGAAAAGTAAAAGAGTAACACAAAATGTAGAGGACACTGGTTTCTGGTGGTGAAAGATGAGTATCGTAATAACTAGAATGGACACATAGATGACTTAAAAAATTCTTGTAATGTTCGACTTCATAGATTGTGTTTCATGGCTATTTATTTCTTAACGTTTGCATACTGTATGCTTATGATGTTTGTATGTTACATTCATATTGCATTTTTAAGTAATCATGGTATACATATATGAAGTTATATTTTCCCAAACTAAACATCTTATGAAATTAGTTTCATGGAATAAAGCCACCTTCCATGGAGTATTTTACACTGTGTTAGCAGTGTTCTGAGTGATTTAAATACTTTATTTCTTTGTCCTCACAGTAGCCCTTTGTGGTATGTGTAATTAAATCCCCATTTTATAGTTGAAGAAAGTTCTCATGCTTTTATTGAAGATATCTATCATCTATGTGTCTATCACCTATCTATTATCTATCTATCTATCTATCTATCTATCTATCTATCTATCTATCTATCATCTATGTATCATTTAACTGTCAGTAATAACCTGGGAGAGGTTATTAATAGGTATTATACATTCAGTATATGTCATGTACTCCACATACACCATCTTATTTGATTCCCCAAACACCACCATATCATTGGTATTATTGCTCCTTTACAGTTGAGGAAATAGGATCAGAAACTTAAATAACTTGTTCAAAAAAAATTACTTGTCCTTTATTCTTCAGTAAATGCTCTGTGTTTTCTGAATGCCATGGTTATAGTCTATAATGGGAAAGCACCATGAAAATAGCTATACAAGCAGCACTGTAGCAGTGTTCTCTAATGTACAGCTTCACAGCAGAGACTAGAGATAAAACAAAACAACAACAACAAAAATAGAGGGCAGCTGGATGTACACATACTTGTTATAACTTCAGCTAAAATAGGACAACTTTACAGAAGACAGAAGCAATATGTTAAGAACAAACTGAAATAATAATTTTGGTTGATGTGTACAATTTAATGTTAGTCCTTCCTTGTTTGGGATTGTATATTAGTAATTATATGAATCAATAATTAATGTTAATCTCTGGAAATACTTAAGATAAAGCTCTAGAAAGGAAGCCCATATGAATTTCATACTTTCTGGAAGACATTGCCTATTAATTTTTTTCTAGTGGTTTCTTGACCAAGTAATTTTTTTTTTAAAGATTTTAAGTAATCTCCACACCCAAATTGACACTTGAACCCACACTGCTGAGATCAAGCTGCATGCTCCAACAACTGAGCCAGCCATGTGCCCCTAATACAAGTAAATTTTAAAGACTTTTTCTAATTTTTCTGTAGTATTATTTTCCCATCCTGCTTTGAATTCATTGCTAATCGCAGCAGTTTCCTTGGCTAGGTCATTACATTTTCTGTCTTATTTACTTAGAGCCTATGAATGTCCATTGGTTCTCTAAAACATTTTCACAAATTTCTCGTAATTTACCTACTCTTCATTTAGTGTTTTAAATATATTAAAATTAGTTTTAGGGTTTCCTGGGTCAAGCAATTGGTTAAGGGTCTGACTCTTGATTTTGGCTTGGGTCATGATCCCAGGGTCATGGGATCAAGTCCCTCATTGGGCTCTAGGCTGAGTGTGGAGCCTGCTTGGGATTCTCTCTCTCTCCCCACCCTGCCCCTCTCCCACGCTTGTGTGCTCTCTCTCCAAAATTAAAAAAAAAATTCTCTTTGTATCTTAAAAATTTCTCTGATTCTGAATAGAGAAAAATAATTACCATGACCCCATCTTGAAAAAATTTTCATATTACAGATATTTGTGATAAATAGTGTAATTTTACTTTTTACTAAAGAAACATTTTTCTTGATCTTTATGAATCAATCCTGGTTTTCTTTTATGCATTTCAAAATATGTATTTAGACTCCCTTTAGAAAAAGAAAGAGCCATTTTTTTCCATTTATTTTCTTGCTATATTTTTACAAGAGTTATACATTTGGAAAGTAACATCTACTCATTAAATATTTTAAATATGCAGAAAAGTATCCAAAATGTAAAAAGTACCAGTGCAATTTCCATCCATATTTTAAAATATTAGTACTTTCCCATGTTTTTTTAAGAATATAGACAATAAAAAGTAGCATATAGAGGACTAGGTCATTATCCCTTCCATTTTTTTATTATTTCCCACCTGACAATACTAATTTCTCTGTATCCATCTCAAGAATGTGTTTGTGTATTTAATATATGTATCTATATTTAGAGCAATATGTTTTATTTCTTTGGCTGTTGTTAAGGCATATGATCCATTAGTAATGTTTTTCATGGATTCTCTCACCACCAGTGAAGTAGTGTTTTTGTTTTGCTTATATGTATATTATATACAGTAAGTATATATTATATATTAGAAATCTTTCAATTATTTTATAGATGCATTAAGACTTTATTATTTTAATTTTATGCAAAGTCATTATATAGAAGTCTTTTTTTAATTTAAGGTAGTAATTGGTAAGAATTTATTTTTTACTTTTGTTTATTTATTTATATGTTTTTATAACTTTTAAAATGAAACTTCTTTTATATTCTGCTCTGATAAAAAAAAAATTTGGGGGGCACCTGGGTGGCTAAGTCGGTTGAGCGTCTGACTTTGGCTCAGGTCATGATCTCACAGTTCGTGAGTTCGAGCCCTGTGTCAGGCTCTGTGCTGATAGCTCAGAGCCTGGAGCCTGCTTCTGATTCTGTGTCTCCCTCTCTCTGCCCCTTCCCCGCTCATGCTCTGTCTCTCAAAAATGAATAAATGTTAAAAAAATTCAAAAAACAATCTATTTTTAAATCTCTTTTATTTTGGCTATGTGGTGATTTTGTGGCTCCATACACACTTTAGAATATAATTCCATGGGAAATTTGATAGGGATTATACTGAATCTGTAGGTTGCTTTGGGTAGCATGGATAGTTTAACAATATTGATTCTTTCGGTCCGTGAGTGTTAAATGTCTATTTTTTGTTTGTTTTCAGTTTTTTTTCACCAGTATATTATAGTTTTGGGGTATGGGTCTTTTATCTCCTTAGTTAAATTTATTTCTAGGTATTTTATTCTTTTTGTTGGAATTATAAATTGAATTGTTTTCTTAATTTCTTTTTGATATTACATTATTAGTTTATAAAAAAAATAACAGATCTTGGTATACTGATTTTGTATTATGTGATTTTACTGGGTTCATTTATTAGTTCTAACAGTTTTTAGGTAAAGTATTTAGTTTTCTATATATTATGTTGTCATCTACAAATAGTGATGGTTTTATTTTTTCCTTACCAGTTTGGATGCCTTTTATTTATTTTTTTTCTTGCCTAATTGCTCTGTCTAGGATTCCTAATACTATGTTGAATAAAAGTGTGGTAAGAGTGGGTAGGGATCCTTCTTGTTCTTCATCTTAGAGGAAGAGTTATCAGCTTTTGACTATTTACTATAATGTTAGCTGTGTTCTTGTCATTTATGGCCTTTAATGTGTTGGGGTTTGTTTCATCTATACCCACTTTGTTGGATGGTTTTATCATAAATAGATGCTGAATTTTGTTAATATTTTTTTCTGTATCTATTGAGATAACCATATGCTTTTTATTTTTCATTTTGTTAATGTGGTGTATCATATTGATTAATATGTGGATGTTGAACCATCCTTGCATCCCTGGAATAAATCTCACTTAATTATGGTATATGATCCTTTTAATGTATTTTTGAATTCATTTTGCTAATGAGGTATAATTGAAATTCAATAAAATTCACCAATTTTGAGTATACGGTTCAATAAGATTGACAAAATATATTATGTAAGCACCACCACAATTGTGATGTAGAGAAGTTTCTTTACCTTATAGAATTCTCAATACCTCTTTAAATTCGGTCCTGTCCTCTGTCTATTCAACTACTGTCTATTCAACTACTGATTAGCTTTTTGCAATATAGTTTTTGTTATTTAAGAATTGCATATAAATGTCATGAAATATTATATAGTCTTTTGTGCCTTCCTTCTTTCACTTTTTATAACGCTTTTGGAATTCATCTGTTGTGTTGCGTGTATCACAGGCTTACTTCCCAATTGCGGATCCATTTGAAATTAAGATCGTGTGCCTGTGGCACCTGGGTGGCTCAGTCAGTTAAGTGTCTGACTCTTGGTTTTGGCTCAGGTCATGATCTAGCAGGTTGTGTGATTGAGTCCTGCATTGGGCTTTGCACTGAGTATGGAGCCTGATTGGGATTCTCTCTGTCTCCCCTCTCTCTGCCCCTCCCCCACTCTCTTTCTTCCTCAAAATAAATAAGCATTAAAAAACAAAACAAACAAACAAACAAAACCATGTGTTCCTAATGTCCATGCATTTCTTGTTGTAGTTGAGGTAGCATTTCTATGGTGGAATTACAGAAGTTACATGTGAGGTCTCCAGAGGCCAATATTGCTATACTAGGAATTATTTCCAGAGGCCCATTGTAAAGCCCATGCCTCAAGTTCCTCATTCCATATTTTAAACACATTTCTCCTTAAATGTCAATGCTTTGTATTCATGGAAGTGAACCCTGAGTAGTGTAATTACCATGCTCTTTCTGTTTGGAGTATGAAATTTACATTGGTGGAGAAATGAACTGCCATAATAAATTTATCTGTTATACAGTTCACTGGATTTGATGCCAAAGGAAACTTCATGTTGAAGTGTGTACAGATTTTCTTTCACATAAAAGACTCGGATAAGATAAGGAAGGCCACCAGGGAACATTTGTCATGACATTTTTCACCAGAGTCCTTGATATCTGTTCACTGCTGGGCTAATGTATTATTAAATTTTATTGTACTTACAATGTTTTCTTTGTAACTATTCTTGGTAACTTTAAGTATAGATACTGTAATCTTGATAGTTCTAATCACATGCAAGTTTTTAGTGCTCATAATATATTTGCATTTTTAAGACACCATTCATTTCCCTGAATTATGATTCATGTTGCTGGCTATATGTGAAGATGTTCATTTGCTCTATGTCATATTTTTTAAAATATATTTTATTATAATATATATAGCATAATGCTGTATTATAATACAAACATTATGCTTATAATTTATAATTAATAAATTTACCAATTGACTGGATTTCTTTTAGTTTGTATTATCTATTCTAAAAGTGTGTTAATTGTTGTCTAGAAGTTTTATTCTGTGAGTTCTTTTGTTTTTCAGTTCCTTGTTGTTGTGATGTTCTCTAAGTTAATTTCATTTTTAGGTGCCATGTTGGGGTAAAATAGGGGCAGTATAATCTTCCATATCAAGTTTAACAAAAGCAGATGGAAAAGCAACATTTCTTAACACATATATTGACTACTTATTGCCTCAACTATTAATTAGATCATCAATGCATCACCGAGCAAATCACTGGGGTAGGGGAATGCAAGGTATTGTTCAGTGCTAATTATGTGCCCCCCCCCCCCCACTCAGGGATTAAAGAGGGACACCTGAGTGGCTCAGTTGGTTGGGTGTCTAACTCTTGATTTCAGCTTAGTTCATGATCTCACATTTGGTGGGTTTGAGTCCCACATTAGTCTCTGTGCTGACAGTGGGGGCCTGCTTGGGATTCTCTTTGTTTCTCTCTTTGCCCCTCCCCCATTCACAATCTCTCTTTTTTTTCCAAAATAAATAAAGATTACAAAAAAAGGTATGCTTGTCAAGGGAGTCTTTAGAAGAATGCAGAATGAATGGTAGGAGGTAACACAATAGGTAACTACCACATTGCCTAATATAAAAATACTTTTAAGCCCCTTCTGACTTATTTTTTTTTTCTGTTGTGAATGAATAGCACTTTCTTCATGACATAAATACAAATGACATTATTTGTACTTTGTAGTGTCTGATGCAAATACAAATGATGTTATTTGCACTTTGTCCATAGTGTCTATTTCCAGTGTCTATTTCACATCCCTACTAGCTTTAAATATATATATTAGTGGCAAACTTGTTAAGAATCCCAGAAGGGAGTAAGGACTTTTTCTTTCTTTCTTTTTTAAATATGAAATTTATTGTCAAATTGGTTTCCATACAACACCCAGGGCTAATCCCAACAGGTGCCCTCCTCAATGCCCATCACCCACCCTCCCCTCCCTCCCACCCCCCATCAACCCTCAGTTTATTCTCAGTTTTTAAGAGTCTCTTACGGTTTGGCTCTCTCCCTCTCTAACTTTTTTTTCCTTGCCCTTCCCCATGGTCTTCTATTAAGTTTCTCAGGATCCACATAAAAGTGAAAACATAGGGTATCTGTCTTTCTCTGCCTGACTTATTTTACCTAGCATAACACTCTCCAGTTCTATCCACGTTGGTACAAAGGGCCATATTTCATTCTTTCTCATTGCCAAGTAGTATTCCTTGTGTATATAAACCACAATTTCTCTACCCATTCATCAGTTGATGGACATTTAGGCTCTTTCCATAATTTGGCTATTGTTGAAAGTGCTGCTATAAACATTGGGGTACAAGTGCCCCTATGCATCGGCACTCCTGTATCCCTTGGGTAAAATCCTAGCAGTGCTATTGCTGGGTCATAGGGTAGATCTATTTTTAATTTTTTTGAGGAAACTCCACACTGTTTTCCAGAGCGGCTGCACCAGTTTGCATTCCCATCAGCAGTGCAAGAGGGTTCCCATTTCTCCACATCCTCACCAGCATCTATAGTCTCCTGATTTGTTCATTTTTAGCTGCTCTGACTGGCATGAGGTGGTATGTGAGTGTGGTTTTGATTTGTATTTCCCTGATGTGGAGTGATGTTGAGCATCTTTTCATGTACATGGTGGCCATCTGGACGTCTTCTTTAGAGAAGTGTCTTTTCATGTTTTCTGACCATTTCTTCACTGGATTACTTGTTTTTCAGGTGTGGAGTTTAGTGAGTTCTTTATAGATTTTGGATGCTAACCCTTTGTCTGATATGTCATTTGCAAATATCTTTTTCCATTCCGATGGTTGCCTTTTAGTTTTGTTGATTGTTTCCTTTGCAGTGCAGAAACTTTTTATCTTCATGAGGTTCCAATAGTTCATTTTGCTTTTAATTCTCTTGCCTTTGGAGATGTGTGAAGTCAGAAATTGCTACAGCTGAGGTCAGAGAGGTTTTTTCCTGCTTTCTCCTCTAGGGTTTTGATGGTTTCCTGTCTCACATTTAGGTGAGCAACTTTATCCATTTTGAGTCTATTTTTGTGAATGCTATAAGAAAGTGGTCTAGTTTCAATCTTCTGCATGTTGCTGTCCAGTTTTCCCAGCACCATTTGTTAAAGAGACTGTCGTTTATTTAAAAACATTTTTTTAAATGTTTATTTATTTTTGAGACAGAGAAAGACAGGGCATGAATGGGGGAGGGTCAGAGAAAGAGGGAGACACAGAATCTGAAGCAGCCTCCAGGCTCTGAGCTGTCAGCACAGAGCCTGACGCGGGGCTCAAACTCACGGACCGCAAGATCATGACCTGAGCCGTAGTCGGACGCTTAACCAGTGGAGCCACCCAGGAGCCCCAAGACTGTCTTTTTTCCATGGGATATTATTTCCTGTTTTGTCAAAGATTAGTTGGCCATACTTTTGTGGGTCCAATTCTGGAGTCTCTATTCTATTCCATTGGCCTATGTGTCTGTTTTTGTGACAATACCATCCTGTATTGATGATTACAGCTTTGTAGTAGAGGCTAAAGTCTGGGATTGTGATGCCTCTTGCTTTGGTCTTCTTCTTCAAAATTACTTTGGCTATTCGGGGCCTTTTGTGTCCATACAAATTTTAGGATTGCTTGTTCTAGCTTCGAGAAGAATGCTGGTGCAATTTTGATTGGGATTGTATTGAATGTGTAGATAGCTTTGGGTAGGATTGACATTTTAACAATATTTATTCTTCCATGAGCACGGAATGTTTTTCCATTTCTTTATGTCTTCTTCAATTTCCTTCATAAGCTTTCTATAGTTTTTAGCATACAGATCTTTTACATCTTTGGTTAGGTTTATTCCTAGGTTATTTTATGATTCTTGGTGCAATTGTGAATGTGAAGAGTTCATTATTTGTCTTTCTGTTGCTTCATTGTTAGTGTATGAGAATGCAACTGATTTCTGTACATTGATTTTGTATCCTGCGACTTTGGTGAATTCATGTATCAGTTCTAGCAGACTTTTGGTGAAGTCTCTCTGGTTTTCCATGTATAATATCAGGTCATCTGTGAAAAGTGAAAGCTTGACTTCATCTTTGCCAATTTTGATGCCTTTGATTTCCTTTTGTTGTCTGATTGCTGATGCTAGAACTTCCAACATTATGTTAAACAACAGCAGTGAGAGTGGACATCCTTGTCGTGTTTCTGATCTCAGGGAGAAAGCTCTCAGTTTTCCCCCATTGAGGATGATATTAGCTGTGGGCTTTTCATAAATATCTTTTATGATGTTTAAGTATGTTCCTTCTGTCCCGACTTTCTTGAAGGTTTTTATTAAGAAAGAATGCTGAATTTTGACAAATGCTTTTTCTTCATCGATTGGCAGGATCATATGGCTCTTTTCTTTTCTTTTCTTTTATTAATGTGATATATGACATTGATTTATTTGCGAATGTTGAACCAGCCCTGCAGCCCAGGAATGAATCCCACTTGATCATGGTGAATAATTCTTTTTACTTGCTGTTGAATTCGATTTGCTAGTACCTTATTGAGAATTTTTGCATCCATATTCATCAGGGATATTGGCCTGTAGTTCTCTTTTTTTGCTGGGTGTCTGTCTGGTTTAGGAATCAAAGTAATGCTGGCTTCATAGAATGAGTCTGGAAGTTTTCCTTCTTTCTATGTTTTGGAACAGCTTGAGGAGGATAGGTATTATCTCTTCTTTAAATGTCTGGTAGAATTCCCCAGAGAAGCCATCTGGTCCTGGACTCTTATTTGTTGGGAGATTTTTGATAACTAGTTAAGGTTCTTTGTTGGTTATAGGTCTGTTCAAATTTTCTCTTTCTTCCTGTTTGAGTTTTGGAAGTGGGTGGGTGCTTAGGAATTTGCCATTTCTTCCAGGTTGTCCAGTTTGTTGGCATATAATTTTTCATAGTATTCCCTGATAATTGCTTGTATTTCTGAGGGATTGGTTGTAATAATTCCATTTTAATTCATGATTTTATCTATTTGGGTCATTTCCCTTTTCTTTTTGAGAAGCCTGGCTAGAGGTTTATCAGTTTTTTTGTTGTTTTGTTTTAAAAACCAACTCTTGCTTTCACTGATCTTCTCTACTGTTTTTTTTAGATTCTATATTGTTTATTTGTTCTCTGAACTTTATTATTTCTCTTCTTCTGCTGGGTTTGGGGTGTCTTTGCTGTTCTGCTTCTATTTCCTTTAGGTGTGCTGTTAGATTTTGTATTTGGGATTTTTCTTGTTTCTTGAGATAGACCTGGACTGCAATGTATTTTCCTCTCAGGACTGCCTCACTGCATCCCAAAGCGTTTGGATTGTTGTATTTTCATTTTCATTTGTTTCCATATATTTTTTAATTTCTTCTCTAATTGCCTGATTGACCCACTCATTCGTTAGTAGGGTGTTCTTTAACCTCCATGCTTTTGGAGGTTTTCCAGACTTTTTCCTGTGGTTGATTTCAAGTTTCATAGCATTGTGGTCTGAAAGTATGCATAGTATGATCTCAATTCTTGTATACTTATGAAGGGCTGTTTTGTGACCCAGTATGTGATCTATATTGGAGAATGTTCCATGAGCACTCGAGAAGAAAGTATATTCTGTTGCTTTGGGATGCACAGTTCTAAATATACTGTCAAGTCCATCTGATCCAATGTATCATTCATTGATCCTGTTTCTTTATTGATCCTGTGTCTAGATGATCTATCCATTGTTGTAAGTGGAGTATTAAAGTCCCCTGCAATTACTACATTCTTATCAATAAGGTTGCTTATGTTTGTGAGTAATTGTTTTTTTTTTTTATTTGGGGGCTCCCGTATTCAGCACATAGGCATTTATAATTGTTAGCTCTTCCTGATGGATAGACCCTGTAATTATTATATAATGTCCTTCTTCATCTCTTGTTACAGCCTTTAATTTAAAGTCTAGTGTGTCTGATATAAGTATGGCTACTCCAGCTTTCTTTTGACTTCCAGTAGCATGATAGATAGTTCTCCATCCCCTCACTTTCAATCTGAAGGTGTCCTCAGGTCTAAAATGAGTCTCTTGTAGACAGCAAATAGATGGGTCTTGTTTTTTTTTATCCATTCTGATACCCTATGTCTTTTGGTTGGAGCATTTAGTCCATTTAAATTCAGTGTTATTATATAAATGTGGGTTTAGAGTCATTGTGATGTCTGTATGTTTCATGCTTGTAGTGATGTCTCTGGTATTTTGTGGTCCTTGCAACATTTCACTCACAGAATCCCCCTTAGGATCTCTTGTAGGGCTGGTTTAGTGGTGATGAATTCCTTCAGTTTTTGTTTGTTTGGGAAAACTTTTATCTCTCCTATTCTGAATGACAGACTTGCTGGATAAAGGATTCTCGGCTGCATATTTTTTCTGTTCATCACATTGAAGATTTCCTGCCATTCCTTTCTGGCCTGCCAAGTTTCAGTAGATAGGTCTGCCACTACACTTATGGGTCTACCTTTGTAAGTTAGAGCCTGTTTATCCCTAGCTGCTTTCAGAATTTTCTCTTTACTCTTGTATTTTCCAGTTTCACTATGATGTAGTGCAGAAGATTGATTCAAGTTACGTCTGAAGGGAGTTCTCTGTGCCTTTGGATTTCAATGCCTTTTTCCTTCCCCAGATCAGAGAAGTTCTCAGCTATGATTTGTTCAATTACACCTTCAGCCCCTTTCTCTCTCTCTTCTTCTTCTGGAATTCCTATGATACAGATATTGTTCCATTTGATTACATCACTTAGTTCTCTAATTTTCCCCTTGTACTCCTGGATTTTTTTATCTCTCTTTTTCTCAGCTTCCCCTTTTTCCATAATTTTATCTTCTAATTCACCTATTCTCTCCTCTGCCTCTTCAATTTGTGCTATGGCCACCTCATTTATTTTACACCTCATTTATAGCATTTTTTAGCTCCTCATGACAATTTCTTAGTCCCTTGATCTCTGTAGCAATAGATTCTCTGCTGTCCTCTATGCTTTTTCAAGCCCAGCGATTAATTTTATGACTATTATTCTAAATTATTGTTCCATTATATTGCTTAAATCATTTTTGATCAATTCGTTAGCTGTCTCTACTTTCTGGGGTTTCTTTTGAGGAGAATTCTTCTGTTTCGTCATTTTGGGTAGTCCCTGCGGTGGCTCAAAACAGCAGGGCACTTCCCCTGTGCTGTCCGGAGTAACTTGTGTTGGTGGGCAGGGCCGCAGTCAGACCCGATGTCTGCCCCCAGCCCACTGCTGGGGCCACAGTCAAACTCGTGTGTACCTTATCTTCCCCTCTCCCAGGGACAGAACTCACTGTGGAGTGGTGTGTCCCCTGTCTCGGCTACTTGCACACTGCCAGGCTTGTGGTGCCTCTTCGATGAGATCTGGCTTATAAATTGGGGTGGATCCACAAAGTGCACAGGGGTGGGAGGGGCATGCTTAGCTCATTTTGTTGTTGGTGGTCCCCTGTGGTAGGGGCCCTGCAGCACTGGGAGGGAGGCAGACCCATTGGAGGGATGAATCCACAGAAGCATAGCATTGGGCGTTTGCTTGGTGCAAGCATGTTTGGGGAAGGGAACTGGTTCCCTTTGGAATTTTGGCTGGGGGATGGGAGAGGGAGATGACATTTGCCAGTGCCTTTGTTCCCCCGCTGAGCTGAGCTCTGTCTTCTGGGGTTCACCAACTCTCCCTCCCGGTGTCTTCTCGCCCTTCCAGCTCTCCAAGAACAGAGCTGCTGACTTTTAACATTCCAGATGTTAAGTCCTGCTGGCTGTCAGAACTCACAGAGTCTGGCTCCTCCGCTTTTGCAAGCCAGACTTTGGGGGCTCTGCCTTGCAGGGCGGGCTGTCAGAGCCGCCAACCCGGCTCCCTCCCACCAGTCCGGGTAGCGCACACCTCCTCTCTGCCCTTCTTACCCTCTTCCATGGGCATCTTGTCTACCCTTGGCTCTGGAGAGTCCATTCTGCTAGTCTTCTGTCAGTTTTCTGGGTTATTTAGGCAGATGTGGGTGGAATCTAAGCGATCAGGGGGATGAGGTGAGCTCAGCATCTTCCTACGCTGCTATTTTACAGACTTTTTCTTCCTTTCCTTTCCCTTCCTTTCCTAGCCTTGCCTTGCCTTACTTTTTTTGTTTTCCTTTCCTTTCCTTCCTTTTTTCTCTTCTCTTTTCCTTTCTTTTTTTGTAAACTTGATTAATGTTAGTTGCATTTAATTAAAAATTCTAATTTTCCCATATTTCCCATTTTAGAGGTAAGGACAATTTTTGTAATTTTAATGAACACATAAATTCACCATTATTTATTTATTTTTTTTCAACGTTTTTTATTTTGTTTTTTGGGACAGAGAGAGACAGAGCATGAACGGGGGAGGGGCAGAGAGAGAGGGAGACACAGAATCGGAAACAGGCTCCAGGCTCCGAGCCATCAGCCCAGAGCCCGACGCCGGGCTCGAACTCACGGACCGCGAGATCGTGACCTGGCTGAAGTCGGACGCTTAACCGACTGCGCCACCCAGGGGCCCCAATTCACCATTATTTAAACACACAGGAGAGTAAAGAGTAGAAATAAAGTTGGAGATTAATTTAGAGACGTTTGTTACAAGGCAAAGAAAGGATTTTGAAACAGACATTCAAATTGAATTCCCAGCTTGTCAAATATCTGGGAAAATAGTAAAGGATAGTAAAGGTTAGTAAAGGTTAAATGTAACACTGCAGGTGAACATGCACTAATTTTAGTCTGACTTATAAATTGATTATTGTTGCTGTAAAAATCTTAAACATCAGTGATAGGCTTGGTGTGAGTATACATTGAAAACTGTTCTTATAATTTTTAATAATTACCAGATGTCTAATTCTGCTTCATCTGTAATTTCTCATACTCTAATTTAGTGCAATTTTATGACCATAATATGAGTATCATTGCAATTTTATCAAAAATAATAAGCAATTAGACCAATCCAGATTTTGTGATCATTATGGTGTTGTTAATGAATAAAAAGTCTACTTTTACCATATATCCAGATGGTTAATTAATGTGCATAATTAAACACTTTTTCATTACTACTGACTCACTTCTTACAGTTACATTTAAGTTAATGTCAATATCATCAAGACAGTTGTTCAAAAGGCAAAACCACAGTTGGTTTCATTTATGGTAACACAATCACTTGACTTTATCAACTTTTTATTTCTTGATAGTTAACCTCAAAACTTAATTTTAATTTTATTGTGTGCCTAAAAGTTTACACTTTTTTTTATATTATTTTTTTTTATTTTATTTATTTATTTATATATGAAATTTATTGTCAAATTGGTTTCCATACAACACCCAGTGCTCATCCCAAAAGGTGCCCTCCTCAATACCCATCACCCACCCTCTCCTCCCTCCCACCCCCCATCAACCCTTAGTTTGTTCTCAGTTCTCAACGGTCTCTTATGCTTTGGCTCTCTCCCACTCTAACCTCTTTTTTTTTTTTTTTTTTTTTCCTTCCCCTCCCCCATGGGTTCCTGTTAAGTTTACACTTTTAATGCTCTTCTTTTTACATCTAAGTGGGGATTTTTAAGAAGTATGAAATGGACTGTGATCTACAGTGGAAACGATTTTCCAAAGCCTCAGGCACCTGCATTTAATAGTTTCTATCTATTCATAGGAAACACTACTCTACACACACACACACACACACACACACACACACACACACAAAATCATCTGCTGTGAAGGTGAGATCATCAGTGCAATGCTGGGCAATAGGCTCTCTGACTGCTCCCCAAAGCTGCATTATTTTGGAGAATTGTGTACTCAGTACTATGCACTGGTTAGTTCCCATGGCCTTGAATAGCTCAAACTACGTTTCAGTTGATTAGATTAGGGACCGAACTGTCCTCATGCCCAAAGGGACACTGCCAAATATTTTAATACTCAGGAGACCATTGGCCTCTCCTGGGGGCACCTGGATGACCATGAGCCAGGATTCCCTGACCAAACTTTGTGAGGCTGTTAGGTCTTTACAGGTAAAGGAGGCTCTAGGACCATTGTGAGAGTCAAGGTACCTTGACTTGTACCTGGGTACAAGGTACCCTCCTGGGATCCCAACCAGCCACTTTCTATCATGCTTTTGTCCATTCCTGCCTCTGTAAGTTTGAGGTTGTTCCAGAATTCAGCAATTACAGAGAGGCTTCTAACTACTTTTTCTCTTGCTTCTCTGTCTGAGCAATACAGTCCTCCAGCAAAGCCTTTCACTCAGCTAGGCCTCTTGGCTCAAAAAATCACCATAAGAATTGAAACTAAAGATAATCCAGGAAATAGAACTCACCATATATTGAGGATCTGTGGTGGATATCTATAGCTAAAGCCCAAATGCTGGCTAACATTGACACCATGACCAAAAGTCAAAGTTGTGCATAGGCCATTACGGCTGACTTTTTAGCCGATGACTCTTCTTTGTTTATATAAAGAAGAATTTCTGTCTCACCTGCAGATTTCTTTATTAATGTCATAATCTGGGTAAGAACCCTCTTAACAAAAGTCTTTGGTAACTTAACTGTAAATAGGTATAATTCATGAATCTGCCAGATTTTGTAGCACCCCATTTGCCTACTTCCTGGTGCTTAGGCTGTACCTGTAATCCAGGAACCATCTTCCCTTGGGACAGATGAATCCTGTTTTCTTTCCCAGGACAAGAAGGAGATGAGATTCCTGTTCTCTATGGCCCTTTCCTTCTCCAGTCACAGAGAGCTCGTCTTTGATGGGCTCTTTGTGCCTCATTCCTGGAAGCCAGTCATCTGCAGTCAGGGCTCACATACTTCCATCAGCATCTGACAAAGCAACCTACTTTGGCTAGGGTTGAGGGGGAGAGCGCTGGGACCAGTCAGTCCTCTATCTATCCCAGTGACCAAGTCAGGTCACACCACCTCAAGGCTTTATTTTGTCACCCACAAGCCTTGTCTGACTGGTTTTAAGAGCTTGAGAATGAGTTAGGAACCCCAGGTCATGTCTAGCAGAGACCCCACACTCACTGGGCACTCATGGGGCAGGGGCAGGAGGAAATAATCTCTTCAATGGACTCAGACCTTTCATTTATTTATACAGGAGACTTGGACACTTCCAGTCCATTTAAGTGGGGCATGGGGAATAATGAACAGAACCTTCCAGAAAGGTTAGCCCAGAGGAAAGAGACCTCTTGTGCTCTTTTTCCTTGGAGCATCCTCCTCTGGTTGAAACCATCCGGGCCTTTGATATCTCTTACTACCCAAGGCTCTGATCATGCTCAGCACCAAAATGGAAAAACAGTTAGGACTCCTGTGATAATTTCTAGCCTCATACTTGTTCTCACAGGCATGCCACACAGCCTGTGGATTGTTCCAGAGAAAGTTATTCTGCCTTTCCCTCTTGGAAAAGATACTCAGAAGTAGCTGGTTCACCACATCAAAGAAACTAACAAAAGGGGAGAGCCCAGAGTAGTATGGAGTCTTCTTTGGAGTGCTTAGTTTTTCCAGGCTACCATGAGACTGGCCAGGTTGATGGCCTTCTGCCAGTGTTCCCAAATTCACCTGCAGCTGGAACCCACATTTAATCAGTCACTGATGTGCTTTCTGTGAACGGCTTGGAACACTCCATCCAAGACCTGTTCTGAACCTGTGTCACTCACTCAGCCTGACAAGGGGCAAACTGCCACTTAAATACCTTTTGACGCCAACCCAGAGCCAACCCAGAGAGCGGGGACCCCTAGTGGTATACATCCCCTTGAATGTTGACTGTAATTGTGCAGAAAGGCTTTGCTGTATTCAGAGTACTCACCACTTGGCAAACTCTGTAGCGTATTTTGTTGTGTGAACTCAAGTTTGCTGTTGCGCTCTGTTGCTGGAGAACATCCGGGCTTATTTAAGTGTGGCTTGTAAAGTAACTTTATTCTTATTTTAAGTAAGTTCCCAACTTTGCTGAGGTTTTGGGTTTATGCTACTTAAAAAATGCAAGTGACAGTGAAGAACAACTATTGTAAGTGGTAGCCCCAGACAGTAGATTGAATTACAGTAGACATTAACAAGAAGGAAACATCCTTGGGATCCCACGTCACTATTTAAAGCAAAAACAGGGGTTGGGGTGCCTGGGTGGCTCAGTTGGTTGAGCATCAGACTTCTGCCCAGGTCATGATCTCATGGTTTGTGAGTTCGAGCCCTGAGTCGGGCTCTGTGCTGACAGCTCAGAGCCTGGAGCCTGCTTCGGATCCTGTGTCTTCCCCTCTCTCTCTCTCTCTCTCTCTCTCTCTCTCTCTCTCTCCCCCTCTCTCTCTCTCTCCCTCCCTCCTTCCCTCCCTCCCCTGCTCACACTCTGTCTGTCAAAAATAAATAAAACATTAAAAAACAAAATAAAACAGGGGCACCTGGGTGGCTCAGTCAGTTGGGCATCCAACTTCGACCACGGTTCATGGGTTCGAGCCCCATGTCAGGCTCTGTGATGACAGCTCAAAGCTTGGAGCCTGCTTCAGATTCTGTGTCTCCCTGTTTCTCTCCTACCCTCTCTCTCTCTCTCTCAAAAGTAAACATAAAAATATTAAAACAAAAACAAATCACAAAAAACAACAGTGACACCTGGATGGCTCAGTCAGTTAAGTGTCTGACTTCAGCTCAGGTCATGATCTGACAGTTTGTGAGTTCAATCCTTGTGTCAGGCTCTGTGCTGACAACTCAGAGCTTGGAGCCTGCTTCAGATTCGGTGTCTCCCTCTCTCTTACCTCCTCTTGCTCACACACATACACTCTCTCTCTCAAAAATTAATAAACGTTGAAAATTTAAAAAAACATAAAACAAAAAACAACAGAAACAAAATGATGGCCCAGCTTTCTGAATAATGGTCACTTTTTACTACTGGTAGTGACTGCCTTGTTCACCACTGCCTCAGAAGCCACTAACCAACCTCACTGAGGAACCAGGTCTCTGTCAGGCACACTCATCCGTAATAAGGAAGGATATTTGGGATAGTGTAGCCTCTCCAGAGCACTTGTGGCTGGAGCCCACTGGACCCTAGGTTGAATGGACCAAGAGCAGGCAAAGAAATTCTCAAGCAGGCATCTGGAAAAGCCCCAAATGAATGAAAGGCAGGTATGAAATGCCATGTAATATAACTGGAAAACAAAGGGGATGGTTTTTCTGAAAACTTTGACTTGTCACCCAGTTAAATGGTGAACTCATTCCAGACTCAAATAAAGAAATCCTTGCTGGGGATGAAATCTCAGTATCTGTGTTTTGTGGTTGTGGCTGATGTCTATTTGTGCAATTTTATGGGAGCTTCATTTTTAAAAGTCTGCCTTGGTAACTCTGCATGTGAGAATCCCATCCTTGGATCTAAGGTGTTGAAGGTTAAAACAGAGAAAAACCATTTGTGATGCTGAGAACCAAGAGTAACCCTGCACAGAAACTTGGATTAGCCGTTCATGTTTATGAAACACTTACCCAGAAAGCACTTTCTAGCAGAATCTTGGATAAGTAAGTTTTCCATTTAACTGCAGCTCTTCCAAAGAAATAGGAAATTAATAATTAATTGAATTAATTATTTGATTAATTAATTATTGAAATTATTGAAATAATTAATAATTGAATTAATTAATTATGAATAATTAACTGAATTAATAATGCATTTTCTCTTAAGCACCTTTAAAAAATATAAAATATATCTTTAAATTTCAGGAGGAATTTTTTTTTAATTTTTTTGTTCATGTTTATTTATTTTTGAGAGAAACAGAGACTGAGCAAACTCACTGAGGAAACTCACTGACTGTGAGATCATGACCTGGGTCAAAGTAGGACTCTTAACTGACTGAGCTACCCAGGTGCCCCTAGGAGTCATTTCTGATAGAAAAGCTTTCTTAGAGTTTTATGAGTATTATTCAGAGATGCCCCTGATCACTTTAATTGACTGATCCTCAATTTTCATGGCCTTATGGGATAGTGGTTCTGGGAACCCATTTTATTTCATTCTTACCCACCAATTACTGAGTAGCAAACAAAACAAAACAAAACTGGGGACTGAGAATTGAAATACTTTGTATTAATTAATACATCAAGTATGATTTCTTGCTATAATAGAAATAGCATATTATTTTGAATGAGGCATACCTGATTTAAAATTCCTGAAAACAATTTATTAACCCCTTTCAGTGTTTTATTTTTATAATTTTTTAAAATAAGAGATATTTTTGTTACATTTTATCATGCATGCTTAGTAACATGCATTTTTGAAAACTATTTTTGTAAGAATAGTAACTCTCTTTAATATAAAATAAATTGATTCTTTAGTTCCAGAATGATCTATTAGTGCCAGTATCTGTGGCATCTTTGATCTGGTTGGTAGTATGAACCAATCTTGCTATTCCAAATCTTTATGTCACTGTTAGGTATAAAATTCAGGTCTTGATTCACTGGGTGATATCTAGAAAGTAACTAGTTGCCAGAGATTCAGGTTCTTGACATAGATGTAACATCTTAATGAGTGGAATGATTAAATTGCTTACGCTTCCTCTGTATCAGTGAGCTGTCTTTTAGTTACAATAACATTGCTTTTCATGCATATCTTACATGCTTGTCAAAAATATCATAAAATATTGTCATTACTATAAAATACCTGGAAAATATAAAAATACAAATGCAACTATTTTATTGCTTAGGGGGTACAATAAATTTGTCACTTCTCTCAAATTTGAGGCCACATTGAAAAGAAGCAATTTCCTGAAAATAAAAAAATAAAACTAGCAAGTGGATACACAAATTTGATAGATGCTGACATGTGGCGAACTAATATCTTTTAAGAGATATTTTGTAAATTAGAGTTGTAAACTGCCAATTACATGGAGAATGCATTCTCCACAAATGATAATTTTATTCTAAGTTTTTAAAGAAAGTCTGGTTAAAATACATGCAAAAAACATAGACTTTAGAAAAGAGAACTCCCCAGTTAAAAGTTGTGTGACTGTATTTGCAGCCTTGCCCTAAGGGAAGGCACGCTCTCTCTGGCAGCCACAAGAATTTTACTTGTTATTTATTTTGGGGTGGCAGGGGACTGCATGGTTTTCCTGTGGCTACTGTAACAAATTATCACAAGCTTTGTGGTGATACTCATTTACTCTTACACTTTTATTTATTATCTTAAACACACATTCATTAGCTGACAGTTCTGGAGGTCTGAAGTCTGAAATGTTTCCCTGGGTTGGAATCAAGATGTCAGGTGGACCATACTCCCTGCATAAAGTCTAAGGAGAGGACTGGTTTATTTGTTCTATTGTTTCGAGAGCTGCCTCCCTTTCATTCTTTGGTTTCTGTCCCTTCATCTTCAAAGCTAGCAGTGTAGCCTCTCTAAATCTCTGTCTTCCTGCTGAGGTTGTCACATTGTTTCTCCTGTGTCAAATTCCCCCTGCCTCCTTCCTTGAAAGACATTTCTATGCCCAGGCTCTATACAGATAATCCATATAAGGCTACATTCACAGAGTTCAGGGACTAGACGTGGATGTTCTTGGGGGCTATCATGCAGCCTATCACAGGGGGCAGGGATGTTTCATCTTTATGCAGTAGTCTAAGCATCGCTCATGATCTGTTAAATATACTTGCTCTAATAATGGGCTGTGTAAAATCAAAGGCCATCCTTCCCTTCTCTTTTCATAAATTATTCTGTTGGAAATTTGGAGAACAGAGAGAATGCTTTCTAAAAGAAAAGTGTTTTTGTATTCCAGTTACTTGGAAACGACAGCTTTCCTCACCATTACAAATTGGTAAATTTGCAGCTAGTTTGTTAGTAAATCTCTCACATATTGGTAGCTTTAATTCAGTCTTCAGGGAAAATAAAAATTAAAGAAAGGAGAGCCTCTGTGTTTGCTTTTTGAGTCAAGACTCTGAACTTTTTTTTTTTTTGCCACATCAGATCTTGTTTTGTTTTTACCTTGTTGAGAGGTCCTGTCTGAGCTCTAGCAAACATTTCCTTTCAAATATGTAATAGTTAAATAAGGAGGTAACATGATATTTGCATAATTATGAATAATTTCCCACCATATATTTACCCTGATATTTGGCTATGCAATAAGTCTCTAGACAACGGTTTCCTTCAGAATAAATAATCAGACTGTTGACTAGTTTCCAAGAGGCCACCTAATAAATTTCATTTTCATAAAAAAATAAAATAAAACAATACACTACAATATGGCGATGTTACCAAACTTACTCCAAAGTGCTCTTACCTAAATGTATTAATTTGGAGTACGGGAGAGACAAGCAGGTTGAAGGGAGACCATCGTGTAATTAAGGAACAAGTATTGAGGATTCTCAGCTTCTGACACTCAATATCTACTGTGTGAAAATAAGAGACAGCATTTATATAAAACATAAATGGAGGGGCGCCTGGGTGGCGCAGTCGGTTGAGCGTCCGACTTCAGCCAGGTCACGATCTCGCGGTCAGTGAGTTCGAGCCCCGCGTCAGGCTCTGGGCTGATGGCTCGGAGCCTGGAGCCTGTTTCCGATTCTGTGTCTCCCTCTCTCTCTGCCCCTCCCCCGTTCATGCTCTGTCTCTCTCTGTCCCAAAAATAAATAAACGTTGAAAAAAAAAATTTAAAAAAAATAAAACATAAATGGAGTAGCAGCTAAACCACATTAAAAAAATTCTTACACAAATTTTTGGAAGGAGATTAAAAGGCCCCAACTATAAGAAGAACAAGGGTAAAAGAAAAGAATTTGCAAAGGCCACACAATTTATAAGAGGCAGAATTTGGATTTGAATCCAAGTTTTCCTGACACTAAAGGTTGTCCTTATAAGCACTGTGCTCTTCTCTCTTACATAAACTTATTACTAGATTGCTGTTAATAATAATGTCCAATAATAATAATAATCTATTTTCTCTATCATATTCGACCCATTATAAATTTGGAGAGAAATAACATCTACCAATTCGATGGTATACTTCTATTTTTCCTGCTTTTGTTTGGACTGGGACTCTCTCTCTCTCTCTCTCTTTCTTTCTCCCTTTTGTACTGGGTGTTTCTTATGATTATATATTTTTTTCTGCACTATTGGTTCATTAGCTTATTGTTTTATTTTCAGAGGTTGCCTAAAGTTTACATATTACAAATTGAACTTTTATTACAGTCTATTTTCAGGTAATGTTATACCACTTCTCACATAATATAAAAAATTTAGGGACATCTGGGTGGCTCAATCCATTAAGCATCTGACTTCAGTTCAGGTCATGATCTCACATTTCATGAATTTGAGTCCCACACTGGGCTCTCTGCTGTCAACATGGAGTCTGCTTTGGATCCTCTGTCTCTTTCTCTCTCTGCCCACCAATGCTTTCTCTCTCTCTCTCAAAAATAAATAAACATTAAAAAAATGTACAATGAGAGTGTTTGGGTGGCTCAGTTGGTTTAACATCTGATCCTTGATTTGCTTTCAGTCATAATCTCATGATTGGTGAGTTTGAGTCCTGTGTACGGCTCTGTGTGGACAGTGCAGAGCCTGCTTGGGATTCTCTTTCTCCCTCTCTCTGCCCCTCTCCTGCTCATTCTCTCTCTCTCTCTCTCTGTCTCAAAAATAAATAAAAATATTTATAACAGACTTTCATTATCTCTGATAAGTCCTTTGTACTATTGTTCTCATACATTTTGTTTCTATACTATTTTTGAACTAAACTAAAACTAAACTATTTTTGTTTAGTTAATTAATTATCATTTAAAGAATTTAAAATGAAAAAAATATACTTACCTGAATTTTTATAATTTCTAGTGCTCTTCAAGTCTTTGTATGGATGCCTGTTTTCATCTGGTATATTTCTTATGCCAGAATAATTTCTTAAACATTTTTTCTAGTACAAGTATACAGGTAATGATCTCTCTTTAACTTTTTTCTACAAAAATCTTTATTTTGCCTGACATTTTAGAAAGACATTTTTTCTGAGTTAAAGAATTCCAAGATGACATTTTCCCCAAGGTACCTTAAAGATACAAATGATTCATTTTAAAAATGCTGATTTGAAGGGGCACATGCACCCTGATGTTTATAGCCGCACTATCAATAGTAGCCAAGTTATTGAAAGAGCCCAAATTTCCATTAACTGATGAATGCATAAAGAAGTGGTATACACACACACACACACACACACACACACACACACACACACACAACCAGAGTATTACTCAGATATCAAGAAGAATGAAATCTTAGGAGTCCGAGTGCCCCAGTTGGTTAAGTGTCTGACTCTTGGTATCAGCTCAGGTTGTGATCTTGCAGTTGTGACATTGACCTCAGGGTCAGGCTCTGTGCTGAGCACAGAGACTGCTTGGGATTCTCTTTCTCCCTCTCTCTGCCCGTCCTGTGCTCATGCGCTCTCTCTCTCTCTCTCTCTCTCTCTCTGTGTCTAAAAAATAAATAAATACTTAAAAAAAATGTAATCTTCCCATTTGTAAGGACATGAATGGAGCTAGAGTGTACTATGTTAAATGAAGTAAGTCAGTCAGGGAAAGACAATACCATGATTTCAATCATATGTGGAATTTAAGAAACAAAACAGATAAACATAGGGGAAGGGGAAAAAAAAGAGGGAGGCAAACCATAACAGACTTTTAATGATAGAGAACAAACTGATTGATGGAGGAAAGGTGGGGGGAATTGGCTCAATGGTTGATGAGTACTAAGGAGGGCACTTTTTGTGTTGAGCACTGGGGGTTACATGTGAGTGATGGATCAAATTCTCCTGTAAACCAATATTGCACTATTTTTTTTAACTAACTAGAATTTAATACAATTTTGAAAAAGAAAACTCTTAATGAAATAACATATAACTTTTCCCTAATTAAAACTAACAGCTTGACAGCAGCAGTAACATTCATCAAAATAATAAGACCAAATTCTCCACTATAACCGCTGTTATTTAATAGTAGGAGAGAGATACTTATCAATGTATTTTGGTAAGAGAAATGTTATATTGAATATAATAAATTCAAATCATATTTAATTTCAAAGAATAGCTATAGAACAGAAAAAATCTTAGACCAAAGAGTCAGAAAATTCTGTAATGAATCTATAAATCTTAACGTGATTCCAATATTAAAATTTAAATGAAACAAGATAATCATAAGTATATATGCAAATAAAAGCCTGTTGGATAGCCAGAAAAAGTAAAATCAAATAATGGAGCCAGCACTAAACCTAATAAAAATTATTACATGTTCTTGTAAAAAGAGAAAAAACAGAATATTTTAAAAGATCATAATAATGAAGGTTTTTCTGTGTATAAGAAAAAATTAAAAACCCCAAACATAGACAATTGTAAAATTAGCTACATGAGGGTAAAAAAAATCCTATGCATAGCCCATATTACAAAGTAAAGCAAAAAGGAACAATATGGGAGAAAGAAACTTCAACACATATTATACATAAGAGTCTCATTTCTTAAAACTTAAAACAAAAAGGTGCAAATTTCCAGTTATGAAATAAATAACTAAGTCATGGGGCACCTGGGTGGCTCAGTCAGTTGAGTGTCCAACTTCGGCTCAGGTTATAATCTCTCAGTCAGTGAGTTCGAGCCCCATGTCGGGCTATAGCTGACAGCTCAGAGCCTGGAGCCTGCTTCGGATTCTGTCTCCTTCTCTCTCAGCCCTTCCCCTGCTCACTCTCTGTTGTCTCTCAAAAATGAATAAACCATAACAAAAATTAAGAAAAAATAAAATAACTAAGTCATGAGGATGAAAAGCACAGTGCAGCGAATCTAGTCAATACTATAGTAAGAAGGTTGTACTGTGACAGATGGTAACTACAGTTATGGTGGTGAGCGTTGTGTAATGTGTAGAATTGTCAAATCACAATGCTGTGCACCTGAAACTACTGAACATTGTATATCAACTATATACTACAACAATAAAAATTTAAAAAACCCAAAACTATATACCATGAAAAAATAAAATGTCTAAAAATTAGTCATAAATAACAACAGTCATAGGAGTAAAGAGTTGTCCAAACTATGCAGAAAAAAAATTATTTTTTGATTATTCACTAGCATTTGGAATTATCAAATTTTCTGATATTTGTCAACCTGATAGTTAAGAAAATATGCTGATCATTGATACTCGTTACATGGAATTCCCCTTCTGTTAATTGACTATTCATAATTTTACTTTTTTTTTCTATTGGCAATATGGTTTTCTTTTTGTCAAAGTCTCTTGCATTTTATGAATATTTATTCTTTATGATTTTTGGTATTGGACATATTGTTTTTCAATTTGTATCTCCTTAACTTTACACATGAAGGCTTTTATTTATTGTGATTATATCCGGACAAAATTTCTGAATTTTGATGTAATAATATTCAAGTCCTTTAGATTTACTGTGATTACTGCTTTATATAGGCTTATTTACAGTCTAACTTTGTGTTATATCAACTCTGCTTTTTAACATTTTCCCTCCTTTCCTGTTTAGTTCAAATGTTTATTTCTTCATTTTTTATTTTTATTTTTAAAAAATTTTTACGTTTTTATTTATTTTTGAAAGAGTACGAGCAGGGGAGGGGAAGAAAGAGAGGGAGCAGAAGATCTAAAACAGGCTCTGTGCTGACGGCAGTGAATCCCATGTGGGGCTCAAACCCACAAACCACGAGATCATGACCTGAGCCAAAGTCGAATGCTCAACTGACTGAGCCATCCCCGTACCCCCAAATGTTTCTTTCTGCTTCCAAATGTATGTGTAACATTTATTCTCCTAGAACTCATCCTTGAAATACATTTTAGTGTTTACCCAAACATGTATTTATTTTCCTATCAATATTGTAGGAATATAAGAATCCATAAGTGAGGGGCGCCTGGGTGGCGCAGTCGGTTAAGCGTCCGACTTCAGCCAGGTCACGATCTCACGGTCCGCGAGTTCGAGCCCCGCGTCGGGCTCTGGGCTGATGGCTCAGAGCCTGGAGCCTGTTTCCGATTCTGTATCTCCCTCTCTCTCTCTGCCCCTCCCCCGTTCATGCTCTGTCTCTCTCTGTCCCCAAAATAAATAAATGTTGAAAAAAAAAAATTAAAAAAAAAAAAATTAAAAAAAAAAAAAGAATCCATAAGTGAGAAAACTAACTCATTAAGTACCATTTTGTCTCCCCCCCCTTTCTCCCTTCTCCACTCTCCTTCTTGTTAATGCTTATTAAAATAACTAAGTTCTTTTAAATTTATTTGTTAAATATAACTTCTAGTGTCATATATTATCCTCCTTGATGTGGTTCTTTCTTGTAGGACTTCACATCTAGGCCTTTATGTGGTGCACTTTTGGAAGGCTTTTTTTTTCTCCTTCCTGAAACTAGATGGAGAATTTGCATTTTGAGGTTTCAGTTTTCAACACCTGTAAATATGATTCCATTCTACTGTTGCACCAAGTGTAATTTATAATGTCAAACTGATTCTTTTTTTTTTTTTTCTGACTAGCTAATTTAGTTTTTTCTCCTGGCACTTTCTTTTTTTTTCCCCTGATGATTTGAAATTTCATGAATACAAGTTTAGAGTAGAATTGTCCTGGCGCTTTATGAACCTTAGGTTTGACAACATTTTTTCATTCTGAGAAATTTCTCAGTATTTTTTCTTAAAGATATTGCCTTATTACTCTTTATTTCTAGGAAATCTATGATATATGTATTGGCAATTATAGTTCCAACTTCCATATCTCTTTTTTCTTCTAACGTTTCTTCTGCTCTTCCTAATACCTCTGAGAAAGTGATTCTGCCTAATCTTGCAGGTCAGTAACTCATCCGTCTATTCTAAATCTAGAACTCAGCACATCTGTTGTGTTCTCTATATTAACTGTTGCTTTTCATTACTAATACTGTCTGGTTTTTATGATTTCACGTGCCTCTTTATTGCATATATTAATTCTGCCTCATCTGATCTAGCTTTTCTTTCTCTTTCTGTTGCAGTACATTAAATATCTTATTGTCCTGTGAGTTCCTGTATTTGGAGCTGTATTCATAGTGGTTCATGAGGTATACCACAGAGGATCAGCTAAAGGCAGATACTAGCTTGTAACTTGTGTGATGATTTTGAGGTGGGGATGAACAGTATCCTAGAATAGTGCCTATAGGATTACAATCTGTACCTTTGCTATTCTCCTTACTTAAGATCACCTAGTTTTCAGGATACAGACAAATAGGGGAAGACAATAATCTGAGGGACTACGAAGGTTAATCCAGGTTAGCCATGGATGCTACCTATATATTAGCCTAGGGATCCTGGTGGTGCTGAGTTGACCATTATTTTTCTGTCTTTCTGTGTCCAGTAGGCAAGAGATAAAATGATACACTAAAAAAAAATACTCATTTTCATGCTCTACCCAGATGTACTTCACTTTAAGCTAATGTTTTCCTTTCAGTCTGTTACCCCAAAACTATTTTACAGTTTTCTCATAGCTTTTATGTTAATGTGCTAGATCCTTTGACTTATTTCTGCTTTCTGCAATATCTTTGAGACTGAGTTGAGAAGAGGAATTCAGCACCCCAAGCCAGTTGTAATCTTCAGAGAAACATGAAATGCTCCAGAAAAATAATCTTACACAGATCTCTAAGATTGAAAATGCTATTTATTAACTAGTACATTTTTATAACTTCCTTATTTTCTATTTCACAAATCTGAAAGATTACATTCTGTAATTTTGCATTTCATCTTATTTTTAAGATCCCTTTCTTTTCCATTTTTATTTCCTTTCTTCTGTTTTTAATATTCTTTTAATTCTTAGGGCTTGTGATTGTTAATTTTACATAAACTTGGCTACAGTATACTGCCCAGTTGTTTGGTCAGATGCTACTCCAGATGTTGCTGTGAATGTATTTTTGGATGTGACTAACATCTACAATCAGTTGACTTTAAATACAGGAGATTATCCTTAAGAATATAAACCTCATCCAGTCAGTTGAGGCCTTAAGAGCAAAAACTATGGTTCCCTAGAGAAGGAATTTTGCCTCAAAACTGTGATAAAATTCTTCCCTGGATTTCTAGTTTGCCAGGCTGCCCTACACATTTCAGAATCTAGACTGCAATCTATATCTATCTATCTATATATCTATCTATCTATCTACCAATAAAATATAGAAGCTTACATATAAGTTTCTTATAGACATATAGATATATATAGACATATAAGTATATAAAGAGATAAAATACATAGATATCACTATACACAGAGGAGATATATAGATATGTATATATATGTAGATATATAGATGAGATATATACAGATATAGATATCTCTCTATATAGATCTTACCTCTGTGTGTGTGTATGTATATGTACATATATATGTATGTGTACATACACACACATATATATATGTATATGTGTATATATATATATACATATATATATATATGTATATCATATATATATATATATATATATATATATATATATATATATATATGATCTGGAACCTTATCTATATACAGATAACCTTGACTGATACAGGGATCTATACTATGATAAAGCACTAGATTGGTTGACAGGACTTAAAAAACTATAATCACAAAATCTCTCCTTTTAATATCTCAACTTTCCATTTAGTATTTGTTGTGACTTTGTGAGAATAGAATTCTTAGTAATAAGTATAGTAAAACCTTGGACTGTGAGTAACTTGTTCTGTGAGTATTCCGTGAGACGAGCAAACATTTCTAATACATTTTAACTTGATAAATGAGTGATGTCTTGCAATACGAGTCGTATGTGACACCAAATGTCACATGATCACAACTGAGCCAATGGTTCTTCTCTCTCTTCTGCTGCCTTATTGTCACTTCCACTACATACAGTACATGACACAAGTTTATTAATACTGTACTGTAGCCAACATCTGTTAGTGATAGTGAAAGTCATGCTACACAATAACCCTCCTCTCTCTTGTCTCCCTCACACCAGCCATGAAGGTTTTCAAAGATACGTGCAGGTTAATTTGTTTTTCTTTATATTTTTATTTTCTTTATTATTTTGTATTTTATTATAGCATCGTAATTTTTATATGAATATTTTTGGGTTGTGGAACAAATCATCTGAGTTTCCATTATTTCTTATGGGGAAATTGGCTTTGATATACAAGTGCTTTGGATTGCAAGCATGGTTCCGGAACAAATTATGCTCACCAACCAAGGTTTTACTGTATGTGGTTCATTTGGGCCTCACAAAACTTTTTCTTTAGTTATTGACAGAAGAGAAAAATAAGTATTAAAATATGTTTATTTTACATAAGAGGACTTAATTAAGAAGGTTAAGTAGGAACCAACTTTGAGGTAGTAGATTAAATATTCCTTCAGTCTCCATACAATTTAACCTAACTTTCCTGTCTACATTTTACAAAAAAATGCTTTTGTCGTTACAACTGCATGAGGCTGTTTTGAACACTGTCACTTTCATGTGTTCCTTGCTACATTTCTTAGCATTCACAAGCTTTATTGCTCCTCCTCCTCCCTGTTAGCTTTTCTCACAGGACTCAAAGTTATCATTATTCTTTTGGCTCTAACACCTTGTAGGGAAGGAAACATTTTCCTTCACTCTCAAGTTCTTTCAGTTGGACTAAGAAATTTACACAAGACAGAGTACCAGGAGAAAAAAACCCGAAGTTTTATTACATGCACATGGAGGTCCCATAATGACACTGAGGGCTAAAGACATGACCAAGGTGGGCAGTTTCTATACTTTTTTAGACAAAGAGACTATAAATTTGTGAGGACTTGACAGGATAAAGAAAACAGATGTTGGCGAGCTTTAATTAGTAAGGAATTCTGAATGGAACTTGGGGGGCGCCTGGGTGGCGCAGTCGGTTAAGCGTCCGACTTCAGCCAGGTCACGATCTCGCGGTCCGTGAGTTCGAGCCCCGCGTCGGGCTCTGGGCTGATGGCTCAGAGCCTGGAGCCTGTTTCTGATTCTGTGTCTCCCTCTCTCTCTGCCCCTCCCCCGTTCATGCTCTGTCTCTCTCTGCCCCCAAAATAAATAAACATTGGGAAAAAAAATTAAAAAAAAAATAAATAAATGGAACTCGGGCTGAAATAATAGATTAGTAAAAAAGTAACAAGATTTACTTCTACAACTTTCTGCGTTTTAAAGTCCCTGTCTCTAGTAATGGGGGTTTCTTTTTATTTCTTAGTACAGGGAATGTTGTTTTTCGTATGGGAGATTTTATTTCCGGCTTTCAGAGGACAGAGTAGGGCCTGCATGTCCTTGCAGTGGCTGCTTCTGAGGTAACTTCAATTCAAAATAATCAATATGCCACTGTGGTACACTTTTGGTGACCTGCCCTTGGCCCCTACAACCTCATTCTTTCATTTCCCCTCCTTCCAGTTTCTGCTGCTTAAGTCTGAGTGTTTCCCTACCTCTGGATCCTTGGCCTTTGATCTTCCTACTAATTCTCTCTTTCAGAGATTTAATGTTTCTAAGAATTAAAGTATTTTTTTCTGTTTTGGTGTTTCAGAATCTTCTGTTTTTAGTCCAGAAATATAAAAAAGCAATTGTATTTTATAAGAGAGAATATATTGGCTTACTTCATAAAAACCAACCATCAGAGTACTGATAAGGAAGGAGGCTAACAGCTAGCACTAGAGGAAAAGTCTGGAGTGGACTCAGTAGGGCCATCGTGAATGGGATAATACTGGAAGTACAGAGTTAAAGACAAGTGAGAATTTTCACAAGATTGTTCATTACTTGTACAAACGATATTAAAACACCATGCCTGTTTAGAAAAGGAGAGCAGTTGGTGTCAAGAAAACATGAAGTATTGTATTTCTGAATTGGCAAATATGGAACTGCCTTTAGAGAATGAGAAATCATTCATGTGTTTCTAAAATAAAAATATTAATACGTTTCTCATCCAGCATACTTTTAATTTAAAATGCTTATTAAGCCCAAAGCTCATTGTATGTGGGAAAATAAATCCTGTGAATCTTTTACAAGGAAATTGTTGATATAATTTTAAGTGGAGGTGATAAATTTTGATGATATTAAGCAAAGTGTGTACATAGAAAAGCAATTTAAAATAATCTAAATAGAAGTATTTTATGTAGATAAGCAATACATATTTTTGTAATGTTTCGAGGAATCCGGGTATATTCATGATAAAATATATGATGATTTAATTATGGGGAGGAATTTAGATGAAAATTTGGACATAGCCCAAGTTTCCCAAATTCCCAAATGTGAATTGGGTGCCAGCCCAAGTTTGAGTTCAAGTGTCTGTGTGTGTGTGTGTGTGTGTGTGTGTGTGTGTGTGTATAATGAATTTTGTAAAGACTGCAGATTTTACTTAAATAATTCATATTTAATAAGACATATTTCTTTCTGGTAGTATTTCATACACACTGAAATCAGCATATTATCACTGAATTGTCCTCAGTACAGAATGTGCTACTTTAATAACATGATACAATAAAATAGCTATTTAATTTCAGGGACTTATGCATCTGATTCGATAGTACATTATAAATTAAATAGATAGCAAAAGTTTTCTTCCATGCTTCCAATATCAGAGGAGGCCAAAACATTTGCATAGGAAATATATTAACAGTCATGAAATACTTATCTTCACAGCCAGTTTCAGCAGACAATATTTATTCAATGATGCAGTCAGAATTCAAAAGGAAATTTAGTGACAATTTTATTTAAGAACATTGTCATCTTGGTTATGGAAAAAACAATTGGAACGTTATTTCTGCCAAGGAGATTTAGGAAGCTCAAAGCTGCCAGTTATGCAAATTCATTCCAAACAACAACTCTGACATCATTCAAGGACACGGTGTTTGTAAAGATTTTCTTCTACAGTGACCATCTTTGTAATTGTGCATTTAAAAAGAAAAGTTATATTTTCAAGCCATTTAACATCAGGAAGAAAATAATGAAATTTAGGGGCAATAATTTTGATGACAACATTGAAGTTGTTATAGAGTTTCATAGAGAAATGGCATTTTCCCCATTATGCACTTTATTTTTCTGGTTTTATTACTTTCAGTTGTCTTGGTTAGCAGAATGATGTACCAAACTGGTAATATGTTATTATTATAGGACAAGTGATAATACTGTACATTTTGGGGTTTGTAAACATCCAATAATAAATGTGTGCTTCTTTTCTCCAAATTATTTCAGAACCATTTGAGAGAGATTCAGGATTTTTAGATTAAGATCCAAAGTTTACCTTTATTATTAAATAGACCTGAGTGAAGGACATGAATTATATATGTGGGAAGAAAACTTGCGACTACTCATCCCTGGTTTGAGCTTAATAATCAACCTTGTTAGGGGCACAATTAGAAAACTCACAGGATTTCCATGTAGGAATAGTCCCATGCATCTTGTGGTCAGGCAGTACCAGAGAATAAAAGACTGAGCAATGCTTTCTCACTAATTTTTTTCATATTACTATATTCACTTTCTGTTGCTCACAAAAATCACCACAGATCTAGCAGCTTAAAACAATACTCGAATATTACCTCACATTTAGATCAGAAGTTCAGGTATGGCTAATATGAGTCTTATGCTCAGGGTATCACATCCACAATGTAGATATTGGCCAGTATTGAGGCTCAGGGTCCTTTTCCAAGCTAATGTGCCCATTGTCAGAGTTCAGTTTCTTGCTGCTATAGAATACATGCAGCTTGCTTATTTAAGTCCTGCTGGATAATCTCTCTGATCTGAGCAGAAGCCTAAACAGTATTTTTTTTTTAACATTTATTTATTTTTAAGAGACAGAGAACAAGCAGGGAAGGGCAGAGAGAAAGGGAGACACAGAATCTGAAGCAGGCTCCAGCCTCTGAGCTGTCAGCATAGAGACTGATGTGGGGCTCAAACCCAGGAACCAAACTGTGAGATCATGATGCTTAACTGACTGAACCACTCAGGCACCCCATGTATTTTAAAAACTCATCTGATATGATCAGGCCTACCCAGAATAATTCTTTTTGTTAACTAAAAGTCAAACTGATTAGGGACTTTACATTTTTTTTTTTACACTTGCAAAAATGCTTTTACCTTTGCTATATAATGTAACATCATTATGAAAGTGAATTCTATCACATTCATAGGTTCTTCCTACAAACAAGGAGAGGAGATTATAGAGTGTGTTGTGTTAACACTGGGGGATGGAAATTTTTGAGGTCAACTTAGAATTCTTCCTATCACACTTCCCAAACATAAAATTCACTCTTTCCTGTAAGCAGTTGACACGAGATAAAGAGAGAAGTCAAGAGTTTACCCTAACGAAATTTTTTCACAACAAAACATCAGGCTAGGGGAAAGATTGTCACCAGTAAGGGTCTTGGTTTTACTTTATTTTAAACATTTATTGAATCATATTTCCCTACTACTAAAGACATAATCCAAAAGTGTTCAACATATATTTCAAATTTCCCCAATTAGTTCTTGAATTCAAGAGGGATATAATTCATAATGCTGTATTTTAAAACTGTCATGCGCCTATATTGTAGGGTCAATATAGTTTGAGTTAATGTATACAAATTTCAAACTTTGAAAGAAACTATCTAAAGCATCGTGTGTCACTTCCAGTTTTACAGATTTCGGTTCTCTGGTGTTATTCTCCATCTCTTTGTCTTTGATTTTTTCATCTCTTCCTGTACTTCAGTAAAAATAATGAACATAAATTTTGTAAAATTCCTGTCTGCTAATTACTATATCTAGATTACCTATGGATTTACTTCTACTGTCTGCATTTTCCCTTGTCTTTTGGTCATTTGTTCCTACCTTTTGGCAAGCCTAGTAATTTTTTTGAACATCTGTTATTGTTTGAAAAATAGATGTTCTAAATTATACCATCTTCAGTCAAAGAGGGCTTACCCCTTGCTCTGCTAGGAAGATAGAGCAGGTGATCGATGAACTTAATCTAATTATGAACTTGCTGAGTTTGAGATGGGCTAGAGTTGCCATAGTAATGTAATATATATATATTACATTACTATGTAATAGTATGTATATATATATATACATACTATATATATATATATATATATATATATATATTTTTTACATTCACTTCTTGGCATGGCCTCCAGTGATTCCCAATGAGAGTGGGATATTCAGTGAGGTTGGTCCCTTAGTAGGCTCTGAATTTTATAATCTTTGTCTCTTAAGTACAGTGAGACTATGGAAAACTCTGTTCTTTTCAGAAAGTTTTAGCTTACCTTCTTTACCTCTTTTTTTTAAAGTTTTTATTTATTTATCTATTTTGAGAGAGAGAGAGAAAGAGAGAGGGAGGAGGGAAGGAGCAGAGAGAGAGGGTGAGAGAGAGAATCCTAAGCGGAACCCACACTGTCAGTATGGACCCTGACATGGGGCTCAAACTCATGAACTGTGAGATTGTGACCTGAGCTGAAACCAAGAGTTGGATGCTTAACCAACTGAGCCACCCAGCAGCCCCTCACATTCTTTACTTCTTACCTACATAGTTCATAATTTTGAAAATACTTTGAGAGAAAAATCATCTGTATTATGGTTTTGTTCTGTGACTCTCATTTTTATCAGAACTTTGGTCACTCCCATCTCTATCTTCAGTCATACAACAATACCAAAATATTTGGTGATTTCTCTGACTCTCAACTGTGGTCTTTTTCCCAGGCCCGTTGCCTATAATCTCATCCTCTTTCCATTTACCTTGAAACAAATATCCTAAACAAAAGTGTCTACACAATATCTCCTCACCTCTTGGCAGTCCCCCTCCATGGAAGGTGGGCTTTCTGTCATTATCTCAGAAGCATTTCTGCTGCCTTTAAATAAGAACATTCAAACAAATTAGAAAATAAATAAATTTCTAATTTTCTAACTTTTCTAGTTAATTTCTATGAAAGAATTGTTTGGCCACAAGCCTCTCTGTCTTAGTGAGAAGCAGGAGTTTCCTGCTAAGCTAGCTTTAAAAAGACCTGAATCTTGGCCTTAAATTAAAAAAAAACAAAAACAAAAAACAAAAACAAGATCCTGGGAACACTGCATTTAAAGATGTAAATTCAACTATCAAAGTAAAATAAATGAATGAATTAGATAATTTATTGATCTTGCTTAGATACCTTGCCTTTCTTTTATCACCAATGTCAAAGATTATGTAAAATCTTTGTACAACTAAATCTCTAGATCATATTTTAAAAATCACATCTAGTTGTCTAATTGGTATGCTGTCATGAAATTTTTAAGGAACATTCTCAGTGGTGGGTGAAGAATTTAAAATTTAGAAAGGCTGTATAAAATTTTGTATTATCTTCAACATAATGAAGCATTTTTTCTATATCCCTAAAAGCTATTCTTAATTAGTTGTTCAGTCTATAAGTAAAAGGAAAAATTATGACTGATAAGATTAGCAGGTTTTCTATACTATCTGAGCATCATGAGTATAATTGAAAAATGAATTTTGGGGAAAGCTCAGCCACAGAACTTAACTTTGCATAAAATTAACATACATAGGAACATTTTTCTTTGAAGGAATTCATTCAGAGGTCACCAAGAGTTACATTTAATAACTTTCATTAGAAGGATAATTAGCATTTACCTGGGTTGATGGTAAAATTTACCCTTCCCAGAGCTGTTTCTGGCCCTTTTACTTTTATGTTAGATAAGAGAAACCACGTTTTAAACAAAATATCAATTTTGTCATAAATACATAGATAGGTACATACCTTATGGCAGAAAAGAATGATGCCTGAACAAAAGTAATAGCAGTAAGGATAAATATATTATTCCCTCTCATTTTAATCATCCCACATAAAATTCCATATATATTTATTTGTCTTAATGTGCATATATTACTTTCTTACATGCTGACATTCTGATTTGATTTTCTTGAGGCATATAATGTCAGGTCTATGGTTGGGGATGAAAGTGTCCTAATGCCACTTTAGGATTAAGAACAGAGCACTAAAACAGCTTTTATATTTCACTGATTATTCTGAAGCAAGTATGTTCTAATGACTAAATGATAATGCTAATTTCAGTTTCTTCAGGGGAACAAAGAGCAATGAGCAATTTTGTCATAAATTAATTTTAGGTCATGACTGCTAGTCCCCAGATAAATTAATTTGCAGAGGTTATGGAAAAAAGGGAGTAGAAAAATAGTATAAAGTTTAAAGCCTCTGTCAGATGGGCTTTTGTTCCATTTCTTGCATACTACAGCCTTTATGCAGTATGTGTTGGGAGCTCAAGCTAATACAACTGTCAGGAATCACATTACATTTTAAGAATGCTACTCATTTTTAAAATGTGAATCAATATGAGGATTCTGGAATATAATATTAATAATATTTATTTTACTAGCATACAATTAATATAGTGAACATCCTAAATGGATATATTATTTTTATGTAACCTATTTTTAGCCAGTGTGTAATAAATATTGTATTAAATAACATCATCAGGGGCGCCTGGGTGGCGCAGTCGGTTAAGCGTCCGACTTCAGCCAGGTCACGATCTCGCGGTCCGTGAGTTCGAGCCCCGCGTCGGGCTCTGGGCTGATGGCTCAGAGCCTAGAGCCTGTTTCCGATTCTGTGTCTCCCTCTCTCTCTGCCCCTCCCCCGTTCATGCTCTGTCTCTCTCTGTCCCAAAAATAAATAAACGTTGAAAAAAATAAAAAAAAAAATAAATAAATAAATAAATAACATCATCAATGTTCATCCTACATGTTTTATGACATTATAAATATAGTTAGCAAATTTTGCAAAGAGCAATAATTCTGGAAAATATATTTGCTACTTATAGTTAAAGTATTTGTTTTCTCACTGGACTTCTGACAATATGGAAAATTAATGGATAATTGCTCTTGGACTACCATTACTATAGAGATGTACTAATACTGTATGCTGTTGGATATGTATATATATTTTGGTTATTTGAAGATCTATGAACAGTTCAGCCACTTTAAAAATTTTCCACTTCTCCTTTCTAACACATACCATGTGTGCTCAGAAATGTACATCCCCCTGTCAGGAAGTTTGGTATACCTTGTCACATCTTTTCAATGACGTTGACTTTCACATTGTTCTTAAAAACTTATTCATATAAAGTACAAGTAAAAATTGTGAATGAAATCTAAATATATCACCATGGGATATTATATAAAACAACTTTTTTCTTAAAGCTTGATTTTTAAAACAAAGCGATTTGCATTATACATTTAGACAAAGAGTTTGAGAGCAACACACCCTCTTTATTTTTTTTTTTATTTTTTATTTATTTTTTTCAACGTTTATTTATTTTGGGGACAGAGAGAGACAGAGCATGAACGGGGAAGGGGCAGAGAGAGAGGGAGACACAGAATGGGAAGCAGGCTCCAGGCTCCGAGCCATCAGCCCAGAGCCTGACGCGGGGCTCGAACTCACGGACCGCGAGATCGTGACCTGGCTGAAGTCGGACGCTTAACCGACTGAGCCACCCAGGCGCCCCAACACACCCTCTTTAAAGACAGAGGGTTTGACCGTCATCATAACACACATGTGTCAGACAAGATACTGGATGCAGCAGACATGAAGGTAAAATATTGTTATCTCTAAGAATCCAGTAGTCTTAGGTTTGGGTGGGAAATTTGTGGGAAACTAGATAAAGGCTTATATATGTATAAAACCCAGCTTTAGTGCAAAATGAAAAGTTCTTGCTGGTCAAGAGATATGTGGGTGTACGAAGGGCAGTGTATTTTTGCTGTATTACAGAGCATTCTTAGGGAAAAATTCTTAGTAGACCTAGTATTTTAGGTAGTTGTGGAAGAATGGGAGAAAGGGCACTTCAAGCATAGAAAATGGATGAGTAGAAGCAGAGATGTGAGAGGGAGTCTTTTTTCCTTAAGTATTTATTTATTTATTTATTTATTTATTTATTTATTTATTTATTTATTTTGAGAGAGAGGTGGGGGGGGAGAATGAATGCACGTGAGCAGTGTAGGGGCAGAGAGAAAGGGAGATAGAGAATCTGAAGCAGGCTCCACACTGTCAACAGGGAGCCCACTGTGAGGCTCTGTCCCAGCCACAGTGAGATCATGACCTGGGCTGAAATCAAGAGTCGGACACTTAATCAACTGAGCCTCTTAGGCACCCCAAGAGTAAGTCTTAAATGCAGGATAGAAAGTATCCTAAATAAGGATGAAAAGATGAGTTGTGGTCAGGTCGTGAAGGACCTAGAATACAAAGTGTCTTAACATTTTTTAAGCCAAGAGGAATCATTGAAATGTATAGTATTTGGAATTATGTTTCAAGAGTAATATTCCTTTGGGCCCTGGATGACTCAGTCGGTTGAGAATCCAACTTCTGCTCAAGTCATGATCTCACAGTTTGTGAGTTCAAACCCCACATTGGGCTCACTGCTGTCAGCGCAGAACCCGCTTTAGATCATCTGTCTCCCTCTCTCTGACTCTCCCCCATTCATACTTTCTGTCTCAAAAATAAATAAACATAAAAAAAGAATATTCCTTACTAAAAGTCCTTGAGAATGTAGTTATAGGTAGGAGAAACATGCTATTGGGAGACCATTGTGAACATTGGAATTTGAAGGCTATTTGTAATAGCTCAGGCAGAAAAGAATGATGCCTGAACGAAAGTAATAGTGGTAGAAATGAAAAGGCAAAGGCCATAGTCAATTAGTTAATAACTTAATTTTGCACAGTACCTACATTTTCTCAGCTTTGCTTAGAAATTTAAATTTACTCATGCTAGATCAAGGAAAAAATTTCAAGTATCTAGTATGTTATAGTTTACATCAACTTTGTGTATAATCCTAAAAAAATACTTCACTTAATCAGACACATTTTGCAGGTGAGGAAACTAAGACCAGAGATGGTGAATGACTTACCCATGGCCAGGGATGGAGCTGCTAGGCAGTATTTACTGTTCTGTTTTCCTCCCCACTTTTTGCATAGCATATTCAGGTAATTTTCTCAAGTTATTTATATATTTTTCTTAAAGAAACCAATGGTAAAAAGTGTTAACAAAATCTGGTCTTAATTTTTTTTTCAACGTTTATTTATTTTTGGGACAGAGAGAGACAGAGCATGAACGGGGGAAGGGCAGAGAGAGAGAGAGAGGGAGACACAGAATCGGAAACAGGCTCCAGGCTCTGAGCCATCAGCTCTGAGCCATCAGCCCAGAGCCTGACGCGGGGCTCGAACTCCCGGACCGCGAGATCGTGACCTGGCTGAAGTCGGACGCTTAACCGACTGCGCCACCCAGGCGCCCCAAAATCTGGTCTTAAAAATGAGTGGTTTTTTCTTTTTTTATCCCATCTATTTAGCAGTGTAACAGGAAGCATTTCTCAGGGAGGTCTGGCTGAGAATGTTGTGACATGTGACACAGCACTTCTGAGAAAATGAAACCTTCCCTTCTAAACACTAAAAATTGGTTAATAAAAATGGGCAATGGCAATAAAGAGTTAAAAAATGTGAAACTGAAAATCTTATTGAAGGGGGAAAAACCAGGACAAGATCAGGGTCATGAAGCTAAAGAGAAGTGTGGTGCAAAGGAGGAGCACCACTCTGGAGAGGTGTGCTGTTGCTCTGAATGGGGAATGATTGGTTAGCTCGTCTTTCCTCTCGAAACAAGAGCAAATCTCAATGTGCTTTACTTATTAAAAACGTTTAAAAGAAAAGTATGCTTAAATATCATGATGCTTTTCTAGCTTTACCGATTTTCTATTGAAAAAGGGAAAAAGACATGTGGGTGAATGCATACATGTATGTATTTGCACATTTCTTCTTGTCTATTACCTTGTCTTACTCCTCAACGATTATACGTATTTTTTCTTTTTTAATTTTTTAAATGTTTATTTTTGAGAGAGAGAGAGAGAGAGAGAGAGAGTGTGAATGGAGAGGAGCAGAGAAAGAGAGAAGGAGACACAGAATCTGAAACAGTCTCCAGGCTCTGAGCTGTCAGTACAGAGCCCGATGTGGGGTCCCAACTCGGGAACGCCGAGATCATGAGCTAGGCCGACATCATGACCTAGGCTTAAACAACATTTTCTGTTTTGTTGAATATTGACCATATTATTGTGGGTTTGTTTCAGGCTCTCTATTCTGTTCAGTTGATCTGTGTGTCTATTTTTTCCTGCCATACCATGATGTCTTGATTACTACAGCTTTGTAGTATATCTTCATATCTGGGCTTGTCATACCTCCAGTATTGTTTTTCTTTTTGAAGATTGCTTTGGCTTTTCAGAGTCTTTTGAGGTTCCACACAAATTTTAGGATTATTTGTTCTAGTTCTGTGAAAAATGCTATTGGTATTTTGATAAGGATTGTATTAAATCTGTAGATTTCTTTGGGTAGTATGGACATTTTAATAATATTTGTTCTTCTGATCCATGAACATGGAATGTCTTTCCATTTGTTTATCTTTAATTGTGTTATCTTTAATTTCTTTCATCAGTGTTTTTATACTTTTCAGAGTACAGGTCTCTCTTGGTTAAGAAAGACCTCCTTGGTTAAGTTTATTCCTAAGTATCTTTTGATTTTTGGTGCAATTGTAAATGGGATTGTTTTCTTAATTTCTCTTTCTCCTACCTCATTATTAGTGTGTAGAAATGCAATGGATTCCTGTATATAAATTTTGTACCCTGCAAACTTACTGAAATCATTTATCAGTTCTAGCAGTTTTTTGTTGCAGTCTTTTGGGATTTCTATATAGAGTATCTGTCACCTGCAAATAGTGAAAGTTTTACTTCTTTCGTACCATTCTGGATGCTTTTTTATTTCCTTTTGTTGTCTAATTCCTATAGCTAGGACTTTCAGTACTATTTTGAATGAAAGTGGTGAAAGCACACATCCTTGTTTTGTTCCTTATCTTGGAGAAGAGCTTTCACTTTTCCACCATTGAGTATGATGTTAGTTGTAGGTTTTTCATATATGACCTTTGTTATGGTCATGTATGTTCCCTGTAAACCTACTTTGTTGAAGGTTTTTATCATGAATGGATCTTGTATTTTGTCAAATGCTTTTAATGTATCTTTTAAGAGGATCATATGGTTTTTATCCATTCTCTTATTGATGTGATGTGTCATGTTGATGGATTTGCAAATATTGAACCACCTTTGTATCCTGGGAATAAATCCCACTTGATCATCGTGAATGTTTTTTTTTTTTTTTTGGATTTGGCTTACTAATACTCTGTTGAGGAGTTTTGCATCTGTGTTCACCAGAGATATTGGCCTGTAGTTCTCTTTTTTTGGAGTATATTTATCTGGTTTTGGTATCAAGGTAAGATGACCTCATAGATTAGTCTTCTACTTTTTGAAATAGTTTGAGAAGAAAGGGTATTAACTCTTCTTTAAATGTTTGGTAGAATTCACCTGTGAAGCCTTCTGGTCCTGGAATTTTGTTTGCTGGGAGTTTTTGATTATGGATTCAATTTCATTGCTGGTAGTCAGTCTGTTAAGATTTTCTATTTCTTCCTGAGTTTGTTTTTGGAGGTTGTTATGTTTCTAGGAATTTTTCCATTTCTTCCAGGTTGTCCAATTTGTTGGCATATAATTTTTCACAATATACTCTTATTTTTTGTATTTATGTGGTATTGGTTGTTTTATCTCCTCTTTCATTTCTTTTTTTTTCAATTCCTCTTTCATTTCTGATTTTTTTTTATTTGAGCCCTCTCTCTCTCTCTCTCTCTTTTTTAGATGATCTTTTAAAACAGGGGCGCCTGGGTGGCGCAGTCGGTTAAGCGTCCGACTTCAGCCAGGTCACGATCTCGCGGTCCGTGAGTTCGAGCCCCGCGTCGGGCTCTGGGCTGATGGCTCAGAGCCTGGAGCCTGTTTCCGATTCTGTGTCTCCCTCTCTCTCTGCCCCTCCCCCGTTCATGCTCTGTCTCTCTCTGTCCCAAAAATAAATAAACGTTGAAAAAAAAATTTTTAAAACACTAGCCCCTGATTTCATTGATCTATTCTGGTTTTTTTTTTCTTGTTCATTTATTTCTGCTCTTTGTTATTTCCTTCCTACTACTGTTTTTGGGTTTTATTTGTCCTTGTTTCTAGCTCCTTCAGGTGTAAGGTTGGATTGTTTATTTGAGGTTTTTCTTATTTTCTTACCTCTTATTTCTTGAGATAGTCCTGTATTGCTATAAACTTCTCTCTTAGAATAGATTTTGCTGCATGCCAAAGATTTGGGACCATTATGTTTTCATTTTTGTTTGTATTCATACATTTTTTGATGTCCTCTTTGATATCTTTGTTGATCCATATATTGTTTAATAGCATGAGTGACATTGGAGTCACTCCATGTATTTGTGCTCTTTTCTAATTTTTTCTTATTATTGATTTCTAGTTTCACAGTGTTATGGTCAGAACAGATGCATGATATGACTTCAATCTTTTTGAAAGTGTTAAGGTTTGTGGCTGGAGAATGTTCCATGTGCACTTGAAAAGAATGTGTATTCTGTTGTTTTAGGATGGAATGTTCTGAATATATCTGTTATATCTATCTGGTCCAATATGTCATTCTAAACCACTATTCCTTGTTGATTTTCTGTTCGGTTGATCTATACATTGATGTAAGTGGGGTGTTAAAATACCCTACTGTTATTCCACTACTGTTGATTGCTTCCTTTATGTTTGTTATTAGCTGCTTTGTGTATTTGGGTGCTTCTGTGTTAGGTACATAAATATTTACAGTTGTTTTATCTTCTTGTTGGACTGTTCCCTTTATGATTGTAGAGCATCCTTCTTTGTCTCTTGGTACAGTCTTTGTTTTAAACTATATTTTGTCCAATATAAGTATTTCTACTCTGGCTTTCATTTGCATGGTAAATAGTCTCCATCCCTTCACTTTCAACCTGCATGTCTTTAGGTCTGAAACGAGTCTCTTATAGGCCACATTATAGATAGGTCTTGCTTTTTTATCCATTCCATCACCCTATGTCTTCTGATTGGAGCATTTAGTCCATTTACATGCAAATTATTGATAGGTGTATACATATAGCCATTTTGTTACTTTTTTTATGGACTGTTTTGTAGTTCCTCTCTTTGTTCCTTCTCTTGCTCTCTTGTCTCATGGTTTGCTGGCTTTTTTTAGTGATGTACTTGGATTCCTTTCTCTTTATTTTTTGCATATCTATTACTGGTTTTTGATTTTTGGTTATCATTAGGTTTATATATAACATCTTGTGCATATAGCAGTTTATATTCAGTTGATGGTCGCTTACATTTGAATCCATTCTAAAAATACTAAATTGTTACTCCTCTCCCTCCCACAATGTTTTAGATATATGTTGTCGTACTTTACATCCTTTTACTTTGTGAATTTATTGACTGATTTTTATGGATATGCTTAATTTTGCTACTCCTGTACTTCCTTTTTTTAACTCCTATTTATGGTCTTTCCTTTCACTCAGAGTTCCCTTTAGTATTTCTTATAGGGCTGGTTTTGTGATCATGGATTTCTTTAACTTTTGTTTGTCTGGGAAACTTTAGGTTTCCTTCTATTTAGAATGATACTCTTTTTGGAAAGAATATTCTTGGTTACAGGTTTTTTTCTTTCAGTACTTTGAATATATCATGCCATTCCCTACCGACGTAAAAAATTAACTCATAGACTTATGGGCTTTCCCTTGTGTGTAACTATTTTTTTTTCCTCTTGCTGATTTAAAATTTTCTATCACTACTTTTTTTTTGCCATTTTAATTACTGTTTCTTGGTGCAGACCTCCTTGAAATGATTTGTTAGGAGCTGTCTCAGCCTCCTGGAACTGGATTTTCATTTCCTTCCTCAGATTCGGGAAGTTTTCAGCCATTATTTCTTCAAATAATTTTTGGCACTTTTTTTTTCTCTCTTCTTCTTCTTCTCAGATCTCTATAATGTGAATGTTAAGCTTGATGATATCATTGAGTTCCCTAAGTCTATTTTCTTTTTTACTATATTTGTTCTTTTCTTACTCAGCTTGATTGCTTTATATTGCTCTGTTCCAGGTCACTGATCCATTCTTCTACTTTCTCTAGTATACAATGTATTCCCTCTGGTGTATTTTTAAATTCAATTATTGAATTTTTTTTTGTCTCCAATTGGTTCTTTTTTTATGTTTTCAATCTTTGTTGAGGGTCTCACTGAGGTTCTCCACTCTTTTCTTAAGTCCAGTGAGTATCTTTATGACCATTACTTTAAATTTTTTATCAGGCATGTTACTTATATTTGTTTCATTTAGCTTTCTTGCTGTGATTTTGTGCTGTTCATTTGAGGCATATTCCTCTATTTCCTCATTTTGTCCAACTCTCTGTGTCTGTTTGTATGTGTTAGGAAAGTCTATTACATCTCATGCTCTTGAAAGTAGTAGTCTTATGAAGGCAGACAAGGTCCTGTAGTACTCTGCAGTGCAACGTTGCCTGTTCATATAAACCTTAGCTTCAGGGATGTCTCCTCTGTATGTTGTGTGGGCCGACTGTTGTGGTTCAGTCATGTTTGACTTTAGGTTAGTCACCTTCAATGGCTCTCTTTGCCTGTTGTGGGCAGGGTTTGGTCCTCATGTTGTTAGTGGGCCAATGTAGGGACAGCCTGGGCTTGAACTGAGTTAGACCAGGTGTTTTCCAGAGACGCGGTAGCAGTGAACTGCAGGGTGCTTTCCTGTATTGTCCTCTGAGGAGCTTTCATTAGTGGGTGGGTTTGTAGTCAGACCAGATCTCTGCCCCCAGCTCAGTGTTGGGGCTTTGGTCATACCATTGTATGTGGCTATACTTTCCTATTCCCTAGCCATTAGTCATTTTGGCATGGTGCTGGCTCCTGTCAAGGCTGCTTACACACTCTCAAATTTGTGGCACTGCTTAGCATATTGGAGGGGGAAGGTCCACAGGAGATTTCACAGGCAGAGTATGCAATGTTAATGTTTGCCCCAGTCTGTTTTGGGAGGGGACTTGGAGCTGCTTTAGAAAGACTGCCTTATTGCCAGATGTGGAGAGTTGACAGGAGAGTAGCTAGGGCAGAGGATACTGTTAGCAAGTTGGGTGGAAAGTGTTGGTAACTGTGCTGGTTCCCTCAGGTGTCCATGTATCCAGGCTGGGGAGTGAGGGAGAGAAATGGTGCCCACCAGCTTCTTTGTTTCTGGAGAAGTCTCCTAAAGATCCTTGCCTCTCCTACACACACTCTGAGAATACTAAACAAATCTCTCTCTTGTATACTCCAGGCATTTTTCAAGCTGCTGATTCTATGCTATATGTCAGCAGGGCTGATTGTTGTGTAGTGTCTTTAAGGACGGAGACTCGGTTTCCTTTTGTCCTCTGGCTGTCCCAGAGCCAAGATTGCTGATTTTTAAAGTTCCAGGTGTTAAGCCCCACAAATTGTAAGAACTCCCCAAATTAGGCCCCTCTGGTTTTCAAAGCCAAATATTATGGAGATTCATCTTCTTTATGGAGGTTCCCTGTGCATTAGGTGTTTGTGTGCGAGGATGTGTTTCTCTCCCCTCTCCGTGCCCAAGTCATCAATCCCCATGGATCCATTTAGTCCCTCACCATGCCTCCACACTTCCTACCCTTTTTGATGTGGATTCTTCTCTACATTTAGTTGTGCAGAGACTGTTATGTCAGTTTTTGGGTCGTTTTCTGGGTTATTTACTCTGATGTTGGTATTATCTAGTTGTATCTGTGGGACAAGGTGTACCTAGGATCTTCCTACTCTGCCATCTTCCCTGGAACCTCTATAGTTAATTGCTTTGATAAGTGATATTCTTTATTTCTTTGAGGATAAAAATACGTTTGTCATATAGCTCTTTTAAGATTGTTTTATTTTTTAAATAAATTTTATACAGATTTAATTCATCAAATTTTTATTTGCCAGTTGTCTTACTGTTAAGTGCATCACATATTTCGGGTTGTATTTTGTAGACTCATCTTAAATGTGTATTTTTCACCTTCTATGCTTCCTAATGCTACAGTTTTATCCTCACCTTCATATGTTTCTCTAGGCTTCTCTGACCAGAATTAAATTATATTTTTGTATTTATGCTACCCATCTATGGGGACATTGTCCATATTGCAGATTTCGTTGCAAAGGTTTAGCTCAAATTCTAGCCTCTAAGCTCTATTTACTTCACTTAATGCCTTTCCATGTGTGATGGTTAATTGTGTCAGCTTGGCTAGGTTATGGGATGCATTTGTTTGGCCAAACCCAAGTCTAGATTTTGCTGTAGAAGTGTTTTGTAGATGTGATTAATATTTAAGCCCACAGACATTGAGTAAAACAGATTACCCCTGTAACTTGGCTGGTCCTCATCACAGGCCTTAGAGGAAAGACTGAGGTCCCCAAGAAAGAGGAAATTCTTTTCGGACTGTCTTCAGACTTGAATTTCAATCTCAGCTCTTCCCTGGTTCTTTAGCCTGCTTCACAGGTTTCAGACATGCCATCCTTCATAATTGCATGAACCAGTCCCTTCAAGCCTCTTTCCTTTTCTTTTCCCCACCCCGTATATATGTATATGAGGTATGTATATATCTTATCTCCTATTTGCTCTGGTTCTCTAAGGAACCCCGACTAACATCATGTAAGAGGCTTATATTAGCTATATCCTCATGGGGTGGTCACTTGTACTGTTCGGTTTTCACAGTAAATAATTTTTCAATTTTCTTTTATTATGCCCAGTATACTTGCTATAAAGATGGAAGTGATAGTGGGAGCACATCATTTTAAGTAGGCTTCTTTTACTTTTTATCTATGTCAATTTTCAGATTTTTTTTTTTAACATTTATTCATTTTTGAAAGGCAGAGAGAGACAAAGCATGAATGGGGGAGGGGCAGAGAGAGAAGGAGACACAGAAACAGAAGCAGGCTCCAGGCTTTGAGCTGTCAGCACAGAAACCAACGCGGGGCTCGAACTCAGAGACCGCGAGATCATGACCTGAGCCGAAGTCGGCCCCTTAACCAACTGAGCCACCCAGGTGCCCCATACTTTCAGAATTTTTATACCAATCTTTATAAACTACTGTAGAGTGAAAACAATGAAAAATGAAAAAAAAAATTTCCTCTCTTTCATTTTTAATATATCTGAAGTTTTCCTTATAAATAATTGATATTTATCTTTCTATTTTACTTAAATTACTCTAATTTAATTTAATTTAATTTATTATCTAATATTTAGTTGTTCCCATCAATCTTTGCCATAAATAATTTAGCCTTTTGTGGACAAATAATATTTGATTTAAATTCCCAAAATTCATTAAGAGCCTCTCAGAATATTTGTGGGTTATAACAGATCAAGACAATAATCTTTTAAAAAAGAGAAAACACTAGAAGTTAATTTTTGAGGTATTTATGTAGATGTCCTCCAATGTCATTTTGTGTGTGTGTGTGTTTTGAGCACATTTCTGATTTGATATAAAACTGCAAAAGTCGGGGCGCCTGGGTGGCTCCGTCGGTTAAGCGTCCGACTTCGGCTCAGGTCATGATCTCACGGTCCGTGGGTTCGCGCCCCGCGTCAGGCTCTGTGCTGACCACTCACAGCCTGGAGCCTGTTTCAGATTCTGTGTCTCCCTCTCTCTGTGACCCTCCCCCATTCATGCTCTGTCTCTCTCTGTCTCAAAAATAAATAAACGTTAAAAAAAAAATTAAAAAAAAAAACTGCAAAAGTCAATCAAAAAATTTTAGTTTGAAAAGCCATTATGTATCATCTTATGTTTATAACATTTCGATGGACAGAAATGTAATGTCAAAATATCTTCACATTTAAATCTGGATCTGTTCCATTTTGCTGTAAAATTCTCACAACATATTTGCTGAACTGGCTCTGGCATAGAGGCTGCTGCTGTTTGCATTTTCCCGACTTTGTGTCACTGTGATATAAAAGTTTGATTCCTTTATTGTTTTTATTATATGGAATAAATTCAAGGTTATAAGGTTATACTAATAACTGTGTCACTTTCAAGCACTTACATGTTATATAAATTCTATAGGAGAAAGTAAAAGATGGATTTATATAATTCCTGATATGAGAATTATGTACAGCTTGGTGGTTTCGCAGATGCGTGTTTAAATGTTCAAGTAACAAAGACGAAAGTGATTAAACAGTGTTTTCCTAGATCACACAAAGATTTCTACATATAACAAGTGGAAGTGTTGTGACAGCTTTTATCTTTTGCCATTTTTTTCTTCCACACAACATCAGGAGACATAGCACCGATCACCAAGTGTTTTCGGAAGATGAGATAGCACATAGGTGTATGCGTGTGTTGTAAAAATGCCATCACTGTCACACACATCACAGATGTTGCTTCCAACATTTATTTTTCAATGTAGCCCACTGATAGCAAAATAATCAGTGGTCAAAACAAAAGCTGTATTTTTTTGACATGGGCATCCAGTGATAAACCAAGTTTTCTTTGTTATGTTTATGTTGCATATATGCTGAGAATCATTCTAAGGAAAACCTCAGTTCTGCTTTCTTTCCCACTTCATCAGTTTTTTCCTTCTATACTATATAATTCAAAATATACAATATGTCAGTAGCCTCTGTTTCTCATATATATATTAATATATATATAATATCTATAATATATATTCTTTATATATTCTATATAATATATAACATATATTATATATAAAACAATACAAACTCTTCTTTTGACCTGACATGCACGTCCATTCCCATCCCATATCTCTGCTACCTTTTGCGATAAAATGCCTGGAAAGAATTCTCTGTACTGCCTGTCTTCAGTTTTTCTCTTTCCTTTTTCTCTTAAACATACTCTTAGAGGCTTTTACCTTCACAATTCCATGCTATCTGCATTTATAAGTATCACTAATGATTTCTGCATTGTTAAATCCAATAAACTGTTTCTAGCTTCATCTCATTTCTCAACATTTACCTCTGCTTTCTTATAATATACCTTTATCACTTAGCTTCAAGAACATCCCACTGTAGTTTTCTTCATATAAGAGCTGGTTCAGTCTTCTTTGATGCTTCCCACTTGTCTCACTGATTCATCTCTTCTTCCTTGATGACGTTATACAGTTAAATGCCATCTGTATGGTACGATAGCATCTTCAGCCAAGAGCCTTTCTTGATCTGAAGGCTTATTTATACAATTTTTCAGGTGCTGGAAATACAAAGATGGAGAAAGAAATGACCTTATCCTTTAAAACACTTGGTTGGTAAGAGAAGTAATTACTTTGTCAGATGACAAATTTTAAAAAGTCCTAATTATATAAAAACTTAACATGATACGTGTTAATATAAAAAGGTAGGGTAGGCATGTTGACAGAGACAAAGAGAAGACTTTAGCATGTGGAAGATTGCTACCATACACTTTTAAAAAATATTCTATTGAATGTTGTTTTGCATAATTGTAATTAAAGTGAAATTCTAGATTGATGATATAATTGTTGATTTAACATATATATAGTATAATTTTGCACTGTAGAGAAGTATACTTTCTGAATGTTGTAGAGGGCTGGTAAAATGTCCATGTATTCTCTATCATTTTTCCCCTACTTTATATCTTTCTGATTGACTTCATATCTTTATAAAGCCTCTTTATATCTTTCTCATCATCTTATTAAGTCACAGAAGAAAAGATGTATATATTTTATATATACATTTACATATTAACACACATACATATTTACATATATATGCATGTTACATAAGAATGTTTCTGCAAACACAAACATACATGTACTCTCTATATGAGTTATTACCAAGTAAATCTATACAAATGCTGGCATAAGAGCAATGAGAATCAACTGGTTTGTGTCATTATTTTTTTCTATTTCTCTTCTTTCAGTAAATCTATCAGCTGCATGTTAAAAACAATCTCGGATCACATGGATTACTTTATGAAACAAACATCTCAACTCTATAGACAAGTTAAGGGAACAGCTGATACGTAATCTTACTCCAGGATTTTCAGTGCAGCATCATCATCATAAAGCAGGACACTGTCTAACGCAGCTTACATGTAATCAGCTTTCCACGGTTGCTTCAGCCAAAAGGATGTACATTAAATTTTGTAGGAAAAACATCTTTATTTGAGGAGGAAATTATTTCTAAATGGCTTTGCATTAGGTGAAACAGTATTTTTCATAATCATAATGATATTTTGAAAGGATACCACCAAAAATCTTTGTCTGATAAAATTATCTATATCTATATTCTATCATAATAATTTTAGAAGTCAACATGAGTCAGGTCTCTACTGAAAAATTAATACTGGTATTTTCAAAATTCCAACCTCTAAAAATTTCTGAGAATCCATTAATAGGACCACAAAACATCAGCTAAGGGCTATGTAAATACAAAGCTACAATATAAAGATTGGCAGATTGTCATCTTCTTATGCATTTGTGTTTAACATTTTTACAGAACTTACTGTGTGCTATATAAATACTAACACATTTATTTTTTTTTTCAACGTTTATTTACTTTTGGGACAGAGAGAGACCGAGCATGAACGGGGGAGGGGCAGAGAGAGAGAGGGAGACACAGAATCGGAAACAGGCTCCAGGCTCTGAGCCATCAGCCCAGAGCCCGACGCGGGGCTCGAACTCACGGACTGCGAGATCGTGACCTGGCTGAAGTCGGACGCTTAACCGACTGCGCCACCCAGGCGCCCCAATACTAACACATTTAATCTTGCTACTAATACTGTGAAGGAGTCATTATTTTCATTTTAAAGATAAGAAAACCAAAGCATAGAGAGGCTAAGTAATTTGCCAACGTCATACATCCAATACATAGCTTTCATAGAACTTTATGTCTAATTAAAGTACTAAATACTATGAACAATTTGAAGAGGGTGTCTATCACTGTTACCTCATGTGACTTACAACCTTGCCACATATTCGGGGCAGGTAAAATGTGAAGACCGGACTAGGAGAGAAAGAACATAATTCACGAACAATGAATGACAGAATGGAAAATATAGGAGAAAGGTCATGATACAGAAACAAGAAATCTATTTCATGGCCCAACGTAAAATAACCTTAGTTTGTGATAAAAACATTGGTTATCAGCTTGCTGTTGTCTTTGGTATAATTTAAATAGCACTAAAGAGTAGAGATTCAAATTCAAATTCTGTTTCTGCCAAGTATTACATGTGTTGTCTAGGACAAATTGTGCTTTTCAGGAGCTGCTCTCTCATTTTTCTAAAGTTCCTTGAAAATCTCAAATTCTATGCAGTGAGATTGTCAAATCGTAGGGTTTGCTTTCAGAGCATATAATTCTATGAATCAGAAGAAGCAAAAATTATATTTTTAATTTGTCCTCATGTGTATCTACTTTGTGGTATAAAGTTCTCATATGACTCACGACAGTGAGTGCACATTTACAGACAGCCTATGTGATTATGAGGTTTTGTTTGTTTTTTTTTTAGTGTGTTTCTTTTGTTTTCCCCACTAGTAGTAATATATTTTTACCATCTCTTGTTACTGCCATGATCCCAATTTTTAAAGTGAAATGTATAGATATAAAAATAGCATATATGCCCTAAGGTATTACTTTTGCCTCTTGTTTGTAAGGGAAAAAATGACATTTTTAATATTTTTGTCCTTGGACACTTTTTATCTCATGCAAGTTGTTCAGGTTTTTGTGACTGTATAACTTCTATCCTAGTATTTTGTGATTATATTTGTGTTTGCTTTGCCTTTAAAACTTAGAAATTTTCTGCCCATATCAATCAAACATTCCTTTACAGTTTTCATTGCTGTATTCTAACCTTTCTGCTGACTTCATCTTGTCTTATTTTCACATACTTATTATTTTTTTCTAGAGGCAACTTCACTTATATATGACATAAGATATGTAAGTAAAAAATAACAAAAGAAAATATGAGTTAAGAAACAGTACTAGAGTAGACACCATGTATTTAAAAAAATTTATATTGTAGCTTTGTCTTTCTCTTTACCTTCTTCCTGATATTAGCTAACACCTGTGAAAAATCTTAGTTGTCTTCTGCAATTAAAAAATTGAACTGGTTTGTTTTGAATAATATCTTCATATCTGAGTCCAAATACTTCCATTCTTAACTGTAAGGTTTTTTCAAACCACTAAATTTACCCTGTGTTCTAATTTTCTAGAAGAAAACATTGTAATTCATAATCCCTCTTTGATTTCACAATCTTAATGTTTGCAACATTAAGAAGAGATTTTGTCAACTCTCAGGAGATTAAGTTAAAACTGACAAAATGTGATTGAAATTTATGGACAGCATTGTCTATGTTAGAAGTTAAAAAAAAAAAGCAAAAAAAAAGTATTACAGGAGTGCCTGGGTAGCTTAGTCATTTGTGTCTGACTCTTGGTTTGGGCTTAGGTCATCACCTCATGGTTCATGACTTTGAGCCCCGCATAGGGCTCAGCGCTATGTAGAGCCTGCTTGGGGTTCTCTGTCTCCCTCTCTCTCTGCCCCTCCCCCACTCACTCTCTATCTCTTTCAAAAGTAAATTAATAAGTGTTTTAAAAAAAGAGTATGTAGTATTATAGATATAAATGTTTCAAAGACGATAAAATCATCAACAATTTTAAACATTGCCAAAATATACTATATATTCTTTCTCTCTTTATATATATATATATGTATATATATATATACACACACACACACACACACACACAAATGTTAAGTACATATATAATTTAATATAAAGTGTAAAATGTATAACATATATATGTACACACACGCACACATATATAGTGCAATATATATGTTCAAGTAGATATCTTGAAGTACTATCCAGCTAAATCCTTTTGCCATGTATAATAGTAATCAAAATTAAATGCAAACAATTTACATGGAGTAGATGATATTATATACTTTATATACTAATACCAAACATATGTGAAAAAGCAAAACATATGTCTTGGAAATAATATTTTTAATCTGGCTTTTTTCTTTCCAACCTAGGGGAAAAAAACCTTGTACCCCTTTTCTTTAAAAATGAAAGGGAAGCTCATGCTAATAATAATGTATTTTAAAATGTGTTATACTTGTAGGGTAAATCTGACTAGGAACTCCTATAGTACCATTGCTTTCCTTTCCTCAATTTTAAACGAAAAACTATTTTTTTACTATGGGAAATCATATAGCTATGTCCTGGGTTCGGAGGTTATAGGGAACCCATTGCACAGCAGAGCACTGCTTTCTGGGCTTGCTGAAAACAGCAGGCTGTGCTTCACTTAACTAGTATATGCATATCTAGGGGTTAGGTCCTGCCTGTGCTCATAAATTCCTTAGACTGTGTATCACATGCAATATTTTATCCTATGTTAACTTGTTTTTCTGCATGTTTTCAGTAGTTCTTACTGGCATGTAGCCCACTGACCTATTGCACATTGTTTCACTGCATGTGTGCTCAGTACATATGGGAGCTGGAGAGCAGCTCAGGGAGACTTCCCTTAGCCTTTTTCTCACCTCTCTTCACTTGCATGGAGTCATGAGTAATCCTTTCTGCTGTCCTCGACTTTGCTGGACAAAGTGGAAAATCAAACTTATTTAAAAAGTTTTAAAAAAAAGTTTTAAACTTATTATTTAAAAAGTTTTAACTTATTATTTAAAAACTAACTTATATTTAAAATATATTAATTTTATCAAAATAATGACTTCATTAAATGTAAACAAATAAAGAAGTCTGAGACTGAAACTTGAACCTTTGCCAAAGGTTCTCATGTGTTTTCTTTCATTGTTTTCAATTTGTAAATACCCTAGAACCCTCAGAGCTTTCAGCGTTATTTAAAGCACTTCAGGGTTAAAGCTATTTACTCCTTACAGTCTGGAAAATAAACTTAGGGGACTTAGGTAGGTCTTTCTGAATATTTCAGCAAGGGCATGATATTTTGCCTGACAATTTATTGAAGAGTGCTAAAACATGGCTTTCAAATTAATTAGGAGACAATTTCTTAAGTATCTAGATTGTTTTTATTTGATCCAAAGAAATAATTCAAATTTGTTTGAGTGTTTCCCAATGTAGAATATATAGAACATAAGGAGATTTAAGTTAGTAGTTCTGACAACTACTACCAATTTGAAGAATTAACCATTTAGCAAATTGAAAACATTTTTGACTTCTGACAGAAAACAAACTTATGGAGCATATAATGATGAACATTTTTCCTATGTCAGAAAGTTCTGATTTTGTATCTATTCATAAAAGAACATTTTTTCCTGTGAAGACAGGGAACCGTTTAACTGATTAAAAGTCGATATAATTCTTCTTTTCCTTGCTTTCTGATGTCTCTCAATAATATGGAAAAACTTTAAAAACTTAATCTATTTTGAGTTTTCGTTTGAGTGTATGATATTATTTAAAAAAAAATATTTGCCTTTCCTTTTACACTCAAATGTTTTCTCCACTAAATTATCTAAGGAGGGATTTTATCTTTTGGAAACAAACAAATGAATCAACATCCTTTCAGATCTTAAAGCTATTCCTTCTGGGAATAAAAGTAAAAAGTTGTAATTTTAGACTATTTTAGTACTTAAAATCAGGATGTTTTCACCTGATTACTTGTCTGGCTTTCTTAGATAATTATATGATTGTTACAAAAATAATGTCTAAATTGCTAATGGAAGTAAACATTTGTTGCTATAAATATAATGATTAGGCAACTAATCAGGTTGCAAATAGACTATGTTTGTCATTATTTGCTTTATTCATATTTTGATCGGAACAAATTAGATAATCTAGAAGAAGCCTTAAAATTGCTTTTACTCCCTCAAGTCTAGAACAGATTTAGCCTTTTGTTTCTTCTGTGTACCATTTTCTGCTGTCTCACACAAACACACCAAAGAAGAAACAATATAAGCAGAGAGAAAAAGTCCACAGTCACATAAATAACCACCAGATACAGCCCAATCCATAAGACAAACCCTCCTAAACCATGTGTTCTTGTGGTTACAGGTATTTTGTACTCTTCATTAATTTATTCAGCATATTTATTCCAAAAATATCAATTGTGCACCTAATATATGCCAGGCACTGTTCTAGACCTTTGGGATTTCACAATGAAGAGAACATATGAAGATACTTGCCATTTAGAACTTGGGAGTTATGTTCTGTGTATACCAATATTGTATCTTTAAGGAACTTGGATTTACCTACTTTGTTATGTGCTTTTAAATTCTTTTTTTTTTTCAAGTTTATTTATTTATATTGGGGTGGGGGGCACAGAGAGAGAAGGAGAGAGAGAATCCTAAGCAGGCTCTGTGCTGTCAGCACAGAGCCCAATGTGTGACTCGAACTCATGAACCATGAGATCATGACCTGAGCCGAAACCAGGAATTGGAAGCTTAACCAAGTGAGCCACCTAGGCTCTCCTTTAAACTCTTTTTTATTAAAATTCTGTACAGCATATAGTTAAAAATTCATCTTCTTGGTATAAGTAAGTTCTTACTCAATCTTTTATTTCCGTGAGGCCCTTATTTCTACTACCATATATTTGTCTCTAAATTTACCACCTAAAATCTCTCACTTTTCATTTAGTTATGAACTTTAAATTTTATTATCTGGTCTGTATTTATTATAATGGAAGTTGTTATACATATAAAACCCATAACACACTGTTGTATATGCATTTATATAAATATAAACATATATGAATCATTCTGAAAAATTCCTATTTACCACACAACTGAAGACAATGGGTAACTTACAAGTTTAGAAAGCCCACAGTGCGCTCCTCCTCAAATCAACCCTCTTCCTTTACTCACTCATTTTTTTACTCATGTTCCCAACAGACGTTCTAAATGTTCTGTTTCATTTCACTTGCATTTCTTAAATGTATATCACATGTATATTTAAAAACTTACTGTTTAGTTTTTCATGTGTGATCTTTCCAGTCCCAATTTTGAATAGGTAGTTTCTGCTACCAGTTTGTAGTGGCCCCTCTGAAATAGCAAGTTTCAATGAATGTGTGTATATATGTCAGTTTTCTGCTTGGTGACACTACTTTTGCCTATTCCTCCACCAATATGAACATTTTTAAGTCTTGTAGCTCGGTATGGCATTTCTGTTCACCTTTTTTTTTTTTTACTTGTTGGCATTATATCAAATCTTTCGATTCAATTCATGAGCATGGTATACTTTTACTCTCTTGGTATCTTTTTTAATGTCCTATAAGAAAACCTTTTTCTTTTTATGAAATGTATTTTATATCATATTTAAATTTATTCCTATGTACCTTTTGCTGTATCATAAATTCTGTATTTAATTACTTTTTCTTTTTTTTTTTTAATTTTTTTTTAACGTTTATTTATTTTTGAGACAGAGAGAGACCGAGCATGAATGGGGGAGGGTCAGAGAGAGAGGGAAACACAGAATCTGAAACAGGCTCCAGGCTCTGAGCGGTCAGCACAGAGCCCGACGCGGGGCTCGAACTCATGGACTGCGAGATCATGACCTGAGCTGAAGTCAGAGGCTTAACCGACTGAGCCACCCAGGCACCCCTTTAATTACTTTTTCTAATGGATTGTTTTTTATATACAGAAGTGAAGCTTTCTTTTGTATAGTAAAATTACATCCAGAAATTAATCCAATACTTTGGCTGTAGATTATTAAGTGTATTCTATGTAGATAGAAGTTGTGTTTTTCATTTAACATTTTATTTATTGCTATTATTTAAAGATTTTATCCTGCTAGAATTTTCTGTAAAATATTCTGTAAAATATGTTTCCCCATTAGTAACTAAATATGGTTTCTGCTACTGATTGGTTGAGTGTGATAAAGATTATGAAGTGATCATTAGATTTAAAAAATAAATGTTTACTTATTTTGAGAGAGAGAAAGTTGGGGGGAAGTACAGAGAGAAAGACAGAGAGCATCCCAAGCAGGCTCCATACTGTCAGCGTGGAGCCTGATGCGGGGCTAGAACTCAGGAAATGGGAGATCATGACCTGAGCTGAAATCAAGAGTCAGATGCTTAACTGACTAAGCTACCCAGGTGCCCCGTCAGTTGTTTGTTTATTTTTTTAAGCTTTTAAATATTTGAAGTAATCCAGGAAAGTACTCTGTCATCTTCAGTTTATATCAGATACTATAGACATGTTCAATTTGTAAACCAATATGGTCCCGTAAAATCTGGCAACTATTTGATTTCTACATCAAACACACAAAAGAGCTCTTTTCCTGAGGCTTCCAAGATCACAGCATTCAGCATAAGATGCCCTCCTGCATCCTGTAGTAATCCTTCCTTAAGGATGCTATATGCAAATATATACTTGGTCTGTAATCTGTAGAGAATTTCCTTCCTCCTTTTGTAACCCAGCCCAAGGATTATTTCCTTCTTATTTTGGTAACATTTCTAACTCCTACTGGAATGAGCCATTTGTCTCATAAACGCTAAACACATTTCCCCATCCTCCATCTGCTAGGATAATTTGACAACTCCACCTCAATTAATCTAGATTTTCACAAAGAAAGTAAGAGCATTATCTTATGCATACTTGGCAACTGCTGCTTTTTACTGTGTGACATAAAAGCTACCAAAGCAAGGAGAAACATAGGATATTAGACAACTCGGGAGATGGATAGGAGAAAAATACAGCAGTGATAACAGAAAACAGATTTATATTTTAATATTTTTGTGATCTAAGAAAGCATTGTTTTTTTGAAATAAAGAAAATCACTCTTTGGCTAGTTCTATACTCTATAATGTCAAATAATTATCTAAGATGTTTATTAATCTGTATTATATAGAGAAGTGCCCTTATAGCTGCTGTAGTTTGTTGTGGGTAAAACATTTTTCATGCAGTTGTTTCAAGAGACTCTCAATAATGGTTTGCATTTCACATATTAGAAACAAACAGTGGTCCTTTTAGATCGTTGAAGCAGGAAGAATGGTGTCAACCTTGGATTATGGAGGATTTCATATTAATCTGCCTTGAGTTAGGGTGATTCAGTTAAAGGTCTTTGGTTGTAAACAGGAGAAACCAACTTCATCTTAATTCAGAAAAATAATTTTCTTAACTTGTAATCCAGTGCTGACATAAGTAAGCATCCTGTTTCACACTTTCCACATTTCTCATGATAATCGGATTATTTGACAGTAGTGGGTAGAATTCCCCTCGGTTATCTCAAAGATCCCGGTGCCCCAGTTGATAGATTAATTGTTTTACAATTGCATATTATGGGGTAGTTACTGTCTCATCTCAGTGTTTAAACAGCAGTCTCACTGCTGTTTCCCCATCTTAGTGTGGATAAATATTTCCAATTACTCCACATTTCCTAGAGGATCTTTTGCTTGTCCCAACTCCTGGAACCCATTTAGTGATCATTTGGTATTTTTTGACTGCAAGCAAAACATAATTTGTCTGACCAAACTTGGGGAAAAGAAACCTAGATATTTCAAAAGCTAAAAACAGGGACTGAACAAAGTGGCTCATAAAAGATAGATATTATAGGGGCGCCTGGGTGGCTCAGTCGGTTAAGTGTCCAACTTCAGTTCAGGTCATGATCTCGCGGTTTGTGAGTTCAAGCCCCGTGTAGGGCTCTGTGCTGACAACTGAGAGCCTGGAGACTACTTCAGATTCTGTGTCTCCCCCTCTCTCTGTCCCTCCCATGCTCATGCTCTGTCTCTCTCTATCTCTCAATAATAAATAAATGTTAGAAAAAAGTTTAAAAAAAGATAGAAATTATAGTAGCTCTACTGATCTAGGTCAAAGGTCAGCAAACCTTTTTTTTTTACAGAGCCAGATAGTAAATATTTTAGGTTTGTGGGCCATTTGGTTACTGTTGCAACTACTCACCTCTGCCATTGTAGTGTGAAATCAGCCATACACAATATGTAAACAAATTAACCTGGCTATGTTCCAATGAAAAGTATCTATAAAAAAAAAAATAGGAGACTAATTCTTATGCCACAGTTTGCTGACATCTGGTCTACATAGGAGCAGACAATTAATGAATTGTTTTGATCTTCTTTGTGCCTTCTGTCCAAGATTCTAAAGTGCAGGGGAGAGACTGTTAATGCACTCAGTTACTTGACACTTTTCTGGAGCTAAAAAGATACTGTGATTGACTGTCCCATCAGTAGTGCATAGATTGCAGAAGGGTGGTAGGGAGACTGGGGTGATATTTCCTATAGAAGAGAGAAGGAATGCTGGTAAGATTGCATTGAATTACATATTTCTACTATAGAGATTCTTGTGGAGGAGATGGGGCACCTGGGTGGCTCAGTCGGTTGGTTAAGAGATTCTTGTGGAGGGGAGCTAGTTTAAGAACTTCCTGAAATGATTAATATAGATGCACACTGTGTACAATTCTTAATGAAATATGTGACAAAATCCTGAACCTTATGTTGATAGATGTTCAAAATTTCGATTTTCAAGCATTTGTGAATGAATATGTTGGTCTGTTACATGTTGCCATTTAGTGTGTGCCTGGGAATGAAATGGATGAGAGCCTGGAGTTATTTAGACAATGAAGAAATCTTACCAATGGCCCAGAGTCTAAATTTCAGTAATTTTATTGCTCTTTTATCCATAATCAACACAGTAAGTTTTATTATCAATCCCCCAAAAAAGGTCACAAATATTTTAGCTGTACTTAATTGCATGTTAAGTAGGAAGTTTTGTGTGCCAGAGATATTTGTATATTCAGTAGAGATTTTCAAGTCTTATTAAACTGCTATCCTTGTAGACATGTATACATTGCTTTTAGGCAAGCAAGGGTGAAAACTTTCAAAATGTAATGATTTTTACAGACAAAGGGTCTGTGATATCACATCACTCTTTTGAATTCAGTCGGGATTTTGGATTATCTAAAAAAGCTGTTTCCTATTTAAAGGGTTTTTAATTACAAGGTCTGAACTGGATTGAAAATAGATGCATGGAACATTAAGGGACATAATTATCTATAGCTGACAATTGGTCCAGATGTCAGATGTGCCACACCAATAGCTTTACATACAAAAATGTTTTTAGTTTAAGAGATTGATTTAACTATTTAAAGTAATTCAGACACAAACAGTATTTTCAGATGGCATATAGATGGGCACCACTTGAATTTTGAATAATTTGAAATGTGTGTTTATAGAAGAACACATATGATGCCAGATATATCTATATTAATTATCACTGGCCAAAAAACTATTACATATTGTGTATCTGTGTAAAACTAATATGGTGTATACCTGCAACTAATAGGATATTTTATGTCAATGATACTTTAATAAAAACAAATTAAAAAACCCTAAAACCTACATACTTTGTTCTCCCTACTTGATATCTACATGAAGAGATCTAGAATTATCATTTCATGAGTTGAAAAATGGTGAAAAAAAGATAATGTTACCAACTTTAAGAATCCTACAACTATTAATTATTTATAATATTATTATAAACTCAAGTTGTCATTCATTAAGATTTACAAAAAAGTAAAAAATTTGAACTAGAAGTGTCTTTACCCTCATATATCTTGCTTAGTGTCTTTAAGATCTTGTTAAGTGTGTGTGTGTGTGTGTGTGTGTGTGTGTGTGTGTGTGTGTGTTCATGTGTATGTCTATTCTGTGTGGTTGGTGGAGAGAAGCAGTTAGTAATTCCTACGATCACTTTCTGGTTTTTAGGGGTCTAAATGTCCAATATTAGTTCCAGACAGTATAGAGGAAATGCCATTACATCATTCAGTCATTGTTCCAATTACTAATTCATTTATTCATTAATTACAATAACATTACGAACCTATGCAAAAATATGAATAATTATATCAACTCTCAAGGAACTTTTAGTCTCATGGGAGACTGAAATTAAACTCTTTATTTCTTGAAGCTATGATTAATAAAAAAGAATTTCATCTATTTATTCTGTATTTTTTAACAAGTTATTCATTGGCCATCTTTATTTTTATTTATTTTTTAAGTATAACTTATTGTCAGATTGTTTTCCATATAACACCCAGTGCTCATCCCAACAAGTGCCCTCTTCAGTGCCCATCACCCACTTTCCTCTCTCTCCCACCCCCCATCAACCCTCAGTTTGTTCTCTGTATTTAAGAGTCTCTTTTATGGTTTGCCTGCCTCCCTCTCTGTTTGTAACTTTTTTCCTCTCCCCCTCCCCCATGGTCTTCTGTTAAGTTTCTCAAAATCCACATGTGAGTGAAAACATATGGTATCTGTCTTTTTTTTTTCAGTTTAAAACTTTTATTTTTTTTTTCAGAAGAAGGTATCTGTTTTTCTTTGACTGATTTCACTTAGCAAATAACCTCCAATTACATCCATGTTGCTGCAAATGGCCAGATTTCATTCTTTCTCATTGCCAAGTAGTATTCCATTGTATATATAAACCACATCTTCTTTATCCATTCATCAGTTGATGGACATTTAGGCTCATTCCATAATTTGACTATTGTTGAAAGTGCTGCATTGGTCATCTCTGAGCAATTGACTACATGGTTGAACAAATGACATTTCATCAGAAATTGCTATCAATTCCATATATATTTTATTTGTTCTTGACAATTCTTACCATTCTGGTTATTTATTACTTTGTGAAAAAATCCTAAAATTTCATGACATAAAACAACTATTTTGTATGGTCATAAATATTATAGAGCAATCAGAAATTTAGACAGGGCAAAGGGGGAGCCATTTATCTCTCTTCAGTGGTTTCTGGGGACTCAGCTAACTGCTTGAAGACTTGAGTTGACTCCACACATCGGGTCTCAGCTCATCTGAGGTTTTCACTTATGTTATGATGGTTGATACTTGCTGGTGGTTGATAAGCTGGTGGACTTCAACTGTAATACTTGAAGTGCATGTGGCCTCTCAGTGAGTTGGGGCTTTTTAACAATATAGTAAATGGATTCCCATAGTAGGTGTCCTAAGGGACAGAACTTGACAGAAAGTATATTTCCTATTGTAACCTAGTCTTATAAATTATGCCATGTTATTTGTGTTATATTCTATTGGTTCAAGGCAGTTACAAAGAAACCCTTCCCCCCCCCCCCCCCCCCCCCCGCCCAGTTTCAAGAAAATTGGAAATGCCTCTACCTTTTGCTGGGGCAAAGGCAGATTTTTGGAAGGGCGTGTGAGAGTAGAAATATTGTGTCCTTTGTTGGAAAACACAATTTGCCAAAGTCCACCATCCAGCTACAGTAACTCCTGTTTGAATTGATGTTGGTACCAGAGCAGAATCTAAATACAAGACTGTGGTTTTGGAACTAGGTTGCAAGTAAGAAGAAGCTGGAAGCACCTTGACAAGAGTGTTAGTGAAATCCTAGAGGCTTTAAAGAGACTGTTGGAAAAAGCCTAATTGCCCTCAGCCTCATTGCTGAATACTTAAATGAAAGACAGGTAAATATTATTCCACCTTGGAGAGCCAGGGGTCCTTTGTTAATGAAGTGGAAGAAATTTGGCAACATTGTTGCCTAACGTAACATTAGAGAAAACGCCCTAATTAACTGATGAACTAGCTAAGGATATTTCTAGAAGAGATTTAAAGGTATGACCTGGCTTTTTCTTGCTGTCTATAGTAAAATGTGAGAAAATAGGAATTAGCTAAAGGAAGAACCGTACAGTATAAGGTACCATGGTTTTCTCATTCAAAAATAAAACTGTTTCTTAGAATGAGACTCCCCAGGTAGCAAGTGCTTCTAAGATTAAGAAATGGCTTCAAGACAAGTGTTAAATATTAGCTTTGTTTTGTTTTGCTTTATTTTTTAAGGCTTTCTAGTATATTCATTACTACATAAAATAATTATGTATATATAATTTATGATATACATTCATTTACTGTGTTTATATTTAAAATGGCATATTCTTTTTAAGTGGAAGATTCATCTATTCCACCTTGAAAATGAACACTTTTTCAAAGTAAGTTTTATATAAAATGGGCATTTAACAAATTACCTAAGTTTCTATAAAAAATAAACCTTGAAAGTTTTTATTTAATATTAATTTAGATAGTTACAATAAAGTTAGGTATGTTAAATACTACTACTACAAACGGATATTTATAGCAGTGTTAATTTCTGAATTAAGAAACAATGTATTGTCATTTTAGAAAATGTAGAAAATCTAAGGAATAAAAAAATATCCTATTATTCAGAAATAACCATCATTAGTTTGCATTGGCATAAATAATTTCTTCTATTCATTTAAAATACATAACTTATTTCCTGATAAAAATCAGTGGTGTAATTATTTTACACCCAGTAATTATATCCTTATATGAATTTATTTATCTGAAATTGCCAAGCTTGGACTCAAAAGATCCTTAATAAGCAGCACAGAGATATATAAATACATTCATCATAACATCTAAATACATAATACAAAAATGCCCTTTACTAATACTGTATCTGTCCTGTGTATCACCATCTTTATCATTAAACATAAAAATGTACGAACTTGCTCTTTAGTTGTTGTATCATAATTGACTTTCTGTAAGCATTTGATATTCATCCGTGAAGTATTTAGGAATAGAGGGTGAGGGGGGAGTTGGTTTTTGAATCAAAGCTGCACTTTTAATTTAGAAGAAATAGTTATACATATGCTTGCAAATTTCTTATTTAAAATGTTAATTCATGTGGACAAAATATTGTCAAGATAAGCAGGAACATGAAATCAGTGTTTAAAAACAAAAATAAAATCAAGAGTTTTTCCCTGCAAAAGATAATGAGTAATAGGCTTTTAAAATTTTAGACAAATACTAATGGTAATGTATCATATATAATATAGTATATATCTCTCACTTCCAGTAGGCTTAAAATGGAACACTGCAAAATGTTTATTCAGAAGTAAACATGTAAGTATTGCTATTTCATTTTATCCCTACAGAAAGAACATTCATGTTTGAAAGGCGTGGGCTTGATATCTACATTATTGCTTTTTACAATGTTCTTGTGCAAGTTACTTGTTCACTAAACACATTCCTCCATGTGTTCAAAAAGTACCATTATTACCTACCTTATCACGTTGTTGTGTATCCTGAATGAGATAATAACCATGCAGGGCCCAGCCTGAGCCTGGTTTCATATGTAGTGATTTCCCTTTATTCTTCCAGTATAATCTGAGATTGGTCCTCCTCTCCTTTAGCTGGCAGATACTTTATATGCTGTGTGTTGTTACCTCTTCTGATCATTATGAGGCGGTCAGGTACTGAAATATTAGGATACTAGGAAGAGAATAACTGCTTATCTGTGATATAAATTTCTCTTGTTTAAAGAGAAACCAGTTAAAAAATAATAACTCAATCTCAAACCTAGTGGCTGAGGAGGCAACGTGTCCAGGGCAGGACTTTGGAAAGCTCATAGGTGTTGCAAATCACTGTTGCACTTAGATCAAAGACCTCACGCATTCAGCCCCCAAAATTTGCATTCTGAGGCTGTGATCCTGATTTTAAAATTACCAGCTGCCAAAGATTACTGATTTCTACTTTTTAAGCAAAAATCCAACTGTGACATAATGTGACTTATTTGTTTGTTTTTTGTTATTCTGACATATTGATGGGCATTTTTTGGTGGGATCAATCCATATACTTGTGTTTAGCCAAGAGAAATTAGAGTCAAAGGGAGAGGGAGAGGGGAGAAGGAGATGGAAAGGGAGAGAAGATAGATGGATATTTTAGATATATAATTGATCCAAGGAATGGTTAAAATAGAGCAGGGAAAAGAGGTTAAAAAAAATGCCTTGACACTAAGATCAGAGATCATACATTTTCTTGTTTAACCTCCAGGTGCATTCTCATTTAATTCCTTTATTTACTTAACTAATATTTATTTACTATTACTAACTTCCAGGCCGTGTCCTAGGCGCTAGAGATAAAATAAAAAAAGGCTGACAAGGTCTCCACTCTTGAAATTATGTTCTAATATGGAAAATAATAAGGACTCTAATTTAGAAATTTAAAAATATGAATAATAAAGTGATAGATTAGATGTGCATAAAAATGTGTATAAGATGGTAAGATAGAAAGTGAGGAAGTGGTCGTTTTGTATGTTTGTGCTAGAAAGTCATTACTGAGAAGATTGTATTAAAGCTACATTCAGAATTCCAAGAAGATAGATTTGAAGATTAAGAGCAAAGCCTTCCAGGCAGCAAGGTAATTATTGAGAAAGCTTTAAAATGATGACCCATTTGACATGCTCATGGAAAAGAAGAGATGATACAGCTGGAGGACAGTAGTCAGAGTTGAGATCAAACAAGCTAGACTGTAAACCACAGAAAAGATTTTAGATTTTATTTAAAGTGGAAAGGAAAGTGATTGGAGAGTTTTGAGCAAGAAAGTGATCTAATTTGATCTTTTACTTTCCCCCCACTGGCTTTATTGCCTTGTAGGTGACTTATAGCATTGTTGTAGGTTGAGGGTGTACAATGTGATGACTTGATATATGTATATATTTAGAAATAATTATCACAGTAAGATAGTTAATACATTTGTCATTTCACATGACTCCTTTTTCTTCTTTTTGTCTTTTCTTTTTTCTTTCTTTTTTCTGTTTTCTTTTCTTTCTTTCTTTCTTTCTTTCTTTCTTTCTTTCTTTCTTTCTTTCTTTCTTTCTTTCCTTTTTGGTGGTGAGAACATTTAAGATCAACTCTCTAGTAGAGCCAAAGCATAAGAGACTCTTAAAAACTGAGAACAAACTGAGGGTTGATGGGGGGTGGGAGGGAGGGGAGGGTGGGTGATGGGTATTGAGGAGGGCACCTTTTGGGATGAGCACTGGGTGTTGTATGGAAACCAATTTGACAATAAATTTCATATATTGAAAAAAAAAAGATCTACTCTCTAGTAGTACTTAACTATACAATATAGTATTGTTAACTATAGCCACCATGATCTGTCTTTAAAAGAGCATCTAGGTTACTCCAAGGAAAATTGGTTACAAGGGAGCAATACTAAAGAGATGGAGAATAATGACCTGGCTAGGATGGGAGAAGAAGAGATGAAGAGATGAGGTAGGCATTGAGATTTGTTCTGAGGTAAAGCTATCATGATTTGCTGGTGGAATGGAGGAAGAAGGGACAGAAGAGTAATTTATTTGATTATAATGCTGCTTGCTTCCCCAGAGCTATGGAAGGATATGATGGAGGGAAGAGTAGCTCAGTGTAGGTGGAAGGTTGTTGGTGGGTATCACAGGTTTTGTTTTAGCCTCATTAAGTTTGCATATTACATATCCCAGTGGGCATAAAAGAAAGCAGATATGAATACATGAATCCAGAGTTCTTGGGACAGGTAGTAATTGAATTCATAGATTTGGGAGTTATTGGCACAAATATGGTGTTTAGAGCCACAGAACTTGATGAGGTGACCCGCAAAAAGGGACAGACACAGAAGTAAATCTTCGTATTTAAGAAAACAGATGAGTGGAAATCAGGGAAGGATACTAAGAACAAGTATGCAGAAAGCAAAATTGAGGAAAGGGAAGGGAAAACAGTGATGCTAAGAGTGCAGGTCAGGATAGAATAAGCAAAGGAAGCAATGTCAATAACCACTGGGAAGTCATTTGTGAAACTGTAATCTCAGTGCAATGGTGAGAGAAGCCCAGAGAGAGTGCTTCGAATAGAAATTATGAGATGAGGAGTGGAGGCAGAATTTATAAAAACTTTGAAAGTTTATCTGAAAGCAGAAGAGAGAGATGGGGTAGTGTCTAGAGGCATGCAGGATAATTGGGAAATTTCTTATTTTTGCTTTTTTATGATTTTTCTTTTTTAATAGGGACATAAGAATGTTTGCATACGGATGAGATTACCCAGTGGAGTGGGAAAATTTGATAATGGAAAATGAAACTAATCATAGGAGCAAATTTCCTAATGTGAGCTTTTTCCATGGGAGTAGGGAAATTTCCATTTACAGTACTAGGAGGTCATCAATATTATCAATGCATGCAATTTTAAGTAGAGTGATACTTTACTAGATAAACACATGGAACAGTACAATGTTTATGCTTTTACGAAGCCTATAATCACTGGATTTTCTTCTGTCATTCAAGATGTATTTATAAAGCAAGTGTTTATTGGCCCACTGATACTTTATAGCCATAAAATACTGTACATGAGTTTATCATAAAAACAATTTCTTTAATACTGATAAATAATTCAGATCCATACAGTGATTTCTTTGGAAGATATAATAGATACTAGAAATACAATGCATTGTTAGTTAATTTAAATTAAAATAATTCAATTTCCAAAAATGGCACACAAATTTATTTTCCATATTCATAAGAAGGCTTTTCATATTGATTAAAATTTAAAACTGGCATCAGATTACTATGGGCTTTTTCCTAATAATGACTGAGTATTTTTTACTAATTGAAATAGGGTTGTTTGTGTAAGCGAGTATGTGGTTTGTTAATGACTGATTGCTCTGGGAGTACAGATGTTTTTAAATGGTTTGTTTTCAGCTGAAGATCTACATGATGCTGAAATATTATCAATAGAATTTTGGAATGTGTAAGCATTTTAAAACTAGTTAAATGCAGTAATTATGAAGAGACTTCTAAATATGTTTAATGTACCAGAGTGATAGATTTTAAATATATGATTGCCATTTATATATACTTCTCTTGGTAATAAATTATTCATTAAACAAAGTAATTTATGCTTGGTTTTACTATTCAAACAATGCAGATTTTATATAGAAAAGTTTAATAATCTCTTAATATTTCCCCTTCATACCTTTTTTCCTTGAATTACTAAACAATATCAGGTAGTTGTGCATTTTTGAACAATTATTTTTGTGTTCATTAAAATATATTCAGATTAATATATTTACATGTAGAATTTCTCATTGCTTTTTTAAAACTTTTTTTTAATGTTTATTTATTTTTTGAGAGCCATAGAGAGACAGAGCATGAGCAGGAGAGGGCAGAGAGATAGGGAGACACAGAATCTGAAGCAGGCGCCAGGCTCTGAGCTGTCAGCATAGAGCCTGATGTGGGGCTCACACGCACAAACTCTGAGATCATGATGTTAGCCAAAGTCAGATGCTTAACCAATTGAGCCACCCAGGCGCCCAGGGATTCAGGTTTCTTAAGGCAGATTTCTTTTGTTGTTTGTTTATGTCTCCAACACAATATACTGTGTGCCACACAGCTGTTGGTAAATACTGACTGAATGATTCTAATCTTTTAAAGAATGTTAAACGTTAGGAGAGGAATAAGTAATTCCACTCTGAAAATAAAAGGAAATTTCACAGAGAAGGACATTTAATCTGGGTCTTGAAATCTTGAGGTGATTAATAAGCATTTGGCAAAGGGTGAGATTTTCTTTATAATTATTATCTTTCTTCAGTGATAGGTATTTTATTTCTTAGCTGGAGTTTAAATTCCTTATAGATGAATCTTCTCTATTGATTAAGCTTCCCAGAGCTTTAATGTCCTAAATCACGTCTTCCTAAGTAACATATTCCTACTACTTTTAAAGTGCAAAATTCAGTGGAACTGTGAATATAGAATTAACATAAGTTGATTCTTGTTAAGAACTATTTGTGGGAATCTGCAGTTGGTTCATTTATCAGAATAATGTTATTATGCGCAGTTATAGTCATTTCATGAAAAAAAAATTCCTTTTAAGCTCTCAATTTCCTGAGTCCATTTTGGTTTTTAAGGGCTAAGTTCATTTTTTCCTCAAATGGTTCAAGGCCATTATATTTTTCCTTCACAATATCTCTAAATAGCTGCTCTTTTTCCCTTTAGACTTTTCTCCCTATTGACCAGAACCCCCTCATTCTTTTTCTCTGAATTAAACATGAAAAGTCATTTTCAAAACTATGTGCTAAATTTATACTTTTATACATTGTGCCACTTTTTTTTGGCTGAGATCACCCCTATATGAACCTTATTTTTAATAAAAAACTTGCTTAAATAGCTGTTTTTTCTTATATCCTATTACTTCCTGATTCAGTGTAAATCTAATCGTATTTTACAGAAAGACAAGTCATAACTTTTGGGTATTAAAAAGGCCATCATGATCAATTTAGAATGGATTTATCAAGTCATGGCTCTATAATTCTATAGGCTTTTAATATACTTGGACAACATATCAGAATCAAATATGAAGTCCTTTTAAATTGTATTCATACCATCACCACTTAAATCTCTGCTCCCAACCACATACATATCAATTCAAATACATACTCTTCTGTATCACAGACCAGAAATATTGGTGAGAGTTTTTGTACCTTTCATCAAACTTGGGAATAAAAATACTGAGAACCGTGGTATAGGATGTGCTTCTAAGAGCAGGAGGTTTCTCCTCTAGTTTGTACATACTTGTTGTTGAAACTACATGAGCAGTATGTGTGCCTGGGGGACACATGTGTTCTGGCACTTGCATAACAATCATGGGATTTCCTTTGTCTCTTGAAAGTTAAATTTACCATAAAGCGTAACAAAAGGGAAAAAAACCCATATTATTCCAGAATTATCTTTTTATATGTTTATCTAAATATGTTTAAATATATAATCTAAAGAGACATGAACATAAAAGTAAAGTACATAATAGCTATGGTGATCATTTTTATGTGTAATTTATCAAAAACTATTCTTGGTCATTGCATATATTTCCTAACTTAGAAGTTATATAAACTATATCAGGTAGACATTATTAATTATTAATTATTATTATTATTATTATCTGTAACCAAGAACTAAAATTCATAAAATAGAGGTAAATTCGTATTTATTTATTTATTTAAATTTTTCTTTAACATTTATTTTTGAGAGAGACAAAGCACAAATGGGGGAGGGGCAGAGAGAGAGGGAGACTCAGAATCCGAAGCAGGCTCCAGGCTCTGAACTGTTAGCACAGAGCCCGTCACGGGGCTGGAACCCACAAACCACGAGATCATGACCTGAACCCAAGTCAGACTTTCAACCGAGGGAGCCACCCAGGTGCCCCTCGAGGTAAATTCTTAAAATGAAGTACAATTTGCTTTGGTTTGGATGATTCATTCAAAATAAGTCACATGAAATGATTTACAAAAACAAAGAAAGCTCAGGTTTATGTTACAATAATACTTTATACTCTGTCACCCAGCACTTCCCAAAGTGATGTATTCACAAAGCATTTGTGTGAGCATATGTGTGTGTGTGTGTGTGTGTGTGTGTGTGTGTGTGTGTGTGCGCATTTATGTAGGTTCTAATATATCCCAAATAGCTAGTGATCTTTGGAAGACACTATGAGATCAGTCACTCCTTCACTGAATTACCTTCATCTCGAGTTTCTGTCCATTAATGTTGCTTCTATAATGTTCATCAGTTCATTTCTCTGTTAGAGGCTCTAGACGAAAATAACACTTCGATGATTTCCTTGAAACTTGGTATAGTTTTAATTTAGATTATATGTTGCTTTTAGAAAAATCTATACTGTTAGGTGCCCTCAAGCTCTTAATATAATTTTGTCACTTAATTTATTTTTAAGCATTAGAACCTCTTTTATAAGTTGACTAAGTCACATTGTTACATTATTCTGAATTGGTAATGGAGAGAAAAACCAATACTATTTAGAGAGAGAGAGAGAGAGAGGGAGAGGGAGAGAGAGAGGGAATGAGATGCTACAGGGAAGCATTTAAAGATGAAAATTCCTTCTAAAAGTAAACCTAGAGATCACTTGTAAGTTACCTTTGACTGCCAACCTAAATTTCAAGTAGCTTTAGAATGTGGAATAGATTGCCCAGTCTAATGAGTAAACACACCAACTTTAGAATTAATAAGAGCACATCAGTATATATCTTCATCCTAATGTTGCAGCAGAATGTTAAAAAACAAAACAAAACATTCACATCAGCTGTTCGTGAGGCATTGTGCTAGTTTCAATGGAAGAAGAAACCTTACAGGGTTAATAAGGCAATTATATTATCAGATTTTTATACTGTTTTCTTTGAATTTCCCAAATAATATCTATTGTGAACCTGTAACTAATGTCTTTTTGGAATTAGCTGGCTTCCTAGAGGTTTAATTCAGCACCAGCTTGAGACCAGATGAGTTAACTCAGCAATGCATATTCATTAAGCAGCTAATATATGCAACACCTGCATCAAATCTCATGGAGAAAGATAAAAGGCATCCTAATTCCTGAGGGAGCTGAAGTATAAATCTGGAATTAAATATACTCCTTTTAATACCATAATATCTATCAAGGTACTCATGAACCAGCACACAAAAGCATTTAATGAGATACATAAGATAACATATAAAACAGAGCGTTTAGAATTTATTCCTTAAACAACTTTAGGATTTAGAGAATAATTTCTGTAAGATTTCAAATCATAGTTTGAGCATGACTTTCAATTTCAGGGAGGCTGCTTTCTACACATTTTATTCACCACATTCCCAAGCTGTCATTCAGTCTGTGCCTGAAAACCAACAATAGGAAGTGATAAAAGTAGTCAGTTCCACATATGGCAATTCTGACTGCCTGAAAGTTCTTTCTCTTCCTTTCTTTCATAGAATTTTTCCAAATTATGTGTTTACCTTTTTTTTACTTTTTGTAAAATTGCCTTATTACAATATTTGTTCTTAAAATTTTTTCTTAATGTTTATTTTTGAGAGAGAGAGAGAGAGAGAGAGAGAGAGAGAGAGAGAGAGAGAGAGAGAATCTGAAGCAGGCCCCAGGCTCTGAGCTGTCAGCATAGAGCCCGATGTGGGGCTCAAGCTCACCAACTGTGAGATCATGACCTGAGCCAAAGTCGGACACTCAACCCACTGAGCCACCCATGTGCCCCTGAAATATTTATTCTTTTATTTTAGGAAGTCAGGGCCATTATAGTTAAGCTTACACTACATCCTTGATGCCTAGCACAGTGTCAGATACTGATTAGAAATTCAGTAAACGATCTATGAAATGACATTTAATTACTTGTAAAAGCACCAGTTAGTCCTACTTTGATCCTTGGTAACTTTCAAAACAACCCTACCTATCATGGTAGCAACTTGGATGAAGTTACAATGAAAGAGACAGATGATTTGTTTTTCTCTGTATGTTTTTGGAATTAGGTTTTTCTTTGACAGAAAACTTAAAATAACAGTAGCATAAAAGAGACAGAAGTCAGTTTCTCTCTCATGAAGAAATTTCTCTCTCTAGTCTGGAAGTAGACAATTATGGACTGACTACTGGAGTCCCATAGTTCTGTCTTTGTGTCTCATAGAAGATATCATGGTAGCCTTCTATTCTTAAATTTCACTTATGGACAAATTTATTTATTCAAGCTTCAGCCATCCTGTTTACATTCTAGCCACCAGAAAAGAGAAAAAGAAAAAATATATGTATAGGTGTGTCTGGCTGGCTCAGTCAGTTAAGTGTCCGACTTCAGCTCAGGTCATGATCTCACAGTCCGTGAGTTCGAGCCCTGCGTTGGGCTCTGTACTGACAGCTCAGAGCCTGGAGCCTGTTTTGGATTCTGTGTCTCCCTCTCTCTGACCCTCCCCTATTCACGCTCTGTCTCTCTCTCTCTCTCTCTCAAAAGTAAATAAACATTAAAAAAAAGAAAAAAATATATATCATTTTCTCCCAGATGTTCCATGCATCTCTTCTTCATACATTTCATCGCCTAGAACTTAGCTATATGGACAAAACTAGCTGAGTAATGTTCCACAGTTGTCATTCGTACTTGAGTAGTATTCTATTCCTCAAACTTTAGGTAGAATCCTGTGGGTGACAAGAATAGAAATTCTATTCCCAGCCATCCCTTTGTGCTAGGTGTGCACACATGATGAAGTTTTGGCCACTGAGATGTACGTGGTGGTGGTTTGTGCAATTCTAGGAATTTTCCTAAACAGAGTCACATTCTTCTTTTTCCTTCCCTTGTTCTGCTGGTTGGAATGATGACTTGAAGGCGGGAGCTGATACAGCCTTCTGGTTTATGTGGTTGCTTGACAAAGAGAACTGAGTGACTGACCAGCAAGAAAGAGGCTTGGTTCCATAGAGGGTACCAGTACTAGAACCACCATCTCCAGAATTTCCCATGAGAGAAAAATAAAATCAAATTCTTTATTATTTACAGCACTCTGAGTTGTTCTCTTTCCGTCAGCCAAACATAATTCAAACTAGTAACTTGGCATGTTCCTAGATCTCTCATTCCTCCTTGTTAAGCACCCACCATTTTTGAAATGCCTCATTTCCTCTGAAAACTCACGTTCATAGAAAAATCTGTAGATAGATGTTAGTATCAGCCTTATTCATATTCACTAAAAACTAGAACTTTGGAAAATGATGTTTTGGCTGGAAATTGTAAGGGTAAGGCAGAAGGAATTGTTCATAAGCACTGGGCTCAAGTTGGGAAATTTATTTCTCATGGTGGTGTAGGTTAATTCAGAAACTCCTTTACATGCATGTGGGAGATGAACAGTAAATGAATTGATAGTAGATGGGAGCCAGGGTTTCTCACTGTCAGAGAGAGAAATTACAAATAAGCAAGAAGGGAAGATAAGAATAAATCCTGTTTTTCCATTTTGGTACATGAATCACCCCTAAGGTGGTTGACATAATGATGTGTTTGTTGTATCTGATGTTATCCTTGAGATTTTAACCCATTTTCCACTCCTCCCAAAAAGATGTTTGTTTATTATTGGTCTTGATTAAATGAGTAGTTATCAAAAAAAAAGATGACATTTATGTGCATTTTAACAAATGTTCCTCCAATTTTGACAGGTTTGGTTTGTTGATCATGTCACTACAATGAGCCATGGGTATGTATCAGAAGTATCAGTTTAAACATCTTGTAGTTAATTTCTAATTCTTTTCTACTTTGAAACAAAAGTTCTCCAAAGGAAAACTCTCATTGAGAAATCTAATCACATTTCTTCTTTGATGAAATGGTCTCACCACATCCAAAATCCTTACCCATTATTCAGAACTGTTGCTGTATCAGAACAAACTTTTCTTTGTGTCTTATTGTATTTCTGCATGGACTTGACACACTGTTAAAATTTCCCAAATATATACCCTACTTTCTGTGTCACAGTCTCTACTTTAGTCACACTTTTCATAGACACTCATGTAGTGTCCTGTTATCACTCTCTCCCATTAAGGCTGAGGTTGTATGCCACACATTTCATGAATATACATCTATTCTGATATTTTTAGCAAGAACTGATCATCCCGTTGTCTGAACTCATAAGGCAATATATCTACTTCCTAAGGAATTTATCACATTCTACTTGACAACATAGATGGCTGTGTGTATATGTGTATGTGTGCATGTATTTATGTTCTATTTAAGTTTTGGAAGTTATTCTGCACAACTCCAGTAGAGTGCCTTGTACAGCATATACACTGAATATATATTTTTGGACAAGATAAGGCTACTTAATCTTATAACACTCTGACGAATACTCTGTCATTTGGTGCATTCCCTTAAATCTTATGGATTAATTCTGTACTCTATTGACTTGTTCAGTTGCTATATATCCTGGTAACAGATTTGAAGTTACTTACTTACTGTTTTTCAGTAAGCAAGGACTGGGTCTTCCCCTATGAACTCATAAGGGATATTTTTGGAAAGACTGTGCATGCTCAGAACAAATATTATTCTTTCATGATGACTTACCTGCTTAACCCACAGACTTCCTAAGGGAAACTTCCTTGAACTTGATGAAAAGGCAAGCTGAGGTGAAAAATTATTTTTAATCACATTATGAAAAACACGTCCAAATTTGTAGACAAATGAATGTGTGCCTATATTAGAATTTCTTTTTTTAATTATTTTTAATGTTTATTTATTTTTGAGAGAGAGAGAGAGAGAGAGAGAGAGAGAGAGAGAGACAGAACACAAGCAGGGGAGGGGCAGAGACAGACAGAGAAACACACACAGAATCCGAAACAGGCTTCAGACCCTGAACTGTCAGCCCAGACCCTGACATGGGGATCAAACTAGGGAATGTTGAGGTCATGACCTGAGCCAAAATCAGATGCTTAACCAACTGAGCCACCCAGGCGCCCCTAGAATTTCTTATCCTACAAGCATATCTGTCTAATGTCCTTTTTTTTTTAAACCCAAGTTTATTTTTAAAAATATTTATTGAGCGAGATACTGGTGATCTATGTGTGAGCAAGGCAGCTGTGGTCCTTGGCCTCAAAGAATTTGTTGTCTTTGTGGGTAGAGTCTACTAAGTAAGCAATTACAGTATTATAGGTATTTGGTGGAGGAGCTCCTGAGTGTTGGTTCCATGAGAGTTAGGGAAAGCAGATGGTCTCAGCTAGAGAGATCAAGGAAGGCTTCCTGAAGGGTGTGTTTAGGTTAGGATCCAAGGAGTTTCCCATATGCTGATGAAAGTGAGAATGGCCAATTAGAGGAATGAAAAGAAGTGAGTATAAACAGAACTTATTTTGTAATAAGGAGCAGTGGAAAGAAAAGAGGTGGGAAAAGTAACCAGGTGTCAGTGAATAGTTTCAGAAAGATTAATACAAAGTTTAAGAGGTATAATAAATTATTGTGATTTTTTCGTTGTTTGCTTTTGTAAAAGCACTATCTTAGTTAATATTTTATTTAAAAATTTGCTTAAATTATTTTCAAAAATATGTTACTAAGCCCTTGAGAGGACAGCATTTTCCACCTTTGAAAATGTTACATACACTTCAAGGAAGTAATAATTATCCCAGTGTAGTGATTATTTATATCATTTCTACTTTAATAAGTATGGATTTTTCATAATAATGATTATATAATAATTCATAATAATATGATTGATTCATGATCATTTGCTCAATGTTTCCCAAAACTGATTTTGTAGATTAATTATGTGTCTAAGAACAGTGTTCTCATATGCTCTAATCTCAAAAAAAGCAGCTATCACACAAAATACTTGAATTTTTGAGTCCTTTCTAATACAAATAATCTCTTGACTTCCTGATCCTACTCTCCTGCTCATGGCTTCAATATATATATGAATTTGTCTTCTTTCTCTTAGTTTATAATCACCTTTCTTTTTTCACTTATTATCACTTTTGCTTTTGCACTTCCTCTTTTTTTCTTTGCATTTTCATGACACTTAGTAATCTTATTAGTCAAACTAATCTGTTCTTAATTAGACAATATTCATTGAGCATTAACTATGTTCCAGACACTTTACATATATTATTTCATATAATTATCACAATATTCCTATGAAATATTATGACTGGTACTTAGCAGATGAAGCAAACCATTTTAGGGAAGTTAAATGGTTTTCCTAAAATCCTCTCAGCTAGTAAGTTATCAGGAATCACATTCATGTTTCCATGATGCAGATTTTTTTTTCTTCTTTCATACATGGACTCCTAAAGCACTTTAAGATCAACATCAACTGTTACTGTTGATATCCTAGCAATCAAGGGGAAAACAAAACAAAACAAAACAAAACAAAACAAAACAAAACAAAACAAAACACACAAGCTTGGGCAGAACTGTAGAGAGAGTGTGATAGATTGCCAGAATTCATTCAGAACAGAGCCATAAAATTTTTTTCCCTTTCCCTGTCCCCAAACAGCTACCATACAAGGAAAGTTTCAGGCAGATACTTGGATAACACAGCAGGAGTTGTAATATTAGAGAAGAAACTTTGCAATAGATAGTTAGGGTCTGCAGGCAAGGGAGTTCTCTAGCACCTGAGCTGACAATGATATAGTCTTGAATATAGGATTGATATAAATTTAGAAAAGAAATAAATCACAATATATTATTTTTATCACAGCCTAAAACCTCTATTTACTTATGTAGGCTTTAGTATGGCTTTAGTATGGCTTGTAGGACTATCCTTTAATCCAACATCTTCATTAAATTGAACTTGAATGCTGAAACTTAGGAGAGAGGATGATCAAAGGAGACATTGAAATGCTAGAAAACTGCATTAAAGGAAATATTTTCATTGGAAAGATCTTGGAGAATCAGGTAGTACCATGGCTATCAAAGCTGAAGATTATCTCAGAAGTGCAATATGTTTGAGTAGGCTGACTTTAAATTTTTTCTTTAATGTTTACTTATTTTTGAGACAGAGGGAGACAGAGTGCAAGTGGGGGTGGCGGAGAGAGAGAGAGAGAGAGAGAGAGAGAGAATCTGAAACAGGCTCCAGACTCTGAGCTGTCAGCACAGAACCGATGTGGGTCTCGAACCCATGAACCGTGAGATCATGACCTGAGCCGAAGTCAGATGCTTAACTGACTGAGCCACCCAGGCGCCCCTGAGTGGGCTGACTTTAATGTTTACTATCATTGGGGTGCCTGGGGCAGGTACCAGTTAAGCATCCACCTCTGGATTTTAGCTCAGGTTATGAGCTCATGGTTCATGGGTTTGAGCCCTGCATCAGGCTATGCGCCGACAGTGTGGAGCCTGCTTAGGATTCTCTCTCTCTCTCTCTCTCTCTGCCCCTCCCCTGCTTGTACTGTCTCTCATTTTCAAAATAAATAAATACACTTAAAAAAAATTAAGTGTACAATCACTTATTTATCCAAGTAGCATTTCATGAACTGACACCACATCCCAGGCACCATTTGAGGTGCTGTGGATATACAGTGGAGAAAACAGACTGTAACTCTCATGGAGTTTATATTCTTAGGCAAGAACAATCAGAAGTAAATGAATACATAATATGCAGTACTGATACATGCTCTGAAGGATAGTAAAGTCAAACCAGGAAATCCAAAGTGAGAAATAATGCTACTTGTCATATGGCAGTAGCTGAAGCCTTCACTAATGTGGTGATATTTGAAGATAGACTAGAATTACACAGGGATGGGAGGGAGTAAACTATGAGGATAAATGACTGAATATTATTCTAGACAGAGAGCAAAGAATGGAAACACCATAAAGTGAGAGTGTGCTTGGTGTACTCAAGATCTACAAGAAAACCAGTGTCATTGGAGGGAGAAAAAGGTGGGAGAGGAAGTTAGAGGAATAGGTGGGAGTGGAGTAAGTAGGGGAGTGTTAGTATTAAGGTAATAGTACTAACAAAGGGGACAATTCCCACTAAAAGTGTTTAGACACCTACATTTCTGTTGCTTCCCAGTCCTAACCACCCCCCAGAATCTCCCCCCCCCCCCAACCCAAAAGGTATCTCTGTCCTTTGCCCTTATAAAGTGTAAAACTTAGGTCATGTATATTAAATATATTTGTGAGCATGTTACTCGTTTTAAGTGTCAAACATGAAACTTTTAAAGAAGGTTTGGGGCACTTTGTCATAAAACATCTGTTAGAATTCCTAGAGAGGAAGATTTTTTTTTTAATGTTTGTTTTTGAGAGAGAGAGACAAAGTGTGAGTGGGGAATGGGCAGAGAGAGAGGGAGACACAGAATCCTAAGCAGGCTCCAGGCTCTGAGCTGTCAGCACAGAGTCCGACATGGGGCTTGAACTCGCAAACTGTGAGATTGTGACCTGAGAGCTGAGGTCAGATGCTTAACCAACTGAGCCACCCAGGTGCCCCTAGGAAGGAAGATTTTTAAGTACACGTGGTTAGCAAATTTAATCTACTTCCACAAAAGAGTAAATAACTTAAATATGGTCCTCTAGAATTAGTAATATATCAAACTACATTTCAATTCCAGTTGATGTCCCATGGAATGATGGGAAAATGCTGCCTATAATAGCTCTCTTTTATGTTTATTTTACTAAATTGCAACTTAGTACATCATTATGTTATTATAATGATGTTCATTATAATCAATGCTTAATTAAAGAAAACCTCCCAGTCAATGCTCCTACTTCTCTACCCTGTTCACTCATGGAAGTGGCTTGATTGTACTGCATCTCAGTGGTATATCCTCATCGTATTTGCTTCCCTCCAGATTAATAATCAGCACCCGCATAGCAAGATCACCCTTTCTGTGATGGACATTGGGAAGCCAGATCTCTTTCTTATACCATTCATGCCCACAAATTTGAGCTGAGTTTTTAGTGATAGTATGTGTATATACTTAGTGACTAAAGAGGCACAATTTATGCATTTAATATTTGTGCATTTTGAAATTTGTTATGGCGTTGAGTTTCCCCCCCCAGTGACTCTAACTTGAGCAAGAATCAGAAAAATGTATTTACTATATTCTCAAAACATGCATTTTATATTTTATCAGAAGATTGGTTTTCTGCTTTTAATAAAATGAGTTGTTGGTTTTTAAATTTGGAAATTGTCTGCCCTAAATGCAGCAATTTTCTTCCAAAGAAACAGTAAGAACTGAACCATTTTTAATAGATTCAATTGAACAACTATTTCTTGAATGCTTGCTCTGTGCCACACAGTGTCCTAGGCTCTTGGGATGGGGCAATGAGCAAAAGAAATGGAAATAGATGCCCTTTGGAGTTCATTTTCCATCAATGTAATTGCCACTTAATAAGGCAATGGCATGATGTTTCTAGAGTAGTGTACAAAAAAGCAGCTTCCAGAAGTGAGTTAGGGTATTGGCTTTATGTAGGTTTTTGAAATTAGATTTTCTGAGTTCTTCTTCAGTCTGACAAATACTGTCCCATCAACTTTTCACTCTCACCAACAAAGATGCTATGCCAGGTCAGTCTGACCATATGCTAGAAATAGATGTAGGAAATACAATCTAATCTGCCAGCAGTAGTTCAGAAACTCACTGATAGAAGATAGCAGGTGTCATTAGCAAGTGTTAAAATAGCTTCCTAACTGGTGAATAAAATGTACTAAATATCTGACATAAAGCCTTCACATGGTTTTGTGGGAGTGAAGGAATAACCATAATCACCTAAATTAGAGTTGGATAATCTAGGCTAATTTGACTCTTCTGCTTTATTCTTAAAATTTTCTTTTTTTTTTTTGAACGTTTATTTATTTTTGGGACAGAGCGAGACAGAGCATGAACGGGGGAGGGGCAGAGAGAGAGGGAGACACAGAATCGGAAACAGGCTCCAGGCTCTGAGCCATCAGCCCAGAGCCTGACGCGGGGCTCGAACTCCCGGACCGCGGGATCGTGACCTGGCTGAAGTCGGACGCTTAACCGACTGCGCCACCCAGGCGCCCCAGTCTTCTGCTTTATTCTTAATGCAAACTTATACATCAATCATTGGCAGCACGAGGTGTCAAACAGCCCAGAAACAAATACAGTATTAGAACTACAGGAGGCTTCAGAGGATTTAAAGTGCAATCTCAAAAATTTTATAGTTGAGGAAGCTGAGATCCAGAGTGATTATATGATGATCTTGCAGACCCACTATTCATTAGCAAATCTTAGGTAAACTTTTCAAATTCTGACCCCCACGTTTTGTTCTTTCCAGTGTTACACAACTTGCCTACAACTCTGTGGTAAAAATACTGATCAGAAAATAAAACCTGTAGTATTGTGATGTTTATTTTATATGTGAACTTGTTGCTTATATGTCTGTAACCTAGTTTACAATTCTAGAGTGCAACTCTCAAGCAGGGTATCGGTTGGAATTCAGGAAGAAGGTAGAGCTTCGTGAGATTTTTTTTTTTTTTTTAGCTTTGTATTGGCTGGAATTTATGTTGGATGGCCTTAATAGAGAACCAAATAATAGTGGCCTAATCAGTTGAGGGACTGTTATTCTCACATAACAAGGGAAAAAAGGGAGTCTAGTGCCAATACCATCAGTGATTGATATGTCCTCTCTTAGCATGTGGCTTTGTCCTCATGCTTATCACCTAATGGCTACAAGTAGTTGTTCCATTTCCAACATTGAATATTTACTATAGGCAAGGTGCAGTAAAAAATAAAAAGATGTATTGTTCCTTCCCTGTTTTAAAGAGATTTTATCAGAGTTCCTTCTGGCCATTATGTTTCATTGTTTAGGACTTGATTACATGAACATCCCAAGGATAGTTGGAAATAATTTCCTCACAGGTTGTCCTGTAGAAGAGTATGAGAATATTGACGGTGATATTCTGCCACTAAGGAAAATGATTTATATTTTGAATATATTTGAATTTGAATTTATTTGAATTTCTATATTTAAATGTATTTGAATTTATACTATGAAATTTCTTTTGCTGGCCTCTGTTTTAAGGACAAATTAATAAGTGAGTAAAACATAATTCTCATGGAGAAAATTAAAGGCAAAAAGAAGGGTTGAGAAATAAAGTTGCAATTTTAAATAGAGTAGTTCAGGAAAACTTCATTGAAAAGTGATTTTAGGGGCACTTGGGTAGCTCAGTCAGTTAAACATCGGCTTCTTGATTTTAGCTCAGGTCATGATGTTATGGTTTGTGAGATTGAGCCCCATGTTACGCTCTGTGTTGACAGCATGGAGCCTGCTTGGGATTCTCTCTCTCTCTCTCTCTCTCTCTCTCTCTCTCTCTCTCTCTTTCTCCCTGTCCCTCCCCTGCTCACTCATTCTCTCTCTCTCTCTCTCTCTCTCTCTCTCTCTCTCTCAAAATAAATAAACTTAGGGGAAAAAAAGAAAAGTGATATTTATATACAGGACTGAAGTAAGTGAAGGGGTCATGCAGGCATACGTTTGAGGAAGGGAACTGTGGGTAGAGAGACAGCAAGGGCCGTAATAGCATACATGAGAAATTTAGACAACCAAGGGAAGACTAGAAAATTAAATTAAATCTTTTCACTAAAGCAAAATATAGTTTGCTTCACTATATTTCTGTAGTTTTATTTCTTAAAAATCACCTATCATTGTGAATTATAATTATATATATTATAAAATACATGGTACAAAATATATTTTTTAGTGAGGAAAGAGGAATAATGAATCGAACTCTAAATATGTAACATTTTATTCTCTTTAGTAGGAATTTCAGCAATAAATTTGTGGCACTAACATTTTTGAAAATGCAACTGAATTACAGAATCCTCCTAAGCAAGGATTGCTACAAAATAAAGGAATTAGCATTCTCTTGGTAAAATACTTTTTTTTTCTTCTGACTAAAGTGAAAAATGGTATTTATGAGATCATTTGAGAAGCGTATTTTTATTTGTTTTTATTTTTTATTATTTATTCATTTTTTTATTTAGAGAAGGAAATTTTAATTTCTATAAATGAACTCAAGTTGATCTGACCAGTTCTGCAGTCTGAAGAGAATAGTAAAGTTAAATTTTGTGGGAATGGCAAGAACTTGCTCGGCTTGAAGATCAAGCCGCAGTGGTGTTGGATAATACAATTGTGTTTTATAAGCAGGTGATAGAAGTGTTTGAAATGTTCTAGTTAATCCTAGAGGTGATCATAAAGGGCTTAGACTGTTGGAACTGACCACTGAGCAAAAGAAAAGCTCTTGGGTTAGAGAGATACAAACACTTGTACAGTTCACATAGATCAAAATAGTCTATAACCAGGACAGCAGCTAAGATCATTTCATAGTCTGACTGCATAAAGGGCAGAAATCATAAGGCTAGAATTAGAGAAGAAATCAGCTGGACATCAGTCTGGAAAAAGTCATCATACAGATTCAGGCAGACAAAGATCAATTTCTTAAGCATATTTACACAAAGTATGTTTAAAGCCAAGTCAGACTTTTCCCACCAGTGATGTGCAGCTGTGGCAGTGCCAGATCCATGATGTCACAGGCATGTGGCTGCTGATCATGAATTGCTACCCACTTGTAGAAGCAGGAGGGGTCCAACTTGTACCTAGTGTCTTAGTCACAGCTGCCTGTGGAGCTGCAGTATGTTGGGCTGATTGACCACAACCTCAGGGGAGGCTTCTGAAAGAAGAATAAATAGGGAACAGCACTCTAACCGTCCTGGGCATGTAAGCATGCTTCAACCTGAAAGATGAGTTTTCCTTTGCAGAGGAGCAAACTCATGTTCAGGAAGGGTGCTATGCGGGTGTTGCTGTGGTGTTCCAAGAGATCCACACTTGCTGAAGAATTCTCATCCAGAGGAGTAAGTTTCAGGGATGCCAGTGGATCCTGACACTTTATGGATCAACACTCCCTACCTCTCACCAGAGACGAAGGGGATTTTGTTATGACTTTCAGTGCAGGCATTTGAGGGAAGAATGGGAAAAAAAAGATTTCACATTATTCCTATTAAAGAACGGACAGAGTATGAAAGCTATTGACCCAATTAAAACTGATGAAAAGACAGGAAGAGTTTTGAGTTCTTAGAAACTAAAAGATCTTTCTTTTTACCATTGTCTCTGGTTTCTGCCCTTTTCCAATTCACTGTGCCATATGGGTAGCCATCATGCTGGGTATACCAGAGATATATCTGGAGACAGAGTCTGGGTGCTTTTGATATCCACCAGTGACTCACTCACATAATCACACATGTCACAGGCCTGAAACCAGATGATTTAGTGCACACCTTGGAACATGTCACATTTCCTAAAGCATAACTACTAGAATTCAGCTTGAGAGCAATAAAACTTTTTCCCAGCATAAAATCCTGTACAAAGTTGAGATAATTCAAAGATTTCCAAGATGGAGATCTAGAAATTAAGAGATCTAGAAATCAATTTTTTTCTGTTTCTTAGAGTGGAAATGATTATCCAAAAGAAATTCTGTCTCAAAGAAATCATTGGTAGATATGGTAGGTCTAGTGCCCAGGTAAAAAACTTTTTATACCAAGAAAGAAAAAGTAAGTAGGCCTAAAACATTATCTCTTACTATTCATACTTAAGAATAGGTTACAATCAGGGATTTCCAGTAGGATGCATAGCAAATAACACTAATTTTTATAGCCATTAAAAACCTTGAACATGATTAAATAACTCATTGGGGATATACATAAATGCTGAAATTATGAACAAAGGAAAAAAACAAAGCCTATAAACTTTTATCAAACATATGTGCATGTATTTCATACCTGCCTCTTTATGAAGAAGGTCCATGAATTCTGAAAGTTATGTACACTGATCTTGAGCAGAGCTAATTAATACCATTAGTGTCTATCTCTCTCCTAGTATATGTATGTATGTATGTATGTATGTACACCTGAAGTATGTATGTGTGTATATGTGTGCACACACATATAAAGTGTGATCATAGATAATTAGAGATAATCTATGTGTTTTATACTGCTTAAGAAGTAATAAGGCTGTATTCTGTATTACAAATAATCACCAGCTAAAACTGGAGTGTAAATGTTATTTATCAGAATTTCATTTCCTAACATTATGGGATTATAAAATTAATAAAGAGTAAAAATTATATATATATATTTCCCATTCTTGCCCAAGAGCTGTGCTGGAATTTACACAAAAGTCTGTGCCTTGGTGGCTCAGTCTGTGAAGCATCTGACTTCAGTTCAGGTCATGATGTCACAGTTCGTGGGTTTAAGTCCCACGTTGCACTTTGTGCTGATAGCTCTGAGCCTGGAGCATGCTTTGGATTACGTGTCTCCCTCTCTCTTTGACCCTCCCCCGTTTGTGCTCTCTCTCTCTCTTTATCTATTTCTCAAAAATAAATAAACATTAAGCAACCAAAGTTTCCTTTCCCCAACAGTTGAGGGATTTATTCTGAGAGTTGGCCTTTGCAAATTCCAAACTGCGTAAAATGGCAATCTGGGTGTTTCAAGTTATAATGGCCAAAAAGGGCCAAGTCAGGGCCTGTGTAATCCAGTCGTGGCCCACTAGCCCTGGTCTGGGCCCACTTGCCTGCATCTACTTTTAGAGGACACTTATTACTATTTTTCAAAATCATTATGAGGATTAGTTGGGTAGTGGTTGACCTCAGGAAATCATTAATTTTAATTTCTAAGGAACCACTTCCCCTATTTTGCATTTAAAAATGACTCTGGTTATACAGTCAGTGGTATTGTAACAGTGTTGTGTGGTAACAGATGGTAGCTGCACTTGTGAGTATAGCAAAATGTATAGAGTTGTCAAATCACCATGTTGTACACCTGAAACTAATATTTTGTGTGTCACCTATACTTCAATTTAAAAAAATAACTGGTAGTCCAGATAAACCCACAAACAGATTTCTACATTGGGACTTTCAAACGTAAGTCAGAATACAGGGATTAGCGTCTGTTAAGAGAAATTTGCACACTGCATCCAAGAAGGTTAAAGTCATGTCTTTTTGAAGAAGTAAACCTATGAAAGAGCCTATATTTATGATGTTTGACACTTAAGTGCAAGGACTTTATGCTCAAATATTACAGATACTTTCTTAGCTAGTTTCTATATTTTAACCCATCAGTCTCTTTTATAGTAGATGGAAAAGGTTCAGAAAAATTACGGAGTCATGATTATTTTGTGAGTGCGAAAAACAAACAGCTAAACTTAAATTTAACCATTTTTTATTATAGCATTTTTTACTATTCATTTTGAATCTTGGGCAAGTGTTCTTCATCTAGATCAAATACACTTGAGCTCAAGTCATATTAGACCAACTAACTAGCATTAGACCATCATCACCAAATGGCCTAATTCTTGGAGTAACATGAGTATCTGGTTGCAAACTCTATTAATACTCTTATTTTACTTTTTTCGTTAGGATAGCCTGATCTTTCCTTAACTGGAAAACTTAACTAGAAAAAAACCCAAACAAAAAAATCATTATTATGTATAATCTGCATGACAAGATGACCACCAGAAATTTCACAACACTGACAAAAATAGAAGGCTTGTAATTATGCTTCGAGTACAAATTTGCAAAATGTCTTAAATTTTGGACGTTTTATTCTCAGAAAATTGTGGAACTTCTTGCACTTGAATAGGTAATAGATGTACCAATAAAACACTTAGAATCTAAGAATTTGTGTTTGACACAAGGGAATATGTAGTATATAGATCAGTTGGATTTTTTTGACCAAATTAAATATGTGATAGAGACAACACATTTTATACAGTAGGATAAATGATCTTTCCTTTTGTGCTAAAACACCAACCAGTTTCCATGGAAAATCAGTGTTCTATGGAATATTTTGACGGTTTCCTTAAAATGTGAAATAAAGTGAAAACGTTTTAGGGAATGAAATTTACATATAAATCTCACTGTAAGGTAAAACACATGTAAGTCACATATCAAAGAAAATAATAAAAGTCATTTCATAAGATCATAATCTAATTGTCTAATGGGCCTTTGAACATAGTGCGGTAATTAATAGCATAGGCCAAGTTATGTGAAATATGCATATTTAAGTTTTTTGATGTTTTATTTATAGAGTGTTGCTGTGAAGATTTGAACGTAGACCTTGAAATTTTGAAAAACCTGAAAGAAATCACAGTGTTTTTGATAGCTGCTTTCAGGTGTCCCTGAACTATAGGATTGATTAAAGCAAGTTAAGTGAACTCCACTGAAAGGAAGTGAATCCACTCTCAAATAGACAGTTGTTCTATGCAAGGCCATTTTTACTAAGCTCTGAAAGTAGTTGAATCATCAACAGCACTTGTTTAGGTTTGTTTCTTTAATTAACTATGAAGAAGTTTTGGCGATTATGTATGAACTAAGGAAGGAAACATTTCAGAGTGTCTTTTTCCTTCATTCTTGATTAGCTATCTAGTTTAGGCCTCACACATTCTGAAGGACTTAATTGAACCCAGCAGAAGATAGTGTATCCATTCATTTCTTCTTGCATTGAACAAATACTCATGCTGTTCTTTGGGAAAATTTATTGGCACATTTCTCAATACACTTCTTTTTATACATCTAGTCTCTGACTGAGGGTGTTATTAATATACATAAAGAGTTAAAATAAAACATCACTTAAAACATTAGTCCACAGGGTACGATACTGATATCATCAAAAATTTTAGTGAAATATAACTGTCAAAAGAAATTCAAGGATGCTTCTTGCCACTTCCCTCTCCCCCCGCCCCAAAAAAGAACACTTATGTAATTTACAAAGACACAATAGACACAGACTCATCAATTAATTAATAGGGTGGGGTCACCAGTAGTGATTGGAATTCTGAAAAAAAGAATTAAAGTTAAATGTATTTAGGGAAATTCCCTTTTCTTTCATTGGACTCTTCCTTTTTTATTAATGCAGCCTAAGAATGTGTCTCTACCTTGGAAGAACAAATAGGAAGAAGAAAGGCAACCAGAAGTAAGAAAACATGGAGAACTTGCTCATGTTTGACTCAAATATAATCTCTTTTTCTTTTTTTTTTTTTTTTAATTTTTTTTTTCAACGTTTATTTATTTTTGGGACAGAGAGAGACATAGCATGAATGGGCGAGGGGCAGAGAGAGAGGGAGACACAGAATCGGAAACAGGCTCCAGGCTCTGAGCCATCAGCCCAGAGCCCGACGCAGGGCTCGAACTCACGGACCGCGAGATCGTGACCTGACTGAAGTCGGACGCTTAACCGACTGCTCCACCCAGGCGCCCCTATAATCTCTTTTTCTAAAGGGTCGAAATGAGTTTACTCATGAGTCCAGCTCAATAGAGTGAGAAAACCTATATCAGCTTTGAGTCAAAGTATATAATATATACACAGATACAGTGTATATGTGGCTATGTAAATGCATAGCTCCATAGTTTATTTCTTTGTGGACATGGGGAATTGGGCATTCTTGGTAGCTAGCTATTTGGGTTACTTAGAATTCTCATCACAAAACTTTTGTGAATTTGGACATTGCTTTTATTTTTAATATACTAAGCTTTCTGTCATATAGACATAGCATCTTTGCATCCACTCTAGTGACTAGAAAAGCAATAGAAAGCTTTGGATTGTTACCTAAGCATCATCATGAATAAATACATTGGAAAGTAAATAAATCATTGCCAAGGTTGAACACAAAACTAAAACGTATTACAGTTTAGACAAAGACATTCCATTATTGTATAAAGCCCTTTTAAAAATTAGATTTATATAGACATTGATTAATCCATTTCCTTTCTGAAGTCAATTTGGACTTTTTTCAGAATCTACCATTTAATTTAGGCTGTCAGGAAATGTTGCCATAGTTATCTACATCATATTAGCATGAAATGAAAGAATTTTTGAAAATTTTCCTTCCTATGCTATTATAACTGTATTGTTTATAAGGCAATTATATCTTTTGGGACTAATGTGCATTTTACTGCATGTGTATGGAGTTCATTTATAACCAACTGAGCTCCTACCAACTGTACTCTCCTACTTATAATGGGACTCCCTGCTTATTTCATACCTATGGGAGACAGGATAGAAAAAGAGTGCTACAGAAATCCAGAGGATGATTTGAATTTGGCCTTTTCTTATGAGATAGGCATATACTACTCATTATTTCTTTTTCTCTATTGTCTACTTTTGCTCTGCTTATTATTTCTGTCATTCAATTAAGTAAAGACAGGCATCTCAGACTATTAAATTGAAATGTTTCTGATCAATCCAAATCATTTTGTTCCTTGAGCCAATCCCTAAGTCTCCTAAGTTTCAACCTCAAGGATAGATAATACCTAGAAGACTCCTTCACTGGATATGTCAAATAGCCACGGCTATTTTATGGCTTAAATCTATAGGTAAAGATGATGACTAGTAGACTCTTTTTTGATGAGCTTCAATATAAATTCTCAACATCCATGTATTTTTATACAACTTTCTCTGGAATCATTGTATTTCCACAGTTATTTACCAGATTTCTTCATATTTTAACATGGGGAGTTCTAATGAAAACATGATAATTTATATAAACTGAAAACATGATACTTCCTACCAGAGACTGATATTAAAGATCTTGCATGTTCTTTCTTTGGCAAACTCACTTTTAATCTCACTCTTCTTCTGTTTTGCCTTACCAATGGAATACTTCTCAGAGGCGGGGGCATTGTGCATGATCCTCTCCTCTTGCACATGGCACAGTAGAGAAATAGCCCTATACGGTCAGAATTGCCGTCAAGGACAATCCTAATGAAATGTCAACTAGTAAAGTGTGCCCTGTGTTCTCTCTGTTTCCTCTTTCAACAAACCAACAATACAGCTTAATATTGCTCATAAGTTTTTGTGGCATTAGTATTGTGGAGAATTGGAGGGTCTCATTCAATCCTAGAACTGACACAATAGCATGATAATCATTTGCATGGCAATTTATAATTCCAGCATTCATTACCTATTTTACCCTATTTCTAGGGTATACCACCTATTACCGATTTTATAATGAGAAGCATATGGAGCAAGAGTTTTACTTATCTCCATTTACATTTATGAGAAGCAAAGACTTAGAGACAGAAAGTGATCTACTTGAGAATATATAGCTGGTAAGTATCTGACCCTATGGTAATTAATGATAAAGCCCAAGCTCTTTCTGTTGTACATTATGATCCTTCCTCTTTAGTCTGCACACTCAAGTCTATAAAAATAAATACTTGTGCTTAGGATCCAAACTAAAATACAAGGAGAAAATATGGGTATGTTTTTTTAATCCTCTGACTTTATATTAGTTTTTTTCCCCATTTAAAAATTATTTTATTTTCATAAATTCTTTTTCTGGGTGAATATTAAGAAAGAAAATGTGCATTAATTCTGGTTTTATGATTCTGTATATTTCTTTATGTCAGCATCTGTAGTCAGGTCTTGATCTGACCCATCACTTTTTTATTACAGGAAAAAAAAAACCCTACTTGATACTTTATTTTAAATGTCATTTGGTGTCTCCTTTAAGGCAAAAAAATCTCTTTGCCGAATTCACCTAATATAGAAAAAAGCCAGTTTGCCCCCAGAACAGTAGATGTTCAGAAGTCTCACAGGCAATTTCCTGGAATAGTCCAGCTCTGAGAGGGTAAGCACACATGATATGCCGGATGAAAACAACTGAATGGTGGCAGAGAACAACTAAACATAGCGTTAGAGTAAGTGGCTATATTAGTTACAGTCAGTGGAAATTTCCAGAAAAATAGGTCTAGGCTTTTAGTGAGTGTCTGTGATCCTAATTCTACTCAACACAAATAATTCATTTTCCAGAAACTAATTTGAAGTTTCTTACTCAAAACTCATCTACAGAAATATTTATTCTAAGCATTTTGGTGAATTTTGAAATCAGTGTAACAATGAACTGAGTTGCTTAATAAGGCTTAATATTTAAAGTGCATTTTCTGAGTATGCATTATGCTACAACTAAAACACACCATTAAAATAATGGTTCTTATCCATGTGTGTGTGTATTTATTCCAATAACATATACCAGAATTACACTTTTATTACTATTATCACAAAATTTGCCTCATGGTATACATATGTTTTATATGCTTTTTTCACATAATGAGATATAAAATCCAAATTGGAGAACATATATGCTTAATCAACACTATGTAAGAATTCTTTTTCCCATATTCTCACTAAAATGAGACATTATGACATTTGAATTTTTTTGAAATGTGGAATATGAGCTTTATTATTTAATTTGCATTGCTGCACTCTAGAGGTGGAGAGATTGAGATTGTGACGATTTGGGGGGTCAGGAAGTCTTTTTGCAAGGAAATGCTGACTGAGCTGATATCTGAAAGGAGGCAAGGGAACTCATTCTTAAAGTGAGGATACCGGGAACACAGAATATTTTCAAGACACAGAAGGAAAGCCAGGGGGCCTGGAGCAAAAGCAGGAAGGGGCATTTGGTAGCCATACCTGGCAAGGTAGGTGAAGACTGGGCGAAACCAGAAGGTTTAGCCCTATGTAGAATTGTGCTCTTTATCCACAAACAAGGGGAGACATTGACGAGTTGAAAGCTAAGGGTGTGGGCATGTTCAGGTTTGCTTGTTAAACACCTCATTCTTCATGCAGTGATTCATTATAATTAATCTTAGAGGGACAGAGTAAGAGCAATTAAGGCCAATCTTGAAGTTCTTGCTATGATGAGACAGTGCTGCCCCTCCCCTCTCTACTCACTAGCACCGCAAGAGAGAAGCTACTATAGCCTTGTACTCAGTGTTCATATTGTAGACCTCAACATGACTTTATACCTCACAATTTATACCTCACTTTATACCTCACAACTCTCACAATTAGACATCATTTCCTGTTCTTTTACTTTACTTAAACTTGTGACCCCACTCCAAAATTCTTTGACGTCATTAAGACTTCCAACTCAGTGAGCTTACCATTTTTTCACTATTTTTAATAATCTGCCATCCCCTTTATGATTTCATATCTCTCACCCAACCCACATTCCATGGCCCAGCACTATACAGTGCCATGGCAGATTCCCCTAATTCGCCTGTTCCTTTTCCCTTCCTTCATTCATTCACACCTGGCAAAGCCGAACTTTGCTAAACTCAACAATCTATACATTATAATTGAGCTAAAACAGTTGAGCATTGACAGAAACATACCACAAAACTCACTAGACTCACTTAAAATTTATGAACACAAAATAAAAATGGATATTCAATAAGGACAGAGTATTCTACTTTACTCTCCTAATGAATTCATTTTCTTGTTCCCTAAAATGACTGTTTTACATCATGTCTTAGTCTGTTTGAGTTACTATAACAAAACACAGACTGAATAGCTTATAAACATCAGAAATTTACTTCTCACAGCTCTGGAGGCTCTGAAGGCTGGAAGCTCAAGATCAGAATGCCAGCATGGTTGCATAAGGGCCTTCTTTTTAGTTGTAGTTTTCTTGTAGTATCCTCACATGGTGGAAGAGGCTGGAGAATTCTGTGCACATGATGTCATTATATTTATATATATAATATATAATGTGATATATATATATTGATATATATATATATATATTAGTTTTTATATGTATAACAACTAATCCCATTCATAAGGGCTCCACTGTCATCACCTAATTAATCACTTCCCAAAGGCCCCACTTCTTAAGACCATCACATTGGTATAAGGATTTCAACATAAGAATTTGGGGGGTGGGAATGTAAACATTTAGACTATAACATTCGTTAGGTTTCCTAAAAATCTCCCTATTTCTCAACTTGAACTGTTGCCTTTTTCATATTTCACTAAAAAGTAACTAAAATCAGTAAAAAACAATCTCATTTTTCTGCCACCAACTACAACACCCTACCTCTGTGTGTACAAAGTATTTTTTGTTCAAAACTGACATAATGGGACGCCTGCGTGGCTCAGTTGGTTAAGCATCAGACTTCGGCTCAGGTTATGATCTCACAGTTTGTGGGTTCGGCCCTGTGTCCGGTTCTGTGCTGACAGCTCAGAGACTGGAACTGCTTTGGATTCTGTGTCTCCCCCTCTCTCTGCTCCTCCCATGCTCATGCTCTGTCTCTCTCTCTCAGTAATAAATGTTAAAAAAAAAAAAGTTAAAAAAAAATGACTTAACAATGGAGGATGTCTTTTCCCTAAGGCCAGTTTATTTGTGAATTGGATCATACTCATTCTCAATTTCTCTAAGACCTTGATCTTGAATTATGTCTTCGGCATCATTCTTTTTCCACTTCTGTTCGATCATTTTAATTAATATACAGATATTCCTTAATATAAATATCTTTAAAACAATCACTTTTGAGCTCACATTTTCCTTCAGCTTCTACCCCAATATTTCTCTCCTTTTCATGAAACTAGAATTCCTAGAAAAAGTTGTCCACTTCTCTCTCTTTCCTTCCAGATTTTTCTTCAACAAATTCCCATTTGGCTTTTATCCTCACCAGGAATTCTAATCAGGGTTAGCATTGATGTATATTATGTCAAAGCTAATGATAAAATATTTGTCTTAGTCTCGTGAACTTCACAGCATTGGATACAATTTACCATGACCTTCTTTTTTTTAAAGTTTATTTTGAGAGAGAGAGTGAGTGGAGCAGGGGCAGAGAGAGGGAGGGAGAGACAGGATCCCAAACAGGCTTTGTGCCATCAACACTGAGCCCCTGATGATGCAGGGCTTTAGCACACAAATGGTGAGATCTTGACTTAAGCTGAGATCAAGAGTTGGGCGCTTAACTGACTGAGCCATCCAGGCACCCCCCCCTTTTTAAAGTTTATTTATTTTGAGAGTTTACCACAACCTTCTTGAATACAATTTCTTCTCTGTGCTTCCATAACATTGTTTATTTGGTTTTATGTGTAAATCACTAGCCTTTCTTTCTCTTTTGTTGCTCTATAAAAACTTTAAAATTAGAGACTTAGGGTTCTGTCCTCAACTTCTACTTTCTTTCCACCTGAGGTCTCCTATGTGACTACATTTTTGCTATTGGATTAAAATATTTCCAGCAAATTGTTTATTATCTGGTATTAATATCTAATATTATCTCAATTCAGACATCTTCCCTGAGCTGCAGACCCATATGTCTGATTGTCTGCATGGTATATCCATTTCTATGTATTATATTCCTCTCAATATAATACAGAAAAAATAACTATGTGTACTCCAGTATTTCACTCCTCAGAAAACTATCCCATCTTATTAAGTAGCACTAAAATCTTATTTGATAAAGGCAAAACTGTAGAAGCCATTCCTGATTCCCTTCTGACAACCCGAAAGCAGTATCTATTTCAAAAAAGATCTGTGAACTCTGAGTATTATGTATTACATAATAATATGTTATATGTGTTATAGAATGTTGCTTCTCATCATATTCTCTGCTGCTTCTTTTGATCATGCCACCATGATCATTTTTCCTGGATTCCGCATAATCCTAAAAACTGACCTTACTGCATTCCCTCTGGAACCTATCCACCTATTCCACATCATGGACTAAGTCAATTTTTGTGTTTCTCTTGCTTAAAATTCTCCAAAGTCTTTGCATCACACATATACAATCAAAACTCTTTGTGGATTTTTGAAAACCCTGTAATGTGCAGTCTGCTCATCCTTCTCATCTCAAGGCCCTCACACTAACTTTGCAGTTGCTGATCTTTGTGTTGAGAGCTAACTTCTCACCTATATTCACTTGACTAAAGCCTTTTCACGATCCCAATTTCAACTACAATGGCAGCTTCTCAAAGAGGTTTTCCTCAATGAGCTGTCCATACCTCTTGTTCTTTAACATATTACCCAATTTTGTCTTCTTTATAGTAGAAATACATACACATTTAAGAGGTTTTTTTGTTTGTTTTTTTTTAGGGAGTTACATTCATAGGCAGAAATTCAATACTAAGGGAAGATGAAAAAAGATCTTTGGCTTGAGTCATGAATAAATTCAACATATATAGTCAATGCAGAGAAACTAGCTACCAAGGAGAAAGAGGAGACAAAAGATGCAGTAGGAAAATCAGAAGACTGTAGGGACATGGAAAACATTCAAGAAGTTGAGTGTAGCTATTAGCGTTGAATGCCTCTGAGTAATCAAATAAGTAGAATTTAAAATGTTAACCGGATTTGAAGATATTACAAGCCCTTTGTAAGCTTACCCAGGAGTGTTTTAATGGAGTGGCATTGGCAGTAGTCATGTTGGAATGTATTGAACAGAGAGTAGGAAGCAGGGAAAGGTAAGGGTATATGTAAAAAAATATTTTGAAGAATTTGTGTATAAAGGGGAGGAAACATTGGACTAAGAGCTGGGAAGATTATGGGCATAGGACATGGGGTTTCTTTTTAAAAAATAGGGCAGAAAGTTTTAGAAGACGGAGAAACATTAGTCTTGAAGGGACAAGGGTTATACTTACGTACTCTAACATTCCCAGCAAGAGAGAGAACAAACAGTAGTTGAGATGACAGCAAACTAGTACCCTTAGTGAGTAGTCTGGCTTCAGTTAGAATAAGGAGGGGGAGATAATCCTTCAGATAAGATGAGGATATAAAGGGTTTGTTAATTATAAAGATATAGTTCTAAAGGACCAACAGAAGGAGATATTGGCTCAAGAAAGTTCAGATAGGCTGTACTGATAGGCTCAAGAAAGTTCAGATGTTACTGGGGTGATGGTATGATGGATGAACAGGGAGGAGAGGGTATGGCAGATGAGACCTACAAAAATACTTTGGGAGTCTCTTTAAGAAATATGGGAACATTGCCCAATATCCAAAGAAAATTTTGGCAAGGGTTGGCTGACTCAGAAGCTTCAGAATCTACAAACGACAGGAGCCTCCTACTCTGGCCATGTGGAAATGTGAAGATGTATAATCTTGTACTATTTTTAGCCACACCAGCTTTAATGTAAAACTAAGTAAACAATGTGAAGAAGATTACAGTTTGTTTGATACTATTATGTACATTAAAAAAGTCTGTATTTTAAGTAAAACAATCTCTAAACACACTTCTCAAAATAATTTTCTAGTGGTGGTTATGTCCATGACAGTTGGTCACTTGCTCCAGCATAGTTAATAATTTTTTCCACTGAAAGAAAATGGTTTTGAAGGCATGTGCTTTGCTGGATAAGAGAGGGAAAATAAGAGACTGATACTCTGCAAATAAAAACAAAAACAAAAAAGCAAAAAAGTAAAAAACAACAACAACAAAAAACAAGCACAAGAGTTCTTTGAAATCTGACAAATATACACTATACTTGAAATGAGCAAGTAAGCCAGTTATTATGATCTCTATTATATAGTTGAAGCAATTGAGGCTTACGAAAGTTAAGGATGAATCAAACTCATAATTACTAAGTGATGGAGACTAATTTTGAGCTCATTTTTTATGAATTTTTGCCCAGTGTACTTTTCTTCTATAGCACACTGCTTCTTCATCGAGGCTTATATTGTGAACCTGATTATAACCTTTGCTGAGGACAAAATTGCAGTCATCTGAACATCTGGTGCTTCTTTTCTGTTGTACTAAGGCCTCTTTAAAGAGTTGGTAGTTGGAATACTAATTTCAATTCTGACAGTAATTAACCATCAGCAGAGATTTTCATAGTTATATTGTATAAGAAATTGCTACAGAACTAGAGATATTCTTGATTGGATTTTAATAGAACAGCCATTTCACTGTGATTTCAAAAAAAATTAAAATATTTTTTAATAGAATGAAAGTGTTAGTTTGTATCACCTTTTTTAAAAACATACCTAGAATCACATTAAGATGTGTATGATATTTTCTCTAATCCTTCATATTAGGATAAGAGATAGGTTATATTTTGTATATGTATTATAGAAACATTAGAAAATATAAAAATGTAAAGGAAAACATTTTTTAAAGATCATCTATAATTCTACTACCCCAAATCAACCTTAGTGTGGATGGCATTTTAGTATATTTCTTTAGGTCTCAATATATAGTAATCTTGCATGCATACATTCATTCTATAAATGAGTCATTGGGAATCTACATTGTGGCAGACATTAATCTAGGCCTAGGTATTGAGCCTACAGACTGTACAAGATAGACAAGGTCTCTATCTTCATTAATACACTCTCTCACTATCTCTTTGTCTCTGTCTCTATCTCTTCACAAAGACGTGAATGTGATCATAGTAATATACAACAGAGTATCTTTTTATTTCTTAGAATTATACTTTGAGTGTTTCCCAACTTGTAAATAATTATTATGGTAGAGTATCAGCAATGGAATGCTCAGACCATAATAGACCATTCTTCTATCATTAGGGATTTAGATCCTCATTTCTATTATATTACCAATTATGAGTAACACTTTTACATCTTTTATTAATAACTCTTATAATCACTAAAATAACACTCATTTTATAAAATCTGGAAATTTCAGGAAATAAAACAAAAATAGTCACTTCTCCAACATCTCTAAATAATCATTGCTCATAATTTGATGAGATTCCATCTCACCTATTAACAAACTTGTCATAATGCCTTGTACTACATTTGTATGCTTTAATTAAAATTGTATCTCACACTTTTGATATTGATTTCTAAATTGAATTCTTAAAAAAATTAGCCAGTGGTTTGAAAGTCCATCTTAATAACTCCTGATCCTGCAAATTAAATTTTGCATGTTGATTCATTTTTTTTTGCATTTTATTTTTTTGTATTTTTTTCACTGTTATAAAAGTGAATTTTTTTTTCATAAGTTTATTAGTCAAGGCCAGTTATTTTTCTCTGATGTGTGTGTGGATACAGATACATGTACATATATCCATTTAGACATACTTTAAAGTTAATTTGTATACATTTCATATATGTTGAACTATGACCTGGTAGTAAATAGCTTTCCTTATTTGTGCCTTATTTCTAAGGGTTTAAACAATATATTATGGTTGTAAACTCACACATGAAGCAAGCAGAGATACTCTTGTTTACTTTTTTTTTTTTATTTAGGTTTGTTTATTTTGAGAGAGGGAGGGAGGCAGAGAGAGGGAGAGAGAGGGAGAGAGAGAGAGTCAGCACAGAGCCCGACTCAGCACTCGACTCCATGAACCAAGAAATCATGACCTGAGCCGAGATCAAGTCAGATGCTTAAATGACTGAGCCACCCAGGCACCCCAGAGATACCGTTGCTTAATTACATTGTCAATATAAAATATAATTTAGATTTTCCTTACTTTTGGGGTGAAATGACATGAAAATTATGTGTACAAAATCTTTGAATTTATGTTTAATCTACTTATATAGACCATAAACAACATCCCTACTGTACTGCATCTTTGCCTATGTACTCTATCATCTCTGCTGTTATATGAATTTATGTCCTGCTATCAGGAAGGTGAAAATTAAAACAGCAAGATGCCTACATACCTATTAGAATGGCTAAGATACAAAAAGCTAACAATAGCCAAATTGAAGAAGCTAACATTACCAAACATTGGCAATAATGCAGAATAAGAAACTCTCATTAATTGCTGGTGGGAATGCGAGGTCAAACAGCTACTGTGGAAAACAATTTTGCACTTCTTATAATATTAAAGATAGATAGCCTCACCCTATGATCCAGCAACCATGCTCCTAAACACTTAGCCACATGATTTGAAAACTTACTCCTAAAACTGCACATGGATGTTTAGAGCAGCTTTATTCCTAATTATCGAAAATTGAATGTGACCAAAATGGTATATTAAATTGATACACTGTATGAAATTTAAATTCACAGAGGAGTTAACCTGAGAATTTATATTCAGCTTAGTTAGGACTTAAACTTATAAGTCGAGGGACACCTGGGTGGCTCAGTTGGTTAAGCGTCTGACTTCAGCTCAGGTCATAATCTCATGATTTGTGAGTTCGAGCTCCGCATGGGGCTCTGTGCTGATAGCTCCGAGCCTGGAGCCTGCTTTGGATTCTGTGTTTCCCTCTGTATCTGCCCCTCCTCTGCTCACTCTCTCTCTCTGTGTGTCTCTGTCTCTGTCTCTCAAAAATAAATAAACATTAAAAAAAAATTTAAACTTATAAGTTGAGGTTTTGATTGGTATTTAATGGTTTAGCATTGTCCTTTTGGATGACTTTGGAGTTTTATCCCTGCGCACTTGTCCCTGTAGCTAACACCTCAATACTAGTTGCCTCACTAATTCATAGCCAAGCCCTGCCTAAGTGTTCAGATATCTGCTAGCTTCTTACTTAGACTTTTGACTACTATGTGTTGTACTTCCTGAACCAACTGCTTTATCCTATATTTAGGTCCTAAATCATCTGCCTGATGTTACTGTTTCTGTATAAATTTAATCTCCACATACTCTTAGAAATGGTTATAATACTGTTCAACAAGCTTCAGTTCTCTTAACAATGACATTTTCTGAAACAGTGCTTGTGGAAATATACATTATAAACTTTACTTTGTCAGTTTATCAGTAGTTCAAGGGATTTCATGGACTATCCAGTGAAACTGAGGACTATTAATAGTATTGTTCCTATGAATAAAAACTGTGATTTTATAAGAATTGATATACATTTCTTCTAAAGTAATAAATGTATAATTGGGAAGCTGCCTGTTTAGATTATAGTCCACTATTCAATAATTTTATAGAAGTTTTTTTTCTGGACTGTGTCCATAGGAATATATATCATTATTCCCATCATTTTCTTTAATTTTTATCATTATGGAACTTTTTAATACCAATTTTAATTTTCTAGTGTGAGATGTATGTTATTGTATACAGTGTATTTATGTATCCCCCCAAACAAAAATCATAGTGTAATCACCTACAATGAAGTTCTTATCCCTTTAGTAAGTAATCAAATAATATTATATTCATAAATACTGATAATTTTGTACTCACTGATATTTTACATGATAATACAGAATCTGTTTTATGATCTAAAGTAAATGTTTGGGGCCCCTAGGTTGGCTCATTTGACTGAGCATACACCTCTTGGTCTCAGCTCAGGTCTTTATCTCAGGGTTGCAAGTTGAAGACCCATATTGGGCTCCACATGCTTAAAAAAATTAAAAATGAATGAAAATTAAAAATTAAATTAAAAAAATCAAAAATTAAAAAAAAATAAAGTACATGATTATTGCCAGACTTGTCAGGAATGGCGTTTTAAAAAATTTTTTAATTTACATACAAATAGTTAGCATACAGTGCAACAAGAATTTCAGGAGTAGATTCCTTAATGCCCCTTACCCATTTAGCCCATCCCCCTTCCCACAACCCCTCCAGTAACCCTCTGTTTGTTCTCCATAAAATGAGTCTCTTATGTTTTGACCCCTTCCCTGTTTTTATATTATTTTTGCTTCTCTTCCCTTATGTTCACCTGTTCTGTGTCTTAAAGTCCTCATATGGATGATGTCATATGATATTTGTCTTTCTCTGACTAATTTCGCTCAGCACAATGCCCTCTAGTTCCATCCATGTTGTTGCAAATGGCAAGATTTCATTCTCTTTGATTGCCGAGTAATACTCCATTGTATATATATATGCCACCTGTTCTTTATGCATTTATTCGTCAATAGACATTTGGGCTCGTACCATACTTTGGCTATTGTTGATAGTGCTGCTATAAACATTGGGGTGCATGTGCCCCTTTGAAACAGCATACCTGTATCCCTTGGATAAATGCCTAGTAGTGCAATTGCTGGGACGTAGGGTAGTTCTGTTTTTAGTTCTGTGAGGAACCTCCATACTGTTTTCCAGAGTGGCTGCACCAGCTTGCATTCCCACCAACAATGCAAAAGAGATCCTCTTTCTCTGTATCCTCGCCAATACCTGTTTTTGCCTGAGTTGTTAATGGTAGCCATTCTGACAGGTGTAAGGTGGTATGTCATTGTGGTTTTGATTTGTATTTCCCTGATGATGAGTGATGTTGAGCATTTTTGCATGTGTTGGTTGGCCATCTGGAGGTCTTCACTGGAGAAGTGTGTATTCATGTCTTTTGCCCATTTCTTCACTGGATTATTTGTTTTTTGGGTGTTGAGTTTGATCAGTTCTTTATAGATTTTGGATACTAACCCTTTATCTGATATGTCATTTGCAAATATCTTCTCCCATTCCATTGGTTGCCTTTTAGTTTTTCTGATTGTTTCCTTCACTGTGCAGAAGGTTTTTATTTTGATGAGGTTCCAATAGTTCATTTTTGCTTTTGTTTCCCTTGCCTCTGTAGACATGTTGAGTAAGAAGTTGCTGAGGCCAAGATCAAAGAGGTTTTTGCCTGCTTTCTCCTCAAGGATTTTGAAGGTTTCCTGTCTTACATTTAGGTCTTTCATCCATTTTGAGTTTATTTTTGTGTGTGGTGTAAGAAAGTGGTCCAGGTTCATTCTTCTGCGTGTCGCTGTCCAGTTTTCCCGGCACCACTTGCTGAAGACACTGTCTTTATTCCATTGGATAGTCTTTCCTGCTTTGTCAAAGATTAGATGGCCATACATTTGTGGGTCCATTTGTGGGTTCTCTATTCTGTTCCATTGATCTGAGTGTCTGTTCTTGTGCCAGTACCATGCTGTCTTGATGAATTCAGCTTTGTAGTATAGCTTGAAGTCTGGGATTGTGATACCTCCTGCTTTGGTTTTCTTTTTCAAGATTGCTTTGGCTATTCGGAGTCTTTTCTGGTTCCATACAAAGTGTAGGATTGTTTATTCTAGCTCTATGAAGAATTCTGGTGTTATTTTGATATGGATTGCATTGAATATGTAGATTGCTTTGGGTAGTGTTGACATTTTAACAATATTTGTTCTTCCTATCCAGGAGCATGGAATCTTTTTCCATTTTTTGTGTCTTCTTCAATTTCTTTCATAAGCTTTTGATAGTTTTGTGTGTATAGATTTTTCACCTCTTTGGTTACACTTATTCCTAGGTATTTTATGTTTTTTGGTGCAATTGTAAATGGAATCGATTCCTTGATTTCTCTTTCTGTTGCTTCATTGTTGGTGTATAAGAATTCAACTGATTTCTGTGCAATGATTTTATATCCTGCCACTTTGCTGAATTCATGAGTCAGTTTTAGAAGTTTTTTGGTGGAGGGGCGTCTGGGTGGCGCAGTCGGTTGAGCGTCCGACTTCAGCCAGGTCACGATCTCGCGGTCCGTGAGTTCGAGCCCCGCGTCAGGCTCTGGGCTGATGGCTCGGAGCCTGGAGCTTGTTTCCGATTCTGTGTCTCCCTCTCTCTCTGCCCCTCCCCCGTTCATGCTCTGTCTCTCTCTGTCCCAAAAATAAATAAACGTTGAAAAAAAAAAAAAAGAAGTTTTTTGGTGGAATCTTTTGGGTTTTCCATGTAGAGTATCATGTCCTCTGCAAAGCCTGAAAGTTTGATCTACTCCTGGCTGATCTGGATGCCTTTTATTTCTTTGTATTGTCTGATTGCAGAGGCTAAGACTTCCAATACTATGTTGAATAACGGTAGCGAGAGTGGGCATCCCTGTGTTGTTCCTAACCTTAGGGGGAAAGGTCTAAGTTTTTTTCCCCATTGAGGATGATATTAGCGTTGGGTCGTTCATATATGGCTTTATGATCTCGAGGTATGCTCCTTCTATCCCTACTTTCTTGAGGGTTTTTATCAAGAAAAGATGCTATATTTTGTCCAAGCTTTCTCTACATCTATTGAGAGGATCATATGGTTCTTGTCCTTTCTTTTATTGATGTGATGAATCACATTGATTGTTTTGATATTGAACCAGCCCTGCATCCTAGGTATAAATCCCACTTGGTCGTGGTGAATAATTTTTTCATGTATTGTTGGAGCCGGTTGCCTAATATCTTGTTGAGGATTTTTGTATCCATGTTCATCAGGGAGATTGGTCTACAGTTCTGCTTTTTAGTGAGGTCTCTGTCTGGTTTTGGAAACAAAGTAATGCTGGCTTCATAGAAAGAGTTTGGAAGTTTTCCTTCCATTTCTATTTTTTGGAACAGCTTCAAGAGAATAGGTGTTAACTCTTTCTTAAGTGTTTTGTAGAATTGACCTGGAAATCCATCTGGCCCTGGACTCTTATTTTTTGGCAGATTTTTGATTACTAATTCGATTTCTTTACTGGTTATGGGTCTGTTCAAATTTTCTATTTCTTCCTGTTTCAGCTTTGGTATTGTATGTGTTTCTAAGAATTTGTCCATTTCTTCCAGATTGCCCATTTTATTGGCATATGATTGCTCATAGTACTCTTTTATTATTGTTTTTATTTCTGCTGTGTTGGTTGTGATCTTTCCTCTTTCCTTCTTAATTTTATTTATTTGGGCACTTTCCTTTTTCTTTTTGATAAGACTGGCTAGTGGTTTATCAGTTTTGTTAATTCTTTCAAATAATTGGCTCCTGGTTTCATTGATCTGTTCTACTGTGGGTTTTTTTTTTTTTTTTTGGTTTTGGTTTTGATAGCATTAATTTCTGCTCTAATATTTATTATTTCCTGTCTTCTGTTGGTTTGGGGTTTTATCTGCTGTTCTTTTTCCAACTCTTTAAGGCATAATGTTAGGTTGTGTATCTGAGACCTTTCTTCCTTCCTTAGGAAGGCCTGGTTTGCTATATACTTTCCTCTTGACCACCTTTGATGAGTCCCAGAGGTTTTGGGTCGTGGTGTTACCATTTTCATTGGCATCCATGTAATTTTTAATTTTCTCTTTAACTTCCTGGTTAGCCCATTCATTCTTTAGTAGGATGTTCTTCAGTCTCCAAGTATTTGTTACCTTTCCAAATTTTTTCTTGTGGCTGATTTCATGTTTCATAGCGTTGTGGTCTGAAAATATGCACAGTATGATTTTGATCTTTTTGTACTTACTTAGGGCTGATTTGTGTCCCAGTATATGGTCTATTTTGGAGAACGTTCCATGTGCACTGGAGAAGAATGTATCTTCTGCTGCTTTAGGATGAAATATTCTGAACGTATCTGTTGAGTCCATCTGGTCCAGTGTGTCATTCAAAGCCATTGTTTCCTTGTTGATTTTCTGATTAGATGATCTGTCCATTTTTGTAAGTGGGGTGTTCAATTCCCTACCATTATGGTATTATTATCAATGAGTTTGTTTATATTTGTGATTAATTGATTTATATATTCAGGTGTTTCATATTTGGTGCATAAATGTTGACAATTGTTAGATCTTCTTGGTAGATAGACCCCTTAATTATGATATAATGCCCTTCTTCATCACTTGATACAGTCTTTATTTTAATGACTAGATTGTCTGATGTAAGTATGGCTACTCCAGCTTTCTTTTGTTGACCATTAGCATAATAGATGGTTCTCCATCCCCTTACTTTCAATCTGAAGGTGTCTTTACATCTAAAGTGGGTCTCTTGGGGCGCCTGGGTGGCTCAGTCGGTTAAGCAGCCGACTTCGGCTCAGGTCATGATCTCGTGGTCTGTGAGTTCGAGCCCCGCGTCGGGCTCTGTGCTGACAGCTCAGAGCCTGGAGCCTGTTTCAGATTCTGTGTCTCCCTCTCTCTCTGCCCCTCCCCCGTTCATGCTCTGTCTCTCTCTGTCTCAAAAATAAATAAACATTAAAAAAAAAATTAAAAAAAAATAAAGTGGGTCTCTTGTAAACAGCATGTAGATGGGTTTTGTTTTCTTATCCATTCTGTTACCCTATGTCTTTTGGTTAGAGCATTTAGTCCATTGAAGTTTAGAGTGAGTACTGAAAGATGAATTTTTTGCCATTATGTTCTTGTAGAGTTGGAGTTTCTGGTGGTGTGCTCTGGTCCTTTCTGGTCTTTGTTGCTTTTCGTCTTTATTTGTTTTTGTTTGTTTGTTTGTTTGTTTGTTTTGTTTTGTTTTGTGTTTTCATCTTTCTTCTCTCAGAGAGTCCCCCTTAAAATTTCTTGCAGGGCTGGTTTAGTGGTCACAAACTCCTTTCATTTTTGTTTATCTGGGAAACTTTTTATCTCTTCTTTTATTTTGAATGACAGTTTTGCTGGATAAAGAATTCTTGGCTGTATATTTTTCTGATTCAGCACGTTGAATATATCCTGCCACTCCTTTCTGGCCTGCCAAGTTTCTGTGCATAGGTGTGTCTCACACCTGATCTATCTTCCCTTGTATATTAAGGACTTTTTTTTCCCTTGCTGCTTTCATAACTCTTTTCTTGCCTGAGTATTTTGTGAATTTGACTATGATATGCCTTATTGATGGTCAGTTTTTGTTAAATCTAATGAGAGTCCTCTGTACTTCCAGGATTTTAATGTCTGTGTCTTTCCTCACGTTAGGAAAGTTTTTCATTATGACTTACTCACTTAACCCTTCTACCCCTATTTCTCTCTCTTCTGCTTCTGGGACCCCTATGATTCTAATGTTGTTCCTTTTTAATGAGTCACTGATCTCTAATTCTTTTTTAAAAAATTTTTTTTTTTCAACGTTTATTTATTTTTGGGACAGAGAGAGACAGAGCATGAACGGGGGAGGGGCAGAGAGAGAGGGAGACACAGAATCGGAAACAGGCTCCAGGCTCTGAGCCATCAGCCCAGAGCCTGACGCGGGTCTCGAACCCATGGACCGCGAGATCGTGACCTGGCTGAAGTTGGACGCTTAACCGACTGCGCCACCCAGGCGCCCCAGTGATCTCTAATTCTTAAATCGTGCTCTTTTGCCTTAGTGTCCCTCTTTTTTTTCTGTTTCATTATTCTTCATAAATTTGTCCTCTATATCACTGATTCTCTGTTCTGCCTCAGCCATCCTTGCCGCCTTGGCATCCGTTTGAGAGTGCAGCTTAGTTATAGGATTTTTTATTTCATCCTGACTAGCTTTTACTTCTTTTATCTCCGCATAAAGGTATTCCAATCTATTTTCAACTCCAGCTAGTATTCTTATTATTGTGATTCTCAATTCTGGTTCAGGCTTCTTTCTTGTATCTGTGTTGGTTAAGTCCCTAGCTGTTTTTCTTCCTGCCCTCTCTTTTGGGGTGAATTCCTTCGTTTCATCATTTTGAAGGGAGACAAGGAATTAATGAGGTAAAAAAATTAAAATTAAAAAAATTAAATTTAAAAAATATATTAAAATTAAAAAATTAAAAAGGAACACATACACAAAAAATCGAATAAAGGATCATAGATCCTAGGTGTGTTTTAATCTGGGTGTTGAAAGGGGCTTTATAGATAGAGGAAAAAAGGGGAAAGAAAGAAAAAAAAAAGGAAATTGTTTGAAATTTTGACAAAATGAATATACTGAAGTAGAACAAAACGAAATGATGAAAGTAAAATAGAATTTGAAAAAATTTACACAAAAGTAAAAAAAATAGCAGAAAAAAAAATATTTTTAATAAAAATTGAAAATAAAATAATTTTTCTCTTTCTGTTTTCAAGGAAAAAGCAAAAAAGGGAAAAAGAAAAAAGAAAATTGAATAGATGGACCAGTTAACAGACTGGAATATGACTGAAATTACTTCGTTTTCCCCTAGATGTCAAACTATGAAGCACTTTATAGTCCATAAACTAATCAGGCAAAGAGGCTCATGTTCCTGAAGAGCGAGGCCGCCCGGTTGGGCGGGGCTTAGTGTAATAGCTCCATTCTCCACTAGATGGCATTGCTTAACTTACTGGGGGATTGTTGTGGCACTTGTAAGTGTGTATGTACATGCACGGGAATAGTGATAATGGCCTCACCCAGCTACCCAGTCTCTAGTATCAGAACTCTTTTCTCACGGATTAGCAAGATCAGCAATCACCCATCAGACTTTGTCTCCAGCTTCCGTGCACTCCCCGCTCTTACACAGTCTGTGACCAAGCCCCAGGCGGCACCTCCCTCCTGAGTTTTATCTCAGATACAGCTGTTTTTTCTGACTCCTTATTTCTGAGGAACTGCATCTTTGAATAATTCTGCCCCTCTGTGGCAGGGTGTCACCGAGTAATGGCCGTGTGCTGGTTGCACCCAGGAACGTTCGTGGGACCGTGCTGCTGCTGACGCCCAGAGATTGCTCCTGGGTGCCAGCCAGCCCTAGAAAAAGTTCACGTGATCCTGTACCAGCAGCGTTTCAGGGATTATGACAAATCACAACATGCATCTGGCACCAGGCTTCACCCCCAGCGACCTTGTTCCAGCATCAGCGAATGTTGTTATTCTCCAGGGTCCACTGGTGTCTTTGCCTTTGGTGGAGTCACACAGCCTCTACCAGGTGTCCTCCCAGCAGGGCAAACGGCTCTCCCTGTGTGACCCAAAGACCTCTGGACTTCACTCCGCTTCTGGGGATTCGCCTTCTCACCAGAGCGCCACCAGGTAATGCACTGCAGAGTTTCAGAATCTGCACTCCCTATTTATAGAGTCTTAATGGAATTTAAACCCTCTCCTTTCTTCTTTCTCCCTTTTTAGTTCAGTCACTGAGGCTGTTTCCTCTTTTCCATTTTCTCTCCAGCTGCTTTGTGTGTGGGGGGGGTATTTTTCCCATACCCCCCCCACCCGTCTCTGTCCTCTCTGTACACGAAAAAGCAGCTCCCTGCCCTCCGCAGCCTCTCTCTCCCCCATTTCACCTCTCCGTGCTGTGTACCTGCTGAATTCTGTGGTTCAGGTTGTACAGATTGTTCTGTTAATCCTCAGATCAGTTTTCTAGGTGTGCAAGATTGTTTAGTGTTGGTCTGGCTGTATTTCATCAGGAATGGTGTTGTTTTAAATGGAAAGTGGTGACTATCATTAGTTATCATCTTTACCATCACTATCTTCTTTGTCTTAACATTCCTAAACCGTGTGGAAAACCTTGCTCTAGGTCTTAGAGACTCATTTTTTCATAGTTTATTTTGCAAGTAAATCACATGGTTTTCAAAAGCACAACAAGGTCACTTTAGGTCATTACATAAAAGTAGGTTGTGAGGAACAAGAGTACAGTGAAAGTGGTCTTGACAATTCAGTGAAGGCACTTTTATAAGTGAATTACTCATCCAGTGGAAAATTCCCGGAGATTTTGACTGACTCTGTCCCTGCTAACTCTGTGTCCACTGATTCTGTCTGTACAACTCAGTGGTATGGAATGAGACTCAGAGTTCATCCTGGATGTGCTTCTGTGACTCCATCTTAATTGTAAAATATAGTATTGTTTTTAATACTATTTCTTTATAACATGCTGAAATAGTTTCAATATTTTAGTATTAAAAATAAACATACATGGAAAACTTCCTATAATCTAGAAGATAGAAAACAATTTGATGTTAATTGGAGTATCATGGCAATACTAATTGTATGGTATTGATCTTGCCTCATTACTTATGCTGCAGAGCCTGAAATAGTTCAAAATGCAGCATTACAATATTAATTTATATAAGACATTTAGAGTAGATTTTGCAATATAGTTTTAAATAAATATACTCATTTTCCATTTTATTATATTTTACTTGTATATATATCTTAAATTTTATCTTAAACATTAGTGGAGTCCCAATTTCATTTATCTTAATATTTTTTAAAAATGGAATACATGCATTGCAATAAAAATTGAATAATTGAATTCATGTGCTACAGAATTGGTTACTTAATAATTCTGTTATTTGATAAACATATGTAGAATCTTTGATAATTGAGTTTTAGGTGTTTTGAGTTTAAGATATTTTTCCAGACTGAGAAGAAATGTTCTTTTGAGACCAAGACAGGTGGTCTCAGTGTGTACAGAGCATTTTGGAATCATACCATACAGTTAAAATAAACATGTTTTGGTAATCATTAAACAATTTATGATAATATATGTTTATGACCATTTTTATATCAGCTCTTGGAAATTATGGTTAAAATTTATAATGTATACACCTAGAGGGCGTATTTCTGTTCATTTCTGAACAGAAATGAAATTTCTGTTCATTCCTTTATATAGTGCCAAGCTTCAAACATACAAACATAGTAAAGTGTTTTAGCTGACCAGCCTGTATACTACATACTATCTATTGGCAGTCAATATTTATTTATATCTGGCTATCAGTGGTGGGTCTGGAAATGAAGGATTGGGATTAGAAATATCTTTTCTCACTATGACTCTTAATAATCCACTCACAAAATAGTTGCTTATCAGTACCATTACTGAGGAGACCGCTGGTTCAGAAGTTTTGATTGCAAAGGAAAAAAAAACTGTACATGCAAGTGTATACAACAGTGGTGACTCAAAACTGGGCATTGAGACTGTGGCCAGTACTCTGAGGCATAGAAGCTATTACAGTATTGGCTGAGATAACTGATCATGATTATCAGGAGAAATTAGCACTATTACACAATAAGCCAAAATATGTCTGAATCCCCCAGGGGATTATCTGGAGTGCCTCCTACTACTCCCATGTCTAGTGGTCAGATTTAATGGAAAATCATGACATACAGGCAAAATGACTAGTACCTTTAAGATTGAAAGTTTAGGAGCACCTGGGTGGCTCAGTTGATTGAGTGTCCAGCTCTTGATTTCTGCTCAGGTCATGATCCCAGGATCATGGAAGCGAGCCCCACATTGGGTTCCGCAGTGAGCGTGGAGCTTGCTTAGGATTCTTCTTCTCTTTCTCTCTTCCTCTGCCCCTCTCCCTTGCTCATGCTCTCCCTTTCTCTCTAAAATACAAAACAAAACCACGATTGAAAGTTTAGATTCTCCCCACCTTCCTCCTGGTTAAAGAAACTTAGCCTGAAGGAAATCAGGCTAAGGACAAAGAGAGTATATAATGAGTCATGGAAAAGGAAATTATAATTACCAACCGTGGCTTCATAACCAGTTGCATATATACTTATGTATGTACTAACTATTATCCTTTATTTTTCCCTCAGTCTTTTCCATATTATTTTTATAAGGTATGTTGCTTGTAGTTATAAGTAAGGTTTCCATGTGGAATAGATATCAACCAGAGATTGATACAATGGCTAATAGATTTGGGTCTCAAGTTTTTAGGCAGAAAGTGAGAATGTTTTCTTTAGAGAACAATCTTCAGGATTGTTGCAATATATGAGGTGAGAACATGTTTTTGTTGTTAATGCTGTTTATAGTGAGAATTACAAGTTGCAATAATTAGTGAAAAAAGTGTAAAGATATTGAGAAAAAAAGGGAATATAATAGTCAAATAGCAATTACAACAGGTATCAATTTCTACTGAGTTCTGTATTCCCTTTCCTTCTTTCTCTAGGGACTAAAATACTAAAATTACATATCCATGCTTCTCTTCCCGTTATGGTCTGGATGAATTTAAATTCTACTGTGGAAATAAATAAAGACCAACCAAATGAGCAAGCAAAGGCTATTTATTCTGAGCTTGCTATAACAAGGGAGTCAGTCACCATCACTTGCATGTGAGAAGAGACTCAAGGGCAGGCTGTTGGTGCAATGAAAGTGGAGGGAGGGTAATAAGGAGTACATTTTATGTGATTGGTCAGACATGCATGATTGACTTTCTGCTCTTGGTCCTAAATTGGGAGTGGGAACAAAACTTAGGGAAGCTGTTACTAATCAAGTCTTGGCCATTTGGGCCTGTTGTTACAGAAGTACTGTTTAGCTTCCTGGATTGTCACTGGAGACAGCAGGCTGACTTCCTACAAATCTGACTTAGAGTAGGCTGACTTCCTTGGTTGTTTATTGTAGACAAGGGGTTGGGTCCTGAGCAGGTTGTGGGTCACAGTTCTCTCATTGTAGATGCTCTGGCCTTTGTTTGTATATTCAGTCTCTCACTCCTACTATTTATGACTATAATAATAAGTGAAGGAAAATAAATTTTTATGTAGAGAAAAGTTAAATATCATTGGATGCGTGGCTAAGAATGTGGGAACTACTTTGAAAGTGTAAGTCCAAGTGTATGACAAAGAAGGTGAGTTACACTCAACATGGTAATCACAGCTGGCTGCATTATTGATCCATTAAAATTAAAAGTAACAAAAATTCTGAATTTCAGTAATTTCATAGAACCCATATCATATAAATTAGTTTTATACTATGTGCCTGTTCTGTAATTGGGCACTTGTTCTATAGCAGTGTTTAGAAGTTTCTATTTTTTCCTTTATAGCTTAGTGTCTCTCTGCATGTGCTCTTATCTTTTGCTGCCACCATGTGGCTATATAAAGAAATAGTAATATAAGTAGTTCTACTTTAGTTTTTAATCATCAAGGGAAATTTAGAAAAACTTGATATAGGCCACAATCCTAAAAAATATTTTTAGCATGATAAAATAATAATGAGTCTTAGATAAATTTTTGTTAAAATGTACACATACACATAAATATATACATATGTATATTTATAACATACATATATATGTACAAAAATGTATGTCTACAATATATAAATGTATATATAATAAGTAAACTATATCTATATCTATATTATATATAATGTGAATATATAATATGTTTCTATATGTCTATGTACTTATGCATAATAGATATATATCAAAATAATAGATATATAATATTGACATATATATTATCAATATTTATATATACAGAGAGAACTGTGTTATTTCTTCTTTGCCAGTATGAGCAATAAGCACACCCACTTATTTCTCTCCTCTTTCAAAATCTAATCACATTGCTTGTAAAAAGTAGCCCAATATTTTAAACTTATAACAGTGAGAAGATCAAGACAGTTGCTCACCAATGGAAGGGTATTGTGAGTGAATTTTGGTCATGGATAGTGGTTGGGAGATTGTGGAGGGAAGAAACAATGCTGACTATGCAGAGTTCTTACCTGGTGGGGAGAAGGCTCGAACATCTGAGTCGTGAGGGCAGCTTTCCCTGACCACCCAGGAAATGTTCCAATCAGAGAGCTGTGGGAATAAGAGTGAATAGTGGAGCCAGAAAGCGAATGGTTAGTTATGGAGTCATTCATAGAAAAAACAGCCTGCAGCTTCTCTGCTCTGGAAATGCAGTGCAACATGTAGTCACATTGCCCATATGTTCCATCTAAAAAATGGAACCGTTTATTTGAAGGGAAATTATAGATTTTAGTGTGGGTTTTGGTGACCCAGATTAAAGCTCTCCATATTTGGCACATTACAGAATGTACGTTGCCTAACTTCAAATTTCCTGTGTGTGTAACTTACATTAGGCCCACATTCACTACCCACATACATGGAGATCTTATTCTGTATTTCCTTTTAGGAGAGAGATGCACTGGCAGAAATGGATTTGCTTAACAGCTAGGAAATCAGTTTATCTCTCATCTTAAATATGAACAAATATCCAATGTCCAGTTGAAAATAGCATAGGAACGTAGGGCAAAGATGAAGAAGTTGAGAAATTAAACCTGGACATAGCAGATATTCAGGGATATAGACTCTCATTTTCATGAAAAGAGGGACCATGTCAAAATTTATTAACATATCCTGAGGTCCTAGAAGAGTGTCTGGCAAATTATGGTCGATAAATAAATGTTTGCTTAATGAAGACAGTAGAATAAGAAATTAAATTGAATATTGTATCAGAGATTTAAGTAAGTCAACTCAAGAAGGAAGCAGTTAGAGAACAAGGAAGAAATTTTAACTATCTTTATAAAAAGCATAGATGATGAAGCCATCAATAGAAGGGATGTATAAGATAGTGCAGGAAATCTACAAAACATAAAACAAAAAGAATAAGGAAGATTAATTCATAAAGTTTAAATATTTCCTATTGAAAGTCCTAAAACATGGCAACAGAGAAGACAGTGGGAAAAATGATAAAAAAAAACCCCACAATTGTGTCAAATTTGTCAGAACTAGGGAAAAATATAAATTGTTATTTGTTATTGAAAGGGTCAACCAGTAACAAACTAAATTGACAACCTCCCCTGCCCCCCCCCCCCCCCCAGAAAAAAATCTGAACTACAGACATACCTGTGAAGTTTCAAGTCACTAATATCAGCTTTGGAAAGCTTCTAGAGGGGGCCAGGAAAAACAAACATTACTGAGAGTAGAAAGCAGCTCTCACTAAAAAACTTACAGATTTTTCATCATCAGCATAACTTGGTAAAAGACAATAAAGCTATGTTTTCAGACTTCTACGGAAGTTATTTGAAAATTAGAATTCTTTAAATTGTCAAGCGAATGACAGAACAAAATGATTTTACTTAGAAGAGCAAAAAGTCAGAAAAATCGGTTTATACATCTTCTTTTGAATAAGGATATCTTTGAAGAAGAACTCGAGTAAAAACTGAATAATTATGTAATAGAGAGGATACTACAGAATCTGTAAAATACTGGAAATTTCCGAAGAGTGCAAAGAAAAATGTCTTAGTATAAATAGATGCACTGTCAATCAGAGAACATAGTGAGGAAAGGTGAAAACAGAGGGCTCAGGAAGGATATAAAATTAAAAAGATGAGTTATGCAGTAAGGACTAAACTTAAAGGGTGTTTCTTCATGGAAATATACACTGACAAGAAGAAAAGTAAGACATTTCAAAATTTACAGTTGTATTGAAGTTGCACTTTAAAGTAATTATGCTAAATATTGATTGATATTTGTGACTCGTTATTCTAGTTTATAATGAAACCTTAAAGATTTCCGTTGAATTAAACTAGTTTCTGGTGTTTTGAAATAATATGACCGTAATATGTCTTTTAAAATTTTATTTATTTTGTTTTATTTATTTATTTATTTATTTATTTATTTATTTATTTACAGCACATGCACTCTGATGCAGGGCTCAGACTCACAAACTGAGATCATGACCTGAGCCAAAACCAAGATTTGGACACTTAACTGACTGAGCCACCCAGGCACCCCAAAGTTTAAAATTTTGCATATAATCTATTTACATTCCTATATAGAAGATGAGGATCTATACATTTTATGCCTATGTCAATCTCTTCTCTTCATACTCTCTCATTTTGGTGGAGCACATCTTCCATTTTCCTTCGGAGAAAGGGCATTGAATGTAATCTTCTTGAAACACAGTATAAGCATGATTTAAATCATACTTGAATTTGATATTGTGCTAGAATTTTAATTTAGAAATTATTTTTTCTCACATTTTAGAACATTGCTCCATTGTTTTAAAAGATTCTAGTGTTACTTTAAAGAAATTAAGTTCAATTTTGATTGGATAATCCTTGATATGAGGACTTTAACCCCACTCCTTTGCTTATGAAAGTTTGAATGATTTCTTTGTCCCTCATTTTCTCAAAATTTATGAATACATATCTTAAAGTCTTGTATATCCATATATTTATGTGTCTTTACTGCTTTTGAGTATCATACAAGTGGGCTCAGACTTTACATATTCTTCAACTTGCTGTTTTCACTCCATTATATTTGTGAATTTTTTTTAAAGATATTTCTAGTTTAGTAATTTTCTCTGCAAATTAACTCAAACAATTGCATTAAATTAAAATACTCAGTATTCTTAATCCATTCTCCTAGTGAAAAATATTTAGGTTGTTTCTAATTTTATTTTGCTAGGAGAATTATGCTGTGAGCATTCATGTATATGCGTCCTTGTATATCAGTGTGAAAAATTCTGAGAGGCATGTATATAGAAGTAGAGATGCTAAATTATAGAAGTGCAACTTCATCTTTACAAGATAATGGAGAAATTGCTTTCCATTGTGATTATACTCATCAGTGTCTGTCTTTGTTTTGTGGTAAGAGTATCTTTATTGTTAGATATTCTAATTTCATTGATCTAATGCCAATATGAGGCAAAATTTATTTTCATTTCCCTGATCCCTGGTGAGGTTGAGTATGTTTTCATATTTTGGCTATTGAGACATTCTATTCCGAGATTTTCCTTTACATGTGTCTTTTATTTATTTTCCCTTTGTTTGCCATTTTGACCGACCTGTATGATCTCTTTATAATTTATATTCTAATCTGACAGTTTTAGTTATTACAGATATTTGTTTGTGACTTGCCTTTTGATTATTAATTTTTTTCCACGAAGAGCTTTTTTATTTATAATACAGTAAAGTGTATCAAACGTTTTCTGTATGCTTGTGTTTTGTATCTTGTTTAAAAAGTGTTTCTATCTTATGATAGAAATATTCTTAACCATTTTCTTCTAAGAGTTTTATAGTTTGGAGTTTCACATGTGGGTCTTAATATATATAGATGTACTTTTCTCTCTCTCTCTCTCTCTCTTTTTTTTTTTTTTTTTACTAGCAAAGGTTGAATTCAGTTTCATTCCGCCCTCCCCATGTAGGTCATCCATTCAAGAAGAAATCATTTACTTTTTCCATTGAAAACTAATGCTACATACATATATCAAATTGCAGGTATATGTATAATATCTGATCTGGGTTTTGGGCTGTGTTCCATTTATTTATTTATTTTTATCCTTGTCCAAATAACTCCCTGTGAATTCCCCACAATGTGTAAGTTATTATGTTTTTCATGTCTTGATATTTGATTAAGCATTTTTTTCTCTTCTTCTCTATAGTTGTCTTGGCTATTCTAGGCAATTAGTTTTTTTCCACATATATTTTATAATCTAGGTTTATGAAAAACTTGGCAGTGTTTATTGGAAATGAATTTAAATTATGAAATATTACAGACAGTATTTATATTTCAATGATACTTAATTTTACAATCCTAGCTATGACATAGGTTTCCATTTAATTGCCTTTCATTCATAATATTCATTAAACTTTTGTGGATGTATTTTCTACAAAATGTATCACAGCTTTGTCAGAAGGACGTTCAGATGTCACAATTATGTATTTTTTAATTCTATTTTTATAAAAATTCCAGATGTTCTTTTTTGCTCACAGATAGAAGCACAATAGATTTGTATATATTGATCTTAAGTCTAGAAAACTTGCTGTACTTCCTTTTCAATTGTAATAATTTGTCTGAATTTTCCATGCCTATAATTAATATAATTAATTATTTTTTTATTTTTTAATTTGTTTCTTTAACTTTTTATGATCAACCAGTGATTGCACTGTTGCATGTATTTCATAATAAAATGGTTTCTTTAAAAAAATTTTTTTTGTTTATATTTGAAAGAGAGAGTGTATGAGCAGGGGAGGGGTAGAGAGAGAGAGAGATACAGAATCTGAATCAGGCTCTAGGCTCTGAGTTATCAGCACAGAGCCCGATGTGGGGCTCAAACTCATGAACCATGAAATATTGACTGGAACTGAAGTCAGACACTTTACCGACTGGGCCACCCAGGCACCCCAATAAAATGGTTTTTTATATAATTTGCTTTATATTAACTTAAAACCTCTTTATTTCTAATTTACATTAATACATTTTATATATTCCACTCATGCTAGGTATTAATTTGTTGTCTCTCAGTTCCAAATTCTCCCTTCATTATATGCTCTGTGATAACAGACTGAATCCAAGGATTTCCTCTACAGTGAGACTAATGTTATGCTTTGTCAGTAGAGGGCGCCGAGGGCGCCATTACATGTGAAAGAAGGCTGCTGGTTTCAATGCCTATGGTTTTTTTTTTTTTTTTTTTTTTAAGTTCTGCACAATCCATTAGCAGCGCATGGATGAAACGTCTAGTGTTGTTCTGTGGACAGTCTTGGTGATGTTACATCACTCCCTGGTTACAGTGACCATCTTGCCTATTATACTACCAGATATAATCAATTGCCAATTATAGTGGCAACTTCAAGACAGACACCTTACACTCCAGGTCTCATACCACAGTCCTCTGATACTCTCTGTCTTCCTTTCCACCTGTCATGGTTCACCTATATCTCAGAGAATTGTTTCCTTCTAGAGTGGTGAATGGGAACCAGCTGTAGCCCCAGAAACCCAGAAAACCTATCAGCCATCTTGTGGGCTGCAATTACATCTTCTTCAACAAGGTCTGCACTCCAGTCTGGTGAAGATCTACTCTTCTGCATTTGTCCTTTCTCTGGTGCTCTGTTTCTGCTCTAGGGTACTTTGTAGTTATATCTGTCTATCTTTGCAGTTATTCCCTTATTCTACAGATTCAAAATTATTTATATTAATCTTCCCCTGTTTAAATTACTGTGTGGTTCTATATCTTGATCAAATCCTATTTTGATAGGATAACTCCTATTTTTCCTTTAGAGAATGGGTTTTCAAAATTTTAGTCAGTAATGTAAAACCTACCAACTTTAAATAATCAATCTGCCAATAAGTATTAGCATTAGGAGTTTTAAATCCTAAGATGTTCCTATAAATCGACAGGAAGTTAAACTAACATTACCAAGAATGATATTTATGGCAGATAAGTGAAAAAGATACACCAATGATTGTTATGCCAACACCCAGAAATAAAATACTTGTAGCTGCACTAAAAATAGTCATATATCCTTTAGACCAGCTGTGGTTGCTCTCATTTTACAGAAATCAGACTTTTCAGTGACAATCCAGAACCATGGTTAATTATTTTGTGTGGCTAATAAACTATTCAAAGTGAATGATTTTCCAGTAACCTAAGTAGATGATGTCTCATAAAACAGACCTAATTAATATCAGCTTATCTAATAATATGAATAATACCAAGTGTAACAAACATCTAAGAATTCCATTAGTAAGAGTTATAGGATTCAAAGTAGTCATTTAGAACTTGTCCATCACTTTGGTTGGCATAGTGAGTAATACAACCCACATTCTAGGCCAGCACAAACCAGTTTGAATTACTTAAGATAAGTAGTTATGAACAATCAGATTAGTCTTGGGTTTTCTTCCTGTCACCCAAAGAGAGACTATACCATTGTCAACAATTCATGTGAACTGGAAATGTGAAATAATCTGTATGTAAGCTTAGAGAACTGAAAACTCAGCATCTTTGGGACTTTCTCTATCAGGCAAAGAAAGTCTTAGGTCATTGTCCCAGAATCTCTTAAAAAAATGTTTTTTTAATGTTTATTTATTTTTGAGAGAGAGGGAGAGAGATACAGTGTGAGCAGGGGAGGAACAGAGAGACAGGGAGACACAGAATCTGAAGCAGGCCCCAGGCTCCAAGCTGTCAGCACAGAGCCCGATGCGGGTCTGGAACCCATGAGCTGTGAGACCATGACCTGAACTGGATGCCCAACCGACCAAGCCACACAGGCGCCCCCTCCAGAATCTCTTTTATTCTCTTCTTATAACTCTAGTCATGCTTATTTGCCTTAGAATTTTTTGATGTTTGTTATGCAAACTCTCAAATACTCCTGGATAGGATTTTCTCCACAGGTGACTCAAAAAGTGATTTAAAGACAAAACCAGGATGAAATCATACTTATTGATGCTTAAACCAAAAAATATTTATTGGCAAATAAAACCTCGTTCGACAATAGTACTGATGATGTGGACAATATTTGATGGTCTCTCCTGAAGCTTTGGCTGTGTGAAAACTGAAATGAGAAACTGAGAATAACGTATTACCACAGTCCTAAGGAAAGACTCATTATTCTACAGCTATTTATCAAGCAGTCACCCAAATTGGATTTTAATCCACTCAACTGATTGATGACAATTTTTTTTATTTTTTACAAGCAAACCAATCAGTAACAGCTTTTGACTTCAGCAAGTCAAACAAGTAGAAATGGACTTACTTGCATAAACACAGCTCAGAGTGCCAATCAACTGACAATTTTATCATAGTGACTATATTTTGATAGCTAATGTCAACCTACTGAAGCCTTTGGAAGTGCACCAGTCCATGACCTCCACACTTCCAAAATTTCCTACATAAATCTAGCAGTTTGCTGTTCTGAAACTACCTGAGGAGCATAGTCCTGTTAGTGGTGCTTTTATCATCCTTTGACAGTATAATTTTTCCAATGGCAGAATGGGTAATTATATGCCTTACTATGGGAGTCCTTTTCAGTGCTAGAGCAATCTTCCCCGTCCTAAACCAAGAATTTTTTTCTTTTTAAATCTCAATTCAAGATTAAGTGAAATCAAACCCAAAAACATTCCAGTAGAATTTGTTTTCTCTTGTTTCTTACCTAAACTTATCAGTGCCTCTTGGATATATCTGAGATTCTTTATTCCAGGCAATATAATTTAACAACTTTTCATAACACCACCTAGTGTGTGTTTTTTCACTCGGAAAAAAAATTTGAAGAGCATAATTAAAAAGTGGCTTGACAGTAACCATTATTTTTTTTCTCAACACCTAAAAAGTTTTATTCTTCTTAGTTTTTTTTTTTTTTTTGACATGAAACATAAATGATTACATTTGCCTTTGTCTGTATAAAATGTATTGACAGTGTAATGTACGTAAAGGAAATGTGCTCAGGGAAAAATCAGGATTCAGGGAAAATTGGCTAGGTCTTTTTTCTCAATAAATAGTTGAACCTTGAAAATTTTCTCTTGTGATAGAAAAATATTATTAAATTAAAATGAAAATAAATCTAAATATCAGTGATGACTCTAAGAGAAATATTGTAGAATAGGAATACATTGCCAGTATTATTTGTGGTGCTGCTCTGTTCTCACTGCATAAGCTGTTAGATTATGTATTACAGAATTCAAGGCCATTTTCTGCTTGTGAATGAGAATGTATACTTGTGAAAACACAACATGTAAGATGTCAGGAATACATATATTAAAACATGTTAGTTGCTAAAAAATGACAGTTTTCTCACTGAGGAAAATTGCCTTTAGATTTGACTCTGTTCAGCTCTCAGACAAAAAATATTATGCTTCTAACTTAATACAAGTGTAAAATATGATTATTTAAAAAACTCTGTTTAACATTAAAGTTCATGTTTATAACACATATGTGATTTCACTGCATTATCCTTTTATTAAATTTATGGCTATATATTCAAAATCTTGTTGCTTTTAAAATTACATACACTTATATAAGCATACTCAGAATGATTCAGTGAATACCCCATGTGTATATATATTCAGAGTTTAAGTTATGTGTAAGTTATGTAACTTAACCTTGAGAGTCAGAGAATGTTACTTTCTTTTCGAATGGCTGACTTACAAACTGGGTATTTAAAGCCAGTTTTAATGGTAGAGAAAAGAGACAGTATCATACATAGATCACAATTCTATAACAATAGAATTTAGGCAAATGAAAATAATATTTAATTTTTTTAAATATGAAATTTATTGTCAAATTGGTTTTCATACAACACCCAATGCTCATCCCAACAGGTGCCCTCCTCAATACCCATCACCCACCCTCTCCACCCTCCCACCTCCCATCAACCCTCAGTTTGTTCTCAGTTTTTAAGAGTCTCTTATGTTTTGGTTCTCTCCCTCTCTAACTTTTTTTTTTCTTATTCCCCTCCCCCATGGTCTTCTTAAGTTTCTCAGGATCCACATAAGAGTGAAAACATACATTTATCCATAACATTGTATGGGACAATTCAAATGTAACGGAGTATTCTGTGTTTTATTTGGAAACCACAGAAATGAGAGAATTAGGATGCTTCAGACAGAGGGAACAGTATAATGCCTGGGAATAGGAGAGGATGGGGCACACTTATGGAACAATAGTAATTTATTGGTTCTCAGACATTGGGTGCATGGGCAGGGTGAGAATTGGGATTAGAGCTAGAGAATACCTGCATTTTCCTAGCAGAATATACTAAACCAAACAAGGTACAGATGTCTCAGACCCACGTGTGTATCTTGTTTAGGAGAACAGGCACATATTGTATCCATGTAGTCTAGGACTGCACCGGTGGTAAATTTTGACTTAATTTAGGGTACTTAAATTATTGACATTGCCTTATAACAACCTCAATTTTTTTTTAAATCTCAGAGCTTAAAAAAGAAAATGAGGGAAATTCAGGGGGCAATGCAGTATTTTTTTTTTTTTTTTTTTTAACGTTTATTTATTTTTTTGGGACAGAGAGAGACAGAGCATGAACGGGGGAGAGTCAGAGAGAGAGGGAGACACAGAATCAGAAACAGGCTCCAGGCTCTGAGCCATCAGCCCAGAGCCCGACGCGGGGCTCGAACTCACGGACCGCGAGATCGTGACCTGGCTGAAGTCGGACGCTTAACCGACTGCGTCACCCAGGCGCCCCAAAATGCAGTATTTTTAAATCTCCCCCAACTTCTCATGAAAGCTGACAAGAGTTATTAGGGTAGTGAAACAAAAGCTCCATGGACATCTACAATACAGATAAGTGATGAGCTTCCCCCAGAACCCCAGAAAGTGAGGACAGAGCACTGAGAGGTACAAGATCTGCACAATATGAGAATCCATTTGGAAGAATGCTGAGGTAAGGAATGGGGAATCTAAAAACAACAAAGCTAAAAAACAGCAAGCATTCATCAGAATTTGTGGCAAGGCAATTTATCGGTAGCAGCTGAAACCTGGAAGACTTTTCACATGTAAATTCACAGGTAAGTATGAGATTCTGACTATATTGTGAAGAGTCTTGAGAAGCCTTCATCACATGACCTCTTATAACAAATCAACAATACTCCCTTCCTGAAGAAAGCTGCTACTGAGTAGAAACAGTGGAAATAAGAATTCACACTGAGCAGTACAAGGATAATAGGAGTTCAGAAAAGAGAAGATACATGTAGAAGTCGGGGCAGGGAGACAGAGAGGAGATTTCAGACAATAGTGACCATATTTTCTAATAGTCCTGCATATAAAAAAGAGGAATCTTTATAGCTATGAAGCTCAAAATGTTAATCTAAAAGTCCTGCCTTTTAAAATAAGATGAACATATTTTATGTAAAGATGTGTACCAAAAAAAAATTGCTCTTAAATTCCAAGCGAGATTATTATAAGAAACTCAACAAAGGAGAAAAACATTCTCAAAAGGAAGAAAAATTCTGTACATCATAAATTTATGCTCCAAAACAGATAACCTAGAATCTCATTTTTTATATACATATTTTAAGTTTATTAATGTATTTTGAGAGAGAGAGAGAGAGAGAACAAGTGGGGAAGGGCACAGAGAGAGGGAGAGAGAGAATCCCAAGTGGGCTCCATGCTGTCAGCACAGAGCCGATAACAGACTTGATTTCACGAACCATGAAATCATGACCTGAACCTTAATCAAGAGGCAGATGCTTAACCAGCTGAGCCACCCAGGTGCCCCTAGAATCTTACATTTTTAAATGAATGAAATGGAATTATGAAAACATCTGAAGATACAATAAAATTGGAATTATTATGACAAGAAAAATTGGAGGTGCTAGAACTCAGGAATTAGAAAGGGAGGGAAACAGTCCTCAAAATAAAGAGTAAAACTAGAGTAAATAACCATGACCAAAATGAGTAGATGTTCCAGGAGTCCCACTCAACCCCTTTAGCTGCTGAAGGACCTATCCTTTGTTAGGAACTCAGTTGAGCTTCAAGCTGTCAAAATAAGCAATTAACCTGGTAATAGAAACAAATGGAAGCAATAGTCAAGGCTTTCATCACTTCCTGTTACACGGTATAAGCGAGGGTCCAAACTGGAGAACACGCAGACTCGCTTCATTCGACTTCGACCCATGGAATGGCTTACCTGAAAGAGGCTCAGGTGGATCAGCAGGTGTGCGCTGACCTCATCTCACTTGAGGGGGCTGGAACAACAGATTCCTGCACTTCTATGGATCCTGGGCCTGAGGGGAGTGTGAGGGGAAGAACTAGGAACTGAATGTATTAAGTATCAAGTCACAATGAGGAAAAGTATCTGCAAGGTTTTCCTCTTCTCTCCTGGTAAGAGGCCTTGGCAGAGGGCCCTAAAAACCTTGGCAAAAGGCCCCAGATAGGGGACGTGGGAATGATGACTTTCTGTACCGAGAATGTTAAATATGCATAAGAGCCTGAGTCCTTTACTGCAACTCCCTTCAGAGAGTGTAATGTACTGGCTGTCACCTTGTCTGGTGTTTGGGGAGCAACTTTCTCCCATGCGGCCTATCACGTACAGACTTTGTAATTGTCTATAGTCAGGCCTGAAAATCACACATGGATTTTTATACAGGAACCAGATTCCTCCTATACAGTTGACACCTTTTTTTTTTTTTTAAGATTATTTATTATTTTGAGGAGAGAGAGTATACACGTGCATACACACACACACACACACACACACACACACACACACACACGTGTTTCCAGGGAGGGGCAGAGAGTAAGGAAGGGAAGGAAACCTCACTGTGAGCACAGAGCCCTATGTGGGGCTCAGACTCAGGAACCGTGAGATCATGACCTGAGCTGAAATCAACAGTTGGTGGCTTAACAGCCTGAGCCCACCCTGGTGCTCTGTTGACCTTTTCCCTGGAGACTTTCCCTCAGAGAAACAGGAGCAACTCTTCCCTGGCAGCTATTTCTCTGTTCCACCCACACCACCACTTCCCCTCAGTCAGTGACTAACTGGCATGAGATATTAAGCCTCACGGTGACACTAACGCAGTGGTGCATTTCGTGTTCTGGAGTCTTACCAGTGCAATCAGACTGAAGAAAGTCTCCAGCTGGGGCCCCGTTTTTTGCCTAGCTTTGCTCCCCTAGCCTTACGCTAGTGAGAGCACTCACAAAACAAATGTACTGCATCTAGGAAATCCAACCTGAGTTTGTTACCCAGAGTGGATCACAGAAACAAACTCTAAGGATAGGATAATTAACTCAGGCACTGGCTGAATGGTACTGAAGGACTTACCACTGGTATTAGATGTAGCATACATCTTGCATGGTGTAGCAGTGATATTGCAGAGAGACTGGGAATCTCACCAGCGGAAGAATTTGTTACCCAGGGAAGACATCTTGAAAAAATGAAAGATAAATAAAAACTTTCTCATACAAACAAAAACTGCATGAAATGAAAACATAGCAATCTAGCTGGAAGTATAACTATGGTAACTTCCTTTAGCATTTCTGGTACTAGATTATCTTAGATTTCATTCCCTGAAAGTGTCTTTATTTTTCCTTCAGTTTTGAAGGATATTTTTATTCAACTTAGAAGTCTGGGCTGACTTTTTGTTGGTTTATCTTTTTTTCCCAGAGTAAAAAGATGTTGCTCCACTGTCTTTTGGATTTCATAATTCCTGATAAAATTCAGTGATCATTTGAGTAGTTCTTGTCTGTATGTGAAGTGTGCCACTTCTGCGATTTCTTAGAACATCTCCTTTGTACTTTGGTTTTCAATAGTTTGACAGTAATGTGCCTGGTTTTCCTCATGTTTATTTACCTTTGTTGGTGCTCATTCAGCTTCTTGCATCAGTACATTTACATCTGTCAATAAATTTGGAAAATGATCAGTCATTATACTTGCTCAAATATTTTTCTGACCATTTTATTTTATTTTATTTTATTTTATTTTATTTTATTTTATTTTATTTATTTTATTTAAGTTTATTTAAAGAACATGAGCAGGTAAGGGGCAGAGAGAGGGAGAGAATGCCAAGCAGGCTCCACACTGTCAGTGCAGAGCCCAAGGTGGGGCTTGAACCAACTAACCACAGGATTGTGACCTGAGCCAAAATCAAGAGTTAGACATTCAAATGACTGAGCCACCCAGGGGCCCCTTTTCTGCCTGTTTTAATCTTTTCCTCTGGTGACTCTAGCACTCATGTGTTAGACTTTTTAAGATTGTCCCATAGGTCCCTAAATTCTGTTAATTTCTTTTAAAGCATTTTCATTGTTCTTCATATTGTGTAATATCTACTGATGTATCTCTCCATGTTTATTGATTTTCTTCCATCACAATCATGCTGTCAAGTAATCACATTATTCTTAATATATATTTTTCTCAATAGTAGATTTTCCATCGGTTTTTTCTATAGTTTATGCTTCTCTGATAAGATTTCCTGTATTTTCATTTCATTTCTAGCAAATTTTTCTTTATTTCAGTAGGCACTGTTATAATAACTGCTTTAATATATTTTTCTGCTTCTGCATCATCTCTGATGTGTTCTTTCTTGATTGTCTTTTTTAAAGAATGTGTTGTGTTGTTCTGTATCTTTGTCAAACAATGTCAATTTGTATCCTAAATATTGTGAATATTGACATTTTGGGGACAGCACCCAAATACTATTTTTTAAAAATTCTTATCTGGGATGTTAAGTATGAATTTTAGGTCAAAGGGAAATTTTGACAGAATTTATGAATAGGATTTGGAGAATCCATCCTAGCTCACTCCTTTATAGAATGCTTTCTGCTTGTGTAGTTGCTGAGGTTATCCCTGTTCTTCGAGCCAGAAATAATCTGGTTCTCTCTATAGTCAAAGTGCCAACCACAGTCTGTTCTCAGACTAAAGGTCAAAACATTTAGAACTCCCTCGTGTCATTTCTGTTTACAAAATGTCATTTCTCCTCTACATTATGCCTTCATTTGTTCACTGTTGATTTCTTACAGGTTTTTTCTTTTTTTCATTTTGTCGACATTTATGCTTTCTGTGTGTGGGAGAGTCAGTCTTATACGAACTTATTTGCTCTTACCAGATACAGAACTTGAGTTACATATTTTACCTTAAAATTTTATATACACACATACAGGCATATATTTACCTATGCATGGGTTTATATCTTAAAATAAACAAAAATAAAAAAACACTGGCTACGTAAGTCAACAGACTTACCTAACAAGTGGCTACCTAACCTATTAGGAGTAGAGGAAGGCATCGTAGAGGATCCAGAGACAGAAGCTAGAATTCTTAGGACATATTTTGCTTCGTGAATTTGTCTATAGGACCATATAAGTATTTCACAGAAATATAGAGAAAAAATTTTATAAACAATTTATAAAAGTAAAAAAATGAAGCAAAAATGTGTTGATATAGTCACATAAGAAAAATTGTAAGGATTTTAAATATTTAATTTCATATCTCTAATTGAATATACCCTAATAAGAAAGAAAAAATGTGCAGAGAAAAAAACTGCACTAATCATATCGTTGTGTTATAATGTTAGTATTTTCATTCTCAGACTGTTGTATGTATAATACAAAACAAAGCAAATTAATTATTGTGTGATATTCTATGTCTCTTATCCTTAGTTTCTCTTTGAATCATGTTTAGGTATGGGACAAATGAGATTCAGATTATTATAGAAAATGGTAGTAAAGCCCCTTGAGTCCTGAATTTAATTGCCAATACGAACATATGACATATTTTGTCTGAAAGTGTATTGCTAGCTGTGTCATCTGAAAAGACCAATTCAGTGTCAGTAAACAGCTCTTTTGCTAAGGCTGGGGTCTCCAAATATAATTTACACTGTTCACATTTACTACTTGTACACCATTGGTAGGAGTGTAAACTGCTTCAGTCATTATGGAAAATAGGATACAGATACTCCTCAAAAAATAAAAATAGAATTATTATATGATCCAGCAATCCCACTTTGGGATATATATATATATATATATATATATATATATATATATATATCCAAAACACATGAAATCACTATCTCAAAGAGCTATCTACATCCCCATGTTTATTGAAGCACTATTCACAATGGTCAAGATATGGAAACAACCTAAATGTCCATCCATAGGAGAATGGATAAGAAAATATAGCGCGCGCACACACACACACACACACACACACACACACACACAAGAATATTATTCGGCCTTAAAAAAAGAAGGAAATCCTGCTATTTACAACTTGGATGAACCTGAAGAACATTGTGTTTAATGAAAACAGTCACAGAAAGACAAATACTGCATGATCTCACTTATATTTTGAATCTATAATAGTCAAATTCAGCGAAGCAGAGAATAGATTGCTCGTTGCCCAGAGATTAGGGGGAGTGGAAATAAGGAGGTATTGATCAGTGGATATAAAGTTTCTGTTATGAAGGATGGATAAATTCTGGGTGGATAAATTCAACCATGTGACTACAGTTAATAAATATACCGTATTTAATATCTGAAATATAGAGAAGTGGGTAGATCTTAAGTGATCTTAACACACACAGAGAAAGGTATGTATGTATATAAAATTCTTATAAACCCTGAAATCACAAGGATTAATTCAGATTCTGATTATTTTTTGTTTTGTCACTGCCTAGTATATGGTAGGATAGGTGTTTAGGAAATGCCGTTTGAGCAAGTCACATTAGGGACTCTCCATTCTAGCATCTTGTTACTTAGGAATTCCAAATATTGATAACATGACTTGAGGAGATAAGAATCAATGAAAAGAATGTAGCAGATGAAGACATAATAATTCTGCCCAGTTTTCAAACTTTCTCTCTAATGCACTTTTAAGTACTTAACTTCTGGTTACTGAACTATTTCTCTTTCTATTCTCTGGACAGTGATAGAAAAATTTTGTTAACTGCATGCACTTCAGGTTTTTGGTATACTATGTAAGGGTGATATGTTCTTTTTTGTAACTCTTTTTTATCAAATAGATCTCAAAAAATTCTATTTATATTCTGACTTCAATTAATTTTTCATACTTTTTCATTCATTCTGATTAAAATTTTTGTTAAACTGCTCAATACCATGTTATAAGCATTCCTAGGGTAATAAACCAAAGTATTTAATTTCATCTATTATGTGCTGCTTCTTATTTGTTTCTTGTTTTGAGGATTACCTTAACTTCCAAACTCTGTAGACACATTTATTAATACTGGAGAATTTGAATAGTAGTGTCATTTTATGTCATACTTAAACATGAAGGACAGAAAATATACAACATGTGCGGAATCTATTATTTACTGATGAACACTTAATCTCATAAGTCATGTCATTAATTATCATGCATTGCCCATTAATTTAATTTATAGAGCTCTCTCAAACCTGTCACTCAAATACCATTAATGTGACCTGAGCTACTAGGAGGAATTCACTAGGCTTTATGGTTCAGAACAATACTGAAGCTTTCAATTCTTTTATCCTTTTTTTGTAGACTTGGGGAGAATATTAGAGAGTGAGGGATTTGCAGTTTACTAGGAGGGATCTGAACCAAGTGACACAAGGCAAGTTATTCTCTTGTGATTTGAAGAAACAAAGTATATTTTATTCACTAGTCCCTTATCCCTATGTGTTGACATTATGGGATTATAGTATTTAAGATAGAATGATGGTATTGTAAAGTATTTTGATAAGCCCTTTCTCTTGGGTTTACCCCCTGAGAAGGAATACATATTTTGCCATGTTTTCCCAGCATGTTTTAAAAAATATAAGGCAAGTATAAGTCTGAATTCAAAAGGCATGTTAACTAAAATGCCAATCAGTAGTTGTCCTGCCAAATATCTTGCTAGAATTCTCAGGGCTAAGATTTGTGCTTTAATGGGGATTAGCAGAAATAGGCCTATGGAGTATTATATTATTTATCCTATTATTATTCTACAAGACTTGCTTTATTGGTAACACTATTATATTCCTCTTTAATTCTCATCCAGCTCTTTAATGATCTCAGTTCCTCATTTTTGTTAATGAAGGGCAACAGGCAGGAAAATGAATTCCCCATAATCCTTTACTGTAGCCTCTGGTGAATTGACTTTCCCTGTATTCATTGAAATGTGTTATCTCGTTTATCTAGAAATGTCAATGACTTTTAGAAGGGACTGCATCTGAATGTGACTTGGATAAACATGATCTAATAACTCAAAGTAAATGTCTTTCCCTTTGCCCTATGGGTATAATTTGTTAATATTAAATGACCTTATGTTTTGAGAACATTAAAGTGGAAGAAAACAGATGCTACATGGAACATTTAAGAGCATAGATAAAGTAAAGCTAATAACAACAAATATATTATTTTGCTTTCAGAAGAAGGTCAGGGACCAAAAACATTGTGTGTGTGTGTGTGTGTGTGTGTGTGTGTGTGTGTGTGTGTGTGTAGGAGGAGACGGAGGAGTGTGTGTGTGTGTGTTGTGTGTGTGTAGGAGGAGGAGGAAGAGGAGTGTGTGCGTGTGTGTTGTGTGTGTGTAGGAGGAGGAGGAGTGTGTGTGTGTGTGTGTGTGTGTGTGTGTTTGTGTGTGTGTGCACGCGCGTGTATGGAGCAAACATTAGCTTTGAAGGTACTATGTGCCAGGCACTATTCCTATATAGAATGTAGTTATATTAAGTCATATCACTTTCATAAGCACCCCTTGAGGAAGTGTAGTTATAAGAAGCAAATCCTTAAAGAAAATGTAGACTTAGTTGTGGAGGCAGTGTGCGGGACAGGAAACTCTTAGTCCTTTGTACGTATGGGGGACCTAAAGCCTTTGCTATTATCTCTCAGAATCTAGAACAGATTAACACAAAGAAGAGTAAGGTACTTGGTGGAAACCTGATGATGACTAAACATAAACATGTTAGAATTTGTTGCTCACATCATTCTGCCTTGTTAATAATACAATGTGAGGCAGAGAAATTCTAGTTCCTGGTCACCAAACCTCAGTGCTATTGGGAAAAATTATGCAATTATTTTATCTCTGTTGCTTGAATAATTTTTTTGCATTTAATCTTAGGTCGCTGAAGACAAGATACACAATTTGTGCAATTTGCAGAAATGAAGAGACAGTTCTTTATTGTCAGTTTTCCCACTAGATATTGCCCAAGAATGGGGTTCAACTACTTTGACAAATGTCAGTGTTAGCTGTAGGTTGAAATAAAATTTAGTTACAGATAGGAGTTCTTTAAGAAAGTTTACTTGAGAGATGTGGAAGGAAATCAGCATCATTAGGGTACCCAATAGCGAGATGACTAGGGAGCACAGGTGTGGATGATAATGTTTAAATACAAGAAGTATATTTTCCCTTCTTTAGTCATCAGGGCTAGCCATAAGCATATAGTGTTGAAGCTACAGATCACCTCATTAGATCAGGTGTACCTCATCATTCTTGGAGTTCCACAGAGAAAAATATGATTACTAGTGCACACTAACAGCATATACAGGATAATAGAGCTTGGCTCAAGTGTATCGTCAAAGGCAAAAATCAAATAAGTAAATAAATTGATTTCAATAAGACCATTAGTATAGGGATAGCACCCCAGATTTAGATATCATAATGTCTCAGCAGAGTGGATTTACTTTAGGTTTTGTGGAGAGGAGTCAAGAAGGTACAGGTTTAGAGTTGGGATTGCTTTGTAAAAAGAGGAAGTCCTAGTCAGCTGCACAGGAAATGTTTAGCTCTGTGTTCAGTTAGTTTCATGGGACAAACAGTTCTAATCTCAGTTAATCGTTTATTAAACAAATAACAGGGAGAGTGATGATCTGTATCTGACCTTGTCAATGGGTTCAGACAGAAGGGAAAAGGTCTGTGTTTGTCCTGTCACAGGCAAACAAGGGAGTCATTGTGAGTATTATGGATGTCATGAGAAAGAGTGGACAGTGAGTCTTATCTAAGTCATATGATGAAAGGTGGTTGGTTCTTTGCACGGCCATTTCCCAAATCACAAAATGGTGGTGATAGAGGGCATTGGAACACAAAACGGGTATGTTTCTTGGTTCTTTGCACTACCATTTCCCAAAACACAAAATGGTAGTGATAGAGGGGGTTGAAACACAAAACAGGTATATTTCTTAACTGTCACTGTTTTGGGACAGGGCTGTGGTAAAGTTCAATATTGTCAGTGTTTCTAAACTTAGGGCTATGAAATAGGGCCAAGAGCCACTAACCCAGGTGATTCTGGAAGTTTTTACCATTAGACTTTTAGTAGTATCTATCATGTCATTATGATAAGGGAAATAGAGATGGGAGAATTTTTTATATAACTAGGAATCTATACCCCTGGGTCTTTAAAAGTTGTTTACATTGGATCTCTCTCTCTCTCTCTCTCTCTCTCTCTCTCTCTCTCTCTATCCCTCCCTTCTTACCTCCCTCCCCCCATTTCCTCAATGTGAAGATTCTTCTACTCCAAAGATGAAGTTTTCATGTAACATGGGATGTCAGGGCAACTTTCCAAAATTATGGGAGAAAGTCATTCTTCTGCTCTTTACTGAGTACCATTGTTCATCTGTTCTGAGATCAAGGCCATTATCAGGACAAAAATGAGCACAAATAACAATAACCAGAGGTCGTCATTAAGGAAAAATGTCAAACTTACTGATTTGGGAGCAGTCTGCCTAAAGATGACTTATGCAAAAAGAATCCCCAAACTAAATTGATAATCAGTCCACTAAGGTGCTGTGTTATCAGAAGTGTCAAATACATAATTATTGAATGAATGAATGAATGAATGAATGAATGAAAAAGTGGATGCCAAGAAACTAGCTGGTCTCCAAAGAATTCAGTCTGTAAACTGAGTCCAATGATGTTCTTTAGTCTTTTCACTCACCTAACAAATCTTTACCTTAGACAATTCACAAAGTGAAGTAGGATATATCAATATATCTTGGGAATGTTTTTCTTTTATTTCTACTTTCTACATGTGAATATTTTGCCGTAGTCCTCTTTTTTCTTCTATCTCATATAACTTTTGTTGTTGTTGTTGTTATTGCTGCCATTTTATGATCACAGGAGGTCTTCCATGTCCCCGTGCATTAAAATAGCCCTGAAGTTTCTCTTAATTCCATTTTTGTAATTCGGTCTATGAGTTTCCATTTTCTGGAGGAATATATTAAGTTCAATAGGATCACCAAGTACTAAACAATTATTGGGCTATCTGTTCAATATATTAATGAATTCAGTGTGTAGATTTTTGTCTCTGGCACAATGTCTGATATATTTATAATTAATACAAATTAAATCAGACCTGTGGCTTTCATCACAACATCAGTTTCCTCTATTATTTTCATTCTGCATATACATTAATTTAAAGAACACAATAAACAACAACTAGAATAAATTAAAAGACTAGTTGTAAACATTTACCAATATACATTACAGGTACCAAAGTAGCTGGTGAACTTCAGTCACTAAATAAAATGATTGATACAATATACAGATATGACTACTATTGACTTCTGTTTATGTAAAATTTCACTTATATTATAATTTATAATAAATTACGTCTCATGGTGAATGATCTTCACATCTCATTATAGGAAATAAAAAAAAATCTATGATGTCAAAAATGACTATATTTGTGTCATTTGACTCTTGATGAACGTGAAGTAAACTCTTGTTAACATTTTTCTTCATGGTTTTCAAACACAGTTTATAAGTTCAGTATAGTTGCAAGAAAATATTTGCTAACAGTCAAAATTAATTATAAACAGGAGAATGGAGTTTCCTTTGTGGATAATTTTCTATATTATCTAACAGCAATCAAATAAAATTGCTCATTAATTGTACATTAGCAAATTATCCCAGAGTTTGGTAATTTCTTTTTGACAGATTCAGCCACATTTCCCATAAGATGAAAGAAAATGTAAGTCAACAATGAGATAATGCCAGTTGGGTTCCCATAAATTTCTTCTCAATCAACACTTTCTTACATACTTCAGTAGCTCTATCTCATCTTCAGCATTAAAGAGCAACTGTAGAAAAATAAATGTGTTGTGTTTCACTGTATGCTTGGCTTATAAAAATAAATTCTCACTTATGAGAGAGCTTTTTTTCTGTCATCTGCATAGAAAGGGGTAAGTGATCAAAATATTGAGCAGGAAATACATGGATAAAAAGTACTAATGAATGCCAGGTGTTTTATGAGATTCATTTTTTCTTAAATTATGCAAGTGTCAATAGACTGCCTATAAAAAAATGCTTTCAGTAACTTAACTATTCTGCTCAGCATGGAAATAACACACTAACCAATTATCTATAATGACTAGCCCACTGGGACAGAAAGATTTATAGACAGGAGAAGCCAGTCTAACAAAAGAATAAATTTGATCTGCCTGAGTTGGACTTAGTACTGCTTTTAGTGTCTTTAGTCTAATTTTTGCAAGTGGGATATGTATGTATGTATGTATGTATGTATGTATCTATCTATCATCTGTTGCTTTTCTATTGTGTGTTAAATCTTCTTTGTTCTTTCTGAGACATGCATTTCCTTATTATTTAACACTTAGCAACTGCTTTAAATGTGATAAGCAGTGTATAGAATAAAACAAATATAGGACATGAAACATGGGAAAAAAACCCAGCACCTATATTAGTGAATATAAACATTTATTAGGTGTCACCAGAATACTTCTAAAAGGAAAAAGAATTCTGCATGAAATGTTGAGTAAGAATTGATAACTGGCTTCTATTATTTAAGACAATTGAAGCAGGGAATATAATGGGGAGCCATGAGATGTTTTTCCATTTCATTATTGTCTGAATGTTTTGTAAAAAACAGATGTCTAATATCGTTCCAATTGTTAGTGTGAACTTTACATTTTTATGTTTAAGGGTTCTCCATTAGTAATTTATAAATACCATCAGCCATAAATTATGTATTTAATTTACTCAATAGAAAAAAACCCATTAAGTAACAGTTTACAATAATGCAATTTGGCTAATAAGCTATCTCCTTATTACTCATACCCATTGCCAACTTATCAAAATTCTGTAAAGTTTAGGGAAAAAAATGCAATGCAATTCACAATAAAACCATGCTGAGAGTAAGTTTGCTTTTATTAATAATTTAGAAATCAATTGTCATAAAATTAAAAATAAAATAATTTAAGGAGACTTTGAACTTAAAAATGTTGGCTAAAAGGAAGACTTTTTAAACATTTGACATTATAATGAATATATATTTTCCTCATATAACTAATGTGAATGAAAACTTTCATATATTAATTAGCTAATATTTACAAGTTTAGAATACATTTATTTGTGCACGTTCCAAATATAGCTCACCCTAAAATGAATAAAGCATTACTAAACAAGCCCGTAAGTTATTTAAATCACCAATAGATGGCAGTATGAGTTTACATTTGAAACTGCTTTAAGGCATTTGGCCCTCTTCTAATACTGCATTGAAATCAATATTGACTTAAAATTGTTATATTTAACTTTAATCAGCAACATTCATCAAAGTTAAGTGTATATATATATATATATATATATGCACATATGTTTGTATATATGTATATAAGTCCACACACATGCATATATATATATATATATATATATATATATATATATATATATATATCAATATACATATTTTTATGTTATATGTTGTATTAGATACCTGTTTTCAGTATAACAAATTACTCAGAACTTAGGAGCAAATATTTATTATTTCACATAGTTTCTGAGAGCAATCCAAGTATGGCATAGCTGGCTGATTCCAGCTCAGCATTTATCATGAGTTGCTTTCAAGTTGTCAGTCAGGGGTGTAGTGACCAGAAGGGGCCTGGCAATCACTCAACTCATTTAGAGAGCTGATTGGATGAAGCTTCAGTTCCTTGCTGTGTCCTCCATAATGCTGTTCATATGACATGAATGTTGGCCTTTCCAGAGTGAGTGAAGAAAGAGAGAATTAGAACACAAGCAAGCAAGAGGGCCCAAAAGAGAGCTCCCTTGCGTCTTTATACCTCCCTTCAGAAGTGGCATATTCTCACTTCCACTAAATCTATCAGTCACATAGACCTAGCCTCATATAATTTGAGAGAAGACTGCACCAGGGGGTGTCAATACCAGTTGGAATGGAGAGATGTATTTTGGGGGCTGGGTATATATTTATATAGAGCCTCTTCATAATTTTATTATTCTTACATCAAGTTCAATATTTCTATTTCTGTAATTGCAAAACCTTGTTTTCTATCTTTCTACTCAGTAGATTTCCTTTCACCTCCTGTCATCCTTCCTTCTTCTTGACACCTGTGTGACCAAACAAAAGTGAAATGCACGCATATGCATAAATGTGTTTTAGAAAACCTGCTTTCTTGATTGGGATATTATTAAAACTTTTGGAAATAGAACATCAGAGAAAATAGTGTTTATTATTCCCTAATAAAATAATATCTTCTGATCACAGAAGGCAACATCTAGACTAATAGTCTTTCTGGATTTCTAATTTACCATTGGTCAATCCATGACAACTTTCATTTGCTAGGGAATGAAATAAGTTTTTTTAATAGAGAACAAGCAACTGTTACACATAAAATGAATACATTAGGGTAAGGAGTGTAGGAACAGAGATATAAAACTTTTAAATAGTCAATTCTATATTAAAACAGTTTTAATAATGTTTTAAAAACAAAATTATGGTGTTAATTGGATAGTAGTCAGATGGTGGTAATAAACAAAGAGTGTAAGAAGGAGAGGAAGAAAGAGAGTGCTTAACTAAAAAAAATAATTGAATTTTAAAGTGCTTTCTGGTTTATAGGTTATCTCCATCAGGGTTCAGTTGAGGAACCAAACCACTGTGAAACAGAAAGATTTTAACCTCAAAGTTGGTGCATACAAATTCACTGCAGTTTGTTAGGGAGAGTCTTAGTCTGCATCTCCTTAGATGGACTCTCAGAGTCCTTTAAAACTAACCAATAAAGGAGCTTCTACTTGAGACATAATTAAGAAGGTACCAGAGAGCTACCATGGAAAATTCCAAGTTAAAAAAAAATTTGCTGAATTTGTGATTTATCAACATAAAATATGAGATTACTGCAGCTGTCAATACAATTGTCTCTAAACACCTGTGCAGCTAGAGATTGGACTGTTCAGTGATACTGTAGAAAATTCCCATATCCTTATAATCTAGCAAACAGAAAATATCCAAAAATAGACTTCTATTTTATTTGCACATTTCACACCTCATGTGAATGCATGAAAATGACATTTCCTAATGCATATTAAGAACCCTATCTATAAGAATATCTGAGAAATGTAATTTCATTTTCCAGAACTTGTGGACCCTAAGAGGTGTCAAGCATGGATATTAATTAGCAACAGACCATATGCAATCTGGAAAGTATTTATTTCAAGTAAATGATGTTTTATCTACAGCCTTTCTCTTTCTCCTGCATAATTTCTTTTCTCTGTATTGTTCTAGTGTTTGGTAAAACATACTCCATGTTTTTGTTACCATCCTTTTGTAGTAGTATGCTCAATAAAAATAGATTTTAGTATCTTCTGTTGAAAAATAATAATCTTCCTCCTTGAAGAATTATTAGCTTGCTAAAATTGGTATTGTTTAAAAATCAAATGAATCTTCCATGCATGCCCAGGACAAAGCTGGGCTCTCTGGAAAATATTCTCTCTTTAAGAATACTTACACTTGAAAATATATAAGAAAAAAATAATTAACATATATCAGTTATTGAACACTTGTGGTGAAATTATGGTCATTAATCATTGTAATAACCATATAAAATAAATATTATTATTACCATTATAAAAGTATTATTACCGTTTTACAGATGAGGACACAAAAGTATATAAATTTTAAACAACTTGCCTAAGTTTATATGGTAACCAAACTGAAGATTCACTGTCACAATCCTGTTTTCATTCTAGGGTGTAATGATCATCACTGTATGTTCTACCTGAATACTTCCTCTCAAATTGGTACATTTAAATTCATCCACATGTATTAACTATAGTTCCTATTTCATATGAAATCTGGAACTTTGTTCTAAACTGAAACTACCTAATGTGACTAAACTTTCCTTGTTTCAAGGAGTGAGAAATGAAAAGGGAAGTGAGGAGAGGGAGGGATGAAAACCACAGGATTTTGTTTATTTTTAATCTCAACAATTTACTTTTAAGTTTTCTTACTAATTTAATACTTTTAAAACCTTGATTATTTTCTCCCAAACTATGTAGAGAATCATTAGTAAGTTGGTCATTGGTTTTGGATGCATTGTAACACACAACAACTTAATTAATTTGTGACATGAATGCTTTGTTTTCCTATTGAATACTAAGTACAAGGGAAAATAGTTCAGGATCGGTATATCCATCCTTCTCTTCCATTTTTAACATAAGATTGTTTCCCCTCACAGTTGTGATCTGGCTTCTCCCCTACTGGTCATCGCGTCTGTCCTCCAGGCAGGTAGCCAGCAAAAGGGCAAAAGATTAAGAGCAGAGCATAGGAGGTAGAGAAGTCAGCTGAACCTGTCCTCTTTTAAATAGCTAATCCAAAAATCTGACCCGGAAACTTTTTCTCATATTTCATTCACCAGGACCATATGTCACGGCTACATGTTACATGAGAAAAATACGATCAGTGAGGAAACACTTAAGGAACTTATAAATGAATGTTACTGAGTTTGGAATAGAAGATTTTGAGTAAATTAATAACAGAAATGACTATCCTAAAATGTTAAGTACCTAGCTTTCTAGGACCTTGGAAAACCAAGTATTTTAATTGAGTTTGTTTCTGCTCTGTAAATATTAAGGTTCTTATAATCAGGAAAAAGGGAGAATGGATTTTTGGAAGGCTAATGGCACTGTCTGTAAACTCTTATAGAATTGCGATGATCCCAAAGTGTTTTTATTGACTAATACTCTATTTGATAGGGTTAAAAAAATCAAGCACTATTAAAAATCCCAAATGCTCCTTCCAAATTCTCATTCTGATAGATGTTTTTTTTTAAATATGTATAGTTCATATTGTACTATGCTAACCCTTTGTCCATACTTTCTCTCTTCAAATAGAGGGAACATTTTTTAATATAAGTAAACATTTATAAATATATTTTTAATATAAAAATATTTTTAAAAATAAATATTTTTATTTTTTTTAATTTTTTTTAACGTTTATTTATTTTTGAGACAGAGAGAGACAGAGCATGAAGGGGGGAGGGTCAGAGAGAGAGAGGGAGAGACAGAATCTGAAACAGGCTCCAGTCTCTGAGCTGTCAGCACAGAGCAGGACCGGGGCTCAAACTCACGGACCGCGAGATCATGACCTGAGCCAAAATTGGCCGCCTAACCGACTGAGCCACCCAGGCACCACCAAAAATAAATATTTTTAAAGGAAACAGTTGAGCATTGGGAGTTCCATCATGGTACAATTTTCAATATTCACTGTCACTAGAAGATGGGACCACATTGACAAGTGCATTTGTCATTAAAACCTCATACCCAGAAATCAGATCCCTCACTGCTGCACATGTTTTATTGTCCAGAACAAGTCACATAGTCATGCTGAACATCAAAGAGGATACAAAAACAGATGTGGCCCTATCATAATGCATCATATATGCACCTGTTTTTTTTAAAGCTACTGTGCTAGAAACTTCATGAGTGTATATAAACTAACTTTATTACAAAGTTGGAAAGTGGAGAATGCTACGAAAGGATTACAGAAGAGAGTATTGAGCAATTAGTAATTTCCTCATTAATAATCATACAATAAAAACTTGATGTATAAAATGAACCTTGTGAATCTACCAATGCTGTCTAAGTACTTTGTACAAAAGAAGTAAATAAAGTTCTCAGTACAAGGATAGAGTAAAAGGCTTCATAAACAAAACTTTATTCATTAGTTTACAAATATTATTGAAAACTTTATGTTTTAAGAACTGCATGATTGCCATTGGATTGGTGTTGGTGGTAGAGTCAAACATAGAGAAGCAAAACCTCTGGTCTCATGGAAATTGCAGCCAACTGGGGGTAGAGTGTGGCAATATCATGACATTGGAGATGAAATTGATCAGCCATGCTTTGATAGTGAAAATAAAAGAAAAATCTAGATCTTATTTGAATAAGGTCACCAATTCCTGGGTGAGGAAACTTTTAAAATTTATATCATGACTCTTATGTATCATTTATATTTTAGTATATATGTATACTCAGTTCTCATTTCGTAGTGCTTCAAAGAAAAGTCTCAAGATGCTACATAAAGGTTGAGGTTAAAGAACCCTACTAGGTGTTATTTGTAATGTCCTAGTGGATTATTCATGGTTGTTATGACCTAAATGGGCAGAATTATGGAAGAAAGACACCACAAGTTGATTTTAAAGCTTATATATAGAGATGTATTATATATTACTTGCACATAGACATGCATGTTTGTGAGGACATTAGGACTAGTGAGGAAACATTTAAATGATTTATAAAGGGGTTTTAATTAGTTCAGAAAAGGACATGGTTTTGAATAAATCAATAGCAAAAAATATTCTTTTTGTTAAAGTTTATTTATTTTGAAAGGGAGAGAGAATGAGAGAGTGATCGTGAGTGGGGGAGGGGCAGAGAGCGGGAGAGACAGAATTTGAAGCAGGCTCAGGGCCATCAGCTCAGAGCCTGATGTTGGGCTGGAACTCACGAATTGTGAGATCATGACCTGAGCTGAGATTAAAGGTCGGACATTCAACCGACCGAGCTACCCAGGCACACCAAAACAGAAACAATATTCTTAAAGTTATTAGGAACTATCTCCTTCATTTATATTTAACAAGGAATAAGAAATGGTCTTAATATTAGAGATTAATAACAACAGAGACAATATCCCAAGGGAAAAAATATCTGTCTTAGCAATAGAGATTTATACCCCAAGAAAAAAATACTGGCAGAACTTGGCTAAAGAATAGAATAGGACATACTATTGAGGTGTATATTGTAATTAGCAATGATAGGGCTATGCAAAATAAACCTATCTGATAAACTAAGTATTGACATGATGTGATTATGTCCAAAGAATATACACATTTAAAAAAAATACATGAGCTTAAGGAAGGAGGGTTAGTGGAAAACATTTGGATTAAGATTCAAATAAGAAAAGAAGAAAATGAGAGAGAACACACAAAAATGTTAATATTTAAATATACAGAGAGTAACTAGATACAAAATCATCTAATAATTTTTCTATTGTCCATTAAATTGTTTCAAAGGTGGAATAAATCATCACCAGTTAGTGATGATTTGTAAATAGTCTAAAATTTAAGTATGCAAGAAGTAGATGAGTCAAATAGTTACTGATTTATCTTAATTTTTATCAATAGAGGGATCAAAAGTGAATAAAGAATTAAGTGGGGATAGAAATGATAATGTTTAGAAATTTAGAATGTCATTCTAGGTTGTCAAACTTAACAAAAGAAAATAATACTAAACATTGTTCAACCATATGCCCAAGATTTAAGATTTGAGGAAGTTCACTAATATGAAGGAAGCATTACTCATCTGTAATTGGGTAATTAAGTAGCTTTAAGTAAAGGTTAAGAGGAATATTTCATTTCATTAGAAGTTAGAATATTTAGGCTGCTATAATTTTCTAGATTTAAACAGGTTCCTGAAAAGTAATGGACTAGATTTGTTTTTATTTTAATTTTTAAATTTTTTTTTATTTTTCTAAAGTTTATTTATTTTGAGAGAGACAGAGACAGAGTGAGTGGGGGAGGGGCAGGAGAGGGAGAGAGAGAGAATCCCGAGCAGACTCCGTGCTGTCAGTGCACAGCTCAATGTCGGGCTTGAACTCATGAAACCATGAGATCATGGCCCGAGCCAAGATCAAGAGTCGGACAGTTAACCAACTGAGCCACCCAGGTGCCCTAGATATGTTGTTTTTTTTTTTTTTAAGTTGAATGAGAATTGGTAGAAGAAATGTGTACAAAGATTATAATTTGGTATGGGAATTGAACTAGATGACCTCAGATTATTTTTATAACTAAATTTTTTAAGAAAGAATGTGGCCCATGTCCTATATTACTTAAGAAATTAAAATATATTTGTGAAGGACAGAAAAATATAATAATTGCCAGAAACATTTTCCCTAAATCTATTATGAACCACTGATTTTAAGTAATGAAATCACATTTTAAAATTTAAAGGCAATGTTTTCAAATTTTTTACATTTTCCCAAAAAACCACATCGTCCGCTAATCTCTTCTATTACAGTCGACCTTCGAACAGTGCAAGGGTTAGGGGCACACCCCCCACCCCCACCCCGTGTAGTTGAAAATCTGTGTATAACCTTTGACTTCTCCAAAACTTTACTCATAGACTGTTGACTGGAATCCTTAACAACAAACAGTACATTAACACATATTTTATATGTTATATGTACTAGGTACTGCATTTCTATAATAAAGTAAGCTAGAGAAAAGAAAATGTTATTAAAATCATAACAAAGAGAAAATATGCTTACAGTACTATATTTATTGAAAAAAAAAGTCCATGTGTAAATGGACCCATGCAACTCCAACCCGTGTTGTTCAAGGGACAATTGTACTACCCAGTTTTCACAATCTTTCTCAGTTGCACTTGACACAATGCAATAATCTTCCACATTTTAGCCAGAGTATATAACTCTATACTTTACTCAAACTCTTGTCACCACCTTGACTAAAAACTGTCAGTAACCTCCCATTGTATTTGATATACAAGTATATTTTTACAAGCATTTTTACAAAATCCTAAGTTGTATGTCTCTGCCTAGCTTCTGTCATTTCTCTTTTACTTGCTAGAATCAAGTCACATTGGCCTACTTTCAGCTTCCTATGTGAAATAAGCTCTTTTCTGTGGCTGAGGCACTTTCCTCTACCTTGGAAACCACTCCTCATCTATTCTCTCACAAATCTTTATCCTACAAATGTCGTGAAGAGGTACTCTATGAAATGCAATCTAAATCATTTGCTTCTGGTATTGTCTCTTACAAATTCACTCTCCCTTTGGAAACATTTTACATTTTAAATGTATTGTTTTTATATTATTATTTGTTTGATCAAAGAATGTATATAATGGAGACTTTGGTATCACAAGTTGTATCACAGTACTTCTATTCAATAACTCAGGTTGTGGCAGGACAAGAGTTTCAGCTGTGACAGAGCTGACTAGCGTTTATAGAAATAAATAAACTATGGACAAAATTTTAAAAAGTACTCCTTGAAGACACTTGAGGGTACACAAAAACTTTCAGAAACTGGAGTGAACTTACCCTTTAAGTTAGGGGCGCATACTGTGGTATTAGGCAGGTGGACAGCACTCCCCTCCAGAGCACATTCCAATCCACAAGTGGTGAACAGAATTCAAGTGGAAGGCCTCAGCCACACTGGAGAAGGGGTCCGAAGAGGTTTGGGACAGACAGTATACATGGAAATTAAGGACATCTGAAGAGGAGGGAGAAACAGGACAGTAATCCAAAAGCTGTGTATAAACTCATCTCAAATCATAATTGAACAGTGAACTAACTGTGCCTGAGGATGAGATTTAAAGGAGTCCAGGGGAGAAACAATAAATGGAATGCTGAAAGGGAAGAGTTGCTATTTCTATGCAGAGAAGACACTATTTAGAGTTTGGTTCCCACACTAAGTTACAGGGGATTGATACAGAAGTTGCGTCTTCAGACAACCAGCAGGGCCAAACCTGGAGAGTCAAAGATTAAGGAGTTCAACCTGGGGTTAATGACACAGATGAAATAGACTCATCAAAACAAAGTTCATAAGTTCAAGGTTATCCATCAATAAATTAATTATTTGCTATAATAAAATTCAACACTCACATGAAGAATCTAACAGAAATTGATTTTTTTAAGTTGATTTGTTTGAGAGAGAGACAGAGCACACAAGCAGGGGAGGGGCAGAGAGAGAGGGAAAGAGAGAAAGGGGGGGGGGAGAGAGAGAGAGAGAGAGAGAGAGAGAGTCCTAAGCAGGCTCTGCGCTGATGGGCCTCAACATGGAGTTTGAACTCGTGAACCATGAGATCATGACCTGAGTGGAAATCAAGAGTCGTTTGCTCAGCCAACTGAGCCACGTAGGCACCCCTAACAGAAACCATTTTTATAATGCATCTTCCATAATGTCTAGATTTGTATTTACTGGAAGTTCTAGAATAAGTAAACTAATCTACAATGATAGAAATTAGTGCAATGGTTTCTTGAGTGAGGGGGATTATTAACTAGAAAATAGAATAAGAGAATTTGTGATCATGATAATGTTCTTTATATTAATTTGGATGTTGGTTACATGGGTATATTCATTTATCAAAATTTATCAAGCATTACAGTTAAAATCTATGAATTCACTTTATGTAAATGATACCTAAAATGAATAAATTAATGAATGAAAGTATTTCCCCTGGCTTATAAATAATATGTAAAAAGAGTTTTATATATTCATTGCTCATTAATTAGAAAAAAATAGCTAAAATCATAATTCATATAACAATAGCCAAGATTTCTTTGGTTTGTGCTTTATCCCCTAATGTTATATGCACATAGGTCTCTAATAACCCTAAATCCTAGTTTAACAATCTTTCTTTTGCCTTCTAATTTAGAGCAATATGATCTCTGTCTTCACCCTTTGATTTGAGTGTAAGTAGCATGAAGATGTGGCAATAAATATATTATGGATTGGTAATTCAGTGATTCTCACTCATAATACATTCTGGATCACTGAACTACTAGGCTTCAATTTCACAATAAACTGCCTTCTGCTCTCTGCTTCATTTCTCACTCTTCAGGCCCTACCTCATATACAGCAATAATAGAAATAAAATCTATTACAGAATGACACATATATAGAATATACAGAGTACATGATATATGTTATTTTCAAAGAGGAATCCTCTAGAGTTAAAATCCTGCAGTTTAAAAAGGAGAATAAAAAATATACAATTCTCTCCTCATAAAAGAAGCAGGAAGATGTTTGCTCAGATCTAAGTAAGGACGCTTCAAAATAAACCATGCACTTTAGATTTACATATTTTACTTTGATTTGGGAACTTTAGGGCTTGAGTTTGAAGTCCAAAGAGAAATTCAAGAAGTAAATCACATAATGGAACTTACCTGTATTTTTCTTTAAGTTGAATTTATCTCTTTAATTGTACATCATAGTTTAATGCCAATACCTAATCTATATGTAGACTACTTTGATAATTTAGTTTTAATACAAAAAGCTATAAAGAATAATAAATTATTTCATCATCCTGTTTGTCTCACAAATGAAATAATGTTTACAGTGCTTTTGGTAAAAGTACACTGGAGTACGTGTATTTATAAATCTTTATCTTGACATGAATCTATTGGGATAAAACTCCAAGACAAGCATGAATGTTTTAATTTCTTAACATCCTTCTTCTCTAGAATCAAGATGCATTTAGAAGTTTTTGGTTTCACAAGATTTTCTTCTTGGTTTTGTAGATTAAAGAACTTTATAGATTTCTTTTAAACCTATTTTTTAAAGTTTATTTATTTTGAGGGGGGAGGGGCAGAGAGAGAGAGAGAGAGAGAGAGAGAGAGAGAGAGAGAGAGAATCCCAAGCAGGCTCTATGCTGTCAGCACAAAGCGGGGCTCCATCTCACAAACCATGAGATCGTGTCCTGAGCTGAAAACCAAGAGTTGGATGCTTAACCAACTGAGCCAGCCAGGTGCCCCAAGAACTTTTAGGTTAAAGATGATTTATAGCAAAGCCTTAATTTTATAAGAAAGTGGACATTATTCCAGAGTGGTGAAGTAAACTGCCAGCTCACAGCTAAATAGTAAAATAGAGTTCAAACAGTACATTCCAATAATATACATCTTAGACTCTGAACATTTAAGCATTTTCTTGTGTTATTCTCTATGCTTCAGGTTTTGCCTTTCATATGATATGCTCTGAGCAAATCCAAGCCTCAGCATAAATCTAGAACTAATTCACTTATGTGAGTTAACATTCTGACCTGGAACACATCTTCTCAGATGAAAGAGGGGAATGATTGGCCATGGTTTATGCTGCACAAAATTTAAATAGAGATGCATCTAGAAATATTTCCTTAGAGTCAGTAAAGCTATTATAATATTATTTGTTTAAAGATTCTTTTCAAATAAGAAACCTTTTTTATTTTAATCTCTCTATGCAGACCTAAAGCTATTGCCAGAGACACAGAGCTTTCAAATTACAGACTTTAGTGTTTTTAAATACACTTAGCATAGGATTTCTAAAATATTATTCAAATCACCATCACTTCATTCCCATAATACTATTCTCTGACTTTTTATCTTTTAGTTATGATTAGATAATTCTCCTATATGAAAAATATGTTCAGATTGAACATATATATATATGGAATGAATTTGTATTTGAAACAAAATTGAACTCATTTTTTTTCTGTATCTTTACCAGTAAAGTGGAGATGTTTGGGGACAATATTTCTGTGTCCCTTTTAAATTTAAATTTCTTGAGATACTCTGCATGCATTTATTCTTTGAGAGTTAAGAATCAGGCCTTAGTCTGTAAGCCAGTGGACCTTCATAATTCAGTCATAATCATCAGTGTTTTCCCTAGGCTATCCAGCATGACAAATGTTTATTGCCATTAGATATGACAGTATTTTCAAGTTCAAGAAAGCAAAATATGAAGAATTTTAGATTTTTCTTTTGAGAAAATGTAAGGAAAGGAATTGAAAAAGCTGTGGAACCTTATTTTTTATATGATTTTTTTTGAGTTAAGAAATTAGTGCTTTTTTCTTCATATAGTTTTTAAAACCATATTTTTACAGAAATGTAGCCACTGCTCTATGTATTTTGTCATTCATATTATGACTTCTTTTCAACATTTTTTATTTCATTAAAAAACATGCTAGTAGCCACAAACCCTTCACGGAAATGTGATGGTTAATTTTATGTATCAACTAGGGTAATGGTGCCTGAATATTTGGCTGAGAATTACTCTGGATGTTTCTGTGAATGAATTTTAGATGGGATTAGCATTTACACTGATGGACTTTGAGTAAAGCAGCCCTCCATATGTGGGTCATCCTCATCCCGTAGGTTGAAAGCCTTAATAGACATTATGACTGATCTTCCCAGAGTAAGAAGGAATTCTGTTAAACTTCGGTCTGTGTAACTCTTTCCTGGGTCTCTAGCCTGCTGGCCTATCCTGAAAATTTTGGATTTCCCAAGCCTCCATAATCATAGGACTCATTTCTTCTCTCTCTCGAAAGATACATACACACAATCTTTAAATAATAATGTTGAATGAGACTTAATGGGGATGTGGAGATTACTAGCAAGATATATTTTGAAAAATATGAAAAATTAATATTATATACTATATATATTCTATATGATATATATAAAACATACATGTATTTTATGCATATATATAATCAGTTGTTTCTGTTTTTATGAAGAATTCTTACAGAAAGTATTGTCAATTTCACAGTCATTGAAAAAAATGGATTTACTGTTATTAACCCTTTCCTTAAAGCCAGGTTTCCCAATCTTCGTACTTTTAATAAGATGAGTAACATCTCACACACATATAAGTATTAAATTGTTTTTGAGTTAGAAATGAGACCTGAAAGTTTATTTAAGATAAAAGTTTAGACTTCAACTTAAACATTGAGGTATTTATGTAGAATCCTCCTTAGTTCTTAATGGCTTTGCTGTCTTTTTTGATTCCCTTTTCTCAACCTCTGATGACAAAAGAACTTTGCATGTCACTTAGGGACTCAAGAGAAAGTGTTATTAGCAGGAGTTTTCTATGAGAAAATTGCATTGAGCCATAGGGGCTTTCCAGATCTCACTGTATTACAAATGGGGATTTTAGAAGGGTCGAGGGAAATAAATTACTCAGACTCACAGTGCAAAGTATTTGAGACATAAAAGAGGAAGGAGAAGACAATACAGGAGATCCTTCTTATCCATGTTTTCAAACTTTCTGTAGTTTCAGTTACCCACAATCGACCCTGGTCCAGAAGTTGATGATTCTCCTGACCAATTGTAAGGTCAGTAATAGCCTAATACTACCTCATAGTACCTTCATCATTCACCTTACTTTATTTCATCAGGTAGGCATTTTTTATCATCTTGTATCATCACAAGAAGATAGGTGAATGCAGTATAATATTTGAAGAGAGAACACATTCACATAACTTATAATTATAGTATATTGCTAATAATTGTTTTCTTTCATTATTAGCTTTGTTGTTAATCTCTTTCTATACCTAATTTGTAGATTACACTCTTTCATAGGGATGTGTGTATAGGAAAAAAAACATAGTATATACAGGGTTCAGTGATGGATGGTTCCACGCATCCACTGGGATCTTGGAATAAGAGGGGCATGTAAGGGGAGTCTGTGGTATTAGTGTCAATTTTTTTCCCTTTCAGAAGTGTTTTTAGATTTTTCTCTGAAGATATGTGAGGAAAGTATGTGCAAATATGTGAAAACACATTTCATTGAGTTTCAAAGACAACTTATTATATGTGACTGAGACTTTTGAATGTTTTAATGTGGCAGTAGAATGAAAAATAACCCAATTTTAGTAAAATAAAAATACCATATCTATTACAATTAATAGGTTCAAGTGGGCCATGTATCTAGATAATAGCCTATTTAGCCTCTGGCATTTGTACAAGTAATTGCTTGCTTTGCCCATGCGATCATGTCTTGCATTACCATTACTATTAGAATCATTAATTGCCTATTTTCCTGTTTCAATTTGCACAGATGTGATAGCAATAATTAGATATTCTGCCCATTTTCCTACACAACTGTCCCATTTTTTCCTTTAATTCTAATGTAAGAATTTAAGACTATCCTTTTCTACCCAAGTCATATTTCTTTGTTTAATCATAATTGATCGGATAGGCACAGATTGATTTAATTTTTTCATATTTTTTCCTACTAACCCCCATGTCCCCACAAGGTGTCACTCAACATTATTTTTCAAAGATTGTTTCTCACCCTAGATTCCCAAAGTAAGCACATAGAATCAAAGAATTTCAGTATCAGAAGAATCTAAATTAAGGATCTACTATTCAAATTATTGGTCTGATATTCAACACTGGCTATATACTGGTGAAGCTCAGTGCTAAAAGAAAGTGTAGAGCTTCTCATCAAAAACTTAAGAATTTCAAGACAATGACTGAAGAACATTAAACTAATCATAGGGCCCTTCAGAGTGTGGGTCTGTCTGTAACTGGCCAGTTCACACACAAGGCCAGTTTGAATTCCTTTCTTATCGTCCTTACCAAATGGTTATTGGGCTTCTGTTCAGACATTTCCAGAGACAGAAAACTCACTAATTCGTAAAGCCATTTATTCCTTACTTCAACAGTTGTATCTATTAGAGAGGTCTTCCTTATCCTTTTAAAATAAGGCAGGGGGTGGGTGGGTGGTGGATGATGATGGCATATGACAAATTACTGATGCTTATTATTATTGTTGTTGTTTATTACTTGCCTTATCACATTTTTTTCTTTTATTCAGTGTTTTCAAGACAAACATGGGAAAGGAACTAAGATGATTTGATCCTCCTTCCCACTTTGTTACTGTTACTCTTTTCATCTTTACTAAGTAGTTCTTTCCTCTGTCACTAATAATACCTCTAATACTATTTTTAAAAGGAACTAAATAGGGTAAGAGATGAGGGGTAAACAAAGATATGATACCATCCAACCTAATTGTTGCTGAGCACAATTTATTTAGAGAATGTGTGGTGATAGAAATCCAGGCACTGATAGAAATTCCAAATGTGTAAATACTTCATTGCCAAACTAAACCAGTACTAATGGACCCCCTACTTACTGTTGTGTGAGCAATGAAAGAAACTGAAGGTCTTTTCTTTTTGACGTATCTGATTAGACAACTAGATGCATTATTTTCACATATATAGTCTTACTGATATTTTCACTTTCATCTCCTTGGTCACTGCATAGATGAACCACATCGTTTTAGACACTTAAAAAAGGCATTTTTATTCCATGTTCTTATTAATCCTACTGTGTATAGTTACGTAAGCTCTTTCTCCATGTCTGTTATAAGAAATCTTGTTTATCCTTATAGGACTTTCATTTGCCCTTAATTCTGAATTTCTTCCTCTCTCTCCAATTAAATATAATCTCTTCCTCATTGGAATCCTTATTAAAATTTGGTTTAATCATTCCTTATTGCAATTCTTATCTTACTCACCTTCTATACTAGAAGCAACTTGAAGGTCACCCTTGTAGAATATAGTATAGCTCTACCAATGACTTCTTTCATTTATTAATATATAACTACTGTAATTTTGCTTTTTTATTTTGATTAATATTTATTGAATTTGATTATAGTACATGTGAAAAAACCCCCACCAACTATACATCCAAAATCAGAAAGAAAAGAGTGCTCCTACTTTTAGATTTTTTCAGTTTTCTATGTAAAAATATTTTGGCTTTAAAGTCAAATAAATATTTATCTCTCATATGAAAATAATTTATAAATCATCTCAAAATATTTTTAGAAAGATTAATATTTGTTGATTTTTAAACAACTATAAGTGTCTATTATATTGAAACATACCTGTATAAAAATAGCTTTGACAAGATGAAATCTGACACTTAACGATTTTATGATCCCAAGTAGCATAAGCTAAGCGACTATTGATACTAACATATAAACAGAGCTCTGGTGAAAATGCTTTTTTTTTTCCATTTTGGATAAACCCGTGACTTAAAAAAGGTACACAATTTATTTTCTGATTGAAGAGTAGATTAAACATACATTTTAAAGGAACTTGTGACATATTGAACCACCAGCAAAATTTGTTAAGTGGTCATAGATATTAAAATTGAGAATTTGTTACTCAACCCTTTATTAAACACAAGATATCAAAATTCCTGAGCACAAATAATTTTTATATACTTCCACTTTGATAAACTTTTATAGTTCATCTATAGTTATGGTGTTGCTATACTTTAATTTTAAATCTTATCTACCAAAAATAGGTATATATTTTGCTTTATAACATTGTATTGTTAATCAAAGTAATATTTCACTGTATGGTTATTTATAATTTAAAATTAAATAAATATAGCGAGGTTTTCACCAATATATTTTAAATTTCTTCAAATAATCTTAAAAGTTAAATTCAGGAACTGTTTGCCAATATGGTTATCAGAATCATCAGTTTTGTATTATGTTAATATGTGCCCTTTACATGGATTTATTTTTTCTCGTATAGATACTGATGCTATTTTGTCCTTTATAATAGATTAGTCTTTATGGATTTTTATGTTTAAATTAAATATTTCAATGATTCAGTGAAAGATTTTGAAATGATCATTCATCGTGTTTTTTTTTTTCATAGATAACCGGGAAATTGTCAGTTACAACTTAATAAAGATGTATTTTCTATTTATTGTGGCATTTTATGTATTTTATTGATCTAATGAAATTTACTGAGTTTTTACTATGCTCCTGTGAGGATGTCATATCTAAGCACACATATCTAAGCACTACATATCTAAGCACACTTAGTGCTTAGATATCATACTTGCCATAGAAATTTCCAATTTAAAAATAAACAGGTAAAAATATTGTAGCTAGTGCTATTGAAGACAAATTACTGAAATGCTGAAATGCTATGGAAACACAAAAACAGAACAACTTTCTCTGGAGAAGTTAAGGAAGAATGCAGATGTGGTATTTAAACTGAACTTAAAAAAATTACTTGAATTGAAAATATGAAAAAGTGTGAAATGATGTATGCACCAAGTGAAAGTAAATTTACTCGTTCATTCAATAAGAAATAGTTATTGAGTATCTACCATATGTCAGGCACCCATGAGGCACTGAGTTTCACCAAAGGCTAGAATGAACATAACATTCAAAGATGATTAACTGTGGTAGGAGTAATACAGTTGGAGGTGAAAGGTGTTGGCATAAAATGAGAATGGGCAGGTAGGTTGAGGATAGAATGTGCCAATATATAGAATTTGGATTTTGTATTATATATAATAAAGTTCTTTAGCAGCTGGGTGGCATGATCTATTTTACTTTTAGAAAGATAACTCTGACAGCTATATGGAGAATGAACTAGAGTGAGGGAGAAATAGCGTGTCAGTTAAAGAGAGTTATGAGGCTATTATTGTAATCGTCCAAGAGAGAAATGATAAGGACCCAGACCTGGGTAGTGACAGGTGGATGGAGAGGATAGACTGAATTTGAGAGACAAATTTGACGGAGAATTGACAGCATTCGGTGAAAGAGCATTTTACTGTCAATCATAGTAAAAGTGCTTTACTATAAGAAATGCATAATACAAAAACATATGCACTGAGACTGTGTTTTGGGATTCTTGATTTAAAAATTATTTTGATGAGTTTACTCATTGTTATATAGCTCAAGATTAAAGAAACCGTGGGTTGACAATATTGATAATAGAAATAGAAAACATTAACTTGTTCAAAACACAGGAATTTTAGAATTTCTGCTGAAGTCACATTTTTCATTTTAGAGAGAAGACTGAGATCCAGAAACACAAATCCAGTTAGTCCAATGACTCTGTTGATTTGAGGCATCAAAATTGGCTTAAGTCATTTCATTGTATAAATGTAGTATGTTCATGTGTTTTTGGAGTAATCTTTCTAAGAACCCACCACTTTCAACTGTGCTGTATATGATAAACCTGTAGTAAATACTTTTTGTTAAGTTTTTCATTTTAATTTTGGTATAGTTAACATCAGTGTTATATTAGTTTCAGGTGTACAGTATAGTGATTCAGCAATTCTATGTATTATTTAGTGCTCATCATTTTTTTTTTTTTTAATTTTTTTTTTTCAACGTTTATTTATTTTTGGGACAGAGAGAGACAGAGCATGAACGGGGGAGGGGCAGAGAGAGAGGGAGACACAGAATCAGAAACAGGCTCCAGGCTCTGAGCCATCAGCCCAGAGCCCGACGCGGGGCTCGAACTCACGGACCGCGAGATCGTGACCTGGCTGAAGTCGGACGCTTAACCGACTGCGCCACCCAGGCGCCCCTATTTAGTGCTCATCATGATAAGTATACTCTTAATTCTTTTCACCTATTTCACCTATCTCCCTACCCACCTCCCCTTTGGTAACCATCAGTTTGTTCTCTATAGTTAAGAGTCAGTTGGTTTGTCTCCTTTTTTTTTTTTCTTTTTGCTAATGTATTTTGTTTCTTAAATTCCACATGAGTGAAATCATTTTGTATTCGTCTTTCTCTGACTTATTTCACTTAGCATTATACTCTGTAGCTCTGTCCATGTTGCTGCAAATGGAAAGATTTCATTCTTTTTTATGGCTGAATAATATTCCATTATATACATAAATCTTCCTTATCCATCCATCTGTGGATGGACACTGAGGTTGGTTCCATAATTTGGATATTGTAAATAATGCTGCAACATACATTAGGGTCAATGTGTCCCTTTGAGTTAGTGCTTTTGTATTTTTTTGGTAAATATCCAGTAGTGTGAATACTGTATTGTAGGGTAGTTCCATTTTTAACTTTCTGAGGAAGTTCCATACTGTTTTCCACAGTGGCTGTACCAGTTTGCACTCTCATTAGTAAATATTTGCTGAGAGAAAGAATGCTTCAGAAAGAACCAGAAAGTTCTGTGAGTATACAGAGTTCTGTGTTCTATACATTGTGAGAATATCATTTCACTTTATTTTAATTTACTCTATTATTTGTGAGAGACTGTAGAGATATATTGCCTATCTTGGTACCTTATGAAATAAATAAAATTATACCATTTTCCAATGTATGTTAACTACCTGGACTTTAAATAAAAACTAAAAAAAAAAATGTGCCATTCTTAGATTTTACCCCTATGTTGAAGAAAAATTGAAAAGCAAAACGGAATGGTGCTTGGGTGGCTCCGTCGGTTAAGCATCTGACTCTTGATTTCAGCTTAGGTCATGACCTCATATTTGTGAGATCCAGCCCCGCATTGGGCTCCTTGCTGAGCATGGAGCCTGCTTGGGATTCTTTCTCTCTCCCTCTGCCCTTCTCTCTTGCACATGCACACTCTCTCTCTCTCTCTCAAAATAAATAAACATTAAAAAAAAAAAAAGAAAAGAAAAAAACAAACCAGAAGACAATGAAACAAATTAATTCAACATCTAATATAAAAATGCAGAGTAAACAAAAATAGATTTTGAAGGTTTTATGAGGAAAAGAAAAGTAACAAGAAATTCAGAACATATCTACATACACAAATAGAGATCAAAATAGTTTGATGATGTTTGCAATGATATCTAATGGAATAAAATACGATTGGGATATATCCAACTTGATTTTCTTTTTAACTCTCTTAAATAGAACTAAAAATGACTACAATTCTGTAGAAATTAGTAGTTTTTCTTTTAAAAAATATGAAGAAAATGAGGAATAGCTGCATTTAAATAAGAACACTTTAAAATTGAGGTAACCTCAGGTAAAGATAAGATTTTCCCCGTTTTCAGGTAAACATTTTCAGATTTTTCATGTAGGCAAAACAGAATGAAATATATATGAAGATGGAGGAAAAATATACCCAACCAGTGTATCAACGCTGACTATGTAGTTCATATGCTAAAGGGTAGCTTTAGCATATGATATGTAGCATTTTGGTAGCTACAGTGTGTGCAGTACTGTAGTCACTGAGTTCGTTCCTGAAGCAGAACATGCTCTCTGGCTCTGAGTGCACTCCAGTGGATCATGCAGATGTGGTCTGCACTCCTTTGTGTTCAGGACAGAATGAGGAATGATTCAGTGTGACCAGACTTCAGAGATGGCTCTCCCAGAGCCTCTGAGGTTTCAGTGTACAGATAGTCCTGCTCAGTGGCTGGGCTGCTTTGATAACAGAATTAATTTGGCCTCTAGAGAAGGTCTGTTCTGTCGGGAAAAATATTTCACAGAGGTGATTCGCCCTCCAGTCATTTATCAACAAAATACCAATTGCGATGGAAAATAAAGTCATGAAATTACTTCGAATTTTTTGAGTAAGGTAGTTGAGACACCTTGAGGATTCTTAAAAAAAAAAGAAGTAATTAATTAATGGCGCCTACAGAACTTTATGCATCAAAAATGGATTATAAAATTATCCTGTATTTGGAAGTTTGACAATAACAGGAGAGCAAGTTACATTAAGTCTAGATAAAGTCAGGCTTAATGTACATTTTATTACATTTCTATAATGTTATTTTCTTTAACTTTTAAAAGTACAGCTACATTTATTTGTTTGAGTAGCATTCTTTCTTTTTTTTTAGATCTTTATTTTTGAGAGAGACAGACAGAGTGCGAGCAGGGGAGAAACATAGAAGGAGACAGAATCCGAAGCAGGCCTCAGGCTCTGAGCTGTCAGCACAGAGCCCAACACGGGGCTCAAACTCACAAACCAGGGGATCATGACCTAAGGGGGAAGTCAGATACTTATCTGACTGAGCCATCTAGGCGCCCCTCTCTTTGGATTTTCAGAAGATAAAAAGATTGTAAATGCATGACTCTGGAAGAGAAAAGAAACCCTAATGTTGCAGATATTAATTGTTACCCAAATTCCAGAAGGTGCAGGGAGAATTTTAAAGTTAAGAAATATATGGTACATATGTTTAAAGAAAGAACAAAATATTCTGAAGGAAAATTGAATTATATATGACTCTACATTGTGTACTCATTTATCTCCTTGTTAATATGGATGGGCTTTGGAAGTCTATTTTTAATAACAGAGTTGGTGACATTTGTAGGCTTTATAGACTTTTGACAGATGGAATCGTGAATCTCTTGATTTAATATTCTCAAACCTAAAATACTCCAGATGTAGATGTAACATAATAAGGGTTTATGGCACAGTTTGAATTAGTGATGATATATTTCAATATTTTTATCTTTAGTACTAGGTTCATTTTCATTTTCAAAATATTGTGATGGTCTGTTATAAAAGGATCTAAATTAATTTGATGGAAACATTATTTGTCTGTATGCAATTTGGGTAGGGTGTTTCTAATTGATATGCCAGATTCCACACAGTGTAACTAAATTGTCACAAGAGACTTAAAACAATTATCTGAGCAGTCTGTTCAAAACAAAGTTATAATTATCAACAAATATTTATGGAGTGTCCACTGAGTGCCTTTCTTTATATTAGTTCCTACCAATCTGCTTAAATTTCTGGAAGTAGATCTGATGGTGAGGATTGAGATGGGAGAGACAATGCAGCGCGAGATCCCATCACAGAAGGAATTAGATTCTAAGTCTACAAAAAGACGAACTAGGAATTCAAAAAGACTAATCTTATATATATTTCTATTTATTATACCTTCTGGTAATTCTAAATTGGGCATGTGCTTAATTAGATTTTTAGGAAGTTAGTTAACGTAAGATATTTTAAAATAACTCCTTTTTTTTTAAAAAAAGGAAGATTGCAGAATTATGTAGGCACATTTAGTCATATTTAGAATTAAATTACTTTTGGAGTGACAAACTCTAAAGAAAGAAGGAAAAATAGGAAAAAAAATCAAAAGTAATATGTATCCAGATTTAGAGGGTCTAAAGGCATTTTGCAATCAGAGGAGAAAAGAACAGCTCTGACAGCCAAAAGAGCTTTCTTTTTAAAGTATTTACCTTTTGGGGCGCCTGGGTGGCGCAGTCGGTTAAGCGTCCGACTTCAGCCAGGTCACGATCTCACGGTCCGTGAGTTCGAGCCCCGCGTCGGGCTCTGGGCTGATGGCTCAGAGCCTGGAGCCTGTTTCCGATTCTGTGTCTCCCTCTCTCTCTGACCCTCCCCCGTTCATGCTCTGTCTCTCTCTGTCCCAAAAATAAATAAATGTTGAAAAAAAAAAATTTAAAGTATTTACCTTTTATACACATAGATTTCTACAATGAGATCTTACATTTTTTACTGCCATTTTTTTTTACATTAAAACCTTTTTATAATGTACAGTAAGAAATACATTTTATATAATGACCCATTTATTACAAGGTACACAGTTCTTGCTAAGAAACCATATAATGTGTTGTGATGGTTTATATTCTATTCCATTCTACGTAATTAATTTAAAAGTGCTATAACACACTACACTTATTTCACACACATCTTGTAAATGACTTTTCTCAAATTCTGAGAAAAATAACCACCAAGATTAAAAAAATTATGCAATGGAACTTAAGTAGTGGACACATGGGTCTAAATTGTTACACTTACTTCAATATGACATTTCCAATCAGTTTACAAGGGAGCACAAAATCAGTTTTGTGGTGATCTGCATTTTTAATTTTCCCTGAAGCTACGTGAGCTGAGGTTGATGAGTTGGTAGGTAGGGCATGTTTGTTCTTCTCTATATGGTAATATTAGAAGAGCTACTGTGGGAGAGAGTATGCACGTGAACCCATCCATATTGTTCAGCAGAAGGACAGCAAACAGTGTTTCCAATTTTATGGATCAGGTTGGGATTTCAGACATGACTGACCCACTTGTGGGGCTCCTTCGTACCCATCATTTAACAGCAGCTTAATCCTTAATTGAGAAAGATGGATAAAAGGTTAGGCTATCGAAATATTGCCAATAGATATATTTGGATATATTCAGCATTACCAAATCAATATTTTCTTTTTATTCTAATATATGTGTGGTATATATACATGCACAATATACATACACAATATACACACACATACACATATATGTAAATGCATATATATATATATATATATATATACACACACACACATATATGTGTATGTATATGTGTGTTTCAGAGTGTAATGATTTTAAAAGACTGTAGGAACTGACTCTAACATGTAAGTGCAACCCTTTGAAAGCTGAGTTGAAAAGTAGATGTGGGAACTATGGCAACCTTATCTAGGCTATACTTACTGAACTCCAATGTATTGTGATCAGTATTGAAGGGGAAAAGCAGAATCTTCAGAGCTTCTTATTTTCCAAGAGAAATCTTAAGTGTGGATGTGAAATGTCCCTAATAAAAACAGAAAACGTGCAGTCCAAACCCACACTTCTGTGGAAAAGGTAGAAATAATCAGCATGCCTCTAGGTGTTATTCTAGAAGGATATGAAGCATAATACCACTTGAATTATATCCTAGGCTAGAAGTTGTAACTATATATGTGATTTTTAAAAATTTATTTATTTTTTTTCCAAAATGAAAATTGCTTTTCATTGTAATTTTTTTTCCTTTTTGTATTTGTTTCTGGATGGTAGTTTTAATTGATATTGGACCATAAAACTCTGTGTTAAATCATTATGAAACATATAGAAATAGAGATATAATTATAAAATCATAAAGCATTCTTATCTTTTAAGCCATCTAAAATGGCAACATTTTTGAAGTATGATGCGGGGAAGGCATACAAAATGTAATGGAGTTGGCTAAAGACACGTTTAGAGTTATGGCTATTCAAGAGGTACGTTAATCAAAAATCTTTTTATTATCTTTTTCTAGATAACTCACTAAAATTATGATTAATAAATTTTTTTGTGCTGTATTTTTGTTTGTGTTAGTTGTTTTTATATCTTGTTTTGTTAATGCCCATAATAAGGAGCAAAATGAAAGGATGAGAGAGAATGTGTCAGGAATATAAAGATTTTTGGAAAAAGAAGAGAAGGAGGAATGTGTGTAAGAAAGTAAAGATTCTAGAAAAATAAACTGGATAAAACAAACAAACAAACAAACAAACAAACAGGGAAGAGGAAAACATAGCCTACAGCATATGAGGAAAAGGCCTTATGTTTACATAAGGGAACTAATCTTCATCGAACCATAGAGAAACTCAGGACTTAAATGTTGGGTGCACTGAAAAAGAGAAATGAGTAATGGGAAAAAAATTGGTTGCTTATTTGTGGGTATCATCTGATACCTCCAAGTCCCCCCCGCCCCCCACATGAGCCTGTAGAACACATGGCAGACAGATTCTGCATCCAATAGCACAGGCTGTATCCATTGAAATAAATGATAGGAATGATATGAATGTATTGACAGGAAGGGAGGAGAGGAGAAGAGTGGTATGGAGTACTAAATCCATCAAAGAACTGCATAAAAATGTTAGAGATTGGGCACACTACCAGAAAAAACAAAGAGATCAAGAAATATTGCATCAGGAAAGGAGGGATTGGGGTCAGTGTGAGAAAAGCAAGGGGTTCTGTTGCCTTTCACCATGTACACAACTTTTGTGCTTATTTGATTTTTTAAATATATGCATGTGTAATTTTCATTAAAATATTTTAAGAAATCAGTTCAGTATGTAAAAGTAAAGACAACATGGAAGCCACTTTTTAGAGCCCATTTTGATTAAAACGGGCAGCTGAATAGGAGTAGAGTTTGCAGAATATGCTAGACATTTCATTTGGGTATGCACCTATTTTTAATATTTTCAAGCATTTTAGTTAGATTGTATATAAGTATTGTGAGCAAGATACTAATATGTATGGCTGGATATTATTTTGTATTATTTTTCTTTTCCTCTTGATAATTTTTCAAATTGCCATTCAGGCAGCATGACACTGGTGACAAATAACTGTGTTGTGCTCAGGCATATATGACCGTATGCAAAATTACATGATGAAGATTCTGTGTCTGAAGGATGGGACAAAAGCATTAGAGAACAATTGAACCAGAAAAGATAAATGCATAAAAATAAAAATGAAGATTAGCAACCTAGTGCCGTCACTACTGTTTAAGAGTTGAAATTGCAAAGGACACCATAAGGGTGGCAAAATCCCAGAAGCAAGGAACCATAAATCTAGTAAAAGTTGACTTTTTATTTTTTCTTGTCAGCCTTGGAGAATGTAAACTCATGGTCAGAAATCAAGTTGAGTTATAAAAAATAACACTGTATATCTTGTCTACCTGAGTTTGCTGACTATGATTCATGTTCAATACACCTGCCTAAATTTAAATGGAAAGTGGAGAATGATGGATGCAAACAGGGCAAGAAAGACGGTGGCATATTATTCTAGTAATTAGTGTAATTCTGCCTGTCTTCTGGGATTTTTGTTGTTATTGAAAAAAATTGTTTTTTTTTAACAACTCCCTTTTAAATTTGCTGTTTTGGAGCTTAGGTAACCCCTGAAAGTACTTTTGTAGACTTTCTTTCTCATGAGAAACTGATTGTGATTCAAGGGTCCTGGCAATGATGTAATGTGTGGGTAAATTCTAGGGCTTGAGATTGTAACACTTTGACTTTCTTCTGTTTAAATACTTACATGACTGCTGAATTTGGGGAAGTGTCAGATAGATACATTACAGCAGTTAGCTAAGCTAAGTCACTTACATGAACTTAAGTAAATATGAACTTAAGTAAATGAAATTAAGTAAATTTACTTAAGTAAATTACTAGGTTTTATTTTATCACACTCATACATAACCTTTAAACAACTTGTAAAACATTGTTACCTTTATAAAATTGATTTGCATTTCAAATGTATTTATATATACTTAAATATATTAGTTTGAGATATTTTGAGATATTTAGTAAGTACTTATAGTACTTATTAGGGGCACAGATAGATGTTAACTAGTACTGTTTTTACTTATGAGTTCAAAATTTCCCTTTCCTATTTAAAAGCATCTAAGATTGTGTTAGAGATAGAAGGCCAAGTTTACTCATATATAAATGAAACAGAATGGCAAAGGGAGAAGTATAGATACCCTCAGCTGAGACCCAAGTTTAACAGATAAAACACTGAAGCAACAGAATTGCTCATACATTTTCTGATACCTATGGTAGGTAGACTGCCATATTGGATTATTTATTTGTTGTTTTCAGACAATAAGAAACATATAATAAATTCTGAAGACTTAATGTAAGTAATAATATATTTTATAGGTCCTCATACTAAAGGTGCAAATGTACATGTAGGATATAAAAATGGAATTTATTGACTTTAAAAATTCATTATTAAAATGACATTTTCCTACTATATAATATGTATATTATTCCTAAGAATCTTAGAAAATATGGCATATGTATTAAAATGAGCATATATATATATATACATACATACATACATATATATATTTAAATCAAAGAAAATGAAGTGATTACCTTCAAAGACAGTATACAGAGAAAAAATAAAGAGGTTTACCTCCTAACCCTAATGAAACTGAGATGGATCATCAAATGTATTAGGAAAATCTTAAGGGTTTTTTGTTTGTTTGTTTTTTTCCCACAAATGCCACAATAGAGGAGAGTTACAGTTATGAAGATGGGAGAGATTTTAAGTTTATGTATTTGATAAATGGAGGTCATTAATGATTGTGAAAAATACAGTGTTACTTTCCCAGTGATTGAGATTGAATACAGATTGAAATAGCTAGAAAGGATTTGGAGACTGTCATTCGGGTAATATCAAGAAACTAATCTCATGTTACATGTCAGTTATACCTCAATTAAAAAAATAATAAACTTGAAGAGTGTTAGAGACCTCATTTATCATTAGGGGTCAAAAATAAAGGAAGAGTTGAAAGGCAGAGTGATTTACCATTGTGAAAATTATAGTTGTCCTAGAGACTAGGCTGTATATCTAAGCGATTTTTATTTTAATGAATACTAGAGACAGGGTTCATTACCTTGATCTATTGAAAGAAAAGGGTTGGAACTAAAAACTCAGAAAAAAAACAAAACAAAACTAGGACACTGAATATAAAGAAAGGACAGAAATAATCCATCATTAAAAAAAACAAAAGCAAAAACTTACCTAGAAACTTGTCAGTCTTAGCTCATTCTCTAGGTGGAAAAACAGTTTTCTGCAAAAATTAATAAATTTATAAATCCTCATGCAGAATTGTGTTCAAATATTTATTAATGCATTACCAGTGGGAACATAGTAGCCAATGAGTTCTGAGTCACTTTTTCCCCCCTGGAAACAATAAAGAAACATAAAGAAACCATATATTTTTTTCTTAGAAAAACTAAGAGTCTGAGGCAACCTCAAATTGCAATTTATATTTATGTTACAATGTAAGTATTCCCCAAAGCAATTCAGATAATCAGTGTATGCATTAAGTCCCACAAGATCTTGCAATAACATAGGAAAAAAAAGCATGGCCACATACAGGGGTCTAATGATGTCAGATCTTTGAAACTGTTTTCTCTAAAAGGAAAGCACTCTGAATGGAAATTACTATGGTTAGGGCTAAGATTAAATAATGTATGAAAACTGTAGAATCTGAAGAGAGCAAGTACAAAAGTACTTAGGGAAGTTCAGAGGAGGAAAAACAAAACAAAAACAAACAAAACAACAACAACAACAAACCCAGCAAATAATACACTATCTGGAAGAAAATATATTTATTACTTTGGAAGGCAAGGGCTTTGTCACTTGGCACTGCCTTTCGAAGAAACTGAAGATGCTCATGGGTGGCAATAGAACACTTTGTACATCTGGAGAATTCTAGAGGGATAAGTGGTATGGCCTTTCAGATAAGCCATATTAGTGAAAGAATATATCAGTGTGACAACAGAGGGACAGACCCTGACATGGAAAAACTGGAGCTTGGCATGAAGGCTTGTCTGGCCCATTATTCCCTAAACAGGAAACTCTTGTGAATAGCTGTGGTCTAGAAAAATCCAATTCTTTTAAATATGTATAGGAGAAAGAATTGGCATAACATTTATATGAAGACATGAGAGAGTGACAAGGGAAAGAGTTTGTGTGAGAGAGTGAGGAAGGTAGAGAGACAGCTACATCCTTAACCAGCTATTTTTTAGAGATAGTTAAAATTTTTCCATGAAGAAGATTCATGTCATGTTGAAAAGGTGCAGTATCTATCCAAGAAAGCTGATTCTAAAGAGTAAAACATCAAGAAATGTTCTAGTAATATTATTGGACTTTAAAGCAGACTTCTCTTTCCAATTTTTAAAGTAGTGCACTAATTTCATATTTTTCTGTGCTGAAATAAGTTGTCTTTAAGAGGATGAGATATTTGATAAAGAGTCAAGAAAGGGTAATGGAGCTATAAATTCTTGATAAGGAGAGAGAGAATTCAGCTTACCTGGAGGGACTGATCATTGAAAACATACAGAAATTGTAAAGAAGAAAGAAAAAAACAGCTGATATTACTATTAGTATGTTAATAGACTTAGCCTTAAGAAGACTGAAATGTTTCTATCTGATAGTTTCTATTTTCATGGTGAAATATGAGGTAATTATCAGCTCAAATTTTGTACTTGAACATGATAAGGGTTGAAGGATGTTTGAAGAGTGAGGAAAAAAGGTGAAAATGTCATTATACAGTGTCAGCCTGAAACATTAAGAGCCACAATGAGAGGCAGATGAGTATGTATTTAGGATCAAAAAATTGCAATTTGGGCAGCACAGATTCTGATAGCAACCAGAAAACTGTGGGGGAAAGCAAAGGGTATGAGAAGGAGGAAGAAGGGTAATGACGTGATTTAGATAAAGAAGAGAAAAAAAGCCAGTCGTTAATTGATGCTATCAAACAAAACTATTCTTGATATGCGTTAGTTATTCTGTCTTCATAAAGTTCATACCAACAGTTTTATGGTCCAAATGCCAGTTGTTCTATTGAATTTTATGAGCAACTGCTTGTAAAACAATTGCTGCTTCTGGCCCAGTTCAAGAGTTCATTAGTTAGAGGAAAATGGGGCTTAAAAATGGAAACTTTCATGTTGAGAAATTTTATACAACAGAAAAGAGCTATAAACTTAATAATGATATTTAATAGCATGAAAAGACGATATGAACTAGTGTGAGAAAAAGCTCAAAATATGGTTTCTTATAGAAGTTATAATCATCATAAAATCATAAGTAGTACACAAATTAAAATTGATATCTCACACTCCCAAACCCACTTCCCATTTTACTCAGATGGCAAATGCTGTTGGTTTGAAGGTGTAGTCTTTTCAATATTTTTCTATAAATGCATTGAGATATAGGTGTGTATTATTATACATTACTTATTGTATATCTGTATCTATCTACCTACTTTCTTTTCTTTTCCAAAAGTGGTATCTTCTCTTGGTATCCCTTTCTTTTTCAGTATGTAAGATCTATTTCAATCTTATAATGGTTCTATGGTGTCTATAATACAAATATATTATGCTTTATTTATGTACTTTACTGTAAATTCAAGCAATTGCTATATTTACTATTACAAAAAGTGGTATTGGGAGCAGTTTGCATGACATTTATAGGCACTGGTGAAAGTGGAATTGAACTAATGTATTTTCTGAAATCTGTTACTTTTTAGTTTTTTTATGTGGTGTTTATCAGAGCATACTTCTGTGTGTAATTTTATATTATTTCTTGTGAAAATAAGTATTTTGCTCGATTATTTGTGCAACATGCCTTATTTTTTATCTTATGTTTACTCCTTACTGCAAATATTTACTAATATGGTTTAAATGAAACTGAAACTTTCTTCTCAAAATCTTCTAAAAAATATACATATGAAAATGTTAATAGAGTCTAAGACTATATATTGACTCCTGAACCACCTTTCAACAGTGGGTTTTTAAGGTATGTCTATAGGATTATTTGGAAATATGTGCCCCTACATTCCGAAAAGCAGAGCTGTCAAATATATTAACATAGGTAATACATACACACATGTGTAAATAATATATAAGATAGAGCATATACTGTTGTGTATATAATTAGTTACATGAGACACAGAAGTGAACACTATAAATATTTGTGTACACATGGAGTATTTCTGATGAGATACAAAAGAAACTGAAGAGTTATTGCTGTCATGAAGGGAACCAGGATAGAATAAAGGATTATTTTTACTTTTCATCAATCACTTTTTTGAACATTTTAATTTTAAAGTAGTACACATATGCGTTATTTCAATAATAATTAAACAATTATATCACGACACCTGAGTGTCTCAGTTGGTTAAGCGGCCAACTCTTGATTTTGGCTCAAGTCATGATCTCATGGCTTCATAGGTTTGAGTCCCACATCGGGCTCTGCACTGAGAGTGTGGAGCCTGCTTGTGATTCTCCTTCTCTCCATCTCTCTCTCCCCCTCCCCACTTGCACTGTCTCTGTCTCTCTCAAAATAGATTTAACAAAATTAAAAATAATTAAACCATTATAAAATACATTTGAAAAGTAAAATTATGTGAGGAGAACCTGGGTGGCTCAGTCAGTTGGGCATCTGACTTTGGTTCAGGTCATGATCTCGCAGTTTGTGGGTTCGAGTCCCACGTTGGGCTCTGTGCTGACAGCTCAGAGCCTGGAGCCTGCTTCAGATTCTGTGTCTTTTTCTCTCTCTCTGCCCCTCCCTCATTTGTGCTCTGTCTCTGTCTCTCAAAAATGAATAAACATTAAAATTTTTTTTTAAAAGTAAAATTATATAGATAATTTTATACCCATTTTCCCTTCCAAGAATGTTAAATAAGTTCTTTAATCTTCTATGCCTAAGTCTTTATTTAAACATAAAATGATTGAGTTAAAATATTACCAATAAAGAAAACTAGTATTTTTGAAGTTCTGAATAATGCTAGATACTGTGCTAAGCATTTAGTATATGTTAAAATATTTAATCCTCATCTCCTGTCATCAACTTATGAAAGTGATGTCATTATCTCACTCTTTAAGAGAACACAATTAAGATGCCAAAAAATTTATTAAAGATTGAGTAGTTTTAGTTTACATAAGAGGCAGGATTTGAATTCTGCACTCACTGCCTACAAATCATAATTCAGGTAATATGTTTAGATAATACTGAAAATATGGAAATGACATATTGAGATAAATGTTTAAAATAAGAGAGAACATATCTAAGAACAATTGTATATAAATGATAATAGAAGTCTACTCAACAGGAGATAAATCAAGGAGAGGAGAAAAATGACAACAAAGAATACAAATAGACCAAGTTCACTGCTGGAAGTATTGGGTTTTTAAAAAGCAAAAGCAAGAAATCAGCTAGAAACTGTTTTCTGTTCTAAAATTCAGAGAAAGGAGAAAGTGGCAGAAAAGAGGAAGAATACAATAACAGTGATATTTTAAGGGATGAAGGATGTGAAATGAGAGATGAAAATACATCAGACAGAAATGAGAGAGAAAATAACTGGAGATGCATTTATTAAAGTCATAAACTTGCAGAGAACAATAAAACTATCAGTCATGAGCAAAAATCAGAATTGAGTGAGCCATATAACAAATATGTCAGGGGTGAATTACTGCTTGTATAACCATACACATTCAAAAAGATAGGTGATAATTAACATACAATATAAAAACAGTGATTAAGCTCTGTGTATAAAATACAACAATCTGAACATGAGAAACAATAATAAAGAAAAACAAGAACACAGTTTCCATTGTGTGTGTGTGTCTGTGTGTGTGATAACTGATATTTGAGTAAATAAAGAAGAATTTCTATTAAGGCATGGAAAAAATACCATGAAGTTCATCTAGAAATATAATTCAGTGACAAGTAAAACAAAAACAAGTATACATATTATTAAACCTATAAAAATAAGATAGCTAGGATGATATCATATTTCAGAGTGTGAAGGTTTAATATTTTGGAATTCATGAGAAAGAAAATGATAATTGGTAGGCTTGTAGTTTCTAGTAACTCAGGATGGAATATTGAGATACTCCCTAGAAGTGAAGTGAAAACAGCCATATTACCAGCACAGCTAGATGCAAGTATGTATGTGACAGGAGATTTTCATGCATATTTGGAAGTCCTAACAAAACAGTTTCTTTTCCATGTACCAGAGTTTACTAAGCAGAAGGAAATTAGGATTGCTAGAAATAAGATTCTGCATAATGGAAGGTTAATTAGCAGATAACAGGATCCAGGAAAAGAAAGTGAATTTTAAGAATGAGAGAAATAGAGGAAGTAAATTAGAAATTTTGATCTTAGTATTAAGAATGATAGATTTAGGGGATGCCTGGGTGGTTCAGTCTGTAAAGCATCTGACTTCGGCTCCGGTCATGATCTGGTTTGTGAGTTCAAGCCCACGTCGGGCTCTTCACTGACAGCGAGGAGCCTGCTTCGGATTCTCGGACTCCCTCTCTTTCTCTGCCCCTCCCCTACTTGTGTTCTCTCTCTCTCTCTCTCTCTCTCTCTCTCTCTCTCTCTCACCACCCCCAAAATAAATAAATAAATAAATAAATAAATAAATAAATAAATAAATAAATAAACAAACAAACATTAAAAAAAGAATGATAGATTTATGAAGTGGTGGGATCTTTGTATATGAAAGACAAGAAATAGCTCAGTAATTTCAAGAAAGATAATCCCGAAGGAGGGGAAAATGCAAGCAGAAAGAGAAATAAATTTGAGACTGAGAAAACTATGCATAGGAAGAGAAAAAAAAAATAAATGTATGATATATACATGAATGTTTGAAAACAAGCGTAAAGATGGGGCGCCTGTGTGGCGCAGTCGGTTAAGCGTCCGACTTCAGCCAGGTCACGATCTCGCGGTCCGTGAGTTCGAGCCCCGCGTCAGGCTCTGGGCTGATGGCTCAGAGCCTGGAGCCTGTTTCCGATTCTGTGTCTACCTCTCTCTCTGCCCCTCCCTCCTTCATGCTCTGTCTCTCTCTGTCCCCCCAAAAATAAATAAACATTGAAAAAAAAAAGAAAACAAGCATAAGGAAGAGATCGAAAACAGCAAAAATCTAAAAACTCAAGTAATCCCTTCCCCATGAATAATCTATACAGCCTGTATGATTTGCTAAGAACTCTTTATATAATAGATGTAATCCAATCTTATTTCCACAAAGCAGTGAAAACCCAATATCAAAAATTTGTGCAAAAGACATTTCTGAGTTTCAAGTCTTTTTTAAAGTGTTGAGGAAAACAAAGCTCAAATTCGGGGTTTGGGAGGTGTGCAAGAGTAGAGCCAGATGTGACTAGGAGCTGAGAATGCTCTTCTCCAGGATTGAACAGATAACCAGAATGGACAGATTTTTTAAAACTTATTTTTTTTTCTCTTTAAAGCAAATATTTATATTGATGTAGGCCACAAATCAACACTTTTATGATTTGTAACTGGATTATCACAAAGTTAACCCATTTATTAACCATTACTAACTAACTCAGAAACTAAAATGTTATCAATACCAGAACACCCATGTCTCCTTGATTCTCTCAATAGGTAACATAATTTTGACTGAAAACCAAAGGTCACTTTTTTGCCTATTTTTGAACTTCTACAATTCCATTATTTTAAGTATGTATTCCTTAATAAGTAACCTCTTTCACTCAATAGTATGTTTGGAAGACTTAACTGTGCTCTTGGATGGAGTAGTAAATTCATTCATGTATATTGGTATATAATATTATATTTTAAGAATATACTAAAAGCTAAATTGTACATTTTATTGTTAATATAAATTAAGCTGTTCTCTTTTGTAGGTAATATGTCTAATGCAACAAAAACTTTCTCAGCTTTTGGGGGAACATATGACATATATGTTATAGGTATATTCCAAGGAATTTATCTGCTAGGCAATAGGGTGTGTATATTTTTCACTTATTAGATATTGTCAAGTTATTTTTCCACAAGGATTTTAATAATTTCCTAACCCACCAATTTTTCAAGAGAGGACATAAAGGTATAAAATATATTCATACAGCAGAACACTCAGTATATTGCTGTCAATTCTTCTAAAATTGATCTATGGATTTATTGAAATCCTAATTAAAATTTCTAACATCCTTTTTTTTAGTAGAATTTGACAAGGTGGTTCCAAAATTTTATAGGGGTATAAAATACTTCAATTAAAGAAAATCTTGAAATAGTGAAACAACGTTAGAGAGTATTCACTACAATATTTCAAGAATAATTATAAAGTTGCATTAATCAAAATAGAGTTGCACTGGTCTATAGCTAAAAAAATATTTCTACAGAACAGTGTCCAGAAATACATATATATTTTTTATACATTGACTATATATATTTATTATATGTATTGGGTATATATTGAGCATATATGTGTATATATATGTATGTATATAATCAATTTATTTCATTCAAACTGCCAATTTAGTAAAATGGGAGAAATGGAAATCTTTCAACATATGGCTTGCAACAACTAGATCTTACAGTGGGAGTTAAAAACTCAATCTCAATCTCAGACAAAAATAAATTAATTAAAAAGAATAACATGAAATGGACCATGGACCCAAATGTAAAAATTAAAACTTTAAAAACTTGAAAGAAAGCATAGTACATCATCTATGTCATCTTGGGTTAGGCACAATTTCTTACAACATTAAATAGTATAGTGATCATAAAAGAAAAATGGTTAAAGAGGACTTCTTAAAAATTTTGAAATTTCAGACGGCATTTAAAGAAAAATGAAGCACATGTTGGAAGACCATGTTTGCAACAATTTTTGGATAAAAAACATATCTAAAATGTATAAAGGGCACTTTAAATTCAATAATAAAAAGACAACTCAAGTTTGAAAATATCAAAGTTTCAACAGACATTCACCAAAGACAGTATGTATTATTACTACAAACCCACAACAGTGGTTAAAATTTAAAAGAAAAAGAGGCAATAGTAAAGATGCAAGGATTGCCAAAATATGGAGCAATTGGATCTCACTCCCATGATGTCCTGAGATTGTGAAATGGCAAAACTACTATGGAAAATATTTTAGCAGCTTTTTAAAGTTAAAAATAGCATATTCTTTGACTCAGGAATGAAATGAGAAAAGAAAGCATAAGCATGCACCCTACAGGAGACTTCTATGAGGATAAATACAGAAGTCTCATTCCTAATAACCAAAAGATCCGAAGCAAAAGATTTTCTCAGAATAAATAACTGTAATGTAGTATAGTCATACATGCATATGCTACTACACAATAGCTATTATGCTCAGCAAAGAAGTCAAATACATATTGTATGATTCTATTTGTATAAATTTGAGAGGGGGAAAAATCATTGAACTGTACATTTGAGATTGACTTACTTTATTGTGTATGAATTATAAGTCAACTTACATAAAAGGAAGAGGAAAATAGGATATGGTGACGGGTAGAAATTTACTGAAAATATTAAGTGCTGCACTTTGGCAAAGTAATACAATTTAATTTTTTCCAATTGTATTGAGATATAATTGGCATACATCACTGCATCACTCTACAAGTTTAAGGCATGCAGCATGATGCCTTGATTTACGTATGTAGTGAAATGATGACTACTGAGCTAACATCCACATTCTCATAGGTACAATTAAAAAAAAAAGAAAAACAAAATTCCTTATGGTGAGAACCCTTAGGATTCACTATCTTAACTTTACTATATATCACAGAATGTTGGCTATATTTATTATATGTTGTATCCCTGGTACTTACTTACAACTCGAAGTTTGTACTTTTAGACTACCTTCCTCCAATTGCCCATCCTCCCATCCTTCAGACCTGGTAACCATACTTTTATTTCTCCTATGAGTTCTTTGTTTGTTTGTTTCATTTTGTTTTTAGATCAGAGATCATACAGTATTTGTCTTTCTTTCTTATGACTTACTTAACTTAGTGTAATGCTTTTAAGGTTCATCTAGGGTAGAATCTCCTTTTTTTTTTTTTTTTTTTAATAGCTTATTTTCCATTGTGTGTGTGTGTGTGTGTGTGTGTGTGTGTGTGTGTGTGTGTGTGATGTGTGTTTGTGTGTATCTCATAACTTTATCCATTCATCCATCAGTGGACATTTAGGTTGCTTTTATGTCTTGGCTGTTATACATGATAATACTGCTTAGAATTTCTGGGTGCAGATTTCTTTATATATTTTGGATACTAAGTTAGTGTTTTTATTTCCTTTGAATATACTTCTAGAAATCGAATTGTTGGATCATATGGTAGTTTTATTTTTGATTTTTTGAGGGTCTTATATAATTTTTTCTGTAGTGGCTGTACTAGTTTACAATCCTACTAACAATACACAAGGGTTCCATTTTCTCCACATCTACACCAGTATTTGTCATAAATATAGATATATGTATCTATTATATGTTTAGGAGATATATTTGTATATTTATTATATATTTAGGATATCTATATTATATATCTAGGATATCTATATTATATATTTAGGATATATATGTATGTGTATATATATATGTATATATGGCTACATACAAAATGCTGTATCAGAAATGTCATTTGCAAATAGCTTGTCTGAATCAGTAGGTTGTCTTTCAGTTTTGTTGATGGTTTCCTTTGCCTTTAACTTTAATGTCGTCTCAATAGTTTATTTTGCTTTTGTTTCCTTGCCTCAGGAGACGCATCTAGAGAAGTGCCGCTATGGCCAATGTCAGACAAATTACTGCCTGTGCTCTATTTTTTATGGTTTCTGGTCTCACATTTAGGCCTTTAATCCATTTTCAGTGAATTTTTGTGTATGGTGTGAAAAAGGTTTATGGTTTCATTCTTTTGCATGTAGCTGTCCAGTTTTCCCAACACCATTTATTGAAGAGACTGTCTTTTATCCATTGCTTATTCTTGCCACTTTTATAGAAGATTAACTGACCGTATAATCATGGGTTTATTTCTGAGCTCTATTCTAGTTCATTGTTCTATATGCCTATTTTTGTGCCAGCACCATACTGTTCTGATTATTACAGCTTTGTAGTATTTTTTGATGTCTGGGATTGTGATATTTCCAGCTTTGTTATTCTTTTTCAAGATTTCTTTTGCTTTTTGGAGTCTCCAGTGGTTTCATACAAATTTTAGAATTTTCTGTTCTAGTTCCATGAAAAATATAGAACGGTTGGTATTTTGGTAGGGGTTGCATTAAATCTGTGAATTGTTTTAGCTAGTATGAACATTTTAAGAATATTTGCTCTTCCAATCCATGAGCATGGAATGTGTTTTCATTTGTATCATCTGTAGTTTCTTTCATCAGTGTTTTATAGTTTTTAGAGTATGAAAGACATTTTAGATGTCTTTCATCTCTTTGGTTCAGTTTATTCCTAGGTAGTTTATTATTATTTTTTTTTAATCTTTTTTTGAACGTTTATTTATTTTTGGGACAGAGAGAGACAGAGCATGAACGGGGGAGGGGCAGAGAGAGAGGGAGACACAGAATCGGAAACAGGCTCCAGGCTCCGAGCCATCAGCCCAGAGCCCGACGCGGGGCTCGAACTCACGGACCGCGAGATCGTGACCTGGCTGAAGTCGGACGCTTAACCGACTGCGCCACCCAGGCGCCCCATGACTGCCTAGTTTCTAAGGAAAAAGAAAAACTAAGATGTGTGCATAGTCATTATAGATACTGCTTGAATAAGCATCAGTGGGAAAGCTTGAAATATATTTGAGAGGCCTGGAAAATAAAAAGATATTCTTTTTGAAAATAGAGCTAGTCTTTAGTTAATGAATAGAAGTAGAGAGAGAGAAAATTCCCTGACATAATGGACTCGGCAGATGATGGTAAGAAATGGCTGTGGAGGGCAGAGTTGGAAGAAAAGAAAGGATGATAGATTGTGCTCAAGAACATGCAAAGCCACTTGGGAACAATAGAAAGATAAAGAATGGGATATAGGGGCGCCTGGGTGACTCTGTCAGTTAAACATCCGACTCTTGGTTTCAGCTGGGTGTGATCCCATCATTCGTTTTTTAAATTTTTTTTTTAACGTTTATTTATTTTTGAGACAGAGACAGAGCATGAATGGGGGAGGGTCAGAGAGAGGGAGACACAGAATCTGAAACAGGCTCCAGGCTCTGATGTCAGCACAGAGCCCGACGCGGGGCTTGAACTCATGGACCGCGAGATCATGACCTGAGCGGAAGTCTGCGGCTTAACCGACTGAGCCACCCAGGCGCCCCGTGATCCCATCATTCGTGAGATAGAGTCCTGTATTGGGCTCTCCACTGAGAGCACGGAGGCTGCTTGGGATTCCTCTTCTCCTATTCTCTCCTCCCCTCCTCTGTTCTCTCTGTCTCTCAAAATAAATAAGCATTTTTGAAAAAAAGAAATACTTTAAGAAAGAAGAATGGAATATAAAGGATTCTAAATTTTGGGTGTCAATTATTGAAAACAAGGATACATGCTATATTGGATTTAATTTAATATTAGCAATTTCTTTAAGGAGATTGGACATTGGATATAAAGGCCAGGGATGTCTCACAGGGGTTGAATATTGAGAAAGAATGAATTCAAGGCTGAATCTTTTGTTTACTTTGTGTGTGATAGGGACAGTCCCAGTGGTTCATTTGTCTGCACCCCAGTAGCTCAGGCTGGTAGTGGCATCTGTTTATGAGAGGTACTGGAAATAATATTTTATAGAATATAAGAGCAAGAGAGTAGCGAATCTAAAACCCTCTTCACCACGATAAACCACATTACCTGAATGTAAGAGAACATTTTATCTGAATATAAAGCCAAGATAAAACAAAAATCAAAATTTGTTATTTTATATGTGTTTTGTTTTAAAATTTTTTAAATGTTTATTTTTGAGAGAGAGAGAGAGAGAGAGAGCGCATAAGCAGGGGAGGGGCAGAGAGAGGGAGACACAGAATCCAAAGCAGGCTCCAGACTCTGAGCTTGAACCCATGAACCGTGAGATCAAGACCTGAGCTGAAGTCAGACGCTTAACTGACTGAGCCACCCAGGCACCCCTGTTATTTTATATCTTATATCATTTTTTAAAAAATCTTTCTGTCAGTTGTCAAAGAAATATCTACTCAATTCTGATGATGTGTCCAGATTATGATTAAAGATGAAGACATTATGGTGAACAAACTAGACATAGTCACAGGGTTTAGGATCTCAAGGCACATTTAATTTAGTATGGGGGGCAGGAGACAGCCACTCATCAAATACTCATACAAATGAATGTGTAGTTAAAAACTGACATACATACATATTCAGTGGAAAGGAACATGAATCTACAGGAGCCTATAATGAACATGAATCTACAGGAGCAACAATAAGAAAAGGATTAGCCTGGGGGAATAATAAAAGCATCCCTGAGAAAGTTATGTTTCTAGTGAGATCTGAAGAATTGAGAATTGTTAATTATGTAGAAGTGGCTGGGGGAGGTCATGGAACAGTGTGCCAAGCAAAGGGCAGAGATTATGCAAAACTCCTGGAAGGGGAGGACACATGACATGTTAGGCATTTGAAAGGGGCGCTTCTAGCTAGGGCCTGGGTAAAGTGTTTTTGAGATGAGAATGGGGAGATCCAAAGAAGTGGGCTGTAGAGCTTGATATGCCATGGTGAGCATTTTGGTCTCTTTCCCCAAAAGCAATTGGAAACCAGTACAGGATTTTAGGGGAAGATATGACATGGCTACATTTGCATTTTGAAAAGATAACTCTGACTGCAGTCAAGATTGAAGGAGAGCAAAGCTGGATGCCCGGAGACTAATTAGAAGGCTGTTATGCTAGCCCAGGCCAAAGATGATAGTGACTTGGACCTCTGAGTTGGCAGAAGTGATGGAGATAATTGGACAATTTGAGCTATGTCAATAAGAACTGACATTCTGAACTCCATTAAAACTTTTCCAAATAGTTTCAATAGCACATTGGTATTTTAAAATATTAATAATTTGAGCTTTTCAGATAAGTTCATTTTTCTTCCTTATTTAGATAACATCTCTATCAATCACAATACTAAGATTTAATTGTAGTTGTCTTTTATTGAATCAAATTAAAATTACATTATTTTACTTATGACAATATCAATTTTATTTGTTTCACAGATATTTCTTGATTATTAACTTCTCTTGTCCTGTCTTTATACACATGCAAAATTTCCCACTATTCATCCATAGGACTCTCATTTGGATATGATTGACACAGAGGCTCTATTTCATATTACAAACTAAATATTTCATTGAAATGAAATATATTCAGTTTAGTTGATGAAATAGTCCTATACCTCTTAAGCTGTTCTTTTGAAAGTAATGTTTTGCTAAAAATTTTTGTCATTCCTTTTCTTGTCGTCACTTTCTTTTTCATTTTACTGCAACATTTACCACTTCACAGTCCATGCAATTTTGCTTTTGTGAGATGGAGACAGAATGTGCATTGCTTTGTCTGCATTTGAATGGCTACTGCCTTATTTAGCGAGCTGCAAACAGTTGGCTCATTTAGAAAGCATTTTACCACCCAGACAGAAATGGGCAACAAAGGAACTAAAAGGCCTTTGGAGAATCATTTTTAAATTCCTAAGACACATCTAGGAAATCTCGTAAAATAGGATCCAGATAATTTTAGGTCAGTTGTAAGTAAAACATTTATGTAAACGTAATTTTTTTTATTTATTTTATCTATTTTATTTTTTTAAGTTTATTCTGAGAGCAAGAGAGAGAGAGAGAGAGAGAGAGAGAGAGAGAGAGGGAGAGGAGGGGGCAGAGAGAGAGAGGAGAGAGAGAGAATCGCAAGCAGGCTCCGGCTGTCTGGATAAAGCCAGATGCAGGGCTGGAACCCACAAACAGCGATATCATGACCTGAGCCAAAAATCAAGAGTTGGACACTTAACTGACTGGTTAAACTGGTATTCGTGAAAAAGCAAAAGATACATGGTCTTGGTACTTGTGTGTAAATCCTGGTTCCACCAATTTTGGCGCGTGAAGTTCAGCAAATCACTTAACATTTGCCTCCATTTCCTCACTGGTAGAATGAATGCAATACCATACTCCTTCCTGACGGGGTTATTGAAAAGAATAAAAGAAACCAGGGGCACCTGGGTGACTCGGTAGGTTAAGCATCCAACCTCAGCTCAGGTCATGATCTCATGGTTTGAATTCAAGCCCCACGTCAGGCACTGTGCTGACAGCTCAGAGCCTGGAGCCTGCTTCACAGTCTTTGTCTCCCTCGTCTTTCTGCCCCTCCCATGCTCATGTGCTGTCTCTCTCTCTCAATTAAAAAAAAAAAAAAAAAAAAAAAAGAGAGAGAGAGAGAATAAAAGAAAACATATACTTTTTTTTTTTTTTTTTTTTTAAGAAACCATATACTTGTAAAGCAGTCTTTAAAACTGGGATTCCTTGGGATGCCTGGGTGACTGGGTGTGCATGGGAGGTTCAGCTGGTTGAGTGTTTCATTCTTGATCTTGACTCAGGTCATGATCTTGCTGTTTGTAGGTTCCAGCCTGTGTCAGGCTCTGTGCTGACAATGTGGAGCCTGCTTGGGATTCTCTCTCTCTCCTCTCTCTCTGCGCCTTCACTGCTTGTGCTTGCTCTCTCTCTCTCTCTCTCTTTCTCAAAATAAATAAGAAACTTAAAAAAAAATGCCCTGGAATTGCCTACTTATGCATTTGGAGGCTTTAAGTTTTTCATAATATTTTATGCAAAATTATGAGTTTTTGTGCATTTTCCCATACAGAGGATTCATTGAATTGTCAAGTGAATCCCTGATCACCCACCATCAAATGTTAACTACTCAAAGGAGTGCTAGATGTGTTACTGTCACTGTTGAGAAAAGCTGGTGAGGCAGTGGGAGCACAAATTTCGGAGCTGTAGCTGCCTAGAGATGAGCCTGGTCAGGTCACACATGTACTCCACAGGACTGGGGTAGCCACTCTGTAGTGTAAGTTTCTTCATTCTTAAAATTAAATTCCTAACTTTTAAAATGTTAAAAATAAATACAGGACTTTACAGTGAAGGAACTCAGTATTAGCTCCTTTATATCTCCCCTGGTATTTATTTTGATAAGCATTCTGAGAGGTTTGTAATAGTAACGATTTAGAAGTGAAATGTATTGACATGAGTTGTTTTTCTGAATCAAGGGCAGCATTTTGTATGATTCAGCAACAACTAGAGAATTTTAAATTACAGGGCTTGGGGCGCCTGGGTGGCGCAGTCGGTTAAGCCTCCGACTTCAGCCAGGTCAGGATCTCGTGGTCAGTGGGTTCGAGCCCCGCGTCAGGCTCTGGGGTGATGGCTCAGAGCCTGGAGCCTGTTTCCAATTCTGTGTCTCCCTCTCTCTCTGCTCCTTCCCCGTTCATGCTCTGTCTCTCTCTGTCCCTAAAATAAATAAATGTTGAAAAAAAAATTTTTAAATTACGGGGCTTCTGCTAGAGTTATGTTTAGACCTAAATTGTTATTTATTTAAGTTTATAAAGTTTTTTCCTAATGTCTGAAGAATGTCATATTCATACACAGAATCCATTTCTAAAACAAAAGCTCTTTTGTATTTTTCTTTGTGAATCTCTTATTATACATTATTTATAAATTCATTGTTTATAAATTTATAATTTGAATGAATTTATGAATTCATTCGAACGGTTTGATTGCAACGTTATCTAGTAAATGATTTTTCGTCTTGAATAATTGGAGAACACCTTTAAAATAAATATGTATGGGGACGCCTAGATGGCTTAGTGGTTAAGCATTTGCTTCTTGATTTCAGCTAAGGCCCTGATCTCGTGGATTGTTGGGATCAAGCCCTGCAGGCTCTACAGTGACAGTGCAGGATCCTCTCTCTCCCTCTCTCTCTGCCCTTCCTCCCTGCTCTCGCTCTCAAAATAAATAAATAAACATTTAGAGGCACCTGAGGGTGTCAGTTGGTTAAGCGTCCGACTTTGGCTCAGGGCATGATCTCGAGGTTCACGAGTTCAAACCCCACGTTGGGCTGCGTGCTGACAGCTCAGAGCCTGAAGCCTGCTTCAGATTCTGTCTCGCCCTTCCCCTGTTTGCACTCTGCCTCTCTCTTTCTCTCTCTCTCTCTCAAACATAAATAAACATTAAAAAATGATTAAAAATAAATAAACATTTAAAAATAAAATAAAATAAATGTTTATGGTGACCAAAATAGTATATTGGAATTTTGGGATTTCATGTCTGATAGGATACTGGCCATAGGAGAATTTAGCAGATAAGTTTATATTTCTGGTACTTGTTAACATTAGTAGGACCATGTTCTTGTAGAGTTGGAACAAAACTCAAACCTTGTGCTCCAACTTTTCTAATATGTATGGAGGATCATAATGGATGTATTGATAAGTATTCAAGAGTTGTAGCTCACCAGAAGCCAAGCCCCGTCTGTCATATGGCCAGCATTGATGTACTGATTCTTATATGCTAGGCCTTGTACTTTATCATTTCATCTTATTTCCTTTCTGCCATCACACCAGGAGGTGGTTTTATCCCCATGTTGTAGCTAAAGAACACAAATTTCTAGAAGCTTGTCACATAAGACCACAAAACTACAAAGGGGCAGAATCTACATTCAAAGTCAGGTCTTTTTAAGTTTAAACTTGTGCTATTAACTACTCTGCATATACTAAACCATGGTTGTCTTATTCACAGTCCACTCCAGTTTCTGTCTACTGGATTTGTATTATAAACAAACTACAGGAGCGCCTGGGTGGCTCAGTCAGTTGAGTGCCCGACTTTGGCTCAAGTCATGATCTCACAGTTCCTGAGTTCGAGTCCTGCATCGGGCTCTGTGCTGGCAACTTGGAGCCTAGAGCCTGCTTCAGATTCTGTCTGCCTCTCTCTCTCTGTTCCTCTCCTCACGCTCTGTCTCTCTCTCTCTCTCTCTCTCCCTCAAAAAATAAATAAATGAACTATATTTAGTCATATTTTTTATTCTGCTTTGTAGGCATGGATAGTAGCTGCAAGCCAAATACATGGCGATGATAGTAGCCATGGGTAATTGAAGAATTATTTAGAGTTTCATTTTGCTATTCCCTTGTATTGAGAACATGTGGCAAAAGTATTGGTTATGTTTTCTCTCAAGTAGATCAAAGGGCCAAATGAGAAATGGCTTGAGTTCCATAGTGTTTTATATATCATTTTTTAAACCTAATATACAAAATCCTTCCCTTTATTCACAAGGATTCTCCCACATGAATAAAATAATTTCATTTTTTTTGGTCGAACATTTAACAGTCTGTTTAGCTATGTTCAAATCCTGTTGGATTTGCTTTTATTAATTAATCTTTCTATGTTTTATTCCTTCAGTATCAGATGAGCCTGTCACTTATATATTTAAATTTATCCCCTCAAAAATATTCATTTTTACTGAATAAATTTAATTATGAAATCTATTTGTATTGGATATATTAAATTATGATTTGTAAGCTCTTCTATAAAGGAAGTCATCTTTTATTCCAACAGTTAATATGAATGACTGCATGTTCCTTAAATTAAAAGCATACTGATAAATAAATTCAACCAGCTCCAAGCCAAGTGTATCCCCATGTCTTCTCCCTACACCACATTTCCTCTTGTCATTACGTGGATAAGGACATTGCTCCAGCAACTGCTTGCACTCTCCGTCCCTCCCTCCAACCCCCACTATAGTCTCCCTTCACTATTGTATCCATGTGCAAGTACTGTGTTATATGTCACTTGAAAACAAACACTATACTCTATTGGCTTCACATCCACTTGCATTTATTTTTTAATTCAAGGATCCACATATGTATTATCAATACTTACTATTTCCAGCTGTCCTCAGAATTCTCTCTTGAAACCCATCCCAAGCGGGTTTATGCCATAACCACTCTACTGACACACCTCTTATCAAGATCTTTGTTGGCTGCTACCTATTAAGCAAGGTAGAACTTGAAATGGATGATGTCCCCCTATTGAAACATATTTTTTTCCTCTGTTATTTCAGTTTTGTCCCTTTCTGTTTCTCCTCTGCTAATTGCTTTTTATCTCTGTGAGGTATACATGCTGGAGAGTCCCCGGGCACAGGACTCAAATTCTTTTTTTTTTTTTTCCTAGTCACACCCCTGGTACTATCATTTAATCTGAAAACTATCTATCAACCATGTGTCTCTGTCTTCATGATCTCAATGTATATGATTACCTGTGTGAACCACAAACCAACTGCCTATGTAACATCTCCACACAGATGTTTAATAGTTGTCACAAACTTAACATAGCACTAAAGGAATTTGGTCTTTTAATTTCTCAGGACATACTTGGAGTTATCCTTGATTCCTTTTCTTCTTGTATATACCATGTCCAAACCTAATAGCAAAATCTGTCTTTTTGATCATGAATATACACAATCCAACATTTTATTTACCACTCTTCTCCAAACAATCTTCATCTTTCACTTAGATTACTTACATAGTTTCCTACCTGATTTCCTCACTTCTTTCCTTGCCTTATATTTCCAACCCATCTATAAAAGTGATTCTTTACAACATAAATTATATCATTTTGCTTTTTTGTTCAGAACCCTTCAGATGTTCCTCATCTCATGCAAAAAAGCCCAGCCTTTATAATGGCACTATGAGTTCTGGCTGTCCTGCCTCTTTGACATTGTCTCCTACTATTCTCTTTCTTAAGCAATCACCTCCCAATCATGGTGTGACCTTGTTGATTCTTGAACATGTTCAGCAAGGTCTCATACCTGATGTTCTCTCTGCCTTGAGTGTTTTCTTCCTATTTTTTGCTCAAATATCTTTTCCTTAGTAAGGGAATACTCAACCATCTCATGTAAAATATGACAAAACATGCTTCCTGACAGGCACTTATCTCCCTGACTTGTTTTGTGCTTTATTTCCACTTGAATGTATGTGCCAAAGGCAGAGAGTTTTTTATTTGTTTATTTGTTTTCACTGTACCATCACTGGAGACTGGTGCATTGTATAATACAAAACATATTTGCTGCATGAATGAATGAAGATTGAAGCCAGTTGCTTCCATGCATAATGTTCTTCTGTCCTTTTATGTCAAACAGTGGGTCCTCTGTGAAGTTTTGAGCAATCTTCTTCAATTTAGATCCTTTTGGCTGGTCCTCAAGGACCAATAGGCTGCCCCCTATTAAATTGATTCTGATATAATATCTTATTCTTGGGTACATCTTTTCATTGTAATCCTATTTCCATTTTTGGATTCATTATTTTCATCATTTCTCTCATCTCAGACTCTACACTACTCCACAAATACTAGGACTTGGATCATGCCCATTATGTGTAATAGCCCTTATGGTTGTTTACTAATAAGATGCTACCACTCTTCAACTGCTTAACAGGCAATGACTTTACACCCAGCTATGGGATTAGGCCTGCAGTGATCTAAAAAAACCATGGTAAGTTTATCTATACTGCTATAGTGATTGCTTCAGTTAATGCTGGACTAAGTCAATCAGTCCATGGCATTTACATGGCAGTGGTGAGTATTTTAGAATGAAGTTCAGTATACTGTCCAGAAGTTCTGGCATGCACATAGTTTCCTTCTGGGTAATATGATTGGTATCTATGAAGTCTGGGGACACTGCTGCCTTTTATTTCAAGACCAGCAAATACAACCAAATGATGAAATTAGCACCTGAACAAACTGGAGAAAAACTTGTAGACCCAGTGCTCTGATTAAACTGAACTTGAACTTTTAGTTCCTTGAGGAAATGAGTTTCCTTGAATGCCTAAGCCAATATCAGGTTGTTGATATTGTTGTTTTTATATTGCTATCAAAAAAGATCCTACTAAAATATATTGTCCTGTTTCACTTGTTTTAAAGTCAAGAACTAAGTAACATCTATATTACATTTTTCTAAAAAATATATATGTTTACCTTACAGGTAAAATGATTTTTTTGTTGTCTTGTTCTCAGCGAGGGAAGGAATTTAGAAGTTTAATTCACAACCAATTTGGTTTGCTTTTTCCAATAATTACAGATACTTTTTAGTAACATCCATAATTAATTATTTTCCCTCTCTGGAAGAATAATGGTATTTAAAATTCTTAGTTTATTGGAGATATTGAGATATATGTAATTTGGATTCATTTTGAGCTTGGTACAATCTCTCTCTCTTTTTTTAAATGTTTACTTATTTTGAGAGAGAGAGAGAACGCATGAGAATGGGGCAGGGGCAGGGAGAGAGGGAGAAAATCCTAAGCAGTCTCCGCACATCAGCACAGAGCCTGATGCAAGGCTTGATCCCATGAACCATGAGATAATGACCTGGGCTGGAACCAAGCATTGGATGCTTAACTGACTGAGCTACCCAGGTGCCCCGGTACAATTTTTTGTGGCATTAAGTGTATTTACATTATTTACATTATTATACAACTGTCATCAGCATGCATCTCTAGAACTCTTGCAAAACTGATATTCTGTATGGATTAATAGTAACTCTCCATTCCTGCACCCAACCCCACCACCAGTGGGAAAACTTTTTTTAGTCACATTGACTGCTGGCATAAGAAAAGTTATATGTGTGTGTATGTATATATACACACACACACACATATATATACACATATATATTATAAACATACATATTAGAAATATACATATATATTACATATACAAATTATGATATATTGTGTGTATATATATTCAAATGTGTATATGTATGCATATGTGTACATAAATAAAAATACAGATTTGCCATATTGATTGGGCCAATTAAGTAAATAGGACCAATTCATTCAATATGCATTATTATATAATTATTTAATTCTATTTATGTAAAAATATAAACAGATACATAGAGGGGGAAGAGAACAAAGGAGAGAGAAATAAGACTAGAAGGGTATTTACTGATATATTAACATTTTTTAAAAAATATTGGTTGTAAAGTGATTTTTACTTTCTTTTTTATAAACTCCATTTATTGAGACTTTAGTTTCAAATTAAGCAGGTATGATTTTTACAACTGGGATTAAGTTATTTCTAAAAACAATCTTGTCATGAATTCTCCTATGTTTTAGATGAGAATATTAAATAAAGGAAAAAATGTTTGAAATAGCTGCCTGTTTACAACACAATAGGAAGTTAAATATTATTGGAAATTGAAAGCTACATCCAAATAAAATTGAAAATACTTTGTGTTCAGTTGTATGATAAATGATTATAAATTTAGTCAGAGTTTAGAGAAGAGAGAAATCAGTGTGGAGTAGAATATTAGAGAAGGGGTTCATGCAGAAAGTGAAGTTTTATCTTGGGACCCTGGGTCCTATGACCCAATGTGAACATATACATGTTAAAAGGCTAAGAATTAGAGTGATCTCAGAGGGATGGTATTAAGATTTGTGAAAGGTTCAATTTTTTATCAATTTTTAAGTAAATAATAAATTTTAATTGATACAATGAATGGGAACATTTTTGATTCTACAGATTACGTAAGTGAATATGTAGATAGGACTTGAATAATTACATGTCTGAAGAGGTTAACAAAATTGGTAAGTATCATTTCATTGCTGTGCTTTTTATGTGTTGATATTTGGGGAAAAATGCCAGATATTTAATTATTGTCATCATATTAAACACCATTTATTTTTTCCAGATGTCAATCCTGTAACATGTATATGATCTCAGTTGATCCTGTATGATCTCAATCCTGTATGATCTCAATACTGGAATATTAAATTTCTTTGAGACACCCATCATTTATGTTTGCTGTCTGAGCAATTTGTTTTTCTTGTCTTCCCGGTATTGTAAAGGAGATAAAATGAAAAAGATTTATGTCTGACTAAATTTTAGCATCTGCTCTATCCTTCCATTATGTTGCTATTCTATATGTAGTGCTGTTGCTGAAAAATTGCCCTTGTCAGCAAGAAAAATTGCTTAGCAATATGATCTAATATATTTCTCTTGTTCTTAAGGCAGAGATCTGTGTAGTAACCACATTACATGGTCGTGTTTCTTTTAACCTAATGAATATCTTATGGAACTACCAATAATTAGCACATTATTTAATATGTGTCCAGTAATTGAGAACCTGCTTTTCTTTCCTACAGTTCTAAGGGATTTTATCTCCTGGGTCCCATCTAACTGGCGATAAGTGAGTGCTTAGGAAGGGGAATTTGCTTTACACTCTGTGTGATGTTATTACCATCTTAACTGGTAAAACCAGGTTGTAATGCAAATTTCAATTCACTCCTTACAAATACACTGTACACACTAAACAGGAGTATTAACTTTTCTCTTTTGAGTAGGAACAGTGAGATTGCTAATAAGAACTGAAGTTATTGGCTGTGGATAGAAAAAGAGGACTTTTTTCTTTGATGCCAAAAGTAATCTTACTAAATCATTGAAGGTGGGCACCTATATGGAACGTGGAATCTCCATATAGCCCTGAGAGCTGTCACTGATGCTCCCCCAGAGAGGGTAGCTGTGGGATTACAGTCTATTGTCATTCTGTGTTGACAGTATGTGGTGTGCTCAGGGACTATAGCCTTCCCATCTGCAGATTCCTACCTGTGACATCCATACTTTTGCTTTTGTGAGCAAGCCCCTTTGTCTGTAATACTGCTCCACCCACAGCCTAAGAGGGCTCTAGTGAGCACTTTACAGCCATCAGCTTAACCTCACATTTGAGTGTTCCTTTATCTTTGCTTAAACCTGCTGGTACACTGTGTAAATAAGCATAATTTGAACAAAGAGAGTATGCAAATGATGGGGAAGTGTCAAGTGAATCCAACAAAAGTTACCTGAGTAAAGATGTGAGCAAATAATTAGTTTTCACCTTCTAGGTAAGTGTAATATAAGAAAGCACAATATGAGGCCAGGGCAGAGTTTCAAGCACATAATATATTAAATGAAAGGACAAATGAATGGATACTATTAGTTATATGCCTCAGAGCATAAACAGCAAATAATTTCTATCTTTCAAGCCCAAGATGTTTTCTTTCTTTATTTCAAGTATAAGGTAATGGTGTTCAGCCAAGGGCCATCCTATTAAAAAACACATAGGATGATTTTGGCAAATTGCATATCCCTGGGAAGGATTAGAATTTGTGAAGAAGTCAATTGTTTGTACAATGAAAAATTCACTCGTTATTCTGACACCCACCTCCTGCTCATATGCAGCCTTCCAGGTGAGAATGCTTGTCTGAACTGGCTAGCTTGAAATAGACCAGAATCTTAAAATAAACAAGCAAATAACAAACAATTTTTTGGTTGACTGACTTTGGTGTATGCCTTGTTGTCTCTTTATAGCACCAGATTTATTATAATACCTAAAACTCTGATTTTATATATTTTTATTTTAAATCTGTTTCATAGACTAGACTTGCAAGTGTCCAGCACACACACGCGCACACACACACACACACGCACACGCACGCACACGCACACACACACACACGCTACATTAATAAACTGAACAGTCCTAGTAAAACATTTTATGATATCCTTTATTTGAAAGCACTCACTTCTGAGGGGTGAACAATTGGCAAACATGATTTATAGTCAAATATGAAAACACCTCTTATTAGTTAAGAGGTGAGGAGGAATGTTTATATGTAAGGAGGAAAGATTGTTCGTTAGTACATATACCGTTCTCGATATGATTTTCAGTAATTATAGTGAATGTTTAAAACTTGGTTTAAAAAAGTTATTTTGGGGGGGAGCATGCATTTTTTATTTTTTTGCTTTTTTCCCAGCTTTATTAAGTCTGATTGATAAATAAAAATTGTATATATTTAGGTTTGTACAATGTGATATTTTAAAGGTATACAATGTGATTTAATATGTGTATACATGGTAAAATGATTATCATAATCATGTTAATTAATGCATCCATAACCTCACATAATTACCTTTGTGTGTGTGTGTGTGTGTGTGTGTGTGTGTGTGGTGAGAACACTTAAGATCTACTCCCATAGTAAATTTTAAATATACAATACAGTATTATTAACTACAATTACCATGTTATGCATTAGATTCCTAAAACTTACTCATCTTATAACTAAATGTTTGTGCCCTTTGACCACCATCTCCCTATTTCCCCCAAACCCCAGCCCCTAGTATCCACCATTCTGTTTTCTAGTTCTATGATTTGCTTTGTTTTTTAGATTCGCCATATAAGTGAAATCATAAAGTAGTTATAAAACATTAGTTTTGTTCATTAATCAAAACACTATATAGAATGTTATATGCTAATACTTTATAATTTTTAACTTAAAAAACTTTTATACCTTATCTAGTCAAGTTACTTAAAACACACATGGAATTGACTTCAAAAAAAGCTTGTTCCTCTCTAACTGCAGGAATAGTTATATCAATTGTAGGATTTTTCACAAAAAGTATCTTACAAAAGACATAACACTTCTCCATCCTTGCCAGAATAAAAATAGACATGAACTCAGGCAAATGATTGCCTAATTGCAAAAGGCTGGGTGAAACATCTTATACTTTAGCCAAATAAATATTACTCTTCAAGGGCGCCTGGGTGGCTCAGTCAGTTGAGCATCTGACTTCAGCTCAGGTCATGATCTCACAGTCTGTGAGTTCAAGCCCCGCATCAGGCTCTGTGCTGACAGCTCAGAGCCTGGAACCTACTTTGGATTCTGTGTCTCCCTCTCTCTCTGCCCCTCCCCTGCTCATGCTCTGTCTCTCTCTGTCTCAAAAATAAAATAAAAACATTAAAACAATTGTTTAAAAAAATTAAAAAAAATATTACTCTTCAGGATATTGAGTAAAAATATATGTTTATAGTCCCATCTCTTTTACTTTGATTTGGGGCACATGTAAGAATATGTAGGAGAAACAAAGTTGCTCATGTTATAGAAATAAAATTATTTTATGGCATGAGTTCATTGAATATACTGGTATAAAGCTACAATCTACCAAACTGCAATCTAGACTAAGTTAACTAATAATGCTGCTCATAGCTTTCAATCATTTATTTGGGAAGAAAATTTAAGTGTGAAGGAATTTGATAGAATGGTTAAGTTTGCAGATTATGTAATACTATTCTGTATATAGCTGGTAAAATGAATTATGTATTAAGTGCATACACACACACAGATATATAACAATCTAATTGCTATTTCCACACACACAGAATTCTAAAGTTACTGTATTCATAATAATTTCTTTCTTTACCATACAAAAACAGTTTTAAACAAAAACACCATTGAATGAACAACTAGGGACTATCTTATAGAACACTTAATTAAACACCAGCATTTTATAGACATTGAAAGGTGTACAGGGATATTTATGAAGTTGGCCAAGTGAGCAAATAAACTATAATTTAATAGCCACTAGTCATATTTGTGGAACATGAACATGTATTATAAATTGGAACATATAAAAAAATCAGTGGGGAATTGTTTTGTATCTGCTTGCAGTTTCCATTAATTTGACATTCTTGTTTGTTGGCAATTATATATAGTATTTTATACATTTGTCACAGCCTCTGCCTTCTTTCAGGCTTTCCTGAGGCTGCGTAATCATGGTTTCCTTTCTCTCACTTGTCCTTGAATATACAATGATGCCCATTGCTGGCAGTGGCTGTAACCTTTGATTTGAATGTCTTCAGGTTGAGCAAAGTGCATTCCAGTCCACTCCTCCTAGAGGTCATGTTCAAAGTTCCTCTGGATATTTGCTGCTGACTGTCCACCTGTCGGTCATTGCCCTGCACCTTACTGGAAGTGATTCTTGCAGTAATTGGCATATGTCACATATAAGGGGTGTGTTTCCATTAGTTTCTGTCTGTTTATAAACTAAAAATAAAAGCACTCTAATCAGCAAAGATTAGTTACAAATTGTGAACACATCTGCTTTTGATATGCAGTATTTGGCAAATGGCTATTTTTCTAATCAACCTATTTTCCACTTGAAAAATAAGATTCAGAGTATTTGTCATGTACCATCTTTGTGAGGAACAGAGAAAATGACTAGCACACAGTTAGGGCTCCAAGCATAGCATATCTCCATCTCAGTCCCCTTTTATTTCCCCTACACCTTCCGCTTCCCCTTTTCTATATCTTATGCTCTTTGAAGGCAGAGAATTGCACAGTAGTTAGTGAAATAATATCAGAGAGTATATTATGAAGAGTGGCTTGACGGCATAGCAAATGAATGCCTTGGCACTTAGTGATTACGTTATAGGTGTGATGTAATAATGGCTTATCTTAAAGCAAGGGTGATGGAAATTGAAAGTTGAAAGGAAAACTGTGAGACAGAATGCAGAGATAGAACAAACAAGTCTTGTGCAAGACTTGAAGTTTGAAAAAGAGACAGATTTTGTACTAGTATACTTTAAATTAATTCTATAAAATGGAGAAATTAGATAAGATTTGTGTGCCTATTTTTTTTCTTTGAACAAATATGTATATATATTTTAAATGCTTACTTATTTATTTTTTGAGAAAGAGGGAGAAATAGAGGGAGAGAGAATATGAAGAGGGAAGGGGCAGAGAGAGAAGGAGACAGCGAATCCCAAGCAGGCTCCACGCTGTCCCCACAGAGCCGGATATGGGGCTCAAACTCATGAACCACAAGATAATGACTGAAGCCGAAACCAAGAGTCAGATGCTTAACCATGTGAGCCACCCAGGCACCCCTGAATATATATATATATATATATATATATATATATATATATATATACACACACACACACATGTATGTTTGTTTGTTTTTTTAAAGCAGACAAGTACAGTGTCCTCTGTGCAGTGTACTATATTGTCCTCTGTCCTGTCCATTGTACTGGGATGCAATGATGAATAAGGCAGGGAAAGCCTTGCCCTTATGTACCTTGTATTCTGCATCAGGGGTTACCAAACACATACAAAAGCCTAGATAGCAAATATATGGGCATAAAGTCTCATCCACTAAATCAGCCAAAGACAACATTTCAGCATATCAGCATGTGTATTTTCTTTTTATTAAAAAAAATAAGTTTATTTATCTATTTTTGATAGAAAGAGAGAGGGAGAGGGAGAGAGAATCCCAAGCAGGCTCTGTGCCATCAGCGCAGAGCCCGTCGCAGGGCTCAAACCCATGAACAGCTAGATCATGACCTGAGCCAAAATCGAGTGGGATTCTTAATTGACCGAGCCACCCAGGCGTCCCAGCATGTGTATTTTCTAATCAGACTTTTATTTTTGAACACTAACATATATATATATATATATATATATATATATATATATATATATATATATTTGAAAGTGCCATGAAATACTATTCTTTTACTTTTTTTTCTCAACAATTTAAGAATGTAAAGAAACATGATTAGCTCACAGCCATGCACAAATAAGCAGTGAAATGGATGTGGCAGGCAGCCCTAGTGTGCTAACCCTGGTTCTATGTTCCACATGAGAAATCTTATTGAGTTTATTATGAATTTGAATGATATGGGACATCCTTGTGCAGATATCTTGAAAATATTTGGAAGGGTAGAAGATGGAAAGAATAGGATTAGGTGTCAGAGACACGGAGTTAGAAATCAGGCACAGAGGGATTCACACTAAGGAAGAGGAGATAAATGAAGACAAGGAAGGAGGGCAGTTGAGCCCCAGGACTTATATTTGCATTAAAACTTTGAAAACCAACTGATTTGCATTCACATTAAATTCAAAATAGGTTCCAGGAAAGGGGAAAATCAGGGTGATATTTTATAGAGAAGAAAAAACGATTTTTGGAAATAAGACTTATAATTTGATTTAAAGCAATTCACTCAGAGATCAATAATGTTTAAAACAATTTTAAATTCATATTATCCTTTGCCTTCACCCTCTTATGGCACCACATGAAAAGACATCAAAAACATCAAAAGAGAGGAAAAAAACAGCATCACCATAGGCTGCTAAACACTCTGATCTATATTTTAGACCTTAGAATAAAATTGAGAAAATCCAGCATATCATAAAATATTCTTGAAAAGGAATCAATTAACACTTTACTATGTTTTTGAGAGTAGAATTTACATCCCAATCTTTATCATTTCATCATAGATTCCTGAATTATTTTTAATGATTCTATTGCTTATTGAAAAAACTGTGCCATGTTAATCATTATATAATTATTTTTATTCAATTTCCCCTCAAAGTCATATTATCCTTTCGTCATGTTTATCCAGTTTTGTAACCATCTTAAACACTTCCCTCTTCCTCTTTCTCCATACACAAATGGTTTATAAATGTATAAACTCTATTCATCAATGACTATGTGACACATGCATGGGTTATAGCGCTAATTAGATATTGAGTATACTGTGCCCTTTTGCATCACCGGTGACCTCTTTCACTTTAACTGAAGGCCAAAAACAAAACAAAACAAAAAAAGTAGTGTAAAAATCTTACTTTCTACCAATCTTTTCCTGGTAGAGAGCTACCAGTGTAGGAGGTAAAGGGAAAATAATCTATTTTCATTCCATCACTTCTATTTGCAGTTGCCCTATCTGAGATAGTTTCAGGAAATAATGGGGAAAATGAACAGAGAAGGGAATAGAATAAAAATTTGAGTAAAACTATTGTAAACTATTAAACCCAACAGAATATTTAGAGAGCCATTTGCAACTGAAAGTTAAAACTGACTTAGATTATAATAAAGAGAAGAGCATCTCCCATTTAAAAAGTTAGTGAAGCCAAGTTTTACTTTCAATTCAAGTATTTCACTTAAATTTACGTAATAGATTCTGCAGTCGTCATGATAACTGAAGCTATGGATATGATTTGAGGCTTAAAAAGCTCTGAGCCTATCATGGAATGCACCTTTCTGTAAAGGGCACACCATCTGTAAAAACCCTGATGCCATATTTCTAATCTTCCCTGACTCTCGCACTATTGGGACATTATATGTTCTGGAAAATTTAGTAGTTCTCTTGAAGACCTCAATATAAATCCACATGACACCAACACCTTTGGCTGAGAATCATGACCGAGTCATGATTTTGGTTTGTAGTCTGTGGACCTGAGCCAATGAAGTCTGATTTATGCCTAATTAGAAAGGGGTTCTTACCTCAGTTGTCAAAGAAAGCACAAATAAAAATGAATATATAGCTGAACACTACTTGGGAAAAATAAAATTCTGCAAGATATTAAAAAAATTATTTAGTGAACATACACGTCCTTCATGATACAGTACATATTTTGTTTTTAAATTGAAATTTACCTGAAATATGAAATTCATATTCACCTCACTTTGATATAAATCTTTAGATTACTGTCTAAAATCTCTCTTATTTTGAAACATGATAGAAAGGGTGGCTTAGGTAATAATTCAAAGATTTACCAAAGTAAAGCTATTTTCAACAAGTTTTGATTAATCAGCAATATGACTAAATGATTTTTGAAATAAAACATCTATGTTTGTTTAAAAGGAAATAATGTAGGCACACCTGGGTAGCTCAGTTGGTTAAGCATCTGATTGGTTCAGGCCATGATCTTGTGGTTGTGGGTTCGAGCTCCACATTAGACTCTGTGCTGACAGCTCAGAGCCTGGAGCTGCTTTAGATTCTGTGTCTACCTCTCTCTCTTCCCCCGCCCCCCACTCAGGCTCTGTCTCTCTTTCTCTCAAAAATAAATAAACATTAAGAAAATTAAAAGAAAATAATTTATTAAAGAAGGATTTACTACATATTTCCTTATGAAATTAACTAATCTTTGTTACTGGAATTTATCTTTCTATTACATTTTAAATCACCTGAGAAATTAGGATCAGCAATATCAAACTTCATTATACTGAGAGCACATCATCAGTTGTTAAAATGTTGAAACAAAAAATAAGAACAGGAAGATTTCGTTTGGTCTATTACAGTACTAATCATTTGGGAAACAGGCAGAATTATAATGGGAAACCCACAATACCCTTGAGAGGGGAATTTTTTGTACCTTATAGGAGGTTTTGCAATTAAGCCAGAGCATTTTATGCTATTTTTTTAATGTTAAATTCAAATCTACTTAATTTCTTAGGTCTAAAAATACTAACAAATATTATTACTTTTTCAGAAAGGGTATTGACTTTTATTTAGCTTACACTGCTGGTTATAGTGTGCTACATACATTTTAGGTTGCATGTTATATGCACTCAAAAAAGAAATTTGAGTCATAAGATTTTTAAAGGAAATAAGAACCTTAGGTTATGCTTAATTTCATGTGTCACCGAGTGCCCAGATATTTGGTTAAAGATTATTTTGGATGTGCCTTAGGAGGATGTTTCGGGATGAGAAAAACATTGACTCCATAGACTCAGTAAAGCAGATTGCCTTCCCCAGTGTGGGTGGGCCTCATTCAATCCATTGAAGATCAGAATAGAAGAAAAAGAGATGTAAGGGAGAATTCACTCTCCGTGTCACTGTCTTTGAACAAGGACATAGGTCTCTCCCCTTCACAGACTTGGACTCAGATTGAAACTTACAATATTGGTTTCTCTGTTTCTCAGGCCCTCAGACTTGGACTAGAAGTATACTATGGGCTCTCCTGGGTTCCTTTATGTATATAAACACACACACACACACACACACACACACACACACACACACACACACACTTTCATATCCATATCTACTCTCTTCCACAGGATATCACACTGATACTTAAGACTGCTGATGTTATGCTTCTTCCACCTAGTGAGCGAGAGGTAGCAACCACCCTAGACTATTGGTAAGACATTTGTGTGTCAGAGGGTAAGAAGTAAATCTGGCAAAAAAATCAGGAGCCTTCTACCTACCTCAGTGAAATTTCTAGGAGTCCAGGGTTCTAGGGTATGTTGAGATACCTCTTCTAAGGTGTGAGATGAGATGGTGCATCTGGCTACTCTTATGACCAAAAAAATAGGCATAATCACTAGTGGCCCCTTGGATTTTGGAGGTAACATATTTCCTCATTTGTGTGTGTTATGATAGCCTATTTACCAAGTGAGCTTAAAAGCTTCTAGTTTTGAGTGGGACCTAAAACAAGAGAAGGCTGTGCAACAGGTCCAGCTGCTGTGCAAGCTCCTTTACTTTCTCTTTGGGCCATATGATCCAAGAGGTCTCATGGCACTTGTAGGCAGTTAGGGATACTATGTGGAGCCCTGGCAGGCCCTTAGAAGTGAATCGCAGTTTCATCCCTTTGGATTTTGGAGCAAAGCCCCATCATCCGTTGCAGATAACTACTTCTCTTTTGTAAAACAACTCTTGGCCTGACTGGTTCTTAGTAGAGACTGAATACTAAACATGGATCACCAAGTTACCTTGCAGCCTGAGCTACCTATCATGAACTGGAAGTAATCCGATTCACCAAGCCATAAAGTTGGACATGCATAGCAATACTGCATCATCAAGTGGAAGTGGTATATATATAATAAAACATGGGTAGACCCTGAAATCTCTCATGAGGAGTCCCCCATGATCAGTTGACAGAGGAAGAGAACACTTGGGCTTGGATTACAGATGGTTCTACATGATATGCAGGCACCTCCTCAAGTGGACAGCTGAAGTACTATTTCTCCTTTCTGGGGCATCCCTGAAGGATGGTAGTGAAAGAAAATCCTCCCAGTTGGAAGGAGTTTGAGCACTGCACCTGGTTATTCACTTTGCATGGAAGAAGTAGCTAGGTGGGTATTACATACCAATTCATGTGCTTTGGGCAATGGTTTGGCTGGATGGTCAAGGCCTTGGAAGAAATGTGATTAGGAAATTGGTGACAGGAAATTTGGGGAAGAGGATTTGTGGGTAGTTCTGGGCAAAAAACGCAAAGGTGTTTGTGTCCTACATGAATGCTCATCAAAAAATAACCTCAACAGAGGAGGCTTTAATCATTGGAAAGATGATCCATTCTGTGGATGCCAGTCAGCCTCCTTCCCCAGCCACCCCTATCATCACCCAGAAGTCTCAAGAGAAAAAGTGGCCATGATGTCAGAGATGGAGATTATGCATGGGCTCAAAAGTATGGATTTACACTCACCAAGTCTGACCCGGCTACAGTCACTGCTAAGTATCTGACTTGCCAGCCATAGAGCCCAACACTGATTCCCTGATGTGGCACCATTCCCAGTCACGATCAACTAGCTACCAGGTGACAAGTTGATTACATTGGACTGCTTTCATCATGGAAGGGACAGCATTTTGTTCTTACTCTGGATATGGAGTTGCCTTCCTGCATGCAATACTTCTGCCAAAACTACAATTTGTAGACTTCTTGAATGCAGTACTGACATCATGGTATTCTACATAGAATTGTTTCTGATCAAGGAAGTCACTTCACAGTAAAAGAAGTATGACAATGGGCGCATGCTCATGAAATTCACTGGTCTTCCCGTGTTCCTCACTATCCAAAAGCACTAGTTTGATAGATTGGTGGAATGACCTCTTGAAGACTCCGGTACAGTGTCAGCTAGGTGATAGTACCTTGCAGGGCTGGGCCAAAATTTTGGTACTGTTTCTATCATAGCCAAGATTCATGGGTCCAGGAATCAAGGGATAGGAGTGGGAGTGGCACCACTCATTACTATCCCTAGTGACCCACTAGAAAAACTTCTGCTTCCTGTTTCCAAAACTTTGTGTCCTGCTTGCCTAAGAGGTCTTAGTTTCAAAGTGATAAATGTATCCACCAGGAAATACCATGGTTTCAGTACACTGGAAGTTGATTCTTACCCATTTCCTTTGGGCTCCCAGTCTCCGAATCAACAGCAAAGAAGGGAGTTACTGTGCTAGCTAGAGAGATTAATACTGATTATCAAGGGGAATTGGACTCCACGGTGAGAGTAAGGAAGAGACTATCTGGAATATAGGAGATCCTATAGGGAATCTCTTATTCTTACCATGCCTGCGATTAAAGTTAATGAAAAAACGGGGTGCCTGGGTGGCTCAGTCGGTTGAGCATCCAACCTCGGCTCGGGTCATGAATTCGCGGATCGTGGGTTGGAGCCTTGCATCAGGCTCTGTGCTAACAGCTCAGATCCTGTGTCTCCTTCTCTCTCTGTTGCTGTCCCGCTTGCACTCTGCATCTCTCTGTCTCTCTGTTTCTCTCTCAAAAATTAAAATAAAGATTAAAAAAAATTTTTTTTAAGTTCATGAAAAACTACAACCCAATCTAGGCAGGATTACCAATACCCCAGTGCCTTTAGGAAAAACTACAACCTAATCTAGGCAGGATTACCAATGCCCCAGTGCTTTCACGAATGAAGTTTTAAGTCACTTCACTGTGTAAAGTACCGCAATCAACTGAGAGGCTTGCTGGGGGCAAAGGGAACACAAAATGGGTAGTAGATGAAGGTAGTTGTGACCACTAGTTACAGTCATGTGACCAGTTATAGAAAGGAAAAATGTAATTGTCATGAGTATTTCCTCCTTATTTTGTTATGAACATGTTTGTGTGTGTACTAAGCAAATATCTCTGTTTTCTCCTCTCTCTTTTCCCTTATCAGAAAACTTAAGAACTATCAGCTTTATATCCTGGTACATTAGTATTGTTAATTTTACATTAAGATATTTAAATTATGGATATCAAAGAGAAACTCAGCTTCACTTAAAGATTTTACTTTCTCTTCTGGGTAAAGGGCTAATTGTGTTTGCAATTATAAACTGGGTAATTGTATCATGTTAGGCAAAATTAAGACCTTGTTACTATACTTATTTGGAGATTCAGTATGGTTTAAGGAAACGTGTAAGGTGCCAAGTTTACAAGGGGTGGATTTGTGATGATTAATTATATATGTCAAGTTGAGTGGGCCACATGATGTGCAGATATCTGGTTAAACATTATTCTGAATGTGTTGTTGTTTTTGTTGTTTTTGTTTTCTTTGAATTGATAAGCGGAGTAAAGCAGATTGCCCTCCCCAATGTGGATGGGCCTCATCTAATTCACTGAAGGTCTGAATAGAAGGAAAGTCTCATGCTCATGAGCAAAGGCTCGTGTTCATAAGGAAGGCTTTACTTTCTCCAGATGTTTTCAAGCTGGGACATTGGGTTCTCCTGTTTTTTAAACTCTAACTCATACTTGAAATTACACCATCAGCTTTCTTGATTCTCAGGCCATTGGAATCATATTGAAACTATACCATTGGCTTTCATGAATTTCTTGCTTGCCAACTGCAGATCTTGGGATTTTTTTTTGCCTCTGTAACCATGTGAACCAATTTCTTTCTTTCTTTCTTTCTTTCTTTCTTTCTTTCTTTCTTTCTTAATGTTTGCTATTTATTTATTTATTTATTTATTTATTTATTTATTTATTTAGAGAGGCTACACAAGACAGCAAGTGAGGTAGGGACAGAAAGAAAGGGAGAGAGAGAATCCCAAGATGGCTCTGTGCTATCAGCACAAAGCCCAACATGGTGCTCCATCTCACAAATGTGTGAGATCATGACTTGAGCAGAAATCAGGAATCAGATGTTTAACCAGCTGAGTCACCTGGTACCCCTGAACCAATTCTTATAATAAATCTCTTTAAATATAAAATAAATATAGGGGTGCCTGGGTGGCTCAGTCGGTTAAGCGTCTAACTTTGGCTCACGTCATGATCTCACATGAGTTCAAGCCCTGCATTGGGCTCTGTGCTGATAGCTCAGAGGCTGGAGCCTGCTTCGGATTCTGTATCTCCCTCTCTCTACCCCTCCCCTGCTCACACTCTGTTTCTCTATAAAATAAATAAACACTAAATAAATTTAAATATATATATGTGTGTATATATATATATGTATATACAGATCCTATTTGTTCTTTTTTTTTTTTTCTGGAGAACCTAGGCTCATATACCTATTTTGAGACTTCTTGAGTATCTTTCTTATTTAATAAGGAATCTAATACTCTTCACAGAGGGCATCTCAGAAACATTTTGAGTATTTTTACTAATAAGTACATGATTTAGAGATTGGTTAAAGAACCATGGGGTTAGAAATGATCCTTGATGGAGAATAGTTGTCATATTGATACACAGGGATATGTTTATCTTGCCAGTGTTCATCTAAACAGGGAAATGATATCCAGAAGAGGACTTACTTAGATCATATTTTAAAAACTTACATGTCTATTTTAAATTATTCAACCTTTTAGAATTACAAAGGAAACTTTTAAGATGCTAAATGCATTATACTATTTTATTATTAAAGTTAATAAATTTGAATCTTAAATTTAATTAGTTATTCCCATCATAGAAATGTCAAAAAATAAGTATAATCAATCTTTAATTAATTCTTATTTTCATTTATTTTGAAAAACACAGATACAAGTCACCTTTTGCTTACTTGTCTTAGGCTTGTAAAATGTTAGAAATAACACTTTAAAATTCTGTTATTAATTCCTCATTTCCTGAAGAATAAAATTTAACTTCCTGAATATCAGTTATAAGACTAATCATAACCTTGTTATGTGCCATTTCTCCAGTGTCATCTTTCCCCATGTTTTTATCCATTGACCCTGATCCATTTGATTGACCTGAAAGAACCATGATATCTCATGTCCTCTCTGTTTTTTCTCTTTGGATTTCCTTTACTCTCTCTTTCTCCCTTTCTTTTTTTAAAAAAAAAAAATTTAATGTTTTTTTCTCTTTCCTTTTATTTTTCTTATATATGTGTGTGTGTGTGTGTGTGTGTGAGAGAGAGAGAGACAGAGAGAGAGAGACAGAGAGAGAGAGACAGAGAGAGACAGAGAGACAGAGAGAGACAGAGAGACAGAGCATGAGCAGAGGCGGGGCAGAGAGACAGAGACAGAATCCAAAGTAGGCTCCAGAGCCTGATGTGGGGCTCGAACTCACAAACTGTGAGATCGTGACCTGTGCCAAAGTCAGATGCTTAACAGACTGAGCCACCCAGGTGCTCCTCCTTTACTCTCTTCTTAAATGAACATATGTCAGAGTTCTCCAGCAGAATGTGGCCATACAATAATAACAGTTCAATTTAGTCAGATGTTTTTGATTCATCAAGAAAAGTATAGAATTCCTAATTTTTGTGTAAAATCTCCTGAGCTTTAAATGTTTCCAGGGAATCCCTTCCCTTCCCTTCCCTTCCCTTCCCTTCCCTTCCCTTCCCTTCCCTTCCCTTCCCTTCCCTTCCCTTCCTACATGTGAATGAGGTAAACATTCTTCTTGGCCAGTTTTGGGAGTTCTTCACTTGGGAAGTAAGCTCTAGGAGTCAGTCGCTTTCCATGCTCTCTGGTAAATGGCATACACCTCTACTCTAAAAACCATCATGTGACAATCAGTTATTTGTTCTTTCTTTTACTCATTGGTATTTCATTTTTTACCTCTTAGGATAGTGATTAACATTCAGTAAGTTTTTGTCACATAATGTATGAATTGAGTTTGATTAAATTTTAGTGGCAGAAAAATATCAGGGACAGTGAAATTATAACCTATATGCATTCATACAGCAAATTAGTGGCCATGACCGGTCTCACATTTAAGTATTTTCCTACTTCAAATTTTCCTGTTCTTTTTTATTATTGGTCACTGTTTGCAAATTTTCAAAATGTTGGCAGTTCTAAATTTGTATTCCCATTAATTAAAAACTAATTAAAATGTGTTTCCAAGTCATACAAGCACATACACACACAATATATAATTCTTTGATTTCCCCCTGTAATGTATGGTGACTATCTTTCTAATTAATTAGGCAGGCAGAAAATGCTAAAATGATACATTCAGACCACCATCAATCCTTCAGAATCAGAAGTTTCTCTCTTTCCTACCCTCTCTTTCTACCCTTGCACAAGCAAGGGTATCCTATTTATATTAACTGAAACTGCTGCCAAATTGCCCTTTATCGCTTCTCATCCAGGCTTCCCCTATGGTTTAGGGGAATGTCTTGAGTCTGTGAGCTCTGGATAATTCGGGGAGATGGCTGCCTTATAAAGCGTATACCTTGATTTCATTCTGACCTTGGTCAGTGCCCCACTTGGCCATCCGTTACATATATTTTATGGAGTTTTTTAAAAAGTCCTTATATAAATTAAGCTCTCCTTATATTCTGTCATTTGTCAGATGCCACTTTAGAGTATAATTTTGATGAAACATTTTATAAGGCATTCTCTGATGAAAATCTAATGAAAGTAAAAGAACAAATATTTAGAAAAAAATAAGTTATGTAAATCATGAGTTAACAGACCATCTTTATCTGGATTGTAGACTTTGCGTCAAATTTATGTTTTAAATGTTTTAATCAGCATTTAGTTATTTTTGGATACTTTTGACTAGTGACACAAATCTGTTTTTTCTGACAAGAAGGTTGTAAATATTTCCATCACTACATACAACTATGTTTTCATTTTCTGTTCATCATTTTAGTAGGTGTTTGCCCATTGCTTTGCATTTAATCTCCTTTATGACTTAAAGAAATATATTCAAAACTACAGTAGCTTTGTAGTGTAGCTTTGAATAAAGAACTTTAACAAAAGCACAATGTTTGCACAATGTTATTTAATTAAGTCAAGCAATGCATACAAAAATTATCTCTATTTTCTATTGTAATTTTCCATTCCCAATTGAATAAATTACAACTTTGTATAGGCCCTATTTCAGCAAAATATCAGGACATATGCAAATTATATATAATTGCTCATGCAGGTTTAATTAAAGCTGTTACAAAAAATGTTATGATAATTAAGATTATGTTTGGGAATACACAATTACCTTTCAATTCCATAATAAATTCTTAGTGTTTTAATGAGTGAGGAGAAGGTATCATTCTTAATAACAAAGTTTTCCATTGACCGTTTATTGTGGGGTAGGCACTGTATGAATGCTCACATACTTTATAGCTCTTTCAATCATAATCAAACAACAATCCTATAAATATGTAATATTAAACAGCTTTTTACAGAGAAGTATATTGAGTGTTAGAGGAAAACTTGTCCAGAAACTTATTAAACTGATCCTAAAAGTATGGCTCTAGAACCAAAAGCTTTGAGAACTACACAGAATCCAATTAGAAGATATTTAGATACATTAAAAGGGGGAAAATGCAAGTACAGCTGATGAGTTTATACCTCACAAAAATTTATTTATAACCTAATCATCAGGCTTGCATACTTCGCATAGTATAAAGCATTTGGTAACTGGATATAACTTAAAAGTTAGGCTTGTGAGCTTTGAAAGCAAAGTTTTAACCAAGACTTTAAAGTTAGGGAATTTCTGTTATTATATCTGTAAAGAGTGCTCAGTGGGTCCAGGCAGTGCTGGAGACAAGAATCTCTAATTCTGACTCTTAGGCAAATTCTCTGGTCTATATGAAACCATGGATAACTGAGAAGGCATTTTCACACCACGTGTTTCCATTGATTTTAAGTTCAAACCCAGAAAAGATAATCTACGGTGATAAATGTCAAGATAATAGTTTCCTTTGTGGGATATTGACTGGAACGCATATAAAGTACGTTCCACATTGCTGATAATACTATTTCTTGTTCTGTGTGTTGGTTATTTGGCCACATAGATTTTGTGAGAATTTATTGAACTATGCATTTGTGCTTTGTTAAATTGTCTTTATGTATGATATACATCAATAAAAGTAGAGGAAAATTGCTTTGATTGATAACCACAAAAATATCATCTGGCTATGCACTTAAAATTAGTCTTGTTATAACATATTTGTTCCTTTGCTGTGTAAATATTTTAGAGTGGAAAAATGAAACTTAAACATCAAAATGAATAAGGAAATCAGTAGTAGTAATAATTTACTGTTACAGAAAATGTGTTCATTTTTAATGTACTTGCAATATTTAAAATAATGTACTTAAAATAGATTAATATTAACATTCTTATTTAAAATGTTTAATCGAGAAATAGATTTAGGATGTAATTTTCAGGGCACCTGGGTGGCTGAGTCAGTTGTGCCCAACTTCAGCTCAGGTCATGATCTCATGGTTCGTGGGTTTGATCCCCGCGGCGGGCTCTGTGTTGACAGCTCAGAGCCTGGAGCCTGCTTCAGATTCTGTGTCTCCCTCTCTCTCTGCCCCTCCCTTGCGCATGCTCTGTCTCTCTCAGTCTCTCAAAAATAAATAAATGTTAAAAAAAATTAGAATGTGATTTTAAATGATCATCTTAAAATTATTTAAGCTGTACTTATAAACATTTAAGAGGCCTGACTAATCACGGTTATAAATTGAATGTATTAGTTGTGTAAAAATATATAATTTTAAAAGGCCTACTTATTAGTAAATATAAAGTACTTTAAAGCAAGTAGAATACAGTGAATTAATCCATTATTTAGTCATTTATGTCAAAAAATTAAAGACAACCAAAAACTAAACCAGTAGTACAACAAAGTGTTTATTATTAAAGTGCAACAAGGAAGGGAACTTCAAAGTAACTATAGAATGAGCTCTAAGATGGAATTGGAAGGCTTTTCTTTGCAAAAGAATGATGCTGAGGAGGACATGGGAAGTGGTGATTGACACTGGATTGGCTGGTCCTTCTGAGGTGAGGCTAGAGGAGACTAGAGGTCAGTTCTGGATAGATTGTTGCCTCTAGTGATAGCAGCTTAGTAATAGGGTAACTGATCTGTGTTCAAAGTCATGATTAGTGAATCAGAGCTGGGTATGTCATTGGGAAGGAAGCAGTAGTGCCTCAAAGAAGAGAGTTATTATGATACGATACATTAGAACTGCATCATGACCTTGGGGGAAATACAGTTTCCTGCTCACTCTGCAGCTGGCTTTATCCATGCCTGTTACCACAGTCTCATTGACCGCAAGGCTAATTTTTCATGTTTGCAGGCCCTAGCTGATTTTTCTTTTATTCTTTTAGTTTTGGGTTAGTTTTTCTCTCTCACAATACTTAACTGTCCTTCTTAACTATCTTCCATTCCTCTCTTTTCCTTTCTTCTCTTTTTTCTTTCCTCCCTTCTTCCCTTCTTTCTTTTCTTTATTTTTTGGAAAGGGCGGTAAAAATACATCCACAAGCTTTCCCCCCGCCTCATATTTACTTTCTACAAAAACAAAGCAAATGGCATGCATACCAGTCTGCTTTTTCTCCTTGCCCCCAAATGTGCATGGGGTTCTGGAGAATCCAGGGCACTGGTAGATGATTAGAGTGGGATCAGAGGTCAATTTTAGTCCTGAAAAGTAATGTCTATTTTTTGCTCTGAAGAGAAAAAAACAACTGTGGCTGAGTGATTGACATTTATAGGCATGGTTTCTGTAAGCACCAAAAAAAAAGTCCTCCCTGCATTGAATTTCAATCAGTTTGAAACCAAATCACAGTAACACTCCAGGTGATTAAACCCTCAAGTACTTTTGATTTATAACACTCAGAATTAAAAAAAAAATAAATGTTTTATTTATTTTTGAGAGAACTCAAGTGGGGGAGGTTAGAGAGAGGGGGACAGAAGACCCAAAAGGGGCTTTGCGTTGACAGACTGACAGCAACAAGCTCAATGCAGGGCTTGAACTCACCAACCAGGATATCATGGCCTGAGCCAAATGTTCAACTGACTGAACCATCCAGCTGCCCCACAGAATTTTAATTTTTAAATTAAGATACAATCAAAAATATACACAAGACTAGAGTACAGAGCCAGGAGAACACACTTAACTAGAAAGGACTGATATTCCTTGGAGGAGCAATCAGTCTGGAAGAGGGGATGGGAAACAAGTACTCACTGCCAGGGCTTCAGTAAGTCTCTAACTTACGTGAGTGAGGGGAGGTCTCACGGCCAACAGGAGCTCTGAGGAAACCCAGTAATATCCTACTCACATTACAAAACTTGTCATTTACTAAAAAATTGACTAAATATAGCTGCAATACAGCGTAAAGTTCCAACTTCTCTGGTTAGCTTTAGATTCTAATGAATGCTTTTAAAAATATACCCTGTGAATGAAATTTTTTCAAATATTCCTAATGCACAATTGTCTAACCCTTGAGATTATAAGACTTTTCTAGTCTTTGAAGCAGCTGCTTAGCTATATTGATGACACCAAGTCTATTCAAAAAGAAGTTATTGATTAACTTGCCCACCCATGACCAGTGACTAGTCTATACATAGGTGAACAACCCAAGTTGATACAGGGAGAACTAATCATTAGCCATTAGACGAATACATTTTGTCTGATCTCTCTATCTTCCTATCTCCCTAACCCATCTCATTCTCCCTCACTTTCCACCACTGATAGTTGTTAAGAAGAAAGGATGTAAGCTTGAATTGGCTGGTAGCTTCTGTCCATGATGTGTGGAAAATATGCCACAGGTAAGAAGAAATATTGAAGGGGCGCCTGGGTGGCGCAGTCGGTTAAGCGTCCGACTTCAGCCAGGTCACGATCTCGCGGTCCGTGAGTTCGAGCCCTGGAGCCTGTTTCCGATTCTGTGTCTCCCTCTCTCTCTGCCCCTCCCCCGTTCATGCTCTGTCTCTCTCTGTCCCAAAAATAAATTTAAAAAAACGTTGAAAAAAAAATTAAAAAAAAAAAAAAAGAAGAAATATTGAAATCCACAAGAAAGTAGAATTTATATATGGGAAGTACAAGACTAGATGTGAGTTTATTTGAGCTTGTGAGTCCAACTGTGCCTGATAATAAATACCACCAGATTTTTCAAAAGTGTGGGTTAGTACATTTATTTTACACATCTTCAAAGGCCTTTTAAATTTCATTTTCATTTTTTTATACCAGTAAGAATACTACTCACCGAAATGACTGAAAAACATTGGGTGACTAATGCTCTATGCTTACAGTCTTCACACACTCATAAAACAAACACTTTTAATCATTCACAATAGTTTGTTCATATCCACCTGAAAACATCTAAATTCTAATAATAGTGATTCTGTAATCAATTTCTATAGGAGACCATGACTGAAAATATTTGTCAAATGCTCATTGAACCACCATATTAGGTCCTAGGGAATTTAAATTTATATAAGTAACAGAACTTTTCTTCAAGAAAGCACAGTATTACTTGGATCTTTCAAGAGGCAAATGTATCCTACTAGAGGATTAGACCTGTGAAGGAAAGGGAAAAGGGGGCAAGACAAGGAGGAGGAGTAGGTCAGACTCCTGTGAAGTTGGGAGGGGAAGAAATAGGACTGAGTAGGAAGAGTTAGAAACTTGGGCCAGTCCACAGTTGTTCATTTAAGGACGGCTGCATCTCAGAGGAGTGAGCCTGACATTTACTCATCATTGGCTCTAAGCAGCCTGAGAGAAGCTCGGCTTCGACAAGAACTCACAGGTGGATCTAGAGGGCTCCCAGCAGGAGTTGCTACAAGATTTTGATAAGTACAATATTTTGATAAGTACGTTTGCATGCTGCACAGAAAACCAAATGTGATAATAACCTAGAAGAGAAAAGCATATTAATAAAGTTATAAAACCATGCTATGGACATATAACACATGCAAAGAAAACAAACTGAATTAAAAGGAAGATTCACTTATTAAGAGCTTAAGAAAAGTTTCTTTTTTTTTTTTTTTTTAAATTTTTTTTTTCCAACGTTTATTTATTTTTGGGACAGAGAGAGACAGAGCATGAACAGGGGAGGGGCAGAGAGAGAGGGAGACACAGAATCGGAAACAGGCTCCAGGCTCTGAGCCATCAGCCCAGAGCCCGACGCGGGGCTCGAACTCACGGACCGCGAGATCGTGACCTGGCTGAAGTCGGACGCTTAACCGACTGCGCCACCCAGGCGCCCCAAGAAAAGTTTCAAAGAAAGAAAAATAATATTTGACCTAGGCTTGAAAGATGAACAGGATTTCTGTGCACAAGAAGCACAAACAAGGGAATAGATAAACACGAGCCTGAAGACACTGAAATACAGAGTTGTGAGAGGGGGACATCTAGCACTTTGATAATCCTAATAGAGAGTCATGTAGGAATTAGGCTAGGGTAGATTGAGACAAATGTATCATGAAAATGTTAAGAGTTAATACATGTCAAGAAAGCAATGAATGGAAAGAGTTGTGTGAAGGAACTAATTATGTGTCAACAAAATGGGTGGGGAGGAGGGAGTTTAAGGCAGCTCCAAAGTGCAGCTGAGGGATGATGCAAAGGCAGTGGGGATGAGGCCAAGTTAGGGATTGTCAGCGTGGGGAGGAATAGAAGACGGAAGAGCAATGAGTCTGAAATTTTCAGGATCCTTGCCTTGCAAGATTGTGCAGATAAATAATACAGAAGAGACAGGTTTCAGAGAAAAGGTGTTCAGGTTTTTACTGACTGAGTTCAAGACATAGTGCACAGTGTATTGGCTTGTCACTTCCTCATCCCTGTCACAAGAATTTGAATTATGGCTCCACCACTCACTGTCTGTGAGAACACGGGCAGGTCTTTGAAATTCCGTGCCTTGGGCTCCTCATCTGCAAAGTGAGAATAATGATAGTGTCTACCTTTAAGAGTTGCTTTCAGTATTAAATGATTTCATTGGCTGTGTTGTCGTGATTGCTATTATCACTTTATGTTGATGCTCTGCAGTCACTTATAGTAGGTAATTGATGGCTTTTCTCAACACAGCTTGAACAGAAAATAATATTAGGCATCTTCTGAATTTGTACAACTCTTTACATTTAAAAACTGGTAAAATGCATTAACTCTATAGTATATAATATGCATATTTAATTTGAAGTATTTATGTTTTGCTGAGTAAATGATTCTGCTTTCTCGATTCCTAATCAGAGTTATTTAATTTATTATATTTCTGCCCTGCTCTATAGCTGGCCTCCTCAGGAAACTCAGTTGGAGTGGTTACATTACAAAGACAAATTTCTCAAATTAGAATATATAGCAGTTTTTTTTTTCCACAGAGGGAGAGACAAAGAGAATATAAACACTTTTACAGAACTTTTCCCATGCTAACATGGCATCTTTATAGCTCACCCTCTCACACTTCTATTAAGGCAACAAATTTTCTCTCAGCTGTTTTCTTTTTTTGGTTTGTTTTTACTTCCCAGTGAAAAATATTACTTTCAAATTGCTGTTTTTTGATTTATAAATTTTAGACCTTGTCTACACTTATTTGCTGCTATGAAATATTAGGATTATGTTTATTATATATGTAATATATTCCATATTATTACATTATGATACATGAAGATCCAGTTCCCTTAACTCACCCTGCCATTTCTTCCCCCCACCCAGCCCCCACCCAAGGAATTAACCTCTAGGGAATTTTTATCAAGTGTTAAATATAAATATTTTTAATTGTAGGTCAAAGAATATACTCGTTATTTGTCTTTTCTTTAAAACGTATTAAATGTTTTAATATTTCACTTGTTTTGTGGTCTGTGTGCTGGAACTTATTTTCCTTATTTTCCCTGAATTATTAATTCATAGCTCCCCATGCCTCCAGAAGTTTCCTCCCCAGAGTACCCCATCTTTCGATCCTGCTTCAGTTTGGACTGTTTAGTCTTACGCACTATTACATAGCTATCATCCTCAGATGCTCTCGTAATATACTTATTGCTTCCTGGATGTTATATATTTCTCTTTCTTGCTTATTTCTTTCTTTTTTAAGGAGTATTCTCAAAGGAATTACCAGGACATTAAGGGAATAAAAAACTTACATTTTTTTCTGAGTACTTGCTTATTGAAAATGTTTTTAATTTAACTTTTGACTTGATTGACATGTCGGTTGAACATAACATTCTAAGTTAAAATTCATCTTCTTCCAGAACTTTAAAGCCTTTCTTCACTTGTCCTCCATCAGCTATTGCTGCTTTTAAAAACTCTAATATCATTCTGATTCTTTCTTTTTATTTTTTTCAGCTTTGATATTTCTTTTTTTTTAATTTTTTTAATATTTATTTTTGAGAGAGAGAGAGAGAGAGAGAGAGAGAGAGAGAGAGAGACAGACATAGTGTGAGTGGGGGAGGGGCAGAGAGAGAGAGGGAGACAGAATCAGAAGCAGGCTCCAGGTTCTGAGCTGTCAGCACAGAGCTGATGCAGGGCTCAAACTCACAAATTGCCAGATCATGACCTGAGCCGAAGTCAGACACAACTGACTGAGCTATCCAGGCACCCTGATATTTCTTTATTCCTTCTCTTTAGAAGCTTTTTGTAACATTTTTTTATTCTAAAGATCTGATAGCTTACATCAGTATGGATTGGTGTTGGCATTTCTTATTTCTGGTGCTGGATAATTATTGAGCCACTTTGATTTGGAAGAGGATGCTATTTAATTGTGGATAGTTCTATGCTGGATTCTCTATGGCCAAACCAATAGCATCACAACCACTTTTTGTTCTGTCCTGTGCATGGTAGAGGAAGAGAATGACCAAAACCCTTCACTAGACAGCTGTGTGTTAGAATCTGTCAATGAGAGGTACTCCCAGAGAGAGTTGCATGCACATTGGGCAAATGGTAAACTCTTGATTCGTGAGTGCAAACACTAAAAATAATAGCAGTGATCCACCTTCCCTGAGAGTCTTGATTTATAGTAACTGCCAGACAAAGCTTTTGAGGATCACTCACTTTGGCAGCAGTGGACTCCCTGGAGGAGTTCAGATGCCAGATACTTCCTGAAAGTCTCCAGACCCTGAACTTCATGGGTAGCAGTGAACAGCAAAAGTGGCTGGGGCTCATGAGACTTCTGAGACTCGCTGTAGGTGCATGGAGAGCTCTCAGGTGTCTCATCTCCTTTTAGCCACAGTTTTCTGTACCATTGTGCTTCCAGCCCTTTCAAGGGCTGTGCACATCTCTAATTTTCTGTTTTGAAAACTTCCTACTTGGAATATCAATGATAGCTTCTCTTTTCTTGAATAAACTTGGCTGAGGAGCCTTATTCTGCTGTTTCTTTGACCATCATCTTTTGGTTGTCTCTGCCTACACTTTCTAGAATTTCTGCTACTTTATTAATGGAATTCTTATATTAATGTACTTTTATTTATTTTCCACTTCATTTTTCATTTCTTTATCTTTTGGTTGCATACTTAGGAATTTTTTTTTGATTGTGTTCTTTCATCATTTCACACATCATGTGTGCTTTATTTTAGCTATCATATTTTTCATATCTAATAATTATTTCCTGATCTCAGATTGGTCTCTATAGCTCCCAATCTTTTACAAATGCCAAATCTTTTTCAGGATACTTAATTGTTACAATTTTTGTTTGTTTTGGCCTTCTGTTTCCTGTATTGTGTCTTTTTATCCTACATTTTCTTCCTTTTTTAAAGTTAGTGTCTATAGTATGGGAGGCATTCCACAAATGTTTGGTGATCCTTAGATCCTCATTTACGAGTACAAACGTCAGTGGAAGTTGCATTGATGGGGCTGGTGAATGAATGGATTTTGACAAAAGTTGCTCAGCTACAGAGCTGACTCTTTTTTCAAGGACGCTTAGTTGCCCATATCCAGAGAACTTTCTTGGTTCTTCTCAGTTTCTCTGGAGAATAATTTTCTATTCTCCCTTGGTAGCTAATACCTGGCTAGAAATAGTCCATGAGTTGGAAAGAAGAAGTCTGGGGTTCCCACTGCTAGGTGTGCCAGATTTAATTAACTTCCTGTTTCCTACTCCATAACTCACTCCTTTCCATCTGCCATGGCCAATGTGCCTGAGAGGAGAGCATAGGTTGTTCAATTTCCGTAGAGAATAGACTTCTAGTCTCATGCTTGGGGTGCATACTTTGGGCCAAACTCCTACAATGCCTGGTATTTGCAATTCCTGAGTCTTATTTGGTATTTTCTTTAAAAAAAAATACAAAACACCAAAAGTATAGGTTATCTCTTCTCTGCTCTGCCTATCTTTTTACCACCTGTGTCTCCTTTCTGTCTTCTATAACTGTAGTTATCATCTCTTTTCTGAGAAGTCATTTCTCTCATTTTATCTGAACTTGTAGTTTTATATCTTTAAGTTTCTCTATTTTCTTTTTATAAAAATTTAATCTTTATATTTGGGAGAGAGAGAGAGAGAGAAACAGAAAGACAGGTAGACACAGAATCCAGATCAGGCTCCAGACTCCGAGCTGTCAGCACAGAGCCTGACACAGAGCTCGAACTCACTAACTGTGATACCATGACCTGAGCCGAAGTCAGACACATAACCGACTGAGCCACCCAGGCGCCCCTCTCTATTTTCTTTTATGGAGATCTTGGAGGGGAAAAGATACATACATGGTTCATCTTCCATGTTGGAAATCCCAGAGCCCATTACTTATTCACTATGATACATGGCTTTTTAGTGCTACTTATTCTGGGGAACAGCAGAGGAGGGTAGAGAAAGGACCGAGGAGAACAGAGGTTAAATTTGACAAGGAAATTCCTTTCCCATTCTATAATTAGTCCTATTTCTGATCAACTTAGTTTAAATGCTCAACCTTACAGAAGTTTTCTTTTTATTCTTATTGCATAGGACAATTTGATGTAAGGTGGCTGGTGGACAAGTCTCATGTGATTAGTGACCATTCCGTTGTGCTGTATTTTCTGGGCCTTGTTAACTACAAGGTACCATCACTTGCCCACCTTGGGTATCCAAATGCTGCTTAAGTCAAAGCAGGTACAAAATGCCTGTTCTCTTACCTTTCTGCATCAGTATTACTGGAACGATAGAGGCATTACCTAACACACACTACCCTGCTGTTTCTGCATGGTTGCTGATGCCCTATGTTGGGATGTATGGCAACAGTTCATACCTAAAGGAAGTCAGAAGTGTTTTCCTTTACTCTTTTCAGATCCCTATTAGGATTTTTTTTAAAACATGTATTTATTTTGAGAGACAGAGACAGAGCATGAGCGGGTGAGGGGCAGAGAGAGAGAGAGAGACATACAGAATCTGAAGCAGGCTCCAGGCTCTGAGCACAGAGTCTGATGTGGGGTTTGAACCCATGAACGATGAGATCATGATCTGAGCTGAAGTCAAATGTTTAGCCACCCAGGTGCCCCTACCTATTAGGATTTTGAACCTGCCAGTGGAATCAGGAACCTAGCATCTCACCTCCTAATAATACTATTCCTTGATTAATAGTAGAAGAATACTTATTCTTTCCTTTCTGTTCTGTTTTCTTTCTTTCTTTCTTTCTTTCTTTCTTTCTTTCTTTCTTTCTTTCTTTCGATAAGTACATCTCTTATCCTCTGCATTCTGTTTACCTATGACTGGCAATAGTGTCCTTTCTTCTGAGCTGTACAGGCCTAGGTTAAATATGTAAAAGGTGAGAAAAGTGAAAGGATAAAATAACATAACATAACATAACATAACATAACATAACATAACATAAATTATTATATCCTTTTCATCATTTACCAGCTATTGACTTGCATGCTTCTGAGTTACACATGAGAACCAAGACCGTTCGTCTGTGAGCATATATTGCCTCTCTTAATAACCCAGTAATGCATAGACGCTTGATTCCAGATTTTTCTTCACATTAGAGTGTTCCATCAGATCTTCCAATTTATGAGGATTTTCCAGTGTTTTTATTTTTTATATTGTTTTGTTCAAATGTGAGGTGTGGTTGAAACTTTGGGAGACAGTTATAAAAATATTCCGTAGTGTGCATCACATTTTAATTATATATAAAATGTTGTTTCATTTTTTTAACTTAGATGCAAGTATTTGGCATCTGACTTGTATGAATAGTTTTTGACAACTTCCTGTAGAACACACTTGTAACAATCTGGACAGAAGAGACTTGAAGGAGAAGGACAGAATTTATGAGAATTCTCAAATTATTTTTCTACCAAGTCTGTTAACTTTCTATAATCTATACTGTAGAGGGACTCCATTAAATTCCATTCCATCATATTCTGTTTTGAAACTCATTTTTCTTTCATGTTGCTAATGTGCTACAGCTGAGTCACATGGAAGGTAAATATAAGGAGGTCAGAAGCTATTGTACATTGACTTCCTCAACTGAATTGATGTAAAGAAATAAATATGAATAGTTTCCCAACTTGAGAATTCTTTATAAACCAACATTATGCATTCAAAAATATACAATAGAATACACAATGATTGTAGTTGTATGATTTTCTACTGTTAGTATTTAAAATGTATGAATACCTTGACACATTTTCATTCATTCTTTTTTCTTTTCATTTTCTATCTTCGTGCAATTTTGATCAAAGCAAATTACATTTCTTTCTGAAAATTTCCCTTGACTTTATAGTGGGCAGAATGCCAATACTACAATTTAAATAAATAAAAAACTTCCCTCAAAGTGGGAAAACCAGAAATACATGCTGTGTCTGGTAGCAGAATTAAAGTCTTTTTAAGTATAGAAGTTGAATTGCTTCTTTCCTAATCACAGTATTAAAGTGTGTGCAATTATTAGGTCACAATGGAATAGATATGAATATTTTACTCACATCAAACACTGCCTGCAGTGTGCTTGAATAGTTATTCCTGAAATATTATGCAAAAAAGAACCTAAATTATTTATTGAACTCTTGAAGTGTTTAGTGTTTCTGACTATAACAAGGTACTATAATTTATTCACAGTTGTCAACTTTGGGTTAATTCAGGGTTAATGATACATCTTATGATTTGTCCATTTGTCCCTCCTCATCTGTTTGTCTGTTGACCATCTTTCTATTTGATGGCACCTGAGACATGATATATAAAAGGAGCTAGTGTTAGATGAAATGCAACATGCTTCTATTAAATGTAAAATGCCTCTATGAAAGGATTAAATAGTACATTTGTTTCTTTTTAAACTTGGATCAGAGTTAGCCTGTAGTCACTTGTTAAATGTTATATCCAAGTACATGTCTGTCCAAAATGCTCCCTAAGAAGAGCTTTCATACTAATAATGACAATAAATAAATTGAATACGTTTTTAAGATTGGAGATGAATTTTGATATATTTAAGCACTGTAAGAGTAAAATAAACTATTAAGTCATTTAAAATTATACATCACAGGGTGGCTGAGTGACTCAGTTGGTTAAGCGTCTGCCTTCGGCTCAGGTCATGATTTTGTGGTTCGTGAGTTAGAGCCCTGCATCGGGGTCTCTGCTGTCAGTGTTGAGCCTGCTTCAGAGTTTCTGTCCCCCTCTCTCTCTGTCCCTCCCCCACTCTCTCTGTCTCAAAAAAAAAGAACAAAATTATATATCACAACTCTAAATGTGAGAAAATGATTACCCTACACATATTCCCTTTTCCATGTGTTTGAATTTTTAAATAATTTTAGAATTTATTTTATGTATAAGGGAAAGTATAAATATTCTTGCTTTAGCACACAGAAATAAAGTATTAGTATTACTTATGTAACACAGAAGCAGGAAACGAAAGCAGAATTATTTCAATAATCATCTAAAACATTTGGTGGCAGCTCACTGTATGGCAATAGATTCAAACCTGGAGATAAAGAATGATTCCCTTTTGATTCCTGAAAATGTTTTGTATCTCCATTTATTTGCCTAGATTTTAAAAACTTCCAACAACTAGGTTTTTGTAATGCTTTTTTATATTACATATTGCAGGTTGTGGCTGCTGTGTTAGTTGATTAACCTTGATTAACTTCCCACTCACGTTAGACATTTAAGTTTGGTATCTCGGTGCCAACAATTGTTACATTGGAATACTAGAAGGGAATGGGCAAACCCACCTGGTTTTAGCTCATGTATTTGGAAAGAAGAAGGTGATTTGAAATACCAACAAGTACATATAATGGTTTCAGTCTTCCCTGATACTAAATGGTTTCCACCTTAATATGTACCTGTTCATTAAACTATAAACCCAGACAAAAATGTCTGTGTATCAGTTATGCATCAGTATCACTCTATTAAAAATTAGCTTATATGGGTTCAAGATGTCTTGGGATTTTATTTTATTATTTAACATGAGGAAAATGATTCTGCAAAATCATTTTGATTCAAGGAAAGTCAGTGGCAGTGAGAAGACCTTGACTTTCTTTCTTCCCTCACCCTTGAATTGATATTTATTGTGGTAAGACAAGCTTTTATACTTACCTTTTCTGTTTCATATTCTTCAACTGTAAAATGAATACAGTCATAATTACTACCTGCCTAACTTAAAGAGTGTTATAAAAGTTCATGAGATGAAAGCCTTAAAACATTTTGATCTCTTTAGATCAAAGGTACTTCATAAATATGAAGTAGTTTTATATTTTTAAATTAAGTTGAATAAGATGTACATTATATCTAAAGCAACTATACCTCATCACTTGCCACTCCTTATAAATACAAAATAATCTAATTAGCACAGTGACCATTCTACTTGAAATTACTTTGTGAGATGTAAAAAGACAAGGGAACATCTCAGCATACAGAAGGTTAAGCTCCTCGAATTTTTTAAGGGGAGATAGCACTCTGTTCTTTTCTACTCTCGGTGTAATTGTGAGATTGCAGTTAAAGACTCTGGTCATATAGCATAAAAAAATGAAAGGAAAGAAAATATTTTACTAATTAAAACAAAGGAACACATGTTTTATTTAGTTCAAAAATATGTCTTCCTGGGGTGGCTGGGTGGCTCAGTCAGTTAAGCGTCTTATTCTTGATTTGGGCTCAGGTCCTGATCTCACGGTTCATGGTATCAAGCCCCACAACAAGCCCCAGCTGGCTTGGTGCTGACAGCACAGAACCTGCTTGGGATTTTCTCTTTTCCTCTCTCTCTGACCCTCCCCTACTTGTGCTCTGTCTCTCTCTCTCAAAATCAATAAACATTAAAAAAAAAAAGTCTTCCAACAAATACATGATAAGAACAAGGAACTGATTTACAAATTATTTTAAACCTATTTAATTAGAGGAGAGGGAAGATGGCAGCGTAGGAGGACGCTGGGCTCACCGCGCGTCCTGCTGATCACTTAGATTCCATCTACACCTGCCTAAATAACCCAGAAAACCACCAGAGGATTAGCAGAATGGAGTCGCCGGAGCCAAACGCAGACGAGAGGCCCACGGAAGAGGGTAGGAAGGGCGGCGAGGCGGTGCGCGCTCCACGGACTGGCGGGAGGGAGCCGGGGCGGAGGGGCGGCTCGCCGGCCAAGCAGAGCCCCCGAGTCTGGCTTGCAAAAAGCGGAGGGGCCTGACGGACTGTGTTCCGACAGCAAGCGCGACTTAGCGTCTAGGAGGTCATAAGTTAACAGCTCTGCTCAGAAAGCGGGAAGGCTGGAGGACAAAGGGAAGGAGAGCTGCTGAGCCCCCGGACGACAGAGCTCAGTTTGGTGGGGAACAAAGGCGCTCGCCAGCGCCATCTCCCCCGCCCATCCCCTAGCCAAAATCCCAAAGAGAACCAGTTCCTGCCAGGGAACTTGCTCACTCGGCGCAAACACCCAACTCTGCGCTTCTGCGGAGCCAAACCTCCGGCAGCGGATCTGACTCCCTCCTGCTGCCACAGGGCCCCTCCAGAAATGGATCACCTAAGGAGAAGCAAGCTAAGCCTGCCCCTCCTGCCCCTGTGCACCTTGCCTACCCACCCCAGCTAAGACGCCAGATCCCCAGCATCACAAGCCTGGCAGTGTGCAAGTAGCCCAGACAGGCCACCCCACCCCACAGTGAATCCCGCCCCTAGGAGAGGGGAAGAGAAGGCACGCACCAGTCTGACTGTGGACCCAGCGGTGGGCTGGGGGCAGACATCAGGTCTGACTGCGGCTCCGCCCACCAACTCCAGTTATACACCACAGCACAGGGGAAGTGCCCTGCAGGTCCTCACCACGCCAGGGACTATCCAAAATGACCAAGCGGAAGAATTCCCCTCAGAAGAATCTCCAGGAAATAACAACAGCTAATGAGCTGATCAAAAAGGATTTAAATAATATAACAGAAAGTGAATTTAGAATAATAGTCATAAAATTAATCGCTGGGCTTGAAAACAGTATAGCTGACAGCAGAGAATCTCTTGCTACAGAGATCAAGGGACTAAGGAACAGTCACGAGGAGCTGAAAAATGCTTTAAACGAAATGCATAACAAAATGGAAACCACCACGGCTCGCATTGAAGAGGCAGAGGAGAGAATAGGTGAACTAGAAGATAAAGTTATGGAAAAAGAGGAAGCTGAGAAAGAGAGAGATAAAAAAATCCAGGAGTATGAGGGGAAAATTAGAGAACTAAGTGATACACTAAAAAGAAATAATCTACGCATAATAGGGATCCCAGAGGAGGAAGAGAGAGGCAAAGGTGCTGAAGGGGTACTTGAAGAAATAATAGCTGAGAACTTCCCTGAAGTGGGGAAGGAAAAAGGCATTGAAATCCAAGAGGCACAGAGAACTCCCTTCAGACGTAACTTGAATCGATCTTCTGCACGACATATCATAGTGAAACTGGCAAAATACAAGGATAAAGAGAAAATTCTGAAAGCAGCAAGGGGTAAACGTGCCCTCACATATAAAGGGAGACCTATAAGACTCGTGACTGATCTCTCTTTTGAAACTTGGCAGGCCACAAAGAATTGGCACGAGATTTTCAGTGTGCTAGACAGAAAAAATATGCAGCCGAGAATCCTCTATCCAGCAAGTCTGTCATTTACAATAGAAGGAGAGATAAAGGTCTTCCCAAACAAACAAAAACTGAAGGAATTTGTCACCACTAAACCAGCCCTACAAGAGATCCTAAGGGGGACCCTGTGAGACAAAGTACCAGAGACATCACTACAAGCATAAAACATAGAGACATCACAATGACTCTAAACCCATATCTTTCTATAATAACACTGAATGTAAATGGATTAAATGCGCCAACCAAAAGACATAGGGTATCAGAATGGATAAAAAAACAAGACCCAGCTATTTGCTGTCTACAAGAGACTCATTTTAGACCTGAGGACACCTTTAGATTGAGAGTGAGGGGATGGAGAACTATTTATCATGCTACTGGAAGCCAAAAGAAAGGTGGAGTAGCCATACTTATATCAGACAAACTAGACTTTAAATTAAAGGCTGTAACAAGAGATGAAGAAGGACATTATATAATAGTGACAGGGTCTATCCATCAGGAAGAGCTAACAATTATAAATGTCTATGCGCCGAATACCGGAGCGCCCAAATATATAAAACAATTACTCATAAACATAAGCAACCTTATTGATAAGAATGTGGTAATTGCAGGGGACTTTAACACCCCACTTACAGAAATGGATAGATCATCTAGACACACGGTCAATAAAGAAACAAGGGCCCTGAATGAGACATTGGACCAGATGGACTTGACAGATATATTTAGAACTCTGCATCCTAAAGCAACAGAACATACTTTCTTCTCGAGTGCACATGGAACATTCTCCAAGATAGATCATATACTGGATCACAAAACAGCCCTTCATAAGTTTACAAGAATTGAAATCATACCATGCATACTTTCAGACCACAATGCTATGAAGCTTGAAATCAACCACAGAAAAAAGTCTGGAAAACCTCCAAAAGCATGGAGGTTAAAGAACACCTTACTAACGAATGAGTGGGTCAACCAGGCAATTAGAGAAGAAATTAAAAAATATATGGAAACAAACGAAAATGAAAATACAACAATCCAAACGCTTTGGGATGCAGCAAAGGCAGTCCTGAGAGGAAAATACATTGCAATCCAGGCCTATCTCAAGAAACAAGAAAAATCCCAAATACAAAATCTAACAGCACACCTAAAGGAAATAGAAGCAGAACAGCAAAGGCAGCCTAAACCCAGCAGAAGAAGAGAAATAATAAAGATCAGAGCAGAAATAAACAATATAGAATCTAAAAAAACTGTAGAGCAGATCAACGAAACCAAGAGTTGGTTTTTTGAAAAAATAAACAAAATTGACAAACCTCTAGCCAGGCTTCTCAAAAAGAAAAGGGAGATGACCCAAATAGATAAAATCATGAATGAAAATGGAATGATTACAACCAATCCCTCAGAGATACAAACAATCATCAGGGAATACTATGAAAAATTATATGCCAACAAATTGGACAACCTGGAAGAAATGGACAAATTCCTGAACACCCACACTCTTCCAAAACTCAATCAGGAGGAAATAGAAAGCTTGAACAGACCCATCACCAGCGAAGAAATTGAATCGGTTATCAAAAATCTCCCAACAAATAAGAGTCCAGGACCAGATGGCTTCCCAGGGGAGTTCTACCAGACGTTTAAAGCAGAGATAATACCTATCCTTCTCAAGCTATTCCAAGAAATAGAAAGGGAAGGAAAACTTCCAGACTCATTCTATGAAGCCAGTATTACTTTGATTCCTAAACCAGACAGAGACCCAGTAAAAAAAGAGAACTACAGGCCAATATCCCTGATGAATATGGATGCAAAAATTCTCAATAAGATACTAGCAAATCGAATTCAACGGCATATAAAAAGAATTATTCACCATGATCAAGTGGGATTCATTCCTGGGATGCAGGGCTGGTTCAACATTCGCAAATCAATCAACGTGATACATCACATTAACAAAAAAAAAAGAGAAGAACCATATGATCCTGTCAATCGATGCAGAAAAGGCCTTTGACAAAATCCAGCACCCGTTCTTAATAAAAACCCTTGAGAAAGTCGGGATAGAAGGAACATACTTAAAGATCATAAAAGCCATTTATGAAAAGCCCACAGCTAACATCATCGTCAATGGGGAAAAACTGAGAGCTTTTTCCCTGAGATCAGGAACACGACAGGGATGCCCACTCTCACCGCTGTTGTTTAACATAGTGCTGGAAGTTCTAGCATCAGCAATCAGACAACAAAAGGAAATCAAAGGCATCAAAATTGGCAAAGATGAAGTCAAGCTTTCGCTTTTTGCAGATGACATGATATTATACATGGAAAATCCGATAGACTCCACCAAAAGTCTGCTAGAACTGATACATGAATTCAGCAAAGTTGCAGGATACAAAATCAATGTACAGAAATCAGTTGCATTCTTATACACTAACAATGAAGCAACAGAAAGACAACTAAAGAAACGATCCCATTCACAATTGCACCAAGAAGCATAAAATACCTAGGAATAAATCTAACCAAAGATGTAAAGGATCTGTATGCTGAAAACTATAGAAAGCTTATGAAGGTAATTGAAGAAGATTTAAAGAAATGGAAAGACATTCCCTGCTCATGGATTGGAAGAATCAATATTGTCAAAATGTCAATACTACCCAAAGCTATCTACACATTCAATGCAATCCCAATCAAAATTGCACCAGCATTCTTCTTGAAACTAGAACAAGCAATCCTAAAATTCATATGGAACCACAAAAGGCCCCGAATAGCCAAAGTAATTTTGAAGAAGAAGACCAAAGCAGGAGGCATCACAATCCCAGACTTTAGCCTCTACTACAAAGCTGTCATCATCAAGACAGCATGGTATTGGCACAAAAACAGACACATAGACCAATGGAATAGAATAGAAACCCCAGAACTAGACCCACAAACGTATGGCCAGCTAATCTTTGACAAAGCAGGAAAGAACATCCAATGGAAAAAAGACAGTCTCTTTAACAAATGGTGCTGGGAGAACTGGACAGCAACATGCAGAAGGTTGAAACTAGACCACTTTCTCACACCATTCACAAAAATAAACTCAAAATGGATAAAGGACCTGAATGTGAGACAGGAAACCATCAAAACCTTAGAGGAGAAAGCAGGAAAAGACCTCTCTGACCTCAGCCATAGCAATCTCTTACTCGACACATCCCCAAAGGCAAGGGAATTACAAGCAAAAGTGAATTACTGGGACCTTATGAAGATAAAAAGCTTCTGCACAGCAAAGGAAACAACCAACAGAACTAAAAGGCAACCAACGGAATGGGAAAAGATATTTGCAAATGACATATCGGACAAAGGGCTAGTATCCAAAATCTATAAAGAGCTCACCAAACTCCACACCCGAAAAGCAAATAACCCAGTGAAGAAATGGGCAGAAAACATGAATAGACACTTCTCTAAAGAAGACATCCGGATGGCCAACAGGCACATGAAAAGATGTTCAGCGTCGCTCCTTATCAGGGAAATACAAATCAAAACCACACTCAGGTATCACCTCACGCCAGTCAGAGTGGCCAAAATGAACAAATCAGGAGACTATAGATGCTGGAGAGGATGTGGAGAAACGGGAACCCTCTTGCACTGTTGGTGGGAATGCAAATTGGTGCAGCCGCTCTGGAAAGCAGTGTGGAGGTTCCTCAGAAAATTAAAAATAGACCTACCCTATGACCCAGCAATAGCACTGCTAGGAATTTATCCAAGAGACACAGGAGTACTGATGCATAGGGGCACTTGTACCCCAATGTTCATAGCAGCACTCTCAACAATAGCCAAATTATGGAAAGAGCCTAAATGTCCATCAACTGATGAATGGATAAAGAAATTGTGGTTTATATACACAATGGAATACTACGTGGCAATGAGAAAAAATGAAATATGGCCTTTTGTAGCAACGTGGATGGAACTGGAGAGTGTGATGCTAAGTGAAATAAGCCATACAGAGAAAGACAGATACCATATGGTTTCACTCTTATGTGGATCCTGAGAAACTTAACAGGAACCCATGGGGTAGGGGAAGGAAAAAAAAAAAAAAAAGAGGTTAGAGTGGGAGAGAGCCAAAGCATAAGAGACTGTTGAGAACTGAGAACAAACTAAGGGTTGATGGGGGGTGGGAGGGAGGAGAGGGTGGGTGATGGGTATTGAGGAGGGCACCTTTTGGGATGAGCACTGGGTGTTGTATGGAAACCAATTTGACAATAAATTTCATATATAAATAAAAAAAAATTTCAGCTAACATTAACTATGTATTTAATCATTCCTTTATGTAGAAAGTTACTTATATTTGTAAGAGCTAATTACCTTTATAATAATTCATCATTTTTACCACAAATGCAAAACACAGAGCTGTATTCATTTTAGAAATTTTTTGTGAGTCATTACACAAAAATGTTTTCCAAAGGAAAGAAGTTGGAAGCAGAACACCTAAATTAGAAGATATATTACCATACTTCAGCATGTAACTATCTTTCCTACTCAGTACTGTATAGCAATAACAAAATGCAAGAGTTTATTGTGACCTGGTGAAGGCAAGGAAAGTGGTTTATTAAAAATAAGACTTATATGCAACTAAGAGACCCAATAACTCAAACACAATTCTTATAATCAGCACACAGCCACTAAAGCTGGTATTACAACCTGCGATATCTATGTTATGACCTGTGAAAACATTAATATTTCTGGCTTCTGAAATTCTTGCATATATTTTATTAAATCTTTAAAAAAATAAATAAACCTATTTAATTAAAGTTTACTATGATAAACAGACTAAAGGAAAAATATACAAAACATTAGGAAGGTCAGTTTACCTAAAATATAGAAAACATGGCTGTAGCAGTTATTTATCATTCTTTTGGTGATAGAGCATCTAAGCCTTTCTTGACATTTTGGGCATTCCCCACTGTGTGAGTTATGCCAGAAGCCAAAGTATGCCAAACTACAGAAGTTGTCAATGATAGAAACTCACTTTCCCACCGTGCTTCTCTGTGTGCAATATGGTGCAGGAACAATAAGCCTAAAGAGAACCCCATATTTTCCAACATATTTTTATGCTGTAACCCCTGTAACTTCCCCATATAAGTTATTTTTTGTCCCCTTTTACTTGAAGGTGTCATTGTAAACTTAATTGGCTGAAGTTTACAAAGTGTCAACCTGATTCAGATCTTTTACCCAGAGACCCAAACAGGTCATATGCTAATGACTTTATAGACAATAACATTCTTACCTCAAGAGAGATGTTTTAATCTCAGCTGTGAGGTAGAATCTCATTTTGTTCACTTATCAGTCACACCAAGTTGACTATACTTGTCATTTTGTCGGTTATTCCCTCATTGGCAGTTTTGTATCAGTATCTGACAACTTCAAATGTCCAACAATTTGTAATTTTCTGTCTTCAGTACTAATCATAGGAGTTTTGGGGTCATCACCACAGAAGAATTATTATATCACTATCTCAAGCACCCTCTTCCTCATTCTTGGCCTTGTGTAGAAAGATATGGCATCCTCAGGGGTCTGCTTCATAATAGCTCAAATGCCTTAGTGTCTGTTTAAGTAAAGTTTAATTCCCTTGCCACGTTATTGATTGATCTGATGTCAGACTTAGCTAGCACTTGGTTACATGGTTAGCAATCCTTGAACATTCTGACACCCATGCCCTCCAATGGCAAGGTTTAAAAGAGGAGATCAACTCTGGAACAACTAGTTTTACTAAGAATAGGACTTATCATTTTCTAAACTCTGCCTTATGAGTAAGGAAACACTGAAAAAAAGTGTATTCTAATGTATTTACATAAATACCTAATTAGATGATACTCTGAATTTTTTTCAACCCAGAATTCCAAGTCCATCAAGTTGTCTGTAAGACTAATTTGTTTATAAACTATCATTTTCATGATGTCCTTCTTATTTATCTTTAATAATATTTTATTTTAAACAGATTATTTAACATTTTTTTTTTAATTTTCTACTTTTCTGTTCCTTCACTGTTGCTGCAGTAACACATGTTTGTTTTATCTGAAGTTATAGATGAGAAATAAGATCTTGGTTTGTTATGGGATACATTCAAGGGACCATTGTTGCTCTACCTGTGATTTATTCTGGACAAAACCCTGGTCCAAATTCATAATGGTTACCTAACTCCTTTTAGGGTGCAAGAAACCTGAGCTGGAAGAGAGAGACTCAATATTGTTCATTTACTGGTATCCACATCTTTCTGCATCTTTTTTAACTTGCAGGAAAAACATTTCTAAAAGTGTGATTTGGCCAACTGATACTTAGAGTAATTTGCCACAGCAACTGAAACAACCCCCATATCTAGGAGAGCCTGTGACCCTGTCTTCAGTGGCGACAATGAAATATGTTCCAGTGTCCACTGTGGTAGATTGTATTACCTATCTACTTATCTGTTCATAAATACCTATTTTCCTACTCTAGAGGAGGTATTTATTTCCTTCCCCTACTGAAGTCAGGCTTGGTTGTGTTACTGCCTTTGGGAGATGAAATGTAAATATCAATTCTAGGAAGATGCTGTCAGAGCACTTTGCACTTTACCAGATATTCTCGATGCTCTTTCGAGTATACAGTGCTCCAGAGAGAGAGATGATGTTGGCCTGAGTCCTGGGGTGAACGTAATTAGAATCCCTTCCATGTTCACAATACCTATTAGCTAAAAATGCTCATGTAATATAAATGAAAAATGAAGTTTTATTGTTAGAGGCCACTATACTTGTTTTTCATAGGCCTTATTTATAGCTAACCCCTATTAGAGGAAATATCAAAGTCCCCAATTTACCAGTCAAGGTATTTCCATATTCTCTGGAATTATATCATTCTTTTGATATTCTACATTCCATATTCCACATCTTAATGTACAGAAAATTATTACTTTCCATTGAGCCAACATTTTTTTTTGTTTGCTTGTTTTTTTTCTCTACTCCCATTGTAATAGCATATATCTTATAATTTCTTCATTTGAGGTGACATTTGTGACAGCAGGTGAAGTATCTTTCAAGTGATTCTCAGTCATATGAGTGGACTGTACTGTGACTCATGCATCTTCTTAGTGCTTAAAACATTTGGCACTATGACCAGTTTTCCAATGTATTCAATGTCTGATTCAAAAATAACAACTGGAATATTTCGTGAGGCAGGATGAAATTATTTCCTAATATTGTTTCCTTCTACAGAGCACCTTTAACCTGTTATAGATATATTATTTCAATTTAATTATAGAATAGTTAAGTAGCTATGCCTCACTGATGAGATAGAGACCATGAAATATTCAATTCATAACTGAGTGTACTGGTGGAAAAATAATCAAATCCTAATGTTCAATTTCTAAACTCAATACAAATTTCAGTTGTCTTTTAAAATGTAAGACTTTAAAAACCCTTTAAAAATCTTTTGACTTCTAATCCAATTTCTAAGAAATATAATGAGAAGTTTTAGAAAATTCAAATATCATATTATATGCCTGTCAATGTATACTTAGACCACATTTTTCCCAGAAACTACAATTGAATACTACATCTCCACTGAAATTTGTAGCTTTGGAGTGACTTGTTATTAAAAGCATAAAGATAATTCTCAGGTGAGGTTGTATGCCATGGCTAGATAGCAATTGCATTGGTCACTTGACTGTCTTCTAAAACTTTGTGTGTGTTAATGAAGAGGCATAGAAAGGAATTATCACGTGAAAATTATTTAGTTTGATGACTTTTAGTATACCTGTGGGCACCTGTACAACTATCCTTTGAGGCCAAGGCTGATGACAAGAGTTGCTATTCTAGAACTAGGATTGATAGTGTCAGTGTGGAGGAGATTACTCTGGAATAGCAGAGAATCAGTGTGGCACTAAACCCTCAGAAGCAATATGGATTTACTTACCAACAAGAATCTGAGATGATAATTAATAGATCATGGTGTTGCTAGGACACAGTAAATTAGAAGCCCATGAAGATATCACTTAAATTATAAAACCAAAAATAACCAAGAGTTAATGAGCAAAGTACTGATGCTAGCTTCTATATGGAAACCTGTACTCTTTCAGACAGTTTCCAGATCTAACTAGACTTCTTCGATTGAAATGTATGCCAGGTTACCTTGAAGAAAAGCCTTTCAATGACATTGCAAATGTTCAAAGTAAATATCAGCCTCATTCTTCCCCCAAAAGACCTAAATTTTATATTAAAGGTAATATTCTTGAGGAAGAAGGAAGAAGTTCTTTAGAAAGCTGAGGTGGTCAGCTGACACAGAACGCCATCATGGCCTTTCTCCCTTAGTGCAGAGATATAACGAGACCAGATGATAAATGGCATGCCATTACAAGTCCCTCTTCTGGATGTCTTATGATTCTGCAGACCAAACCTGTGGTTATTTCTCTAGTCCACAAATGTACAATTGAGATGAATATAATTAGTAAGTGGAATAACTATCACAGTGGTTTCCTGGCCAAGGAAATGAGAGCCATTATGGTAAGAAAAGCCAGATGAAGTTCTCTGAAATGTCTCTCTCCAACTGAAGAAGGTAGCAACTCAGATTCAGTGCTATTCCCATGGGGGATGGCAGAAAAAAGTTTCTAAAAGGGTGCAGTATTACTAGTCCTATCACATTTTATTTAATTTACCAATAAAACCACTGGGGGAAAAACAGATGCATATTGACAGAAGACAGTGGACTGCCTAAGCATAATGAAGTGGTAGTCCCCAAGGTGGCTGCTATGGTGGATGCAATATCCTTATTAGAAAAGATTTAATCAGCTCTGGAAATAGGTATATCGCTAATGATCTGGTGGCATGCTCTTTTCAATCTCCTTAAGAAAAGGAGATACAAACCAGTACACATTCAGTGTTTTTCCCCAGAGCTATAACTTTCCTGTACATTTTTAAATAGAGCCAAAGGAAATGTGGTCACTCTGATATTCCTTAGATCAGATTAATTAACTCTTTTGGTGAATCACATTAAGGGGAACAGATGAGTAGGCATAAGCAAGTATTTTCACTTCCCTGGTAAGCTTCATGTTAACAAATTGTAGAAGATAAATTTCTGCAATGATTCAGGGATTTGTCACATCAGTTAATTTTTAAGGGTTCAAATTGTCTGGAGACAATTTCTAGGGCATCCCTCCAATGGAAGGACAAATTATTACATTTTACGTCTTCTATTTCTAATAAAAAGAACAGCACTTTGTTGGCCTTTTTGGATTTTGGAACAGAATATAGCTCTTTGGGATTATTGTTTCAACCTATTTATTAGATAATTCAGAGGCTATCAATTTTCAGTGGACCCAGAGCAAGATAGTGCTCTGCAACATGTCCAACCTCTGGTACAAGCTGCTTTTCAGCTCAGTCGTTTTATCTGATAGATCTGAAGGTGCCAGAGCTAAATGAGGATGATTCCTGAAGCTTCTGAAAATAATAATAGGGGAGATAGCAGAGAATACTTCTACATTTCTGGAGAAAGGTTATGATTTATATAGCAGAAAACTAACAAAACCCAGCTATTTCTGACATGCATCTAGGTTCCAGAAGAGATTGAACACCTGACTACAAGACAGTGAGTGACAATGGGATCAGAGCTGACCATTGTGAACCTAGTGTACCAGACCAGACAAATCTTGAGTTTGGACAGTGCAGCAGCAGGAATCTATTTTATTTATTTATTTTTTTTTAAATTTTTTTTTTTCAACGTTTATTTATTTTTGGGACAGAGAGAGACAGAGCATGAACGGGGGAGGGGCAGAGAGAGAGGGAGACACAGAATCGGAAACAGGCTCCAGGCTCTGAGCCATCAGCCCAGAGCCCGACGCGGGGCTCGAACTCACGGACCGCGAGATCGTGACCTGGCTGAAGTCGGACGCTTAACCGACTGCGCCACCCAGGCGCCCCAGGAATCTATTTTATTATGAGGACAGTATATTTGCGCTGGAGTCCAACCAAATGTATAGTGTGTACGTAAGTCATAGAAATAATTATGTGTGTGTGTGTCAGCTCTGTTGTGCTGATACTGCTTCTTAAACTCACCTCTGTGGTATAGTGGGAACGGAGGACTAGTGATTCTTTATGAGTTGTTAATGTAGAAGAATAATCTTGGGCCTGGATCAAGAATGGGTCAGCTAGATAAATTTGGCCAAAAAATGGACTTCTGCTACATTACAGCCCAAATTAGAGGTGGCCCTTAAGATAATAATGAGCAAAGACCTTCCAACAGCCTGTCTTAAGCCATGTCCCTCCACTTAGAGTGGAGGAAAAAGTTGTTAAAGCAAAGGTATATATATATATATATTTCTGGACAGAGATAAATGGCACGGAAGAATAATTGTAGTCTTGGAAGGTGCAAGAGTAGAAGATCATATACAGAAAGTTTTAAGGAATAGGCTTGTAGATGGATCTGGTAGTGGGTTCAAGAGGAGCAGACTTCAGTGTCCTATATTAACCCGGCTTCTGAATATCTTGCCTCTCATCAGCAGCAGCTAGTGTTAAGTCCATGATACGGATCTACTTGTCATATTTGGTGTCACATTACCGAGAAGTTATAGGCTGGACAGAACATTGGAATAACCTCTTAAACCTAAAAATAAGGCACCAACTCTGGAATGTCACCAGTACAGGGTTGGGATATATTTCTGGATGTGGTATACACATTGAACAAATAGCCACTATAAGAAGCTATGTCCCCAAACCCTAGAACATGAACCTAGAAACCAAGGAGTGAAAGTAGGATAGGTGTCTCTCACCTTTATTTCTGAGAACAATCTGTAGAAATGTATGCTTCCAGCCACAGCTCTTGGCTGTGTTGAATTACATGTTCTGATCCTGAGAATGAAATGATTCTGCCATTTGATATGGCAGAATGTTCATAGATCCTAAAATTAACAACTATCAGCTAGTCACTTTGGCCTTCTCAAGAAATGACGGATTGGACTTCATGTACAACAGGAATGGATCTGAGTTATGAAAACCATAGACTGTAGTAGATGTTACTGACGACTGGTCTATATCACCACATATCATCTCATTTTACTCTATATTCAACTGAAGCTTCAGTGAGTTCTTGTACATAGTTTGCTCCTTGCCTCATATTTCTTTTTTTTTTTAATATATGAAATTTATTGTCAAATTGGTTTCCATACAACACCCAGCGTTCATCCCAAAAGATGCCCTCTTCAATACCCATCACCCACCCGCCCCTCCCTCCCACTCCCATCAACCCTCAGTTTGTTCTCAGTTTTTAAGAGTCTCTTATGCTTTGGCTCTCTCCCACTCTAACCTCTTTTTTTTTTCCTTCCCCTCCCCCATGGGTTCCTGTTAAGTTTCTCAGGATCCACATAAGAGTGAAACCATATGGTATCTGTCTTTCTCTGTATGGCTTATTTCACTTAGCATCACACTCTACAGTTCCATCCATGTTGCTACAAAGCCTTGCCTCATATTTCTGTGTCTTCCTGCTTAACAACTTACTCTTACGACTGGAGCATTCTTATAATGTCTCTTTCTACATTTTTGGCCCCATCTTTCTCTTTACTATATGGAATTTTCTGATATCTCCATTGTGCCCTTTCACTGTCTTAGACTTTGGCTGTGTATGCTGTTCCCTATGGTTTGTAATCAAATGTCTTTCACTCTGGTTGTCACTTACAGAAAATGTCTGCATTACTCTTAGGCAAGTGGTATCCTTTTGATAAGAACCATGCCACGTGTGAGCCATATTTCAAGAAAACCCTCTCTCTGCTCTTTTCCATGTATATCAGCATTTTTGTGCAAATTGTGAATCTGCTCTGGAGGTTTTAAATCTAATTTTTTTTTTTTTTTACAACTTTCCTTCCCATTACCTGTATTTGATCCATCATAAGACTGAATCACAAATCAAAAACCTCCAGAATTCAATCACCATTATTTCACATGCTATCATACTAATCCAAGCTACCATCATTTCTCGCAATAGGCTCCTAAATAACCAATCTTGCCTGTCCCAACTCTTATTAGCATTCACTAACTGGTAGCCAGATGCTGTTTCTGAAATATAAATACAATTATGTCAGTTCTTGTTCCCTCCTATAACACTTATCCACATTAAAATCATCCCAAGGTGTTTGCACAATACTTAGTTCTTAGTGCTTCTAGTCCTTGGTGCTCCCCACAGGACTTTGCTTTTGACAGTCCCTCCACTTTTAATGTTTTTCTCCATACTTGCACATGTAATTAATTCCTATTCATTCTGCAGGTCTCAGTTCAGTTGTCACACATACAAGCAGCTTTCCCTGTGGGCCGCACACAATCCCAGAGCACCATGCACTTATTTTAATTAGCTCTTATGCTTTTATTTATTTTATTTTTGAATGTTTGTTTGTGTGTCTCCATCATTACACTGTCAGTTTCACATGGTTGGTGGCTGAATTCACCACTATCCCCAGCATTTTCCATATAGTAGCCCTTAATACACTTTTGTTGAATACATAAATCACATACCAAGTTCTATTTTAGAGTGACAGATGTTCATACTCCCTTCTCCATATGTTGTTCCAGCTCTGAAAGCAAGTCTGAAGAATTTCCTTTTGTCCTTTCTTCCACACTTACAAGAAAGTAGGAGGGTATGTTTCTAGGGTACCAAGCCACAGGATCGTGGAAACTGAAACAGGATTCAAGTGGGCCTGTGTCTGGAAGGGTATGAGAAGCTGGAATAATGATGTTAAAGTTAGTGAATAAAGGGATATGATGGAATATAAGGGGTAACCAATATGGTAGTCCATGGAATTAATGAAGGGGTTAAGACTGTGGTCCTTTTACTCATGTTTTCTTCCCTTAATGTTGCTACTCTTTTATTACCAACAGTTCTCTCAGGGATTGTGAAATTTGGACAGAAGAGTTATTCTTCACTGTGAGGACAGTGCTTTTTTTTTTGTAACATTGATTCTATGGGAGCATGAATTTTTGAGCATAAACAAATTAAATAAATTGAATAAATAAGAACTCTTTTATATAACCCCTTCACAACCTATGGGCTGTATGTATCAAAGACAAGGTTTTTGCCAGTATTTTTCATTATTGCGTCTCAAACATTATCATGAGATAAAGCAAAAAAAAAATACTATCCTCTTTGAAGGAGAAGATATTTTCTTATAAAACAGTGCTATATATAAATTACAGAAAATGGTTGGATTTGCTCCACATAAATTATTCATCAGTTTTTTCCTGGACAATACTAAGATTTTAAAGTAATGGATAAGTTTTGTTTAATCTCCATAATGTAATTTTTAAAATATTTCCAGTTACACTTTTTTAAAATTTATTTCAGCATTTGTGAGTCAGCAATAACCGCTACTCAGAAGATTATTGAACTACTTTAATATATTTTGTTTAATAAACCATCCATTCCTTTGCAATTACAAGTTTATTATCCAGTAGCAAAACTATAACTCTTAAAAAGTGTTACCTGCATAAAATCTTAATTTCTCCTGATCTCAACTGTCTGTGGTTTACATTAGCAATATTAACATGAAGTCGATAGGAATTTACCTGCACCTTATCATGGAGGTCCTTAGGATCTTTTAGAGTTCCCTTCAAATATTTCCTTATTATTCATGCTTAATGATTTTTTAAAGGCCCCAGGAGGTGTCCTATTTGTCTTTTCAAGTGCATTTATCCTGTCAGTACTGTTCTGCCAGCTCCCTGGTGTTTTCAGCATTCTTCAGCAGACACTACAGTGTTCTACCTGGGGGAACCGAGGCCATCCTGAGTGTTTTCATCCCTCTCAACATCTCTACTGTGCTATTAGGCACTATTGGTGCTACAGGAGGAAGTGCAGGCTTTGGCAGGTGTTGTCACTGCTCTTCTGAGCATTGTGGTGTCTCGTTCCCTTTGTGTAACCTCAGGAATGCTTGAGGTAGTAGTGGTTCCAGAGCTGTTCACTCTGCTTCCAGAGAAGGGCAGGAGAATGCATCTTTCTTTTTCATGCTACATTCTCTTAGTCTGGGAGGCATTCACAAGGAGTGCTTCTTGTACTGTGTTTTACATAGTTTTAGGTAGACATTCTTACCTGTGTGTATTTTGTTTTATTTTATTTCATCATCTATCTGTTTTCTGTGGCTCTCAAGCATGACTCCATTAGGAATTCTACTGTGATACAAAGCTTGGCATTCTCCCTCTGATTGTGCTCTTAATACAAAAAGCTTTTGGTTGCAGCAGATCCTAACCCATTTTCAAATTCTATGTTTAATCAATTGGTGCACGCCACCAACCTCTACCGCAATTGCAATCAATTGGCAGAAATTGATTACTGGGGCACCTGGGTGGCTTAGTCAGTTGAACATTGGACTCGGTTTCAGCTTGGGTGATGACCTCATGGTTTCATGGGTTTGGGCCCCACATAGGGCTCTGTGCTGGCAACATGGAGCTTATTTGGAATTCTCTCTCCCCATCTCTCTCTGCCCCCCCCAATTCACACTATCTCTGTGTCTCTCAAAATAAATAAATAAACTTAAAAAAATAAAATAAAAAAGAAAGCTTGTTTACTTCCAAATTCTTGTGATAAGAGTAGTGAATTGAAATATGCTGTTCCAAAAAACAATATTGATTAAGAAAATAAAAAATAATATATGAGGTAATACAATGTGGAACATACCACACAAAAATAAATAAATAAATAAATAAATAAATAAATAAATAAATAAACAAAATCAAAAGCTAGTGCATCTTATAATGAAATTTATTTCATATAAACAGATCATGAAAATTAAATGAAGATTACTTTGTGTCTATTTTTCTTTTATCACCATTGCAAACCTTAGCTTAATTGAAAGCAGAAAAATAGCACGTTATAAAATTATGAAATACAGTGTAATGATTGTAACAAATACAATTTATTCTTTGATTGTTGTGCCCATAATCAGCATTTTTAAGGCATGTAAATTTCTTTAAAATAAAAAAAATAAAAGTAACCTGCCATAATGGAAAATAAAATAAAAAAAATTTTAATTACTAAAAAATATTTTTTGATCTCGGGATAGGGATATGGAAAAATGTAACTTCAGGATGTATCCTAATAGCATTGACAAAGGTAGTGTCAATAACTAGGTAATAATAACCTAGGTCACTACCTGAAGTTAGGTAACACTTCATAAGTTTGGGACATGTTCCTCCATAAAACTGACCTCACTTTAGGACAACAGCTGCAAGCTTGGAGGTTCCCAGGCACCCACATTTCTAACCAACTGCCTACAAATTGGAGATTTCCTATTACCTACTGAGTTCAATAATTCACTAGAATGAATTAAAAAATTCACTGACAGTGTTACACTTATGAATTCAGCTTCATTGTAGCAAAAAGTATGCAAATCAGAACCAACCAAGAGATGCATGGGCCAGGTATGAGAGGATCCCAAACATGAAGCTTCCATGTCCTCGAGAACTTATCACCTTCCTTGCATAGTAATGTTTAGGAATATACACAGTGTATTGTTCACCAGCAAGGTTTACCTGAGCTTTGGTGTTCAGAGATTTTATTGGGGTTTCATTATGTACATGTGATTAATTAAATCTTTGGCCATGTGATTGAACTTCACCTATATCCTCTTTCATTCCCTGGAGGTTAAGCTGATATTAAGTGACCCAAAGCCCCAAACTTCTAATCATATGGGTGGTCTTTCTGGCATGGTCAGCCTTCATCCTGATTTATCTTATAAACTCTCTAGGCATCTACCATGAGTCACCTCATTAATAAAAACTATGAGAGCAAATCATGAATAACAAAGACACTTCTATCACCTGGTGCATAAAAAAATGTAGATGCCCTCTCCCCTCCACCCCCAGGAACCAGTGACAAAGGCCAGCCAAATTCTTTATTATACAATAGAAAATCTGCCCATGCCATCTATTTATTTTGTTTAATCTTTCTTTTTCAAATTTTTTATCCAGTAATTTCAAAGTGCCTCTTGAGTTATTGCTTTATTCGTGTGAAATTTATTAAATTTTTATATTAAATTGCCTCAGGCTTCCTTTTTGATATCTACATTATTATTTTTATTATCTTATTCCTGTTAAACTTATTGTATTATATTATAAATTAGGAGTTCCCTAGCAGATGACATCTTCACCATTTATACAACAAACAAAGTAAACCCAAAGAAAACCACATGGGAAGATATCATAATTACATTTTTGAAAACTAATGATAAAAATAAAATTTTGGGGGCGCCTGGGTGGCGCAGTCGGTTAAGCGTCCGACTTCAGCCAGATCACGATCTCGCGGTCCGTGAGTTCGAGCCCCGCGTCAGGCTCTGGGCTGATGGCTCAGAGCCTGGAGCCTGTTTCCGATTCTGTGTCTCCCTCTCTCTCTGACCCTCCCCCATTCATGCTCTGTCTCTCTCTGTCCCAAAAATAAATAAAGGTTGAAAAAAAAAATTTAAAAAAAAAAATAAAATTTTGAAAGCAGTCAGGGAGAAATGATACATTATTTGAAGGGGAAAAACCAATTCAAATGAAATCTGATTTCTCATCTGAAACCATGGAGTCCAGAAGAAAGTGTCATGGTATTTTTTTTTTTACATGCTGAACTAAAATAATTGTCAACCATGGATTCTATGTTTGGTGAAATTATCTTTTGGGAGTAAAAGATAAAAAAAAAAAAAAAAAAAAAAAAACTTCAAACAAAGGAGGTTGAGAGAACTTGTGAATATCAGACCTATCTTTAGAAACTGGCTACAGGAATTTCTTCATATAGAAAGAAAAACGATGAAGAAAATCTTGGCACATCATGAAGGAAGAATGAACAATGAAAAGACTAGAAATACGGGTACATACGATACTTTCCCTTTAGTTTTTATATGAGTATTTCTATAAAATACTCCTTATAAGTTTATATATGAATATGTAAATATATATGATTTATGAATCATGTTTGATTAATGAAATAAAATTCCATGTCATCCCCAAGACAATCTTTAAAATTGGAGAAAGTAAAATAACATAAATGGAAATGAAGTTTTTCACTTGACTTGAAGTGATGAAATGTTGTAACAGCAAACTGTTATAAGCCACACATGTGTATAATAATATACGGAGTAAGATGGATAATAATTGGTGAATTTTATCAGAGAAGTGCTATATTGTGGCTTACATTAAAACAAAACAAGAGAGTGGTCAACATGTTAGAGAAGTAGGGGGATCCAAAGTTCACTTACTCAAACACAGAAGTGTTGAGGCCAGAGGACTTGGAATTCCAAGAGTCCAGGCTGCAGAGTGACAGAGATGTCTCCAGGGGCCCATGTTGACAGCTTAGTGGGCCATAGGGTTACTTCAACAAACAAATCAAATCACACTTAGTGGAGGGTCCAAACCACCACTACGAGTAGGGAGTTAAAGCAACCAGAGTCACAAAAACAGAGAACACATAACACACTCCAATAACACGTCCTGAAGGGCGAGGCCCTGGACAGTGTATGAGCCCTCTTTAACATAGTAGTGCTTGCACATGCAGGACACATAACAAGCTTTTAAAACACATAAGGGTCAGAAAGTTAGCCAAAATGATGAAACAGAAGGATTCTCCTCAAAAGAAATTCCAGGAAGAAATGACAGCTAAAGAATTTCTCAAAACACATATATACAATATATCTGGTCAAGAATTTAGAATAATAGTCACAGGATTAATCACTGGGCTTGAACAAAGCATAGAAGACAGCAGAGAATCTATTGCTGCAGAGACCAAGGAAGTAAAAAAAAAAATAGGACGAATTAAGAAATGTTGTAAATGAGGTGCAAAATAAAATAGATGCAGTGAGAGTGAGGATGGAAGAGGCAGAGGGGAGTATAAGTGAAATAGAAGATAAAATTAAGGAAAATGATGAAGCCAAGAAAAAGAGATAAAAAAATAGTAGACCACGAGGCGACAATTAGAGAACTAAGTGATATAATGAAACATAATAGTATCCATATCAGAGGAATTCCAGAAGAAGAAGAAGAGACAGGAAAGAGCAGAAGGTTTACTTTAACAAATTATAGCTGAGAACTTCCCCAATTTGGGGAGGGAAGCAGACATCCAAATCCAGGAGGCACAGGGAACTCCCTTCAGATGTAACAGGAATAGATCTTCTCCATGACATATTATAACAAAACTGGCAAAATGCAGAGATAAAGAGAGAATTCTGAAAGCAACTAGGCACAAATGGGCCTTAACCTACAAGGGTAGACACATAAGGGTAGTAGCAGACCTGTTCACTGAAACTTGGCAGACAAGGAAGAAGTGGCAGGAAATATTCAATGTGATGAATAGGAAAAATATGCAGCCAAGAATCCTTTATTCAGCAAGGCTGACATTCAGAATAGGAGAGATAAAGACTTTCCCAAACAAAAACTGAAGGAGTTCATGACCACTCAACCAGCCCTGCAAGAGATCTTAAGGGGTACTCTGTGAGTGGAATGCTGCAAAGACTACAAAGGTCCAGAGACATCACCTTAAGCATGAAACCTACAGGTAACACAATGATGCTAAATCCATATCATTCAATAATAACACTGAATGTAAATGGACTAAATACTCCAATGAAAAGACATAGGGTATCAGAAGGTAAGAAAACAAGATCCATCTATATGCTGTCTATGAGAGACCCATTTTAGACCTGCGGACACCTTCAGATTGAAAGTGAGGGAATGGAGAACCATCTATCATGTTATTAAAAGTCAAAAGAAAGCCAGAGTAGCCATACTTATATCAGACAAACTAGATTTTAAACTAGATTTAAACTAGAAGGGTATTATATCATAATAACAGGTCTATCCATCAAGAAGAACTAACAATTATTAAATGTTTATGCACCCAATTTGGAAGCACCCAACATAAGCAATATTACTGATAAGAATACAGTAATTGCAGGTGACTTTAATACTTCACTTACAACAATTGACAGATCATCTAGGCGGAAAATCAATAAAGACACAATTGCCCTGAATCATACACTAGACCAGCTGGACTTGACAGATATATTCAGAACTTTTCATCCGAAAGCAGCAGAATACACGTTCTTTTCGAGTGCACATGGAACGTTCTCCAAGACAGATTACATACTGGGTCACAAAACAACCCTCAATAAATATAAAAGAATTAAGATTATACCATGCATATTTTCAGATCACAATGCTGTGAAACTTGAAATCAACCACAAGAGAAAGTTTGGAAAACCTCCAAGTACATGGAGGTTAAACAACATACTACTAAAGAATGACTTGGTCAACCAGGTAATAAATGAAGAAATGAAAAAAAAATATGGAAACAAATGAAAATGAAATCACAACAGTCCAAGCTCTTTGGGATGCAGCAAAGGCAGTCCTAAGAGGAATTTACATTACAATCCAGACCTATCTCAAGAAACAAGAAAAATCCCCAAAACAAAATCTAAAACAAAATCTAAAAGCACACCTAAAGGAACTAGAAGAACAGTAAAGAAAGCCCAAAGCCAGCAGAAGAGAAAGAATAAAGATTAGAGCAGAAACCAACAATATAGAATAAAAAAATAGTAAAACAGATCAATAAAACTAAGAGCTGTTTTTTTAAAAAAATAAAATTGATAAAACCCTAGCCTGACTTCTCAAAAAGAAAAGGGAGAAGACCCAAATAGATAAAATCACGAATGAAAGAGGAAAGATCACAACCAACACCACACAAATACAATTATCAGAGAATAATACAAAAATTATATACCAACAATCTGGAAAACCTGGAAGAAATGGACAAATTCCTAGACACCTGCACACTACCAAAACTCAAATGGAAGAAATAGAAAATATGAACAGACCCATAACTAGCAAAGAAATTAAATCAGTTATCAAAAATCTCCAAAAAAATAAGAGTCCTGGGCCAGATGGCTTCCCAGGGGAATTCTACCAGACATTTAAAGCAGAGTTAATATCTATCCTTCTCAACCTGTTCTAAAAAATAGAAATGGAAGGAAAACTTCCAGACTCATTCTATGAAGCCAGTATTAACTTGATCCCCAAAGCAGACAGAGACCCTACAAAAAAAGGAGAATTAAAAAAAAAGGCCAATATCCCTGATTAATATGGATGCAAACATTCTCAACAAGATACTAGCAAATCGAATTCAACAGCATATTAAAGGAATTATTCACCATGATTGAGTGGGATTAATTCCTGGGCTGCAGGGCTGGTTCAGTATTTGCAAATCAATCAATGTGATACATCATATTAATAAAAGAAAGGATAAGAACCACATGATCCTGTCAATAGATGCAGAAGAAGAATTTGACAAAATACAGCATCCTTTCTTAATAAAAACCCTCAAGTTTGTCCACATAGAGGGAACATACCTTAACCTCATGAAAACCATATATGAAAAGCCCACAGTTAATATCACCCTCAAAGGGGAAAAAATGAGAGCTTTCCCCTTGAGATTGGGAACACGACAGGGATGTCCACTCTCACCACCGTTGTTTATCATAGTTTTGGAAGTCATAGCCTCAGCAATCAGACAACAAAATGAAGTAAAATGCACTCAAATTGGCAAGGAAGAAGCGAAACTTTTACTCTTTACAGATGTCATGATACTCTACATGGAAAACCCAAAAGACTGCACCAAAAAGCTGCTAGAACTGATACATGAATTCAGTAGATCTGTATTCTGAAAACTATAGAACACTTATGAAGGAAACTGAAGAAGACACAAAGAAATGGAAAAACATTCCCTCATGGATTGGAAAAACAAATATTGTTAAAATGTCGATACTACCCATAGCGAACTACACATTCAATGCAATCCCAATCAAAATTGCATAGGCATTCTTCTCAAAGCTGGAACAAACAATCCTAAAATTTGTGTGGAACCACAAAAGACCCTGAACAGCCAAAGTAATGTTGAAAAAAGGAAACTAAAGCGGGAGGCATCAAAATCCCAAACTTTAGCCTCTACTACAAACCTATAATCATCAAGAGAGTATGGTATTGGCACAAAAACAGACACATAGACCAATGGAATAGAATAGAGAACCCACAATTGGACCCACAAATATATGGCCAACTAATCCTTGACAAAGCAGGAAAGAGGGTCCAATGGAAAAAAGACAGTCTCTTTAGCAAATGGTGCTGGGAGAACTGGACAGCAACATGCAGAATTAAACTGGACCATTTTCTTACACCATACACAAAAATAAACTCAAAATGGATGAAAATACCTAAATGTGAGACAGGAAACCATTAAATCCTAGAGGAGAAAACAGGCAAAAACCTCTTTGACCTCAGCCACAGAAATTTCTTGCTCGACATGTCTGCAAAGGCAGGAGAAATAAAGCAAAAATGAATTATTGGGACCTCACAAGACAAATAGCTTCTGCACTACAAAGGAAACAATCAACAAAAGCAAAAGGCAACTGACAGAATGGGAGAAGATATTTGCAAATGACATATTGGATAAAGGGTTAGTATCCAAAATCTATAAAGAACTTACCAAACTCAACACCTGAAAAGCAAATAATCTAGTAAAGAAATGGGCGGAAGACATTAATGGACACTTTTCCAAAGAAAATATACAGATGACCAACAGATACATGAAAAGTTGCTCAACATAACTCATCATCAGGGAAATACAATTCCAATGACATTGAGATACCACCTCACACCCGTCAGAGTGGCTAAAATTAACAACTGAGAAACAACAGATGCTGGTTTGGTTGTGGATAAATGAGAACACTTTTGCACTGTTGGTGAGAATGGAAACTGGTGTAGCCACTCTGGAAACAATGTGGAGTTCTCCCCCCCCCAAAAAAAAAATTAAAAATAGAACTACTCTACTATCCAGCAGTAGCACTACAAGGAATTTATCCAAAGGATACAGGAATGATGATTCATAAGGGCACATGTACCCCAATGTTTATAGCAGTGCTTTCAACAATAGCCAACTTATGGAAAGAGCCTAAATGTCCATCAACTGATGAATGGATAAAGAAGATGTGGTTTATATATACAATGGTATACTACTTGGCAATGAGACAGAATGAAATCCTGTCATTTGCAGCAACATGAATGGAACTGGAGGGTGTTATGCTGAGTGAAGTAAGTCAGTCAAAGAAAGACAGATATCATATATTTTCACTCATATATGGAACTTGAGAAGCTTAACAGAAGACCATGGTGGAAGGGAAGGGGGAAAAATAGTTAAAGAGAGGGAAGGAGGCAAACCATAAGAGACTCTGAAATACAGAGAACAAACTGAAGGTTGATAGGTGGGATAGGTGGGGGAGAGGGGAAAATTGGTGATGGGCATTGAGGAGGGCACTTGTTGATATGAGTACTGGGTGTTGTATGTAAGCGATGAATGACAGGAATCTATCCCCAAAACCAAGAGCACACTGTATGTTAGCCAACTTGACAACAAATTATATTTTTAAAAAAAGGAAAAACAAAACAGGGGCGCCTGGGTGGCTTAGTCACTTAAGTGTCCGACTTCAGCCAGGTCATGCTTTCATGCTTCCTGAGTTTGAGCCCATGTCTGGCTCTATGCTGACAGCTCAGAGCCTGGAGCCCGCTTTGGATTCTATGTCTCCCTCTCTCTGCCCTTCCGCTGCTCATGCTCTGTCTCTCTGTCTCTCTCAAAAATAAACACTAAAAAAAATTAAAACAAAACAAAACACTCAGTTTGCCGAGTGAAAAGTTAATTCCATGGGTATACAAGAGACTAGTTAGGAGGTTACTACATTAAAAAATGTGACAGAGAGCTTGGCACATAGTAGTAGGGTAAAAGACAATTAGAAACCGTAGAGTTTGGATATATCATGAAGTTAGAAGTACCAGTATTTGGTAATATAGTGAATAGGGTCATCAATTAATAAAAAGGGAAAATGATGGCCCAAAGATTGATCTGATCCAGAATATGTAGTTGCCATTTATACAAATAGAATATTTGTAACAAAATGAAAACAGGTTTTTGAATTTTAGTAATGTCTATTACATGACAATTAGATGTAGAGTTGTATAGAACTTTAAAAAATATATAAATCAAGAGTACATGGTATAAAATAGGACTGAAGATATATACATATATATATTATATGTAATATATATGTAGACATAATCTCCACACACACATATACACACATACATATACATATACACACATTTTGTATATAGCATGGATAATATTAAAGCCATGAGACGGGATTAGATCACATTAAAAATTAACATACAAGGGCACTTTGGTGGCTCAGTTGGTTAAGCACCAGAGTTCGGCTCAGGTCATAGCCTCGCAGTTGGTGGGTTCAGGCCCCGCGTCGGGCTCTGTGCTGAGCGCTCAGAGCCTGGAGCCTGCTTCAGATTCTGTATCTCCCTCTCTCTCTCTGCCCCTTCTTGGCTCTCTCTCTCTCTCTCTCTCTCTCTCTCAAAAATAAACATTAAAAAAATTTAAAAAAGAGTTAATGTACAGAGAGAAGAGAAATGGTATGAAGATGAACCCTGGTGGAATCCAAAATTAAGAAGTCATGAAGATGAAGTGAACCAGAAAAGTGGACAGAGAAGGAACAGCAAATGAGTATAAGAATTGAGAAAGAAACATTCTAGGCACCTACTTAAAAAAAATGGTTTCAAAAATAAGTTGTCAATCGGCCGTAACAAATGGTGCTGAAAAGTTGAATGAGATGACTTGAGAATTGGCAATTAGATTTGTCATGCGGTCTGTTGTCAGAACCTGAGAGTAATTTCAGCACTCATAAATCTCTATGAGATGATTTAATCATACGATAAGATGATAGATACAATTTTGATAAGATGTATGAAACACTGTATACCTGTAACAGCATAAAGATATTTCCTGTCCACTCCCTTACCCAAACCCTATGCACATCCTCTTTCTTTAAGCTCTCAAACCTTGTGCGTTTCACCCAGAAAGCATACAAAATGCCTTAATTAATAGGTGTTATTTCTGAGGAAAATACAACAATGACTTCTGTTCTATATTAAAAGCCTTTGAAGATCAAACTCTATGAAGCAATCATGCAATGAATAAGAGTAAGGAGACTGTCAAGGGCACAATCTTTGTATTTGAGTCTCCACATTCCCTTTACCTAAGTAAAATGCTGTAAGCAAGCTCTTAACAGAAAATGCATCAGTAGCCATAAAATTGTGGTTATATTGTTTCACAGAAAATCTAGCATTTTTCTCTGAAAGAGATCCAGATACTGTAAAGATGCAAAGATCCATCTCAGTAAAATTAGACAATGTTTGACAAATGATTGGTTAATGGGAATTTTATACATCAAACTGTAGATCTACGAAGTGAATTAAAACATCACTCAAGCAGATAGGAAATGAGACTGAGGATGTGTGATTTTCTGCATACCCTTTCCGTTGAAACACTGATATGTTTATAGGGTGCCTGGGTGGCTAGGCGTCTGACTTCGGCTCAGGTCATGATCTCATGGTTTGTGGGTTCAAGCCCTGCATCAGGCTCTGTGCTGACAGTTCAGAGCCTGGAGACTGTTTCAGATTCTATATATCCATCTCTCTCTGCCCCTCTTCTGCTCATGGAGTGTTTGTCTGTCTGTCTGTCTCTCTCTCAAAAATAAATAAACATTAAAAAAAACACTGATATTTTTCCAAACATGTGATTTATGGAAATAATACTACAGAAATAGGATCAGCATGTCATTTTGAACACACTGGTATTCTGTCAGTTGAAAAACATAACTCTGGGAATGATGTACAATGGAAACAAACAAACAAAAAGAATAAAAAATGTTTTTTTTTAATAAAAAGTCAGGAAGTCATAAAAAAATGAAAGCTTAAAATAGTATGTTGAGGTAAAAGGATGATAGTTATAAAAGGAGGAATTAAATGAAAAATAAAACTGTAAAAGGAAAATGTATATTGATACTGCTAAAAATGAGAAATACTTTATTAGAAAAAGAGTGTTGCCACATTATAGCAAAAATAAACAGAAAAGTAGACATACCAAGAACTGTCTTATAAGAAAAAGTTTTATAAATATAATAAAAATAATAATAATTCTACAATCACTGAGTGCTCAAAAAAACCAGACACTAAACAAACACACAATAAGAAAATTAGAGGTCTTTCTGTAAGTGATCAAAATCATTGTAGACTTTTAAGGGAAAGAAATTTGAAACAGAATTTTGTGTGGAAAACAGTTTTGAAAACATATAAATGCATCCTTGGATAATTAGTGGTTCATAAATTTTATCATATATGTTTTAAGTTTTTTATAAACAGCTAACTATATATATATATATATATATATATATATATATATATATATATATGCATGCAAACACACATGCACACACACACACACACACACACACAAAACGAACTGGCTGAGAGATGGGTCAAAATATACACTTTAAAAATGGGGGGCATTGCAAAAAATGATTACTGTAAAGCAATATGGTTCACTAATACTCAACTTGTTTTTACAGTTCAATATGAATATCAAAATAACCTGAAGCAAAAATCTGAAATATAAATTGTGAGAGTGTCATAATAATCTATAAACTTTAGCTCATATTAGCAGAGGTAGTTTTGGTACAGTGGTTAATAATAGAGTCTTTTGAGTGAGAAAAACCTATTTATTTATTTACTTATTTATTTATTATATATTTTTATATGTGTAGTTGCCATATAGTAATATATATATATATATATATATATATATATATACACACACATATATACATATATATTATATATACATATATATATTATATAATAGAGATTCAGCACCTATATACATTATGAAGTGATGCAACATTTATATGTGATTCAACATTTATATACTTATCCTGTGGAATAGAGATAACGACACAATTTCGTATGACTAGATTATGCTATGTTATAGGCCTGGTCTGGAGATATAACCCTGAGACACAATGGCGAAGGGATATTGCTGACCATACAAACTGAAAACAAATTGTGTCTGGCGAGATTCACAAGAATAGAGAAAAAATGTCTTTACATTTAGTAGGTGCATATATGTGCCAAAGGTTATGTTCATTTTCTCAAGCATTGGAACTATATCTAGAGAAGCAGGTACAATTAAAGTCATCCCTATTCAAGTTTATAAGAATTTACCATCATTATACAAAATACATCTCTCTTCTGCAAAATTCAAAGATATACATTAAATTTGAAAGGAATCACTACCCTTTGCCTCTTTTAAGACAGTGGTAATGGCACTAATATCTGTAATTTTTTAGCAATGCAGGTCTGCTTTGATTTACTATTTTCTAAGATTGAGAAAGTGGTGTGGCTTGCATTGAGTTTTTGCTGCAAGATTATCCTCAGAACGTGTATCAAGAAACTAATATAAGAATTTTCACAGTTTGTCTATTCCTATTAAGCATTTCAGAACCGGGATAATCACAGGATAGGATCAGAGATGCATTAAACTCACTATGAGACAAACCTTAGACAAAACTTAGATTGATTACCTGAATGTCATCTGCCTCTACTCTGTCATCTGTCCACCATGGTGTTTTGATGTCCAAAAATCTATGTAACTGAGAGACAGTGTACAACAATCTCAAAAATGTCTGTTTCACATTACCCAGTATCCAGTGCTGTGGACTGAACTGCAAACTCCCCAAATTCATATGTTGAAGGTTTAACCCCCAATGTGATGGTATTTGGAAATAGGGCCTTTGGGAGATAATTAGGTTTATATGAGGTCACAAAGGTGGGTCCCCCATGATGGGATTAGTGCCCTTATAAGAAGAGACACCAGATAGCTTGCCTGCTCTATCTGCCATGTGAGAACACAACCAGAAGTTAGCCATTTATAACCCAGTAAGAGAATCTTCACCTGAAACAGACCATATTAGCACCTTGATCTTGAACTTTCAGTCTCCAGAATTATGAGGAAGAAAATTTGTATTGTTTGACCCAGCCACCCTGTCTATGATATTTTGTTATGACAGCCCAAGTGGACTAAGACCGATCTTGATACTGACAGTGGGGTGCTATTGTAATAAATACCTAAAAATGTGGAAAAGGCTTTAAAACTGGGTAATGGGAAGGCACTTGTTGAGATAGCACTGGGAATTGTATGAAAGCAATGAACTATGGGAATCTACCCACAAAACCAAGAGCACACTGTATGTTAGCCAACTTGACAATAAATTATATTTTAAAAAAACCTGGGTAATGGTCAGGCTGGAAAGTTTTGAGGTGCATGCTAGATATATGGAGGTTAATGGCAATTCTAATGTGTCTCATATACAAATGAGGACCATGCTAATAGAAACTGAAGGAAAGGTAGTATTTGTAGTAAAGTGGCAAAGACCTTGCCTGAACTGTTTTAGTGTTTTGTCAAGTTAGCACTTGTGAGTAATGAATGTAAAAGGAAATCATTGTAAACATCTAAGGAAAAGAAATTTGAAACAGAATTTTGTGTGAAATAAAACAGTTTTTAAAACATAAATGCATCCTTAGATCATTAGTGACACAGCAATTTTCTCATACGTTTTTAAAGTTTTAGCTGAAGAGATTTCTAACAAAAGTGTTAAATGAGTGCTTTTGTTCTTCCTGACTGCTTAAAGCAAAATGTGAAAAAACAGAGATGAATTGAAGAAAGAATTGCTTAAACACAAAGAAAAAGAAAATACAACTTGATGATTGGGAAAATTGTCAAGCTATCTCTGTTGCAAAAAAATGAGAAGTCATATAATGAAGAAAACACCATATGTGTGTCTACACTGTTACTCAATAAAGAGCTTACAGAATTATAAAAGCAGAAGCACTGTCATTTCAAACTGAAGGAGACAAAGATGGGACAAAATGAAGAAAGGTTATTGGAATTCTTGGATTTCACAGTATGTGATAATAGAAATAGTTCAACTTTGAACATGTGCTATTCTTTAAGAAGAGGGAAAAGTTACTCTGATGGAAATTGAAAGATCATCAGGGCCACCACCTCAGTTTAAATGGAGATGGATCTATGAGAATGGCATCAGATATGTCCTGACAAAACAAGTAATTTGTGTGATGGAGTGACACCAATAGGATTAGACAAGTAAGAGAGGTATGCCAGACAATCAAATCTGCCTTGCCAACTAATGCCTATATCTCTAAAGATACAAATGTGACTCTGTATGTGTGTGTGTATACATTTTGTGTGTGTGTGTGTGTGTGTGTGTGTGTGTGTGTGTGTATCTGGCGTGTATATATATATATATATATATATATATATATACACACACATATATATATATGGCATATAATTACTTTTATATGATTTTCAAGAATGTAGAAATTAATCTATGGCAATAGAAATAACAGTGATTTTTGTTAGGAGAGTGATTTTGTTGTTATATTTTTTATATTTTTAATTTACATCCAAGTTAATTAGCATATAGTGCAAAATGATTTCAGGGGTAGATTCCTTAATGCACCTTACCCATTTAGCCCATCCCCCATCCCACAACTCCTCCAGTAACCCTCTGTTTGTTCTCAATATTTAAGAGTCTCTTATGTTTTGTCCCCCTCCCTTTTTTATATTATTTTTGTTTCCCTTCCTTTGTGTTCTTCTGTTCTATGTCTTAATGTCGTCATATGATTGAAGTCATAGGATATTTGTCTTTCTCTGACTAATTTCACTTAGCATAATACCCTCTAGTTCCATCCGCGTAGTTGCAAATGGCAAGATTTCATTCTTTTTGATTGCCGAGTCATACCCCATGTATATATATGCCACATCTTCTGTATCAGTTCATCCATTGGTGGACATTTGGGCTCTTTCCATATTTTGGCTATTGTTGATAGTGCTGCTGTAAACATTGGGGTGCATGTGCCCCTTCAAAACAGCATACCTGTATCCCTTGGATAAATTCCTAGTACTGCAATTGCTGGGTCGTAGGGTAGTTCTATTTTTAATTTTTTGAGGAACCTCCATACTGTTTTCCAGAGTGGCTGCACCAGTTTGCATTCCCACCAGCAATGCAAAAGAGATCCTCTTTCTCCGCATCCTTGCCAACATCTGTTGTTGCCTGAGTTGTTAATGTTAGCCATTCTGACAGGTGTGAGGTGGTATCTCATTGTGGTTTTGATTTGTATTTCCCTGATGATGAATGATGAGAATTTTTTCATGTGCTGGTTGGTCATCTGGAGGTCTTCTTTGCAGAAGTGTCTGTTCATGTCTTTTGCCCATTTCTTCACGGGATTATTTGTTTTTTCGGTGTTGAGTTGGACAACTTCTTTATAGATTTTGGATACTAACCCTATTATCTGATATGTCATTTGCAAATATCTTCTCCCATTCTGTCGGTTGCCTTTTAGTTTTGCTGATTGTTTCCTTTGCTGTGCAGAAGCTTTTTATTGTGATGAGGTCCCAATAGTTCATTTTTGCTTTTGTTTCCCTTTCCTCTGGAGACCTATTGAGTAAGAAGTTGCTGCAGCCAAGATCAAGGAAGTTTTTGCCTGCTTTCTCCTCTAGGATTTTGATGACTTCTTGCCTTACATTGGGGTCTTTCATCCATTTTGAGTTTATTTTTGTGTATGGTGTCAGAAAGTGTTCCAGGTTCATTTGTCTGCATGTCACTGTCCAGTTTTCCCAGCACCACTTGCTGAAGAGACTCTTTATTCCACTGGATACTCTTTCCTGCTTTGTCAAAGGTTAGTTGGCTATGTGTTTTGCTTTTGGAATCAAGGTAATGCTGTCTTCAAAGAAAGAGTTTAAAAGTTTTCCTTCCATTTCTATTTTTTGGAACAGCTTCAAGAAAATAGGTGTTGACTCTTCCTTAAAAGTTTGGGAGAATTCCCTTGGAAAGCCATCTGGCCCTAGACTCTTGTTTTTTTGGCAGGTTTTTGATTACTAATTTGATTTCCTTACTGGTTATGGGTCTGTTAAATTTTTCTATTTCTTCCTGTTACAGTTTTGGTAGTGTATATGTTTCTAGGAAATTGTCCATTTCTTCCAGATTGCCCTTTTTATAGGCATATAATTGTTCATAATATTCTCTTATTATTGTTTTTATTTCTGCTGTGTTAGTTGTGATCTCTCCTCTCTCATTCTTGATTTTATTTATTCAGGTCCTTTCCTTTTTCTTTTTGATCAAATTGGCTAGTGGTATATCAATTTCATTAATTCTTTTGAAGAACCAGCTTCTGGTTTCATTGATCTGTTCTGTTTTTTTGGTTTCGATAGCATTGATTTCTGCTCTAATATTTATTATGTCCTGTCTTCTGCTGGTTTTGGGTCTTATTTGCTGTTCTTTTTCCTTCTTTAAGGTTTAAGGTTAGATTATCTGAGACCTTTCTTCCTTCATTAGGAAGGCCTGGATTGCTATATACTTTCCTCTTATGACCACCTTTGCTGCATCCCAGAGGTTTTGGGTTGTGGTGTTATCATTTTCATTGGCTTCCAAGTACTTTTTATTTTCCTGTTTAAGTTATTGGTTAGCCCATTCATTCTATAGTAGGGATGTTTTTAGTCTCCAAGTATTTGTTGCCTTTCCAAATTTTTTTCTTGTGGTTGATTTCGAGTTTCATAGCATTGTGGTCTGAAAATATGCATGGTATGATCTATCTTTTTGCACTTGTTGAGGGCTGATTTGTATCCCAGTATATGGTTTATTTTGGAGAACATTCCATGTACACTGGAGAAGAATGTATATTCCACTGCTTTAGGATGAAATGTTCTGAATCTATCTGTTAAGTCCATCTGGTCCAGTGTGTCATTCAAAGCCATTGTTTCCTTGTTGATTTTCTGATTAAATGATCTGTCCATTGTTGTAAGTGGAGTGTTGAAGTCCTCTACCATTATGGTATTATTATCAATGAGTTTCTTTATGTTTGTGATTAATTGATTTGTATATTTGGGTGCTTTCACATTTGGAGCATAAATGTTTATAATTGTTAGATCTTGTTGATGGATAGACCCCTTAATTATGATAGAATTCCCTTCTTCAACTCATGTTACAGTTTTATTTTAAAGTGTAGATTGTCTGATATAAGTATGGCTACTCCAGTTTTCTTTTGTCAACAATTAGCATGATAGATGGTTCTCCATCCCCCTTCTTTCAATCTAAAGGTGTCTTTAGTTCTAAAGTGGGTCTCTTGTAAACAGCATATAGATGGATCTTGTTTTCTTATCCATTCTGTTACCCTGTATCTTGTGATTGGAGCATTTAGTCCATTGATGTTTAGAGTGAGTTGTGAAAGATATAAATTTATTGCCATTATGTTGCTTGTAGAGTTGGAGTTCCTGGTGGTGTCTCTGGTCTTTCTAGTCTTTATTGCTTTGGTATTTATTTATTTATTTATTCGTCTTTTCTCCCCTCACAGAGTCTCCCCCTTAAAATTTCTTGCAGGGCTGGTTTAGTGGTCATGAACTCCTTTACTTTTTTGTTTGTCTGGGAAACTTTTAATCTTACCTTTTATTATGAATGACCACCATGCTGAATAAAGAATTCTTGGCTGTGTAGTTTTCTGATTCAGCACATTGGATATATACTGCTACTCCTTTCTGGTCTGCCAAGTTTCTGTGCATAGGTCTGCCTCAAACCTGTCTGCCCTTGTAGGTTAAGACTTTTATTCCCTTGCTGCTTTCATGATTCTTTCCTTGCCTGAATGTTTTGTGAATTTGACTGTGATATGCCTTGTTCATCGTTGGTTTTTGTTGAATCTAATGGGAGTCCTCTGTGCTTCCTGTCTTTCCCCAGGTTAGGAAAGTTTTCCACTATGATTTGCTTACATAAGCCTTCTACACCCTTTCTCTCTCTTCATTTTCTGGGACCCCTATGATTCTGATGTTTTTCTTTCTTAATGAGTCCCTGATTCCTCTAAGTCTTAAATGGTGCTCTTTTGCCTCAGTCTCCCTCTTTTTTTCTGCTTCATTATTCTGTACAAGTTTGTCCTCTATATCACTGATTCTCTGCTCTGCCTCATCCATCATTGCCGCCATGGCATCCATTTGAGATTGCAGCTCAGGTATAACATTTTTTATTTCATCCTGACTAGCTTTTACTTCTTTTCCCTCCGCAGAAAGGGATTCTAATCTATTTTCAACTCCAGCTAGTATTCTTATTATTTTGATTCTAAATTCTGGTTCAGACATCTTGCTTGTATCTGAGTTGGTTAAGTCCCTGGCTGTTGTTTCTTCCTGCTTTTTCTTTTGGGGTGAATTCCATCATTTCATCATTTTGAAGAGACAAAATGAATTCATGAGGTAAAAAAAAATAATTACAATTAAAAAAAATTAAAATTAAAAATAGTTAAAAGTTAAAACAACAAACACACCAAGAAAATCAAATAAATGATGCTAGATTCTAGGTGTGTTTTGGTCTGGGTACTGACAGGGTCTTGATAGATTAGAGAAAAAAGGGAATGAAAAACAAAGGAAATAATTTGAAAATTTGAAAAAATGAATACACTGAAATAGAATATAATGAAATTATGGAAGTAGAATAGAATTTGGAAAAAATTTACACAAAAGTAAAAAATATAGTAGAAAAAAATTAAAAGTATTTTTAATAAAAATCAAAAATAATTTTTTCTTTATTCAAGAAAAAGAAACAAAAAAAAGCAAAAATGAAAATTGAGTAGATGGATCAGTGAGCAGACTGAAATATGATTGAAATTACTTTGTTTTCCACTAGACCTCAAAATATGAAGCACTTTATAGTCTGTAAACTAAGCAGGTAGATAGATTTGTGTTTTGTGTCTTTGAAGAGTGAGGTTGGCCCAGTTGTGCAGGGCTTAGTGTAATGGTTCCGTTCTCTACTAGATGGCACTGCTTATGTTACTGGGGGTGAATTGTTGTGGAGCTTGAAGGTGTGTATGCTCATGTGCAGAAGTGGTGAAAATGGCATCACCCAGTTACCCAGTCTCTAGTATTGGAACACTGTTCTCCTTGATCCACAGTTGAGCACCTGTCCTTTGTCTCCAGCTTCCATCCACTCCCTGCTTTTATACTGTCCATGACCTAGCCCCAGGCAGCACTTCCCTCCTGAGCTTTATCTCAGATGCAGCTGTTTTTCCAGACTCCTTACTTCTGAGGGACTGTGTCTTTGACCTGCTCAGACCTTCTAGTGGAATGTCTCACTGAGCAATAGCAAGGTGCCGGCCCCACCCAGGAATATTTGAGGGACTGTGCTGCTGCTGCTGCTGCCCAGAGACTGTGGCTGGGTGCCAGCCTGCCCCAGAAAAAGTTCACGTGATTATGTAGCAGCAACATTTCAGGAATAGGGAAAATCAAACACACATCTGGCACCAGGCTTCACCCCCAAGGACCTTGTTCCAGCACCAGCAAATGTGGTTGTTCTCCCATGGTCACTGGGGCCTTTACCTGTGGCGGGGAGGGGGCACACAGCTTCCACTAGATGTCCTCCCAGCAGGGGAACCACCATTCATGTGTGGCCTGAAGACCCCTGGACTTTGCTCCTGGGGATTCACCCTTCTCACCAGAGCACTGCAAGGTATCAACTGTGGAGTTTCAAACTCCCCCTGTTTATAGAGTCTTAATGGAATTTAAGCCCTCTCCTTTCTCCTTTCTCCCTTTTTAATTCAGTCCCTGCAGCTGTTTCCACTTTTCTACTTTCTCTCCAGCTGCTTTTGGCAGGGGCTGCTTTTCCCATATTCTCATCATCGTCCTCTTTCCACAAGCAAAAGCAGCTCCCTGCCCTCTGTGGCTTCTCCCCTAGTTCACTTCTCCATGCCACGTACCTGCTGAGTTCTGTGGTTCAGGTTGTGCAGATTGTTGTGTTAATCCCCCAATCAGTTTTCTAGGTGTGCAGGATGGTTTAGTGTTGATCTGGCTGTATTTCAGGGATGAGGGATGCAAAAAAAGCTTCCATGCTATTCTGCCATCTTGGCTCCTCCTCCTGAATCTATACTTTAGAGTGAGATTATTGGATTGCTCTAACATAGAGAAAGAAGAGTGAATGCTTGGGAAATCTCATATTCTTATGTAAAAAAAAAATCTTTGGATTAGATCATTTCTTCACCAGTACAGTGAAAACCATTTGGGCATACTTAATACTTGGATATAAAACACAAGACACAATTTTCATACTTCAGAATAAAAGGAAAAGGTCATTTTTTAACATAACCTGGTAAGTGGATAAATCAGTAAGGAATAGCTTAATGACACTGGCTAAATTAAAAATAAAAACTGACCAAATAATGACATCCTCCCCCAAGAAAAAGGAAAATCACAGACTAGAGGAATATACTTGTGACATATACAGCTAACAATGGGTGAATGAGCAGAGTGTATTTTTTAAATCCCCAACAAATCAATAAGAAAGAACAATTAAATAGAAAATGGGTAAACATTATTAGCAATTCACAAAAGTGACTAACATAATAAAAGATGTTATGCCTATGAATAATCACTAAAGTGAACATTAATCAACAGTAAGATATAATTTAGCATATAACAGATTGGGGAATATGTAAAATATGCCAACATCAAGCATTGATGAGAAAGTAGCTAGAAAAAATATTCACTGTTGGTGATAGTATAAACTGGTGTAACCACCTTGGAGAACATTAAAAACAATCTGGTAAAAAACATATTTCTACCCCAGCAACTATACTTGTAAAACCCTTGCATGCTTTCATTTGGAAGATTATTCTAATGTTTATTGCAGAACTGTTTGTAACTGAAAATTTGGAAGCAACTATAATATGGGAATGACCATATCTGGACATATATATTTGCATGATTAAATAGGAAGAAAAATGACGAAGAATGAACTTATGCTACACACATACATGAAATGGATATATCTGAAACAATGCTTTTTATAAAGGAGCCAATTGCAGTATAATATCACAAGTATGATAAATGTCAACTTTAAAAACATACTATAATTGGCATATTCTGTTGTGAGCCCATGTATATGTAATATAATTTTAAAATGCATGGATAGGAAGGACACATGGTCTTTTTCATTCAGTTTGTTATTAGGAATGAAAATTGGTGAGAATAAATGTGATATGGAGCATTGCAGAGGACTGAACTATGTTTGTAATATTTTTGTACTCAAAAAAGGAAATTCTCACCAAATATGACAAATGTTAACATTCAGTAAACCTGGAGGTAGACACGTGGGGCTCTGCTATACTATCTTCTTTTATGTATGGGTCAAACATGTCTTTAAAAATTATTTAAGAAATAAATCTCCACCAAAACAAAACAGTACAACCCAATCAGAATCTGGACATTTTAACCCTCAGTTTTGAATCATAGGGACTAAGAAATTCAGTAATCAAATATGTGCTCAGACCCAGGAAGCCATAGCATAGAATAGAAAAACAGGTACTACACATGGTAAAGAACATGTAATCAATCTACATGGGCTCACATACATTCTTGGATAGTAAATTTTAGAGGCTGAGCATACGAAAACTATTAAGTAAAATACAAAATGCCTTTTTTATTGTTAGAAAAGGATTTTTGTTCTTCTTTAGATTTATCACTCAAGAATTACAGAAATTAAAGCATTACATGTTTTAGAATAAAGGTTTTAAAATCATGGCAGAAGCTTTTATGGATTTATATAATAATGCTCTTTTCTAAATAATATCACATCACAGTTCATTAAATTCTTGAACTTAACTTTGTGCTTTAGATTAACTGCTTCCTTTACTTTTGACATTTTGAATGAATGGAAATTAATAAAACAGTAGCCAGTTGACACACACAATATTTCTTTCCCACTCCATACAAATGTGGTTTAATATGAGTTTCAATGTAAAAGTCAATGACATGACACTAAGTTTAAATTATATGCTTTTTGTTCAAAGATACGACTTTGAATCTCCTTAAATGCAAGACAAAAAATGTCAATAATTCTGAAAATAAGACTAATAGATTAAATAGTGGTGAGGCAAGAAGTCTAACAGACCACAAGTTAGAAATGAGAACCGGATGTCATTTTCCTTAGCAGTTTCACTTTTAATACTACTATGAAATGAACAAAATAGTGTATTTCAGTATTTAATATCATAGGTGGAAAAGGATATATGTTAAAAGGGATATATACCAGCAGTGTCCACAGTTGCCAGTATTACTTCATAGAAGAGATGTTTCTCATCAAAATTTAAACAAGTTTGACCAAATTTTGGTTCTGTAATGAGTATGAAATGACTAAAAACAAAAAGAGACTTTGAATATTTATTAATTTTCCTCCCATATTTAATAAGTGTTGCCTTGTTAAAAGAAAAATTCAACAATTTAAGAAGAGGACAGTATTGAATATTCATTAGAGTTCTGTCTTCTGTTTATGGGCAACTTCAGTGCCTTTGTTGAATCTGGAAGCTGCAACCTAAGGGACATGAGTGAAGTGGCATTAGTGCCAAAATAAGGAGAATGTGGGTAGATGAAGAAAATGGGGGAATCACACATGGAAAGCGTGATCTAATTGCTCCTCTTGCCACTTCTGCTGTGTAATTTTCTGTATCGCCCATCTTTAAACTTCTTTTCTTTAGTTGATAAATGCAGTTAAATGTCTTTTTATCTTATCTCACGGGGTTTTCCAGATGGTTTTTATAATTGTTCAATGATAATTTATATGGAAATATCAACATATTTGGAAAGCCACAAGGTGTCTTATGCAAATGGAAATTAATATAATTTTAATCTTATGTATTTCTGGAGACATATCAGAAACACAAAAGTAAATAATATGCTTAGGAACAAAGCTATTGGGCTTAGTAGATCAGTTGTACAATATGGTCAGATAAGGGAGGAATTTATATCACATCAAGGAGATTTCATTAAGGGGCAAGCATCATCAGAGTGACTGCCTATGTTGCAGTCAGGTTGCTGAAGGTCTGAGGAACAAGAATATTTCAGGGTGCTAATCTTTTGGACTTGCACACTTGATAGTTGGAAGATAAGGTTTGGTAAATACTACTAAATAGACAAGAAATGAATTTGATTTCAAATTCTTACTCAGTCACTTACTGACTCTATCACCTTGAGTGAAATTACTTGGGTCTTGAGTTCAATATTTTTAAATATCTACAACAGAGATGGTAATAAGAATGACAATAGTACTCGTAGTATGAGAAGCTAACAACGAATGCTGATTGTAGCAGGCCCTGTATTCAGTATTTTCTGTAAGGAATGATCATGTACAAAGTGGGAAAGAGTGACGAATATTTTATATACAAAAAATTGCTTATTCTCCAAACATATATATGCTAAAATAAATAAGACAGTCACATTTATTTTTATCGATTTGAGGAAAGGGAAGTATAGAATAGTAGCTGAGTTGTTTGGCTTTGGAGTAAATAGATAAGGATTTGAATTCTGACAATGAAATTAACTAAGCTATTTTAAAATAACTAACTTCTAGGGACGCCCGGGTGGCTCAGTCGGTTAAGCGTCCAACTTCGGCTCAGGTCATGATCTTGCAGTTTGTGAGTTCGAGCTCTGCATCGGGCTCTGTGCTGACAGCTCAGAGCCTGGAGCCTGTTTCCAATTGTGTCTCCCTCTCTCTCTGCCCCTCCCCTGTTCACGCTCTGTCTCTTAATAATAAATAAACGTTAAAAAAATAAAAAAAACCCTAACTTCTATAAGCCTTAATTTTCCCAATTCCAAAAGATGAATAATGAATAATAACAGCAGCTAGGTAAAGGTGTTGCATGATTTTTATAATACTGATTTTTTCATAATATTGTCATAATGATGAAAATAGATATTTGTGCTTTATGTAAACAAGTGACTTTTTCAGGTTCTAGGTTTTGGAACACTTTGGAAAAAGTCAAAGGTTGAGCAGCATTGTACCAAATTCTGAGTTTGTAGTAGGTATTATTTTGGAAGTTCTAAAACAGAATGTTTTTTGTAATGTGATAAATTGCATAAGATGGGCAGTTTCATTTGAAATCAATAGTACTTTGTTTTCAATTCATTTTTAGACATTTGACATTAAAAATAGATTCTTTATTTGTCAATTAATTCTTTCATGATTTATTAAACTCATGTAGATGGCCATTTAAAAAAATCTTTATGAATGATCAGGGAAAAATTACTTGAAGAAAGAAAGTTAAGATAATTTTCAGCTTAATATTAATTCATTCCTATTCCAACTAAGATACTATTTTCAACAAATGATATGAAATTATTAAAAATAGAACACATGATATGTATTGAAGTGTACTTGTGCAATTCAGTTATTTGAATATCTCAGAAGCCCAGAATAAAGTGTAATTAAGAGATAAGCTCAACCAGACTTCTGGTTGCAGGTTTTACAATAGGAAAGGCATCTGAACTGCTCTGAGTATTGAACAGTGATTGTTGGTCCATGTACATAGGTGTAAGGTACAGAGAGAGGCAGGTTAATTCATTTGGCTAATAAGGAAAAATCTAGTGGTGTAAAATCATGTTTATTTCATTTTTTCTAAATTAAAAAAATAGATTTAGGTTATCTGAATATATAGAAGGTGTAGAACACTCTGCTACATGCTATAAAAAAAAAGAAGTATTGAGAGGTAAATCAAATATAGACCTGGTGCTTACCCTTGAGAATTTTCCTTTAGAGATAGATAACATTTGTGCAGACACCAAAAATAAAATATTTAAAAGATGAGGACATGTAGGCAGTCAGGCAATCCTGGAAATAATTTTAAAGATGTTTCCTCTGGCCCAAAATGTGCACCAGAGTTTAGTGATATGTCACTATTGATGTAGTAGGCTATTAGTCAAAGTGAATTGACTGAGGCATGGATCATCAGAAAGACAATTTCCAGGGGGGAAAATGCACATCCAAGCATTATCCTTTCTTACTTTCTTTTTTTTTTCTGGTGTCAGATAGTTATAAAATGTTTCCAAAGCCTTATTTCTATGTTCCTTTTGGTCTCTATGCCTAAAATTTATTTCCTGCTTTGTATGCTGATTGACTCCTTAGATTTATGAAGTCAGGAGACTTCCTGCCAATGTGCCATTCATTCATAAAACAAGTATTTGTTACTTCTTCCTATTTGTGAGTTTCTAAGCCAGAAATAAGATAAAGCCCTTGTCCTATCAAACTCAGAGTCTTACTATTTTTACCATAGAGAGGGAAGTCAGTAGAGTTGCAGAGAACGGAGTCAGAGAAATATTTGCATGGAAGAGTCCTTTTTGTTTTCTTTGATAGTTAAGTTGAACTCCTTAGTAAGAGGATTCTAGAGAAAACTATTCCTTTATAAGTGTCCAAGCTGCAAGTAATTTAACATGGTTGGGACACAGGATTTTTGAGGACAGGCAGGAAATAAAGACTGAAAGAAGTTCAGAGCCTATAATAGTTTGCTATTGCTGCTGTAAAATAACAACACAATGGAACAACACAGATTTATTATCTTAGAATTCTGTAGTTCAGAACTGTGGTACTGTGGTTCACTTCAAAGTTTCTGCAGGGCTACTTTTCTTTCTGAGGGCTCTAGGGATGAATCCATTCCCTCACTCATTTGAATTGTTGACAAGTAGCAGTTTTTTGCAGTTGTAGAAATGGGGTCCTTGTTTCCTGGGTGACTGTCAGCTCAAGAGGTTGTTCATATCACTTGGCTCAGGACCTCCTTTCTCTACCTTCAAAGCCATCAATGGTGGGCCAAGTCCCTGTCAGACTTAGAGTCTCTTCTGTCCCTTCTTCCACTCTTGGTGTCACTGATAGCCACTTCTGCCTTCTCTTCCACTTCTCTTCCATTCATTCTCATTGATTCCACCTGGATAATTCAGTATAATCTCTTTAGTAGGTCAACTGATAAGCAACCTTAATACTCTTTTGAGATATAAGGTAACATATTAACAGGTTCCTAGGATTGTGTCTTTCTTTATTGTGTTAGTATATATTTAACATTTTCATTTATATATTTCCCCCCCTTTTTTCTTGGTCAACATCACTGGAAGTTTGCTCATCCCATTGATCTTGTCCAGAAACTTGTCCAGCTTTACAGCAGCTGTTGGTTCTGTAAGGCTTATTTATATTTTCTTTTTTCCTATATTGTTAATTTTTATACTTATTTTTTATTATCTTATTTATTTTTTCTGTCTTCTTTATTTTTCCAACTTCTTGAAGTGGTTGCTGGCTCATTATTTTTATTTCTCTAATTTGTCTTTTCATAAATGTGTCTAAGCTACAAATTTCACTCTATGTACCTTTTTCAGTACCTGACAAATTTTAGTATCTAATGTTTTCATAGGCATTTAGCTCTAAGTACTTTTAATTTTTAAAATAATTCCTTCTTTAAAATTTTTTTAATGTCTATTTATTATTTTTGATAGAGACAGAGTGTGAGTGGGGGAGGCGCAGAGAGAGAGGGAGACACAGAATCTGAAGCAGGCCCCAGGCTCTGAGCTGTTAGCACAGAGCCCAGTGTGGGGCTCCAACTTGCAAACTGTGAGATCATGACCTGAGCCTAAGTCAGATGTTTAACCAACTGAGCCACCCAGGTGCCCCAATAATTCTTTCTTTTAGACAGAGAGTAAGTCCTATTTTATTTAGTATGCAAAAATTTGGTATTTCTTCTGCCATATTTTAATAATTATTAATTTCTAATTTTAGTGCATTGGGAATGAAAAACATAGTTTGTATGCCGTTGATTCTTTAAAGAAAATAGGACTTTTTTGTAGGTTATTTTATGGTAAATATTTGAAAATTTTCTTTCATAGCTTAATATAAGTATGTGTTTTCTGCTTGGATGTATACAGATACATAGATATATAGCTATCTTTTAATATCTATATATAGATAAATATATAGATATTTTTAAAATTTCTTTACGTAGATTATTGAAATTTATTTTGGCTTATTGCCTCATTTACATATCAACTTCTAAAAGAAATAAAAAGCACAATTTAATATTTTATTATTGCTTTAATATTTGGGGAGGCAATATTCTTCATGATCCATGACGTTAGCGGTGAAATCTTTCAAATTTTTAGTGAACAGATAATCAATATCTTGTAAAAGGCATTTAAATAATTATAGGAAAAAAGAGAAAGTAGAAAAACTATTCAGCTGATTTTATTAACCAGTTAAGTATGATAAAAGAAAAAAAAACACTTCATTTATGAATATTAGGAATATATTGTATCTTATCTAATTTTGTAAAAAGTATATCATGGACAGAAACAGCAAATATACTTAGCCTAGAGACTTTAGACACATTCTTATTAATGTATTTAATTTAATACGTTATCAGTGTTAGTCACTCTCACTTCAAATGTTTAACAGTACTAGGAGGGAAGGGTAAAACTACAAGGAAAATGCATGAGAAATATGAGGATTGGAGAAGATAATTTTTTAAAAATGTGATATATACTCAAGTGAGTTAACATATGAGAAAATTCATCAAGATGGTTGGATGAAAGATCAACTTGTGGCCATTAATAACACTTCTTTGCAGCAGCAGAATGGACTAATAAACATTATTTAAACAAATATTACTCATAATAACAACCAAAAAATTAAATGCCTAGCAACCAACATAAAGAGCAAACACTTTTATAGAGTAAATTACAACTACAATAAAGTAGCAAAATACATCAAGTAATAACAACAGATTTAAATAAATAAATACCATGTACAAGGATGTATAGCTACATTTATATATCTAACATGTCAGTTTCTTCCAGATTAAGACTCATCATCAATACAGTCAAAGTAAGATTTCAGGCTGAGCAGCTGAGCATTCTGAGACACTTGACAATCTTATTCTAAAATGGATATGAAAGTATTCAGTTGCAGGTCAACTTTGATAAAGAAGATAAGGAAGTGCACTCTCACTGACAAATATCAATATGTATTGAGAAACCATTGTACTAAATTGGTACAAAAACAAAGAATTTGACTAAGAGAACAAAATGGAAGACACAGAAACATATATGTATGTGAGAAATGGTTTATTACAAATGGGGAAAGGATGAGTTATTTAGTAGGTAGTGTTGAGGAAACTAACTCACTCTATGGAGAAGAGGGCAGCTGTGTCACTATTCCAAATGATGTTGCACTTGAAATGTATTAATGTTATAAAGGGCAAAGAAAAAAGTATAAAGGTAATCGAAAATAACTGGGAAGAGCTTTTTATGTTACCGAAGGGTGAGAAGAACTTCTTAAATGAGATCTAAAAAGCACAGACAAGATCATGAAAAAACAGATTTGATAACATACACACAAATGTTTTAAATTACCTTCACTGACAGTCTCTAAAACCAAAGTTACAGATACATAAACAACAAGTGAATGATATTTCTAAATATCTTCTAAATATCTAAAATGAATATAAAATATTAATAATGTAAATAAGAAAGAGCCATAATTATGGGACAATAAAAATATTTCAATAGTAAAACCAACAAAGAAATGAACAGTGAGTTTACAAGTAAGCTACAAAGTTGTAGCTCAGTGACTGTATAAACTTCCTAAGTAGTCAGGGGAAAAAAAAGCAAATTAAAACAGAGTGAAATGTTTAGATGTGGACACAATCTACTGGTGACAAGACTGTGAAGAAAGGGAATCCTTGACATTATCTAGGGAAATTAAGCATGCATAAACTTTAAGATTTAGTAATCCTAATCCCGAGGGATGTGTTCCCAAAGGGAAAAAAAAAAAATTCTCAAAGGACTTGAAAAGACCTATAACAAGATGTTTGTGAAAACTGCCATTGCAGGATGTCTGTCTTTAGGCATTTAAATAATAAATGGAGAAATACTATGTAAAGCAGAAGTAGTAAGAGGGAAGAGACTAAAGTACAGTAAAACCTTGATTTGGGAGCATAATTTTTTCCAGAAACATGCTTGTAATCCAAAGCACTTGTATATCAAAGCAAATTTCCCGATAAGAAATAATAGAAACTCAGATGATTCATTCTGCAACCCCAATATATCCATGTAAAAATGATTAAGTACTGTAGTATAATACCAAATAATAAAGGAATTACAAAATATAATGAAAAATAAACAAATCAACCTGCACTTCCCTTTGAAAACCTTCATGGCTTGTGTGAGGGAGACATGATAGAGGAGGGTTACTGTGTAGGGCGACTTTCACTATCACTAACGGAATCCCTGCTATTGATTGGTTCAGTGGAATCTTTCTCTACATGGGAGCCATTGTATATGCTCACATGGATGTTGACTACAGTACAGTATTAATAAACTCTTGTCATATACTGTGTTTAATGTAATGGCAATAAGGCAGCAGAGTAAAGGGTCTATATCTGCAGGCAGCCTGACCTAGAATGAAGCAAAGTATGGAAGATAAAAGGACTGTCTATAGGTGCTTTGAAGCGACAAAAATATACTAGTGCCAGTCGTGGGCACCTTCCAATATTCTGAAAAATCACTGATTTCTGCCAAACACCACAGCTTGAGATGCAGGATCTGAGCATGGGAGATGGTTACCCATAATCCTGCAGCAAGAAAGAGAGAAGAACCTTTAGCTCAGTTGTATAATGTGACATTTTGCATCATGTATTGCAAGACATCACATGTTTATAATGTTAAAATTTATTAGAAATGTTTGCTTGTCTTGTGGAATGCCCACAGAACAAGTTACTCAAAATCTAAGGTTTTCCTGTACGTGCAGCACATGGATAGATCTCAAAAATCTGGAATGAATGAGCGAAATAATAAATAAGTCTTAAAGCTTAATGCTACTTGAGTGAACTAAAAATAACATATTCGTGGAACAACAAAACATTTTACTGAAACATTTGCAGATTAAGAACATGCATAGAGCACATTAGTTTGTTTCCTATGGAACAGGGGGATAGAAATAGGTAGTAGGAAGAAAAGGCATAATAAAACAGGAACTGTTTATATCAGAAAACTCCATAATAGTATCTTATACTCTTAAATACGCTTTCTTTTTTTCCTAATGTAAAGAGAGTCCAGAATTAGGCAGACGTAAGTTATTATCATAGTTCATTATATTATCAATCAAATTCTTTCTATCTGGAACATGTAACCGTGCCCATCATGGCTACAATATGCCTGTTTTATCTTCAGGTATGACATATACATTCCAATTGGGAAGAAAGGTAAGATCGGGAGACCAAGAATAAGAAAAAGATACCATTTGAACCCGTCTCTATTAAACTGCTGAACACAAGTCCTACTCAAAATCTTTTAATTACATCTCATTGGCCAAAATTATGTCACATGGCCACCTGTAGTTGCAGACACCCGGAAAATCAAATATTTAAACTTTTAATTATAAATAATAGAAGAGAATTATAGTGAATGTAATTATAAATGTGTACCCAACAAGAACTTGTGCATGTGTGTACTATATAGATCTAATGGGTTGATAGTTTTTGATATAAAATGAAAGGGAATAGATCTTGGTGCCTGGTGGATACAATAGCAAGTGAATTTGTTGATATAATGGTAAAATATTATAGTATGAAAGGTAACAGGAGTCACTGGGAATTCTTGAAAATAAGAAAGAAATGATGGAAGCACTATTTTCAAAAGATCAATATGGCTGTAAGTTGTGGGATGTGTTATAAAAGTGGTAAGCTAGAAACAAAAATGGAGTAGAGAAGTGCTTTATAGTATAGTAAAAGTTAACGGACTTTATGTTCTTATGTTTAATTTTGGCCCACATAAGTAGTTCCATGACTTTGATGTTCATTGAATCTTTGGGTCTTATTTCCCTTATCTGAAACTTAAGGATGATAGTACTAATTGCTGCAACAACTAAATGAAAAAAAAAAAAATGTTTGTAAAATTACCCAGCAGTGTAGTACTTTTAGTAGATACAGAAACATCGTTGCCATGACAAATGATATCTACTAGAAACCTTTCAGAAGTATTATTCTTACTGTTAAAATACAGTTTCTCATTAAAGGCCAAGATCATGTCCACTGTAGAGTGTATTTTACATATTAAAATGTTGTTCTTACAGCGAAGTAGGCAAAGTAAAAGAAAGTAATTACAGGGACACGTTGGTGGCTTACTTGTTAAAGCATCAGACTCTTGGTTTTGTTCAGGTCATGATCTCGCAGATCATATGTTTGAGCCCCAGTGGGAGCTCTGCAATACCTGCTTGGGATTCTCTCTTCCCCTCTCTCTCTACCCCTCCTCTGCTCACTCTTTCTCTCAAAATAAATAAATACACTTTAAAAAGTTACAAAAAGTAATTTTATTATTGTTCAAAGCTAATTCTTATATCAAGGGACTAATAAAAGCTAATCTCACAAATCCCAGGGGGAGTTTATAGAAGACAGAGGGAACTCTAGCCCAGTCACAATTCACAATGAGCCCAGTTAGTCCTCAAACCAATCCTCTAATTATTTCCCCACTTGCTGAATACATCAGACTCTATGACTGAACAACACGTTGCCTCTCTATTATATGATCTTTATATAATCCCTACAGTCAGACAAAGCTTACTTTTTTTTTTTAAGTTTACTTATTTATTTTGAGAGGGAGAAATTGCGAGCAGGACAAGGGCAGAGAGAGGGGGGAGAGAGAGAATCTCAAGCAGGCTCCATGCTGTTAGCACAGAGCCTGCTGACAGGCTCAAACTCATGAACCATGAGATCATGATCAGAGCCAAAATCAAGAGTCAGATGCTTAACTGACTGAACCACCCAGAACTCCAACACAGAGCCTACTATGAATATTTTTCTTAAAAGGTAGTCATCATAGATCACCCAAGTTTAGGGAAAATAAGAACACCCAAGTTTACACCAAATTCTTACAAAGAGCGGACCTTGTGAGCTCTGCTAAACTATCACACAGATGGTGGTTGAGAAGATAATAAGAATATCCTTGAGGTTATCCACTCTACGATATTATTTATCAATGATTATTGGTGAACATGAGTTCCTTTTTCTTCCCTTTCTTCCCACTGACACTACACTGCCATTTCCCTACCCACAGTAACAAACTTAGTAAAGAGATCTTGATAAGACAAATATTATTTTTTGAGATCTTTATTGTTTTGTAGATCTCTGATTTATATTAAGATCTCAGAGTATATTCAGAAGATAAATGTAGGCCTATGTAAAATCAGTCTCATCTACATAATGAAATTTTGGTAATTGTGACACAATCTTAAGGATCATGAAATGTGTATTAAATCTGTTATTTAATTTTTTTTTTTTTAATTTTGGTTCACTGGCCATTCAGGCCAAAACTTCATCATTTTACAAAGTTTGATTAATAAATAACAAAACCTTACTCATTATTGTAAAACTATGATGTATTCAGATTTTAACAAAGCATCAATATTTAAATTATCATGAATAATTCAGCATATTTGTAAGTAAGCATGCTCATAAACAGTAAAAGGACTTTATTAGCTTTTGCAGAAAATCTTATTAATTAAGAGAGTGGCAATTTACTATATCTGTGTTAGGATATTCGGGCAGCATGCTGATAAACATACTATTTTTAAGAACATAATGTGGTTTCCTGTCACAACTTTTTGAGGTAGGGGCTACTATTTCTCCTACTACAGAGGAGGAGATTAAGACTGAAAGGATAATTGACTTACAGTAACTAATGAAGGTAGTTGGTGATGGGGACAGATGGTCATCTGGAATGATATTGCAAGAGCTTGCTCACCTAACAACTATGCTCTACTTCCTTTCCTCAAAGATTTGCTATATTCTTTGTTTAAATTGAGGTCATGCCTTGACCTAACATAGAACTTGAATATGAAGCTATTGGTATGCATGTCAGTGATTAAAGCCTCCATTTAGCCTTGTAGCTTGTAGCATATCATGAGCGTAAGAGTAGAGTTTATGCGAGAGGAATAAAACAGTTGTTCACTTTGGGCACAGATAGATTGCCTTCTTTCTGGGCCGTAGGTAAACCTATGGAAGGATTTTTCCTTCATGAGTTTAAAAGTATCTGGCCTCTTACATGTGATTTATGAAAATCGGCAGAATGAATTCTGAAGAACAAGTGATTTGAAAGCTTTTTATTTGCTTCTATGGGAACATAACAGAGAAGCCAGAAGCAAGGAAAATAAGTTTATCCTGTTGCTTGTATGTCAGAGATGCCCCTGAGGTGCCTTTATAATAATGTGCTATGAATAATTCTGTCTTAACAACCAGAGTTTAATAAGAATAAATAATTTTCTTTTCCACATTGAGAATTGAAAGGATGTGGATATCTTTTGGTATAAAATTCTAAAAAGTGTTTTCAATATTGAATAAGAGTGGATGATATTAAAGCTGAGTAATGGATTACGTATTTCTTTTCCTATGTTGGATTGTCTTTTTAAAACAATAATTCTCTGGTCATATTTTAAGACTGCAGTATTTTTATTAGGTAAAATTATGCCCTTGTCATCTATCATTATCTGGACTTTATTGTTTTATACTTGTACTTTATACTGTAAGTAACATCAAATATTAAACAATAGTTGAAATATAAAAAATACTTAGTATTTTTCTATGTCCCTTTAATTATGCAGATAAAGGCAAGAATTGTGAATGACATTTTATTCACACATATCCTAAATAAAATGGTTGAAATTAAACATAATTGGAGTTTTCAGTAAATACCAAGATTAAAATAGCTATTGGACCAATAAAAAGTAAGTAGAGGCAAATTTCATTATGCATTGCCTCCAATCCACTTTATAGCATTAACTCAATACATAAATTAAATATGTTTAGGATTATTTTCATCTATACTTTTTGAAGCTGAGATGGCCACATCAATATATCTAGGAAAATTCCCAATAGCAGTGGAGCTTAAAATCTAAACTAGGGACTCAACTTTTCAAACAAGGTAGACCATGGAATCCATCTAACACTTCCAATACTTTATTTTCTCCATTTCCCTTCAAATAACCCCTGAAAAGGGCTGAGACGCTCCAGTAGCCTTTTCTGGCTGTTGCCAACATATTGTGCACAGCCACTTGAAACTATCATCACTTTTTTTTTTAAGGATTCACCATTCTATTATTTTTTAGTTTTCTTTTTTAACATTTATTCATTTTTTTGAGAGAGTGTGAGTGGGGGAGGGGCAGAGAGAGAGGGAGACACAGAATCTGAAGCAGGCTCCAGGCTCCGAGCTGTCAGCACAGAGCCTGATGCAGGGCTTGAACTCACAGACTGTGAGGTCATGACTTGAGCTGAAGTCGGCCGCTTAACCGACTGAGGCACCCAGGTGCCCCGAAACTATCATCACTTTTATGCATTGTTCAACAGATCATACGTAATTGCTTCATAAAACCCTGGAGGAGAAATGAAGGAACTATAGTTGTGAGTTAGGAATATATGCAATTTATATGTTGCTTTAAGACCTATGTGCAGAGGCAGACATCCTCTCCTCTGCTGTCCTGCCTGCTGCTCCTTTACAGTGTATTCGATAAACTTCTATCTCATTTGGAGAAAAAAACAAAACAAAACAAAACAAAACAACCTATGTGCATAAAATCCTTGTCTCTACCACTTCTATCTTATGATCAAGTATTGTTATTATGTATCCCCAGCTACATTTAGTATATACTCTATGTAATAATGCACTGTGAAGTCTTGTGGATTGATGAGAATAAGTATCTTATTTAGACTGGATTATGTTACACATATCCCTGAGGATATTGATATTGACATAGCCCTATTCTTTCTAGGAGAAAGCAAAGGGTTTCTTTTGTTTGCTGCCTAGTGATTTCCCATAGACAGCTACATATCAGGTGTTCAGGCATATACTCTCTGTTCCAATAATGATACCATGTCTGAAAAAAAAATTGCAATTTGAAACCTGCTTTAAGTTTATAGTGACTCACTTTTATTTTTAAGATCCATTTGTCTTTTTCAGAGTTCAAATAGGTAAGTTATATAGTGGTATTATAGGCATAATCACCTCTGAAAATTGTAAATCTTTGATGTGATTCCAACACTATTATGACTTCAGGATATGGTATTGCTTTTTCTTACTCTCTTTAACATGGAAGACAATTTCTGAGCATATTTTCTTGGCTCTTTAGAACAAAACAGAAGATAATTCTTTATAGCAAGGATCATGGACCAATAAATGAATCCTACATTTCCTCCAAATACCTATCCCAACTATATGCCCACAAGTTGAAGTTTCACAATTTTATGGGGGTTAATTTGGGGTCCCACTACGCTAAGAGACAGACTCAAGCCCCAAGTCCTTTTGTTAACATACCATGATGTATACATGATACTTGTTATCAGGGTCCTTCCTCAAGAGTAGTAGACTCCACTTCCCTCAGAGAGGACACGATGTTTGTGGTTCACATTCTGGAAAAGAGGAGGGTTCTAGCTATCTACTGTAGTGACCTTAGTCAGGCCTGTAACACCAGGCATATAGTTTTCTTGATTTATGAAATTAGCAGTAACTGTCCTACAAATGCCATCAACACTCTCATAAAAATTTCCCATGATTAGATCATTTTGTTGCTCTTTTTCTGTGCTTCATTGCCTCTGACACATGAGAATCTTATTATTTAAGTGACCTGGAAACCCTGTTTAGTGGCATCATCTTTCACCAGCATCCTCAGACTACACATAACAACTACTAAAAGTATGTTTTGTCATATTGCGATTCACGTCACCAATAGAGTTTTCAAAGAGGTATCCTCAGAAGATTCTCAGGGGACATGGTGGCTATGATTAAATGGGATTCACATGATGCAGCTCCTCTAACATTTTTAGTTTCTTTGATTATTTCTGTCACATAATACAAATTAACTTTTGGCACCCAAACTCAATTTTACCATAGGTCAACGTGAAGTCCAAGAACTACTCAGCTAGACAAGCAAATACCAGACCATTTAAGATTCAAGGTTTCCTTTATTCATTACTTTAGCCATATATATGGTACAGTATATTCTACACATGTTTTAGAAAATACTTATGATTCTTTTGGTGTTTGGAACATTTTGAGAAGTGCCAAACAAATAATATGCCAGCTGCTGGCTCCCATTGTTAGACATCCAACTAGTTTCTTCCACATTAGGAGACTTATCTTGAGAAGCCAAATGAACTCGTACTTTGTGAAAATAGTATCACTCCAATAAAGACATTTATGAGACGCTGATATTAGCATATAATATTCAATTGCTCCCTAATTTACTAACCAGGAAATTTTCTTCATTAATTTTGGGACAACATCTTTAAATTCGGTAACTGTAGGACTGGGCTATTTGAAATATGGCTGTGTCAGCTGTATTGGCCCATTAAGGCTGTCATTAATACAAAATACCACAGACTGGTTAGCTTAAACAACAAACATTCCTTTCTCACAGTTCTGGAGGTTAAGAAGTCCAAGATCAAGGCAGCTGGTGATGTGGTGTCTGGTGAGGGCCCCCTTTCTGGTCTGCAGAGAGCTGTCTTCTCTTTACATTCTCCCATGGCCTTTCCTTGGTGCATGTAGTGGGGAGAAAGAGAAAGTGCTCTTCTGTCTCTCCCTCTTTGTATAAGGACATTAATCCCATCACGAGGGCCCCACCCTCATGACCTAATCTAACTCTAATTACTTCCCAAATGGCTTCACTTCCAAATATCATCACACTGGGGATTAGGGCTCCAACAGATGAAATTTTGGTGGGGCACAAACATTCAGGCCCTGGGCCTGTATCAGGAAAAAAGAAATGAAAGTAAGAGATGTTAAAAGCACTCCTTTTTGGACAATGTGCTCTTTGAGGTTGTCATTTTCTTTCTTTATGCTCTCAAATGAGATTTACAATAACCAGGCCATTATATAGCCCTGTAGAAAGCCCAGAAAAGATTTATAATAGCTATTAGGTAACTCACTGAAACAACTGGAGGATTGGACAGTGTCCAAAAGCACATGGAAAAACTGGTATGATTGTATAACTTAATTCGTATGAAAAACTAGAATAGTTTTCCTTACATTTCAACTCAGAATAGATCCTTTCTCTTAAAGAAGTGTTTCTAATTTTCTGAGGAACCTCCACACTGTTTTCCAGGACAGCTACACCAGTTTGCATTCACACCAACAGTGCAAGAGGGTTCCCATTTCTCCACATCCTCACCAGCATTTATAGTCTCCTAATTTGTTCATTTTAGCCACTCTGACTTGTGTGAGGTGGTATCTCAGTGTGGTTTTGATTTGTGTTTTCCTGATGAGGAGTGACATTGAGCATCTTTTCATGTGCCTGTTGGCCATCTGGATGTCTTCGTCTTCTGCCTATTTCTTCACTGGATTATTTCTTTTTTGGGTGTGGAGTTTGGTGAGGTCTTTATAGATTTTAGATATTAGCCCTTTGTCTGATATGTCATTTGCAAATATCTTTTCCCATTCCGTAGGTTGCCTTTTAGTTTTGTTGATTGTTTCTTTTGCAGTGCAGAAGCTTTTTATCTTCATGAGATCCCAATAGTTCATTTTTGCTTTTAATTCCCTTGCCTTTGGAGACATGTCAAGTAAGAAATTGCTGCAGCTGAGGTCAGAGAGGTTTTTTCCTGCTTTCTCCTCTAGGGTTTTGATGGTTTCCTGTCTCACATTCAGGTCTTTCATCCATTTTGAGTTTATTTTTGTGAATGGTGTAAGAAAGTGGTCTAGTTTCAATCTTCTGCACGTTGCTGTCCAGTTCTTCCAGCACCATTTGTTAAAGAGACTGTCTTTTTTCCATTGGATATTCCTTTCTGCTTTGTCAAAAATTAGTTGGCCGTACATTTGGTTGAGATATTTTTTTTTTCCTTTTGGCCATCCAGCTATTCCAACATTTTTTGAAAAGGCTATCCTTTCTCTATTGAACAGCTTTTCTAATTCTGTATTTTTGTCAAATTTCAGTTGAGTATATCTGTTTGGGTGTATTTCTGAGTACTCTTTATGTTCCATGAATCTATGTTTCTAACCCTTTACCAAAACCCCACAGCCTTTATTACTGCAGCTAGGTAGTAAGTCTTAATATCAGGCTTCTTTCAAGTATAGTGATTTCTTTTACTTTTTGTTGTTGTTGTTAAGATTAAGACTACTGGGGCACCTGGGTGACTCAGTCGGTTAAGTGTCCTACTTCGGCTCATGTCATGGTCTCCCAGTTGGTGAGTTTGAGACCTACATCATACTGGCTATTGTCAGCCTGTCAGTACAGAGCCCCTTTTGGATCCTCTGTCCCCCTCTCTCTGCCCCTGCCCGACTCACACTCTCTCTCTCAAAAATAAACAAACATTAGGGACACCTGGGTGGCTCAGTTGGTTAAGCGTCTGACTTCAACTCAGGTCATGATCTCGTAGTTTGTGAGTTTGAGCCCCATGTCAGGCTCTGTGCTGACAGCTCAGAGCCTGGCGCCTGCTTTAGAATCTGTGTCTCCCCCTCTCTCTGCCCCTTCCCTGCTCATGCTCTGTGTTTCTCTGTCTCTCAATAGTAAATAAATGTTAATTTTTTTTTAAGTAAACAAACATTTAAAAAAAAGACTATTATTATACAGGTAGTTTAGGATAAAATCATCTATGCTCATAACAATCCATGTTAACATATTGATAGGAATTGTATTGACCCTACAGATCAATTTAACATTTTTGAATACTTCATTGATTTAGATCTTTGATTTCCTTCACCAGATTTTTATAATTACTGGTATACAATTAGTATGTAATTATAATATATAGATCCTATATATGTGTTGCTAAGTACATAACTAAGCTAAGCATTTCATTCCTTTGGTGCATTTGTTACGTTTTTAATTTTAGGTTCTGAATGTTTATTCTTAATATAAAGTAATGTGACTGATTTTATGTTGATCTTGTATCCTGAAACCTGCTGAAAACTGCTAAATTTTTATTAGTATCCCTTTTTCCTTTTACTCTGATTTTTTGTTTTGCTCCACATAGATATTCATATCATCTGCATATATACTTTTATTTATTCCATTCAATCTGTATTTATTTTACTTATTTTCATTGCTTCATCTCAGTGGCTAGACCTTCCAGAACTAGGTTGAAGAAGAGTGGTGAGAGCACCCCTCTTTGCCTGTTACTGATCTCAGGGTTGGGGGGAATTATTCAGTCTTTCACCATTAAAAATTATACTTGCTATAGGGTTTTTGTAGATGTAATTTATCAGTTTGCTGTCATTTCTATTTCTATTTCTATTTCTATTTCTATTTCTATTTCTATTTCTATTTCTATTCTATTTCTATTACATTTCTATTTCTATTTCTATTCATAAGACATGTTGGTCTGCAGTTTTCTTTTCTTGTGATATCTTTGTCTGGTTTTAGTAATAGGGTAATACTAGTCCTATATAATGAATTGTTAAGGATTTTTTTTCTTCCACACTGGAAGATTGTGTGTTAATTGTTGCTAAATCTTTCACATGTGTTTGGTAGAATTTTCCAGTGGAATCATCTAGGCCTATAGATCTATTTTTTGTTTTTTTAAATAAAAAATTTAATTTATTTGATAGTAATAGAGATATTGAAATTATCCCTTTCGATTTGGTTGAGATTTGGTCATGTGTGGCTTTCATGGAACTGTTTATCTAAATCAGAACTTTTTGACTGCTCTGGTGGTTACTAAAAGTTTTGCAACAATAAAGATTGATAAAACTTTTAGCTTAAAGTTTCTATTCCCATAGCTAGTTAATTAGATAAGTCAAACCAGTTCTTCAACTGAGGAAAAATAGAAAAACTAGTCAAATATTTTAAAATCTGACCCTTAAAGTATAAAAATTAATAGTTATCCAGAAAATAATGGGAAAATATCACACTCCAGCCTATATTGTTCAGAAAAAAATATGCTCAGGGAAAACTTTATTAATACCAATATTTTATATAAAATACTGAAAATAAATTAATATTAAAGCCATAAAATGTAAGAAAAATCAAAATAAAAAACAAGGCTCACTAAATCCAAATAGTCTACACATTTCCTAAAATTACATAAATTAAGAGAGGAGGAACCAAGATGGTGGAATGGCATGGAAGCTTTTGTGTGTCCATGAAATACAGCCAGACCAACACTAAACCATCCTACACACCTAGAAAACTGATTGGAGGATTAACACAACAATCTGCACAACCTGAACCACAGAATTCAGCAGTACACAGCACAGAGAGCTGAACTTGGGGAGCAAGAAAATGCAAAAGGTAGGGAACTGCTTTTGCAGGTGGAGAGAGGGCAGACTGGAGGTGGTGGGGAGTATAGGGGAAAATCACCCCTCCCCAAAAGCAGCTGGAGAAAAAGTGAAAAATTTGAAACAGCCACAGGGACTAAACTAAAAAGGGAGAAAGGAGAAAGGACAGGGTTTAAATTCCATTAAGACTGTAAACAAAGGGAGCACAAAGGCTGCAACTCCACACTGATATCTGGCAGTGCTCTAGTGGGAAGGGTGAATCCCCAGGAACAGAGTGGGGTCCAGGAGGTTCTTGGGCCACATGGGGAAAAGCGGTTCCACTGCGGGAAGGACATTTGGTAGAGACTGTTGAAGCCACTTGGTCCCAGCAGACCCCAGAAGGCAGCCACATTCGCTGGTGCTGGGGCATGGTCGTTAAGGGTGATGCTTGGTGCCAGATGTGTGTTGTGATTTTCCATAATCCCTGAGACGCTGCTGCTACACTCTCTTGCGAACATTTTCTGGGATGGGCTGGCACCTGGCCACAGTCTCGGGGCACCGGCAACAACAGGGTCCAGGGGATGTACCTGGATGCAGCCAATATTTGACCATTACTCATTTGGCCATTGCTTGGTGAGACCCTCCCACAGAGGGGCAGAACAGGTCAAAGCTGCAGTTCTTCGGCAGTAAGGGGCTGGGGAAAATAGCCGCATCTGAGAAAAAACTTGGGAGAGAGGTACTCCCTGGGGCCTGGTCACGAAGAGTGAAGAAGTGGGGAGTGGACAAGAGCTGAAGATGGAGGACGGGTGCGCAATTGCTGATCCGGGTGAACAGACTGGGTAGCTGGGTGGGGCCATTTTCACTGCTCCCGCGCATGTGCGTATGCACCTATGAGCCAGCAACAATTCACCCCAGTTGGCTAGCAGCGCCATCTAGTGGAGAGCGAAGCTGTTACACTGAGCCCTGCCCAACTGGGCCAACTTCCCTCTTCAAGAACACAAGTCTCACTGCTGGCTTAATTTATGGATTATAAAGAGCTACATAGACTGACTTTTAGGGGAAAACGAAGCAATTTCAGTCCTACTTCAATCTGTTAGCAGGTTCATCTATTCAATTTTCTTTCTTTGTTTTTTCTTTTTCCTTTTCCCTTTTACAATTCTTTTCTTTTTTTTGAATACAGAAAGAGAAAAAAATCTTTTTTATTTTCAATATTTATTAAAAATATCTTTTTAATTTTATTACTATATTTTTTACTTTTGTGTAATTTTTTTCAAATTCTACTTCTATCATTTTTTTTTTTTTTGGTCTACTTCAATGTGGTCACCTTTTCAAAATTTCAAACAATTTCCTTTTTTTTCTTTCCTTTTCTTTTTTTCTCTTTTTTGTTTCTTTTCTTTTTCTTGAATGCAGAAAGAGAAAACCTTCATTTTTACCTTCAATTTCTATTAAAAATATTTTCATTTAATTTTTTTAGTATATTTTTTGCTGTTATGTAAATTTTTTCAAATTCTTTTTTACCTCCATCATTTTATTTTAGTCTACTAGAGTGTATTCACTTTTTCAAATTTTCAAAGATTTTTTTCTTTTTCCTTTTTTAATCTTTTTTCTCTTTTTTGTTTCTTTTTTCTTAAATACAGAAAATGAAAAACTTCATATTTATTTTTAATTTTTATCAAAAATATTTTTCTTTATTTTTTTTCTACTATATTCTTTACTTTTGTGTATAATTTTTCAAATTCTATTTTACCCCCATCATCTCATTTTAGTCTACTTCAGTGTATTCATTTTTTCAAATTCTCAAACGATTTCCTTTTTTTTTCCTTCCCCCCTTTTTTTTCTCTCATCTGTCAAACCACTTTCAACACCAAGACCAAAACACACCTAGCATCTAGCACCATCCATTCACTTTGTGTGTGTGTGTTTTTTTAATTTCTAATTTTAATATTTTTTAATTTTAGTTTTACTACCTCATTAATTCTTTTTCTCCCTTCAAAATGACAAAACAAAGGAATTCACCCCAAAAGAAGGAGCACGAAGAAATGACAGGCAGGGATTTAACCAACACAGATACAAACAACATGTCTGAACCAGAATTTAGAATCACGATAATAAGAATACTAGCTGGAGTTGAAAATAGACTAGAATCCCTTTCTGCAGAGATAAAAGAGGTAAAAAATAGTCAGAATGAAATAAAAATGCTATAACTGAGTTGCAATCATGGAAGGATGAGTGGCGGCAAGGATGGATGAGGCAGAACAGAGAATCAGCGATATAGAGGACAAACGTATAGAGAATAATGAAGCAGAAAAAAAGAGGGAGATTAAGGCAAAAGAGCATGATTTAAGAATTAGATAAATCAGTGACTCATTAAAAAGGAACATCAGAATCATAGCCATCCCAGAAGAGGAAGAGAGAGAAACAAGGGTAGGAGGGTTATGTGAGTAAATCATAGTGGAAAACTTTCCTAACCTGGGGAAAGACACAGACATCAAAATCCAGGAAGCACAGAGGACCCCCATTAGATTCAACAAAAACTGACCATCAACAAGGCACATCATAGTCAAATTCACAAAATACCCAGACAAGGAAAGAATCATGAAAGCAGCAAGGGAAAAAAAGTCCCTAACATACAAGGGAAGACAGATCAGGCTAGCAGCATACCTATCCACAGAAACTTGGAAGACCAGAAGAGAGTGGCAGGATATATTCAGTGTGCTGAATCAGAAAAATATGCAGCCAAGAATTGTTTATCCAGCAAGGCTGTCATTCAAAATAGGAGAGATACAAAGTTTCCCATACAAATAAAAATGAAAGGAGTTTGTGACCACTAAACCAGCCCTGCAAGAAATTTTAAGGGGGACTTTCTGAGGGGAATAAAGATGAATATATATATATATATATATATATATATATATATATACACACACACACACACACACACACATATTGTATATGTAAATGAATACCAAAAGCAACAAATGATTAGAAAGGACCAGAGAACATTACCAGAAACTCCAACTCTACAAGCATCATAATGGCAATAAATTCATATCTTTCAGTACTCACTCTAAACATCAGTGGACTCAAGGCTCCAATCAAAAGACACAGGGTACCAGAATGGATAAGAAAACAAGATCCATCTATATGCTGCTTACAAGACACGCACTTTAGACCTAAAGACAATTTCAGATTGAAATTACATAAATTAACAAAGGAATAGAAGATGTAAACTACAATAACTCACACCTGAAATCTAACCAGGACAAAAAGAATGATACAAATGTTAACTTGCGTGTAACTAGGGATATTAACCTCCAAGACAAGCAGAGCCTGTCTGGAGTTCACATTAGTGTGTACAGTCAGGGAGTGACTATCAAAAAAAAAAAAAAAATCAAAGGTATCAGGGTCCTAGCTGGGACAGAACAAAATTAATTCACCAGAAAAGGAAATTCCATTGTGGGTATGGTAATACTGAAAACAGACATAAGAGATGGGACATCATTATGCTGGTTTCTGGACACTATATTGAAACAGGTTTGAAATTGCCCATGACCAGAAGTAATAGTCTCAGGAAGGTATCATTATAAGAAAACATTTGGAATGGGAGAAATTAAGTAGAGAAAATTATGAGTATTGCAGAAATAAGAGACAGTCACAGAAGCTGAAATTGACCCTCTTTTTAAATGGTACTTTCTCTTAATGAAACCTTATTTCACTATATCAACAAAAGAGGTTATTTCTTTTCTTTTTAAAGAGGGTCATTTTTTTTCTGTTTGTTTAAAATTTTTATTTAAATTCTAGTTAGTTAACATATAGTGTAATATTGGTTTCAAGAGCAGAATTTATCACCTACAGATAACACTCTCTGGTTATCACAGCAAGTGCTAAAGAGGGTAATTTTTAAAAAAAAAATTTTTTTTAATGTTTATTTATTTTTGAGACAGAGACAGAGCATGAATGGAGGAGGGTCAGAGAGACAGGGAGACATAGAATCCGAAGCAGGCTCCAGGCTCCGAGCTGTCAGCACAGAGCCCGACGCAGGGCTCGAACTCACAGACTGTGAGATCATGACCTGAGCTGAAGTCGGACCCTTAACTGACTGAGCCACCCAGGCGCCCCTAAAGAGGGTCATTTTTAATGAAGAACCCTAGGAAGGAACTCAGAACCTTCAAGCCTCCCCCAGTGGAGACAGATCTGTTACTGTCAGTTTAGAAAAATTCAGAACTTTGTATAATGAGCAGAGATAACAGAAATCCTCCCAAACAACTATTATTAGAATAGAATAGGCAGAATCAATATATCTGATTAAAATGCTCATGATAAATCAAGCAATAGTAAAGGAAAATACACCATACACTATAATTTAGTGTATTCAACATAAATTAAATAATATTGAGCATCCTTTGTATAGATGAAATAACTGCTTAATTCAAAAAGTCAGTATAAAATGGACAAAAACAGAAAAAACTTTGAATACTAATTATTAGCAGAACTCAGTAAAGAATGACAAATAAAATCCAATACCATTTTATAAATGGTGATGAAGTTAAGATGCTCAAAGGAAAATAGAATTTAATTAATGTATAGCAAGAGACATAAATAAATGAAAACATCAAGAAAACAAAAATAAAATAGAGAGTAAAAGGGTCAGAAGATAAAGATATAGAAGATGAGCAAATTCTGACATATGCATAACTGGAATCTCAAACAAAAAGAGGACAAGGAAGAGAATTAATATTTTAAACTATGATTCAAGAAAATTTCTAAAAATAAAAGTCCTGAAACTACTAATTGAACAAACCTAATGTGTACCTAGAGAAATTGACATTGACTAATCAAAGTCTGTGATAGTCTAGTAAATTTTTAGACATTAAATAAATGAAGAAAAATATTTGTGGAGCCTCCATGCAAAAAACAAAACAAAACAAAACAAAACAAAACAAAACAAAACAAAACAAGTTACTTTCTGAGGAAAAAAAAAACATGCTGGGTTCAGGCATCTAAAAATATGGAAAAATTAAGACAACAGTGGAGTACGGTTCATTAAATTTAAGAACAGGAGTCTGAGTCAATAGTTTTATAAAGGCTATTTTACTTAGGCTATAAAGTCTAAAAATATAGTTTCATGCCAGTAAAAACTCTTGCAATAATGTTAGCATGCAACTTCCTTGAACAATATGGTATAGGATGGGTTTCACCTAACCTAGAAGTGATTAAGTGGCCCTTAGCTAAAGAATGGTCAGTGAGAAGTGAATATATTTAATTGTAATCTAAGACAAAAACAAAGTTGTGACAAAAAAACAAAGTATAAATGTCATATATGCCAAAAAGTGGGAATAGAAAGAAAAGAGAAAATAGGAAAGTAGAAAAACTTACTGATTGTTGTATTAGGTGAAAGTCAAATCAACTAGTAGTAGCTTAGTTAAGTAGAACAAAATGGTAGTTAATAGGTGAGAGATAATTCATATATTTTAAGTGGAAAACAAACTAGTAGAAGCTTAACCAAAGGGAAAAAAGAATTAAGGATATAACAAAAAATGTTGATAAGAAAGTAACTCCTAGAACAATATAGTTTTCATTGTTTCAAAATAAATACAAAAAGAATAGTAAAGAAACATACCAACTAGAGAAAGAAGCACATACATTCCTCTCCTTCTCTCCCTGACTCTCTATCCACCCCTCCACATACTAATTCTAAAATAATAAACATAGTGAGTATAAAAAAAACAATATGGCAGTGTTGAGCATGGCCCTATCAGACATATCAATAAAACACAAGTGGGTTTAAAAGGCTGCTAAAAGGAAAAGCCAGTAAAAGTTAATAAAAGATTAGTAAAAGATTTGTTTCCAGAGCAAAATGAAACTCTGTTGTAGAACATGGGAAATACCTATCTCAAAAATACATCAGAAAAAAATAGAGAGAGAGGAGAAAGAGAGAGAGAAATAGACATATGAGAGAAAAAAGAGAGAGAGAGGGAGACAGGGGCAAGGAGATGGGAAGCAAATGGAAATAGTGAGCAAGCCATGTTACAGTCTTATCAAACAAGGTAGGATTCAGGCCTCCACACATTAACAATAAATGGGAAAAATAATAAAGGTATAATAGGTATTATTATCTACGTACCATGTAGTATAGTTACTACCTTTTTCTAAAAGATATTCTAGCAAAAATAGAAAAAAAAACTAGGAAAGTTTTATTCTTTCAAGTTTGTGTTAAAAAAGCTCAAGTGGACAAGTAAGGGTATAGAAGGTCTAACCAATATCAGAAGGATTGATAATATGGAGAAATATCAAATATTACACCCTGATAATAACTCTATGTCAAGAGCAAAAGGAACATATATTACATGTATCATAATAATACAAACAGGAGGAAAATAAGTTTAACATAATGAAATTATTATAAACATCTCTTTTCAATCAGAATTTAATAAGACTAGAGATCAATAAGAAAATTGAAAATATCCTTACCCTGAAGTTCATATACTTTTGTCAGGTTAGGTTTATTCTGTTTCTATTGTCTAAATGATTGTGTCCCCCACCCTAAAATTTATATGGAGAAACCTAACCCCCAAGGTGATGCTATTAGGAGGTGGATCCTTTGGGAGGTGATTACATCATGAGAGCAGAGACCTCGTGAATGGGATTAGTTCCTGTATAAAAGAGTCCCAAGAGAGCTCCCTTGGTCCTCCTGCTGTGTGAGGGCACAACAAAACAACTCCATCTCAGAACCAGGAAGTAGTTCCTTGCCAGTTACTGCACCTGCCAGAACATGAACTTGGATTTCCCTGCCTCTAGAATTGTGAGAAATAAGTGTTTGTTGTTTATAAGTTATCTAGTCTGTGATGTTTTTGTTATAGCAGCCCAAAAAAACTAAGATGTGGTACGATTATATACAGTAAAATTCACTTTTTTGGGTGTACATTTCTATGGATTTTAATTTGAGTAAAGTCTAGTTTATCAAATTTTCTTTTATGATTATATGTTTTGAATCCTAAGATCTTTTTGCCAAACCAAAAGTTGCAAAAATATTATTTTTTAAAATAGTTGTAAGTCTTACATTTAGGCCTATGACCACATTAATTTTTGGAGATTATATAAGATGTGAGTACAGTTTCATTATTTTCCATATCTATACCTACATATTTCAGTATTATTTTAAGAAAGCCATTCTTTAATCCATTAAATTGCCTAGGTACATGTATCAAAGATCAATCAGCCATGTATGTGTGAGTCTATTTTCGGAGTTCATCTGTGTTCAGTTCCTATCCTTCTTTAAGATCTCGGTTCTGTCACAGTTTCTTATAAGCATCTGGACAAACCAGCTGGCACCTTAACACAATGTCTAGAAACCCCTTAGGTAGCTCACTCTGTTCAGTAAGTATATTTTCTACCTTCTATATTACTGCAGATTATATTGTTGCTAAATATTCTGTTACTACATAACAGAGATCCTTCTTCTTCTGGTTTCCAGTAAGGGTTTTCACACTTTCTTATAAGTCCTCATTTGCAGCCTTCTCAAAGTTTATAAAATTATACAGTTTCTTGAAGGGTCTAGATGCTTTCACACTTTTCTCAAACTTTATTTAGCTTCCCAATCCACTCCAGTAGTTTAGGCTTCTGTCATGCTGCTATAACACCCACTTCTAGCACCAAACTAGGTTTTTATCATGTGTAGCTGTTAAAGCAGTTGCTTCAAAACACAGTGGCTTAAAACAAAAAACAAAAAACAAAAAACAAAACAAAAAACAAAAACAAAACCCAAAAAAAACTTTGGTTAGCTAAGATTTCTGTAGGTCAAAAATTCAGAAGCTTAACAGTGATTCTGACTCAGGGCCTTATATCTGGTTGCAGTTAACATATTAATCAAGGCTGAAGCCATCTGAAGGATTGAATGGGACCAGAGGATCCTTTTCCAAGCTCACTCACATGGCACTTTCCAGGGAACATGAGTTCATTGTTGGCCATCTCCAATCAGTCCTCCTTTATAGAGTAGTTCTTGTAGAACTACAAAAGGACTGATTGGTCGACCTTGTAACATGAAAGCTGGCTTTCCACAGAGTGAGTGATCCAAGAGAAAGGAGCATGCCACAGTGCCTTTCGTGACTTAGTCTCCAAAGTGACACACTATTGTTTTCACCATATTTTATTCATCAGAAGATAATCACTGAGTCAGTGTCCACACTGAAGGCATTAAGCTCCACTCATTGATGGAAAGAGTGTCAAGGTTAAGCTCTACCTATTGATGGAAAAAGAGTCAAATAATTTGTGAACACATTGTAAAACAACTACAAGCCTGAAGATAAATTTTTTAAAAATATATTCTGGACAAATTGAATGCAATGTCAGGAATGTCAGGGGTATGTCTGGATATAGTGACATGACCATACAGACAAGAATTTACTTAGATTGGGAGGTGCCATACTGATATTTGGGACCTTGGAAACTAGATAAGAGAATTTTCTGGTAGGCAATTAAAATGGGCATTAAATAATAACAAGCATTATTTCTTTTAGTTCAAATCCTTAAAAGGGTTGCAAATTCCTGAGATTATTTCAGTTTGCTTGGTTTAGGGAATATTCAGTTCATGGTGGAGAGGAACACAAGTTTTCTCTTTTCTATCTTAGCTTTCTCTTGAGCTGAAATGCATCATTGAATAGAAAATAAACACACAGGAAAAAAAAAGAATAAAGCTAAAACACACAGAAAATGATACTTCAGAACCAGAATCTGTTGGGGTAAATAATGTGTATTTTGATACAGTCTATCTTCCATGATTCATTTCTCCTACAAGCTTCATATGAACAGTGAAACAGCCAAGATTATTGTGGCTTGAGAAAAAATAGTACAGTGACTTCACATGCACAGAGATAATAATACTGATGATAATTCTAGAGATAGCCTAATGTATTGAGCTGAATACTTATGTGCTAAGTACTCTGATAAGCAATTTATATGCATTTCCTCATTTAATTATCCCCCAAATCACATGAGATTGATGCAACAAGGAAGCAATTATTTTCCTTAGGAGAATTACTTTCTGGACTATGTTAATATACATTGATAAGAATCTAACTCCCTTGAACTTTGTGTTAGCACTGGGTTTTCTGATTTATTTTCTATTTACTTATTAATATTTTAATTGATTTAAGGTTCAGTGATTATGATAATGATAATTAAGAATTATCTAGATATTTGCACTTACTGAATCTGCTTTAAAACCCGATTTCCATCATTTCAAGCGGTTAAAACAATTATGAAAAATTTTCGTACAATTAAAGGAGGATTTCTACTTTTCTGGTGTTTGAGCTATGTACTGGTAAATCAGCTCTCTTAATTCAGATCTAGTTTTTCCCATAGAGATTAAATTTATTTTCTTGTTTTCAATTCATTGCCTAAGACTAAGCTAATTTACCTAGAACAATGACAGTGCCATTTGTAAAAATATTAATCTGTTTTCAATTCTAGAATATATAGCATATATGAAAACTTTTATTAACTTTAAAATATTATTCAAATATAAGATCATTGCCAAAGTATTATTCCATCCCTGCTCTGACACATCTGAGGAAATACTTTTTTCATTATTTTTCCTATGATTGTAAGATATATGATAATTATGGAACTCAGAAAACATAAAAAAGGGACTCAACAAGGAAATACCTAGAAATTAGCAAGGTTAGCAATCTCCTGTATGTTTCTTTTTACAATCATAAATATGTACAAATATATACACATTTACACAAATATGTATTCATATTTGTATTTATATAAATATACATATTTTAAAATAAAATTATACTATATAATGTTTTTATAAAAAATGTTTCCCTATACCATTACATAATTTTCTAGGGGTGCTTGGGTGGCTCAGTTGGTTAAGCATCCAGCTCTTGATTTGGGCTCAGGTCATGATCTCATGTTTTGTGAGTTTGAACCCAGTGTCAGAATCCCTGCTGGGCTCTATGCTGACAGTACAGAGACCGCTTGGGATTCTCTCTTCCTCCCCCTCTCTCTGTCCCTCCCTTATTTGTGTGCATGTGCTCTCTTTCTCTCTCTAAATAAATGAATAAACATTAAAAAAGCTAAATAAGTTAAATATCTTTTCCAAAACATATTTTAGAAATTGCACAGTATTCTTGAAAACATATATGCTACAACTCAATTTAACAATCTTCCTATTGTTGAAATTTTAATTGGTGAAAACTGATCACTTAAGGCACACTGGAAATATACTTTAAGGGAATTCAAGGTGTTGATATATGAGTGCAGTGGGATGCCTACTTAATATATTCCTCAAGAGAATTCATCAGCCTTCTTTATGATTGGCCTTTTAGTTCCCCAAGGTTCTATTTTTCACTGGGAAATGTTTTAATATCTAGCAAGCAATTATAATAGCACTATCATTGTACCCAAGGCATTTAATCACTCATGATTCTACCCCTTTCCTAACTATATCTGAATTATCTTGGTGAGGAAAAAAATACTTATTCTCAGCATGACTGCAATAAAACTAGTGAAAAAGAGTAATTTAAAAAATCAGGTCTAAAGGACCTAAAGCACAATAGAAATTGCACCTGGATTTAGGGGATTATTTCCTATTCCCTGTTGAGTACTTAAATAGTTTTGTGCCCTAGGAAAAGTCACTTAAATTCTCTAGACTTCTGATTCCTCACCTGATAATTTATCTTAAATAGTATTTTTTTCTCTGAAAATTTTAATTTATCCTTAAAGGGAATAAATGCCTCAATTGATGTAATCTTGTTTCCAAGTGATATATCTGAAACCAAGTAAAAATTATACAAATTAATTCCATATACTTGAGTAAGTTTACTACTGAGGTTTTTATAATTAAGTCTGAGCTCTTGAGATGATTTATTGTTATCTGTGGTTAGAGTTCAGAGCATTTTCCTAAATGTTATTTTTCTACAATTAAGTTTTTAAAAAAAATATTTTAGTGGGGGGGGAGAGGAGCAAGGACAGAGAAGGAGAAAATCTTGAGAAGGCTCCATGCTCAGCACAGATGGAGCCTCACTCGGGGCTGGGTCCCATGACTCTGGGATCATGAACTGAGCCAAAATCAAGATATGAATGCTCAACAGATTGAGCCACCCAGGCACCCCTACAATTAACTTTTTTATCCCTGAACTAAACTCAATGCATTTTTGTCAAATATACAATAAATACTTGTGTTAACTTTTTTACTTTCTTTCTCTTTCTTTCTTTCTTTCTTTCTTTCTTTCTTTCTTTCTTTCTTTCTTTCTTCATCTCTCTCTCTGTCTTGCTCTTTCTCCTTGTTTCCTTCTTTCTATGCCCAGTGTGGAGCTGGAACTCACAATCCTGAGATCAAGATAAAAAATTGCATGCTGTACCAACTGAGCCAGCCAGGCACCCCTAACTTATTTTTCATATCAATATTAGAATTATATTTTTATTTAAATAGTCCATTTTAGATCAGTCCATTGATCAGAAGTGTGTTTAAAATAGAAATCAATTAGGGAAGAGTTTGTGTTATAATATTGAGTCCCATGTGAATGGAATTTTAAAATTGCTTTCATAAGAAATACTCTTAAAATCTGATATTTTCACCTCTCAGAACATCTGATAAACAAGAAGACACCCTTTCTTCTAACAGGACTAGTCCTACTTATTGTGCATGAGTAGAAAAATAAGAGAGAGAGCTTGCCATAGCAATATTAAACCAGTGTGATGCTGGCCCCTTAAGTAAAAATTGAGATAAGAGAAACAGAAATGAGAATCTATAGACAACAAGTCTGACATTAATAGTAAAGTAGTTAAATATTCAAAAATAGAACTGGGGCAATTTTTGGATACTTGGATCTAAAAGTTATATCCTTTTTTCTCAACCTTATCAAAATGAGTTCAATATGGACCAAAGTTAAAAGAAGAGTATTTATAAAATGTAAAATAAAACACCACAACTATTAGAAAAAAAAATTTGATGTATTTTTGTTATTATTACTATGATATAAAATTACCTTTTTGGCAAAACGCCAAAAATAAAAATAGATAAATAATAGAAATTGTAGGAGGAGAGTCAAGATGGCAGAGAAGTAGGGGAACCAGAATTTCCCTTGTCCCTCAAACACAGCAGTATTGAGGTAAGAATGCTTGGAATTCCAGGAATCCATGCTGCAGAATGACAGACACATCTCCACGAGTGTATGGAAACAGCTTGGTGACACAGAGAGTTACTTCAGTGAACAAATCAAAGCATACCTAGTGGAAGGTTCAAACTGCCATTGTGAGTAGGGGAATAAAGCAACCAGAAATGCAACAACAGAATGCATGCAACACACTCTGAAAACACTTCCTGAAGTGGCAGGCTCTGGACAGTGTATGACCCCTTTTTAAAATGATAGCATTCACAGGTGAAGGACACATTACAAACTATTAAATATGTAAAAGACAGAAAACTAGCCAATATGATGAAACAGAAGAATTCTCCTCAGAAGATATTCAAGGAAAAAAAAAATAGCCAGAGAATTGTTCAAAACAAATGTAAACAATATATCTGCACAGGAATTTAGAATAGTAGTCATAATACAAATAGGTAGACTTGAAAAAAAGCATAGAAGGGGCGCCTGGGTGGCGCAGTCGGTTAAGCGTCCGACTTCAGCCAGGTCACGATCTCGCGGTCCGTGAGTTCGAGCCCCGCGTCGGGCTCTGGGCTGATGGCTCAGAGCCTGGAGCCTGTTTCCGATTCTGTGTCTCCCTCTCTCTCTGCCCCTCCCCCGTTCATGCTCTGTCTCTCTCTATCCCAAAAATAAATAAACGTTGAAAAAAAAAAAATTTAAAAAAAGAAAAAAAGCATAGAAGACAGCAGAGAATCTATTGCTGCAGAGATCAAGAACCTAAGAAATAGTCATGACAAATTAAGAAATGTTGTAACTGAGATGCAAATTAAACTAGATGCAGTGACAGCAAGGATAGAAGAAGCAGAGGGGAGAATAGGTGAAATAGAAGATAAAATTATGGAAAATAATGAAGCTGAGAAAAAGAGGGATAGGAAATTAGTAGATCAAGAGGGAAGAGTTAGAGATGTAAGTGATTCACTGAAACATAATAATATCTATGTCTTAGGAGTTTCAGAACTAGCAGAGGGAGAGAAAGGGGAAGAAGGTTTATTTGAACAAATTATAGCTGAGAACTTCCCTAATCTGGGGAAGAAAGCAGACATCCAAGTCCAGGAGGCACAGAGAACTCCCTTCAAAATCAACATAAACAGGTCAACACCACAACATATCATAGTGAAACTGGCAAAATGCAAAGATAAAGAGAGAATTCTGAAAGCAGCTAGGGACAAATGGGCCTTAACCTACAAGAATAGACACATAAGGGTAGTAGCAGACCTGTCCACTGAAACTTGGCAGGCCAGAAGGGAGTGGCAGGAAATATTCAATGTGCTGAATAGGGAAAATATACAGGCAAGAATTCTTTATCCAGCAAGGCTGTCATTCAGAATAGACAGAGAGATAAAGGCTTTCCCAGGAAAACGAAAGCTAAAGGAGTTCATGACCACTAAACCAGCTCTGCAGGAGATCCCAAGGTGGACTCTGTGAGTGGAATGCTGCCAAGACTACAAAGGACCAGACACATAACCAAAAGCATGAAACCTACGGATAACAATGATGCTAAATCCATATCTTTCAATAATCAATCTGAATATAAATGGACTGAATGACTGAATCAGAAGACATAGGATATCAGAACTGATTAAAAACAAACAAAAAACCAAAAAAAAAAAAAAAACAAACAAGGTTCATCTATATGCTGTCTATAGAGACTCATTTTAGACCTGAGGACACCTGCAGATTGAAAGTGAGGGGATGGAGAACCATCTATCACGCTACTGGATATCAAAAGAAAGCTGGAATAGCCATATTTGTATTAGACAAACTGGGTTTTAAACCAAACACTATAACAAGAGATGAAGAAGGGCATTATATAATAATTATAGGGTCTGTCCATCAGGAAGAGCTAACAACTGTAAATGGTTATGCCCCCAATGTGGACACCCAATATATAAATCAATTAATCACAAACATAAACAAACCTATTGATAATAATACTGTAATTGTAGGTGACTTTAATACTCCACTTACAACAATGGACAGATCATCTGGGCAGAAAATCAATAAGGAAACAATAGCCTTGAATGATACACTAGACCAGATGAACTTAACAGACATATTCAAAACTTTTCATCCAAAAGCAGCAGAATACACATTCTTCTTGAGTACACATGGAACATTCTCTAAGACAGATCACATACCAGATCATAAAGCAGCCCTCAATAAATATAAGAAAATTGAGATCATACCATGCATATTTTCAGATCACAATGCTATGAAACTTGAAATCAACCATAAGAAAAAATTTGGAAAGCCTCCAAATACATGGAGGTTAAAGAACATCCTACTAAAGAATGAATGTGTCAACCAGGAAATTAAAGAAGAAATTTAAGAAATTATGGAAACATGAAAATGAAAATACGAGTCCAATGCCTTTGGGATACAGCAAAGTAAGTCCTAAGAGGAATTTACGTTGCAGTCCAGGCCTATCTCAGGGAACAAGAAAGATCCCAAATACAGAACCTAATCTCATGCCTAAAGGAACTAGAAACAGTGCAGCAAAGAAAGCCCAAAGCCAGAAGAAGAGAAAGAATAAAGATTAGAGCAGAAACAAACAATATAGAATCCCAAAAAAATAGTAGACCAGATCAATGAATTTAAGAACTGGTTTTTTGAAAGAATAAACAAAATTGATAAAACCCTAGGCAGACTTCTCAAAAAGAAAAGAGAGAAATAGATAAATAGATAAAATCATGAATGAAAGAGGAAAGATCACAACCAACACCACACAAATACAAAAAATTATTAAAGAATACCAAGAAAAATTATATGCCAACAAACTGGACAACATGGAAGAAATGGACAAATTGCTAGACATCCAAGACTACCAAAACTCAAATGGGAAGAAATAGAAAATTTGAACAGACCCATAACTAGTGAAGAAATTGAATCAGTTATTAAAAATCTCCCAACAAATAAGAGTTCTGGGCCAGATGACTGCCAGGGGAATTCTACCAGACATTTATAGCAGAGTTAGTACCTGTTTTTCTCAAGTTGCTCTAAAATATAGAAATGGAAGGAAAACTTCTAAACTCATTCTATGAGGCCAGGATTACCTAGATTGCCAAACTAGACAGAGACTCCACAAAAAAAAGAGAATTACAGGCCAATATCCCTGATGAACATGAATGCAAAAATTCTCAACAAGATACTAGCAAGTCAAATTCAACAACATATTAAGAGAATTATTCACCATAATCAAGTGGAATTCATTCCTGGGCTGCAGAGCTGGTTAAATATTCACAAATCAACCAATGTGGTACATCACATTAATAAAAGAAAGGATAAGAACCACATGATCTTGCCAATAGATTCAGAAAAATCATTTGACAAAATATAGTGCCCTTTCTTAATAAAAACCCTCAAGAAAGTTGGCATAGAAGGAACAGAACTTAACCTCATGAAAGCCACACATGAAAAGTCCACAGCTAATATCATCCTCAGTGGGGAAAAACTGAGAGCTTTCCCCCTGAGAGTGGGAGTATGACAGGGATGTACACTCTCACCCCTGCTGTTTAAAATATTGTTGGAAGTCCTAGCCTCAACAATGAGACAACAAAATGAAATAAAATACATCCAAATTGGCAGAGAAGAAGCCGAACTTTCACTTTTTCACAGATGACATGATACCCTATATGGAAAACTTGAAAGACTCCACCAAAAAATTGCTAGAATTGATCCATAAATTCAGTAAAGTGGTAGGATACAAAATCAAGGTACATAAATTGGTTGCATTCTATATACCAGTAATGAAGCAGCAGAAATAGATATTAAAGAATCGATTCCATTTACAATTGCACCAATAATCACAAAATACCTGGGAATACACCTAACCAAAGAGGTAAAACATCTGTATGCTGAAAACTATAGAAATCTTATGAAAGAAATTGAAGAGACACAAAGAAATGTGAGCACATTCCATGCTCAGTGATAGGAAAAACAAATATTGTTAAAATGTTGATACTACCCCAAACGATCTACACATTCAATGCAATCTCAATCAAAATAGCATCAGTATTCTTCTCAGAGCTAGAAAAAACAATCCCAAAATTTGTTTGGAACCACAAAAGACCCCGAATAACCAAATTAATGTTGAAAAAGGAAACCAAAGCTGGAAGTATCACAATTCTGGACTTTAGCCTGTATTGCAAAGCTGTAATCATCAAAACTGTATGGTATTGGCACAAAACAGACACAGAGACCAATGGAATAGAATACAGAACCCAGAAATTGACCCACAAATGTATGGCCAACTAATCTTTGACAAAGCAGGAAAGAATATCCAATGGAAAAAAGACAGTCCTTTTAGCAAATGGTGCTGGGAGAATTGGACAGCAACATGCAGAAGAATTAAATTGGACCACTTTCTTACAGCATACACAAAAGTAAATTCAAAATGGGTGAAAGGCCTAAATGTGAGATAGGAATGCATCAAAACCCTGGAGGAGAAATCGGGCAACAACCTCTTTGACATTGGCCACAGCAACTTCTTACTTGACAGAAATCTGACGGCAAGGGAAATAAAGCAAAAATGAATTATTGGGACCTCATCAAGACGAATAGCTTCTGCAATGCGAAACAATCAACAAAACTAAAAGGTAACTGACAGAATGGGGGAAGATATTTGCAAATGACATATCAAATAAAGGGTTAGTATCCAGAATCTATAAAGAGCTTACCAAACTCAACACCTGAAAACAAATAATCCAGTGAAGAAATGGACAGAAGACATGAATAAACACTTTTCCCAAGAAGACACTCAGATGGCCAACAGACACATGAAAAGATCCTCAACATCACTCCTCATCAGGGAAATACAAATTAAAACCACACTGAGATACCACCTCACACCAGTAAGAGTGGCTAAAATTAACAACCCAGGAAACAACAGATGTTGGTGAGGATGTGGAAAAAGAGGAATCCTCTTGCACTATTGGTTGGAATGCAAACTGGTGCAGACACTCTGGAAACAAGGGGGAGGTTCCTCAAAAAATTAAAAATAGAATTACCCCACTTCCCAGCAATTGCACTACTAGGAATGTATCTAAAGGATACAGGAGTGCTGATTGATAGGGGCACATGCACCCTAATGTTTATAGCAGTGCTATCGATAGTAGCCCCATTATGGAAAGAGCCCAAACGTTTATCAACTGATGGATGGATCAAAAGATATGACGATAAAGAAGAAGATAAAGAAGACATATGTATGTATATATGATGGAATACTACTCAGTGATGAAAAAGAATGAAATCTTGCCATTTGCAACAACATGGATGGAGCTGGGGTGTATTATGCTAAGTGAAAAAAAGCAAGTCAGAAAAAGACAGATATCATATATTTCCACTTATATGTGGAATTGAGAAACTTAACAGAAGACCGTAGGGTAAGGGAAGGAAAAATAAGGTACAAACAGACAGGGAGGCAAACCATAAGAGTCTCAAATACAGAAAACAAACTGAGGGTTGATGGGGTAGGGAAAATGGGTGATGGGAATTGAGAAGGGCATTTGTTGGGATGAGCACTGGGTGTTGTATGTAAGTGATGAATCATGGGAATCTAATCCCGAAGCCAAGAGCACATTGTATACACTGTATGTTAGTTAATGTGTTAAAAAATTATTTAAGGGGCGCCTGGGTGGCACAGTCGGTTGAGCGTCCGACTTCAGCCAGGTCACGATCTCGCGGTCCGTGGGTTCGAGCCCCGCGTCAGGCTCTGGGCTGATGGCTCAGAGTCTGGAGCCTGTTTCCGATTCTGTGTCTCCCTCTCTCTCTGCCCCTCCCCCGTTCATGCTCTGTCTCTCTCTCTCTGTCCGAAAAATAAATAAATGTTGAAAAAAAAATTAAAAAAAAATTATTTAAAAAAATATATAAGTGGTATATTTGACAGCAAAAGCTACCAACATCAAAATGCAAGAAGGAAAGTCAAAGGTAGGATAAAAAAAAACTAAAGAAAGCAAGTAAATCACAGCCAGTATCATAGGTGAATGATCAGTTTGGTATATTTAACAAGTAAGGGGATTTTATAAGTAAATAAATATGAAAAGTTTATGTGTGATAAAGGAAAATTACATAGATATGAAATAAATTATAAAAGAAAACATATAAAGACAAATAAACACATACAACAAATTTGACCACACTTGTAACAACAATTTAAAAAAGCAAATCAAAGAAAAATATGAGATATAATCTTTACCTGCAAAATTTCTATTACAAATGCTATGGAACACAATCAAAGAGTGCAGTGCCAAAGCATAATATTCCTTTAGTTTCATTTATCATCAAAAGCCTTCAAAGTTCATGGTCTTTGTTCTAGCCCTCTGCTTCCACCGGTTTATCTTCAGCTTATAATGGGCAAGTGTGTAAAGGTGTGGTTATAATGATGTATTAGAGCAGGTTATACTAGTGAAAAATTGGAACTTAAAAATGTTTTCAATAAGAGACTGGTTAAATTAATCATGGTGTATTTAAAAGGAAAACTATATTGGTCGAAATGATGAAAATAAGTTTATATATTCATTAGCAAGCAAAAATTGTATACAAGCATGCTTGCAGAATGTCTAGTTATTTTTTACTTAATTTATTGACTGTACATTTAAACAGACCAGATCCAGATCCACTTGTTTCCCCCTAAACGACGTGGCTTTATAAATGCCGCTTTCGGGAAAGCCCAATTATTGTGTGTATATGCACACACAAAGCACATTTACAAAAATATAAACATAGATTTTCTGTTGTTTTCTACAGTGTAAAGTAGTTGACAAAATTTTTCTATAAATATTTAAATTAATGTGATTAGATGAATGGTTTTAGGAGGTCATTTTTGAAAGGAAATATTACTCATGATGAAATAAGCAAGTCATTTATATAATTTAATAAACATTATTGTAATTTAGGCCCATCTTAAGGAAATTAGACAAAGATGAATAATTTTGAAATATTGATTGATATCTTCTATATGCCTTATGTATTACTAGATGAGCGCTTACAGATGTGAAATTTATATACTTTAGTCTGTTAATAAGTTGTCTTTGGATTGCATAAACACAAGCTCTTTCTGATGCTTCTGGAACTAAATATCTCTTAGATGATGTTCAAAGTGATTTAGCCTCATAGTAAATTTCTCAGTGAATTGAACACTGTAAATTATTTAAGTACTTGTATATTCATTTGTATGCTTTCTGACATTTCATTAACTCCTGTATGGTGGTGTGAAGTTTATATCTTTAAAAAGAGTACTTCTTTTTAAGAAGTGGATTTGAAATTCATTGCTGCTACAAAACAAACAAACAAACAAACAAACAAACAAACAAACAAACAAAAACTGGTTTGAGTGGGAGTTACTAATTCTTGCAGTGTTCCACAGTATTATTTTCTAATAGTGATACTTGAAAATATGTTCACCTATAGTACTGGTTTTCATGTATGCCTCAGAATGAGGGGAAATCCAACCTGCCTGTAGCTATTTAGTATAATATTTTAAATATTTATCATCTTCAACACCGGATGTTCAGTGTTATGTCAGATAACTGAACCAGCTCTTTAAGAGCATTTATTGAGTACAATAGGAATGAGTGTAAGGTCAGAGCCATCTGAGGACCGTCTATTTTAAGATGGAAGAATAAGCAAGGCCAGGAGAAAGCCCAAAGAAAATTACATATATAGAAGGCTTTATTTTATTACGATTATTACTTTTTAAGGATATTATCAAATATTTGTTATCTAAATCTGTTCATATTTAAGGTTTTCAAAATTTTCAAAGGGATTGCAAGTACGATGTCCTTTTTCTTTCAGTATAGTCCTTATAGCTAGAAGGAACCAACTTCAATAGGTACCCCTATCAGGGCTGCTTTGGTGACTGTTTTAAAGCATCATGTAAGGTTTTTGTTTTTGTTTTTTTTTTTTAATGTTTATTCTTGAGAAAGAATGTGTGAGCGGGGGAGGGGCAGAGAGAGAGGGAGACACAGAATCTGAAGCAGGCTCCGGGCTCTGAGCTGTCAGAACAGAGCCCAAAGTGGGGCTCGAGCTCAGGAGCCCGAAGATCATGACCTGAGCTGAAGTCAGATGGTTAAGTGACTGAGCCACCCAGATGCCCCAGCATCATGTAAGTTTTAGAGCACTTTCTGCCTTTGTCTCCTGTTCTCAGTTTTAGTTAGAAGCCCAAGAAGTTTCAGGCAAATCCACATATTTTCATTTCATCCATTTATCCAGATAAACTTACTTTTGGATTTACCTATTTAACAAAATTGACTTGAAAATCCATGTCTCTAGTTCCCAGGGGCAGCTTCTTGGTCATGTGACCTATACAATCAATCCCACAGGGTTCTGCCTTTGGAAGAGCTCCACACCTGGTTCTATGCTTTGTTTTTGTCATCTTGAAATTATTAATATTTTGAACATGAGGCCCTTCATTTTCATTTTTCACTGGGCTCATCCAATTATGTACTCTCTTTTGCTCACTTCTTAAAGGTGCCAGCCTTGATGATGCAGACATCTGGAAATGAGTTTGTGGGATTGCTCATTAAATATTTAGCACTGGTAAGAAGCTTTTCTAGAGCCTGAATGTTTTTCACTTACTTTTGAAACAATTATAGAATCATAGCAGTTTGCAAAATTAGTATGGAGTAGTCATGTGTACCCTTCAGACAGCTTTCCCCAATGGCAGTATCTTACATAATTATATGCAGTATCAAAACTCAGAAGCTGGCATCAGTTTTTACGTGCATTCAGTTGTGGTGTGTGTGTGTGCGCGCGCACGCACGTGTGTGTGTGTGTGTGTGTGTGTGTGTGTGTGTGTGTAGTTCTATGCAATTTTATCACTCACAATTTATGGGATCACCACCACAAACAGAATACAGAACTGTTCAGGCATCAGAAGGGAGCTTTTTTGTGGTACTCTTTTGTAGAAGGAGACCACTTTAATCCTGTTTACCTAATCCTGTTTACCTAAACAGAACACCCTGAGCATTGTTACATTTGGCATTAACTTCAGTATTTATTATATTTTAGAGACAATTTAGTGGTTTCTCAAACATTAACTCTTTTAATCCATGTAAGAACCCCATGACGTAGATACTGTGATTATCTACATTTCACAGATGAGAATATTGCTATATAAATTGTCAGAATATGTGAGGTTCTAATTTCTTAACCTGTGAAAGCTATGCTGCTTCTTCAAATAATGAATACATATTTTCAAAGAAAAAGTCAGTTTTTGCTATTTATTCAACTTTAAGCTTTTATGGGTATTTTATTAATTTTAAACTAAAAATATTTTTTATTATTATTGGAAAGACATTTCCTTACTTTGGACACTTGCCCCTCCCCATCACAAATCACATACTAATTTTTAACAATGTTCTTTTAAACAAACAGCTATTTGCAAAAATGCTAATATAAATGGTTAATGGCCTTATCAAGTTTTAAATACTTTATTTATGATATTTTAAACTTGCAAGTCAACTTATAAAAGACAAATTTTGGGTTGTTCTGTAAAAGCCCAGCCATCTTCAAGAATCCAAGTTTCATGGAAATAATTATAAACTGGAAAATTAAAATGAAGCTTTAAATTCTCAAATAAGTTAATTACAGAAATTATTTTACTTACAAATACATTATTTTATAATTTAATGTAGGGAAATTAAAATATATAATATCCAATGTATCTTTGCCACCGATTCGAAATAGTATATCTAAGCCAATTTCCATTCTACGGAAAATATGATATTAGTTGTTTTACAAAGACTAGACCATAACTTTGAGCCTGAGATATTATGTATTCTGTATTTGAACATGTTCAGCTGCTGTGCTATATATTTACATTTAGATATTTCACAGAAATTTTGAAATTATATGTGTTATAAGTGCCATATTGCTTTTTAGGGAATACTATATGACAGAATAATGTAGGTGAGTTACATTATAATATATAATATATAATATTCTCTGCCTTAAAAGAGGTCTGTTTTATTTGAAGCACTGATTATTACATGTCTGCCTTATTTCTAACAAATGTAAAGTGTGATGAATCTGGTCTGCTACAAAAAAATGCTTTCAGTGTTATTTTATGCTTGTCAGGGTTGTAGGGAACTTTGATAGTATATCCCATAAGGTTTCTTTTTATATGGCATATCAAAATCAGATATAGTAAAATATAGACTTAAAACATAATAAGAAGACATACAACTAAAAACAAATAAATGATGGTCAAAGGAAGTGTAAAATTGATTCTGAATTTATTTATGTTCTGGGGATATATGGAGCTTATCATACTTTTAGGGTACAATCATACTTGGAGAAAAAAAAAAAACAATTCTTCTGAAAAGCCAGAACTCCTCATTGTTTAATAATGAATAGAAAAATAACCTTATGACTCTTCATTTCAGCTGCAAGAGAGACCCTGATGAGGCCATAATATTCAGTCTTTGCACACCAAAATATAGCTTCTTTTTTTTTTTCTTTGCTGGGCTCACTCATTCATACATTGACAACTCACACTTTGAAATGCCCATTTCACATGAGTTCCCATACTCCTGAGACTGTCACTCATCACTACCCTCCACAAGTAAACCACCTTCCAATAGACTATCCTAGAAATTGTCTAGATCCAGTAGTCACTTCTGATACCACATATCTGTGCTGAAGTGGGATTTGAGACTAGACAGTTCTAGCTGTGTCTCTTACTCCGTAATGTTTTTTACATCCTAAAGGCAGACATTGGGTGCCTCCCCTTTCTGATTTTCTGATATGTTTTATTTCCTGTATGTTATTATTCCTCCCCAATCCTTTATTTGCCAGTATGCAATCTATTTGCCTTTGTAATGATTATTTGTCATCTCTTGGCAAATTCTAATTTAACTGTGTAATTCTAAAACAATATTAGTCTGAAAAGCATCAATTATCTAACATGTTTTGAGTCTTACTACATGGTCAGTATTTGTTAAAGTTACATATAACTGTGCATCCTTAAATTTGAGGGTGGAATCTTTTATATTTGACTTTTGGGAGATCAAGTTTGTTTAATTTTTAAAATTTTATTTATTATTTGCCTTTTGGTTTATTTGATGAATCACTTAAAGAGTATTAATACCTCCCATCATGAAAGGGAATTTTTTATTTGTGTGTGTGTGTGTGTGTGTGTGTGTGTGTGTGTGTGTGTGTGTGTGGTTGTTATTCCTTCTATTGTTACTTTATTTTGGAACACAAATATTAATAATACAGTTGATTGTCACATAAAATTTTATATCTCTAATAATGTTCACTTTTCCTTCATGTCTATTTTTTTCCTGATAAAGCTATTTGTGCTCTTCTTTGGTTGTTTCTCTTTTTCTTCCCTATTATATCTTCTTTATTGTCTTGGTGAATGCCTAGTAAAATATATACTGTTAATTCTTTTTCTCTTTTTTTAAATCCACTTATGATGATTTTATAAACATGACTTTAGATGATTTTTATATAGTATGACTCTTGCTATAATGTCTACCTGGTTGGTTTATTTAATTTTTGAAAAATATCCCTTCTTTCTATTTCTTTCTCTTTCCCTTTCTCTCTGTCTTTCTCTTTCCCACCCTCCCCTCCTTCCTTCCTTTTCTTTCTTTTCATCTTTTCTCCTCCTCCTATTCCTTCACCTCCTCCCTTTCCTCTTCTTCTTCTTCTCCTCCTCCTCCTTCTCATCCTTCTCTCCCTCTCTTAGATGCTACTATTAATATGTATATAGTGTTTCTTCAACAACAATATAGTTGAAAGTTAATCACTATTTTTTCTTCCACCTGAATAACATATAGATCTTAAAATCAATTAAATTATATCACTATGGTGCTATCTAATGCTATTGTTTTCCAGTATCTTATATCCACATTGTAGTTTTTTTTTTCTGATCTAGTCATTATTATTATTGCATTTTGTCTTTGTTCAATTTTTTTTTCCAGGAGAGCACTCTTTAGAAGTTATTTCAGTGAAAATGATCAGTGATGAATTCTTTAAGGCGTATTTGTCCAAGAATGCCTAGTTCATCTAATTCTTGTTCTTGAATGATACTTAACTTCAAAATTCTAGTTGGCAAATTTGCTCAGAATTTTGAAGAGCTTTACTCAACTATAGATTCAATGTTTCCTATTTTAAAGTTTTTTATTCTCTATAATTGTGATTATTTGTATGCTTAACTCCTTTAATTTTTTGGGTGTTTACCAGTTTCATTTCAGTGTGTTTAGGTGTGATATGCTTCTTTATCATGCTTGGAATTTGTGAAGCTTTCTGAATATGGCAATATATGCCATTTTTCTCTTGAATATTTCCTCCCCTACTCATTGTGTTTTTTTGGTATTTCTTTTGAATTTTTATTTTTTTCCATTTTATATTACTTTTATTTTAATTTCTCATATTTTTTCCAACTCCTTATTTCTCTGCAGTCTCTTCTGAATAAGTTTACATATCTATTTCCTAATGTATTAATTATTGCATCAGTTTATATCTAAGCAGATGCTGAACTCCTTCATTTATTTTTTTCCTACCATTTAAGAAAATGTTTACTAAAATCTTTTCAATAGTTTACAAAATGTGTACATCTGTAGCTGATACCTGAGTCTCTCCTAAGGAATCCACTTGCCTTTAAGCTCACTCCAGTAGGAATTTTTACTCATTCTCGTATAGCCCAACATAGAACTAGGAGGAGAAACTTCATTCATTTGTTCTTCTAACCTGCTTCCCAGCCTCTAATCTTACAAGATCCTATCAAAGTTCCCTCCTTCAACCCATCTGACCATGTCAATATAGTAATAGTGGTTGCAGTGTAGTGGTGCCAGTACCAATACTAAAAGTAGTAGTAATAAATAGTGTGCCTAGGATTAATCAGGGTAAAGTTCTAAGCACTTTGCACATACTGATTCACTTAATACTAGGTAATAATTACTATTACCTTTCTCATTTCACAAGTGAAGAATCTAGGTATACAGTACAAGTAAATAATGTCAAACAAGTTAATGATGAAGTTAAGATTTTAAGGTAGGAAATTTGTTTTTGGAGTCTATATCCATAATTATTGTTTTTTTTTTTATTATTATTTTTTTTTATATATGAAATTTATTGTCAAATTGGTTTCCATATAACACCCAGTGCTCATCCCAAAAGGTGCCCTCCTCAGTACCCATTACCCACCCTCTCCTCCCTCCCACCCCCCATCAACCCTTAGTTTGTTCTCAGTTCTCAACAGTCTCTTATGCTTTGGCTCTCTCCCACTCTAACCTCTTTTTTTTTTTTTTTTCCTTCTCCTCCCCCATGGGTTTCTCTTAAGTTTCTCAGGATCCACATAAGAGTGAAACCATATGGTATCTGTCTTTCTCTGTATGGCTTATTTCACTTAGCATCACACTCTCCAGTTCCATCCACGTTGCTACAAAAGGCCATATTTCATTTTTTCTCATTGCCACGTAGTACTCCATTGTGTATATAAACCACAATTTCTTTATCCATTCATCAGTTGATGGACATTTAGGCTCTTTCCATAATTTGGCTATTGTTGAGAGTGCTGCTATGAACATTGGGGTACAAGTGCCCCTATGCATCAGTACTCCTGTGTCCCTTGGATAAATTCCTAGCAGTGCTATTGCTGGGTCATAGGGTAGGTCTATTTTTAATTTTCTGAGGAACCTCCACACTGCTTTCCAGAGCGGCTGCACCAATTTGCATTCCCACCAACAGTGCAAGAGGGTTCCCGTTTCTCCACATCCTCTCCAGCATCTATAGTCTCCTGATTTGTTCATTTTGGCCACTCTGACTGGCGTGAGGTGATACCTGAGTGTGGTTTTGATTTGTATTTCCCTGATAAGGAGCGACGCTGAACATCTTTTCATGTGCCTGTTGGCCATACGGATGTCTTCTTTAGAGAAGTGTCTATTCATGTTTTCTGCCCATTTCTTCACTGGGTTATTTGCTTTTCGGGTGTGGAGTTTGGTGAGCTCTTTATAGATTTTGGATACTAGCCCTTTGTCCGATATGTCATTTGCAAATATCTTTTCCCATTCCGTTGGTTGCCTTTTAGTTTTGTTGGTTGTTTCCTTTGCTGTGCAGAAGCTTTTTATCTTCATAAGGTCCCAGTAATTCACTTTTGCTTTTAATTCCCTTGCCTTTGGGGATGTGTCGAGTAAGAGATTGCTACGGCTGAGGTCAGAGAGGTCTTTTCCTGCTTTCTCCTCTAAGGTTTTGATGGTTTCCTGTCTCACATTCAGGTCCTTTATCCATTTTGAGTTTATTTTTGTGAATGGTGTGAGAAAGTGGTCTAGTTTCAACCTTCTGCATGTTGCTGTCCAGTTCTCCCAGCACCATTTGTTAAAGAGACTGTCTTTTTTCCATTGGATGTTCTTTCCTGCTTTGTCAAAGATGAGTTGGCCATACGTTTGTGGGTCTAGTTCTGGGGTTTCTATTCTATTCCATTGGTCTGTGTGTCTGTTTTTCTGCCAATACCATGCTGTCTTGATGATGACAGCTTTGTAGTAGAGGCTAAAGTCTGGGATTGTGATGCCTCCTGCTTTGGTCTTCTTCTTCAAAATTACTTTGGCTATTCGGGGCCTTTTGTGGTTCCATATGAATTTTAGGATTGCTTGTTCTAGTTTCGAGAAGAATGCTGGTGCAATTTTGATTGGGATTGCATTGAATGTGTAGATAGCTTTGGGTAGTATTGACATTTTGATAATATTTATTCTTCCAATCCATGAGCAGGGAATGTCTTTCCATTTCTTTAAATCTTCTTCAATTACCTTCATAAGCTTTCTATAGTTTTCAGCATACAGATCCTTTACATCTTTGGTTAGATTTATTCCTAGGTATTTTATGCTTCTTGGTGCAATTGTGAATGGGATCAGTTTCTTTATTTGTCTTTCTGTTGCTTCATTGTTAGTGTATAAGAATGCAACTGATTTCTGTACATTGATTTTGTATCCTGCAACTTTGCTGAATTCATGTATCAGTTCTAGCAGACTTTTGGTGGAGTCTATCGGATTTTCCATGTATAATATCATGTCATCTGCAAAGAGCGAAAGCTTGACTTCATCTTTGCCAATTTTGACGCCTTTGATTTCCTTTTGTTGTCTGATTGCTGTTGCTAGAACTTCCAGCACTATGTTAAACAACAGCGGTGAGAGTGGGCATCCCTGTCGTGTTCCTGATCTCAGGGAAAAAGCTCTCAGTTTTTCCCCGTTGAGGATGATGTTAGCTGTGGGCTTTTCATAAATGGCTTTTATGATCTTTAAGTATGTTCCTTCTATCCCGACTTTCTCAAGAGTTTTTATTAAGAAAGGGTGCTGGATTTTGTCAAAGGCCTTTTCTGCATCGATTGACAGGATCATATGGTTCTTCTCTTTTTTTTTGTTAATGTGATGTATCACGTTGATTGATTTGCGAATGTTGAACCAGCCCTGCATCCCAGGAATGAATCCCACTTGATCATGGTGAATAATTCTTTTTATATGCCGTTGAATTCGATTTGCTAGTATCTTATTGAGAATTTTGGCATCCATATTCATCAGGGATATTGGCCTGTAGTTCTCTTTTTTTACTGGGTCTCTGTCTGGTTTAGGAATCAAAGTAATACTGGCTTCATAGAATGAGTCTGGAAGTTTTCCTTCCCTTTCTATTTCTTGGAATAGCTTGAGAAGGATAGGTATTATCTCTGCTTTAAACGTCTGGTAGAACTCCCCTGGGAAGCCATCTGGTCCTGGACTCTTATTTGTTGGGAGATTTTTGATAACCGATTCAATTTCTTCGCTGGTGATGGGACTGTTCAAGCTTTCTATTTCCTCCTGATTGAGTTTTGGAAGAGTGTGGGTGTTCAGGAATTTGTCCATTTCTTCCAGGTTGTCCAATTTGTTGGCATATAATTTTTCATAGTATTCCCTGATAATTGTTTTTATCTCTGAGGGATTGGTTGTAATAATTCCATTTTCATTCATGATTTTATCTATTTGGGTCATCTCCCTTTTCTTTTTGAGAAGCCTGGCTAGAGGTTTGTCAATTTTGTTTATTTTTTCAAAAAACCAACTCTTGGTTTCGTTGATCTGCTCTACAGTTTTTTTCGATTCTATATTGTTTATTTCTGCTCTGATCTTTATTATTTCTCTTCTTCTGCTGGGTTTAGGCTGCCTTTGCTGTTCTGCTTCTATTTCCTTTAGGTGTGCTGTTAGATTTTGTATTTGGGATTTTTCTTGTTTCTTGAGATAGGCCTGGATTGCAATGTATTTTCCTCTCAGGACTGCCTTCGCTGCGTCCCAAAGCGTTTGGATTGTTGTATTTTCATTTTCGTTTGTTTCCATATATTTTTTAATTTCTTCTCTAATTGCCTGGTTGACCCACTCATTCGTTAGTAGGGTGTTCTTTAACCTCCATGCTTTTGGAGGTTTTCCAGACTTTTTTCTGTGGTTGATTTCAAGCTTCATAGCATTGTGGTCTGAAAGTATGCATGGTATGATTTCAATTCTTGTAAACTTATGAAGGGCTGTTTTGTGACCCAGTATATGATCTATCTTGGAGAATGTTCCATGTGCACTCGAGAAGAAAGTATATTCTGTTGCTTTGGGATGCAGAGTTCTAAATATATCTGTCAAGTCCATCTGATCCAATGTCTCATTCAGGGCCCTTGTTTCTTTATTGACCGTGTGTCTAGATGATCTATCCATTTCTGTAAGTGGGGTGTTAAAGTCCCCTGCAATGACCACATTCTTATCAATAAGGTTGCTTATGTTTATGAGTAATTGTTTTATATATTTGTGCGCTCCGGTATTCGGCGCATAGACATTTATAATTGTTAGCTCTTCCTGATGGATAGACCCTGTCACTATTATATAATGTCCTTCTTCATCTCTTGTTACAGCCTTTAATTTAAAGTCTAGTTTGTCTGATATAAGTATGGCTACTCCAGCTTTCTTTTGGCTTCCAGTAGCATGATAAATAGATCTCCATCCCCTCACTCTCAATCTAAAGGTGTCCTCAGGTCTAAAATGAGTCTCTTGTAGACAGCAAATAGATGGGTCTTGTTTTTTTATCCATTCTGATACCCTATGTCTTTTGGTTGGCGCATTTAATCCATTTACATTCAGTGTTATTATAGAAAGGTATGGGTTTAGAGTCATTGTGATGTCTGTATGTTTTATGCTTGTAGTGATGTCTCTGGTACTTTGTCTCACAGGGTCCCCCTTAGGATCTCTTGGAGGGCTGGTTTAGTGGTGACAAATTCCTTCAGTTTTTGTTTGTTTGGGAAGACCTTTATCTCTCCTTCTATTCTAAATGACAGACTTGCTGGATAAAGGATTCTCGGCTGCATATTTTTTTCTGTCTAGCACACTGAAAATCTCGTGCCAATTCTTTCTGGCCTGCCAAGTTTCAAAAGAGAGATCAGTCACGAGTCTTATAGGTCTCCCTTTATATGTGAGGGCAAGTTTACCCCTTGCTGCTTTCAGAATTTTCTCTTTATCCTTGTATTTTGCCAGTTTCACTATGATATGTCGTGCAGAAGATCGATTCAAGTTACGTCTGAAGGGAGTTCTCTGTGCCTCTTGGATTTCAATGCCTTTTTCCTTCCCCACTTCAGGGAAGTTCTCAGCTATTATTTCTTCAAGTACCCCTTCAGCACCTTTCCCTCTCTCTTCCTCCTCTGGGATACCAATGATGCGTATATTATTTCTTTTTAGTGTATCACTTAGTTCTCTAATTTTCCCCTCATACTCCTGGATTTTTTTTATCTCTCTTTTTCTCAGCTTCCTCTTTTTCCATAACTTTATCTTCTAGTTCACCTATTCTCTCCTCTGCCTCTTCAATCCGAGCCGTGGTGGTTTCCATTTTGTTATGCATTTCGTTTAAAGCGTTTTTCAGCTCCTCATGACTGTTCCTTAGTCCCTTGATCTCTGTAGCAAGAGATTCTCTGCTGTCAGCTATACTGTTTTCAAGCCCAGCGATTAATTTTATGACTATTATTCTAAATTCACTTTCTGTTATATTATTTAAATCCTTTTTGATCAGCTCATTAGCTGTTGTTATTTCCTGGAGATTCTTCTGAGGGGAATTCTTCTGCTTGGTCATTTTGGATAGTCCCTGGCGTGGTGAGGACCTGCAGGGCACTTCCCCTGTGCTGTGGTGTATAACTGGAGTTGGTGGGCGGAGCCGCAGTCAGACCTGATGTCTGTCCCCAGCCCACCGCTGTGTCCACAGTCAGACTGGTGCGTGCCTTCTCTTCCCCTCTCCTAGGGGCGGGATTCACTGTGGGGTGGGGTGGCCTGTCTGGGCTACTTGCACACTGCCAGGCTTGTGATGCTGGGGATCTGGCGTCTTAGCTGGGGTGGGTAGGCAAGGTGCACAGGGGCAGGAGAGGCAGGCTTAGCTTGCTTCTCCTTAGGTGATCCTCTTCAGGAGGGGCCCTGTGGCAGCAGGAGGGAGTCAGATCCGCTGCCGGAGGTTTGGCTCCGCAGAAGCGCAGAGTTGGGTGTTTGCGCGGAGCGAGCAAGTTCCCTGGCAGGAACTGGTTCTCTTTGGGATTTTGGCTGGGGGATGGGCGGGGGAGATGGCGCTGGTGAGCGCCTTTGTTCCCCACCAAGCTGAGCTCTGTCGTCCGGGGGCTCAGCAGCTCTCCTTCCCTTTGTCCTCCAGCCTTCCCGCTTTCTGAACAGAGCTGTTAACTTATGACCTCCCAGATGCTAAGTCGCACTTGCTGTCGGAACACAGTCCGTCAGGCCCCTCTGCTTTTTGCAAGCCAGACTCGGGGGCTCTGCTTGGCCGGCGAGCCGCCCCTCCGCCCCGGCTCCCTCCCGCCAGTCCGTGGAGCGCGCACCACCTCGCCGCCCTTCCTACCCTCTTCCGTGGGCCTCTCGTCTGCGCTTGGCTCCGGTGACTCCGTTCTGGTAATCCTCTGGTGGTTTTCTGGGTTATTTAGGCAGGTGTAGGTGGAATCTAAGTGATCAACAGGACGCGCGGTAAGCCCAGCGTCCTCCTACGCCGCCATCTTCCCTCTCTCCACCCATAATTATTGTTTTATGGGTTTTATTTCCCCACATGCTCTGGTTTTTTTTTTTTTTATTTCCAGGATTAATTTGATATTTAGCTCTCTTGTTCAGCAGCTTCCTCTTAAAACCAAGTCTTCCATAAATACAAAATTTCAAAATATTTGGGACACCCCATCAAAACTACTAGGAAAGTATCCATTGGGTTTTTTTTTCCAGTATCAATAATTTTTACTTCCCTTTTACTTCAACTACTTGTATCAAAGTTTCCACTGTGGACATTATTATTTTTAATTTTAATTTTAATTATTATTAATTTTAATTTTAATTTTTTTAAGTTCCCGCCTCTGGAATCTTAAACTGTTAACATGTTCTGTGATTGTGTCAGCTCTTTTAGTACCTTATTCACTACAAACCCGTCGTGTGAGAGCTATCTCCACATGAAGAGTTATCATTACCTGTCTGTACCTCAATTTCCTCATCTGTGAAGTAATTCTCTTTTACCAAATATTTATGATCTAAATAAGATAGCATATATAAATCTATATCATAAATCCTAGAGAATGGTTCTGATTAAAAGCCTCAAATGTACCCCTTATTAAGTGGTAACTTCTCTTGTAGCCCTTCAGCTGTGTCTTAATCTTTTCTTCATTCATTGAACAATTCTATTCTTTTTATAAAACTTACTATGCCTTGTCATTATCTACTTATATAATTTACTTGCTTATTGTCTGACATTGTCAGCATACCATACCATTCCCATCATACCAAATGGGAAATGAACAGAAAATGCTTATTTTTAAAGAGTGTTTTGAGTCCTAGTTTGATTGATGTAAATATGTGTGTGTGTGTGTGTGTGTGTATACATATACATATACATATATATGCATATATATATGTTTCACTCAAGTTTTAATAAACTGGTTGAAGATTTGGGCTCGGCATGCATTATAATCTGAAAATAATGGCAAATAGCTGTGGTTTTTTGTTCTGCACTGTGAATCTGGTTGTCAAGAGCACATTATCATTATTTTTTTAATGTTTAATTTTGAGAGATAGAGAGGGAGAGAGAGAGAGAGAGAGAGAGAGAGAGCGTGAGTGGAGGAGGGACAGAGAGAGAGGGAGACAAAGAATCTGAAGCAGGCTCTGGGTTCTGAGCTATCATCAGCACAGAGCCTGACACAAGGCTCAAACCCACAAACTGCTAGATCATGGCCTGAGCCGAAGTCAGACCCTCAACCGACTGAGCCATTCAGGTGCCCAGAGAGCACATTATTGACATTAATACGTCTATGTGTATTTTGAAAAAAATGCCAAAATTATAAAGTAATTCTAGATTAGTAAAGGAAATGACCTTGTATCTGTTTTTTTGTATGTTATAGAGGATAATCATGTTTTTTCATAACAAACATTTAATAATTTGAAGAGTATGAACTATTGGCTTGGCAAGAAAGCTGTTCTTTTCTTGTAATAAGGTCAAATATTTATAGAAAACATACCTTAATATTTAAACATAGTTTAAAATCTATATATTTGCAATCTAGAAGTTCTTGTGTAACTTAATTCCTGCAGTTACCTAAATAAAATTAAGAAAAATCATCAAATTGTACTTTTTACTTGATTTCATGTGGCATACCACAGATCAATTTAAAATCTTTGACATAGAGGGGTGCCTGGATGGCTTAGTCGGTTAAGCATCCAACTTCAGCTCAGGTCATGATCTCATAGTTTGTGAGTTCAAGACACACATTGGGCTCCAAGCTGACAGTGCAGATTGGGATTCCCCTCTCTCCCTGCCTAACTCCCTCTCTTTCTGCCCCTTCCCCACTTGTGTTTTCTCTGTCTCTAAATAAATAAATAAACTTTAAAAAAAAAAGCTTTGACATAGATAATATTCCAGTTTAAATTGAATTTTGATAATACGGATTAGATTCAATGCCTATTAATTTACATGCAGTGGGAATAATGGAGGCATTTTGGTAACTACAGTGAACACCAGGAGAATTGAACGCCTGATCATTGATTTATTCATTTATCATACAATTTTATTCTCATTTTATAATGGATATTGCCTATTTCTCAGCAGGAAAAGAATATGAAGTAATGAGCTGATGGAGAGTTTGAACAAAATGGGCAAACTGTTTTTACCAATTACCAGCATAAGCATTTAATCTACAAGTGCTCAGTTTAACAGCATTGAATGTGTCAACTCATAACAGGAATTTAGCCCCTCAATTCAAATATTCATAAAATGGCTCTGGAGGTGCTAGCAACATCAGCATTTTATCTATCTATCATCTATCTATCTATCTATCTATCTATCTATCTATATCTATCTATTTATACCTGGAGGGAGACTTTGTCTCTTACTTTCTAGGTGGTTTTACTTGTGATGTGAGATAAAAAAGACTGGGCTACATACTTTACTCCTCCCTGAGGAAGGAGCTAAACTCATTAAGATCTTCTCTACTGTATTTTTAAGAATGTCGCTCTTCTTACAGTGTTGTGCACATACCTAAAACAAAACAAAACAAAACAAAACAAAACAAAACAAAACAAGAAAACCTGGCAATTGATTTTATTTTTATAAAGTGTAGCTTTTTTAATGGTTTATAGTCTACAGTTTATTTTCTGGTTTATTCTTGTTGTAACTTAAAATTGATCAGCTAATGATATCTCATTATTGCTGATGGTAACAACAATGAAGGAAGGATCTCAATATATTTCCTTTCCCATGTTAATTAATACATTAAATGCAAATTACAGGGAAGTGTATGTCTTGTTGCAAAGTAGGGAAATGCATTTAATAAAGACATATATATACCTGTTATGATTTAGTTATATATTTCTGTGCCCTTGATTTCCATCAAAGTTAGAACAATGTTAGGCTTAAATAGATTTCCTGATATTCTAATAAAGTGATAGTTTAATTATGCCTGTGGTCAGACAGAGACCCATATGTATAATTAGATATTGTTGTTTTTGCTTTACATTTTGTGACATATCTAGTTCATTTGAAATTGAATGTGAGTGGTTGCACGTAAAACATTAGTTTTGGATTATTATACGAACCTACATAGTGGCCTAGGAATGTCGATATTTGTGATTGCATGTAAACTGATCTGCAATTTCTGTAAGTATGGTGATAAAATGCAATGTGTAATGCAACATGTTTAAAACATCAGTCTCAAATTCTCCACTTGTGAGCCCTCACCCTCACAGAAAGACACAGCTACTTACATTCCTAGCTGTTTCTTGGGGTTCTTTGGACAATATCATAGCTATATTTCCTTTGGAAACTTTGTAATTGCATGCAAAAGTTGGTTAAACAGCATAGTTTATACCTAAATCTTTTAAAAGGATATTTGTAAGCAATTTATTAAACTTAGATTGCTCTAAGAAGATTCAGAGCTTTTGCTGTTGTTGTATATACTTGTACTTTGAAAAAGATTTCAGAATTAAATATGTATAAACTAAAAAGTTTTTAAAAGTAGTCAACATGTTTAGAGCAAAAATTGATTGATTCTTTCTTTATTTATTTATAGCACAAGTGTATGAGTGGGGTAGGGACAAAGAGAAAGGGAGAGAGAATTCCAAGCAGGCTCCATGCTGACACAGTGCAGAGCCAGATGTAGGGCTTGAAGTCGAACTGTGAGTTCATGACCTGAGCTGAAATCAGGAGTCAGATGCTTAGCCAAATGAGCCACCCATGCACTCCCTTAAAGCAAATAGTTTCTTTCTTTTTTTTTTAAAGCAAATAGTTTCTAATAAAAGAGAAGAAATTACTTGATGAAAAATTTACCTATAATTTATTTATATATCTACACACACACACACACACACACACACACACACACACACATGACACACTAGACTACAATGTTTTGAGGGGAAGTATTGTTATTGAGTTTTAGTATCAGCTTCTTCAGGGTCTTACATATAGTTGCAAGAAAATAAAGATATTTATTGCATATAATGGGCCTCACTTTTCTTCATCAGTTTCTTTCTTTAACTTCTTTTTAAGATCTGCTTTATTTTTCAGTTTTAGACAGGAGGGGCACCTGGTTGGCTCAGTCAGCTAAGCGGCCAACTTTGGCTCAGGTCATGATCTTGTGGTTTGTGGGTTCCAGCCGAGTGGTGGGCTCTGTGCTGACAACTTAGAGCCTGGAGCCTGCTTCAGATTCTGTGTCTCCCTCTCTCTGCCCCTTCCCTGTTCACGCTCTGTCTCTCTCTCTTTCTCCCAAAAATAAATAAACATTAAAAAATTGAATTTGAGACAGGATATTGAAGCAGATTACATTCATATTCATGACTTCATTTGCCACCTAAACACAAATGAAAAATTTACATCTCCATTCCAGATTTCTCTTTTGCGTTCCATACTTATATAGCCAATAGATTATTCCAACTTATCTCTAGAATATCTCAACAATTCTTCACATTCACCATAGAGAAAACTTTCCCCATGAATAAGAGGCATTAAGAAAGTGTTTCTCATCTCAGTGAAAGAATCTTTAATCAACTGTTGTTCAAGTCAGAAACCTTATAATTTTAATAATGGTCTGCTTATAGAAAAAGTCGTCTGTTACCAAGTTCACTATATTTAACTTACCAAATATCTCCCAAGTAATTACTTTCTTACCATTTACCATACCATTATGCTGGTTCAACATTTCATCAAATCAGATCTCCTCCTAAAGGTAATAGTTTTCAAATTAGTTTTCTGATATTCACACGTTTCATCCAGTATGGCCACTGCACTCATATCACAGATACTGCATCAAAAATGCAAATCTGAGCATGTCAGTGTTCTTTTTCTAACTCCAAATCTCTATCATAGCTTATAGAATAAAAATTCAAACTTTAATATGGTTTCAAAATTCTGTATCATTTAGTCACTTTGAGCTTATTTTCCATGTGATCTTTTTGTTTTAGTTACAACAAACTCTTAGTAGTTTCTCAAAATTGTGTCCAATGCCACTTCAATCCTTGAAAAACTGCTATAGTTTCTACATTGATGGCTACTTTTTCCCTTTGCTCTTGGTTAATTCCCACTTGACCTTTAGTTTACAACTCAGTGTTAGTTTCTCAAAAGAGCCTTCATTGGGGTGCCTGGGTGGCTCAGTCGGTTGAGCCTCCAGTTTCGGCTCAGGTCATGATCTCACGGTTTGTGAGTTCAAGCCCCACATCGGGCTCTGTGCTGACAGCTCGGAGCCTGCTTCGGATTCTGTATCTCCCTCTCCCTGCCCTTCCCCAACTCATGCTCTGTCTCTCTCTCTCTCTCTCTCTCTCTCTCAAAAATAAATGAACATAAAAAAATATATTTTTTTTAAAAAAGAGCCTTCATTAAGCCTACAACCCAACCTCATCCCCTAGTTATATGGCCACATAGTTCCCTGTGCTTTTCTTTCATAGCATTTACCATAGTTCACAATTTAAAATTTGGTATTATGTAAATACTCTGTTTACTATGTGCGGCTCTAGTTTTATACAGTCTGGAGTCATATCTGTTTTTTTTTTTTTTCTCCTTGAATTTTTGGCCACAAATGATTGCCTGAAATCAACAAATACATGTTGACTGCTAAATATTTTGCCTGCATTATAATCTTAAACTTTTGCTTGTTTGGTACCTGTTCATCGCTACCCACATGCCATGACATCCAAAACATTAATGACTGTGGTCCTGAAATTGGGTGTGTGGATTCCCCAGACAAACCAGAAGTATCATTATTAGATTACTCACCTGTGACTGTACCAAGTCAGAATATAATCAAATGTTTTTCTCTTCTTTTGTATTGCTTCTTCCTGAAACCACTGCTTTATCCTTTTTATGTCAGCATAGAACCATATGTCTTAGAAAAGTTATTCTGCACCTGGTCTATTTCTTCCATTTAATTTTCAAAATGGAAATATTTGTTTAAAAAGAAGAAAAAAAGAAGCTTAGGAGATCAGAAGGAATAAAAAAGCAAGTTACAAATTGTGCATGTTATTACTCGATTAATATTCTTGTGAGATATTCTCCTAAATAATCAGATCCCAAACCAATTTTCTACATGAACTACACAGTGAAGGTCGTAAGAAATGTCCTTAAAGTTCTATTCCTATCTCACAGTAGTAAAAAGAGGGCAGTGCATTGTGATGCAGATTTGCTGCAATATTCAGCCTAGTTCTCTAGCAGGCAGTTTCCCATGAATATCATTATCCTGCCCATAAAAAGAGGCATACTAGTAATGGGTAAAACACTACCTACAGTAAGATGAAAGCCCTTACAGCTTGCAAACCCCATCACCTGACATTTGAATGTTTGGGAATTACCAACAGGTGCAGGGAAGCAAGACAATAAGGATATTAGGTGACAGTTTAAGGAATTAGAAAGAGAGTTTTGTATTAACCACTGAGAAATGTTGAACTGAGCTCGGTATTTGGCAAAGGTTATAATTTGAGAGCTCCAATAAAACATGAAAGACTATGGAAATGAGTGTACTATTTAGAAGCAGTATCAAGAACAAGTCTTAAAGGTCTTTCTCTAAATGTGAGGTACAATAAATGAGGCTGTTTCCTATTATTATGTTCTTTCAGAACAAAGTCTTGAAGGAACATGTAGGTTCTTTAGACTATTCAATATATATTGTATTATGGCAACATTTTAATACTATGTTGGAATTCTCAAAATAAAGGAAGATGCACATTTAACTTATAACTGAATTAGCTTCAGTGAAGTTCATTTATATAATCTAATGTGAACTATGTACACCTGACCCTTGAACACAGGGGCTAGGGACACCACCTTCCTGTGCCATTGAAAATACACGTATAACCTTTGACTTCCCCAAAACTTAACTATTAATAAATAGCCTACTATTGACTGGAAGGCTTGCTAATAACATAAACAGTCAATTAGCACATATCCTGTATGTTATATGTATTATATACTGCATTCTTGTATTAAAGGAAGCTCGAGAAAAGATAATATTAAGAACACTATAAGGAAGAGAAAATACATTTACAAAACTGTATAGTATCAAGAAAAATCCACATATAAGTGGACTCACATAATTCAAATTTGTGTTGTTCAAGGGTCAACTGTATTAAATTATAAATACTATTGTTAAATAACTTTTGTCATTGCAAGAAAAATAAAATTTAGACCTAAAAATCTGGGAATTTTGAATGAATAAGAAACATTCAAGAGTCAGACTTACATTAAATTTACACATGATTTTAATAGAAATATGCCAAGATAAACATTCTATACCTAATATTTTGTCACTATGAACATTTCATAGATCACTAATATTAAACAAGTCTACTAAATACAAGTAAATATTCCTTATTGGTACTTAAAAACATCAGTGATTGTTATAACTGTATTGCTGTTGAAAATGATCAGGTATTTTTCTAATATTTAAAATGTCCCAATCATTTTGGACAAGCAAAAGAACAAATGCAAACTCTGGACAAACAATGCAAACCACCCAAGAGTTGTGCTGAGTGAGTGAATACAGAGAAAATTTGGAAAGGAGTTCAGCCTTAAGAGAAGCGACCACATGAATACGTTTCCTGTTTTAGGGCATGGGTAGCTAAAATACCAAAAGAAAGTACAGCTGTATTTTTAGAATGAGAACCCCTCTGCCCCGTCTGCCAAAAAAAGCCAGAGGAGTCTGAGAATCAGGGTCACCGGAGAGTGACCAGGAGACCTTGAGAAGGTAGGAAACTCTGAATTCTGTGTGTGAGTTTGCCAAGAGTATATGCATTTGCAGAGAAAACCAAAAGTAGTCTGATTTGAGATCTAAGCTCCTATACACCTTTGGTGTACAACATATTTTTGGGCCAACTTAGATTTTGCTAGACAGAAACATCAACTCTTTTCAGAACAAAGTAGAATTACAAATACCCACCATACAATGTTTACAATGTTCAAAATAAATCCCAACTTAATTGACATATAAACTTCCAGGTAAATGGAATCATTTTCTCAAGGAAAAGAAAAGTGGCATATACCAAAAATGACTATAGTGTTTACATTACTAGAAAATAAAACTTTATTTTTTTTTAATTTTTAAAATGTTTTTATTTATTTTTGAGACAGAAAGAGACAGAGCATGAGCAGGGGAGGGGCAGAGAGAGAGGGAGACACAGAATCAGAAGCAGGCTCCAGGATCTGTGCGGTCAGTACAGAGCCCGAAGAGGGGTTATTGAACTCATGGAGTGTGAGATCATGACCTGAGCTGAAGTCGGACACTTAACCGACTGAGCCAACCCGATGTTGAGCATCTTTTCACGTGCCTGTTGGCCATCTGGATGTGTTCTTTAGAGAAGTGTCTATTCATGTCTTATGCCCATTTCTTCACTGGATTATTTCTTTTTTGGGTGTGGATTTAGGTGAGTTCTTTATAGATTTTGGATACTAGCCCTTTGTCTGATATGTCATTGGCAAATATCTTTTCCCATTCCATTGGTTGCCTTTTAGTTTTGTTGATTGTTTCCTTTGCAGTGCAGAAGCTTTGTATCTTCATGAGGTCCCAATAGTTCATTTTGCTTTTAATTCCCTTGCCTTTGGAGACGTGTCAAGTAAGAAATTGCTGCAGTTGAGGTCAGAGAGGTTTTTTCCGCTTTCTCCTCTAGGGTTTTGATGGTTTCCTGTCTCACATTCAGATCCTTCATCCATTTTGAGTTTATTTTTGCAAATGGTGTGAGAAAGTGGTCTAGTTTCAATCTTCTGCATGTTGCTGTCCAGTTTCCCAGCACCATTTGTTAAAAAGACTGTCTTTTTTGCATTGTGTATTCTTTCTTGCTTTATCAAAGATTAGTTGGCCATACTTTAGTGGGTCTAATTCTGGGGTTTCTATTCTATTCCATTGGTCCATGTGTCTGTTTTTGTGCCAATACCATGCTGTCTTGATGATGACAGCTTTGTAGTAGAGGCTAAAGTCTGGGATTGTGATGCCTCCCGCTTTGGTCTTCTTCTTCAAAATTACTTTGACTATTCAGGGCCTTTTGTGGTTCCATATGAATTTTAGGATTGCTTGTTCTAGCTTCGAGAAGAATGCTGGTGCAATTTTGATTGGGATTGCATTGAATGTGTAAAGAGCTTTGGGTAGTATTGACATTTTAACAATATTTATTCTTCCAACCCATGAGCACGGAATGTTTTTCCATTTCTTTATATCTTCTTCAATTTCCTTCATAAGCTTTCTATAGTTTTCAGCATACAGATCTTGTACATCTTTGGTTAGATTTATTTCTAGGTATTTTATGCTTCTTGGTGCAACTGTGAATGGGATCAGTTTCTTTATTTGTCTTTCTTTTGCTTCTTTATTAGTGTATAAGAATGCAACTGATTTCTGTACATTAATTTTGTATCATGTGACTTTGCTGAATTCATGTATCAGTTCTAGCAGACTTTTGGTGGAGTCTATCAGATTTTTCATGTATAATATCATGTCACCTGCAAAAAGTGAAAGCTTGACTTCATCTTTGCCAATTTTGATGCCCTTGATTTCCTTTTGTTGTCTAATTGCTGATGCTAGCACTTCCAACACTATGTTAAACAACAGAGATGAAAGTGGACATCCCTGTCGTGTTCCTGATCTCAGGAAAAAGCTCTCAGTTTTTCCCCATTGAGGATGATGTTAGCTGTGGGCTTTTCATAAATGGCTTTGATGATGTTTAAGTATGTTCCTTCTACCCCGACTTTCTTGAGGGTTTTTATTAAGAAAGGATGCTGAATTTTGTCAAGTGCTTTTTCTGCATTGATTGACAGGATCATACGGTTCTTATCTTTTCTTTTATTAATGTGATGTATCACATTGGTTGATTTGCGAATGTTGAACCAGCCCTGCATCCCAGGAATGAATCCCATTTGATCATAGTGAATAATTCTTTTTATATGCTATTGAATTCGATTTGCTAGGATCTTATTGAGAATTTTTGCATCCATATTCATCAGGGATATTTGGCCTGTAGTTCTCTTTTTTTAATGGGTCTCTGTCTGGTTTAGGAATCAAAGTAATCCTGGCTTCATAGAATGAGTCTGGAAGTTTTCCTTTCCTTTCTATTTTTTGGAATAGCTTGAGAAGGATAGGTATTATCTCTGCTTTAAATGCCTGGTAGAATTCCCCAGGGAAGCCATCTGGTCCTGGACTCTGATTTGTTGGGAGATTTTTGATAACTGATTCAATTTCTTCGCTGGTAATGGGTCTGTTCAAGCTTTCTATTTCCTCCTGTTTGAGTTTTGGAAGTGTGTGGGTATTTAGGAATTTGTCCATTTCTTCCAAGTTGTCCAGTTTGTTGGCATATAATTTTTCATAGTATTCCCTGATAATTGCTTGTATCTCTGAGGGATTGGTTGTAATAATTCCATTTCATTCATGATTTTATCTATTTGGGTCATCTCCCTTTTCTTTTTGAGAAGCCTGGCTAGAGGTTTATCAATTTTGTTTATTTTTTCAAAAATCCAACTCTTGGTTTCATTGATCTGCTCTACAGTTTTTTAATTTTTTTAATTTTTTTTATTTTGTTTTTTTTTCAATATATGAAATTTATTGTCAAATTGGTTTCCATACAACACCCAGTGCTCATCCCAAAAGGTGCCCTCCTCAATACCCATCACCCACCCTCCCCTCCCTCCCACCCCCCATCAACCCTCAGTTTCTTCTCAGTTTTTAAGAGTCTCTTATGCTTTGGCTCTCTCCCACTCTAACCTCTTTTTTTTTTTTTTTTTCCTTCCCCTCCTCCATGGGTTTCTGTTAGGTTTCTCAGGATCCACATAAGAGTGAAACCATATGGTATCTGTCTTTCTCTGTATGGCTTATTTCACTTAGCATCACACTCTCCAGTTCCATCCACGTTGCTACAAAGGGCCATATATCGTTCTTTCTCAATGCCACATAGTACTCCATTGTGTATATAAACCATGATTTCTTTATCCATTCATCAGCAGAAGGTTAAAACGAGACCACTTTCTCACACCATTCACAAAAATAAACTCAAAATGGATAAAGGACCCGAATGTGAGACAGGAAACCATCAAAACCCTAGAGGAGAAAGCAGGAAAAGACCTCAGCCGTAGCAATCTCTTACTCGACACATCCCCAAAGGCAAGGGAATTAAAAGCAAAAATGAATTACTGGGACCTTATGAAGATAAAAAGCTTCTGCACAGCAAAGGAAACAACCAACAAAACTAAAAGGCAACCAACGGAATGGGAAAAGATATTTGAAAATGACGTATCTACAGTTTTTTTAGATTCTATATTGTTTATTTCTGCTCTGATATTTATTATTTCTCTTCTGCTGGGTTTGGGGTGTCTTTGCTGCTCTGCTTCTATTTCCTTTAGGTGTGCTGTTAGATTTTGTATTTGGGATTTTTCTTGTTTCTTGAGATAGGCCTGGATTGCAATATATATTCCTCTCAGGACTGCCTCGCTGCATCCCAAAGTGTTTGGATTGTTGTATTTTCATTTTCGTTTGTTTCCATATATTTTTTAATTTCTTCTCTAATTTCCTGGTTGACTCACCCATTCTTCAGTAGGGTGTTCGTTAACCTCCATGCTTTTGGAGGTTTTCCAGACTTTTTCCTGTGGTTGATTTCAAGCTTCATACCATTGTGGTCTGAAAGTATCCATGGTATGATTTCAATTCTTGTAAACTTATGAAGGGCTGTTTTGTAACCCAGTATATGATCTATCTTGGAGAATGTTCCATGTGCACTCGAGAAGAAAGTATATTCTGTTGCTTTGGGATGCAGAGTTCTAAATATATCTATCAAGTCCATCTGATCCAATGTATCATTCAGGGCCCTTGTTTCTTTATTGACCGTGTGTCTAGATGATCTATCCATTGCTGTGAGTGGGGTGTTATAGTCCCCTGCAGTTACCACAGTCTTATCAATAAGGTTGCTTATGTTTATGAGTAATTGTTTTATATATTTGGGGGCTCCCGTATTCAGCACATAGACATTTATAATTGTTAGTTCTTCTTGATTGTTAGACCCTGTAATTATTATATAATGTCCTTCTTCATCTCTTGTTACAGCCTTTAATTTAAAGTCTAGTGTGTCTGATATAAGTATGGCTACTCCAGCTTTCTTTTGACTTCCAGTGGCATGATAAATAGTTCTCCATCCCCTCACTTTCAATCTGAAGGTGTCTTCAGGTCTAAAATGAGTCTCTTGTGGACAGCAAATAGATGGGTCTTGTTTTTTTATCCATTTGATACCCTGTCTTTTGGTTGACGCATTTAGTCCAGTGTTATTATAGAAAGATATGGGTTTAGAGTCATTGTGATGTCTGTAAGTTTCATGCTTGTAGCAATGTCTCTGGTACTTTGTCTCACAGGATCCCCCTTAGGATCTCTTGTAGGGCTGGTTTAATGGTGATGAATTCCTTCAGTTTTTGTTTGTTTGGGAAGACCTTTATCTCTCCTTCTATTCTAAATGACAGACTTGCTGGATAAAGGATTCTCGGCTGCATATTTTTTCTGTTCAGCACATTGACGATCTCCTGCCATTCCTTTCTGGCCTGCCAAGTTTCAGTAGAGAGATCGGTCACGAGTCTTATAGGTCTCCCTTTATATGTTAGAGCACATTTGTCCCTAGCTGCTTTCAGAATTTTCTTTTTATCCTTGTATTTTGCCAGTTTCACTATGACATGTCATGCAGAAGATCGATTCAAGTTATGTCTGAAGGGAGTTCTCTGTGCCTCTTGTATTTCAATGCCTTTTTCCTTCCCCAGATCAGGGAAGTTCTCAGCTATTATTTCTTCAAGTACCCCTTCAGCACCTTTCCCTCTCTCTTCCTCCTCTGGAATACCAATTATGCGTATATTATTTCTCTTTAGTGCATCACTTAGTTCTCTAATTTTCCCCTCATACTCCTGGATTTTTTTATCTCTCTTTTTCTCAGCTTCTTCTTTTTCCATAACTTTATCTTCTAGTTCACCTATTCTCTCCTCTGCCTCTTCAATCCGAGCTGTGGTCATCTCCATTTTATTTTGTAGCTCATTATTAGCATTTTTTAGCTCCTTCTGGCTGTTCCTTAGTCCCTTGATCTCTGTAGCAATAGATTCTCTGCTGTCCTTTATACTGTTTTCAAGACCAGGAATTAATTTTATGACTATTATTCTAAATTCACTTTCTGTTATATTGTTTAAATCGTTTTTGATCAGTTCGTTAGTTGTCATTATTTCCTGGAGGTTTTTTTTTTAAGGGAATTCTTTGTTTCGTCATTTTGGTTAGTCCCTGGAGTGGTGGGGAACTGCTGGGCACTTCCCCTGTGCTGTCTTGAATAACTTGCATTGGTGGGCGGGGCCGCAGTCAGACCTGATGTGTGCCCCCAGCCCACCACTGGGGCCACAGCCAGACTGGTGTGTGTCTTCTCTTTCCCTCTCCTAGGGGCAGGATTCAGTGTGGGGTGGCATGGCCCGTCTGGGCTACTTGCACACTGCCAGGCTTGTGGTGCTGGGGATCTGGTGTATTAGCTGGGTGGATCGGCAAGGTGCACGGGGGCAGGAGGGGCAGGGTCTGCTTGCTTCTCCTTTGGTGATCCTCTTCGGAAGGGGCCCTGTGGCACCTGGGGGAGTCAGACCCGCCAGAGGGATGGATCTGCAGAAGTACAGCGTTTGATGTTTGTGCCATGCAAGCCAGTTCCCTGGCAGGAACCGGTTCCCTTTGGGATTTTGGCTGGGGGATGGGTGAGGGAGATGGTGCTGGCGAGCGGCTTTGTTCCCCGCCAAACTGCGCTCTGTTGTCTGGGGCTCAACAACTCTCCCTCCCTTTGTCCTCCAGCCCTCCCGCTCTCCAAGCAGAACTGTTAACTTATAACCTTCCAGGTGGTAAGTCACACTGTCCGAACACACTCTGTCCAGCCCCTCCACTTTTGCAAGCCAGACTCAGGGGCTCTGCTTTGCTGGCCCGCTGCCCCCTGCCCTGGCTCCCTCCCGCCCGTCCATGTAGTACGCACGGCCTCTCCGCCCTTCCTACCCTCTTCCGTGGACTTCTAGTCTATGTTTGGCTCCGGAGAATCCATTCTGCTAGTCTTCTGGAGATTTTCTGGGTTATTTAGGCAGGTGTGGGTGGAATCTAAGTGATACGCAGGACGCGGTGAGCTCAGCATCCTCCTACGCCGCCATCTTCCCAGAAGCCAAGATTTCATTCTTTTGAACACTAATTCAAAAGCACTAATTCAAAAAGATATATGCCCCCCTATGTTTATTACAACATTATTTACAATAGCCAAATTGCAGAAGCAACCCAAGTGTTCACTGACAGATAAATGGATAAAAAAGCTGTGGGGTGTGTATTTGTGTATTTTATATATCAGTTTTAAGGTTAATATGGAAGTGTGAACAACTGACCAAGTAAATTTAAAATAGGAGAACAAATTTGGAGGAAAAACACTACCTGACTTCAAGATATAAATTTACAATAATCGAGACTTTGGTTTCATAGATTATTCTGAAAGGGATGGATAGTAAATACTTTACCATTTGCAGGCTATATATATGGTCTCTCCACAATTACTGAACTTTGCTATTATCCTAGAAGCTACACAGGAATACATAAACAAATGAGCTTGTGAAATAAATTTACAAGTATTGGCAGTATGCCCAACTTAACCTATAGGTCATAGTTTGCTAATTCTGATCAAGAATGTGGACTTGGCAAAAGGATAGACCTATAGATCAGTGGAAAAAAATAGAGTTTGAGTAGATCCACTTATATTTGGTAAGTTTTCAACAAGGATGCTAAATAAATTCAGTGGTAAATATTTGGTAATATTTTCTTTATGTAGTTATCATTTGCATTTCCTAAGTAATGGTGTCAAACAAGATTTATCTGGGAGAACTTTATTGAAACATTTATTAAAATATGTTTTGGGGGGAAATTTAAAAAGACTGGCAGTACAAAGGCTTGATGAGGATGTGGAACAACTGGAACTCTTGCATATTGATGATTAAATGTAAATTACACACTATTTTGGAAAATGGCTTGGTAATTTCTTAAATGCTAAGAAAATACCTACCAAATAATCCAGCAATTTTACCCCTAGTCATTTACACAAGAGACATTAAAAGGTATGTCCACACAAAGACTTGTAAATGAATATTGATGGAGTTATCCATAATAGCCAAACCTGAAAAAATTCTGTGTGTATCAACTGATGAATTATAAAACAACTATGGCATATCCTTGTAATGGAATAATAGCAATCAAAAGTAACCAATCTCTGAAACAAGCAACAGCAGGATGAATTTCAAAATTACTTCTGATACTTAAAAGAAATCATCTATATATGTATATATTTCTAAATATATGTAATTTTATAACTTTATATAAAAGTATATATATATAATTTTAGAAAATTCAATCTAATTTACGTGAACAAAAAATAATCAGTAGTTCCTTATAACTGGGGATGGAAGAAAGAGTGATGAGACACAAGGGATATTTTAGGGGTAATGGAAATGGTTTGTCTGGTGGTGTTTGTAAAGTAGTATACAATTTTTAAAACTCACCACATTTTTTATTTCAAGTGGATGCAGTTTATTATATATAATTTATATCTCAATAAAGCTCATAAAATTAAAATTACATGATAAATCCTATATTTTTTATCAGTAAACCTAATTTAGAAAGATGTTCATAATGTAACTGGATGCAATATAGAGAACTGTTTTTTTTTTAATTTTTTTATGTCTATTTATTTTTGAGAGAGAGAGACACAGAGCACGAGCAAGCAAAGGGAAAGGAGAGAGGGAGACACAGAATCCCAAGCAGCCTCTAGGCTCTGAGCTGTCAACACAGAGCCCGACGTAGGGCTTGAATTCACAAATCACAAAATCATGACCTGAGCTGAAGTCGCACACTTAACTGACTGAGTCACCCAGGTGCCCCAGAACTGTTTTTATGGTTATTTCTGTTTTAGTATCTGAAAGAACTTTTGTGGAGGAACAGTCCATAACTTTTTGTGAGAAAAAATCTGGCATGCTAAAATTTTGAAATTAGGCTTATATATTGATTTCATTTTGAATAAAAAGATCCATTTTTTTAAACAGTAAGAGTGCATTCAGGAAATAGAAATCACTAAATGATTTTTAAAATGTAATATAAAGATTAATTAACTATTAGCAAGAGGTTGGACTACTATTAATTAGTAAAATGGTTGGCTACTTGGATAAAGAGAAGTCTTAGGAAGATAGGAATAGCAGTTACAGGGATAGGTAGTAATAGAATCATATAGAATAATAATTTGATAGTAAGAATATCCTTGCTTCATTACTTTGAATGTCAGATAAAGACAATAGAGTGGTATACCAATTGTGAATAAACAAAACATAGTCTAATTTCTTCTTACATGGGAACTCAATTGATTAACAGCTGGTCTTAATTCTTTATTTATTGTATTGCCATAAACAGAACAGATGGACATTTGACAGCGTAGCATCTGATTTTCAAATTTATGAACAAATGCTTTCTAGTTTTTCTTAGTTATAGCTGATTTCATTCTTATAGGCAGCCTTATATTTCTAGTTTTTATATTACATTCCTCAGACAAAAAAGACACATTATGTTGCACATTATTTTATATACTAAAGTAGAACAGTTGTTTGCTTTCCTATAGTTACAGAATCCTGTCTGTCCTCAAAAGATCATCTCATATAATCCCACACCCTTATATTATGTACTCGATTCTATTAAATTTTTCAAGCACAACACTAGCTCTTTATAATAGTCAAGTTCCTAAATGGGCTTCCTGTTTCCATTACTCTTTTTTATCTTAAACCTGGTCTCTTGTATTCCAATTTATGTATGTTATTAGACATTATACTTCATTGGGATCAATATTTGACTCTTTAAAGGAAAACATTGGCTCTAGCAGGAGATAATTAACAAGGTTATACTATATATATAAATATTGCTTTTTTAATTTAAAACATGAAAAAGTACATCATTTGATAATCTTTTTGGTAGAGCCAATTTTCCCTTAGGTATAGTGTTAATAATGGCTAATATCATTTCAAAAGTATTCCAAAAGTGTACCTGTGGAACATCATCTACAATATTCAGTTGGGTTCTATAAGATGTAATAATTATAAAGACAAAGAGAAAGTAATCTGTACTCAGAATCATTCTATATTTCTATTATTTTTCTCTAGTATTTATAATTTTTGTCCTATTAAATTTAGTTGTAATTTTAGTAACTTGCCTTTATAAAGTAAATACATGCCAATAAAATTTATAAAACATATAGAATTTCAAGTAAATTATAATAATCTTGTTTTTACTTCTTACACTGGCTTAAGTACTATTTATTTAAACTATATCATACAATTATATGTACAACTAGCTTACATGATATCAAATAAAATAGATTCATGGTAAGCATGTATTTCATTACATAGAACAGTTTCCCCAAATATACTGAAGGGTAACATAGAGAATGTCAGCATTATATATTAGTGAGTATACTAAGTGCATGAAGAGTGGTAAAAATGGCAAGTTTTTTTGAGCTGAAATTGTTTTTGAGAGTTTCTATTGATGTACTCTTCCCATTCCACTATCCTACTAACTAAATTGACCACTAACACATATAATGAATCTCTGCAAATATATGCAGTACAAAGACATGCATCATGTTTTAGTGGGATAAGCACCAATCTCAGAAATATTTGCTCAGCTATACATCCATTTATTCATTTACCCAACAATGTATTTAATTTCTGCTTGTACAGTGGGCTCTGGGCTGAACACTGGGGATACATAGAGAAACCAAACAATTCAAAGACTGGGTGGTTTCAAGTCCAGTTTTATTTACTGAATGAATGATCTGGAAAAAAACAGTTTCTTACTCTAATCTTCAATGATTTATTTCTAAGGTAGAAAGTATACATAGACCTGATGAAAACTAAATGAGTTAGTATGGGAATGAGCCACTCAAAATTATTAATATAAAAATTGTGACAATGTCTATTTTTATTAGTCCACTGAGTTTTTAAAATGATGATTGTTGTAGGTAAAGAAAGAGAGAGAAATGGTAAATGAGAGATAAGTAAAGGCAATTTCAAAACATATGCAGCATTAGGAGACACTGAGCAACTATGAGAGGGTAGAGCACCATGTGGCCCTGAAGAATATATTCTTGAGGTTTCTGAAAGAGTTTGGGGAATCAGTTTGAATTGCCCTGAAAGCTGTTTTGTTAGTTTGTTTTGTTTTGTGTATTTATTTTAGATATTAATAATTGTATTAGAAGTAAAATCATAAACATTGAAGAGAGGAGTCATAAAAATTCAATGGTTACCTAAAATGAAAGCCTTACTAACTTGAGCTAGGAAAATGTTACTTAAGCTAAACCAGTGTTTATCTATTAAAACTTTCAAGTTACTTAGCATTCATGGTCTTAAATATGTAGAGTTCATCACCAGAGACTGTTTTCAGCTATTCTTCCTTGAAAAACATCCCCTCCCTTTTCTTTGAAAACACATGACCATAGGTGTTAAAGAAAGGATGGATAGTTAAAATCTACAGATAAGTCATAATTTACATTTATTTCAGGTTTTACAGTATTAAGTTGAACTATTTTTATTTTCAAATTAATAGCCCAATGTGGAACCTCTGATAAAATATTAATTGATAGATAAATACATACTACTTGCTAGAAGTACATACCTTAAGTTTTAGCAATAATTGCCCTTGTGTAATTTATTTAATTTTCTACATTTACATGTTTTAGGGTCAAAGTTTTGGAATTGTAGTTTCATGATTTGCATTTTTAAACTAGTATTTCACTTGTGGAAAATAATTTTCTTCTACTATGTCCATGACAGATGATATTGGGCTAGTAGGTAGAACAGGGCAGGTATAAACAGAGGCAAGAATTGAATGATATTGGGCAATCTTGGATAATCATGTTTTGCAGGAATGTATTTAAGTTTAGACAATAATTAAATCTGGAAAAAGAATACATTTATTAAACAAATATTTACATACAGGTGTCCGTGTGTCAAGTACTTTTTATATGCTGGGAATAAAATCCAAAAATGAAATACATACACACACACACAATTCTTGTCCATAAAGATATTTTCATTTTTGTTATTTTATGAATCTGAGTTTACAAGTAATAGGAAATGAGGATACTGGAGATAGAATATCTGAGCAAGTTTTGGTGATTTAAACCAATCTTATGCAACAAGGATTCATTCAGGAAGGGGAAGAGAGAAGTCTGACTCAAGCAAATACACAAGGTCAGTGTCCAAAGGCTAAAAATAATGGAGCAGGATAAAAGGGAAAAGAGTGATGTACAAACAAGGAGTAATGAACTGGTGGAAAATAATGAATACTATATGGCTTGTGCTTCAATCTTATTCTTGGTCAGTGAATGAAAATTCAGAGTGAAGCGGAACTTAACCACTGAGCTTCCTAGATGATTGAGGTGATTATATGGTGAGGGGGCAGAATCAACTTGGCATACCTAAAAGTGGAGTAAAAAAATTATACACTTTCTTCCTTTAAGCCAACTTTAAAAATTAATTATTCTGGGTAGTTTGCTTCTTTATTAAAGAGAGTAAACTTTTGATTTTATTTTAATTATAATTAGAGAAAATTATAAAATATGCCAGCTTTATACTTTCTATTGAGTTACCAAAGATATGGTATTAGCATTTATTTCTGCCTTATGTCAAAGAAGGCTAAAATTACTATGAAAACTAGTTCATCCATAAGAAAATATAGTTAAATAATATGAAATTCAGCCTTGGAGGTTCTAGGGTAAGGGAAGATTCACTTTGTCCTTCAGATTGTTGCTTTTGTACAAACATGACATTTTGGTTGGAATTTGTGTTTGACAGCTCTATAATGTAATTTTCCAGAATGTGTTGAAGTGGAACCAAATGTCATTGGCTTCATTTGATAGATTTTCTGCCTGATGGAAAACACCATTACTATTCTATTTATTTATACAACCAATGAAAATATTGATTCTTTTTATTTGTGGAGTTCTTTTATACATAATTTTCCAGAAGATAAGGATCACGTATTGACCCCTATATATGTTCATGATTGAGCATTAATTGGCTTTGTCTCTAAGAAACTGCCTGTGTTTAGTTCCATTTTGGCATTACTTGCACTAGCAGTTAACAGGTAGTATATTGGCTTAAGACATATATGTGAGTGGGGGGAGAATTCTGTGAAATAATTTAAATGGTGTTCATGTAAAAGCCATTCATAAATACAGAGAATAGAAAAGGACTTTCATAATATAAAACCAATTCATAATTTGAGAGTAGAAATAAAGTTTAGTCAAATACAAGTGCCAAGTGAAAAATACACTGGGGTCTTGGGACATAGAACCATTGCAAAAAAAGAGGCAGAGATAAGGCTGAAGTTATTGGAGCTCAGAGGTCAGATATAGTTTATGGTGTAGGTCAGTGTGATACACCTTAAAAAAAAATGATTCATAGGTTGTAGGTTTTGGAATAAAGAAGACCAGCCAGACACAAATTTGCTTTTTGTTTTTGTTTTTGTTCTTTTGTTTTTTTTTAACACTGGTTAACCTGAAATCTTAATCTTAAATTTAAAATTTTAAAGTAAAATATTACATAACTTTTTCTATCAGATTAATCGAAGTTAACTTTATGACTCTAGGGAAGCTGGGACAACTTGGAAATGGGGCTATGACTGGGCATTTCGATAATTTTTGAGCTTTTTTAAAGTATGGTTTTCTGCTTATCTAGTTTCCATTAATAAAAAGAGAGCAGTCTATCTCTTACCATGCAAATTGTAACTTTAATCAATCTACTAAGACACTGACCTTGGGAATAAAATAAATAAAGTAATTTATTACTATAAGGGAAACCTAAAATAAATAATTTATTAGTATAAGAGAAACCTAAACTGCAGTGAGTTTGTGATTTTTAATGCATAAACTTAAGTTCTTTATTTGCATTTGTCTCCTAGCAATACTTTTCAGCATGAAGGTAATGCATGTAGGTAAGAAATCCATATGCTGAGGGGAGTCTGAGTGGCTCAGTTGGTTGAGTGTCCAACTTTGGCTCAGGCCATGATCTCATGGTTTATGGGTTTGAGCCCCACGTTGGGCTCTGTGCTGACAGCTCAGAGCCTGGAGTCTGCTTTGGATTCTGTGTCTCCCTGTCTCTCTGCCCCCATCCTGCTTGTGCTCTCTCTCTCTCTCTCTCTCTCTCTCTCTCTCTCTCTCTCTCAAAAATAAATAAATAAATGTTAAAAAAATTTAAAAGAAATCCAGATGCTGAAATGATTGGTGCGAAGTGGAAATGTTCGAACTTCTATAAAATCCACTGTATGATATAATACTGTTTATTTTACATAATAGCATAAACATAAGAGGTTGGACCAAAGGGTGCTGTAAACCAGGTACCTGGACTATATCGTGTGGTCCCAGACTATACACAGTGAAGGTTTTTTTTATGATTTTTTTTCCCTGCTGGTCTCTAAGAAATATGACAAACAGTATAAGAACCTCTTTGTATTTCTCAAGCCTATCTTACTCAGCAGCTAGATTTTCATGGGAGGTCATTTGAGAATGAACTTCTAGGCTATGGGTCTCCTTAAAGAGTATGAAACAGTCACTTTGCTTGAGTTAGAGGTGTCTTTGCTGCCTTCTTTTAATTCATTATATATGTAAATGTCTGTCCCAACTTGCCCAGACCCATGGAAATCGTTCATGTGACAATGAAGGCAAAGAATAGATGGATGCCTCACAAGCCACTGAACCCCAGTGGTTGCTGGCAACCACCAGAAGCTGGAAGGAGGCAAGGAAGGATCTTCTCTTAGAACCTTCAAGATAGCATGGCTCTGCCACCTTGAGCTTAGACTTCTCCCTTCCAGAACTGTGAAAGAATAAATGTTTGTTGTTTTAAACCACCAGGTCTGTATTTTGTTAAGACAGCCCTAGAAACTAATAGAAAGTGCTACAATGAAACATCTTCAGGCATAACACTACTGACATATGATAAAGCATGGATGAATTTCAAAATACTGTGCTAATAGAAAGACATCAGACCCAAAAGATCACATAGTGAAAGATTTTAGTTATTTGAAATGTCTGCCTATAAAAGCAGAAAGTACATTAGCAGTTTCCTGGAGATGTGGGTGAGAAGCAGGGTTGTCTGCAAATGAGAGGAAAGGGTCTCTGAGGTGATGGAAATGCTTTCAAATAGAATTGTTCTGATGATTGCACAACTCTGCAAATTTACTGATTTCTATAATTTACTCATTTTGATTTCCATAATTTCTAAACTTACTAATACTTATCATAGACTTAAATGAGTGAATGATATGGTATGTGTATTATACATCAATAAAGTTCTATTAAATAAAAAGAAAAAAAAACATGCCGTGAAGAACAGTGAAGGAAGAAATTAAGTGAAAGGGTGGTGGCCCTTGAAAATATAAACAAGAATGATGGACTGGGCATGGGGGTGGGGAAGAATCTATAAATCTAGAATATTTCTTTTTTACTCTGGACATACTTTCCAGTTTTTCTTTCTAATTATTACAAACATATGTTCTGTTTCCATGTACATGCTATAATTGGGGGATCAATTGGGGAATTATATAAGAGCAACAGGGAATTAATAACAGCTTAAATATTTGAATCTAACAAGAAGATGACTCTGATCTCAGTGGCTGCCAGCCTGGACCTCAGGTTTCTATGATTCATTTAAAAGAGTAGTAGGCAATCTCAAAAAACTTGATATTTCAGCAGGCGTATTTTAAATCACAATTCTGTTATAAAGACTAACTTGTTAAAAAATTAAAAAAAAACTAACAGCAAAAAAATATATAGAATTACCCGAATTAATTTAAAAAAAGACTAACTTGTACAATTTATGTTTATGCACAATTATATTAACTTCCTGTTGTGATCACATTTCTCTAGTGATTAGTTTCTAATGATATGTTTTAATTAATAGAAAAGTTATTAAATTACTACTTGACACATGCTATTGTTTAATCAAGGATATTCCTAAGTACCTCATGTATTATATGAGAATAATGGAATGAGATTAGAGTGGTAAATAATTTGGGAACAGTTATTTTCATTTACAGAGTGTTGCTTAATATGTCAAGTGTGCCAAACATATACAGAAGGGGAAGACAATTGATAAGCAACAAGTAGGGTGTTGGCAACATACTTGTACCAAAAATACTGTGGTAACTGTTTATTAGCATATTAAAACCATTAAATATAAGTGTACCTGACAACATATATGTTTTCAATATAATAATGTAAGTATGGACCCTGATTAATCTGCCTAAATAAAGTGATTTATAAGCAAGCTAAGCAATGTTTGCATTCCCTTAATTTTTTGAATGAAGACTTGCAGAAAGCAAACTAAAGTTCATGAATTTTCATATTCAGTATTTTCTCTTTAAAATGGAAAAAAAATGTTATTTTCAGGTACTGCAAAATACTGCTATGTACAGTTTTATGTAAGATACATAAAATATGCCAATAAAAGACAGTAACTTAAGCAATATTAAATATTTTCATGAAGAAATTGTCAAATGAGTTTTATAGCACTCAATAGAAAAAGAAATCAAGAGTATTTTACCCACTCACCATATATCTTTCACTATTTTGGACCTAGGCCTTTCATTTATTATGTACCAATTTGGTGTGAAATCTGGAGTGTAATAAAATCTCTTATAAGTGATGAGACTGTTCTGGAGTGGTACATAAAAGCAATCAGTCATCAAGTCAGCTAGATAAACAGAGGGGAGTTTTACCCAGGTTATCAATATTAAATGTAAACCATGATTTACATAAAATCCTTCATATCCTTTACTTTCCATGCTTGTTTATATGATACACCCTTGTTCTTCAAAACAATGACTTTTGCTCATTGTTTACTACCCTCTTCTTTTGATGCAATCTGTAAGTTGGACTCAAATACAGACTGCTCTCTATCTAATCATGTCCTTTTCAACTATCTCTTTTACGTACATTAATACACAGTAAGTATATTTACATTGTCAGTTCAACCAAAACTCCATTCAGTTCTATAAGGATATATATTGGCCACATAGTATTAAGTATATGTTGATACCACATATAATTACATTTTTAGTTGAAGTATGGTTGACATGCAATACATAATTGTATACATAATATAATACATAATGCAATATTATATTAGTGTCAGGTGTACAACATACTCATTCAATATTTATATACATTTTAAAATGATCACCACAGTTAGCCTAGTTGTTACTTGTCACCATACATAGTTATTACAATATTATTGACTATTATTCCATATGCTGTACTTTATATTCTTATAACTTATTTATGTTATAATTAGAAATTTTACTTTTGAATCCATTTACCTGTTTCTCCTACCCCCAACCCCCTATCCTCTGACAACACCAATTTTAAAATTGTACTTTGTATTTCTGAGTCTGTTTCTGTTTTGTTATTTGTGCCCATTTGTTTTTTGATTCCACATATAAATGAAATCATACAGTATTTCTCTCTCTGTCTTATTTTACAACATAGTACCTTCTAAGTCCATCCATGTTGCTGCAAATGACAAAATTTTTTCCTTTTTTATGGCTGAGTAATATTCCTCTCTCTGTGTGTGTGTGTGTGTGTGTGTGTGTATACATACATATTCTTTATCCATTTATCTCTCAATGGACATCTTAGGTTGCTTCTGTCTCTTGGTTAATATAAATAGACCTGCAACAAACACAGGAGTGCATATATTTTCTTTGGATAAATAGGGGAACTTTTATTTTCTCTGGATAAATACCTGGAAGTAGAATTGCTAGGTCATATGGTATTTTTATTTTAAATATTTTGAACAACCTCCATACCATTTTCCATAATGGCTTCACCAATTTACATTTCCACCAAAAGTGCATGAGGTTTCCCCTTCTCATCTTTTCCAACCTTTTCCAACATTTGTTATTTCTTCTTTTCTTAATAACCATTTTGACAGGTAACATCTCATTGTGGTTTTGATTTGCATTTACCTGTTGATTATAGATGAGCATCTTTTCATGTGTCTGTTGGCCATCTTTATGTCTTTGGAAAAATGTCTGTTCAGGTCTTCTGCCCATTTAACTTCAGATTGCTCGTTTGTTTACTTTTGTTTTGGGTGTTGAGTTATATGAGTTATTTATATTTTTTGGATATTAACCCAATATTAGATATATCATTTGCAAATATCTTCCCCCATGCACTAGATTGCCTTTCAATTTTGTTGATGGTTTTCTTCACTATACAGAAGCTTTTTCGTTTCATGTTGTCCCAGTTGTTTATTTTTGCATTTGCCCTTTCCTGAGGAGACAGAAAAAAAATCCTGCTAGCCCTAATGTCCAAGAGATTACTGCCTAAGTTTTCCCTGGGAATTTTATGATTTCAGCTCTTACACTTAGTTCTTTAATCCTTTTTTGAGTTTATTTGTGTATATGGTATATATGTACAAAAAAGTTGTCCTGTTATATTCTCTGGCATATAGCTATCTCATTTTCCCTTGCATCATTTATTGAAGAGACTGTCTTTTCCTTATTGTATATTCTTGCCTCTTTTGTCATTTATTAATTAGCCACACAAGAAGGGATTTTTTCTTGGATTTTCTGTTCTGTTCCATTGATCTAGGTGTCTGTATTTTTTGCCATTACCATACATACTGTTTCGATTTCTATAGCTTTGTAGTATGGTTTGACATCTGGGATTGTGATACCTCCAGTTTTGTTCTTTCTCAGGATTACATTGGCTATTCACAGTCTTCTGTGGCTCCACACAAATTTTAGGATTCTTTGCTCTAATTCTGTGAAAAATGCTATTGGTATTTTGGTAAGGATTGCACTGACTCTGTAGATTGCTTTGGGTAGCATGGATATTTTAACAATATTAATTCTTCCAATCCATGCCCACAGTACATTTTTCTACTTATTTTTGTTTTCTTCAATTTCCCTCATCACAATGTCATAGTTTTCAGAGTAGAGATGTTTCATCTCCTTGGTTAAGTTTATTTCTATTTTTTTTGATGCAATTGTATATGAACTTTTAAAATTTTCTCTAATAGTTCATTATTAATGTATAACAATGCAACAGATTTTTTTATATTAATTTTGTATTCTGCAACTTTGCTGAATTTAAATTAGTTCTAATAGTTGTTTGGCAGTATCTTTAGGGTACCCTATATATGGTATCATGTGATCTGCAAATCATGACACTTCTGCTTTTTCCTTACCAATTTGGATGGCTTTTTATTTCTCTTTCTTGTCTGATTGCTGTAGGTAGGACTAAAAGTGATGAAAGTAGGCATTCTTTTCTTGTTTTTGATCTTAGAGGAAATGATTTTTACCATTGAGTATGAGATTAGCTGTTGATTTGTCATATATGGCCTTTATTATGTTCAGGCATGTTCCTTCTATAGCCACTTTGTTGATTTTTATCATGAATTGATGTTATATTTTGTTGGCTTTTTCTGCATCCATGAGAAGATGATATAATTTTTATCCTTTATTTTGGTTATATGGTATAGCATATTGATTGATTTATAGATATTAAACAATTCTTGCATCTTTGTCATAAATCACACTTGATCATGTTATATGATCCTTTCAGTGCATTGTTGAATTTGGTTTGTGAATATTTTATTGTGGATTTCTGCATCTATGTTCATCAGGGATATATATTGGTCTGTAATTTTCTCTTTTATGCAGTGTCATTGTCTGATTTTGATATTGGTAATTCTAGCTTTATAGAATTAATTTGGAATAATTCCTTTCTCTTCAATTTTTTGAAATAGCTTGAGAGGAAAAGATATTAACTCTTCTTCAAATGTTTGATAGGGGCATCTAGGTGGCTTTGTCAGTTAAGTGTCCACCTTCAGCTCAGGTCATGATCTCATGGTTTGTGGATTCAAGCCCCGAATCAGGCTCCGTGTTGACAGTGCAGAGCCTAGAGCCTACTTCACATTCTGTGTCTCCTTCTCTCTGACCCTCCCCTGCTCCCTCTCTCTCTCTCTCTCTCTGTCTCTCAAAAATAAATAAACGTTAAAAAATTTTTTAAAAATGTTTGGTAGAATTAAACTGTATAGCCATTTGGTCCTGGACTTTTGTTTATTAAGAGAGTTTTTGATTGCTGATTCAATTTCTTTACTAGTAGTAATACATCTGTCAGATTTTGTACTTCTTATTTTTTGTTTCTTGAGGTAGGCCTATATTGCTATAAACTTGCCCATTAGAACAATTTTTGCTGCATTCTGTAAATTTTCATTTGTGTCAAGGTATCTTTTTTCAATTTCCTTTTCAATTTCTTCATTGGGCCATTGGTTTTTTTTAGTAGCATGTTGTTTAGCCTTTGTATTTGTGTGTTCTTTCCAGTTTTTCTTGTAACTGATTTCTAGTTTCATACTAACAATGCAATTCAACTCAGGTCACTGTGGTGGGCTGGGGTGCAGTTGTGCATATGATAGCAACACAATTAGAAGAAATTAGATATGATAGTTGCTATAACATAGGGAGGCCATTTCATAGAGTTATTGTGTAGGTAAAGCAGAAATTAGAGGTCATATTTTACATAACGTTGAAACATTTTAAGGTGTTAATATCCATAGAGAAAGAAAAGTTAATAAGACCACTTGGCAATGTGATTATAGTCTATAAATTTCTAATCTGATGTGCAGACAGCAGCTGTATCACTTTGCTGGGGAGGTCAAGGAGCTGAAACTGCTTTTTTTTCTGCCTGAAGGAGAAGAAGGCAAATGGCCAGCTAATCAACTGGCACCAAAAATTTTATAAACAAACACCTTATGTATGGGGACACAGCTGAGTGAGAAAAAAAAAAAAAGACAACTATGTTTTTAAGTTTGTAGTTTTTGGCTTATTACATTAAAATACATCATTTTAGGGGAGCCTGGGTGGCTCAGTTGGTTAAGCATCTGACTTCAGCTCAGGTGATGATCTCGTGATCTGTGAGTTCGAGCCCCGCGTCGGGCTCTGTGCTGACAACTCAGAGCTAGAGCCTGCTTCGAATTCTGTTTCCCTCTGTCTCTACCCCTCTCCCACTCACGTTCTGTCTCTTTCACTCTCAAAAATGAATAAATGTTAAAAATAATTTTTAAAAATACATCATTTTACAGCACAATCTGAGCTCTAGAAAAGGATGTAATAATCATTTAGAAGATCATTATATGATCTCTAATGTCTCTTCTGGTTCAAAAAGTCTAAAACTTCATGTCTTTTTGTTTTATTGTTCTATACTTATTTATATACATATATATACTATACATATAAAAATTTAAAAATTATAGTAAAGTAGTTTCAGAAGGTTTTTCACAAAGACAATATTTTAGTTTGCTGTAACTATCTCTTCAAAATTATACTATTTTCCTTAAATATGGACAAAAATATAACCACTATATTTGAGGAGTTTCTCTACAGTAATGAAATGTCAGAAATAAAAACATAATACAATAGTTTAAAGTAGGACATTTCAGGGATGGCTGGGTGGCTCAGTCGGTTGAGTATCCATCTAACTTTGGCTTAGGTCATGGTCTCTCATTGGGCTGGCTGCTGTCAGCTCGGAGCCTACTTCAGATCCTGTGTTCCCCTCTCCCTCCCACTCCCCTGCTCTCTCTCAAAAATAAATAAACATTAAAAAAATAGGACATTTCATTAGAAACTGTCAAGGAGACAGTGAACTGAGAAAGTTGCATAAGTTAATAATCATAAAAATTGTACTTCATACACAGTAGTAATTCACTTACATACATTTGGATTATAAAAAATAACTTTAATATGCATACAATGAAATCATTCCATTGATTATATTTTAATAAGAAATGCTTCACTTTACAATGCTTATACATTATTATATGAGAACACTTTTTAAATTTTTTTTCACTTACTTTACTATATATGTGCCTTTGCATTTATTCTAGTTTTTGGAAACTGCCATTTAGGAAATAGTTAAGAAGCAGTAATTAATGCAAGGCCTAAGCACATTAATTCTAACATTGAATTAGTTCTGTCTACAGCTCTAACCATTTTTCACTGTGTTCTGTATCCTATATCCTCTGCATCTTATTTTCTTTACCTTCTCTCTCTGTCTTTCTCTCTTTCTTTTTTTTCTTTTTGGCCTTTTTGTGGAATACTTAAGCAACTGCCTTTAAAATAAAAGTAACAATGCATCCATTATTGTTCCATCTTGAACATTTTTCTCCTCCCAATGCCTAGCAATTACAATATAGCACATTATTTACATTTCGGAACAAACCAGTAATAAGCATTGTATATTTTAGTTTTATTGTTAAGAACCTGAATATTAAATGGCAAAAACAGGCACAGCATGTATTCTACAAGTGTGGTGCGTAACCTCTTTTTCATATGTTTTCCCTTTACACTTGCAAATTGGATAAATGCAGCCATAGGTGTTTTGACAGCTAATTAAATGTGAATATGTGCATTTATATGTCAGCGTACTGCTACTATTTGTGGAAATAAGATGGAATTTGTATAATTTGTTCTGAAATACTTTAAATTCAGTTACTTACAAATCTGATTTTATGATGCATGCTGAGACATTCAAGTTGAAATTTCTATTGTGTGTGTATGTGTATACATGTACATATCTACATACTTATTACCTGTTTGAAAGTGTACTTTATATATCTCATATAACACCAAATCTGTGGAGAGTAAATAACGTTAGTTTGGAAATAAATTTGAAGGCCCTAACTTTTTTCATTATTCTTATTCTTTGTGTTTTCTAAAAGTCTTATGGAAAAAACATACTGTAGAGCTTTTAGAATACTTATATCTGTGAGAAAACACATCATTCTTACTATGTTGGAGTTCCATTATCTTGGGTTAGTCACAGAGACTATAAGCAATAGTCTAGCCTTCTGAGTTATGATGGAAGATGCATGTGACCCAAGACAATGTATGTATTAAAATATACCATAAACTGTGGGGTGCCTGGATGTCTCAGTCAGCTGAGTAACGGACTCTTGATTTCTGTTCAGGTTGTGATCTCACAGTTGTGAGATTGAGCCCCATGTCAGGCTCAGCACAGATCATGGGGTCTGCTTGGGATTCTCTCTCTCTCCCTATCTCTCTGACCCTCTCCTGCTCATTCTCAATCTTTCTCTCTCTCTGTCTTAAAATAAATAAGTAAACTTAAAAATATATATATATATATGTGTGTGTGTGTATATATACTATATATATATACTGTATACATATATATGTATACATATATACACATATACATATATATATGTGTGTGTGTGTATATATATATATATATATATATATATATATATATATACTGGGGTGCCTGGTGGCTCAGTCGGTTGAGTGACCAACTTCAGCTCAGGTCATGATCTCACTTTGTGGGTTTGAGCCCCGTGTCACGCTCTGTGCTGATGGCTCAGAGCCTGGAGACTGCTTTGGATTCTGTGTCTCCCTGTCTCTCTGCCCCTCCCCAACTTGTACTCTGTCTGTCTCTCTCTCTCAAAAATAAATAAACATTAAAAAAATTAAAAAAACATATATATATACTATTACCTGACCCGCAATTCAACAAAGTATTTTAGATTTCAAACAACCTATACTTTAACTGTGTTCTTACATCCTGCATTTCCCTATAAAGTTCATTATAAAATATATGGAAAATATAGATAACATAAGGTAATCATAAAAAGAGGAGTAGGGATTAAAATGGGGCATCAATTATACATAAAAATGTATAATATAAATCCAATATAAACAAAGAATAGACCTTAAATTTGGCTCTACATTTTGGAAATTGAAATGAGAATTTGAGCCGATTGATAATGTACAATGACAAAGATGATGAAGAAACCAATTGTTCATCTTAAGGTGACAGATATTTTTTCTTGAAGTTACCTATAAAAAAAAAGACATCATTGTAATTAGCAATGCCTTTAAGAGGAAGATTATAATATTTTTATTTTATTTTATTTTAAAATTTACATCCAAATTAGTTAGCATATAGTGCAACAATGATTTCAGGAGTATATTCCTTAATGCCCCTTACACATTTAGCCCATCCACCCTCCCACAACCCCTCCAGGTACCCTCTGTTTGTTCTCCATATTTAATAATAAACATGAAAGTGTGTTTTCTAACTTCCCTCAAAAAATGTTAATGAGATTCCCATTATGTTTAACAAAAACATTACCAAAGGGCAGCCATATGTGGCAAAATCTAAACTCTCTGCTGGCCTGGCTGAATTATTATAAATGCTCACTGAATATCTTTCTATCATTTCTTCATAAATACTATTACAGTATTTCCTCAAATATTCTATATCCTATACAAATGTATTTACAATAATTTGTTAATTTTATGAATTAATTTTAGTTAAATAGTTCTCAAAATTACCTTTCAGAAACGACTCATGTAATTTGGATATTTCCCTCCATTACCCTGCAGGGCAGTGATTGGTCCTACCCAGTCAGCTATCACATTCTTTTTGCTAAAAAGAGAGATTCAGGAACAACCATGCTTCTTGAGCAAAGCCTATGAGAAATTATGATGCTTGCTGAGACTTTTGTGACAGAGTTATATGTTTCATTTTTAAAAACAAATTAGATGTGTATCTTTTTGACATATTGGTACTAATTTTTATTACTACCATATGGCACTTGGAAATGACTCCATCCTAATGTAGGACAAAGGCCCGATGAGTTCTAATGTTAAGTTCTGTAATCCACTAGAAACATGGAACAGAATATTGTTAATTTGTGTAAGTCGGTACGTTCCCTTTCGTTGCAAGTTAGATTTTTAGTATTTTCTATTAATTTATGATTGGTGAAGAGAGGTGGGTGGGAGATGGGCTAGATGGGTGATAGATATTAAGGAGCATACTTGTGATGAGCACTAGGTGTTAAATGTAAGTAATGAATCACTGAATCCTATTTCTGAAGCAATATTGTACTGTATATAAACTAACTTAAACAAATAAATACATAAATATACAAATAAATAAATAAAATTATTAAAAAATAAAAGTTTAATACTTATAAAGCAGTATATACACAAGGATAAAAATTTAAAGGGTAAAAATGCAATCAGAATACAAAGTAAATACTTTTCTAACCCAGTTCCTTCACCACTCAGTTCTACTGAAGAGGGAAAAAATTATTAAGGCATTGTACATGCATTCCAAAGTATTCTATTCCTATATAAACACATATGTTTATATTTTGTTTATTACCAGATACTAACAAGTTCCACACTCTTTTTTACCTAATTCTTTCACCAAGAAAATACATCTTGGAAATTCTTTCATATTATTAAAAAAAAAAAAGGCTGTCTCATTTATTAATTTTGTGATTTATATAACTAATTCTCTAGAAAAGTCTGGTTAATTGCTCTAATCTTTTGATACTATATATAATGATGCAATGAATAACCTTATATATACATTGTTCTGTGCAGTTGCAAATATACATAGGTACATGTGCATATATATGTATTATCTAGAAAGTATCATTCTACAGGTATGTGAAATTTACACACATACACATTCACACATACAAAATCATCTTCCATAGTGATTTTACTAATTTGTTCTACCAACAACTAATTTTCCTCTCCAACAGTGTGTTACCAACCTTTTTTGAAACTTTGATGATCTAAGACATTAAAACACTAATTGAATATTTTTCTTATTCTGAATAACATTAAATTTTCTTATCTTTAAATCATTTGAATTTCTTCGTTTGTAAATTAATTTTATATTTTTGCCAAATTGTATTAGATTGTTAATCTTTATTATTTTTTCTTAAATTTTTAAGAGCTGGTTGTGGAAATCAGCTCTTTGTTGTAAGTTGTAAATTTTCACAACTTTTTTGTTTGTTTCTTTTTCATTTGTATATGAAATTTTTTTTCCCACAAAGATTTTAAAATTTGCATTAATTTGAAGTTAAGTTTAAATTTTGATTTCTTTTATCTTTGTGTGTGTTTGTAATTTATAGTATATATTTGAGAGTCTTTTCCATTCCATATTACTAAAAAACTTATATGAGATTATCTCTTATTTCCTTTTTTATCATTTATATCTTTGGTATATGTGGAAATGATTTTGATAAAAGGTATGGATCAACTTATTTTCCCAGAAGACTAATGAATAATTGACATCATTTTTTTTTATTTTTTTAATTTTGTACCTCATGGGTACAAAATGGTACTTTTGATATATTCTACATTTTCTCATCCATCTTGCTTATTTCATTTTAATGTTATGAAAGCACTATGATGCTTTAATTATTTGAATAGTATTATATGATATTTATTATCTAGCAAGTGTCATTCCTACTTCATCTATTATTACTATTTGTTTTCATAATTTTTCTTATTTCTAATTTGTAGTATTTATAAACATGGAAATCAAATCTATGCTCCTCTAAGTAGGAAAAATGTATAGATGTTTTTATTGGGATCTTTAACATATATATTAATTTAATTTATAATTATAAATTATTTAAATACTCATTTAATTATATTTATTGTAGGTCTTTACTTTTTTGCCAACAATATGGTAGACTCTTCTCTTTTTGTTTAAATGTCCTTTCCATGCCACCCAGTCCCATTTTAAAGTTTCTTTATACCTCTATCGCATATGTCCTATGTTTACTCTTAGATATTTAACACTTATTCTTTTATAAAAAAAAAAAGCAACATGGTAGGCAGAATTTTAAGATGATCTAGAGTTACTTTCTACCTCATATAATGCCTCCGACATTTACATTGAACTTGTGAATATGAACTACCAATATCACAATTACATTACATTACATGGCAAAAGGGAGATTATACTGGGTGGACCTGATTTATCAGATGAGCCCTTGAGAAACAGAACTTCCTCCAGCTGGTCATATAAGAGAATGTCAGATATTTACAGCACCAGAAGGATTTGGTACTGTGTTAGTGGCTTGAAGATAAACAGGGTCATCAAGTAATGACCTGCAGGTCACCCATATGGACTGAGAGTGGTCCAGGGTCCCACAGCCAGCAAGAAAACAGGGACTTTAATAAGGTAACCACAAGGAATAGAACCCCACTTATAACAGGTATCAACTTGGACAAGCATCCTGAGCTCCAAATAAGAATGTAGCAAGCTGACATCTTGGTTTCAGTCTTAGCAGAGAATCCGGTTGTGCTGTTCCAGACTGACAAACAGAACTCTGTGCTAATAAATAGGTGCTTTATAAGGCACTAAATTTGTGTTCATTTGTTATGCTTCAACGGAAAACAAATACAGGCATGCACATCCATTTTATCTTCTAACAGGCTGTTATTTGTTACTGATTTTCTTTATTTTTCTGCCAAATCATTTAATTTAATCACCTCATAATTAGCCAAAGGAAAAAAAATAATCATTTCTTGTTTTTTTAGTTTTCCAGGCAAACCAGCATAGCTCTGTAAATAAGAATGAATTTGCCTTTTCTTTTCCATGTAATATTTTTTCCTTGTTCAACATTTTTGATGATTATTATAAAATAATTTTATCTTATTAAAAGCACTTCCTTAGATATCCCTGAGGAGATATCAAAAGATCATGACAGTATATGCAATCACTGCTTTAACTTTTCTCTCAAGGCACCTGAGCCTGTTTGTTGAGAGTAGCTATCCATTAGGAAAAGAAAACATAGAACTTTCATATACTGTTGGATGCAGGCTATGAGTTGACATTAATGTCAGGGGAACTAAAATAACAAAAATCATGGTGCTATCATAACATTCCTATAGCAGAGACTGTTGTCACCCCTATGTTGGAATTTTTACAGGGAACATTTGAAACTCGCTGCCTGAGCTCTTTTACTGGCCACAGTCATTGTAAAGGGCATGGCAAAAATATTGAAGATTATTCCTTTCCTATTGCTGCTATAACAAATTATCTCAAACTTAGTGGCCTAACCAATACAAATGTATTACCTTACAGTTCTCTAGGTCAAAATCTGAAATAGTCTCACTGGGCTAGAAAGCAATGTGTTGGAAATATTATGTTCCTTTCTGGAGTCTCTAGAGGATAAAAGATTTCCTTGCCTTTCCAGCATCTAGAGGCTGCCCACATCCTTAACCCATGTCTCCTTTGTTCTAAAACTAGCAAAAGTTGGTCATGCCCTTCTTGCATCACATCACTCTGATCTGATTCTAATCTTCTGCCTCCCTCTACTGATTTTAAGTCTCTGGTTATTACGTTGGCTTCAGCTACATAATCCAGGATAATCTTATTTTAAAACCAGTTGATTAGCAACTTCATTTCCATCTTCAATCTGAATTCCCTTTGCAATGTAACCTGAAATAGTCACATATTTGAGGATTTAGACATGGACATCTTTGAGGGGCATTATTCTGCCCAGAAGAAAGATATATTCAAGCCTCCTTACCTCTTGGATAGTACAACTTGGAGATCTGATCTTCATTGTCTTCACAGGTTACAATTAGGACTGAACTTCAGTTGTACTCATTCATATGCTTAGTGTTCTCAAATCCATGTTTAAAATCACTTTTCCCTTTTATTGGGATGAAGGACTTACTTAAGACAATTAGTAGCATATGTGATCTTAGGAAATAGACTTTTACAATGGCATTCCAGAACAAGATTACTTGCTGGTCAGATGGTAACAAGAAATTAATTGCCTATTGTAACTGGAGTGATGATTATCCCTAATATACATAAACATCACCAGTTATTAAGATTTTTACTTGAGCATGGGATATAAAGGCAGAAGGGGATGCAGTTTCATGTAGTAGATAGAGAACTTGAAAGTTAAGGGAAGAGTGGTAATTATAAGGATTAAGAGGTTGTTGGGCAGTTGTTAGTGGCCACAGAAATTTTTAATGAAGAAAATAACAGTCTGGCATCAGCAAACTATCAGTCCAGGGCACAGTACAAAAGCTGAACAGCTATCATTACACTGGTTAAAGAGATACTCATCTCCTACAGGCAGGTGGCACACTATGATAGAAAACAGCCTCAGGATTTGAAAGTAAAAGTAGTGGAATTAAGAAAGAAGCTGAATTTAAATCTCTGACTCCAGTGCTAAAACCTTATAGAAAAGAGGAGAACCCAGAAAACTGGGGTTGTTATGGGGGGAAGTGTTTGAGAACCTTGAATTCACATATTTTCAAAATGCTCTGGATTCACAGAAATGGCTCCTTCCCCTTTGCTAGAGGAAATGTGTTTCCATTTCCTGGGAATTATGCAAAGCTCTCATCTGAGAAAGATGCCTTGCATGATTATGCTTGTTCTCTTCAAGATTTCCCAGTCTCCCTTCATTGTTTCTACATTAATAGCAAGAGTGAAGCCTCAGCATCACCTGAGTCTAACACACTGTCCCTGCTGTGAGAAGAAAAACTATTCACCAGAGAATTAAATAATGTGGCTAATATACTGGCAGAAACTGCAAGATAATGCCTGGGAGTGGATCCTAATGGGGCTTGACTAGTGAAGGAAAAACATAAGAATGTAAGGGGAAGTTTATCAATGTGGAGGGATTCTCTCATGACTCAAAATTGAACATATTGGCCAGGATGCCTGAAATTATAATATGCATCTGCAACAGCTATTTGAAGCTTAGAAATGATGATGGTTCACAGTAAATGAGTTAGAGCCAACATAATTCATCAGAGTAGTGATTATCAGTTCAAGTAGCTTTGAGATGTGGATAGGTTGGGATGAATTTGGTATCTAAGACCTGAGAACCTGGTGTCTGGGAATGATGCCCAAGATGGCCCAGAAAGCACTTCTTCACAAAAAGATAAATGTACTAGTGAGGCAGGTATTAGCATATCTGAGAAACTTAGTGGTGACTGTCCTCTGTGGTCAGGCATGGATTGTAAGACATTTAGCTTTGAATTTGTCTACAATGTCAGTGGGGACATTAGGAATCTGAAATAGCTGAAGCTACCTGTCAGCATATATCCATTAGATGCAAGATGAACATAATAAAATAGTAGGCAGAAAGACCAGAATGGCCATCCATGTGGACTTAACTGACACTGACACTTAACTGACACTGTCTCTTGCTGACAGTGGCAAGAGACCATATTGTTTCTTAGTAGAGGCAAAATAGATAGGCAATTACACTGTTGCTAGATGTAAATAACCAGAAAAGACCAAGAGTGAATGAATGTGAAGGAGAGGATGGCTGATGTTAAATGTGACAATGAATAATCACTATCATTTGAGTTTTCCAGACTTTATTTCTTAGCCTAGAGCCCACTGATTGAATTGAAGGCCAGGTACCCCTGAGGAAGTATCAGAAGACATGGAAGTATACACAACCACTGCTCTAACTCTTCTGTCAAGGGACCTGAGCTCATATGTGAAAGTAGATATCCATTAGGAAAAGAAAACATAGAATTTTCATATACTGTTGGATGCAGGATATGAGTTGACATTAATATCAGGGAAACTAAAATATCACAATGTTCTTTCCCCAAAAAGCTCAGGAGATAGAATAAAGGCCTAAAACCTGTCTCATCATAGGTCCAATGAATCTACTGAAGAATCCTATACTTTCTTTCAAGATCTGGTTTTATAATGGAAATAAATATACTTAGCAAAAGAGTCTTCACATGGGTTCTCTGACTTGTGAAGTAAAACCCACTATATAGATATAGATAGATATATAGATATGGATATAGATTAGATAGATAGATATAGATATAGATATAGATATAGATATAGATATAGATATAGATATAGATAGATATAGATGGGGCCAACTGGAAATTCCCAAAACGTTTTCCTCTCCTTCACCCCCGACTGGCACAAAATGATAAATCTGAAACAATTCTTTGTTCCAGTTGGCATGGCAAAGATCAGTACCATGTTCAAAGAATGAAAGGATATAAGGGTGATAGTCACCATCATACTATCATTTCATTTATAGTTTTTCTATCTAAGGAAACCAGAAGAATCATATGCAGATAATATGGACCTAAATTTAACCAGATAATAATTCTGTTGGTTGCTGCTGTCCAAAGTTAGAATCTTTTTATTTTTTAAATTAAAAAAATGATCAGTTCAGACTCTGGATTTGCTCTTAATCTAACAAATGGTATCTGTATAATTTCCATTGGAAAAGAAAATTAAAAAAAGAGGTTTCCTCTGAGATACATAGCAACTCTTAAATATAAAGGACAACCTAGTGGTTGCCAGGGAGGTAGGTGAGACTGGGTGAAATAGATAATTAAGAGTGCACTTACTATGGTATGCACTGAGTAATGTATAAAATTGTGGAATCATTATATTGTACACATGAAACTAATATAACACTGTATTTTAATTATACTCCAATAAAACATAATTTAAAAATATGTACATTCATAACGTTTCCTCCATGTTAAGGTAACTCCTACTCTGCCACAATATAAAGTTGGGTAGTTGCAACATAAAGCTTATGGCCCAAAGTATACAATCTGTCCTTTTTAAAAGAACATTTGTTTCCTCTTTTCTAGTGTATTCTGGAATATCCTCTTTAATGTAATGAGAAATTATTTCAACTTGCATGTCCTACCATTAAAAAGAACACAAAGCTCTCTGAGCCCCATGGCATTTGAAGGTAAAATATTACTCAATCATACACCTTCAACCCATTTATTAGGTGAATCATAAAGCTGCAGATTTTGAAAGGGCCAAGCAGGAGAGTGTTCTGCAGCACATTCAGACTGATGTTCAAATGATTGCAATTTAGTCCATATGACCCAGCAGATGCCAGAAGTATAAAAGGAATATAAGGACAGTGTGTGGACTCTCTAGCCAGCCTAAATAGCAGAGTTGCAGGGGTATGAATATACCCTGGGGTGTGATTCAATGTCATGCTGCTGCAGCAAAGAATCATTCATCATTTGAAAATCAGCTCCTGATAAGCTATTTGGCCCTAGTAGGCACTCTGTGTGACCTTCACACGTGATTTGATTTGTGTCCAGAGTTGGGCACCATGAGCTACATATTATAGGATCCACCATTTCATAATATTCAGTATGAACAGCATCAATCTCTTATAGAATGGAATTGGTACATACTCAGGGTAAGGAACAAGCAGGTTCAGAATAATTCATTTTCATAAATAACACCAGACCCTCATGACAACTATCCCTGTTGCCTAATGCCTCTATTCTAGTGAATATCTGTAGCTTTCTGGTGAATTTCCTGCAACCAGAAGAGGAAAACCTGACACTAGTTCTCTATATACTAAAGTGAAATGAAAATGGACTGCTGCTCTAATACAACTCCACTTAGTGGTGGCCTCAAAAAGCAGTATGGGAGGAAATCTTTCTAAATTTTTAACTGGTCACCAACTTGATAAGGAGAAGGAAGTGGCCAAAGATAAGTATATATATTGACTACTGAATATCAGGAAATTGCCTGATTGGATTGTTAGAGGACTAAAAGTAAAAAGGTTTGGGAGGAGCCAGATGATAGACCCATAGAATTTAGGAGGCAATGTGAAGATCTTACTGTCTCATCAGTGCTCATCAGTGAACTTTTCAGCCTGGTGTAGTAGCTAAATGGACCTTTGTGCTAGAGACACATAGTAGGTGACCATGTATGTCAAGAGCAGAATCTACTGCTGAGCTTTTGACATGGTTCTCTCTCTTAGGAGACCAACTAACTCTTGGTATCAAGTTGATTTTATTAGTCTTCTTCTATACTGGAGAGAGCATTAATTCATCTTTACTGGGATTCATACACATTCTGGATTTAGTTTTGCCTTCTTATCTGACATGACAACAGTGCTTTGTGAAACTCTTAAAATGTCTGACTTATTTACATAGAGTGTTGCATAAGAACATCTTGGATAAAGAGCCCACTTTATAACAAAGAAGGTGTAATTGTTGGCTTATGTCTTCAGGACCCATTTTTCCATTTAAACATTAGAACATTTTCTTTGTAACTTTATATGGACAATGGCAGCCTGAAAGGACATTTGAATTTACCCTCAAAGGTGCACCTATGCACTTTGCATAATTGAGCAGGTCTTCTATATACTCTGAGCCAATGGTTCCACAGCTATGAGTCCACAACTAAATTATGCTGATCAATGAAAAAAAAACAAAAAACAAAAAACAAACTTACGGTAGTATTATGTCTGGCTCCTCTAACCATTGATTCCAGTGATACCCATTTGGAAAATGTACATAGGAATCAGTTTTCCTGAATTAGAGTTTCTGGTTCTTGGAGGGTAGATGCTGCAACCAGGCAGTAGCAGTGGCATAACAAGGATAGAAGGTGGAAGGGAACATGTGAATGGTTCATTCCTGATGAGAATATTTTTTATCACTGAAATTGTCAAAAATTGCTGGTGAATGCTGATAATAAAAAGTAATAAAGATGTTAACTAGTTTATTATTGTATTTGAATTCTATATAATGACTAAACCTAGGAAAGGACACTCCCATAACCTTTCTCCTTGGTATACCACTAGCAACTGTAAAGTTTGCACTAAACCTGAAGCTGACACTGCCGCCTGATCATTTTGCAATCTTTATGCCTCTGGGCCAGCAAACAAAAAAACAAGTTTCTTTCTAGGCAGTAACGGTTAACTGTGTGTTTTGTAAGAAGGTAGGGCTTGATTCTTCATAGTGGGGGCAGGAAGAATTATGTCTAAAAATCAAGGCACTCACTGAGTAGATGCCTCCTATTGTTTCATGTTCAGAGTTAATTTTTTACAGACAAACGAAAGAACCATATCCTGACAAGGACACAACAGCCCAAGGGTAAACTCTTCAGGACTAAAAGTTGAGGTTACCACATGAGATTAGCAACTAGACTCAGTCCTGGCTGGGTGTGAGGTGAAATCTAGAATGTGTAGTGGAGGAGGGAGATGATGTTTATAAATTCAAATTTGGAACCAACTAGAGCAATGTTGTCTACAGTTATAGCTTCTGTCTTTAATTCCTTTGTAAGATTCTTTTTTTTTTAATTGAGAAATTCTGACTGGCTACTCCCTTGATAAATCAATGATAGATGAAATAGATGTATTATAGAGGCATGAGGGGATCTCAGATTTGCAAAGAATGGAATGTCAAAGCAATATTAGAACTAAATAGTCACATACATGCTTATTAATATAATCATTTAAGACTTTATATGAACTTTAAATATCCACTTTACTATAGGAACATGCTCAGCCACAGACAGGTCAATATCCAATTGCCAAAGAGTTGTTATGCTTAAAAAAAGTCCCCAAGTAATAACAGATAAGAATTGGGATATAAACATCCCAACGTCCTTCCTGTGATAGACAGATTAACCCCCACCCCACTCCCATCCCAAGATTTACATATCCTGGTCCCTGGAAACAATAGATTGACACTTGGCCTGGAGAGATTAAGGTTGCAAATGAAATTAAGGTTGCTAATCAGTTGACTTTAAAGAGATTATTGTGGTTTATCCAGATAGCTTCATTGTAATGACAAAAATCCTTTAAATGTGGAAGAGAGGCAGAAAAGTGAGTGTCAAATCAATATGATGTGAGAAAGACCAACCATCCCTGCCTTTGAGGATGGGAAGACACAGTAAAGGAATGGGGACAGTTTCAGAGGTTGGAAGAGGCAAGAAACTGATTCTCCCCTACAGCCTCCAGAACTGGGGACATTGCCCTGTAAATACCTTTCTATAGTCCAGTGAAATCCATTTTGGGCAACTGACCTCCAGAACTATAAGATAATAGTTTTGTGTTGTTTAAAGTTGCTATGTTTGTAGTAATATATTATGGCAGCAATAGGAACAAATATACTCACCCTTTTTGCAGAACAACTCTGAGTCTTGCAGATTATCTCCCATTGGTGCCATCGGATAAACTTGTCATTTGTTCACCCTCTTATTGGCTCCCTCCCCATCACAGTCATATTTCCACTCTGTGCTAACTGATGTTTCCCCAGGATTACCTGCCAAATAATCTATTTACTTCTAAATCCAAGTCTCAGGGGCTACTTCTTGGACAATTCTCCACAGAACAGGAGTTATGCTTTTCTATCTTTAATGGAAATATTTCTGTTGTTTTCCCCAAAGCATGACCCAGGCTTTGTGGCTTGGTTTCTTTGAATCTTGCAACTTTAAATGTTCTAACTGATACATATTGCTACCATGATGTAGGGTGTTGCAAGTTAAGAGGAACTGCTACCCACCCCCCCCACATCCCCCATCTGTGCCATTGGCTTGAATGAAAGATATGGTGGAGAGCAATTCTGGGAGTTAGAAATCCTTATTCTAAGATACAGATAGCTGGTTATGCTTTAATGTAACTTGGAAATCAAACAGTGTGTCTACCAAGGTCACAGCCATAGCAGACTTGAAAGATAAAATGTAAGGGCACCTGGGTGGCTCAGTCGGTTAAGCATCCGACTTCGGCTCAGGTCATGATCTCGCAGTTCACAAGTTTGGGCCCTGTGTCGGGCTCTGTGCTCACAGCTCAGAGCCTGGAGCCTGCTTCAGATTCTGTGTCTCCCTCTCTCTTTATGTCCCTCCTTCATTCATGCGCGCGCTCTCTCTCTCTCTCAAAAATAAATAAAAACATTAAAAAAAAAGAAAGATAAAATCTAGATATATTCTATTGGCTACGTATTGTACCCTTCAGTAACAGTCTGTGTGTGTGTGTGTGTGTGTGTGTGTGTGTGTGTGTGTGTATTTTTATTGGGAAAAAAACAAAACAAAACAAACTCAGACCTGTCAGTAATTTTCTGAAAATTTGTAAATCTGAGGAAAAGTCCAGGCATCCCTAACCATATGTATACTAAATAGGCTGCAAAATAAAGATTCTCCAAGAGTCATCTATTTTCAGCTTATATCTGGTCACAAATTATCATGTATAAGAAAACATTTCCCAGAGAGTAGATTTAGGAAAAATAAATAAAATGCCCTGAAACCTTTATCAGTGATGTGTTGTTTCTGTTTTTCCTTTCCAGATATATCTATTCATGTCAGTTATTCCAATACAATGAATGGGTATGCTGTAGGGGGAGAGTTGATTACACCTGCCATTTCTTCATCAGTTGCTGTATCCAGTTACTGATCAATAAATCTATCTATATACCATCACTATAATCTTCAATCTGTCTTATCTTTGTTCTCTGGAAAATCTCTAAAATAGGCCATTTTTCATTTTCATTGCCTGAAAATGTAGGCCAATCTGGGTATCATTCTGTTTGCTTTGGTAATTTTAGTTGTTTATATAATAAGTGATGATTATGTGAATAAAAATCAGAAAGGTCTGAGGAATTGGAGACTGGATGGGAGAAGAAAAATTAATTTCCCTTGTGCTTCACTTACTTTACAGTATTTGGCAACTTTAGGAATAATACAACATCAACTCCATATTAAGATGCTAGAGAAAGAGAAAAGATTTTTGCTATTACCTTGACATAATTTGTATTTTAGAGGAAATGTACTATAGGGAGATTCAGCATTATTTTTCTAGTCCGGTATACTCTGAGTTTTCACTTTATGCAATAATGATTGAAATCCAATTTTCTTTCATGTCTTGTGAGCATGTTTTGCTTTATAGTTCTCCTAGTAATGACTAAAACTTTTCTTTTAGAAAATTGAAAAACAATACCATAACCCTTGAAATGATAAATGTAAAACTCTGGAAGATATACGAAGCATTCTAGAACATATACCATTGTTTAGAATATATTTCTACAAATTACACATTAGTTATGTATAAAATATAATTAATTAGCTAATGTTATATATTTTTACATTATCATCCATTGAATTGAATACTCCAGGTGGCATAAAAATGGGGTTTTGTAAACAATCCCTTTGTTTATTAAGATTCTAAATATCACTTTTTTGCTATTGGTTTTAAAGAATTGTGTAAGGAAAAATTGCTTCATTTTACTGTGAGCACAATTAATTAAATAAATCCTTAGCTTAAAAAAAAGAATCTCATGTAAGAATAGAACATTAAATCACACCTGCAATCCATTTTTCACTGCTGTTGATAATCCCCCACCCTTCCACTTTCCAAACATTTCTTGTTCATAAACTATTAGAGTAATCTCCTTTTCTGTAGGCTATAACTTCCATACAGAGACACTGTTTTGTTGTGATATGGTAATGATTGTTATATAAATATTTGTGTAATTGGGCACTGGCTATTTTCTAATTAAAATTTGAATCTTAATTACTATTGCTTTAGAACTGCTAGGCTCTTTGAGACACCTGGGTAGCTCAGTCAGTTACACGTCCAACTCTGTTTGGTCTCAGGCCATGATCTCACGGTTTCATAGTTTGAGCCCTGTGTTGGGCTCTGCTCTGGCAGCACAGAGCCCTCTTGGGATTCTCTCTCCCTCTCTCTAACCCTCCCCTACTCATGCTGTCTCTGTCTCTCTCAAAATAAACTAACTAACTAACTAAGACTGCTAAGCTCTCTAAAAATCTGTTTAACTGAGGGACATGAAATTCTTTGAAGAAAAAAACAGTACCTTGCAGAAATGCCCCTAAAGTAAAAGAGATGATCATTGTCTTAGCTAGTTTATAGGTTAGTTGGAAACATGGCAACAAGCTGGGTGAATAACAAATTATCCAATAAGCTTTATTTGACTCATAGGCAAAAGAGAAATAAGTAAAACTCAACTTGTGGAGTTACTGTAAGTGTTATATAATGTATATAAAGCTCCGAGGGCCAATGCATGGCATGGAATGAACACACAAAATTTATGCACAGGTATGTTATTATTATTAGGCTATTTTATCTATTTATATAATATTACATGTGATATATAAATATACTTCTCACATGACATAATATATTAAATATTATATTATTTTTATATATCAAAATAATATAAATATTTTTTAACAATTGATTTTTTCTCTAATTCAAATGATAGCATTTTAAAAAAGTTTTTTAATGTTTACTTTTGAGAGAGAGAACATGAAGTGGGGTGGGGCAGAGAGAGAGAGAGAGAGACAGAGAATCCGAAGCAGGGTCCTTGGTATAATTGCAGTGTCCAACATGGTGCTCAAACTCATGAACTGTGAGATCATGACCTGAACTGAAGTCAGACTCTTAACTGATTGAGTCACCCAGGCATCCCAAATGATAGCATATTTGATCCCCAAAATAGTGTCTTTCATTTATTTTGTACTCTCTTCCATTTTATTTATTTATTTATTTAATTTTTTAAAATGTTTATTCATTCTTAAAATTTTTTTTTAATGTTTATTCATTTTTGAGAGACAGAGAGAGACAGAGCATGAGCAGGGAAAGGGCAGAGGGAAGTAGACACAGAATTTGAAGCAGGCTCCAGGCTCTGAGCTGTCAACACAGAACCCAACGTGGAGCTTGAACTCACGAATCGTGAGATCATGACCTGAGCCGAAGTCAGATGCTCAACCAACTGAGCCACCCAGGCACCCCAAATGTTTATTCATATTTTGAAAAAGAGAGAGAGAAAGCAAGTACAAGTGGGGGAGGGGCAAAGAGAGAGGGAGACAGAGAATCTGAAGCAGGTTCCAGTCTCTGAGCTGTGAGAACAGAGCCCCACCTGGGGCTTGAACCCACGAACTGTGAGATTATACCTGAGCCAAAGTTGGATGCTTAACCAACTGAGCCACCCATGTGCCCCTATACTCTATTCCTTTAAAATTTTTAAGGAGCCATATAAAGATCCTACCATAGAACCAGGCATATTCTAAATGCTCAATAAATATTAGCTTTATCAACATCACCCTCACTGGCTCTGTTTCCTGTAGCTCAGGTTGTGTTAACATAGATTATGTTTTATGTCTGTTCCCGATTGTAAACACACATGCCCTCCCACCTTTATCCAAGGTCTCAAGGAGGAAGGTAAGGTTAATTCACTTTCTGTGGGGTAACTATCTTCTTTCTACCTTCTTCTCTTCCACCATTGCACTTCTGTCTGCTAATCAATATTATTTACAACATCGTCTGTATTTGTTTTCCCCTCTGACCAATATGCCAAGGAAATCTTCCACAATTCATGGACTGTTTATGCTTCACCATAGCATTACAAATTTATCAATAAAACTATTTTGAATGATAACAATTAGACAGTTTTGTGTGTATTTCTTTCCAAGTAGTGACAAAATATATGTCTGTTTCATATGCTTTATAGAATGTGTTCCAAGTCATTTGCTTAGATTTTTTCCTGGATGCTTCCTAGTCATTATTAATTAATTTTTTTTATAAATACAGAATGAGGTATGTCCTCTGTTTAAAGAAATGTTGGGGTGAGTGGGCGTCTGGGTCGGTTGAGTGTCTGACTCTTGGTTTTGGTTTGGGTCATGGTTTTGCGGTTCATGGGTTCAAACCCCACTTTGGGCTCTGTGCTGGCAGTGTGGAGCCTGCTTGGGATTCTCTCTCCTCTCTCTGCCTCTCCTCTGCTCCCTCTCCCTCTCTCACAAAATAAATAAATAAACTTAAAATAAAAAAGAATTGTTGGTCACCATAAAAGCTGAGCATGCAATAGCTGGTTGAAAAGAAGCCATAATGAAGAATTATAACATCATGGGCAGAAGGATTTTCTTTATTACTAACTCCTTTTAGTTTTTGAAACTAGTTTGCATTTCTTTTGAAAATTGGTTGGATGATTGAATGGATAAAGAAATTGTGGTTTATATACACAATGGAGTACTACGTGGCAATGAGAAAAAATGAAATATGGCCTTTTGTAGCAATGTGGATGGAACTGGAGAGTGTGATGCTAAGTGAAATAAGCCATACAGAGAAAGACAGATACCATATGGTTTCACTCTTATGTGGATCCTGAGAAACTTAACAGGAACCCATGGGGGAGGGGAAGGAAAGAAAAAAAAAAAAAAAAAAAAGGAGGTTAGAGTGGGAGAGAGCCAAAGCATAAGAGACTGTTGAGAACTGAGAACAAACTAAGGGTTGATGGGGGGTGGGAGGGAGGAGAGAGTGGGTGATGGGTATTGAGGAGGGCACCTTTTGGGATGAGCACTGGGTGTTGTATGGAAACCAATTTGACAATAAATTTCATATATAAATAAAAAATAAATAAATAAATAAATAAATAAATAAATAAATAAATAAATAAATAAATTGGTTGGATGGCTGGGAGGACATAAGCTATATTAAGGGAATCTATATACTAGAATTAGATCTATTGGAATTCTGGTCCTGCCTTTCCCTAACTAGATAATCTTGGACAATTTATTTAACTTCCCTGGGACTCCAGTTTTTCCATTTGTAGAATGGGTATGATATAGTTGCTAGTACCTTATAAGATTTTTCTGTTTTTCTTTAATTATATACCATTTGTAAAAGACAACACAATGTAATATAATTACACTTATTGCAACTCTGAAGTGATTGTGTCAACTAGGAAAAAAACTGCTTACTTCAGTCAATCAATAATTTTCCAGGCTGCTACTTGAACTGACATTTTCTGTAACTTTGAATTAACTGGAGCCACCAACATGTAATTTTGTTACACGAAACATGTATTTTTATTATACAGTACTTGGCATAATATATAACATATTTATGTATGTTATGAAATATTATTAAATCAAATATAAATCTGATTATATTAAATCTGATTATATTAAATCTGATTTGAGGAACTGAATGGATTCAATTTAATAATATTTCCCATTTAATAATGGGTCTATCCACACATGAACTTAAGTTTCTCATATATTTTTGTAGATAATTATCCTACTAATCATTTACCTAACTTCAGATTGCTAGCAAAAATACAGTGATTTTTTTTTTTTAATAATCTTTGTACCCAGAGTGGGGATCAAACTCATGGCCCCAAGATCAAGAGTCTCATGCTCTAATGAGTGAGCTAGCCAGGTGCCCCATCATTTTAAAAGGCTTTAACAAACTGAAAAATAATATTAAATTTAAAGCACAAAGTAAATAAAGTACAAAGTAGAATAATGAAAGGAAAACATTTTCTTTACATTTCACAAAATTAGAAATGAGAAATCTTCAAACATCCCTGAGTAGTAAAATGTGTGGAGTGTTTGTGTGAGTATGAACATGTGTGTCTTTTTTCCAAGACACCATTACTTGAAATGTAAGACGGATTTGCTTCTATTAAAACAAGACAGACAGACGTAAAGCACTGAATAAATAGTGGTGAAAATTCACATTGTTGGTTGAGTGCCCACTGACACAATTAGATTTTTTTTCTGAAATTTTTAAGTCTATGAAATATTTGTAGAATTAAATATTATAGAAAAGCATAGAAATAAAATTAAATAAAGTTGGGACTGCTGTTATTTCAGATAGGGGTGGCAGTGCGGATACGAAACTCTCTGTTACCTACTCGTAACTCTCTCTGCTCCTTCCCCAGCCAGACGTGACATGTCTGTCATGAAGCTTAACTGACATTAAGCTAAGAAAGAAAAATGATCTCTAATTCTTATGAAAGTCAAAGTAAAAATACATGGGAGTACAATATTCAGTTACTTTGTCCTGGAGTTCTCTTTGAAATATTTTTATTGTGGTCCTTAAGGGTTTCCCAGTTTAGTATTGTATGCCGTGGAAAGCTATTTAAATCTTTTCAATGTTTAAGGAACACACACATGCACATTCACAACCAGGAATATGAATTTTCAGGCTTAAGCTCACTCAAATTTTTGTCTTGAATGTCTGAGGTTATGTTGTGTTAACTGAGTTGAGAATGCTGGCTAACTGGGAAGTGTTTCAGGCCATTATTCTGCCTTGAAGGATAAGATCTTATATTGCATTCCTAAAACAAACAAACAAAATCTACCTCCTCCTCCAAACACTGTCATTCTGAGTGAGAATGTGTTTCTCTTATTTCACTTGGATGTCTCTGTAGTTCCTTGTTTAGTTTTTAATTACTTGGCCAAATTCCCTCTGAGTATTCTGAGTCAGGTTTACTTTGTTAGGCATTTTTAATGCCTAAACTTAGAATAGATGATAAAATTGGACTTGATAGTCTCTAAAGTCTATTCTAGTTCTAACATTTTATGATTCTAAGTTTTTATATTACTTTATTTATTGGGGAACAAAACAATACATATGACTGTAAAAGATACCATATTTTACCAGTGTCTACATCAGTGTTTTCCTATGAATGATATTTCTTGTTATTTTTTAGAGAATAGTGTGTGTTTATGTAAGTTCTTAAAGAACAAAGATATTACTGCTTTACATGAATGTTGTTGTTAGTCATTCATGAATAGTATTGTATGCAATCTGATATCCCTAATATGGGATCGTCATCCAACACGGAGGCAAGGAAGGGAAATCCTTCTGCTCTCCTATATTTGTATCTTTATTGTCTCAGCCACGTTTATACTCCAATTTAGAAAATATTTTTCAAATCCCTATTTTATGGTGTTCTCTTCAGGGTTTGATATACATTCCCATTTGTACATAAGAAAATTCATTTAAACCCAACCTGTAAAAATCAGACCCATTTCTTGTACCTTACAAATTGGTACCCCTATTATGTTCACGTCTTACAGTAATAGATTACCAGTGAATAATAAGGTAGGTGTCCAATTTCAGGTGTTAATAGTTAAGATTTAGCTTTGCTATTTAATAGATATCTGTGTGTTAACAAGTTACTGACTTGCTTTTTGCTTCATTGTTTTGTCTGTAAGCAGTGTTAATGTAAAGATGTATTTCAAATGTTTATTTTTCCCCCTATGAGGACCAAATAAGTTAATTAATATAATGTACTTAGGCTGTTTCTGGGGTATAGTAAGTATCCAGCAAATATCAACCTATTTGTCCTATAGATTTAAGGTGTACATTCTACCTTACAGATGTACAAAGAAATTACAACTTTGTTTATTTATTGCGATTAATGTTATCTTTCTTACATTTCACCCTTTCAGTCCTCCATCCAGGTAATTGTAGAAAAAACAAAAATAACATATAAATATTTGTTGCCTTTTAATTAATTGTAGTTAAATATTAAAAGATATTTAATTCTTTTTCATTTCTCATTTAAAAATTTTTTTAATCTTTATTTTTGAAACAGAGAGAGAGACAGAGTGCGAGTGGGGGAGGGGCAGAGACAGGGAGACACAGATTCCGAAACAGACTCCAGGCTCTGAGCTGTCAGCACAAAGCCCAAAGTGGGGCTCAAACTCAGGAACCACCATATCATGACCCTAGACAAAGTCCGACACTCAACTGACTGAGCCACCCAGTGGCCCTCATTTCTCATTTTAAATACACTTACTTTAATAGCTCAGGGTGTTTCAATTGTCAGTTTGCTTCCCCTCCCATTCCCTCTCTTCCTTTCCCAAAGTGTCAAATGAGTATATGAGGTATTTCTTCTGATGGCAAGGGAGAGAAGGAGACATCCGTGCTGATTGTACAGAATTTTGTGCTATCACCTTTTAAGAAGTGTGTTGTCTATGATCAGCTTTGGACTGATAGTCACTAAAGTATAACTGGCTCCATCTAGCTTGGGGGTGCTGTGCTGCGCCCATGGTAGAAGACCATTACATCTTCCTCAGTCATAATAGCCCCTCTCACTGAGGCTTCTTTCTTCTGTCCCAGACATTTACAAGGCCACATATTTTCACACCACCTTTAAAACCTCACAGAAAGTCAATCTGGATCTTACAGATCCCCGATACATCATACGCAGGCCATGGAAAACCTTAATCAATATTAATTACACTTATGCTTATCTGACTTAGGATTTTTAGCACAGCCAACATTAGTACTCTTTCAGAAGCTTTGTAATCCCTTCTAGCTATGTGGGGAAAAGCAGACCTTTAGTCCCAATATATTTTTTCTCCATTTCTAAAATCACCATTTCCAAGTTTGGGCCCTAAAGGAGAAAACAAAATGTCAGTTGTTGGTAGTGAAGAAACTGACATCTTTCATTTTTGTGATACCTTTATTTCTTCTTTACTTCCTTATGTTATCTATACCTTTTCCCAGGGTTATTAAGGCTTATAGCATATATTTAATGGCAGAATGTCTAATTTACATGTAAGGAGATATTTAAATGTAGCATCATTCTAACAATAGTTACCCCTTCTACTCCAGATACCTATGAAATTATCCTTACTAAGCAATCTCTCTTTACTCATCAGACACAATATTCTATTTATTCTCTATCACATATATCTCTGGGGTTCACTTGCCCCATCCATTCAATTTGCCATTGCTTTATCATAAGACTGAATTAGATCTTAAGTAGGTTATGGCACTCAGGAAATTGTCACTAATATACTTTACTGCATCTGTTTACCAAGCAATATATCTAACTTGCTTAACTACCTATAAGGTACAGAAAGGAAAACTGACACAAATACAGATAAATATCCAGCTAGTAACATAAATGTAGTAGAGAGCAAGGAATTCACACTTTACCTTAAAAGGGTAAGCATTATTCAACTCCTGCTTCAAAATTCTGAAAAAATAGTGTTGCTAAATCTTTCGATTTTTGAAGATAAGATTGCCATTTTGAATTTTGTGAGAAATTCCTCAACATCTAACTGTTTATAACTAAATCAGAAACTGTTAAACATATTTGGTAAGGCATTAAAATACCTGTAGTTAAAATTCAGCCCAAGAGTAACCAGTTGTCAAAATCCAACATGTAGAAAAAAAGAGGCATTATTCTTACAACTTTGATTTATATTTACAAAACCTCTTGTAACATTCCATAACATATATATTCAACACTATAGTTAAACTAAATTCTTTCTGTTCTCATCTTTATTTGTATATGCATGTTTTTGTACCTGTTGATCTTTTTGTCTGTAATGTATTCCTCCTGGTAGAATTCCCTGTAATGTATTAAGATTGAAGTCAATGATTGTCTCCCAATAGCCATGTTAACCAACTCTTTGTGTGTGCTTCTGAAATAATTTTCTACAAAGATTTATTCTATAACAACATTTACTTGAGTTTATTTATTAGAGTAATATACTTACAACTTCACTAGACTATTAACACTTCTAGATAAGGACCAGTTATATTCATCTTTATTTCCCAACTTTCAAAGAACATTCAATAGACAAAAAATACTCATCATAAAGGGAATAGATTCCTTATGATGCTTGAGCATGCTTGCACTAACACTTTAGAAGTGCTATTGTCTTTGGGGCGCCTGGGTGGCACAGTTGGTTAAGTCCCCGACTCTTGATTTTGGTTCAGGTCATGATCTCATGGTTCTTGAGATTGAGCCCCGAGTAGGGCTCCATGCCAAGAGTGCAGAGCCTGCTTAGGATTCTGTCTCCCCTTCTCTCTCTGCCCCTCCCCTGTGCTATGTCTCTCTCTCTTTCAAAATAAATATATAAACTTAAAAAAAAGAAGTGCTATTATCTTTGCAAACTTACAGTAGGCCAACTTGTCACATGTGTTCATGCTGACCCAAGCCTCCCCCCATCCCCACCCTGACCATGTAGCATCAGTCCATTAATTATAGTAATTTTCATAATGCATTTATATCTCATTTTCTATTCCCACTGCCAAAACCCTAGTTTAGTCCCCAAGTTATCTCCCTCATTCTAATCTGCCCAAGACTCTATTCTCCTCTACAGTATTATTAGTCTACACCCATACTCAACAATCACTCGTGTCTATCTTGGTCCTAAGCTCATCTCTAATAGTACATTAACCCCTTTTCTTGGTCCAGGTCTATAGTATAAAATTGTATAGATTATGTTCTGCATAAAATCATATGTTTGAAGAGGTACTAGTAAGGTAAAAGTGCACCTTAGAGTTATGTCACCTGGGAAGAAGAATCTTTTCTTATTAGTCCATGCAGAGGGGGGAAGCTTTCTTTATCTAATAACTTGGGAAGGGGTGCCAATTGCAATTTATCAATGGGTAAGGTAAATTATTAAATTTATATAATGCTATGACATGTGTAGCTTGGGGCATCTATTCTGACTGAATTACTACCTTTTTTCACCAAGTATTTTCCCATCTTATTTTTTTTTTTTTGAGATATAATTTACATATAATGAAAGGCACAGATATTAAGTAAACAATTCAATAAGTTTGGATCCATGTATAAACAACACATCAGACAACATGTATAACGTGTCTATCAACTCAGAAATTTCCCTTGCACCCCCTTCTAGTCAATCTCCATCTTCCATGGAAAATCATTAGTCTGATTTCTATTGTTGCAGATAACTTTTACCTGTTCTTATTTTTTTCGTAAAATAAATAATACTTATGTTTTCTTGGGGTCTAGTCTCTTTCATTTAGCATAATATTTTTGAGATTTTCTTCTGTGTTTTATTTATTAGTAGTTCATTCCTTTTGATTGCTATGTAGTATTTAATTATATGAATGTACTAAAATTTATCCATTCTTCTGTTGAAAAGCATTAGAGCTGTTCCCAGATGGCCCTCTTAGGAATGAAGCTGCTGTACACATTTTTCTATGAGTCTTTTGGACATATATTTTCATTTCTCTTGAGTAAAAACCTGGAAGTAGAATTGCTAGAGTATAGGATAGATGCTTTTTTTTTTTTTTTTGTATAAGAACATATCCAACAGTTTTCCAAAGTGATCGGACCACTTGATATTTCCATCTGTAGTGTATCAGAATTCAGTTTCTCCACATGCTTACCATTTTACACCACTGTTCGCTTTTATACTTTATTGATTTCAGCCCTAATCTTTATTTTTGTTCTTCTAATTTTTCTGGTTTTAATTTGCTCTTCTTGCCTACTTCCTAAAATTGGAGGATTATATCATCAATTTTAATCTTTTTTTTCTAATATAAGAATTGCATTTACAGTTAAAAAAATTTCCTTCAAATGCTACTTTACTGCATTCTATAAATTTTTATTTTTGAGTTTAAATTTCTGTTTAATTTGAAATGATTTTTTTTATATTTCTTTATTTTGAGAGAGAGAGAGAGCACACATGCACGCATGCGAGAGAGAGTAGAGTAGGAGTGGAGAGTGAGAATCCCAAGCAGGCTCCGCACTGTCAGTGCAGAGCCCAAGGAGGAGTTCCATCCACAGCCTGAGCCAAAATCAGGTCAGACGCTTAACCAGCTGAGCCACCCAGGTGCCCCTGAAACGATTTCTATTTTCCCTTGTGATTTTCTTCTTTGACATTTGATTTATATCAAAGAATGTGGTTAGTTTCCAAATATTTATGGATTTTCTAGATATTTTGCATTTTAATTTAATTTTGCATTTTAATTTAATTTTGTTGTGTTCGGAAATATACTCTGTAAGTTCTCAATCATGTAAAGTGTATTCAGGTTTATTGAATGGTCTAGCATATGGTTTCTGTCTTAAAGAATGATCAGTGTACACTTGAAAAAATGTGTATTCCACAATTATTTCATGTTGTGTTCTGTAAATATCAATTAGATAAAGTTAGTTGCTAATGTTTTTCCAAATGTCTATATCCTTCCTGAAATTCTTCCTACTTGTTCTATTAGTTAATGTGAGAAGATTGTTAAAAATCTCAAATTGTAATTGTGGATTTATCTATTTCAACTTTTAATCCTTTAAAAATTTTTCTCATTTATTTAGTTTTTCTATTACTAAAGACATTCACATTGAGGATTATCTCTTCTCAATTGCTTTACATTTTAATATTATGATATGTTCTTTTTATCTCAGTATTTCTTGTCTTGAAGTCTACTGTGTCTGATATTAATATAATCACATCAGCTTTCTTGTGCTTATTCTTAATATGTTAGTTTGTAATTGGAAAATGCTCACAAAACTGCCTGGGAAAATAAACCTGCATGGGAAAATAAAGAAACCTACAATTTCTAATGACCACTGTATTCCATACAAACCAATCTACATATTACTTCCTTCACATGCTGTTAATAGTTAAGATTTAGCTCTGCTTTATTCACAAAGCCCTTCATGAAATACTTTCCTCTACTTCTACTTTTACCTATTACTCATTTTTCTGTAATATTTCTTTGCTCCATTCCATTTCCTGAAAAGTGGGCTTCTCCTAAGCAATCATAGCTCCAGCCGTCTCTCTCACCCCTACTTGTCATTTGATACTTTAGGGTATAATTTAGGTTTTATGTCTCATTTGTTCATCATTAGGCTATATGCTATTTTCATGTTAGGATACACTCTTATTTTACTTGTGTCTCTCCTTCCTCATAACTGCTTAGGTAAAATGTGTTTGGGATTATTGACCCACTTATATTAGAGCTTCTTCTAAGGATTACTTTTGGTATATGGAGAGGGACAGAGCAGCAATAGGACAATAAAATGGCAATGTGTAACTAGAATTAAAAAGGCACCATGGAGGAAAATTGCTCTGACAAGGTCAGTTGAGTAGGGCAGAAGTTGTCTGAAACTGCTGCACAGTTTTATCTATGACTACTTGGAACCATGTTGATAGAATGGGGACAGTGGAAAGTATGGTGTTTTCTACAACTATTCTTTCCATTCATTATTCCATCCAATGTTTAATAAGAATAATAATAATGCCCTATACATCATGTACCATGTGCTAAGTATTTTTCTAAAGGCTATACACACACACACACACACACACACACACACACACACATTCTTTAATCCTCATGGTAATCTTATTATTTAGTTATTGTCATTCACATTTTACACAGGAGGAAATTGAGAGATTATAGTAGGAAGTAATATGCCCAAGAACTCATAGCTATTAAAAGTCAGAATCATGGGTCATCTGGGTGGCTTAGTCGGTTAAGTGTCACTCTTGATTTCAGCTCAGGTCATGATCTCACAATTCGAGTTTGATCCCGGCATTGGGCCCCACACTGACAGTGTGGAGCCTGCTTGGGATTCTCTCTCTTTCTCTCCCTCTCTGCCCCACCCCCTCTCTCATGCTCACTCTCACTCTCTCTCTCTCTCTCTCTCTCTCTCTCAAAATAAATAAATAAACTTAAAAAAAAGTCAGAGTCGGGTTTTGATGGAAGTGGTTTAAACTCTGGAGCAAACATGCATGTGTAGGATCCATCTTTCTTTGATTTGTAACAAACACAGCAGCAACCTCTCTAATCTTCTAAGTCTTCAGAAATGGGAGAGGCTGGTATAAGAGCTCTGATATGACCTGTTAACATGCCAATACCTTCACTACGTCTTTCTGAAGTGATAAAGTGTTAGCCCTTGGTAACTACTACAGGCATACTATCCTTAAATAAAAGACTAGATAAATAACCAATGTAAATGCCATTTATTCATTAAAATTCTACCACAGCAAAATATCTAGTCATTATCTCAATGAGTAATATACTCTTGTGTCTTCATGTATATCATAAAACATAATAAAATGGATAATGGATATATTCCCCTTAATAATATTGCTGCAATTTAAATTCCTATTTAATGACATGAATAGGAGCACAGTTCTGTGCATAAAATAGTAAAATGTCAGATTATAGCTCAACAAAGAGCAGCATTATTATTTAAAGGAAAATTAATGAATCATCCAAAATAGTATATAATAAATTTGTTCACATTTGTTTTCTGTTTGAATTATTTCTTCCTACTCGAAGAACAAAACCAGTGTATCCTACATCTCTCAGCATAGCTTTCCACTAGAATGGTTGCAAGATATATTTTAACAAATTGCTATTTAGAGATAATTTTTCATGATTCTGGACATGATAAGACCCTTCCATTACTTTTTAAAATGAACTATTAATAAGCCAAAACTGGAACATAAAAGCAAATGTGTCCTATTCTTTATTCTTTAACAACAAAAATCTTACAGGTATATAATATCAAAATCTCCCACAAAATGACTGCCCTAAAATGACAACCAAGTATACACAAGTTAGTTACAGCACTCCAAAAATAACGTCAAACAAAATGCCCACAAATCCCAAGTACTCTATTCTAGGGCATACTTCATTCTGTTTATGCCTTAAATGGAACATTAAATTCATATCTGCAAAAGAAATCCACAGCACTCAATCTAAGTAAAGACATTTTCTGGGAAACATTATAAAATCAAGTGAAATCTCTGTGAAGTCACCCAGAATGAAGCAGCAACTTTGAAAATTTTTTATGAAGCTTTCTATTGTAAAGCCTTACTAATATTATGTGGGAACATTTTACCAGTAACTTTCTTTCTTCTCTGTGTTTCTCCTTTCTCCAAGAAATGTTAAGACGCCCTTGTAAACTCAGGAATTATGATAGTTCTGTAAATCACAACCTATACAATCTATAGGTTGTATAGATGTATATTTGTTTTAATTTTAGGTACTGATCATGAATATTTTCTTGAAAATACATATTAAACAATGTATGTGGGTATCAACAAAAGAATATATGTACTTTAAAAAAATGTTTTTATTTTTGAGAGAGCACAGCAAGAGAGGGGCAGAGAGAGAGGGACAGAGTCTCTGCACTAACCATAATGAGTCCCATGTGGGGCTTGAATACACGAATTGCAAGATCATGACCTAAGCTGAAGTCGGACACTCAACCGACTGAGCCACCCAAATGCCCAAGAACATATGCACTTTTAATTATTACTCTGAGCATAATTACTTATGAATTGGAAAAAAAAGGTGGATTAATAATTCATAAGGTACATTTGAAACCTGATGAATATGTGCATAGAGTCATAAAAAGTAGCTAAGATCCAAATAATTTTCAGCTGTATTTTTTAATTTTATTTTATATGAATACATATCTGTCAGAGTCAGGCATTCAGAAGACATTTTTAAAGAACTTTGGGAAAGCAATCCTTAACAATTTATTTTAAATAGAGTCACAATAAATACATTTCAACTAATTTTTCTCTGTATTCTTTTGTTTTTTGAATCTGGATTGCATTTGTTGTGCCAAATGAATGGAGATAAAAACAGAGAAGGGGGTGCTTGCTTCCCCAAACTAAGAAGAACCAAACTGTTAGAAGAGTAGCAAATATAACCCTCAAACTTTAAGCTTACTCAACATGTGCACACAGTTAAGGAAGCGGGTTTATGATTCTGAAAATGTCATTGTTAAAGCAACAACAATGCAACACAAATTATAACATCTAATTCAATAGGATCTGCTTCTTTTTCTCATTTCTCTACATTAATTTATATAATTTATACAATACCTTCTTTACCAAGGTGGCAAATATATTTTGGAAGCTATTAGAAAAAACGTTATTCTTTATTCCATTTTCTGTGTCTTTATTTTCATTGTCTATATACAAATAAGTATAGTTTTTTTGTATCAAAAAATTCACTATAGTTTTTTATTTATATGAAATCATAAACCCCAAATCTTTACAAAAAATCTACTTCTATAGTTTTGTAAGGTTACCTCTAAAAAAAGACTCTTAAACTGTACAGGTTTTCTAGTTCTGTATTAAGATAATTACCTCTAATAGCTGTGTAATAAGTTTGATGATTTGACATCATCTATACTGAATAGACAATACATTATCTACAGTGTCTACTATATCAATAATACTAATTCAATACATTATTTATGTGTTTTATCATGATTGAAAAAGTAAGTTGTAAAAATAATAATATTAAACAATTTAATATTAAGATAATCTAAAATCAGATCTTTCCTCTTAATGGTATTTTTGTTATTCAGTTCTACCAATTAGGAGCCAAAATTTCCCTAGATTCAGATTCTAAGTCTGTTTACTAGGTACTTTATACACATGATTCTTTCTATACCCTGGAGACTAGCAGATGGTACATCATCTTTTTTCTCTGCTGCTTCTCTCCCCCATCTATATGGTAAAGGACCCCACTGCTTTTGTGTTTGAATTCTTTTATACCATATCTATTAATTATCATATCTTATGGTATTATACCTTTTTATGGAGAGCACCATTTCTGTGTTCCCAGGGCAAGACTCCACAGTGAAAAATATGAACCAATCAGAACCACTTTAGGTATAAGTGCTGGGGTTGAAGCTAGTGTCAGTCTTTTACAGTAATCAAACTACACTGATATCCCAAGTATGGCCGGACCAGGTGGAGGATTTTTTATTTCACTCTATCGGACCCCCAACATGTTAAGGAGGCTTGTAGGCTGATGTTTCACTAGAATGTGACATAAAATGGGAGCAGAAATTTTATTTAATTACTAATTTATAAATCTCAAAAGCTGGGATGATTTCTGTCACATAGAAAAAGACCAATTTGATTTATTGAAAATAAAATACATTTAATTAATTGAAAATATAAACATATGTCATTGTCAAAGCATCCTGTGTCAGTAAATAAATATTATTGTACCAGCTTTATAGTATTAGTGTTAACTAATTTTTGGAAAAGTCATAGAAAATCATAAAATGATAACTATTGCTAGTTAATAATGATAATACTCCAAATACATACATTTTCATCTGAGATGAATAATAAAATTTTATATTTGGATACAATTATATCAATCATCAAACTACTAGTTTTCATCTAATATTCAACTGTCTATATATAGTAATATTGGTCTTCAAATATTTTTCTAACACATTATAATAACTTTGCAAAACTACACAGCACCTCATACATTTTTAAATTGGCATCTATTATTTTTCATCATAAATTTAAATATGCAAAGGATTTTGTTCTGGCATACATTGTATTGTATATATGCATTAAATATATTTTTCTGGAAATTGTGAAGCTGCAGGTTTATCTTATTGTATTTATAGATAATGTCACAGTTACTTAATTAGCAAAACAAGTCTTCATTGTCAAACAGACAAGCCAAGTCAGACTAACTTTCTGTCATAAGAAAAAATCAGAACTCATTTTCAATAAAAAATAAGCCTATTAATAGGCATGACCTAGACAACGATCTCACTTTGGTAATCTCATTATAAAGTAACGCTTACCTTGAGTATGTAACCTGAATGAAAGAGATAACATTCCAGGCACAAACCTTTCCTTAAAATTCAAGTTTTGTTTTTTTTTTTTTTCAGGGAAGGTTGCCATTTGTGTTGTAAACTGGAAGGTTTCACCTGGAAAATGCACTTTAGCAAGTGCTTAGATGACAGAGAGGGATACATTTCTTCTGAAAAGTAGGGGAATGCCTACTATGAAGAAAGAGGGGGCAAATAGGCACAAATCACTGAATGTTCTCCATCAGACCTCTTTTGGGAAATTATACATTTGAAAGTTGATAATGTTGATACTGATTTTTAAAAAATTTATCTGTAGCTGGACCATGATACATATGCACCTTCATGCTTTTGCAAGCCCAGATTTAAGGACTGGTGCCTTCTAACATATCCAAAATATGCTTTAAATTTATACTAACAAGAGTAATTTTAATTATATCTTCAATTTATTATATTTTAAAATATTATTTTGTATCCTTATGAACTATAATTATAACATATTTAGTGTATAAGAATGACAATTTATGGCACAGAAACAGACACTAGATCAATGGGACAGAATAGACAACCTAGAAATGGAGCCACAAACGTATGGCCAACTAACCTTTGACAAAGCAAGAAAGAAAGAATACCCAATGGAATAGACAGTCTCTTCAGCAAGTGGTGCTGGGAAAACTGGACAGCGACATGCAGAAGAATGAAACTGGACCGCTTTCTTACACCATACACAAAAATAAACTCAAAATGGATGAAAGACCTAAATGTAAGACAGGAAGCCATCAAAATCCTTGAGGAGGAAGCAAGCAAAAACCTCTTTGATCTTGGCTGCAGCAACTTCTTACTCAACTCGTCTCGGGAAGGAAGGGAAACAGAGGCAAAAATGAACTACTGGGACCTCATCAAAATAAAAAGCTTCTGCACAGCAAAGGAAAAAAATCAGCAAAATTAAAAGGCAACTGACAGAATGGGAGGGGATTTTTGCAAATGACATATCAGATAAAGGGTTAGTATCCAAAATCTATAGAGAACTTATCAAACTCAACACCCAAAAAACAAATAATCTAGTGAAAAAACGGGAAAAAGACATGAACAGAAACTTCTCCAAAGAAGACATCCAGATGGCCAACCAACACATAAAAAAATGCTCACCATCACCCATCATCAGGGAAATACAAATCAAAACCACAATGAGATAGCACCTCACACCTGTCAGAATGGCCAACATTAACAACTCAGGCAAAAACATATGTTGCCAAAGATGCAGAGAAAGAGGATCTCTTTTGCATTGCTGGTGGGAATGCAAGCTGATGCAGCCACTCTGGAAAACAGTATGGAGGTTCCTCAAAAAATTAAAAATAGATCTACCCTATGACCCAGCAATTACACTTCTAGGTATTTATCAAGGGATACAGGTGTGCTGTTTCAAAGAGACACATGCACCCCCATGTTTATAGCAGCACTATCAACAATAGCCAAAGTATGGAAAAAGCCCATATGTCCATCACTGGATGAATGGATGAAGAACAGGTGGCATATATACACACTGGAGTATTACTCAGCAATCAAAAATAATGAAATCTTGCCATTTGCAACTTGTGGATGGAGCTAGAGGGTATTATGCTAAGCGAAATTAGTCAGTCAGAGAAAGACAAATATCATATGACTTCACTCATATGAGGACTTTAAGACATAGAACAGATGAACATAAGGGAGGGGAAGAAAAAATAATATAAAAACAGGGAGGGGTACAAAACATAAGAGCCTCTTAAATATGGAGAACAAACAGAGGGTTACTGGAGGGGTTGTGGGAGGGGGTATGGGCTAAATGGTTAAGGGGCATTAAGGAATCTACTCCTGAAATCATTGTTGCACTATATGCTAACTATCTTGGATGTAAATTAAAAAAATAAAATTGAAAAAAAATGACAACTTAGATCTTGCTAATTAGATAAGATAAATATTCACTTGCATATCACTTTTAATTCTCATAACAACTCTAAGATGGATAAGATACCAGTTTTCAGATAAAGAAATAGAGTTAGGGCAATTATGTAACTTGCCTAGGTTCTGACAATAGCAAGGGTTAAAGTTCAGGATTAGAACTCATATTGTCTAACATCAGCAAATCTTTACACACTATCCTATTCTCAGCCACAATACAGGAAACAAAACAAAACAAAACAAAACAAAACAAAACAAAAAACACCTCACAAGAATATCCAGTTTTCTAGGTGCTGAATGGATATAAACAGTATAATATTTTTGTAAAATATCTTGAACTCCATTCTGGATTAACTAAATTAATCACTATGCATTGAATTGTGTAAGAACAAGATATACATATATATTTTTTTAAGTTTATTTTATTTTTTTATTTTGAGAGAGAGAGAGAGAGACAGCACACTAGCTGGGAAGGGAACAGAGAGAGAGAGAGTGAGAATCCCAAGCATACTTTGCACCGCCAGTGCCAAGCCCAAAGTGGGGCTTGAACCCACAAACCACGAGATCATGATCTGAATCAAAGTCAAGAGCTGGTCGCTTAACTGAATGAGTCACCCAGGAGCCCCAGGAACAAGGTGTATTAATGAGAAAAGAGTTCGAGTAGTTCTGGAAACTCTATGGCAAATAATTATGATAGTGATTTATAAAGACTGTGAGTTTAAGTGACTATGTAATTTGTGTGATCTATCAAAAATATTTCAGACAAGTGTTTGCAAAAGGCTGCTCTGTTTATTTTCCTATGCTGCAGTTGTCTAAGAAATCAGTACAGGGCCAAACATGGTCCCATGTCAATCGGCTTATGCATATTGTGAAATCTGAGTTCACCTTAAAATTTGGGGGAAAAAAGCACAAACAAGATATATAAGACAAACACAATGGGCACTGGTGTGCTAATAAATTAAAAGTTACCACTATCACACAACAAAAGCCTATTTTTAGTGATTCCTGTGGTTTAAATACTTCTACCACAATCAATTTCAGGCTACCAAATGGGATGTTATGAAATAATGCATAGCAGCACTCCATTTTATAGTGTCTTCACCTTACTGATGTAATAAACCTACATGATCTCAAGCCCTTAAACCTCACGTGCTTTCGTACTAGTAAAATTCTATAATGATAAAAAAAGGAAGTAATGAGTCTTGAGTATTTTCTTCTGTTTAACATCATTTACTTAATTATATGTTCATAAAGTTTTCTTTTTCATGTGAAGTGGATTAGTTTTCAAAAGTTCAAAAGTTTTTAGGAGTTAGGGATATAGCTTTTATTAGGCTCTACATTGCTTCAAGCGTAATGTAGAATCTTCTGCCCCATAAGCTTTGCTATATTCTCAGTGCATAGAAAATAGTACAGTTGTAATATTAAAATGTTTAAAAAATAATAATTGCTGTGTTTAATAACCATCTTGAAAAATTCCTGAAAATTGTCTGCTGTAATGAGCTGGTGTACAAATATACAGTAATAGTCAGTTTGTATCCTCTTATCTTCTTGGGCAACATAAAACTATTTCTCTGCTAAGAATAGCTCATGCATTAACAGTCTAATATATGGGTGGATGGATGAAAGATACAACTTTATTTTTGAATTGAGACTGACAAACTGATATTGAGCACCTTACATTAGATTGAGATCACACCTCTCTGTTAAACCCCTTTAATCATATGCCCTTTAAATAGGTAGTTATCAATATAAAAGTTAGTGAATATCATATATTATTGTGAATCCAACAACCTTGTGAATGAAACAATAAGCAAAATCAAAATCAGTGGCAATCCTTGCTAATGCAATAAGGTAAGAAAAGGAAATAAGAAGTATATAGCCTGTGAAGGGAGACATAAAACTATTTTTGTTTGCAAATGACATGATCATCTATGTAGAAAATCTGAAAAAAAATTAACAAAAGAACTCTTGGAACTAATGAGTAATTATAGCAACATTGCAGGATGCAAAGTTAATGCACAAAACTCAGTTGCATTCCTATATACTAATTATGGAGACATAGATTTTGAAATTTAAAACACCATACCATTTACATTAACACCCAGCAAAGGTAAATACCTAATTAGATGTAACCTAACAAAATATGTACAAGATCTATGCAAAACCCACTACTAAACTCTGATGAACAAAATTAAGTAACAAAGTAAATGAAGAGATACTCTATGTTCATGTATAGAAAGATCAATATTGTCAAGCTGTCGGTTCCTCTCAATTTGATCTGTAGATTCAACATAATTCCAAAATCGCAACAAGTTATTTTAGGATGTTCACAACTGATTTTAAAGTTTATATTGTGAAATGAAAGTCTCAGTATAGCTAACACAATATCAAAGAACAAGTTGGAAGTCTTATACCACCTAAATTTAAGATATACTATAAAGTACAGTAATTAATACTGTGGTATTGGAAAACTATAGACAAATTGATCAATGGAACAGAATGGAGAACTCAAAAACTTTTTGCTTTTTTTGAGAGAGAGAAAGAGAGAGAGAGAAAGAGAGAGAGAACAAGCAGGGGAGGGGCAAAGGAGAAGGAGGGAGAGAATCTTAAGCAGGCTTCATGCCCAGCACAGAGCCCAACATGGGCTTGATCTCACAACAATAAGATCATGATCTGGGCTGAAATCAAGAGTCAGATGCTTAACTGAAAGCCATCCAGGTGCCCCCATAAGTAGACTTTAATAAACAGTCAACTGGGGCGCCTGGGTGGCTCAGTCGGTTAAGCGTCCGACTTCAGCTCAGGTCACGATCTCACGTTCCGTGAGTTCGAGCCCCGCGTTGGGCTCTGGGCTGATGGCTCAGAGCCTGGAGCCTGCTTCCGATTCTGTGTCTCCCTCTCTCTGCCCCTCCCCCATTCATGCTCTGTCTCTCTCTGTCTCAAAAATAAATAAAACGTTAAAAAAAATTAAAAAAAATAATAAACAGTCAACTGATCTTTGACAAAGGACCAAGGAAATACAATGAAGCAGAGTGTTGTTTCATTTCCAACAAATTGTGAATTTTCCAGTTTTATTTTTGTTGCTGACTTCTAACTTCATCCCATGTAGTCAGAGAAGATATTTTGTCTATTTGTATTTGAAATTTATTGAGATTGTAGTGTGTATGCTATGGTTGTTGGGTAGAATATTCTGTATATGTGTATTGCACTCAGCTACTTACATTGAGTTGATCAAGTCCTATGTTTCCTTATTTATCTTCTATCTGGTTGTTCTATCCATTATTGAGAATGGTGAATTAAAGTTTGTTTCTTCCTTAAATTCTATCAATTACTGCTTCATATATTTTGATGATCTATTATTAGATACACAAATGTTATTGTTCTTGCTATATTTATTAACATATAATATCTTTCTTTGTCTTGTAAACTTTTGATTTAAAGTATATTTTGTCTGATATTAGTATAGCCATTCCTGTTCTCTTTTGGTTATCATTTATGTGGAATATCTTTTTCCATTTTTTTACTTTCAAACTATTTTTGTGTTTTTATCTAATATGAGTCTCTTGCAGGCAGCATATGCTTGGATAACGTTTTTTTTGTCCATTCTGTTTTTTGATTGGAGAGTTTAATCCAATATATTCAAAGTTATTACTGATAAGGAGAGACTTACATCTATCATTTTGTTACTTGTTTTCCATATGTCTTCAGCAATTTTTGTCCCTTATTTCCTGCATTACTATCTTCTTTTGTGCTTAGTTGATGATAAACAATGGTAAATTTAATAATAATTTCTCATTTCCTTGTGTGTATATTCTATAGCTATTATCTTTGGGGTAACATTCTTAAGTGTTAACACCCTATTTTGGATTTATATCAGCTTAATTTTAATAACATACAAAACCTCTGCCCTTTTATGGTTCCATCTGCACCCCTTTCTGTTGTTAATATTACAAAATTCCATCTTTATACATTATGTGTCCAAAACATGAACTAACAATTTTTTTAAAACTTTAGTCTCTTAAGTTATATAGAAAGCAAAATGTAAAGCTACAAAAGAAAGTTGCAATGATACCAGCTTTAGACTAATAATTATTTTTAATATATTAGTTTTTTACATAATACAGAAATGAAAAAGTTGAGTGGCGTACAGCTATTATAATAAGACTAGCTTTTAAAATTGTCCATGTATGTACCTTTATCATCTTTATTTCTTTATTAGGCTTCAAGTTACTGTCTAATGATCCTTCATGTCAACCAGCAAGACTACCTTTAACATTTCTTGCAGGAAGATCTGATGGTAACAGACTCCCTCAGCTTCTCTTATCTGAGAATGTCTTTTTTTTTTTTTTTAATCTGTCAATGTATTAATTTCTTCATCACTTTAGAAGGACAGTTTTTCCAGATATAGGGTTCTTGGCTGACTGTTTTGTTCTTTTAACACTTTGCATATATCAGGTAACTGCCTCTGGCTTCCAAAGTTTCTGTTGAGAAATCTGCTTATTACCCATTGAGGATCTCCTGTATGTGATGAGTCCCTTCTCTCTCACTGCTTTCAAGAGCCTCTTTTTCTTTGCCTTGCAAACGTTTGATTATGATGTATCTTGGTGTGGGTCTCTTGGAGTTCATCTTATGTGGGATTCATTGAGCTTGGTGAATATTTATATTCATATGGGGAGGTTTTCAGCCCTAATTTCTTCAAATATTTTTTCTGCCCTTTCTCTCTTCTCCTTTTAGGACTCCTACGATGCATACATATATTGATTGCCTTGATAGTGTCCCACACATCTCTCAGGCTATGTTTACTTTACTTCACTTTTTTTCTGTTTTCAAACTCAAATTTTCACTGTCCTATCTTCAAGTTTGCTGATTCTTTTTCTACCTTTTAAAATCTGCTTTGAATCCCTCTAAAGAATTTTTTATTTCAGTTATTGTACTTTAAAGGTCCAGAATTTTTTTTTTTTTTTTTTTGAGGGGGGAGTTCATTTTAGGTTTTCTATGTCTTTCTGATATTTCCATTTTGGTCAGAGATAATTTTCTTGAAATTTTCCACCTCTTCCTTTAGATATCTGAATATCTGTTAAGACTATCTTCAGATACTTGTTTTAGTCGTTGTCTTATATAGAGATTGGCTATTAAGTCTTTTACGGGCAGTTTCTGTTTGCTTATTTTTGAATGGTTTACACTTTCCTGTTTCTTTTATGCCTTGCAATTTTTGTTGAAGAGTGTATATTCAACTATAATATGGTAAATTATATTGTTATAATGTGGTAAATCAGGAAATCAGATCCTTCCCCTTTCCCAAAGTTCTGTATTTTGGGGGGGGGGAGGGTTTTGTTATTGATTTCAATTTTTTTGCTTCTTGTTGACTGTTTCTGGATGGAGGATCAGCCTGAGGTGTAAACGTTAGGTCTTCTCAGGTTTTTTTGAGCCTGCCCCCTTTCCTGGTCATTTTGTGGTGACACTCTAATTTCACCTGTATAAGAAGCTGCTTTTGAATAGTCTCATATTTAATGTATACCTCTCAAAAGGCAAAAAGAGAAAAGTGAATGAGTTAGAAAAAAAGGGTGCTGACTCTTTAAATACCCTAGAAGTCACATCAGCCAGAGGCAAAGAGGGTGGCAACATTGGGGTGAGGTTCAACAACAATGGTTGTCTTCCATTTGCACCTCTGTGATCAGAAGCTGCAATCAATAATCAAAGCATAAATCTCTGATATTTAAAAACAGGAGCCGTTAGCCCATCCTGACTCCCTTGCTGATTGTAGGGTGCTCTAAGAACACACGTAGGTCTGCCTGCTGTTGAGCTGAGGGGTAGGTGATGGAAGGATTTTACTGTCCTAGAACTGAAATTACTTATAGTTTTCTATCCATGACTTCCCTTGGAAATTGTAAACCTTGAATAAACTCCAGAGCTCCAATATAGTTACTACAGATAGATTCTCTGTACAATTGCTGTCTAGATGAGGATACGTATTCCCAGTGCTTTGAACTCCATCATTTTCCCAGAATCCTCTCCTTTTAATCATCTAGGCTGGTGTTTGACAAGAAATCTGGGCACCATGGACTAACTAAATTGACATGTAAAATTAAGCATCACAGACTCCAGGCAAACAAATCTTAAAATCAAAGTCTGGTGACTATTCTTTCTGTAGTTGGGGATGAGATTTACATGTGTTGGGCAGCCTGCACAGTTTATCCATAGAAAGAATGTAGAAGAAATGGATATTTTCTAGAAACAACATGATTTCCTATGAATCTCCAGATGGAATTGTTTAAAATTATACCTAAGCGGGTCACCTGCAGTGACTTTGGGATTACCAAAGAAACAATAACTGAAGTAGTGCAGGAAGCCAAACAAAAAGAAATTGCTCTCTTGATATGGGAACAAGCCTTTTGAAAAAAAGTATCAGCTTTATTCTTCTGTCAGATCAGAGATTATGCAGGGAGTTAATGAAATAACTGATTAAGAACATCTTAATTCCCCTTATCTTCCCACTTTCCCTTGCTTCATTTCAGAAAGGTCAGAGAGACTATGAAAAGCCAATGAGAGGAGAGATGGAAGTGATTCAGTAAAGAAACTAGAAAGACTAAAGAAAACCTCTAGAACTTTCTTGCTTGAAGCAATCTTCAGTTGCATTAGCAAGAGTAGCTACAGTCTTATATAAGGTTACAATATTGAATAGTAAGTGTGACTGGACCTAAGTACTGAATCAGACCATATTTATGTCTTCAAGTGATTATAAGCCACTTTATAATAATCATGAGTGATCAGAGAAAAGGCATGAGTCTTTACCCAAGGGGAGAGGAAGAACTTGTTCTACTTATGCATTTGATAATTAGGGTAGGAGAAAAAGAGAGAGAGAGAGAAAACTTTCTGATTAAAAAGTATGAATCATGTGCTCAACCAAAAATACAAACCTAAGTGAGACTATTTAAAAATATTGCAAGTCTATGTTAACATATAATATAATTTATAAATGTACAAAATAACTGTGAAACCAATAAACAAAAAGAAAGACATTGGAAAATTTATAAACCCTCCCCCCCCAAATCGTACTAATTTATGAGGTATTGTATAAAATAGTTCAAATATTTAAATCTTTTAACTGTTAATTTCTGTTGACGTAACTATATGCCAATTCTAAATGTTTACCTATTTTTATATTCATTTGCTCTTTGGGTCATAAAAAAAAAATTTGATATTTTAAATGGGACAGCCATGTGTTTCTGTATCTTTAAATAAATGGGGCCATATAATTTGACTTACAGAATGTTACTAAATAAATTTATATAGGAAATAACATAGTAAATTATATATAAAATTTTCTGATATGCTTATTCTTATATGTTTATTACAATGCACATTTTGTAGCGTGAATTATAGTGCTCTCTAGACACAGTAGCAATAAAAACATGAAAAGGAAAGAAAAATAGTGTGGAATTTTGACATAAAATACTACTGTAAACAGGGGTATATGTAGAGACCCTATATCCCACATTGCTTACTTTGGAAGAACATTACTGTATATAGTCTTTAATACTTCATATTATTGTTGGCTAACTGTGTAATACTCCATACCCTGGCATTACTGGGCACAACAAATTATTTATACATTTTCAAAGGAGGAACATCAACTATTTGGTGAAGGTCCTTGGGCTTGGAAATTGTCAGTTTTCCTGAACTTTGCCTTAAAGTCATCTGCTAGAATCTCATATGCCCTATCAGGATGTGATTATACTATCATGCTGTTAAGATAAATGATTCCTATCAGCTTCAGTGAGTTCTTGCCTACTATTCATCTTCTTGATTTCCACCTTCAATGTGTGATGTACTCAACAAGCTTAAAATTGGTAGGGTTACTAAATAAATGGTCTTTGGAGGTGAATGCTGGAGTGGACAATCAGATTTTGACAGGGGAAAATAAAGTATCTCAGATTTCTGACAAGTGAGCACTATTCAAATAAAACTCAGGATGTTAAGCTGCTGGAAGAATATTATCAACTGAAAATATAATTTTTAATTTTTTTTTCAACGTTTTATTTATTTTTGGGACAGAGAGAGACAGAGCATGAACAGGGGAGGGGCAGAGAGAGAGGGACACACAGAATCGGAAACAGGCTCCAGGCTCTGAGCCATCAGCCCAGAGCCCGACGCGGGGCTCGAACTCACGGACCGTGAGATCGTGACCTGGCTGAAGTCGGACGCTTAACTGACTGCGCCACCCAGGCGCCCCTGAAAATATAATTTTTATCTTAAGGTTGTTAGTATTACCTTCAGTTGACACAACTCTTGAAGGATTAGTATGTATTTACATCACAAGAAACACAACAGTATTAAACTGGAACTGAAAACCCAGCACTATTTCCATATCATTTCCACTACTGCACTCACTATAATGTACATTCTTGTATAATGTGTTATCTGTCTTTTTCTCAATAGATTTAGAAGACTTGGTATATCTGTTCTATTGAGCGAACAAATATGAGTGCTGAATAATTACACTCAGAGAAAAGAGATCTGTAATGTCTCTTGCCATATAATTTCTCCATCCACAAAGAAGAGGGGTTACTTACAAACTGATCAGTTTGAAGGACATTATAGTGGACTGTCTGAATCTTAAAACTTTTAATAAGGCTAGACTTGTCAGTGCTCATGAGATTCGTCCCCTTCATTCTCTTGCTTTTTTATGATCAAAATAGTAAAGGCTGGCACTACTCATTTAGTAGACCAGAGTGATTCCCTTGTGAAGAAATATTTTATTTTATTCTCACCTTAGCATCCAGCTAAGGTCTAGAGTGTGCAGTTTCAGCCTACTCCGGTAGGCATCAAAGACACATTTAGCTATTTCAGTTGTTTGTTGTTTTTTTTTTTTTCCCTATAAGTTATAAACCTTTTTATGCCACTGAAGTGTTAATTTCTATTGTTTGAATTTATATATTGGTGGTTGTGGTGGGTGGGTGCAAGAAGAACATCTTTACACCAAGGGATATAGAAAAAAATAGATTTGAGGAAAATGTAATGTACTTTGAAAGAACATATTGCTTTTCATAATTCCTTATACTTGGCAAACCATTTGTCATTTTCAGAGTAAGGACAAAAAAACATCATTATAAAAAATTGAAATTCATTTATTGGAAAGCTAAAGAGAAAATTATGTTGGGTGTGAGACTGTGTGAAATGACTAGAAAGCAAATTGATTTGCTTTAAGAAAAAAATAATGTACTGAGAGAAAATCACGACTTTTATGAATCTTAAAACTTTTTACATTTTAAGTATATATTTGTTATATATTTGAATTAAATTTATAATAATTTTGAAATATACTTGAGCAGTGTAGTCAAATATTAAAAATTAAGAAAGCTATTAGAAAATGTTTTAACAATAGTTTGGTTATCTATACAACTTGCAAAGGTATTTTATCAATCCATACACATAAAGCTTATTTAAATGGTTCTATTCAGCTGTAAGTTCTTTTCTGAACTACAAACTCCTTTAAGGTAGAATATATGTCAAAATCATATCCATAGCCTTGCCAGTACATTCTTCAAAGCCTTATACTTAGCAATTCTTTACTGTAATATCTTGAATGAGTAAATGAATAAAGTCTGTCATCTTTCCAAGTATCAAAAATCACAAGACATCCTTTGTCAAACATAAAAATGACAAAATATAAATAATACAATAATGCAAAATATAGGCAACTTGTGATAAATTATAGTTATCTAGCAGTATATAATTTAAAATAGATTTAGAAAATTAGGTAGAAAACTACCCTTCAGGTCATTTAAATGAAATATAATTTTTAAAAAGCATGAAAATCTCTTAAAGCAAATATATAAGTTGAAATTATGTGCCTAGGAAATTTATTCTCAATTATCAGAATGACATAGAATTATTTGCAGATAAACCATGTATTTTATTTTAAATTTGAACATGCGACAGTATGCAATAGAAGAATAATTCAAAAACAAGGTATGTTTTTAGGCAGTACTTTTCAGTGAATCATTTTTATGACAAAAATTATAATAAGCTAAGTATGGTACAAAATCCATCTCTTTTAACAAGGCAAGAAAATAGTATTAAATTATGCCATCCTCATTAAAATCCTAAATCCGTCATTTCATATTACATTTTGCTCAGGTTGATACGTGCATTCACAGCTATTGCCAGACTTCCATTACTAACTTGCCCTGTCATTTATCATTAGTGTAGGATAGAAAGCCAAAAAGAAACCTAACGTGATAAGGAATATATAAAAGAAATATAACAAGTAAAATGAAGTGTTCAAAATAATATTCCTTGCATATTCTGCTATAAGTTGAGGAAGAGTATTATTTCTTTAATTTTCTCCCTGTCTAATATTATTATAAGACAACCCATATGGGGAATATGGTAATGAGATCTTATTAAACAATGTATGATCATGCAGCAATTATAAATTAGTAAAGTAAATTAAAAGTTAGCCTCTTATCCCAGTGCTCTTCTCAGAATTCATGGAAATGGCAAAAACACAGAATTTTGATTAAAGGTTGAAAGGAGGTCCCACTAGGGGAAATTGAAGCTTGATCCTATGCCACTTTCCATTAGAGAGGCCCATTATCCCAAGAGCTATCACCTTTAGTTCATTAAGCTTTCTATCTAGATCAAAAATAATCCTTAGAAGGCTAGGAGAAAGACAAATTTTCTAAATACCTAGAAAAGTTATGGAGCTCATTTAGCAGTAATGTTCTTGGGAGTGGTCTATATCATTATCAAGCGTGATGGGCCAATTTGTTCTACTAATGAAGTACCATCTTTTCATATCTTTAGCTATCAAATCCATGGAAATACCCTAATAATTGCTGCAAAACCAGAAAAATAGAGTTCAAAGAAAAGAATAAAGTAGGAGAATGAATCACATAGATCCTCTCTTTAGTGTTCATAAAACTACCCATTGGATTTTCAGAGAAAAAACAATTATATCAAGAAAAAGAGGAATATGTAGCCAGATTAGGAATAAGATTGAATTGTCGCAAGTGTATTTAAACTCAGAATTATTGGTTGTTTTCAAAGAGATTATAACTGTACTATGTATAAATCAAAATGTATACTTAATCATAAACCTCTGACTTGAGAGAGGCACGTAGTCAATGATATTGCAACCGGGATATAATAAAAATGTACATAGCAATTAGACCAAAGCCCAGTGTGTATTCAATGCAAGAAACCGGTCAGTGCTTTCAATAGCAGTTAACGAAATAGAGAAATCATCACCCTCAAGTATGGGTTTCCACTCAGAATAGGAGAAAAAAAAAAAAACCTGACATTTTTGAAAATGAAATTATTTCCCATTAAAACAAACATTTTGATCATGCTATATATGTTTACTTAGTTCTCAATATCTCCTATGTGCCTTGCTCTACAGAAAAAGGGATGCTAAAAATGACATTTTCCAGCGGCACATGGGTGGCTCAGTGGGTTGAGCCTCTGCCTCTTGATTTCAGCTCAGGTCATGAAACCAGGGTCATGGGATTAAATCCCACACCAGACTCCATGCTGAGTGTGGAGACTGCTTAAGATTCTCTCTCTTTCCCTCTGCCTCCTCTGCCCCTCATGCTCTCTCTCTATATCAAAAAAGAAAAAATAAATAAAAACAAACAAACAGTACCTTTTCCAAAATTTCTTGCTAGATGGTCTAGATGCAAAGTAGGTTGTACTAATTTTATGAAGTTAACAGATATATGAGGCAGAAGGGAAGCTGGTGCCAACTTTCTAGTGTTTTGCTCTTTTATCTAGCAAGAAAAGCTTATGAAGACGTAGGTGTGTCCCTATTTCAGTCAACACCTCTATGGATGTGTAAGGCAACTGCAGATTCAGTGAGAGCCTTCTATCCTGGATTTTTTCTCCCTAGATCAGTAGCTTCAGCAATGGCCACCTGATCCCCACTAGCCTTTCCAATGATTTTGTTAAAGTCTTGGATTGAATGTTTTTCTGTTTAAAATTCCTAGAATAGTTTTGATTCTTAGAATAAAGTCTAACTTATATAAGCAAAAAAAAAGTAGGTAGGAAATGGAGACTACATATTAGTTTGTATCTTATTCCAAAACCATCACAATTGCAGAACAAGCTAGGTTTACCTGCGGAACAGACAGAAGTACCAGATATGTAAATATACTGGACAAAGCCTTTTTCAATATCCTGAACTCATTATTTCCAAAGTACAGCTCAAGCTCTATGCAGCCACTATGTAACCATTAAATATGAATTTTTTTCACTCAGTCATTAAGTGAACAATTTGAACATGTCTTCAACATGAGGTCTGTTCATTAAGGATTAGTAAAATAAAAGAAACAGACCATTAAAAATTGCAGAGTAAAAAGTATGAAGTATGTACCACTGAAAAATTCATCTTTTTTTTAAATTTTTTTTTATTTTATTTTTGAGAGAGAGACACAGAGAACAAGCAGGGGAGGGGCAGAGAGAGAGGGAGACACAGAATCCAAAGCAGGCTCCAGGCTCTGAGCTGTCAGCACAGAGCCTGATGTGGGACTTGAACCCATGAACCATGAGATCATGACCTGAGCTGAAGTTGGATGCTTAACTGACTGAGGCACCCAGACACCCCTCAACTTTTTTTTTTTAAAGAAAGAGACTATAGAAAATACAGGCAAAGAGTTTTAAATATCAACCACTGAAAAATACTACATCTTAAAAACAGAGAACATTAAATCACTGATTATAGTTGTCAAAGGAAACATGAAAGCAGAAACCACTAATTATATCCGTTATATGAATCTTCTTCATTAATTTAAGAAAAAATCAGTAATTTTTAGAGAATGATAGGATAGTCAAAGCTAGTAAACAACATCATGGAAAGCTCTATTCAGCAAAATCAGACATAAACAGATTGACAAGACATCATCTCAATTTTTTCCAATAGTTTGAAAATACATACATACATACATACATACATACATACATATATACATACATGCTGTATAAGGTCTTATTACCTATCAAATAAATTTTCTGTCCAGCATGTGACAATATACTTTTTGTTCACAATCCTTGGCCAGAAGTAGATCAGGGGATTTCTAAGAGACAAGGAGGCCCTAGATAGCATTCTTCCAAATGCCAGACAAAGGCACAACCAGGAAGATTTGGAAAACATGCAACTTACAAATGCATCAGGCATTTTACAAGGTGCTGAGGGCTTTTTTTTTTTTTTTTCTATCTGATGTATTTTCTCTAGAATTTACTTTAGTGTGGGTCTATTGCTGATGAATTTTCCATTTTTGTTTTTCTGAAGGATAGTTTCACTGGAACTAGAATTCTGAGGTGATGGCTTATTTTCTTTCAGGAAAATGTTATACTGTGTTTTCTTCTGTTAAGAAGTCAAATCAATCATATTGTTTACTTTGAATTTTATTTCCCCAAGTTTATTTTATCAACCAATTTCAAGAGATGTAAAGCATTGAAAGTGGGTCTTTAAAGTAGAATTAAGGTAGAACTGTGTAGCAAAAGAAACCTAGAAAATAAAATACTTGAAAATTAAGGAATATGCTTCTATATAATTCATGGATTAAAGAACACATAATGATGGATGTTAAATAATACTTTGAAGTGAATGTTAATAAAAATGTGATATGTTAAAACTTGACTGATATATCTAAATACAGCTTAAAGGAAAGACAATCTCTTTAAAGCATATAATAGAAAGTATGACAAAATTGTTGAGCTAAGCATTCTTCAGAATTTAGAAAAACATTACTTTTTCTCTTTTTTCTTTTAAAAAAATTTTGAGTATAGTTGACACACAATGTTACATTTGTTTAAGGTGTACAACTTAGTGATTTGACAGATTTATATGAAATGCTGTTTTCACCACACGTGTAGCTACCATCTGCCCCATTACATCTCTATTATAGTATCAATGACTGTGTTCCTTTTATTCCCATGACTTATTCATTCCATAATTGGTGCCCTGTATTTCTCTCTACCCTTCATTCCTTTTTCCTAACTGCCTACCCCTGGCAACCACAAGTTTGGTCTTTGTATTTATAGGCCTGAAAATAAATAGCTAATTAAAGTGTGGAAAGAATGAAATAATAAAGAAAATGGAATAAATTAATAAAATATAGAAACATAGTACAGAGAGTTATTAAACCAAAGTTGGTTTTTGAGATTAATAAAATGGATATAGTCTTAGGAACACATCAATAAATGTATAGAGGAAGTAAAGGTAAACTAATGCAAAAGTGATACTAGTTTTAAAAAGTTACTACTATGGGACTTATAATTGTTATAATGTAAATAAAGTAGTCCTATAAAAAACAATGTAAGTTAAATTTGAGCAATATAAATGTAATGAACACATTCCTAAACAAGTATAACTAAAATTGACACAAAAAGTAATAAAAACTAAACACACATACACACACACACACACACACACACACACACACACACACCTCACACATGCACACATGAGGTTTTTTTTGCAAAGAAAACTCAAAATTCAAATGACAACATGGTAAATGCAACTTGGCATCATAACATTACTTGAGATAAAGCAAGCTGAGGAAAGTGCTACAAGTCCCAATTCCCTCCCACCTTGTTTAAGGAGAGAGTTCCAATTCACATAAAGATGCTGTCAGACTAAATAGGGAAATGCAACATCCTAGTCTAGGTTCAAATATAAGTTGGTTATTATATTTATGTGTACATTAGTAAGAAGGAGCAAATGAATTATATTACTGAATGGATATGGGATGGCTCATTTAAAATTTCCAATAAATATTTCCTTCCAAGGACTTAATAAACTGCATCTTTGGAACTGTGAGATTTTGGGTAGACAAAGCTTCAAATATAACAAAGATATAAAACAAGGAATGATCTTAATATCTCATTTAAAAGTAAGTCATTTAAAGGTAAATATACAGAATTTTAAAAGTAAATATTTTTTATCAAATTTATAGAAAAAAGAAAATAAAAGGATAAAAAACAACCAATTTTATATTTCCCCCCTTCTCCTCTTCCTGTTCCTTTTCCTCCTCTTCCTCCTCCTTTTTCTTTTTCCCCTTCCCCTTCCATTTCCCCTCTCCTCCTCCTCCTCTTCCTCTTCCTCCTCCTCCTCCTCCCCCTTCTTCTTCTTCTTCTTCTTCTTCTTCTTCTTCTTCTGCTGCTGCTGCTGCTGTTGCTGTTGTTTCCATTTCATTTCCATGATTTTAGGTTGATGGTTCTTTATTTATTTAGTGCTTTTACTAGAAATGAAATAACAAATTACATTTAGGAATTTCCTGCTTAATACTGAGATATGTGAGTTTTATAAATTGTTATGCAGTGTTTGTACTGACATTAGATTCTCTTATTTTCCTTTAAATTTAATTTTGAAAATTCAAAAAAATTTTAATGTTACATTACTTAAAGCTTAAAATGTATATCCACTTATTCAACATACATTTAATGAGAGCTTATGTGTCTAGTATTATGCTAAATAAAAATAAGAAATTAACATAGTCCTCAGCAACAAAGAGTTTACAGAATTTAAGGAGTACTAATAAAAACTATGAATGACAACAGCATAAAATATTTAAAACCTATTTAAAGTTCAAATTTTATGGAAAATCTTTGATCACTAACCATATTTCATAAGTAAAATTGAAATGAGTAGGGTCATTCAATATATATAATATTAAATTTACAGAGTAACACATTAAAGATTTTGTGATTTATTTAGAAAAAATATGTATTATAAAATACTCAAAAAGAAAACGTTGAGAAATCAAAAATTTTACTTTTTCAAGGTACACTATTTAATCTCACTGCCAAAATAAGAAACTAGTAAATAAATAAAAAGTATTTTTATATAGCATCTGACTCAAAAAAGGAATTAAAAACACAAAAAAGGAAAACTTAGAAAATAATGTAAATGAAATGTGATATGGCAATATATGAGACTCAGATAAGTGAGAATTTATGAGCAAATACACTCACAAATAATCTTTAAAAAGAAGCATTAAATAAATGTAATGAGCTACTGTAACTTTGCAAGTGGAATTGAAAATAACCCAAAGGAAAATATGAATGTAGTAAACATAAAATTATAAATATGCACATACTGAAGGAAATGAGACTGAAACACCTAAATTCTTGATTTTATAAAAATTCATCAAAATACATGAAGACTTTGTGAGTGTAATCTAGGGAATCATGGCAAGAAACACAAAAAGAAACATTTTAATAAAATAGAATTGAGGAAAATATGATGATGATTGGGTAGTCTACACCCAATAAAGTTGATAGTATCACTGTAATATATGATTTCCTACATAAGGTATTTGTTTTTAATACTAAAATTAGTAGTGACCTAAACTTCCAATAATAGGACTCCATAATAATTATTTAGCTATTAAAAAGAAAAACAAAGGTATGCAAATAAGATACTAATTCTGATAATTTTACAGTAAATTTAGTTAATGTTATGTTCCTTTTGATAAATCAATAAAATATTTAAAAATAATTAAGTTCTAGCTAAGTCACCTACCTCTTCAGAATCAATATATACTTAAAAATTATGTCCCATCCATACATAGCTGCTTCTTGAAATATATACAAAGAGCCTTTCTTATTCTTTTGTTTAGAGAAGTTGCTTACTTCTCTTATCCATAGTAAATATAAATATCTTCTCTGTATTAAAATCACTTTTATGAGAATAATTATGGAACACTTACAATATGTCCACTGTTCTAATATAACTGTATGGAGTAGATAGTATTATTATTATTTTTCTTATACAATTTTTTTTTAATAATTTACATGCAAGTTAGTTAGTACATGTAGTAACAATGATTTCAGGAGTAGATTCCTTAAGGCACTTACCCATTTAGCCCCTCCAGCAACCCTCTGTTTGTTCTCTATATTTCAGGGCCTCTTATGTTTTGTCCCCCTCCCTGTTTTTATATTATTTTGCTTCCCTTCCCTTATTTTCATCTGTTTTGTATCTTCAAGTCTTCATATGAGTGAATTCATATGATATTTGTCTTTCTCTGATGACTACTGTAGCTTAGGATAATACCATCTAGTTCCATCCACGTACTTGCAAGTGGCAAGATGTCATTTGTGATTGCCGAGTAATACTCCATTGTGTATATATATGCCACATCTTCTTTTTTTTTTATTATTATTTTTTTTATTTATATATGAAATTTATTGTCAGATTGGTTTCCATACAACACCCAGTGCTCATCCCAAAAGGTGCCCTCCTCAATACCCATCACCCACCCTCTCCTCCCTCCCACCCCCCATCAACCCTCAGTTTGCTCTCAGTTCTCAACAGTCTCTTATGCTTTGGCTCTCTCCCACTCTAACCTCTATTTTTTTCCTTCCCCTCCCCCATGGGTTCCTGTCAAGTTTCTCAGGATCCACATAAGAGTGAAACCATATGGTATCTGTCTTTCTCTGTATGGCTTATTTCACTTAGCATCACACTCTCCAGTTCCATCCACGTTGCTACAAAAGGCCATATTTCATTTTTTCTCATTGCCACGTAGTATTCCATAGTGTATATAAACCACAATTTCTTTATCCATTCATCAGTTGATGGACATTTAGGCTCTTTCCATAATTTGGCTATTGTTGAGAGTGCTGCTATAAACATTGGGGTACAAGTGCCCCTATGCATCAGTACTCCTGTGTCCCTTGGATAAATTCCTAACAGTGCTATTGCTGGGTCATAGGGTAGGTCTATTTTTAATTTTCTGAGGAACCTCCACACTGCTTTCCAGAGCGGCTGCACCAATTTGCATTCCCACCAACAGTGCAAGAGGGTTCCCGTTTCTCCACATCCTCTCCAGCATCTATAGTCTCCTGATTTGTTCATTTTGGCCACTCTGACTGGCGTGAGGTGATACCTGCGTGTGGTTTTGATTTGTATTTCCCTGATAAGGAGCGACGCTGAACATCTTTTCATGTGCCTGTTGGCCATACGGATGTCTTCTTTAGAGAAGTGTCTATTCATGTTTTCTGCCCATTTCTTCACTGGGTTATTTGCTTTTCGGGTGTGGAGTTTGGTGAGCTCTTTATAGATTTTGGATACTAGCCCTTTGTCCGATATGTCATTTGCAAATATCTTTTCCCATTCCGTTGGTTGCCTTTTAGTTTTGTTGGTTGTTTCCTTTGCTGTGCAGAAGCTTTTTATCTTCATAAGGTCCCAGTAATTCACTTTTGCTTTTAATTCCCTTGCCTTTGGGGATGTGTCGAGGAAGAGATTGCTACGGCTGAGGTCAGAGAGGTCTTTTCCTGCTTTCTCCTCTAAGGTTTTGATGGTTTCCTGTCTCACATTCAGGTCCTTTATCCATTTTGAGTTTATTTTTGTGAATGGTGTGAGAAAGTGGTCTAGTTTCAACCTTCTGCATGTTGCTGTCCAGTTCTCCCAGCACCATTTGTTAAAGAGACTGTCTTTTTTCCATTGGATGTTCTTTCCTGCTTTGTCAAAGATTAGCTGGCCATACGTTTGTGGGTCTAGTTCTGGGGTTTCTATTCTATTCCATTGGTCTATGTGTCTGTTTTTGTGCCAATGCCATGCTGTCTTGATGATGACAGCTTTGTAGTAGAGGCTAAAGTCTGGGATTGTGATGCCTCCTGCTTTGGTCTTCTTCTTCAAAATTACTTTGGCTATTCGGGGCCTTTTGTGGTTCCATATGAATTTTAGGATTGCTTGTTCTAGTTTCGAGAAGAATGCTGGTGCAATTTTGATTGGGATTGCATTGAATGTGTAGATAGCTTTGGGTAGTATTGACATTTTGACAATATTTATTCTTCCAATCCATGAGCAGGGAATGTCTTTCCATTTCTTTAAATCTTCTTCAATTACCTTCATAAGCTTTCTATAGTTTTCAGTATACAGATCCTTTACATCTTTGGTTAGATTTATTCCTAGGTATTTTATGCTTCTTGGTGCAATTGTGAATGGGATCAGTTTCTTTACTTGTCTTTCTGTTGCTTCATTGTTAGTGTATAAGAATGCAACTGATTTCTGTACATTGATTTTGTATCCTGCAACTTTGCTGAATTCATGTATCAGTTCTAGTAGACTTTTGGTGGTGTCTATCGGATTTTCCATGTATAATATCATGTCATCTGCAAAAAGCGAAAGCTTGACTTCATCTTTGCCAATTTGGATGCCTTTGATTTCCTTTTGTTGTCTGATTGCTGATGCTAGAACTTCCAGCACTATGTTAAACAACAGCGGTGAGAGTGGGCATCCCTGTCGTGTTCCTGATCTCAGGGAAAAAGCTCTCAGTTTTTCCCCGTTGAGGATGATGTTAGCTGTGGGCTTTTCATAAATGGCTTTTATGATCTTTAAGTATGTTCCTTCTATCCCGACTTTCTCAAGAGTTTTTATTAAGAAAGGGTGCTGGATTTTGTCAAAGGCCTTTTCTGCATCTATTGACAGGATCATATGGTTCTTCTCTTTTTTGTTGTTAATGTGATGTATCACGTTGATTGATTTGCGAATGTTGAACCAGCCCTGCATCCCAGGAATGAATCCCACTTGATCATGGTGAATAATTCTTTTTATATGCCGTTGAATTCGATTTGCTAGTATCTTATTGAGAATTTTTGCATCCATATTCATCAGGGATATTGGCCTGTAGTTCTCTTTTTTTACTGGGTCTCTGTCTGGTTTAGGAATCAAAGTAATACTGGCTTCATAGAATGAGTCTGGAAGTTTTCCTTCCCTTTCTATTTCTTTGAATAGCTTGAGAAGGATAGGTATTATCTCTGCTTTAAACGTCTGGTAGAACTCCCCTGGGAAGCCATCTGGTCCTGGACTCTTATTTGTTGGGAGATTTTTGATAACCGATTCAATTTCTTCGCTGGTTATGGGTCTGTTCAAGCTTTCTATTTCCTCCTGACTGAGTTTTGGAAGAGTGTGGGTGTTCAGGAATTTGTCCATTTCTTCCAGGTTGTCCAATTTGTTGGCATATAATTTTTCATAGTATTCCCTGATGATTGTTTGTATCTCTGAGGGATTGGTTGTAATCATTCCATTTTCATTCATGATTTTATCTATTTGGGTCATCTCCCTTTTCTTTTTGAGAAGCCTGGCTAGAGGTTTGTCAATTTTGTTTATTTTTTCAAAAAACCAACTCTTGGTTTCGTTGATCTGCTCTACAGTTTTTTTAGATTCTATATTGTTTATTTCTGCTCTGATCTTTATTATTTCTCTTCTTCTGCTGGGTTTAGGCTGCCTTTGCTGTTCTGCTTCTATTTCCTTTAGGTGTGCTGTCAGATTTTGTATTGGGGATTTTTCTTGTTTCTTGAGATAGGCCTGGATTGCAATGTATTTTCCTCTCAGGACTGCCTTTGCTGCGTCCCAAAGCGTTTGGATTGCTGTATTTTCATTTTAGTTTGTTTCCATATATTTTTTAATTTCTTCTCTAATTGCCTGGTTGACCCACTCATTCGTTAGTAGGGTGTTCTTTAACGTCCATGCTTTTGGAGGTTTTCCAGACTTTTTTCTGTGGTTGATTTCAAGCTTCATAGCATTGTGGTCTGAAAGTATGCATGGTATGATTTCAATTCTGGTAAACTTATGAAGGGCTGTTTTGTGACCCAGTATATGATCTATCTTGGAGAATGTTCCATGTGCACTCGAGAAGAAAGTATATTCTGTTGCTTTGGGATGCAGAGTTCTAAATATATCTGTCAAGTCCATCTGATCCAATGTCTCATTCAGGGCCCTTGTTTCTTTATTGACCATGTGTCTAGATGATCTATCCATTTCTGTAAGTGGGGTGTTAAAGTCCCCTGCAATTACCACATTCTTATCAATAAGGTTGCTTATGTTTATGAGTAATTGTTTTATATATTTGGGCACTCCGGTATTCGGCGCATAGACATTTATAATTGTTAGCTCTTCCTGATGAATAGACCCTGTCACTATTATATAATGTCCTTCTTCATCTCTTGTTACAGCCTTTAATTTAAAGTCTAGTTTGTCTGATATAAGGATGGCTACTCCAGCTTTCTTTTGGCTTCCAGTAGCATGATAAATAGTTCTCCATCCCCTCACTCTCAATCTAAAGGTGTCCTCAGGTCTAAAATGAGTCTCTTGTAGACAGCAAATAGATGGGTCTTGTTTTTTTATCCATTCTGATACCCTATGTCTTTTGGTTGGCGTATTTAGTCCATTTACATTCAGTGTTATTATAGAAAGATATGGGTTTAGAGTCATTGTGATGTCTGTATGTTTTATGCTTGTAGTGATGTCTCTGGTACTTTGTCTCACAGGGTCCCCCTTAGGATCTCTTGTAGGGCTGGTTTAGTGGTGACAAATTCCTTCAGTTTTGTTTGTTTGGGAAGACCTTTATCTCTCCTTCTATTCTAAATGACAGACTTGCTGGATAAAGGATTCTCGGCTGCATATTTTTTCTGTCTAGCACACTGAAAATCTCATGCCAATTCATTCTGGCCTGCCAAGTTTCAAAAGACAGATCAGTCACGAGTCTTATAGGTCTCCCTTTATATGTGAGGGCACGTTTACCCCTTGCTGCTTTCAGAATTTTCTCTTTATCCTTGTATTTTGCCAGTTTCACTATGATATGTCGTGCAGAAGATCGATTCAAGTTACGTCTGAAGGGAGTTCTCTGTGCCTCTTGGATTTCAATGCCTTTTTCCTTCCCCACTTCAGGGAAGTTCTCAGCTATTATATCTTCAAGTACCCCTTCAGCACCTTTCCCTCTCTCTTCCTCCTCTGGGATACCTATTATGCGTATATTATTTCTTTTTAGTGTATCACTTAGTTCTCTAATTTTCCGCTCATACTCCTGGATTTTTTTATCTCTCTTTTTCTCAGCTTCCTCTTTTTCCATAACTTTATCTTCTAGTTCACCTATTCTCTCCTCTGCCTCTTCAATCCGAGCCGTGGTGGTTTCCATTTTGTTATGCATTTCGTTTAAAGCGTTTTTCAGCTCGTCGTGACTGTTCCTTAGTCCCTTGATCTCTGTAGCAAGAGATTCTCTGCTGTCAGCTATACTGTTTTCAAGCCCAGCGATTAATTTTATGACTATTATTCTAAATTCACTTTCTGTTATATTATTTAAATCCTTTTTGATCAGCTCATTAGCTGTTGTTATTTCCTGGAGATTCTTCTGAGGGGAATTCTTCTGCTTGGTCATTTTGGATAGTCCCTGGCGTGGTGAGGACCTGCAGGGCACTTCCCCTATGCTGTGGTTTATAACTGGAGTTGGTGGGCGGAGCCGCAGTCAGACCTGATGTCTGCCCCCAGCCCACCGCTGGGGCCACAGTCAGACTGGTGTGTGCCTTCTCTTCCCCTCTCCTAGGGGTGGGATTCACTGTGGGGTGGGGTGGCCTGTCTGGGCTACTTGCACACTGCCAGGCTTGTGATGCTTGGGATCTGGCGTCTTAGCTGGGGTGGGTAGGCAAGGTGCACAGGGGCAGGAGGGGCAGGCTTAGCTTGCTTCTCCTTAGGTGAGCCACTTCAGGAGGGGCCCTGTGGCAGCAGGAGTGAGGCAGATCCGCTGCCAGGGGTTTGGCTCCGCAGAAGCGCAGAGTTGGGTGTTTGCGTGGAGCAAGTTCCCTGGCAGGAACTGGTTCTCTTTGGGATTTTGGCTGGGGGATGGGCGGGGGAGATGGCGCTGGCGAGCGCCTTTGTTCCCCACCAAACTGAGCTCTGTTGTCCGGGGGCTCAGCAGCTCTCCTTCCCTTTGTCCTCCAGCCTTCCCACTTTCTGAGCAGAGCTGTTAACTTACGACCTCCCAGACGCTAAGTCGCGCTTGCTGTCGGAACACAGTCCGTCAGGCCCCTCCGCTTTTTGCAAGCCAGACTCGGGGGCTCTGCTTGGCCGGCGAGCCGCCCCTCCGCCCCGGCTCGCTTGGCTCCCGCGACTCCGTTCTGCTAATCCTCTGGTGTTTTTCTGGGTTATTTAGGCAGGTGTAGGTGGAATCTAAGTGATCAGCAGGACGCGCGGTGAGCCCAGCGTCCTCCTACGCTGCCATCTTCCTTCTCCTCACATCTTCTTTATCCATTCATCCACTAATGGACATTTGGGCTCTTTCCATACTTTGGCTATTGTTGACAGTGCTGCTATAAACATTGGGGTGCATGTGCCCCTTCTAAACAGCATACCTGTATCCCTTGATAAATACCTAGTAGTGGAATTGCTGGGTCATAGGTAGATCTATTTTTAATTTTTTGAGGAACCTCCATACTATTTTCCGGAGTGGCTGTGCCAGTTTGCACTCTTACCAGCAGTGCAAAGAGATCCTCTTTCTCTGCATCCTCACCAACATCTGTTGATGCCTGAGTCATTAATGTTAGCCATTCTGACAGGTGTTCGCTGATATCTCAATGTGGTTTTGATTTGTATTTCTCTAATGATGAGTGATGTTGAGAATTTTTTTCATGTGTAGGTTGGCCATCTGGATGTCTTCTTGGGAGAAGTGTCTATTCATGTCCTTTGCCCATTTCTTCACTGGATTATTTGTTTTTTGGGTGTTGAGTTTGAGAAGTTCTTTATAGATTTTGGATACTAACCCTTTATCTGATATGTTGTTTGAATATATCTTCTACCATTCTGTCAGTTGCCTTTTAATTTTCCTGATTATTTCCTTTACTGTGCAGAAGTTTTTATTTTGATGAGATCCCAATAGTTGATTTTTTGCTTTGGTTTCTCTTGCCTCCAGAGACGTGTTGAGTAAGAAGTTGCTGCAAGCGAGGTCAAAGAGGCTTTTGCCTGTTTTCTCCTCAAGGATTTTGATGGCTTCCGGTCTTACATTTAGGTCTTTCATCCATTTTGAGTTTATCTTTTTGTATAGTGTAAGAATGTGGTCCAGGTTCATTTTTCTGCATGTTGCTATCCAGTTTTCCCAACACCACTTGCTGAAGAGACTGTTTTTATTCCATTAAATATCCTTTCCTGCCCTGTCAAAGATTAGTTGGCCATACGTTTGTGGGTCCATTTCTGGGTTCTCTATTTTGTTCCTTTGATCTGAGTGTCTGTTCTTATGCCAGTATGATACCGTCTTGATGATTAAAGCTTTGTAATACACCTTGATGTCTGGGATTGTGATGCCTCCTGCTTTGGTTTTCTTTTTCAAGATTGCTTTGGCTATTTGGGGTCTTTTCTGGTTCCATACAAATTGTAGGATTATTCGTTCTAGTTCTGTGCAAAATGCTGGTGTTATTTTGATAGGGATCACATTGAATATGTAGATTGCTTTGGGTAGTATTGACATTTTAACAATATTTGTTCTTCCTATCCAGGAGCATGGAATCTTTTTCCTTTTTTTGTGTGTGTTTTCTTCAATTTCTTTTGTAAGCTTTCTATAGTTTTCAATGTACATATTTTTCACCTCTTTGGTTAGATTTATTCCTAGGTATTTTATCGTTTTTGGTGCAATTGTAAATGAGACTGATTTCTTTATTTCTCTTTCTGTTGCTTCATTGTTGGTGTATAGGAATGCAACCCATTTATGTGCATTGATTTTATATCCTGAGACTGCTGAATTCATGAATCATTTCTAGCAGGTTTTTTTGGTGGAATCTTTAGGGTTTTCCATATAGAGTATTATGTCATCTGCGAAGAGTGAAAATTTGATTTCCTTCTTGCCAGTTGGATGCCTTTATTCCTTTGTGTTGTTTGCTGAGGTTAAACTTCCAATAATATGTTGAAGAAGAGTGGCGAGAGTGGACATCCCTGTCTTGTTCCTGACCTTAGGGGGAAAGCTCTCAGTTTTTCCCCATTGAGGATGATATTATTGGCAGGTCTTTCATATATGGCTTTTTTTATCTTGATGTATGATCCTTCTATTGCTACTTTCTTGAGGGTTTTTATCAAGAAAGGATGCTGTATTTTGTCAAATGCTTTCTCTGCATCTATTGAGAGGATCATGTGGTTCTTGTCCTTTATTTTATTGGTGCGATGAATCACATTGATTGTTTTGCAGATATTGAAACCAGCCCTGCATCCCAGGTATAAATCCCACTTGGCCAAGGTGAATAATTCTTTTAATGTATTGTTGGATCAAGTTGGGTAGTATCTTGTTGATGATTTTTGTATCCATGTTCATCAGGGAAATTGGTCTATAATTTTCCTTCTTGGTGGGATCTTTGGTTTTGGAAACAAGGTAATGCTGGCTTGATAGAATGAGTTTGGAAGTTTTCCTTCCATTTCTATTTTTTGGAACAGCTTCAAAAGAATAGGTGTTAACTCTTCTTTAAATGTTTGGTGAAATCCCTTGGGAAGCCATCAAGCCCTGGACACTTGGTTTTTGGGAGATTTTTTATTACTCATGCAATTTCTTTACTGGTTATGTGTCTGTTCAAATTTTCTATTTCTCCCTGTTCAGATTTGGTAGTTTATACATTTCTAGGTATCGTCCATTGCTTCCAGATTGCTCAATTTATTGGTGTATAATTGCTCATAATATTCTATTATTATTGTTTTTATTTCTGTAGTGTTGGTTGTGATCTTTCCTCTTTCATTCTTGATTTTATTTATTTGGTTCCTTTCTTTTTTCCTTTTGATCAATATGACTAGGGGTTTATAAGTTTTGTTAATTCTTCAAAAGAACCAACTTCTGTTTTCGTTGATCTGTTCTATGGTTTTTTTTCTTTTTCTTTCTTTCTTTTTTTTTGGTTTTCATAGTGTTGATTTCTGCTCTCATCTGTAGTATTTCCTGTCTTCTGCTGGTTTGGGGTTTTATTTGCTATTCTTTTTCCAGCTCTTTAAGGTGTAAGGTTATATTGTACATCTGAGACCTCTCTTCTTTCCTTAGGAAGGCCTGGGTTGCTATATACTTCCCTCTTATGACTGCCTTTGCTGCATCCCAGAGGTTTTAGGCTGTGGTGTTATCATTTTCATTGGCTTCCATGTACTTTTCAATTTTCTCTTTAAGTTCATGATTAGCCCCTTCATTTTTTAGTAGGATGTTCTTTAGTCTCTAAGTATTTGCTGTATTTCCAGTTTTTCTTGTGGTTGATTTCGAGTTTCATAATATTGTGGTCTGAAAATATGCACAGTATGATCTCAATCTTTTTGTATTTGTTGATGGCTTATTTGTGTCCCAGTATGTGATCTGTTCTGGAGAATTTTCCATGTGCACTTGAAAAAATGTGTATCCCACTGCTGTAGGATAAAATGTTCTGAACATATCTGTTAAGTCCAAACTGTCCAGTGTGTGTCATTCAAAGCCATTGTTTCCTTGTTGATTTTCTGCTTACATGATCTTTCCATTGCTGTAAGTTGGGTGTTGAAGTCCCCTACCATTATGGTATTATTATCAGTGAGTTTCTTTATGTTTGTGATTAATTTATTTATATATTTGGGTGCTCTCACATTTGGAGCATAAATGTTTACAATTGTTAGATCTTCTTGGTGGATAGATCCCTTAATTATGAAATAATGCCCTTCTTGATCTCTTGTTACAGTCATTATTTTAAAATCTAGATTGTCTGATATAGGTATGGCTACTCTGGCTTTCTTTTGGTGACCATTAAACTAGCATGATAGATAGTTCTCCATCACCTTACTTTCAATCTGAAGGTGTCTTTAGGTCTAAAGTGGGTCTCTTGTGAACAGCATATAGATAGATCTTGTTTCTTACCCATTCTGTTACCCTATGTCTTTTTATTGGTGCATTTACTCCATTGATGTTTGAGTGAGTACTGAAAGATATGAGTTTATTGCAATTATGTTGGCTGTAGAGCTGGAGTTTCTGGTGGTGTTCTCTTGTCCTTGTTGATATTCATCTTTTTTTTTTTTTTTTTTTTTATCTTTTCTCCCTTCAAAGAATCCTCCTTAAAATTTCTAGCAGGACTGGCTTAGTGATCACGAACTCCTTTAATTTTTGTTTGGGAAACATTTTATCTCTCCTTCTATGAATGACAGTCTTGCTGGATAAAGGATTCTTGGCTGCATATTTTTTCCAATTCAGCACATTGAATATATCCTGCCACTCCTTTCTGGCCTGCCAAGTTTCTGTGGATAGGTCCGTTGCAAACCTGATCTGTCTTCCCTTGTAGGTTAAAGACTTTTTTCCCTTGCTGCTTTCATGATTCTTTCCTTGCCTGAGTGTTCTGTGAATTTGACTATGATATGCCTTGTTCATGGATGGGTTTTGTTGAATTAAATGGGAGTCCTCTATGTTTCTTGGATTTCGATGTCTGTGTCTTTCCCCAGGTTAGGAAATTTTTCCACTATGATTTGCTCATATAACCCTTCTACTCCTATTTCTCTCTCTTCATCTCCTGGGACCCCCATAATTCTGATGTTGTTCCTTTTTAATGAGTCACTGATTTCTCTAATTCTTAAATCATGCCCTGTTGCCTTAGTCTCCCTCTTTTTTTTCTGCTTCATTGTTCTCCATAAGTTTGTCCTCTATATCACTGCTTCGCTGCTCTGCCTCATCCATCCTTGCCACTCTGGCAGTCATTCGAGATTGCAGCTCAGTTTATAGCATTTTTTATTTCATCCTGACTAGCTTCTATCTCTGCAGAAAGGGATTCTAATCTGTTTTCAACCCCAGCTAGTATTCTTATTGTCATTATTCTAAATTCTGGTTCATACATCTAGCTTGTATCTGTGTTGATTAAGTCCCTGAGTGTCATTTCTTCCTGTTCTTTCTTTTGGGGTGAATTCCTTCATTTCATCATTTTGAAGGAAGAAAATCAATTAATAAGGTTAAAAAAGTTAAAAATAAAAAAATTAAAGACAACACAAAAAAATGAAATAAAGGATGCTATATCCTAGGTGTGTTCTTATCTCATTGTTGAAAGGAGCTTGACAGCTTAGAGAAAAAAGGGAAAGATAAGAAAAGAAAAAGAAAAAAAGGGGAAAGTGTTTGAAAATTTAAAAAAATGAATATAATGAAATAGAATAAAATGAAATGTTGGAAATAAAAAAATAGGATTTGAAAAATTTACAAAAAGTAAAAAATATCATAGAAAAAATTAAAGAAAACTATTTTTAATATAAATGGAATATAAAAATAAATGTTTTCCCTTTCTGTATTCAAGAATAAGAAAAGAAAAGAAAAAATTTGAATAGATGGACCAGGAAACAGACTGAAGTACAATTGAAATTACATAAGTTTCCCCTAGAAGGTGAACTATGAAGCACTTTATAGTCTGTAAACTAAGCAGGCAGAGAGACTTGTGATGTTTGCAAGAGGAAGGTTGGCCCAGTTGGGCAGGGCTTAGTGTATTGGCTCCTTTCTTCACTAGATGGTGCTGCTTAGCTTACTGGGGTAGATCGTTGTGGTGCTTGTAAGTGTTTATGTGCATACACAGGAGGGATGAAAATGGCATCACCCAGCTACCCAGTCTTTAATATCAGAACTCTTTTCTCCCCGAGCAGCAAGCGTGCACCCCTCCTTTGTCTCCAACTTCCATCCATTCCTCGCTTTTACACTATCTGAGACCAAGCCGTCAGGTTGCTAGGCAGCCCTTCCCTCCTGAATTTTATCTCAGATGCGGCTGTGTTTCCCGATCCCTCACTCTGAGGGACTGTGGCTTTGACCCACACAGACCTCCCAGGGGATGGTCTCACTGAGCAATGGCCAGGTGCCAGCCATACCCAGGAACATTCATGGGACTGTGCTACTTCCAATGCCCAGAGAAAGTGGCTGGGTGCCAGTTGCCCCAGACAAAGTTCACGTGATTGTGTAGCAGCAGCATTTCAGGGATTACCTGAACCTCAACACACATGGAGAACCTCAACACATATCTGGCTCCAGGCTTTCCCCTTAACATCCTTGTTCCAGCACCAGCAAATGTGGTTCTTCTCCAGGGTCTGCTGGGACATTTGCCTGTGGGGAAGCTGCACAGCCTCTTTCAAATGTCCTCCCAATAGGGGAACTGCCTCTCCCTGTGTGGCCCAAGGACTTTGCTCTCTGCTCCTGGGGATTTGCCCTTCCCACCAGAGCACTGCCAGGTATTGAGCTGAGGAGTTTCAGTCTCTGTGCTCCTCCTGTTTATAGTCTTCATGGAATTTAAACCCTCTCCTTTCTCTTTTCTCCCTTTTTGTTCGGTCCCTTGTGCACTCTTTCTTTTCTCTCCAGTTGCTTTTGTGTGGGTGGGGGGATGCTTTCTGTACTTTTCCCCTGTCTCTGTCCTCTTTCCACAAGCAAAAACAGCTCCCTGCCATCTGCAACTTTCTCCCCCACTTCACCTCTCTGGGCCAGGTACTTGCTGAGTTTTTTGGTTCACGTTGTGCAGATAGTTGTGTTAATCCTGAAATCAGTTTTCTAGGTGTGCAGGATGGCTTAGTGTTGATCTGGCTGTATTTCAGGGATGAGAGATGCAAAAAAACATCCATGATCTTCTGCTATCTTGGCCCCTCTCCTTATTATTATCTTTCTTAATATAAAAATTTTTCTATGTTTAATTCTTATGTCAACTCTGAGATTGTGACTATTAATTTCCACTTTCACAAATAAGAAAACTGTCACAGGAAAGATAGTTAATGTATCCAAGATTATAATGTTCTTAACCACCAGAGATACTGCCTAAACCCAGATTGGTCTGCCTTCAAATCCTGTAATCTTAACCACCATTGCATATTGGCTTGCCCACCTACTTTTTATTGTTTTCCTCAGTTTTCATGGCAAGTATATATGATGCTGTATTAAATAATAGCTTATTTATAAATAGAGACAACTGAAGCAAACTCTTTATCCAAATCAATTGTAGAGAACTTGAGAGAAAAAGTTAAATTGGAAGGGTGAACTACAAATATATGAAGCCATTCCATGTCAAAACGCATTGTTTTATAGTATCCAAGAAGTAATGTACTTAAGTGAAAGTTGCTTCTTTCTGACCTAGTGGCCTTACAACTAGCCTTAATGATTCTGGTCTATGTTCTTGGTATTGGTATCCATAAAATACACACACACATATATATATTATTTTTTTAACTACTGGACTATGTAATGATCTTTGAATATGACCAAATATACTGAATAAAGTTTAAAGAGTTTCTGAACATCTGAAGAATCTATTGCCCACAGGATGGAGCTGTAAACCCTTATGAATTATGTAGAACCATAAAGGGAGCTAATATATATTTTGAGTACTAGCAACAGGCCAGGCATGATACTGTCTTGCGAATGCAGGTATGAGGCAGGGTTTTAGCTTCCTTAAAAAAAAGACCTTGAGTTTTACAAAATTAGGAGAATTGACTACAGCCCTATGCAGTTAATAATAGAATTGGTGTTAAAATTCTGTACTAACCCAAGTATTTTATCTACTGCCATCTTACATCATACATAGAGGAAATGTGTGTGTGGCTGTCAAAAACATTTGTAGGTTGAAAAAAAACTCTCAATTGCTCTAATATCATTTAACATTGTTGAGAGAAACAAAACTCCCCATGTGTGTGCAGAATGTCACTGGTGACATTCATGAACAGGCTGTCTTACTGCATGACCAGAGCCTTTCCAGCAGTCCAAATCACTTTCCATGAGAAGTTTTGTCACGGCACTGATAGGACACTGCTGCCTCAAATGCACCAAGAAAATCACCTCATGAATATTTTCCTTCCTTTCTTTGCTTTATACAAGTGAAAGGAACAGCCATGCAGGGCAGTGCCAATTATTATTATTATTTTTTATTGGTCTTTTCCTTACACATCCTACTTTTTGACTAGTGGGAAAACAACTGGCTTTGTAAACATCAAACTCACATTAGAGTTCTGTACTTTCTTCCAATTACTGTTTATTTTCCTCAAATTTTGGTGATTCATATCCCTATTATGCACTGTTTACCAACATCTCTCTCATCATTCTTATTTATTCTCTAACTGCCACCCACTGTTGTCATTTCGTTTAACACATCCAGGTGCTAAGGATGTTTCCCCATTTTGCTTTATTGGGGAAAGAATAAAATCACAAACTTAAAGACATTTTTCAATTCACTGCTTCTTCTTTCATGTGAGAGAGGAATTTGTACATGTCTGAACTATGGGAACATCTTATTTGTATTCCTCTTGTGCTGAGCAGTTCCCTGCAGAGTCCTGAACAATCAATTGTATATCTCAGAAGGGAGACCAGCAATGCTCCTCCCATATCTGACATTTGGTTGATTATCTTACAGAATGTCCTTGTATCACTTTCTATTCTTGTGGATGAAACATTTGACAAATTGTATCCCTGGTCTATTTGTTTCATTCTTTTTCTCGTTATTATTTAGATGAGAAACATGACCTAAGGTAAAATTTTTATATAATTTACTTCTCTGGTGTTTTTTCCCCTTCTTTATACCACTAGAAAAGTATATTTCCCTTTGTGTGTGATTATCCTAACATGTTTGGATTCAGTCTAAACTTGTGATGATTGTTTAATGTGGTATAGAATAAAGCATGTATCTAGATAATTTAAATTAAGCACTTAAACTATCAATACTCTGGGTAAATCCCCCATGAGATCATTTATTTCCTCCTTCATTTAGAGCAGGAAAGATTGTTAAATTGAAATAAAGTGCAATTATCTTTCTATGGCTTTAACAACTGTTTACAGTTATATGTTAATGTATCTTATTTAGATTGGAAAGCTTTTTTTACTTCCCTTGATAATTCCAAGAAGTACAATATTATTCATGCAAACAAACATATGTCATTTAAACTGAGAAAAATATTTAGGAATTTACTATAAAAATCCATTAATTTTAATGAAATGTTTGTAGTGAATGCATTAAACACTAAATTGAATCTTAAATATTAAATAATACTTAAAAATATTAAATTATAGAAGATTATACTATTTCATACAATTACATCTAATCTTTTAGAGCATATTCTTTAATTAGACATGAGTATTTATTTCAAAATGTTAAGTATCTATATATGATCAGATCAGATAATGCACATGAAAACACATGGAGAATGCCACCCTTGAGTAAGTTAATACAAGTTATTGGATTTTGTGCCAGATACTTAGCTAGGAATGAAATATTCCATTGAGAAGGTGACAGTTTAACAGTGAAATATGTAAACGAATATTTTAGTAAACGATTGTACATTTTTTCAAAGAAACACAGATACAAGCAAATAATTCCATCTAAAAAAGTCATGGAAACTTGTCCAGGGTTAATAACTTAGTCATCCTGTGGGGGATGTAAAAAGTGAAATTTATCAGGGGACCAGATTCAAAGACATTGAAACACATATCATGTCTTGGGAATATCAAGAAATCTGTATTAGCTTCCTAGGGCTGCCTTGACAAAGTGAAACTAACGGGATGGCTTAAAACAATAAAACTGTATTTTATTCTTACATTTCTGGAGGCTTGCTGTCTGAGACCAAGGCAGGGCCATGTCCCTCTGAAACCTATAGAGAAGAATCCCTCATTACCTCTTCTAGCTTCAGTAGGTTGCCAGAAATCCTTGGCATTCGTTGGCCTATAGCTGCTTTACTCCATTCTCTGTCTCTGTTCTCACCTGGCTGTTATTTCTCTGTGCCCTATGTTCGAATTTCTTTTTCCTTTTAAGGACACCAGTCATTGGATTTAGGGCCCACCCTAATATAGTATGACTTTAATTTAATTTTATTACATTTGCAAAGATCCTATTTATAAATAATGTCACATTAATAGGTATTGGAGTTATGACTTTAACATATGTTTTGGGAGGAGCACAATTAAAACCATAACAGAGTCCTACCAAGGATTCTTGGGAAACAATTGAAAGCAGAATAAAAGACATGCTAAGGAGTTTGGATTTGAGGCATTGCCAAAAGTTTTAATCAAGATATCCACTAAGGTGCTAATTTTTGTTTCAGAATCCTAAATATTGAGCCTATTGAAGATAAGTTGAAGGGGAGAATGCATAGTCTTGAGCTAAGAAAGGACTACAAAAGACTGGCAAAAGGGGAAACTAAAATTGAAAAGATGGGCTTTAACTGCTGTTATGAATTTTTCAAATTAACACTTATTAAGTGGAGAACACTGTGCTGGATATTTCACTTGATCTTAGCCAAAAGGCCGAGAAGCGATGTGCTGGGTGTTTAACAACAGACCATGAGAGGAATTGAAATAGAGAAGTTTATTACTCACAGGTCCTGGACAAAGTACCCTGCATGCCTCAAGGGGCTACATATGTGGTCAAGGCAGAGTGTAGGCAGACAGGGAGGGGCAGAACATGGAGCACATGCTTTTATTAGGGTCCATGGTTGGAATGTTTTGGGGTTCCCAGCCTAAGGTCAGATTAGTCAATTCAAACAAAAAATATGGTTTTCATCCAAGGGGAACATAAGCAGAAGGCCTTGGGGAAGTCATATGAGGAAGTCATATCAGGAACTCACATTTGCCTGTGATTCTGTGGAGTGCTATTCAGTGAATATGCTTGCGTAAAGGGCTAGTGTCAGCTTAAAGTCCTTACAGACCACTTGGGCAGACAAAATGGTGGCTAAGGCAGAAGTATCATGAAGTAGGTAAGCTAAACTCTCAACAGTGGGAAAATGAGTGTGGAGGGATAAAGATAGAGGAAGTAAATTTGATGCAAAAGTTTGTGGCTTGGGGGATTTACGTGGAAGGCAATATATGTACACCTTGGGAAAATATAAGAAAAGTAGGTTTGGGACAGTGAATAGGGAAGGAGGAAATTAGTTTTATTTTAGTTTTTTACCAGGAATCCTTGAGATTTGGGGTATTTATTAACGGAAAAAAAAAAGTTCCATGGGCAGTTGGAAATGCCAACCTGGAATTCAGGAAAGGGTGAGATGCTGATGGTGTCATCAGATGTAAATGGTGTTTGATTCCCTGGGGACTCAGTGGCATTGCTCAGTTTTCCTTGTGTGGAGGGAGAGGAAAAAGTAAAGATAAAAGTTTTGGGAAAAACTCAATGCTCTATCAAGTAAAACATTATATCAAGTAAAACATTATACATAAAACTGTACTTAAGCTATTTTACAGAACCAAAATGAAATGACATTTAAATTACTTACAATCTTGTCTGGCACATAAGAATGTTTCAGTAAATATTTGCTATCATTAATATAATCATCATCATTATTGCTTAAATAAAATATACTTACTTTCTATAGGTCTGGCAGTATTTTAGGTTGCTAGACCTAGTATTTTATGTTGCTAGAGTTGTTTTAGACTTACAAAAAATGTGAAGATGATATAAAGAGTTAAATGTGACAGTTTCTCAAAATTTTCTCGTTTTAGATGACCTGGACCTTCTTGAGGTATTCTGGTCAGATATTTTGTTGAATCTCTGATGTGTTTCTAATGATTAGATTGAAGTTATGGGGTTTGGGGAGGAAGACCCCATAGATAAAGTGCCATTTTCATTGCATCATATCAAGGACACATTCTTTCAACATGATCTTTACTGTTAGTGTTGACTTTGATCACATAGCTGTGTAGTATTTACAAAGTTTCTTCATTGTAAGTTCCTGTGTCTCTTTTTTCCCCCTATGGAAACATTAGAAGAAAGTCACTGTGGGAGTGGGCAGTTTTACTCCTCTTTCTTGAGATCAGAGTATCTACATAAATCCTGTGGAATTCTGTATGAGACATTTATCTTTTCTCCCCCATTTACTTATTTATCTGATTATATCAATATGGACTCATATAAGGTGTTTTTGAGTATGCCTTTGCTTTTTGGTCCTACAAGATGCTTCTGGATCATCTTGCATATTTCTGTCCTCAGACCTAAAATCAGCCATTCCTCAAGGGGTTCCCTTGTTCCTTTTATTGGAGAACGGTCTTAGAAACCAATGTTGAGTGCTTACATGTGCTTATTGCTCTAGAAGTGTCATTGCTTTTGCACTTTCTTAGATAACAGAACAATAAAATATGTGTGTATATACTGTTCTGGAAATATATACGTATCTGTGAATATTCTATGTTTGATCATTTTTATCTATATTAAGTTAAACATGAATTCATATTGATATACCTAACGCAAATTTGTTACCACCTAGATTAGTCTACCTTTTTCTCTCTCCCCCAGCCCCTGGTAACCTCCCAATTTAAAAATGAGACATCTTGTCTCCCCTATCCAGCATCCATTTACATGGTTGTTCAATTTTAGTATACATACATAATAGTATCAGAATTGTGAACCTAAATGCCTGTGAAAAACCACTATAGCAACTACAGTATAGTGCATAAGTGTTTTAGTCCTAACATTTTTTGATCATACTAAAATTTACTCAGATTAGCACATTTTCCCACATCCTTTTTAGGGGATCTTTTTATATATTTGTATAAACTTACTTTATGCAAGTAATTGTATATTTACTTTATGTATATATACATAATATATATATTATAAAATATAAATTATATACTTAATTTATATTTACTTTAATATTTTAACAAAAAATATTTTAAAATAATTCTTAAGGGGCGCCTGGGTGGCTCAGTTTGACTTCGGCTCACGATCTGTGAGTTTGAGCCCCACATTGGTCTCTGTGCTGACAGGTCAGAACCTGGAGCCTGCTTCAGATTCTGTGTCTCCCTCTCTCTCTGCCCCTCCCCAGCTCACTCTCTGTCTCTCTCAAAAATAATAAACATTTTTTTAAAAGTAAGAAAAATAAAATAATTTAAATCAATGTACAGGATTCATATTTTTACAAAAAAGGAAAAGAAAAAAACATTAGTCATAAGTTTGAATAACTGAAATTATAAAATGATGCTATTTTCAAAAGCAAAAAAAAAGATACTTTTAAACTATCCTTAAAAGATATTCATTTAGTATTATTTTTACATTGTCTTTTCAGGGTAAAAATAATTTCATAATTATTTTATTTAAATAAGATTTATCCAAATCAGTTTTTAAAAATTTAAAGAAGGAAAAATAATTTAAAGAAGGTAACAGGAACTTAGTCTTTCTATGAAAATGTCCATACAACTACATTTGTAAGGTTTTCTACAAATAAAAGTAAAATGCTAACAATCTTGAGAAGAGCAAACCAATTTATCATGTCTCCAGGCAAATTTTATAACTCCTTTGTTTAGATAGCCAGTCAATATTTTGGACAAAGTAAATAAACTCTGAATCTTCTGAGATTACCCTACCAAAATTAGCCAAATAACAGGCCTCTGTGTATAAATATCTGTTCTAGGGAACTGTTGAAATAGTTCTTTATATAGAAAGGAGAAAATATACATATTTTATCATTCCACAATATCTTTCAAGTACTTTTATAAAGGGAGTACTTTGAAACTAAGTATAAGATCCTAAGCATTTGACCAAAACGTGAGATTTGTTGCTTTCAGTAGCATAGAATTTTTCCTCATCAGTATCTGTCTTTGACATATGACTCTGTTGAAATCTTATTCAATCTTATTGTTGAAAAACAGTATCTGGAGTAGGAAACCCAGGAATCAAACTAAAAAGTAAAACCATTACTATAGAGTTGTGAAATCTGTGTTCTAGACCTGGATTTTTCATAAACTGCTTGTGACCTTGAGCACTTTCCGTAACCGTTTGTTTCTCCTCTTCCTTTCTTCCCTCCCTCCTTCCTTTTTCCCTCCCTCTATCCTTCCTCCCTCTCTTCCTCCTTTCCTTCCTCCTTCCCTTCCTTCCTTCCTTCCTTCCTTCCTTCCTTCCTTCCTTCCTTCCTTCCTTCCTTCTTTTTGAGAGCGACTGAGAGCATGCAGTCATGATAAAAGGAGGGGAAAAGGGAGAGAAAGAAATGTAAGCAGGCTCCATGATCAATGTGGAGTTGGACATGGGGCTTGATCTCACCATTGTGAGAGAATGACCTGAGTGAAAATCAAGAGTCAGCTGCTTAACAAAATTGTGTCACCTAGGCGCTCTTCCCTTCTTCATTTAAAAGTTGTTTGCTTTAGAGGTGATCTAATGAACGTTCTAATACTAGTATGTATTCTTTCTTCAACTCACACCTAAAACATATATAACATGTGAAACTCCCCTTCAAACAAAATAATATAGAAAAATGCTGAAAAAACCCTAATAATTCCTTTTATTGAAAAATCATTGCTCTTGAAATCTTATAAGAACCTACATAAGGATTAGCTGAAACTGAAATAATAATTTTAATTCTAAATACAGTTCTATTTGTCAACCAGATCCTATCCACACGCAAAGTAACCCAATAACCCAAATATATTTTATTTGAATAACTTTTTTCTTCCCAGTACAAATACTGTCCATAAAAGTGTTTGGAAATTACAAGCAGAAGTTGTAGAAGAATTTAGTGAGTGACATATCAATAAATCATTGAAGACTTTGCTCTTGACATAGCTTTTTACAACCCTGTAGTTCTAAATATCCCATATCCCCATTCTTCAAAGCTCAATTACATAGAAAATATAAGTATGTGTTTGTAACCCCTTACTTAGTATCCTACCTTTTAATCATCCCGCCCATGTCTATATCTCAAGCCACATGGCCTGCTCTTCCTCATAGTTATGTATGCTACAGCTTTTTCAAACTATTCACAGCTGCCCAAATGGGACCTTCCATCAAATCCTTCTGACATGTCTTTACACATGCTATTCCTTCTGAAAATAATGACTCTGTTTTCCATTTCTTTATCTGGATGATTTGTAAACATTTAACAAAATCATGTACTCTCGGCATCTCACCACTGCTTTGGAGATGAATTTTATTTGTTTCTGATTTCAGAGTAGGATTTTATGCATACCTCTATGACCTGTATTGCACATTGTTGATTTATGAAGACTCTCCCCTTTAGATTGTTTTTTCTTTAAGATGAGGGACAATGTTTTATTTTATTTGATATTTCCCACACCTAACCAAATTGGGTAGCACTCAGTACATGTCTCCAAACTGAAGCAATGAAAAGCTATAAGGTCCCTATACTTTCTTTAAATTATTTTTCCTTCTTTAATTTTTTTTAAATAATTAAGATAAATCTTAAAGGATGTGGACTGCCCCCCCACCTCAAAAAAAATCCTAGGTCTATAAATACAGCCATTCATAATACACTTTACTTTAGAAATTGAAGCAGGCTCCTTCATGAAAGGTAAAGGGAATTAACTTTTGATTGGACTGATTTTGATTGGACTGATTTTGATTTAAATCTTGGTTTTGGCTCTTATTAGTAGGCTGACCTTGAAAAAAACTGCTTACATTTTATAAGACTCAGATTCTTTATTTTTAAATAATTAAATAGAAATAATTATATCCATGTTGTTAGAGGTTTGAGTGGAATAAAAAATGACATCCCCTACTATACATAAGGCAGAGAGTGAATACTAATTCTGTTTTTCATATGCTCAATTAAAAGCCTAGATTACATTAAAAAATATTTCAATAACGTATGAGATTTGTATATAAGTTGTATAATCATGCAAAGCTATAAGTGATCAAGTTTTTAGATATTAATTTGTTTATTTTATCTTAATTATGGATGTATCACCACAACTGTATAGACAAAGAAGGAAAGAGTATCCAATGGAAAAAAGAAAGTCTCTGCAACAAATGGTGTTGGGAAAACTGGACAGCAACACACAACATAATAAAACCAGACGACTTATGGGTTAAAGACCTAAATGTGAGACAAGAAATCATAAAAATCCTAGAGGAAAACAAAGGCAATAACCTCTTTGACATTGGTCATAGCAATTGCTTACTGGATATGTCTCCTAAGGCAAGAGAAACAAAAGCAAAATTAAACTATTGGCACTACATCAAAATAAAAAGCTTCCACACAGAGAAGGAAACAATCAATAAAACTAAAAGGCAACCTATGGAATGGGAGAAGATATTTACAAATGACATACTTTATAAAATATTAGTATCCAAAATATATAAAGAACTTATCAAACTCAACACCCAAAAAACAAATAATCCAGTTAAAAATGGGCAGAAGACATGAATAGACATTTTTCCATGGAAGACATACAGATGGCCAATGGGTGCACAAAAAGATGATTAACATCACTCATTGTCAAAGAAATACAAATCAAAACTTCACTTCACACCTGTCAGAATAGCTAAAATGAACAACACAGGAAGCAACAGGTGTTGGCAAGGATGTAAAGAAAGGGGAATCATCTTATATTGTTGGTTGGAATGCAAACTGGTGGAGCCATTCTGGAAAACAAGAAGGAAGTTACTCAAAAAGTTAAAAATTGAGCCGCTCTACAATCTAGCAATTGCAGTACGAGGTATTCACCCAAAAATTACAAAAATACTGATTTGAAGGGATACATGAAGCCTGATTTTTATAGCAGCATTATCACAATAGCCAAATTATGGAAACAAGACTGCATGTCTGTTGACTGATGAATGGATAAAGAAGTGGTATATATATCAATGGATTATTACTCAGCCATAAATAGAACGAAATCTTGCCATTCTCAGTGATATGGATAGACCTAGAGTATTATGCCATGTGAAATAGAGAAAGACAAATACTATATGATTTTACTCATATGTGAAATTTAAGAACAAGAGAAATGAACATGGGGGAGAAAAAAAAGAGAAAAAAACAAGAAACAGACTCTTAACTACAGAAAACAAACTGAGGGTTGCTGGAGGGGAGGTGGGCAGGGGATGTGCTGAATGGGTGATGGGTATTAAGGAGGGTACTTATTGTGAAGGGCACTGGGTATTGTGGGTAAGTGATGAATCACTAAATTCTACTCCTGAAACAAATATTACACTATATGTTAACTAACTAGAATTTAAATAGAAACTTGAAGCAAAATAGAAAACAATTCTCATTTGCTTACAAAAACTAAAAGAAAAAAGTGGGTGCATCAATAATTTTTCAAGTTAGAGGAATATCAATCTAAGTAAGTTTCATTTGGTCTTAAATATGAATGAAACTACTACAGAAAATGACTGGACAAAGGCAACAGAGACAATATATGAGGCTCTCCAGAAGACAATAAGGATAATGACTACTGTTATCCAGGGTATATTATTTGTATTAAACTTTCTGCTGTGTTCCAATTCACATTTTTCAAATTTATGTGCCAAATATGGGTGAAAATGGAAACTGATTTAATAAAACGTATATAATTGATTACTAAAAATGACTATAAAGTAAAAATCTTATTTCTGTTACGGCCAGTAAGTATCAATATATTTTCAGAGATTACATGCAATTTGGAGTGATTAAAATACATATTATCATGTCATACCAGAACCAATTGAAGAAAGCAGTTGACTATTTTGTTAACCAAAAAAAGTATCAGAATTTGAAACTGAATTAATTTTTCTCCCATCCTGGATGTTTTCAGCTTTCATGATACTTAGTTGGATAGTTAGCAACAGAATAATGTATACAATTAAATATTAAAATAAAAGTAAGTGACATGAATATTCTGAAATTGGGTTTTGTGTTTTTGAAAATTCGAAACTAATACTCTGCATTTTGAAAACTAATTTCCCAATATTAGCAAATTCTAGATATTCTGAAAACCCAAGATCTCTTACAGAGACTGTAGCATCTATAGAGTACAAAGACAAATCTGACCAAAGTGATAAAAATATAGCAACTCAGTTTGGAAGACATAAAAACAAGACAAATACAATAACTCTTGATCTTCTCCAGTCTAATGACTTTGAATATCATCTACTCAGAAATTTACACCTCAAGCCTAGAAGCTCCCCTGAACTTTAGACTCACGTTCAACATCTTCACCTTGATACTATCTGAAATTTACCATGTCCAAAGCTGAACTCCCCTCCAAATCTGCTTGTCCTTTATTCTTCTCAATTTGGATAAAAGACAATATTTTTCTGCCAGCAGTTTATGTCCAATATTTGGAGTCATCTTTAACTCTTCTCTCTGTATGTTCACATGGAATCCATCAGGTAATGCTATCAGTTATTAGCTCTTCTCTCAAATACATTCACTATCCAATCACATCCCAATACTTCTCTGCTAACATTATGGTCAAAACCACATTATCTATCCTTTGTGCTTTTGAGTTTTTATTTATTTTATTTTGAAAGAGAGAAAGAACGATCAGGGGAGGGCACAGAGAGAAGGAGACAGAGGATCCAAAGCAACTTGAAAGCCTGATGTGGGGCTCACACTCATGAACTATGAAATCATGACCTGAGCTGAAGTCAGATGCTTAGCTGACTGAGCCACCCAGGTGCCCCAGTCTTTGCATTTTTATATTAGCTTTGTAATTGGTTTACCTGTATCTCTCTTATACAACTGCAGTCTACTCTTAAGAGTCAGATGATCTGTAAACTATGAATTACAATACCACCACTTCTGTCCTCAAAACTATCTAATCCCACCAGTAATATAATTGTAGTTAATGTCAGATTTATTTACCTTGGTGTTATCACGATAGGGTGCTCATCAGAGGAAGCCTGGTGAGTCTCGGTAAGACAGGATTTACATGGAAGACCTTGTAAGATTCTAAGGAAGAATTTGAAAAACAAGTGTCTGTTTTGAATTAGATACTATTAATAAGCAGGGTGATTCAGCAATTGGGTATCTTGGTAACCTTTATTCTGAAAACAGGAAAAATGATTTGAGACTTGTTAAGAAAGCAATCACATGTAAGAAAAACCTAATTGTTTTGTGGCTATGATGACATCTTGACTGTGTTCTTTTAGAAACTTTGTTGATATGATAGGAAAGGAAAGGCCAATTCTTAGTGTGACTGATTTTCAACTTTTCAGAGCCCATCACATTATCCACTCATTTTAGGCAAAAGCCAGTGTTCTCAGAGTGAACTACAAGACATCAATAAATTCCATCACACTTCACTGATATAATTTATTTCCACTACTGTACTCACCCTTTCTATACACACTTGATTTTTTTTTTTTTTTTTTGCCTTTTCTGCAACAATCAGATGTACTCCATCTTGGCATCTTTATATTTGATATTCTTCTGCCAGGAACACTTCACTTGAAGATATACAAATAGTTTACTTATTCTCCATTTTTGGATCTTCACTCAGATGTTACGTCCTCAGTGTTGCTTTCATGGAGACATTATTTTAAACAGGACAAATCTCACTCTACAAATATTCTCTATCCCCCTTTCTTGTCATATTTTTGTTCCTAATAACCCATTGTACAATCTGGCTTGCTGCAGACTCTACAAATTTCTTTTGTTTATTGCCTCCTTACTTGTACTAGAGTCTAAATTCCATGAAGGCAGGGATTTTTGCCTGTGTTCATTGATGAGCTGGTGCCTAGAACAATGCCAAGCACAAAGTAAATGTTCAATAAACATGCATTCTAAGAAAAAAAGTGAGTATATTGTGTTCTAAGAAAACAGTATAGGGGCGCCTGGGTGGCGCAGTCGGTTAAGTGTCCGACTTCAGCCACATCACGATCTCGCGGTCTGTGAGTTCGAGCCCCGCGTCAGGCTCTGGGCTGATGGCTCAGAGCCTGGAGCCTGTTTCCGATTCTGTGTCTCCCTCTCTCTCTGCCCCTCCCCCGTTCATGCTCTGTCTCTCTATGTCCCAAAAATAAATAAAAAAGTTGACAAAAAAAATTAAAAAAAAAAAAAAAAGAAAACAGTATATATTTTTGAAATTAATTGTACCGATAAATTGAAACAGGTTAAGGTAACAAGTGCTTTACGTTAGTGCCATTGTCCATGATGGTTTAAACAATAATTTTTTTCAGCATTATTTTAATACTGATATTAGAATTAAAAAAATAGCACAAATGTGGTAAAAACAAAATGGCTTAAGAAGTTTAATATGAACTTTGTGGAAGGAAATTTTAGGAGATGAAAGTGCATAAGGAAACTAAAAAAAATATCATGATTGTTTTGGGCTTTATCTAGTAGACATAATAATGGACAGCCTTTGGAAGTCTTAAATGCAGTAATGTTTTCTGATAATTACATTAAAAATATAAGTTGGCTGCAATGTGAACAATGATTGGAAAAGAATGAGACAAAATGCAGAAAAATCAATTATGAGATTATTATAATAATCAAAATGATAAAAAAATTAAGAGATACTGTAGGCAAAATCTAAAATAGTGAAATGAAGAAATGTAAGAGATTATAGAGGCGGAATTGACTTGATTTATAAAAACTGGTATGGGAAATAAGAAAAGGCAGGAAGTATAGAAAATTAATGGATCATGGCTCTTAATCTAGCTCTATGGAAGGGCCACATGAAGCACTCTGGTGTCTTTATGTGTGTGTGTGTGTGTGCATGTGCATGTGTGTGTGTGTGTGTGTATGTGTGTGTGTGTGTGAACATGAATGCATAAACTCATTGTTTTTGGAGAAATTTTCAAAGGCCTTTTTATTTTTCAAGTGTAATGATGACCCAGAAAAGACTAAAAACCTTTGTACCTATACATGTGATGTATTATTTTGTGAGGAGATGAATAAACAGATGATATCTTGTTTAGGATAGGAGGGATGGGGAACCGGGTAGGCAAAGATGGTCACTGCTTGTGGTTAAAAGTGTTTGATTTTTCTACAGCACAATCTCTTAGGGGCATGTCTATTAGCCAAAAGTAAATGGTAGTGTTAGTGACATGAAGTACCTAACGAAGACTAAAATTTGGCAGTCACTGATGAGAATAGAAATTTTTTACTCCCTTTAGAACATCTAATTTTATGGATATTTATTATATATTAACCATTGAATAGGTTCCAAAGATTAAATTTTCTGTTTTGAATTGGAGAAAATTTCCCCATTCAAGCATTGCATCAATGCATAGCAGTGTATTACATTTTTAAAATACCTAAAGATTAAAAAAAACTTTTAATCACAAAAACTTAAGTGATTGTTCATATACATTTGTACTACTGATTTATTTTATTCCTTCAGAATGCTTAAATAAGCGTCTGTGGTTTTAAACTCAACAACCTTTAAAAAATCTTTAATAAATTATAACTAAAGACAACATTTTGAGTCTAATAAGAATACATGTGTACATGCAATTCACTAATAAGTGTAATTCACATTGTATCAGACAAAGAAAAGGAAGCAAAAAGAGATTCATAAAAGATGCCTGAGCTCACAAGTTTGCATTACAACAATCCAGGGAGCATGAAGACCTGAATAAGGCCTTTAATATGTCAAATAAAATACCATCTCAGAAAGATCAATATGAGGAAAACATTCATTAGCAGTAACAAAATCCTAGTGTAAACAGCTTTAAATAAAATACTAAAGGGCATTAGAAAACAAGGAAAGAAAAGTTCAATCATTATCTTACATAAATCACTATGATTCAAATGTTCTCCTGCTCAAATTGGAAATTGGTGTTAACTTTTTCTTTTTTACTTTGTGAAAAATTTATTCACATGAGCAGTTAAAATCTGCTTCATTTTCCAAATTGACTTCATTTCCTAACATCAGAAGTTCTTTGACTATAGCTCCTTTTTCCCCCAGCAACTTTATTGTGATGCAATTGTATATGATAAAATCCATCTTTTTTTTTTTTAATTTTTTTTTTCAACGTTTATTTATTTTTGGGACAGAGAGAGACAGAGCATGAACGGGGGAGGGGCAGAGAGAGAGGGAGACACAGAATCGGAAACAGGCTCCAGGCTCTGAGCCATCAGCCCAGAGCCTGACGCGGGGCTCGAACTCCCGGACCGCGAGATCGTGACCTGGCTGAAGTCGGACGCCCAACCGACTGCGCCACCCAGGCGCCCCTAAAATCCATCTTTTTAAGTGTACAATTTAGTGACTTTGCATACAGAGTTGTGCCACCATTATCACTATCTAATTTCAGAACATCTCATTACTCCAAAAAGAAATCTTATATATAAGGGGGGCCTGTCCCCATTTTCCCCTCTCCTAGCCCCTCATAATCATTATTTTCTGCCTATGGGTTTCTTGTACTAAAAATATCCTATAAATGTAATTGCCCAATATTTGATTTTTCATGACTGGTGTCTTTCACTTAGTATAATTTCAAGGTTCATTTTTGTTGCAGAATATGTCCATCCTTAATTCCTTTTTATTGTCAAGTAATATTATGTCATATGGCTATATTATTTTTTTAATTTTATTTATTTATTTTGAGAGAGAAAGGGATAGGGTGAATGAGGGAGGGGCAGAGAGAGAGAGGGAAAGAAAGAATCCTAAGCAGGCTCCATGCTGCCAGCAAAGAGCTCGACATGGGGCTTGATCTCACAAAACTGTGAGATCGTGATCTGAGCCAAAACCAAGAGTTGGACACTTAACCAACTTAGCCACCCAGGTGCCCGGATATACCATTTTTTTAATTTATCCATCAGTTATCAATATTTTGTTTGATTCCATTTTTACGTTATTAAAATAATGCCAATTTGAATTTTGTTTACAAATCTTTGCCCAGATGTGCCATTTTCAATTCTCTTGGTTATATATTTAAGAATGGAATTACTGGGTCATAAGGTACCATTGTATTTAGCTTATTTTTCAGCAGTGTATGAGGGTTGTAGTTTCTCCACATCCTGAACACTTGTTGCTTTGCCTGTACTTTTTTTTAATTTATCCTCATGGGTGTTAAGTGGTATCTCATTGACATTTTGGTTTACATTTCCCTGGTGACTAATTACATTGAGCATCCTTTCCTGTTTGTATGGGTTATTTGTCTATCTTATTTGAAGAAGTGTCCATTTAAACCTTCTGCCCATGTTTGAATTGTCTTTTTATTAAGTTTTAAGTGTTTATTTTAGATACTGGAGCCGTATCAGATATATAGTTTGTGACTTTCTCCTGCTTGATAGGTTATATTTTCACTCTCTTTTGTCTTGTGAAGTACAAAAGTTTTAATTTTGAAAAAGTTGAATTGATTTATTTATTTGTCACTTGCACTTTTGGTGTCATATCTAAGATACTATTATGTAATCCAAGGTCATGATGACTTATTTCTGTTTTCTTCTAAGAATTGGTAGTTTAGCTTCTACATTTAGGTATATTATATATTTTGAGTTAATTTTTACCTTAGGACTAAAGTATGGGTGTGGTTGTGGGTACAGTTATTTTTTTGGGTGTGTGTGGATATGAAGTTGTCCAGCACCATTCACTGGAAAGACAATTCTTTCCACACTGAATTGTCGTGTTACCTAGTCCAAAGCAAATTAATGGTAGTTTTAAGCATTTCCCTTTTGGCTGTCAATACTGTTCTATTGACCTATGTTTCTATTCTTTTTTCCCTTTAACTTTTAAAGAGTTTTTATGGATAGCTTTTATCAGCCTGAGGGATACCTTTTATATGTCTATAGTTTGTTGTGTGTTTTTATTATGAAAGTGTGTTAGATTTGTCAAATGATATTTGAGTCTGTGAGTCTGTTGAGATGATAATGTTGTTTGTCCTTTATTTTGGTAATATGGTATATTACTATTACTAGCTTTTTATGCATTAATTTTCCCTTGCATCTCTGGAATAAATCTCACTAGGTCATATTATGTAATTATTTTTGTAACCATTTTATATTACATATTTCAGGTTGTTAGTATTTGGTTGTATCTTTTGTATCTATAATCATAAAGTTTATTTGTCTTTCTTTGTTGTTTCTATTTCTTTTTTTAATTTAATTTTTTATTTTTTTTAAATTTACTTCCAAATTAGTTAGCATATACTGCAACAATGATTTCAGCAGTAGATTCCTTAGTGCCCCTTAACCATTTATCCCATCCCTTTTCCCACAACCCCTCCAGTAACCCTCAGTTTGTTCTCCATATTTATGAGTCTATTCTGTTTGGCCCCCCTCCCTGTTTTTATATTATTTTTGTTTCCCTTCCCTTATGTTCATTTGTTTTGTCTCTTAAAATTCTCATATGAGTGAAGTCATATGATTTTTGTCTTTCTCTGACTGACTAATTTCACTTAGCATAATACCCTTCAGTTCGATCCATGTAGTTGCAAATGGCAAAATTTCATTCTTTTTGATTGCTGAGTAATACTCTATTGTATATATATACCACATCTTCTTTTTTTTAATTATTTTTTTAATGTTTATTTATTTTTGAGACAGAGAGAGACAGAGCATGAACAGGGGAGGGTCAGAGAGAGAGGAAGACACAGAATCAGAAGCAGGCTCCAGGCTCCGAGCTGTCAGCACAGAGCCCGATGCGGGGCTCAAACTCACGGACTGCGAGATCATGACCTGAGCCAAAGTCGGCCGCTCAACCGACTGAGCCACCCAGGTGCCCCTATACCATATCTTCTTTATTCATTCATCCATCAGTGGACATTTGGGATCTTTCCATACTTTGGCTATTGTTGATAGTGCTGCTGTAAACATGGGGGTGCACATGTCCCTTCGAAACAGCATACCTGTATCCGTGTATAAATGCCTAGTAGTGCAATTGCTGGGTTGTAGGGTAGTTCTATTTTTAGTTTTTTTTTTTGAGGAACCTCCATACTGTTTTCCTGGATGCACCAGCCTGCATTCCCACCAACAATGCAAAAGAGATCCTCTTTCTCTGCATCCTCGCCAACATCTGTTGTTGCTTGAGTTGTTAATGTGAACCATGCTGACAGGTGTAAGGTGGTATCTCATTGTGGTTTTGATTTGTATTTCCCTGATGATGAGTGATGTTGAGCATTTTTTCATGTGTCGGTTGGCCATCTGGATGTCTTCTTTGGAGAAGTGTCTATTCATCTCTTTTGCCCATTTCTTCACTGGATTGTTTTTTGAGTTTGATAAGTTCTCTGTAGATTTTGGATACTAACCCTTTATCTGTTATGTCATTTGCAACTATCTCCTCCCATTCTGTCAGTTGCCTTTTAGTTTTGCTGATTGTTTCTTTCACTGTGCAGAAGTTTTTATTTTGATGAGGTCCCAGTAGTTCATTTTGGCTTTTGTTTCCCTTGCCTCCAGAGACGTGTTGAGTAAGAAGTTGCTACAGCCAAGATTGAAGGGGTTTTTTCCTGCTTTCTCCTCGAGGATTTTGATGGTGTCCTGTCTTACATTGAGGTCTTTCATCCATTTTGAGTTTATTTTTGTGTATAGTTTAAGGAAGTGGTCCAGTTTCATTCTTCTCCATGTCACTGTCCAGTTTTCCCAGCACCACTCGCTGAAGAGAATGTCTTTATTCCATTGGATATTCTTTCCTGTTTTGCCAAACATTAGTTGGACATAAGTTTCTGGGTCCATTTCTGGGATCTCTATTCTGTTCCATTGATCTGAGTGTCTGTTCTTATGCCAGTACCATACCATCTTGATGGTTACAGCTTTGTAGTATATCTTGAAGACCAGAATTGTGATGCCTCCTGCTTTGGTGTTCTTTTTCAAGATTGCTTTGGCTTTTGCTTGCTTTGGCTATTTCTTTTCTGGTTCCATACAAATTTTAGGATTGTTTGTTCTAGCTCTGTGAAGAATGCTGGTGTTATTTTAATAGCGATTGCATTGAATATGTAGATTGCTTTGGGTAGTGTCCACATTTTAACAATATTTGTTCTTCCTATCCAGGAGCATGGAGTCTTTTTCCATTCTTTTGTGTCTTCTTCAATTTCTTTCATAAGCTTTCTATAGTTTTTAGTGTATAGATTTTTCACCTCTTTGGTTACATTTATTCCTATATATTTTATGTTTTTTGGTACAACTGTAAATGGGATCGAGTCCTTGATTTCTCTTTCTGTCGCTTCCTTGTTTGTGTCTAGGAATGCAACCGATTTCTGTGCATTGATTTTATATCCTGCAACTTTGCTGAATTCATGAATCAATTCTAGCAGTTTTTTGGTAGAATCTTAAGGGTTTTCCATGTAGAGTATTATGTCATCTGCGAAGAGTGAAAGTTTGACCTCCTCCTGGTCAATTTGGATGCATTTTATTTCTTTATGTTTGATTGCAGAGGCTGAGACTTCCAATACTATGTTGAATAACAGTGGCAAGAGTGTACATCCCTGCCTTGTTCCTGACCTTAAGGGAAAGCACTCAGTTTTTCCCCATTGAGGATATTAACGTTGGATTGTTCATACATGGCTTTTATGATCTCTAGGTATGCTCCTTCTATCCCTACTTTCTTGAGGGTTTTTATCAAGAAAAGATGCTGTATTTTGTCAAATGCTTTCTCTGCATCTATTGAGAGGATCATATGGTTTGTGTCCTTTCTTTATTGATGTGATGAATCACATTCATTGTTTTGCAGATATTGAACCAGCCCTGCATCCCAGGTAAATCCCAGTTGCTCGTGGTGAATAATTTTTTAATGTATTGTTGGAACCAGTTGGCTAACATCTTGTTGAAGATTTTTGCATCCATGTGCATCAGGGAAATTGGTCTATAGTTCCCCTCCTTTTTAGTGGGGTCTCTGTCTGGTTTGGAGTCAAGGTAATTCTGGCTTCATAGAAAGAGTTTGGAAGTTTTCTTTCCATTTCTATTTTTTGGGACAGCTTCAAGAGAATTGGTGTTCATTCTTCCTTAAATGTTTGGTAGAATTCCCCTGGAAATCCATCTGGCCCTGGACTCTTGTTTTTTGGCAGATTTTTTATTACTAATTCAATTTCCTTACTGGTTATGGGTCTGTTCAAATTTTCTATTTCTTCCTGGTTCAGTTTTGGTAATGTATATGTTTCTAGGAATTTGTCCATTTCTTCCAGATTTCCCATTTTAATGGCGTACGCTATTTTATTGGCGTATACGCCAATTATTATTGTTTTTATTTCCGTTGTGTTGGTTGTGATCTCTCGTCTTTCATTCTTGATTTTTTTTTTATTTGGGTCCTTTCCTTTTTCTTTTTGATCAAACTTGCTAGTTGTTTATCACTTTTGTTAATTCTTTCAAAGAACCAACTTCTGGTTTCATTGATCTGTTCTACTGGTTTTTTGGTTTTGATAGCATTAATTTCTGCTCTAATCTTTGTTATTTCCTGTCTTCTTCTGGTTTTGGGTTTTATTTTCTGTTCTTTTTCCAGCTCCTTAAGGCGTAAGGTTAGCTTGTGTATTTGAGATCTTTCTTCCCTCTTTAGGAAGGCCTGGATTGGTATATACTTTCCTCTTATACCACCTTTGCTGTGTCCCAGAGATTTTGGGTTGTGGTGCTATCATTTTCATTGAGTTCCATATACTTTTAAATTTTCTCTTTAACTTCTAGGTTAGCCCATTCATTCTTTAGTAGGATATTCTTCAGTCTCCAAGTATGTGTTACCTTTCCAATATTTTTCTTGTGGTTGATTTCGAGTTTCATAGTGTTGTGGTCTGAAAATATGCATGGTATGACCTCGATCTTTTCATGCTTACTTAGGGCTGATTTGTGTCCCAGTATATGGTCTATTCTGGAGAACATTCCATGTGCACTGGAGAAGAATATATATTCTGCTGCTTTAGGATGAAATGTTCTGAATATATCTCTTCAGTCCATCTGGTCCAGTGTGTCATTCAAAGCCATTGTTTCTGTGTTGATTTTTCAATTAGATGATCTATGCATTGTTGTGAGTGGGGTGTTGAAGTCTCCTACTATTATGGTATTACTATCGATGAGTTTCTTTGTGTTTGTGATTAATTGATTTATATATTTGGGTGTCCCACATATGGCACATAAATGTTTCCAATTGTTAGGTCTTTTTGGTAGATAGACCCCTTGATTATGATATAATGTCCTTCTGCATCTCTTGATACAGTCTTTATTTTAAAGTCTACATTGTCTAAGTATGGCTACTCTGGCTTTCTTTTGTTGACCATTAGCCTGATAGATGGTTCTCCATCCCCTTATTTTCAATCTGAAGGTGTCTTAGGTCTAAAGTGGGTCTCTTGTAAACAGCATATAAATGGTTCTTGTTTTCTTATCCATTCTGTTACCATATGTCTTTTGCTTGGAACATTGAGTCTATTGACGTTTAGAGTGAGTACTGAAAGATATGAATTTATTGCTATTATGATGCTTGTAGAGTTGGAGTTTCTGGTGGTCTCTCGTCCTTTCTAATCTTTTTGCTTTTATATTATATATATATATATATATATATATATATATATATATATATATAAAATATATATATATAATCTTTTCTCCTTTCAGAGAGTCCCCCTTAAATTTCCTTGCTGGGCTGGTTTAGTGGTCACAAATTACTTTCATTTTTGTTTGTCTGGGAAACTTTTTATCTCTCCTTCTATTTTGAATGACAGCCTTGCTGGATAAACGATTCTTGGCTGCATATTTTTCTGATTCAGCACATTGGATATTATCATGCCCCTCCTTTCTGGCCTGCCATGTTTCTGTGCATAGGTCTTCTGCAAACCTCATCTGTCTTCGCTTGTAAGTTAGGGACTTTTTTCCCTTGCTGCCTTCATGATTCTCTCCTTGCCTGAGTATTTTGTGAATTTGACTATAATATGCCTTGGTGATGATCACTTTTTGTTGAATCTAATGGGGGTCCTCTGTGCTTCCTGGATTTTGATGTCTGTGTCTTTCCCCAGGTTAGGAAAGTTTTCTGCTATGATTTGCTTACATAGCCCTTCTACCTCTATTTCTCTCCCTTCCTTTTGTGGAATCCCTATGATTCTGATGTTGTTCCTTTTTAATGAGTCACTGATTTCTCTAATTCTTAAATCATGCTCTTTTGCCTCAATATCCCTCTTTTTTTCTGCTTCATTATTCTCTATAAGTTTGTCCTCTATATCACTGATTCTCTGTTCTGCCTCATCCATCCTTGCCACCGCTCCATCCTTCCGTGATTGCAACTCAGTTATAGCATTTTTAATTTAATTCTGGCTATTTTTTACTTCTTTTATCTCTGCAGAAAGGGATTCTAATCTATTTTCGACTCCAGCTATTATTCTTATTGTCATGATTCTAAATTCTGGTTCAGACACTTTGCTTGTATCTGTGTTGGTTAAATCCCTGGCTGTTGTTTCTTTGTGCTCTTTGTTTTGGTATGAATTCCTTTTATTGTCATTTTGAAGGGAGAAAAGGAATTAATGAGGTAGAAAAATTAAAATTAAAAAAATTAACCTTAAAATATAACAAAATTAAAAAATTTAAAAACACACATACAAATTGAATAAATGATGCTAGATTCTAGGTATGTTTTGGTCTGGGTGTTGAAAGTGGTTTTACAAATTAGAGAAATAAAAGGGGGGGAAGAGGAAATCATTTGAGAATTTGAAAAAATGAATACACTGAATTAGACTAAAATGAGATGATGGAGTAAAATAGAATTTGAAAAAATGTACATAAAATTAAAGAATAAAATACAAAAAAGAAAGAAAAATATTCTTAATAATCATTAAAAATAAATATGAATCTTTGCTCTTTATGTATTCAAGAAAAAAAAGAAACAAAGAAGAGAAAAATGATTTAAAAAAAATAAAAAAGACATTTTGAAATTTTGAAAAAGTGAATACACTCTAGTAAACTAAAATAAAATGATGGAAGTAAGTAGAATTTGAAAAAAAAATTATATAAAATCAAAAAATATGGTAAAAAAATAAAAAAAATATTTTTAATAGAAATTGAAAGTAAAAATGAAGTTTTTCTCTTTCTGTATCCAAGAGAAAGAAAAGAAAAAAAAAAGAAAAAAGAAAGAGAAAGAAAATAATAAAAAAAGGAAATCATTTGAAAGTTTGAAAAGGTGAATACACTGAGGTAGACTAAAATAAAATGATGGAAGTAAAATAGAATTTGAAAAAAAATTACACAAAAGCAAAAAATATAGTAAAAAATTAAAGAAAAATATTTTAATAAAAATTGAAAATAAAAATGAACTTTTTCTCTTTCTGTATTCAAGAAAAAGAATAGTGTTAAAGAGACAAAAAAAAAAAATAAGGAAATTGAATAGATGGACCTGCTAACAGATTGAATTAGGACTGAGATTACTTCCTTTTCCCCCAGAAGTCGGACTCTGTAGCACTTTATAGTCCATAAACTAAGCAGGCATTGAGACTTGTGTTCTTGAAGAGGGAAGTTGGCCCAGTGGGGTGGGGCTCAGTGTGACGGCTCCATTCTCCACTAGATGGCGCTTCTAGCCTACTGGGGTGGAGTGTTGCAGCGCCTGTAGTTGTATATGCGCATGCGCAGGATGGGGACCATGCTCCACCCAACTACCCAGTCTGTTTTACCGGATCAGCAATCGCGCACCTGTCCTCTGTTTTCAGCTCTCATCCACTTCCTGCTTCTTAACTGTCCGGGCCCAAGCCCCAGGCAGTACCTCTCTCCTGAGTTTTGTCTCAGATGCAGCTGTTTTCCCCGGCCACTTACTTCTGAAGGACTACCGCTTTGGCCCGTTCTGCCCCTCTGTGGGAGGGTCTCACTGAGCAATGGCCGAAAGTCAGCTGCACCCAAGAACGCTTGTCAGACCCTGCTGTTGCGGGTGCCCTGCGACTGGCCAGGTGCCAGTCCGTCCCAGAAAAATTGCACGAGATCGTGTAGCAGCAGCATTTCACGGATTATGGAAAATCACAACACACATCTGGCACCAGGCTTCACCTTCAACAACCTTGCCCCAGCACCAGCGAATGTGGCCACCTGCTGGAATCTGCTGGGACCAGGTGGCTTCAACAATCTGTACCAAATGTCCTTCCAGCAGTGGAACCGCTTTTCCCCGTGTGGCCCGAGAACCTCCTGGACCCCACTCTGTTCCTGGGGATTTGCCCTTCCCACCAGAACACTGCCAGGTATCGAGCTATGGAGTTGCAGACTGCACTCCCCTTGTTTACAGTCTTAATAGAATTTAAACCCTGTCCTTTCTCCTTTCTCCCTTTTTAGTTTAGTCCCTGCGGCTGTTTCCAATTTTCCACTTTCTGTCCAGCTGCTTTTGGGGAGGGGTGCTTTTCCCATATTCACCACCGCCCCCCCAGTCTCTGTCCTCTCTCTGCTCGCAAAAGCACCTCCCTTCCTGTGCCTTCTCACTCCCCAAATTCACTTCTCCATGCTGCATACCTGCTGAATTCTGTGGTTCAGGTTTTGCAGATTGTTGTGTTAATCCTCCAGTCAGTTTTCTAGGTGTATAGGATGGTTTAGTGTTGGTCTGGGTGTATTTCATGGATGCAAGACACACAAAAAAACTTCCATGCTGTTCTGCCATCTTGGCTCCTGTTTCTATTTCTTGTAATATCTTTATCTGACTTAGGTATACAGGTAGTACTGCTTTCATAGAATGAGTTGGAAAGTATTCCCACTTCCGTGTATTTTTTTTTATTTTGGGGAGTGTCTTTTAGGGATTGGTGTTAGTCTTTAAATATTTGGAAAAATCACCAGTGAAGCAATCTGGGCCTGGATTTTGTGAGAAGTTTTTTATGATTAATTTGATCTCAGATTTTTTAACATCTTCTTGAATCAATTTTCACAGTTCGTGTCTAGGAATTTGTTTCATGTAGATTGTTTAGTATGCTGACATACAATTTTTCATAGCCTTCTCTTATAACTCTTTTTATTTAACTAAAGTCAATAGTGATGTCCTCTCTCTCATTCTTGGTTTTTGTAATTTGAGTCTTCTCTGTTTTATGAGTCCAATTAAAACTTTGTCAATTGTTCATTTTCAAGAAACAAACTTTAATTGTGTTAATTAATTTTATTGTTTTTCTCTTCTAGTTTTCTTTTATTTCTACTCTAATATTTATTATCCCCTTCTTTCTCCTTGCTTTGTTTCTGCTTTTCTAGTTTCTTAAGGTAGAAGCTTAGAGTATTGATTTGAGATCTCTCTCTCTCTCTCTCTTTTTTAAATATAGGTGTTTGCAGCTATAAATTCCCTTCTGTTTTATAGACAAACAGTCTATAAATTCCTGCTGTTTTTGTCACATCCTATAATTTTGGTATGTTATATTGTCCTTTCCATTCATATGGAAATAACTGCAAATTTCTTTTGTGATTTTTTTTGTCCCATTGATTAACTAGAAGCATGCATTTTGAACCTCCAAAATTTCTTTCTGTTGCTGATTTCTAACTTCATTATGGTCAGAAAACATACATTTTATGATTTATATAATTTCAATGTAATGTGATCTTTTAAAGCCTTAACCATCTTGTCTTTCTTTGAGAATGTTTCATGCATATTTGGAAAGAATTTGTTTTCTGCTATTTCTAAGTTGAGTGTTCTGTAGATTTAAGTCTAGTTGGTTTATAGTGCTACTCAAGTGTCCTAGATCCTTGATGACTTTCTGTCTAGTTTTCCTATCTATTATTGAAAGTGGGGTATTTAATTATCTAGTTATTATTAAACTGTATGTTTCCACTTTAAATGTCAAAGATAAAAGAAATTAATACTTTATAATGGATCAGAAGAATAAGCAATCATTGGCACCAGGGTGTTGCTATGTTTCTTTGAAGGATAAGTTAATATTTTTGTTTGTTTGTTTTATTCAAATATAATTAACATACAGCATTGTATTAGTTTTGGGTGTACAATGTAATTATTCAACAATTCTATACATTACTCAGTGCTCCTTATAATAAGTGTACTCTTAATCCCCTTTACCTGTTTCATCCATCTTTCACCTACCTCTGGTAACTACCAGTTTGCTTTCTGTATTTAATAATCTGTTTTTTTTGTCTCTTTTTTTTCTTCGTTTGTTTCTTAAATTCCATGTATGAGTGAAATAATATAGTGTCTTTCTCTGAATGACTTATTTCACTCAGCATTATACGCTATAGATCCATCTATGTTGTTGCAAATGGCAAGATTTTATTGCGTGGCAAGATTTTTTTTATTTTCATGGCTGAATAATATTCTATATATTTAACATATAATATTCCACTATAGATATAGATATACATATAGCTAATATAGATATATTACGCATCTCCTTTTTCCATTCATCTATGGATGGACACTTGGGTTGTTTCCATAATTTGGATATTGTAAATAATGCTGTAATAAATGGGTTTATGCATTCCATTGAATTACTGTTTTTGTATTCTTTGGGTAAATAACCAGTAGTGCAATTACTGTATCATAAAGTGGTTCTATTTTTAACTTTTTGTGGAAGTTTCATATTGTTTTCCACAGTAGCTGCACCAATCCACCTCCTCACCAAACGTGCATAAGGGCTGCTTTTTCTCCACTCTTGCCAATACTTCTTGTTTCTTCTATTTTTGATTTTAGCCATTCTAACAGGTGTGAGGTGATATCTCCCTGTTGTTTTGGTTTGCATTTCCTTTGATGATGAGTAATAGTAAGCATCTTTTCGTGTGTCTGTTGGTCATCTGTATGTGTTTTGGAAAAATATCTATTCATGTTCTTTGCTTATTTTTAATTAGATTATTTGCTATTTTGGTGTTGAGTTGTATAATATCTTACATATTTTGTATATTAAACCTTTATCTGATACCTTTTCCCATTTTGTCTATTTAATTGATTGTTTCTTATGCTGTGTAAAGGTTTTTATGTTGATGTAGTCCCAATAGTTTAATTTTGCTTTTGTTTCCCTTGCCAAAGGAGACATACCTAGAAATATGTTTCTATGGCTAATGTCAAAGAGATGACTGCCTGTGTTTTCTTCTAGGAATTCTATGGGTTTAGTTCTTACATTAGGTCTTTAATCCATTTTGAGTTTATTTTTGTGTATGGTGTAAAAAAGTGGTCCAGTTTAATTATTTTGCATGTAGCTCTCCAGTATTACTAACACCATTTGTTGAAGAAACTGTCTTTTACCCTTTGCATATTCTTGCCTCCTTTGTTATAGATTAATTGACGATAAAAGCATGAATTTAATTCTGGACTCTCCATTCTGTTCCATTGTCTATGTGTCTATTTTTGTCTCAGTACCATACTGTTTTGATCAGGTAATGTTTTTTAAAAGATTTTTTTTTTCATTCATCTTAGAAAGTAATCCTAGACAAGGACACCTGGGTAACTCAGTCAGTTCAGCATCTGACTCTTGATTTCATCTCAGGTCATGATATCATGGTCCTAGGATCAAGCCTGCATTAGATTCTGTGCTGGGCGTGGAGCCTGCTTTAGATTCTCTCTCTCCCTTTCTGTCTGCCTGTCCCCAGCTTGTGCTTTTTCTCTCTTTCTCAAAAAACAACCAACCAACAAACAAACAAAAATATTTAAAAAGCAAAAAAACCCAGAAAACAAATGAAAAAAACACTAATCCTAGACTCAATGTGGTGATTATTTCACAATATATACATATAATCTCTATGTCATACACCTGAAACTAACAGGATTGTATATGTCAATTATGTCAGTTTTAAAAAATAAGTGATAAACAGGAAATGGCAAAATATTTTAGAAAGTAATATTTTAAACAGTATCTAAATCTAATATCTAGATTTTTAATTCTATGTTCACCTATAGCTCGAAACCCTAAACATCTAAGTCTTCAGCTGTTGTGACTTAAGTCTTAAGTAAATATATAAACCACATATCTATTTTTCTCAATTGGACTATTATAAAAGCAAACAAACAACCTAACAAATACTTGTAATTATTTGAGTTACTCAATTAAAATAGGTATTCCTAATATTTTCTAGTCCTTATTCATCATTGAACAGTTCTTTCACTTTTTCAATGCAGCAATGTTCTTGATTTCCACAGAAGCAATTCTAAACTTTTACTTCTATTTTGAAACCCTTATTTTTATATCAATACCAATTCTCCTCGTGTCTTTTTTTACCTGTCATAATTTTTTCTTCCATTTCCCAATGTCTAAAGAATAATAAACACAGTTTTACTCATAGATATCACTCACACCTTCTTTTTAAAGGTAGTATAATGGAACTTTGTGAAGTTAGACTTGTGAACTAATTTAGAAGAATTCATTCTCTTGAAACCTCTTTACAACTGCAGACTTTAATTCTCACAAATCTATTCTAATTCTATACCTTTGATCTTGTGTGTCATTCCTTTTGATTGAGAATATAGTTTTTTTTAATTTAAATTTAAATTTAAATTTTTATTTTTTTAATATGAAAAATTTTTTTTATTTATATATGAAATTTATTGTCAAATTGGTTTCCATACAACACCCAGTGCTCATCCCAACAGGTGCCCTCCTCAATACCCATCACCCACCCTCCCCACCCTTCCACCCCCCATCAACCCTCAGTTTGTTTTCAGTTTTTAAGAGTCTTATGTTTTGGTTCCCTCCCTCTCTAACCTTTTTTTTTTTTCTTCCCCTCCCCCATTGTCTCCTGTTAAGTTTCTCAGGATCCACATAGCATAAAGAAATTGTAGTTTATATACACAATGGAATACTACGTGGCAATGAGAAAGAATGAAATATGGCCTTTTGTAGCAACATGGATGGAACTGGAGAGTGTTATGCTAAGTGAAATAAGTCATACAGAGAAAGACAGATACCATATGTTTTCACTCCTATGAGAATATAGTTTTCTAATTTTAATCAAGGAGTAGAAACACTAGAATAGATGAACAGTGAGAGAATTAAAAATCTCTTACTTACACTATTCCTCCTAGTCAACTTGATGAAAATATTTTCAATGAGAAATTGCAGGGGAAAGATAACTAGCTTCACTCTTCTATTAAGAAACAAGCTCATAAAAAATAACTTGGAAAACTTTGAGGCCATCACTTTTTTAGTATGTTCTAGTTTTAATAAGGCATAAATATAGGATAATAACACTTAGATTTAAAAGAACTTGGGGTGCCTGGGTGGCTCAGTTAAGCGTCCAACTTCGGCTTAGGTCATGATCTTGTGGTTTGTGAGGGCATGATCTCGCAGTTTGTGAGTTCGAGACCCACATTGGGCTCTGTGCTGACAACTTGCAGCCTGGATCCTGCTTCGGTTTCTGTGTCTCCCTCTCTTTCTGCCCCTCTCCTGCTTATGCTCTGTCTCTCTCTCTTTCTCAAAAATAAATATTAAAAAAAAAAAAATTAAGTAACTAAAAGCACTTATTGTCACATTTTTTTCTTTCTTGGAAAGCAGAAAATGCATGGTACACTGTTAAAAGAGCAAAGTTGTTTTATGATTTCTGATGTGTCTCTAAATATAGCTACATCACTGTTTGGTTAAAGATATTGATATACTAAGTTTACAGAACCTAGTATATCAGTGCTTAAGGAGCTTTTCTTGAAAAATATTTAACAAAGCATAAGAGTCTCTTAAAAACTGAGAACAAACTGAAGGTTGATGGGGGGTGGGAGGGAGGGGAGGGTGGGTAATGGGTATTGAGGAGGGCATCTGTTGGGATAACCACTGAGTGTTATATGGAAGCCAATTTGACAATAAATTTCATATTAAAAAATAAAAAAGTATACAGCTGACCCTTGAATAACACAGGTTTGAACTCAATGGGTCCAATTATGTGCAGTTTTTTTTCAATAAATACAGTACAGAACTATAAATGTACTTTCTTGAAAAAAAAGAAAATAAAGAAAAATATTTAACAAAATTCTCCAAATAGGAATAGCACTGTTTTTAATAGAATTATAGTAGCTCTTTTATTTATCTCTATAAGGCACGGTTGACACACAGAAAGACTTCTGAAATAGAACACATTTAAAATTTGGATGAAATTACATTCACCTAACTTGACTTATGTCACTTCTAGTAATATACCCCAAAGATGCACTTCTATGATTACAAAAAATTTAGATGCACATAGTTATTCTTTGCATCATTTGAAATCACAAAACATTATAAACAATATAACTGCCCATTTAAAGGAAAATGGTTGAGTAAACTATGCTACATTTATACAATTGAGTACTATGCATCTAGGAAAAGGAATGAGGAAGATTTCTGTGAACTAATAACAAGTGATTTCCAGGACATGCTATAAAGTTGAAAAAGCAAATCACAAATGAATATTTATAATATGTTTTTCTTTTTGTAACAAAACTGAATTGGATGTAAAAAATAATGTGTCTGCTTATTTGTGATAAATGAAAACAAAAACCCAAATATGATAAATACAAACCAGAGACTAAAAATAATTTTTACTTACATGAGGGTTGTTGAGAAAGGGATGGAAAGAAGGTAGAATGAGAACATTGCAGCATAGATAAGAAGGAAATGATACTTTTATGAATGTAACTTTTTGTATAGTTCTGCTTCTTAGAACAATAGGAATTTTTTATATACATTTCACATGCTCTAAAAATTAAATAATTGGCAATAAATGGGATATGAAAAAATTCTAAATGGAATATAATCCCAAACAAATGAAGCTAACTTAGTAATAAGTAAATAAAATATCCACATTGAAGGAGTTGGGGAAGGAACGAACTGACTTAAGTAACTTTGGAAAACAGTACCTTGCATGGATACAGTAAGACTAAGACACAAAGAATCATAAATACTGCAATCTCATCAATAAACATATTTCTCACAGGTTGGAAACAATTATATGTGTATGCTAGAGTTGAAATAATAAGTAAATATATTGTAGATAATAAGAATCGGGCTCAATGATAATGGGAAAATTACAAATAAGCAAAAGGGGGGGCTAATATTAATCCTGTGGTGTTGAATTGGAATCCATGATGTCAGGATAAACACTTGTTTTTAGATAGATGACAGATAGGTAGATACGGATATGGACATGATATATATGGATATAGATATGACTATGGAGTAATACTCACACAGGTACAGAAATACAGAAAGTGTGTGTGTGTGTGTGTGTGTGTGTGTGTGTGTGTGTGTGTGTGTATGTGTGTATTTACTAGCCTGAACACTGAGAGGACCTGGAAGTAATGACTTTTCATTGTGAAATTCATGTGTAAGGCCCTTGTTTGGTTTATAAATGCTAATATTAAAAAAATAAAAGTAACCTGAACATCTTGCAGAAGTGTTTGATTACAAGCCTGGAACATAAAAATACAAGAAAAATAGAAGATGAACATAGAACATCTTGTGGGACCACAGTGAAATAAAAGGATTAGAGAGGAAGGAAGGATGGAAGGAAAGAACAAAAGAAGGAAGGAAGGAAGGAAGGAAGGAAGGAAGGAAGGAAGGAAGGAAATAAAGGAATAGGGAAGGAGGGAATAAAGAAAAAGGGGGAAAGGGAGGGAACTTAGTAAAAGAACACAGGAGCTGATTTAAAAGAGTTCCTAAAAGGTAGAACTAGATAACAGTTACTTATCCAGAAAAACTAAATAAATGTTGTTGGCTTTAAATTATAACTCATAGAGTAAAATAAAAATCTACCAACCCATATTGATATAAATGAATAATCAATTAAATACATGAAGAGGAAGACAGCTTTCACTTATGAAATTCCAGTTAACAGATGTAAAAGAAAAGAGAAATTAAAAAACAATCACCATTAGGCAAAAACCTTAATAATCATATGCAGACATAATCCAACTATGAATACTAATATTATACAGAATAAATTTGAAGAAAAACAAGCAAAGAATCTCCCTCAAAATACTTGTTAAATAAGCAGGAAAAGCTAGTAACATGAGAAAAGAGAAACATACCAAAACTCACCCTAACAGAGTGGTGATGGTTAACATCAGTAATAAGATATATTGACATCTTAAGTCTCATAATATGATGCACAGAAATGGTACAAACTCATTTTGTGTCATTCTTTTAAAAATGCATACCCTTCATCCAATCTTAAAATGTATTAGACAAACATATAAAGGGACATTCATTAAAATAACTGAACAAGTCTTTAAAAATAAAAGTGTGGTTCAGTGGGATACCACCTTACACCTATCAGAATGGCTAACGTTAACAACTCAGGCAACAACACATGTTGGCAATGATGCAGAGAAAGAGGATCTCTTTTGCATTGTTGGTGGGAATGCAGGCTCGTGCGGCCACTCTGGAGAAGAGTATGGAGGTTCCTCAAAAACTAAAAATAGAACTTCCCTATGACACAGCAGTGGCACTACTAGGCATTTATCCACGAGATACAGGTATGCTGTTTTGAAGGGACACATGCACCCCCATGTTTATAGCAGTGCTAGCAACAATAGCCAAAGTATGGAAAGAGCCCAAATGTCCATTGATAGATGAATGGATAAAGAAAATGTCATATATATATATATATATATATATATATATATATATATATACACAATGGAGTATTACTCGGCAATCAAAAAGAATGAAATCTTGCCATTTGCAACTACGTGGATCGAACTGGAGGGTATTATGCTAAGTGAAATTAGTCAGAGAAAGACAAAAATCATATGACTTCACTCATATGAGGACTTGAAGAGACAAAACAGATGAACATAAGGGAAGGGAAACACAAATAATATAAAAACAAGGAGGGGGACCAAACAGAAGAGACTCATAAATATGAAGAACAAACTGAGGGTTACTGGATGGGTTGTGGGAGGGGGGATAGGGTAAATGGGTAAGGGGCACTAAGGAATCTACTGCTGAAATCATTGTTGCACTATATGCTAACTAATTTGGATGTAAATTTTAAAAAATAAATAAAATTAAAAAAAATTTTTTTGAAGAGCTGTTATACTGTTTTTCATAGTGGTTGCACCATTTTGCAATCCCACCAACAGTGTATATGGTTGCCAACGCTTGTTATTTTCTGTTTTTTTGAGAGCAGCCACCCCAATGGGCGTGAGGTGATATTTCACCATGGTATTTGTATTTCTCTTATGACTAGTGATGCACCGCATCTTTTCATGTTTGTCATCTGTATGTCATCTTGGAGAAATGTCTTTCCAAACACTTTGCCTAATTTTTAATTGGGTTATTTTGTTTTTGTTGAGTTGTAGGACTTCTTTGTGTGTTCTGGATATTAAAAGAATGCAACTTTGAAGGTAGAAATAAATGGGAGTGAATTTTTTTAAATATTATGAGTCAATAAATATTATAATTAACTATGAAAAAAATAAAAGTGTGGTTAACCCATTCATTCTTTAGTAGGGTGTTCTTTAAACTCCATGTATTTGAAGTTTTCCAAATTTTTTCTTATAGTTGATTTCAAGTTTCATAGCATTGTGATCTGAAAATATGTATGGTTTGATCTTGATCTTTTTGTACTGCTGAGGGCTGATTTGTGACTCAATCTATGATCTATTCTGGAGAATGTCCTGTGCACTCAAGAGGAATGTGTATTCTGTTGTTTTAACTAGAGTTTATTTTGATAAGAAAAATAAGCCAGAGAAAGACAAATACCATAGGGTGTCCCTTATATGTGGAATTTAAGAAATGCAATAGATGAACATAAGGGAAAGCAAGGAAAAATAAAGTAAAAACATAGAGGGAAGCAAACCATAAGATATTAAATACAGAGAACAAACTGTATTTGAACCCAGAGGTGGGTAGAGGTATGGGCTAAATGGTTGAGGGCATTAAGGAGGGCACTTTTAGGGATGAGCAGTGGGTGTCATTTGTGAGATGAATCACTGGGTTCTGCTCTTGACACCAAGACTACACTGTATGTTGACTAATTGAATTTAAATTAAATTTAATTAATTAATTAATTAATTAAAGGTGTGAAAAACATAGAAGGACTGTGGAAAAGTAATAGACTGAAAGAAAGAAAGGAACATGATATCCTGCTAGAATCCTAGAGCCTAAGGAGGACATTAGTGGAAAAACTGTTGAAGTCAAATAATGTTTTGGGGTTAGATAGTAGCATTACACTAATGTAAATTTCCTGTTTTGGATAGTTATACTTAAAGTTATGTAAGATGTTAAGCAACTAGAAGAGGTTTGGTGAAAGATTTATGAAAATTCTAGTATTTTTGACATTCTTTTGAAAGTCTAAAGATCATTCAAAATATAAAGTTAAAAAATATCAGAAAGAGGAGAAAAAAGGAGGCATAAATCTACGGAGCAAACTGACATTTACTTGGGTCTTATTTGCTTTCTCTAGGGGGCCAAGAGCCATGTGTTTATAGAGTTTTTACTTAAGAGATACGAGATAACCTGGGTAAACAGCCAAAGCAGGGAAAGAGCCAGACAGATACAGGCATACCTCATGTTGTGCTTTACGGATACTGTGCTTTTTACAAATTGAAGATCTGTGGCAACCCTTTGTGGAATAAAACTATTAGCAGCACTGTTTTTCCAACAGCATTTGCTCATTTCATGTCTCCGCGTCACATTTTGGTAATTCTCACAATATTTCTAACTTTTCATTATTCCATTTGTGTTGGGATACCAATGATCAGTGATCTTTGATGTTACTGCTGTAATTGTTTTGGGGTGCCACAGACCATGACCATACAAAGTGGCAAATTTAATTGATAAATATGTATGTTCTGACTGCTCTACCAACTGACAGTTCTCCATCTTTGGGCCACCCTTTCCTATTCTTACACCTCTTGCACCAGTTAGTCAAGAGGTGAATTCAAAGGAAAAGTTCTTGCAGAAAGTTAAAAGTGGTACTTTAGTAGGGGGCGCCTGGGTGGCTCAGTCAGTTAAGTGTCCGACATCAGCTTAGGTCATGATCTCTCGGTTTGTGTGTTTGAGCACCGTGTCGGGCTTTGTGCTGGCAGTTCGGAGCCTGGAGCCTGCTTCAGATTTGGTTTCTCCTTCTCTCTCTGTCCCTCCCCTGCTCACACTCTGCATCTCTCTCAAAAATAAATAAACATTAAAAAATTTTAATGAAAAACAGAAATATTCTTTAATATAAAGAGAGTTCTGAGTGGTCTGGGTAGAAGATCAAACCAGCCACAACATTCCCTAAAGTCACAGCCTCCTCCAGAGCAAGACCCTAGCTTTCTTCAATTCTGTGAAGAATGAGAGATAAAAAAGCTGCAGGAAAAAAAAAATGAAGCTAGCAGAGGTTGGTTCATGAGGTTTAAGGAAAAAAAAACATCTTCATAATAGAAGGGTGTAAGGTGAAGCAGCAATGCTGTTGTAGAAGCTGCAGCAAATTATTCAGAAGATTTAGCTAAGATAATTGATGAAGGTAGCTACATTGAATAACATATTTTTCAGGGTACACAGAAAGTCTTCTTTTATTAAAAAAAATAATTTTTGGGGGCGCCTGGGTGGCGCAGTCGGTTAAGCGTCCGACTTCAGCCAGGTCACGATCTCACGGTCCGGGAGTTCGAGCCCCGCGTCAGGCTCTGGGCTGATGGCTCAGAGCCTGGAGCCTGTTTCTGATTCTGTGTCTCCCTCTCTCTCTGCCCCTCCCCCGTTCATGCTCTGTCTCTCTCTGTCCCAAAAAAATAAATAAACGTTGGAAAAAAAAATAATTTTTATTTTTGAGACAGAGAGAGAGAGAGAGAGAGAGAGAGAGAGAGCATGAGTGGGGGAGGGGCAGAGAGAGAGGGAGACACAGAATCCAAAGCAGGCTTCAGGCTTGGAGCTATCAGCACAGAGCCCCACGCGGAGCTTGAACTCAGGAATCATGAGATCATGACCTGAGCTGAAGTCGGATGCTTAACCGACTGAGCCACCCAGGTGCCCCAGTTTTTTTTTAAGTTTATTTATTTATTTTGAAACAGAGTACAAGTAGAGGAAGGGCGGGGGCTGGGGGGGCGGGGGTGGTGTAGAATCCCAAGCATGCTCTGCGGTCATGTGTAGTGTGTAAAGCCGGGTTTGAACTCACGAATGTTGAGATCATGACCTGAGCTGGAAACAAGAGTCAAGACACTCAACCAACTGAGCCACCCAGGCACCCCTACATGGAACAGTCTTCCATTGGAGGAAGATCCCATTTAGGACTTCCATAGGTAGAGAAGGGTCACTGCCTGGCTTCAAAGCTTCAACGGACAGGCTAACTCTCTTGTTAGGGGCTAACACAGCTGGTTACTTTACATTGGAGCTAATGCTCATCTACCATTATGAAAATCCTAGTGCCTTTCAGAATCCTGCTAAATCTACTCTTGCTTATGCTCTCTCAGTGGAACAACAAAGCCTAGATGACAGCACATTTATTTACAAACTGGTTTGCTGAATATTTTAATCCCACTGTTGAGGCCTACTGCTCAGAAAAAAGATTCCTTTCAAAATATGACTTGTTACCAACATCACAACTGGTCAACCAAGAGTGCTGATGGAGATGGGCAATGAGATTAATGTTGTTTTTGTACCTGCTAACGTGACATGCATTCTGTAGCCCATAGAATTAGGAGTAATTTTGACTTTTACATCTTATTATTTAAGACCTACATTTCATAAGGCCGCAGCTGCCATAGATGGTGATTCCTCTGATGGACTTGGGCAAAGTAAGTTGAAAATATTCTGGAAGGAATTTACCATTCTAGATGCCATTAAGAACATTCATGATTCATAGGAAGATGTAAAAATATCATTTAACAGAAGTTTGGAAGAGGTTGATCTTAACCTTCATGGATGACTTTGAGGGATTCAAGACATCAGTGCAGGAAGTGACTGCAGATGTGATGGAAATAGCAAGGGAATTGAGTTAGAAGTGGAGCCTGAAGATGTGCCTGAATTGCTTCAATCTCATGATCAAACTTTAAGTGATGCAAAGTTGCTTCATATGGCTGAGCAGAGAAACTGGTTTTGTGCTATGGAATCTATTCCTGGTGAAGATGCTGTGAGCATTGTTGAAATAACCACAAAGGGTTAAGAATAATGCATAAACTTAGTCGTAGCAGCAGGGTTGAGAGGATTGATTCTGAATTTGAAAGAAATTCTCTTGTGGGTAAAGTGCTATCAAACACCATCACATGCTACAGACAAATTGTGAAAGAAAGAGTCAAATTTCATCATTGTTGTGTCTTAAGAAATTCCCACAGCTACCCCAATCTTTAGCACCCCCCCACCCTAATTAGTCAGCAGACTGCAGCCACCATTGAGGCAAGATCTTCCACCAGCAAAGGTTATGATTCACTGAAAGCTCACATGACAGCATACTTTTAAGTTCATTTATTTATTTTAAGAGAAAGTGGGCATGCACAGGCATGGGGGAGGGGGAGAGAGAGAGACAGGGAGAGATAGAGAGAATTCCAAGCAGGCTCTGCTGTGCACTGTTAGCACAGAGACTAACACAAGGCTTGAACTCATAAACTGTGAGATCATGACCTGAGCTGAAATCAAGAATCAGACAATCAACTGACTGAGCCATCCAGATGCCCAGATAGCATTTTTATATAATAAAATACCTTTTAAGGTATGTACATGGGCTGATTTTTTTTTTTTTTTACATATAATGCTACTATACACTTAACAGACTACTATATAGTGTAAATAAGTTTTAGGTGCACTAAGAAAACAAAAAAATTAATTGGACTCACTATTCCAATATTTGGTGTATTGTGGTAGTCTGAAACTCACAGTATCTCTAAGTTATGCCTGTACCATAAAGGTTTATCACTTAAGTTGGAGTACTGGATAACTTTGCACAGTGCATAAGGAGGTGGTGATATTTTCCTGCCTCTGCTTTATTTGTGGATGGGCAAAAAACAAAACCAACCAAATAAACAAAATGAAGATGAAAACAACGTAAAGAAATGTGAAAAAAGTCTTACCTCATGGCAGTTCTCACACTGAGAAATATAAAGGCAGTAGAATTTTTTTTAATGTTTATTTATTTTTGAGAGAGAGACAGAGAGTGACTAGGAGACAGGCAGAGAGAGAGAGAGAGACAGAGAGAGAGACAGAGACAGAGAGACAGACAGAATCCAAAGCAGGCTCCATGTTCTGAGTGGTCAGCACAGAGCCTGACACAGGGCTTGAATTCATGAGCTGTGAGATCATGACCTGAGCCAAAATCAGATGCTTAACTGACTGAGCCACCCAGGTGCCCCTCAAGGTAGAAGAAATTGTAAAGTGGTCTCAGGTTGATAGTATCCAAAGCTCATGACATAACAAGACACTTCTAATTTTTTTTATTTTTTTTCAACGTTTTTATTTATTTTTGGGACAGAGAGAGACAGAGCATGAACGGGGGAGGGGCAGAGAGAGAGAGGGAGACACAGAATCGGAAGCAGGCTCCAGGTTCTGAGCCATCATCTCAGAGCCTGACGTGGGGCTCGAACTCACAGACCGTGAGATCGTGACCTGAGCCGAAGTCGGACGCTTAAAATTCAGATACTATGCCATTTAACTCCGTCTCTAATGTATTTCCAGGATGCATATATAATTTTGCAAGAAATAGGAAAATCGTTCATTCCGATAAAGGAAGTGTAAACAATTCTACCATTAAAATACTCAACATACCAATGAATAGTACTAACACATTTTTACTGCCCAAAGTTCTCTGACTAGCATTGTTTGGAATATGGTTTGAAAATAAGTTTAAATTCTTCATTTGTGAGATGAACAAAATCCTATTTATAAACCGAAGGTAAAATAAAAATTGTTTTTCTAAATCTATCAAGTATTTGTTCATAAATGTTATACATCAGCTGCTTTCTTTATTGTAGCACAGAAGATAATGCCATCAACAAAAACCACCAATTAACAAAGTCTGGTTTACAAACCTTACATAACTATCCTAGGACAATACAAGTAGAAAACACCAAACCTAGAATTAAAAAAATTAAAAAAAAAACTTAAACCAGCATAAAACTGTATTCCTTTCACTACATGATGTTGCCCCTCCAGCTGTTCTATCAATTCACACATCCAAGATACTCTGCATTTATACACGACTTGGAAAAACCAGTCTTCATTTCATGCTTGGTCACATTGTATTCTGATAGAATTGAAACATCAGGCATAATTTAATTTACTTTTCATTTAATTTCAGATTTAAGACATAGAGAAAATCTTATTGTCTTCCAAATAACAAAGCTTATCATACTCCTCTGTTTAAAAAAAAAATCCAAATGGTTGCTCTTTGTCAGTGAATTAATATATAGCACCTTCACTGTCACTACTCATAATCAGTTCCCAAACTAACTTTTGTCTTGTCCAGGACCCATCACACTCACACATTCCACAGTGAGTTCATATGCAATCCATGATCCATGAACTTATTATTGTTTCTAAGGGTGACTCTAACATATTCCTTTCTATCTTTCAATTACTGATTCTTTATCTGCTAAGTCAACCAGCTCAGAATTATCCTTTTCCCATATTTTTAAAACAGTTATTAAGAGCTTATGTCATTACCCAACGTGTTTTGTATAGCTAGATAACTAGAGGTCAAGCATTGGCCACTTAGGTACTGGGGATAAAATAAGAATGAAAAACTTTTTAAAAAGTAGATTGTTATTTATTTAGAATAGAAACAATAGAAACATTGAGATCTAAAGTATTATATTTATTATTTTTTTTAATTACCAAGGGTAGCATCGACAGTCTTTGCCTTCTTTACATTCTATAACACATTATAAACGAATTATCTTTCATATGCCTTTCTTTTTAAAAAATGTTTATTTATTTTGGGAGAGAGCACACATTTAATTTGTGTGCAAGTTGGGGAGGGGCAGAGAGATTGGGAGAGAGAGAATCCTGAGGAGGCTCCACGCTGTCAGCTCACAGTCCAATCTCGGGCTTGATCTTACCACCGTGAGATCATGACCTGAGACGAAATCAAGAGTCAGCTGCTTAACCAACTGAGCCCCTCATATGGCTCTCTAGGTTTGTATCAGCTTCCAGCATTTTAACCTATGTGCTTTCAAAGCCATCTAACGCCTTCTAACATGTCTTTAAGGTGAAGATTTTGCCAGCCTCCCTCCCACTGGGACATCATCCTTTTCAACACAATCATGTTCCTCATTTATGTCTATATGTTCACTTGATTAAGTTTATTTAGTCAGTCTGGCAGCATATCTAGAGTCCCCTAAAGACTGTCACTCTCAACGTTCCCACACCTCACTCTTTGTTTTGTAATTCCATTTATGTTTGATGCGATTGTACTTCTGGCATTTATAATTTTTCATTTTTTTTCTTCACTCTTGTATTGTTGGCCAGTTTCCTTTTTTATCATCCGTGTTGGTAAATGTCACGTGGGTTTATCACTGAGAGAGAAAGAGGCAGCACAGTAACATGCCCTGCTGATAGTGTGTGACCTTAATAACATGCACAGAGACCAGTCCCTTTTAGATTAAAACAAAACAAAACAAAACAAAACAAAACAAACCAGTGACATAATTGTCCAGAGATCACTTTGTGTATCTATTATTTACTTACTGACTTCTGGACCAAAGAGGTGGCAGTGAATTTTGCACTTCACAGTTTCTCACATGTAATGGTTACTGACAACTAAAAATTGGACCATATTGTTAGAGGATTTGCATTATTTAACTAAACCATAGTAACTAAAATTCATACTTCTCAGAGTTATTTAAAGCAATGTTGGCTGTAATTCCTCAACAGAAAAGAATGTGTAATACAATAAAAATGCCATTTTTCATAAACATTTTTCAATAGGTGTTTACAAGCAGGATATTCATAGAATCTTGGTGAGATTGTTATGTATCATATGCTCTTGTGTGCCTTGAGAGGGCAGAATAGTGATTTCAAAGGTTGAATATAATTAATGTGTGTTCTTTGATTACTTCGCTTTTGAGGTAATAAGATTACTATAGTTCGTATCAGTCATATGTTACTTATAAAAATTAAAATGATCTGTATGTTCTTTGATTACTTAATTTTTGATGTAATAAGATTACCATAGTTAGTATCAGTCATATATTACCCATAAAAATTAAAATGATCTGTATTTTTGGGGCACCTTGGTGACTCAGTAGGTTAAGTGAACAAATCTGGATATCAGCTCAGGTCATGATGTCACAGTTCATGAGTTAGAGCTTCACATTGTCAGCTCCGTGCTGACAATGCAGAATCTGCATGGGATTCTTTCTCTCCCCCTCTCTCTACCCACCCCTGACTCAAGCTCACACACTCTCTCAAAATAAATAAACTTAAGAAAAGTTTAAAAATTTAAAATGATCTTTATTTTTAAATGAGTTAAGGCAAAGACTGTAACTGCCTATTATGGATTAACTGGAAAATGTTGATAACAATGATGGCAACTTTCTTACATTCTAGTTCCATAAGTGAGAGTGCATTGACACGAAAATCTTGATTCATCTTTCAATTGGATATACACTATTAAGTTAATCAGGTTGCTCATACACAAAAATTCAATTTAAGACATTGGCCATATAGGTTTTTCTAAGTGCATAGCAGCTGGTATGTACTCTTAATTAAATTTTTTCTTTTCTCCTCTCAAAAATTTACTTAGTCATGAAAAGTGTTAACATAATAACTGATAACTCTTCACGAAATACACATCTTTAGTATTAAAAAGCCATTTATGCATTAGTTGTAAAACAATACACAAAAACAGTGTTTAGAAAAACAGTTGTTTCATTTTAACTATATAGTAGGATCAGGCATATGAAAGACATTGGGGCTTGTTTTAAATTCAACATGAAATATCACAGATAATAACTGTTGGAAAAATAAACAAACCGAAGGTCAAAAAGAATGCAAAGCTCTTTCGTTATTGCCTTATTTCACAGAAGGGTGTGCCACAGTTAGGAACTCGGATTTGGAGTTGCTGGGATTTAGTCCTTTTGCTCTTCTTGTAGCCTTTTCAACAGGTTATGCATAGACTACTGACCCACGCAGTCACGGTTTAGAGCTACCTTTAAGTAAGTCACGATTTAGCAGCTACCTTTAAGGATAGTTTTTCTTGAAAACTCAGATTCCTAGCACCTGGGAGAAGCAACAGCCTCTGCAGTCTGTGGGCACAAACTATTTACTGTTCCTGTGGGAGGAGGTGGCTGAAGCTGACTCTGGCAGAAGATGGATGGGATGGGGTGATGCCAGCTGTTTTTATGTAAATCAAGGCACAAAGAAGATTAGGAGGCAGGAGAAATGCAGAAGCAACTTTTTTTTTTAATCTTTTTCTGCTCTTGTCTGCATCACACCAGAGCCACCAGTTCACCCCAGCTTCCAGCTTCATTTGGCATAAAGAACTAGGCTCCCGTAACCTTTCAAAAGTGCCAACCTCAAGTATGTGGTGCCTCTGTCTTAGCTACCTGAACCTTAAGTCTGAGGGGCTTTATGTTTTTTTAACATATATATTCTTAATGTTTATTTACTTTTAAGAGGCAGAGGGGAGGGAGGGGCAGAGAGACAGGGAGACACAGAATCCAAAGCAGGCTTCAGGCTCTGAGCTGTTAGCACAGAGCCCGACATGGGGCTCGAACCCAGGAACCTTGAGATCATGACCTGAGCCAAAATTGGGCACTCAACTCACTGAGCCACTCAGGGACCCCCTTCTCTGAAATCTTGATGTACCTAAAGTTATTTTAATCAGTGAAGTTTGAATTTGTTCTGACAAACATTATACTTAAAACACATCAAGGAAATGGAAATTGTGTGTGTAAGTTGGGTGTTGGTACTTGCAGAGTGAAAAGTAAAGAACAAAACCAAAACAGAGAAACCTAAAATGGAGAGAAGTTCATTCAATAACAACTTAGAGATGTAGATTAGATCAAAGCATCAGATGAAAGAGTAGAAATGAAAGGCTTTCGGGAAATTATGAATGAAAGGGGAGCAGTGGACATATTTTTAACAAACATTACTGAATTATTTAACACTTTAAAGTAAATACAGGTTATACTTAGATAGTTTGATAAAAATTTTAAAAAATATCAATTCAGGAAACTAATTCTACACAATAAAGTCTAATTACCCCAAATAACAGGAAATATTATATTAAACATAATAACCCTGAAGACATTCCCATTAAATTCAAGATAAGATAAATAGCAGTCCTTACTAATACTTTTCGTACTATTGTGTGTGGGGGGGGGCGGGATTTAGTTAATAAAACAAAAATTTTTCAAATTTGTACATTGTGAAAAAGTAGATAAAAATCAGGTTGTATATTACAATTTTATAATCATGATCAATGGAACAGCAGTCATAATGCAGTGTAAATGTTTATGTGTGCAACATCTTGGCCAGAGCTGTTAACATTGTCTTCACTTCAATTGAGTTATGTATATTTTTGGAACTACACATGTTGAATTTAAATGTCACTTGATATACCTTCAAGAAAAAGAGCATACTATGACTTGACATTGAAACAAAAAGTTATTTTGTATACAAAAAGGCTTGGGAGTGGGAGAGAACCAAAG